>NC_136071.1:593104862-594587362 GCF_964261635.1 Lissotriton helveticus | reverse complement strand
GGTGGGCGGATCACCACTGCCATGCGGATGGTGGCGATCTGCCCGCCATTGTAGTCACCCCTAATATTTTTAAAACACTCCCCACCCTTATCCCCTAATAACCCAACATCCTGCTCCTAAAATTTATATTACAATTAATATTTTAATACAATATACTACAACTATTAATACAAAATAAACTAAACCAATATTTTAATATTAAAAAATACTATTTCGAAATTTTCCAAAAACGATATTTCATACATTCTATATTATTTTTTTCGATATTTTTTACAACGCTAAAAACAATATTTTCTTATAACAATATTTTCGACTCGATATTTCATACTTTGATATTTTCAACAACAAAAAAACCTGATATTTATTTCATCGATATAAAATAGATCGATATAGTGGTATTATTGATTTTAAAAAATCGATATTACTGTCAGTCGATATTTAAATTTCGATATTATGACCAATTACCGTGAAAGATTAGAGGTTTTGGGGCTGTGTGCATTGTTTTTTTAGCAGGAGCTCGGCTCCTACGTTAAGTTTTGGCAGTTCAAGTTGCACGTGGTAGGAGCAAGGCAGGAGGCACGGACCTCGCGCTGCTGGGCATGCGAGCAGAGCGTTCTTTCTGATGCGCACTGTTCGTGTGCTGTGTGGCTCTGTCTTTGCGGGCTCAGCGCGTCTCCTCGGTGGAGAAGAACCTACGGGCCTGCTCTCTCTGAGGAGATTGAATTTGGCTAATTGTAGCCACCGTAAGTGTTCCGTTGCCTACAGTGGCATTTTAGGAGATTGTGCATATGCTATTTTTTCAACATGGCTTGGGAACCGCTATGTTTTAGGAATAGGACGACCGGGTAACTAACCAAAAGGTTGTCGATTTCATTTCACTCAGGGGTCGATCGGTAAATTAAGGAGCAGTTCAAAGGTGAAGGGCATATTTTAAAGAGTGAGAAGTTAAGGAATTGTAGTGTTTTATAAGAGAAAGTTTATTTTTATATTTTATGGAGTAGTATGTAGTAGGGAAAGAATTTCAATGGAGCAGATTGAGGGATCATGTTTTGAGGACAGGTTTAAGCAATATATGGATAAGATGTTTGGTTAGTTGACTTTAACTTTGGACAAGAAGATAGAAAGTAGTGTGGAGAAAAGGTTGAACAAGCAAGGGAATAGGAAGAGGCCAGTACAGGATGAGAAATTCTGGTCCTCAGAGGAGGTGGAGGTTGTGGCCAGTGGGTCAAAACAAGAAGGCTTTAAGAGGACACAAAAGAAGAAAAATGTATGTGTGAAGAAAATGGCTAAGGGGTCTGAACGTAAGGTTCAGGATGAATGGCATGCTATAAAGGCAAAAGGGGATGCTATAAAGGCAAGGAAAAAAAGCCACAGAGTGATGACATGTGATACCTCTTCGGCGAGTAGGGATGTAGAGCTTACATGCTCAACAAGTTTCTAGGATTCGGATGATGAGGAGATCGTGCAGATGAGGAGAAAGGTGGTTAACAGAAAAATTAATTAAGAGTTCGGCAATTTTTCTGGATTCTCTTGAGGAAGAGATGTTTGATCCACTGCTGATACAGCTTCCTTTATAGACACAATTGAGGCCAGCAGAGCATGTGGTGAAATATATACCTTATTGGACCTGAAGGGAGATCCCAAAGGAGGTGAGGACTTGGCTTAGATCAGAGTGTCCAAGGCCGACCACAGAGAACCAGGTAGCTTACACTTCTGAGCAAGACCCCCAAAATGATGAGCTTTCTCAAAAAGTCTGACCGTGACCCTAGGAAGGGTTTGGATAAGGGTCTGAAGGGATGTCAAGACAGGTTGCTTGACATACTTGGGTCCCTCACAAAGGTGTTTGATATGTGTGGGGAGGCGCATAGAAACAACACAGAAGTGGATGTGGATGAGTCGTGCCAGTGGGTGCAAAGGGCTTTTTGTTTTTGTTAGGTAACTCAAATGCTGCTTTGTACATTGAGAGGCGCAAGAGCATATTGATGAAGATTGACACAAAATTGGCTGCGTTAGCCAGTTAGGAATTTGGCGAGTGGAGCGAAGGAATGCTCTTTGGTGAAGAATTTGTGAGGGACATGTCAAGCTATGTGGGTACCTTCAATTCTTTGCAGAAGGCACAAAAGGATATAAGGAAGGTTTTTGGAACCGCCGGTAGAATGCAGGGTTGATTTGCCGGCCGTGGACAGGGAATCACTCAGGGATCTTTTGCAAGAGGCTTTAGACTCTATGGCTATGAATATGGTTATAACTCCAGATCAGAGCAGGGTGGATTCTACCCACAGAAACGGAGGATGAGGGCCATTGGAATGCATTGGGAAAGGAGAGGAAGAGGTTCTTCATGTACGACATTGCAAAGACTCTATTTCTAGTCATGTAAAATTGGGCAGCAGACTAGCCTAGTTTGTTTCAAGTTGGAGAGAAATAACACAGGATCCATGGGTCTTTGAAATGGTAGAGGAATATTGTTTGACTTGGACCTTTTTGCAGGGTCATCACTAAACCTTTTGCCTTTCTCTTGCTCCGGGCACTTTAGCACTGCTGTCCAGTACAAAGTGTGTGTGCTCTCTGTGTTAAATATGGTAAGATTGGTCTACACCTTTTTAGCCTATTTAATTTACCTGTCAGTACCTTGTAAAGTGGCATCTCATATACCCAGGGCTAGTAAATTAAATGCTACTGGTGGGCTTGCAGCGCTGATCGCGTCACCCACCAAAGTAGCCTTACAAACCTATCTCAGGCCTCTTTCATTGCAGGGCCTGTGTGCGCAGTGTTACTGCCGCTCTGATGTGGCACCTATTACAGTGGGCAACTGCAACTTGGGGCAAATTATTACAGAGTCCCAGTGGGGCTCACAAGGCACAGTGGTGCCAGTACAAGAACAATACAGGTAGATCCGGGCAGGTCGAGAAAAAATCGTAGGGTATAAGTACAATTCTTGACTTTATAAAACCCCCTTTTTTTGTTTACTGGTTATAATTCACTGAAGATAGCTCACATTTCTAGGTCCTGAAGAATCGCATGGTTAGTACACCACGAGTGAGAAACATGTTGACCAACACACACTAGCAATCGCATATAGACACGCACAGTGGACGTGATATTGCCTTGTTATATTGCTTTTAATTAGGTCAGGAGACACCCAGAATAAAATGTGTCAGTTTTAGGTACTCCCAGCCCTATTTTATCTCACATTACAGCATCTACACCATTAGACCCCACACCCGCATTTCATCATATGACAGTTGGATAGAAGATCTCCAACAAAGAGTCCCTTTTTAGGAAGCCTGTTGGGGATGGCACCGCCATCCCAACGAGGAGCAGCCTAGATGATGAAGCATGACACCTGAAAGGGTGTGCGAGGGCATTAAGATCCAATAAATGGATCTCCACTATGACCCCCTCTAGGGACAAGTGGGATCCAACCAATTGGCTTCTCCTAACTGCTACTATTCTTTAAACGAGGAACTTCATAGAAACCCTTCTTGTATTGCTCTTTCTGAGGCAACCTCTATGTTGGACCTCCCCACTTCATGTTAAGTGGGAAAACGCCTCCAGTCCCTCTCTATTGTCTTGATTTCCTACAGTGGTGCCAGGACCATTTCCAGCTGCCCTGCGAGAGCGAAGGCAGCTGCTCCGAGGGGGCCAGTGATTTTTGGCTAAAGGAGGGGGGTGAGTTACACTCCCCCAAGCCCCAGTGCATTGTGCACTTTTTGTTTGCTGCATTGCCAGCCAGGAGGTCCTTTGCGAGGTCCCTCTCAGAGCCCTGACATTTCTGAACAGAGGGCATTTGAGCCCAGAGGAAGGCCAGTTGGCCTGAGGTCAATTTAAAGAGTTGGTAGGGTGCAAGGCCCTAACATGATGACCAATGCATAATATCCTAACTCCTACAGTGATTGCATACCGTGTTTATGCTCAGGATATTTGTGCGTAATGTGATTTATGCGCAATTTTCTGTCCTAATTGTGATTCAGACATAATGTGTTTATGCTGGTGATACCTAATGTGTAATATATTTATCCTTAGGAAGTTAGTGGATACTGTGTGTATGCTGGTGAGGCCTAGTGCATAATGTGTTAATGCTAATGTGATAATGCTTAGGTCATTATGGTACCAGTGGTTACTGGCAGTGTTTTGCATTTACTTAGCTGTTCTGATGGTTCTGACCGTGGCAAAATTGGTCTGGTCCTGTATATAATCCCCTGTGTATATTGCCCGTGCCAGTTGGCACAGTGTAAATGTGTGGTTATGTTTCTAATGTGTTTATGATAATACAAAGGCTATTTTTTATATACGCTTGTGTGGAGTTTCTTTTGTGGTGGTGCCTAGTGTGTTGCAGCTGTGTGAGTGTGTTGCGCAAATGCTTTACACATTGCCTCTGGGATAAGCCTGACTGCTCGTGCCAAGCTACTAAGGGGGGAGTAGGGGTTATAATCAGTGTGTAACTCCCTTGCCCTGACTAGAGTGGTGGTTTCTGCCTGGCTTTGGCGCAAGCCTTAGCCAACCAGAAGTCCCATTTCTAACATTGGTTATCAGCGGTGAGGATAAGACTTGAGTTTGCGCAGTACCACAGCGACAACTAGTTGCACTACAAACTCTGCATTTAGATAATCACAGGTTTGGGGATTATTTTTCCTGATTTTGTTATTTCCTCAAGAGTGTCATTTTTAAATGGTGTTTTCTGTGCTTTTATTTTGGTGGCAGAAGAGAGAAAATGACAGGGCGTGGACGCCAGTCGGTGGGGAGGATTCCATAGATAGGGATCCCTTGCTGGGTCCAGTGCCGGGGGCAGTGCCCCATCCCTTTCTCTGTCCCCAGAGAAGTGGGTGGATAGGAGGGAAGAAAGGGAGCATCAGCTGGCGTTGGGAAGGCTCCAAGTGGAGTTAGCACAGCTGAGTGTGGAGGAGAAAAAGCTAGCTCTGGAGGATAGGTTATCCCCTGAGTGTAGTTTGAGTTGTCTGGATTCACCAGTAAGGGTGGGATCCAGTGGTGGCAGCAATATGGAGTCCAGTGCAAGAAGTCCCATTCCATTCAGGGGTAGTAAGAAACTATCTCACCCGTCTTGGGGGGAGTTTGTGAATGAATCTTGTGCTGCACTGGACCATTGGGTGATGGTTAGCACGGCAAATGATTTTGGAGGGCTGTTCAATCTGGTTGTCAGAGAGCACATGTTCAGTAATTATTTTCTGGAGTTACGTCAACACCTGTTGGAGTGTGAGTTATCTGATCCCAGGGAGCTTCCACAGGAGGGTGACCTCTGGCTGTGTGCTAGAGGGTCTGAAGATGTATTGGTTAGTGATTCCAAAAGTAGTGGCTCGGGTTCAGTGTAGCCCAGCTAGGTCCCAGTGTAGTGGGAGGGGTGTAGGGGCTCACATCCTGTCTCAGGGAAGAGAGCATGAGTGTGGGACTGTGTGTCCCAAGGAGCCCGAAACCCAGTCTCAGGGCCTGTGTTTATACTGGTGATACCTAATGTGTAATGTATTTATGCTTAGGAGGTTAGAGCATTCTTTTATTTATTTTACTGTATTCTTTCTCTTTATATTGTTTTTCTTAATCTGTATAAGTGAATTATATGACTATTATTAAAATACATTTGAACTGAAAAAAAGGAGGTTAGAGCATACTGTGTGTATGCTGGTGAGGCCTAGTGCATAATGTGTTAATGCTAATGTGATAATGCTTTGGTCAATATGGTACCAGTCGTTACTGGTTGTGTTTTGCATTTAATTACCTGTTCTGATGGTTCTGACCGTGGCCTGAATGGCCTGGTCCTATATATAATCCTCTGTGAATATTGCCTGTGCCAATTGGCACAGTGTAAATGTATGATTATGTTTCTATTGTGTTTATGATAATACAAATGTTGTTTTATATATAGCCTTGTGTGGAGTTTCTTTTGTGGTATGCCTAGTGTCTTGCTCCTGTGTGAGTGAGTTGCGCAAATGATTTACACATTGCCTCTGGGAAAAGCCTGACTGCTCATGCCAAGCTACCAAGGGGGTGGACAGGGGTTATCATCAGTGTGCAACTCCCTTGCCCTGACTAGAGTGGTGGTTTCTGCCTGGCTTTGGTGCAATCCTTAGCCAACCAGAAATCCCATTTCTAACAGATACCGTATAGATTTCATGGATGCTCCAGTACTGTGGAAGTGTCTGAGCATGCTGAAATTTACGAAGGATCTGGAGGAGTTAGTGTCTCAGGAGGCAAAGGCTTTGGTGGAAAAAGGTGCAATAGAGGTTGTGGAGGAGAATCCAGGTTGTTTTGTAAGCAATCTATCTTTGGTGGAGAAGAAGGACAAAGATGTGAGGCTGTTGATAAATCTAAGAGAGTTAAACGATTGGGTGTGTTACAACCACTTAAAAATGGAAGACCGTCATATACTGAGGGATCTGTTAAGAAAGGGAGATTGGATGACCCAGTTGGATCTGAAGGATGCATGTTTGACAGTTCCAGTGTGCGTGGAGCACAGGGATAATCTCCAATTCTGGTGGAACGGCAGACGATCGAGATTCAAAGGTCTCCTGTTCGGCATGATTTCGGCACCATGGTGCTTTACGAAGGTGATGAAGCCAGTTGTGGCGTGGTTGAGATACAGGGTTGTTCGTTTAATAGTGTACCTGGATGAAATTTTGATTATGGCAGAGGAGAAACATTTGGCTTTGGAGCATACGGAGTTAGCTGTGAACGTTTTGGAAGACTTGGGTTTCATTGTGAACAGAGACATCGTGTGTGTAGCCATTTCAGGAGATGCCGTTTTTAGGTTTTCAGATACAGTCCTTGGAATATCTTCTGAAGTTGCCTATGGAGAAAGTGATGAAGATTCACAAAGAGGTGAAGAGAAAATTAGTTATGAGGAGATTCGCATAGAGGTGAAGAGAATGAGGAATGCAGAATGGATAACTTTGTGCCAGTTGGTGAGGTTGGTTGGGCTGCTCTCTTCATAAATTCAAGCAATTTTTCCAGCACCACTTCCCTACAGGGCGCTGCAAAGGCTGAAAGCGTATCACTTAAGGTAGGGAGTGAAGTTTTCTCAGAAAGTAAGGATGAATCAGGAGACTCAGGAGGAGTTGGAATGGTGATTGATGGGTCTGGAAGCATGGGATGGAAGAGCAAACTTTGGGGAGGCTCTGGAGGTGGTGATAGAGTCAGGTGCAAGTATGTATGGTTGAGGAGAAAGATGTGGTGCTTTGACAACTGGGGGTCGGTGGTCTCTGGAGGAGAAGAATTTACATAAAAATTGTCTGGTGCTCCTGGCGGGGCTTTTGCAGTCAAATATTTTCTAAAAATACAGGCCAAATGATGTGTTCTGTTGAAGATGGGCAACGTGTTGGCAGTACTTTATGTCAACAATTTGTGGGGCCATGTTTGAGGGGTTTAGCAGAGTTGGCAAAGGTTTTATTTGGACAGAGAGATAATGGTGCAGGCACAGTATATTCCAGGGAAGAGCAACTTAGAAGCAGACTGGAATTCAACTTATCTGAAGGATGTGAACAGATGGAAATTGAACAAGGGGGTGTTTATGAGATTACAGGAGAAGTGGAACCCATTGCAGGTGGATTTGTTTGCAGACAGATTAAATGTGCAGTTAAGGGAGTTTCACAGTTGGAGGCCGGATCCGGAAGCAAAAGGGATAGATGCCTTTCTGCAGGAGTGGGGAATGGGGAGGCTGTATGCTTTTCCTATGTTTTCAATCATTCAGAGGGTGCCTATGAAAGTGAGGAAGGAAAAAGCAGAATTGGTGTTAATTACGCAGTTTTGGCAAGCCCGGGTTTGGTTTCCAGATGTGATGAACTTGTTGGTGGAAGACATTGTCTTATTACTGAGTTTTCCTGAGGTGCTGGTGGATGCACAGGTAGACTTTCATGATCTAGGGATGACAGGGCAGTTGAGGCTTTTGGGATGGCTGATTTCAGGAGAGTAAGGCAGGCGTCTGGATTATTAGAGGAGGCTTCAGAGCTCATCAAGGGATCCTGGGTACCGGGGACAACTCAGGTCTATAGGTCAGTGTAGAGAAGATGGTGTGGTTGGTGTGTTATATATCTACTCTTAATCGCTCAAAGTTATAATATGTATATCTGATAGCACAATGTCCTAACGTTCAGTAACTGTCTAATGTACAACGTTCTGCAGAATCTATTCTTGGTCCTCTATGTTTGCCTTGTATATACTTTTTATTTCTATTGTTACAAACTGGCAAATTTGTGTTGTGTAGACTACCCCTTCTATTTTTATTCTTCTATTCTAAAGATCTCTGATACCCTCGTGGGTCACGTTTGCGCTATATAAAACGCTATAAATAAATAAATATATACAAATGGAGTTGCCACCTAGGGAGAAGTGCGCTTTTCTTTGGGATTTGTTGGTTGTGTTGAGGGAGTTGGATGGCTGGGCGTCTAATTCTGATTTAAGCCTGAAGTTGTTGTCATGGAAGTTGGCAAGAGTTTTATGTTTGGTTTCATTGAGAAGAGTGTCAGATATTAGGGTTTTGAAGGTGTCTTTGCGGAGGTACCAGCCGGAAGGGGTATGTTTTGATTTGAGGAAAAGGACAAAGACTATGCCTAGGGCAATTTTTTACCCCAATATGGAGGGGTATAGGAATTTGTGTGTGGTACGCTGTTTGAAGGAGTATGAAAGGTTTAGAGAGTGTGGATGTACACAGCTTCTGATCTCTTTCATGAAGCCATTTAGGGTGTTGTCAGCGCCGTCTTTAGCAAGATGGGTTAAGGAGCTTAAATAAAAAGGCAGATGTTGATGTGAGTGTTTTTAGTGCTCATTCGGCAAGGGGTGCTATGGCAAGTGAGGCTTTTTTGAAGGGTTACAGTTTAAGTGGTATTATGAAGGCAGCAGATTAAACCTGTGGAGAATGCGTTGCAGAAAGCATTTGAAGAACTTTGAATATGCCTAATATTGGCCTCCGGGCTTTGCCGTAAAATGCAGATTTTCTACAGTTTTAATGGGAAGAAAATCTTGACTTTATTAAAATCTCAGAGGCTAATAATATCCCTCCCATGTTATGCCCAACCCATTTGACCTTTTTGTTTGTTGTTTTCTTATTTAGGTCAAATTTAAGGCAAAGAATGTCGACGTGGGGTGCCGGAGTTATAGAGAAAGTACAGTTTGGACTCTGCAGTTCTTGAAAAGGATATTGGTTTGTTTGCATTAGTAAAAGAAGGAAGAAGGCTGCCTGTGTATGGATTATATGCATGTTCCATGTTCTAGAGTTCTAATGTGTTCTAGTTCTAATATTTTTGTTTCTGCTGTGTGTGAGGAGCAATAAAGGATCATGCATAATATTAGCCTCCATGCCTTTAATGAAATCATGATTTTCTTCCCATTACAACTGTGGAAAATATGCAATTTATGTAGGCTGCTGGTGGTTCCTGTTAGAATTGGGGGTCTCTGGTTGGCACAGGTAGGTACTTGTGACAAGCAGGGACCCTCTCCTTTAGTCAGGATAAGTAGGTAATCTCCCAAAACAACCCCTGCTCACCCTCTAGGTAGCTTGGCGCGAGCAGTTAAGGTTTATCTTAGAGACGTTTGTAGGTTAAGCATTTGTGACCACATACAGTAACTTAGTGACAACACCACAAATGGACACCACGCTGATATTATATCAAAAATAGTTATCTTTTATATGAACACTTAGTACAAGACCGAATAACGACAAAAATGCCCACAATACTGCCAGGGAGAAAGAGTTCTTGTTTAAATGCTCATTCTTAACGTTCTGTGCAATTCATATTCCTTCGTTTGGTCCTTACAGTGATGAACGAACCCTAAGAGTCTAACATGCGCAGCGGACGCTTCTGTCTGATGCACCCAAACACGGAGTGCGAGTCGTACACAGTACCTTAGTTCATTGTGTCCGACACGGAAGGGGTGATGAAGAAACGAAAGGGTTGGGTGAGCGATATCCTCCGTTATCTGTGCGAGCTACGGCTCGTAGACGTCCTCGGTGCGGATCGTTGACTTTGGAGTCGCGTTGATTGAGGGGACGGTGCCTTGTGCGGTGCGATCTATCTCTGAGGCGACGTACGAGCCGTACCTTGGGAGCCGGCACCTTTCAGTCCTTCAGCGCGGTGCGAGGCAGATGGTACGATGAGGGTGTGCGAAGGGTACCCAGTCGCTCTACGCGCTTGAAGATTCCACACCAGCGTCAGGGTGCGCGTTGATCAGGGCGGCTCGAAGGGGGCGAAAGCGATGTGCAGTGCGTGGTCCCCCTGTCCCAGTGCGGACTCCAGCTTGGTGACCTCGTTGCTACGGGTCAGTGGGCGCAGAGCCACGAAGGTCGAGGCGGACGGCTGGGCATGTGGCGTCACAGAGTACAAGTTGATCCTTCGAGGTGCACACAGCTCCCTGCCTAGGCACTACAGGAAAATCAGCATTTCCAGTGGCTCTCCTCAAAGCGGGTGAAGTCCACTGGTCCTGGAACTTCGTTCAGGGGGCAAGCTCACTCACAAGCCCGTGGAGATCTTTAAGCACAAGTTGAAAGTAAAGTCTTTGAAGTCTTTCTCCTCTCCTTCAGCAGCAAGGCAACCACTGCAGGCCAATCCCCCAGGTCAGGGACAGTATTCCTCCTTCAGCTTTCCCAGTTCCTTCTCCTCAGGCAGAGGTTTTTTCTTGTCAAAATCTGGATCTAATTTCTTGGGAGCAGGGTCCCAATACTTATACCCCTAAATCCTTTGTTCCTCTGGAGTAGAGGGGCCTGTGCCCAGCCAAAACCAGTTCTTGAGCACTTTGTTGACATGACTCTGACTTTTCATTCAGGGAGCAGGCTAGAGACATCAGACACTCCACAGGGGGTGGAACCAGCATTTAGTGGAAAGGCACAGTCCTATTCAGAGTCCAGGTGCACTCCTCCAACCTATCTAGATGTAAATCTCTCTATTCACCTCCAGGCTACCTAGCCCTGCCCTCTGGAATTCCCCAGCCCTGTCACTCACAGAAACCAGACAGCAGTTCCACATCCTAGCAGAGGCGGGCTGAAATGGTTAGGCAAGCAAATACCTACTTTCTAAAAGTGTTATTTGCAAACACAGAATATTAAAATAAACTTTACTAAAAGATGTATTTTATTATTCTGAGTTCAGGCATACTAAACTCGAATTTCTAGCATGTTCCCTGAGTCTGTTAGGATTATAGAATGTAATAATTCTAACAGCCCATTCTTGCCTATGAGAACAGGTAGCGTTGCAATAGTGAAAAACGAAAATGGCTGTAATTCACTATTAGGACATGCCACACACATCAGGGCTTGTCCTACCTTATACTTCCAATGCACCCTGCCCTTGGGCCTACCATAGGGGTGACTAACATGTAGGTAAGGGAAGGTTTAGGGACTGGCAAGTGGGTGCACTTGCCCAGTCAGCATGACAGTACCAGACTGCACGCAGGCTCTGCAATGGCAGACCTCAGACTCATTTTACAAGGCTGCTTCTGTGGGTGGCACAACCAGTGCTGCAAACCCACTAGCAGCATTGGGATTTACAATCCCTGGGCACTCCTGGTGCACTGTACTAAGGTCTGACAGTAAACCAAATAAGCAAATCATGGAATCCAATCAATATATCAATTGTATACAGGGAGCACTTGCACTGTGGCACTGATTGGCAGTGGCACAGTGCTCTGAGCAGCTAACACCAGCAAAACACATGAGGCACAGTAACAAAAAAGTGGAAGGGAGACCCACGCCAAGGTGCCAGGTCTAACAGTCCCAAAGGATGAAAGTTTTGGAATATTAATTAGAAGGGCATATCTTGTAAACGCGGTGCATGCGGCCCAGTGGTGTGCTGTTATTCTGTTTTGTTGCTGCACTTATGCATGTGCCTTAAGCATTATGATTCAGGCATAGGAGGTAGCGCATAAGTGAAGTTATCGCACACAGATCGTTATGCAGTCTGTCATACACCTTAGAAGTACAACATGTGCCCATCTGGTTCAGTGAGAGAAGCAGGATTCAGGGGCCCTTGTAAGCCAATGCTTTTGCATCACTAGGGTGGCATTTCTCCATAAAGGTAATACATGGCACATTGGATGGTAGTGCAGGCAGCAGAGAATAAGGGCAGACTAGGGCAGTGAAGCACAGTGCGAGAACCAGATTATTGAGCACCAGACTCAGGTTTCAGGTGCGCTCTACATAACAAAGCACCATTGTGCAAAGGTGATTGCATCCAGGTTGGTTACTACCTGTTTCTTGCTGGTTCAACCTCATTATGCGTGGTGTGTTGCTACTACCTTTTTGCAGCTTCCTCCTTCATTTAAGCACTTGCTGCTTCTTGCTGGTCTCCTGTCACGTGCTCTGCAGGCGTGTTTCTCTCCATGAGGAATGTGCTTTGCAACTCCCTCCTTTCGCCCCCACTCTTCCTTACTGATCATTCCCTACTGGTTGCTGACTCTTCTCTTTCCTCTGAGAGAGTTCCGAATTACCAAATAGGCAAAGTAGGCACCAGCCTATGGGCTCCACTCATTTTTAAGACCCTGCAACAATGCATCAAAATAATATTGATTTAATCTTGAAAGACAATTACAATCAAGCTTGAATACGAGTCTTGCAAAAGGTAGACTTCCAAAATATCCTGGAATATTTCACCACAAACAAATTGAGGAAAGTGAATATTTAAAGTGTTGCTGGTTTATTAAAATAAAAGCAAAGCTTTTTATTTAACAACATTAATAATTGTTAATGTTTAGTTTTGTGTAATAAAATTGGTTCATTAAAATTGTTGGCTGGTAAAATTAAAAACGTATTAGGAGATAATTTGCAAGGGGGTCCCCAAACTTTCGACTGCCCAGGGGCCTCCACAGGGTTTAATCCGGCACTGTTCTGTGCCCCGACCCTACAGCATCCTGCAAAGTGTCAACCACGGCCCGTGCAGGTAAGAGGTGTGGGGCGGCGGGGCCGGGTTGGGGGGGGGCGGGGATATTTGACAGATGAGTATGAGGGGAAATTAAAAAATATATATATTTTTCCCTCGTCTGTCGAAATCACCCCCAACACCACACCACCCGGCCCCACCGCCCTACTGGTCTTACCCGCACAGACCGCAGCTGCCAAGTATCAAACAGAATTATTCTTGTTCCATAGGTTCTGTAGATTCACCCTTCAGCAGGCAGTGTAGGAGCACAGGTTCCAATGCATGTAAGGGGAAAGTAAGAACCCAGGGTTTAAAGGCAGAGTGAATGACTACAGCACATCATATTTTTTTTCCTAATAAAATCTTTTGAAATAAAAAAAAAAGAAACAAAAAAAGAAAGAAAAATGAAAGCAACTTCACACAGCTTCACAGGACCTCAAAGTTAAAAAACACTTGCAAATATTTTTGTGCAGCATTTAATACCGTGACCACTGGCTATGTAATCCCAGGGAATGGGATGAGTATGCCCCGAAAGTTGTGTTGAGATCAATATTGGAATTGAGGTTAGGGCAGAGCCAGACTTGGAGCTAAAATCAGCCCTGGCAAAACTGGAAATCCCGAGTTAGTCTTTGGGTGTCCCCTCCAAGAAAGGTTCGAAAAACAACGAATACTGAAGAATATTAATGTCTCGATGACCTAATTTTTAGGGATACATTGTTAATATTCTTAATGCGTCCCCTGCATCACCAAGATACAAGTTAAAAAACCAATATGGAAGCATGCAGCCCATGCCTACGTCCCTTATCAGTAACGAGTCCTCTGACACTAACTTTCATCAGGACTGCAGAGACCACGTTGCTTATTTCAATTGATCGGTAAGTTTTAATTCTCTTTCTTTTGCATCTCACTTTTATATCCAGCTAGACACAGCACTGCCTCTTTAAAGCAGTGCTTTAGCATGGATCCCATCGCTCCCCTTTCTTTTCTCGTGAGCAAATTTATTTTTAAATTGGTTTACTTTCTTTTAGTTCACACGGGTTGCCAAACTCTTTGCTGCTCCCTTCAATCTTTTTTTCTAACTCAGCACGGGGCCCGCTTTATGGACGTCGTGCTATAACTTAAATATGCTCCGGAACCCACCTCCCCCCACCCAAGCAGACATTCTCTGCATGCACCATTGTTCCCCTCTGTACCCAATCCAGTGGCGTAACGAAACTTGAGAGGGCCCCCCTGCAAACTACATGGAGGCCCCCCCCCCATTCTCCGTGCCATTCTAGAGCTCTCAGGCCAGCGACCCACCATACTGCAGGGGATGCGGGGCTATTGTTACGCCACTGTCACCAATACAGCCGTTATAAGTAACACTGGATGGTGGAGTCAGAGGTTGGGCTTAGTCTGCCCGCAGGCTATCATAGGTGGTGGTCCATTCATTACAGGGTCCCTGCCATCAGTAGCCCGGGGAAGTTTGCCCAATTTTAGGTGGGTTTCCTGATGCAGACTCCTGTCATGATATACAACATCAGGCCCACTCATCGTTCAGTTTTGACAAAAGTGCATCAACTGCTCCTTCTCGTTTCCGTTTTAAAACATTAGACAATGCGACAATGCAGTATTTTCAAAAGCAGATGTAACTACAAAGAGCACATTTTGATAATACATTTTTATTAGTAGACAATAGCAATCTTAAGAGGTATTACATAGCTTCATACACACTTTGACCCCGATTCCATCACAGTCTCTCTCTCTCTCAGTCAGTCAGTCTCTCTCTTTCAGCCAGTCAATCTCTCTCTCTCAGTTAGTCAGTCTATCTCTCTCTGTCATTCAGTCTCTCTCAGTCAGTCAGTCTCTCTCAGTCAGTCAGTCCGTCTGTCAGTCAGTGGTCTCTCTCCCTCTCTCTCTGTCAGTCTGTCAGTCAGTCGGTCTCTCTCTCTCGGTCAGTCAGTCTATCTCTCTCTGTCATTCAGTCTCTCTCAGTCAGTCAGTCTCTCTCTCTCTGTCAGTCTGTCAGTCAGTCGGTCTCTCTGTCAGTCTCCCTCAGTCAGTCCCTCTCTCTGTCAGTCTCTTTCTGTCTCTCTCTCTCCCAGTCAGTCTCTCTCCCTGTCAGTCCCTCTGTCTATCAGTCTCTCTCTCAGTCTCTCTCTCTCTCTGTCAGTCTCTCTATCTCTCTTTTTCTGTCAGTCTCTCTCAGTCAGTCAGTCTCTCTCTGTCAGTCAGTCTCTCCCTTTCAGTCAGTCAGTCTCTCACAGTCTCTCTCTGTCAGTTTCTCTCAGTCAGTCAGTCAGTCTCTCTCTCTCAGTCAGCCAGTCTCTCTCTCTCTCTCTCTCTCTGTCAGTCAGTCTCTCTATGTCAGTCTCTCTCTTATTCTCTCTCTCTCAGTCAGTCTCTCTCTCTCTGTCAGACAGTCTCTCTCTCTGTCAGAGTCTCAGTCTCTCTCTCTCTCTGTCATTCTCTCTCTGTCAGTCAGTCTCTCTCTCATTAAGTCTCTCTCTCAGTCAGTCTCTCTCGCAATCAGTCTCTCTCAGTCAGTCAGTCTCTCTCTTAGTCAGTCTCTCTCTGTCAGTCCCTCTCTCTTTTCAGTCTCTCTCTCAGTCTCTCTCTCTCAGTCAGTCCCTCTCCCTGTCAGTCCCTCTCTCTGTCAGTCTCTCTCTCTCAGTCTCTCTCGCTGTCCCTCTCTCTCTCAGTCAGTCAGTCTTCCAGACAGTCTCTCTCTTCCTCTGTCAGTCTCACTCTGTCAGTCATTCTTTCTCTCTCGCGGTCAGCCAGTCTCTCTCAGTCAGTCTCTCCCTCTCTCCTAGTCAGTGACTCTCTCTGTCAGTCAGTCTCTCTCTCTGTCAGTCAGTCTCTCTCTGTGAGTCTCTCTCTCTCTCAGTCAGTCTCTCTCTCTGTCGGTCAGTCTTCTTTCTCTGTCAGTCTCTCAGTCTCTCTCGCTCTCTGTCAGTCTCTGTCAGTCAGTCTCTCTCTCAGTCAGACTCTCTCTCTCTCTGTCAATCTCTCTTTCTGTCTGTCTTTCTCAGCTAGTCAGTCTCTCAGTCTCTCTCTCTCTTAGACTCTCTCTCTGTCAGTCAGTCAGTCTCTCTCTCTCCCAGTCAGGCTCTCTCCGAGTCAGTCAGTCTCTCTGTCAGTCATTCTCTCTCTACCTCAGTCAGTCAGTCTCTCTCTCTGTCAGTCAGTTTCTGTAAGTTAGTCAGCCTCTCTCAGTCAGTCAGTCTCTCTCTCTCTTTGTCAGTCTCTCGCTCAGTCAGTCTCTCTTAGTCAGTCAGTCTCTCTCGTAGTCAATCAATCTATCTCTCTCAGTCAGTCAGTCTCTGCCTCTCTCTCTCAGTCTCTCTATCAGTCAGTCTCTCTCTCTGTCAGTCAGTATCTCTCTACCTCAGTCAGTCAGTCTCTATCAGCCAGTCAGTCAATCAGTCACTCTCTCAGTCAGCCAGTCTCTCTCTCTCTCAGTCAGTTTCTCAGCCAGTCAGTCTCTCGGTCAGTCAGTATTCAGTCTCTGAATTATTCAGTCAGTCTCTACTCTTTCTCCACTCTCTCAATTCTCTTGCTCCACTCTTTCTCTCAACTCTGTCCACTCTATCTCCACTGTCTCTCTCTCCACTCTCTCTCTCCACTGTCTCTCCACGGTATCTCTCAAACTTTCTCTCTCTCTACTCTCTCTCCACTCTCTCACTCTCTCTCTCTCCATCCTCTTATCACCCTCTCTCCACTGTCTCCCTCCACTATCTCCCTCCACTCTCTCTCTAGTCTCTCTCCACCCTCTCCACTCTCTCCCCACCCTCTCTCCCTTCTCTCTCTCTACTCTATCTCCACTCTCTCTCTCTCCACTGTCTCTCTCCACTGTCTCTCTCCTCTGTCTCTCTCCACTGTCTCTCTCTCCACTGTCTCTCTCCACTGCCTCTCTCCACTCTCTCTCCACTCTCTCTCTACTCTCACTCTCTCTCCTCTCTCTCGCTCTCTCCTCTCTCTCTCCACACTCTCTCCACTCTCTCTCTCTCTCCACTGTCTCCCTCCACTCTCTCACTACTCTCTCTCTCCACTCTCTCTCTCCGCTGTCTCTCTCCACTGTCTCTCTCCACTGTCTCTCTCCACTCTCTCTCCACTCTCTCTCCTCTCTCTCCACTCTCTCTCCTCTCTCTCCACTCTCGTTCCACTCTCTCTCCACTCTCTCTCTCTCCACTGTCTCCCTCCACTCTCTCTCTACTCTCTCTCTACTCTCTCTCCACTCTCTCTCTCCACTCTTCCTCTCTACTCTCTCTCCAGTCTCTCTCTCTCGAATCTCTCCACTCTATCCACTTTCTCTCTCCACTCTCTTCATTCTCTCCACCCTCTCTCTCCACTCTCCCTCTACACTCTCTCTCTCCACTCTCTCTCCACTGTCTCTCTCTCCACTGTCTCTCTCCTCCCCTCCCTCCACTCTCTCTCTCACCCACTCTCTCTACTGTCTCTCCACGCTCACTCCACTCTCTCTCTCTCCACTGTCTGTCTGCACTCTCTCTCCACTCTCTCTCTCTCTCTACTCTCTCTCCACTATCTCTCCACTGCCTCTCTCACTCTCTCCACTCTCTCTCCACTCTCTCTCTTTTCTCTCACTCTACTCTCTCTCCACTCTCTCTCTACTCTCTCTCTCCACTCTCTCTCCACTCTCTCTCTCTCTGCTCTCTCTTCACTGTCTCTCTCTCCACTCTCTCTCCACTCTCTCCCCACTGTCTCCCCCCACTCTCTCTACTCTCTCTCCACTCTCTTCACTCTCTCTCCACTGTCTCCCTCCACTCTCTCTCCCCACTCTCTCTCCACTGTTTCTCTCCACTGTCTCTCTCCACCCTCTCTCTCTACTCTCTCTCTCCATTCTCTCTCTCCACCCTCTCTCTCTACTCTCTCTCTCCACTCTCTCTCTCTCTCTCCACTCTTTCTCTCTCCACTCTCTCTCTCTCCACTCTCTCTCTCTCCACTCTCGCTCACAAAGTAGTGTGCATTCCATGGGCGTCCGCAGAAATGTTTCCAGGGGAGGGCACATTTTTAACTTCATCACCATCCCCTTTGCACCCTTCTCCCCTCTGCCTTGCACCCTTCTCACCCTCCTCCTTGAACCCTTCTCTACCTTGCACCCTTCTCCTCTCTGCCTTGCACCCTTCTCTACCTTGCACCCTTCTTCTCTCTGCCTTGCATTCTTCTCCCCTCTGCATTGCACCCTTCTCCTCTCTGCCTTGCACCCTTCTCCCCTCTGCCTTGTACCCTTCTCCCCTCTGCCTTTCACCCTTCTCCCCTCTGCCTTGCACCCTTCTTCCCTCCCCATTGCACCCTTCTCCCCTCTGCCTTGCACCCTTCTCCCCGCTGCCTTGCACCCTTCTCCCCTCTGCTTTGCACTCTTCGCCCCTCTGCCTTGCACCCTTCTCTCCTCCCTGTTGCACCCTTATGCCCTCTGCCTTGCATCCTTCTCCCCTCCGGATTGCACCCTTCTCTTCCTCCCCGTTGCACCATTCTCCTCTCTGCCTTGCACCCTTCTCCCTCTGCCTTGCACCCTTCTCCCCTCTGCCTTGCACCCTACTCCACCTCCACCTGGCACCCTTTTCTACCTTGCACCCTTCTCCCCTCTGCCTTGCACCCTTCTCCCCTCTGCCTTGCGCCCTTCTCCTCTCTGCCTTGCACCCTTCTCCCCTCTGCCTTGCACCCTTCTCTCCCTCCGCCTTGCACCCTTCTCTACCTTGCACCCTTTTCCCCTCTGCCTTGCACCCTTCTCCCCTCCATCTTGGACCCTTCTCCTCTCTGCCTAGCACCCTTCTCCTCTCTACCTTGCACCCTTCTCCCCTCTGCCTTGCACCCTTCTCCACTCTGCCTTGCACCCTTCTTCTCTCTGCCTTGCACCCTTCTCCCCTCTGCCTTGCACCCTACTCCACCTCCGCCTTGCACCTTTTTCTACCTTGCACCATTCTCCCCTCTGCCTTGCACCCTTCTCCCCTCTGCCTAGCACCCTCCTCCCCTCTGCCTTGCACCCTTCTCCTCTCTGCCTTGCGCCCTTCTCCTCTCTGCCTTGCACCCTTATCCCCTCTGCCTTACACCCTTCTCCCCCTCCGCCTTGCACCCTTCTCTACCTTGCACCCTTCTCCCCTCTGCCTTGCACTCTTCTCCCCTCCACCTTGCACCCTTCTCCTCTCTGCCTTGCACCCTTCTCCTCTCTACCTTGCACCCTTCTCCCCTCTGTCTTGCACCCTACTCCACCTCGGCCTTGCACCCTACTCCACCTCCGCCTTGCACCCATTTCTACCTTGCACCATTCTCCCCTCTGCCTTGCACTATTCTCCCCTCTGCTTGCACCCTTCTCCCCTCTGCCTTGCACCTTCTCCCCTCTGCCCTGCACCCTTCTCCTCTCTGCCTTGCACCCTTCTCCCCTCCGCCTTGCAGCCTTCTCCCCCCTGCCTTGCACCCTTCTCCCCTCCGCCTTGCACCCTTCTCCCCCTCCCCATTGCACCCTTCTCCCCTCTGCCTTGCACCCTTCTCCTCTCCACCTTGCACCCTTCTCACCCTCTGCCTTGCACCCTTCGCTACCTTGCACCCATCTCCTCTCTGCCTTGCACCCTTCTCTACCTTGCACCCTACTCCTCCCTGCCTTGCACCCTTCTCCCCTCTGGCTTGCACACTTCTCCCCTCTGCCTTGTACCTTTCTCCCCTTTGCCTTGCACCCTTCTCCCCTCTGCTTTGCACCCTTCTCCCCTCTGCCTTGCACCCTTCTCCCACCCCCGTTACACCCTTCTGCCATCTGCCTTGCACCCTTCTCCTCTCTACCTTGCACCCTTCTCCTCTCTGCCTTGCACCCTTCTCCCCTCTGCCTTGCACCCTTCTCCCCTCCACCTTGCACCCTTCTCTACCTTGCACCCTGCTCCTCTCTGCCTTGTACCCTTTTCCTCTCTGCCTTGCACCCTTCTCCCCTGTGTCTTGCACCCTTCTCCTCTCTACCTTGCACACTTATCCCCTCTGCCTTGCACCCTTCTCCCCTTTGCCTTGCACCCTTCCCCCTCTGCCTTGCCCCCTTCTCCCCTCTGCCTTGCACCCTACTCCACCTCTGCCAGGCACCCTTTTCTACCTTGCACCATTCTCCCCTCTGTCTTGCACCCTTCCCCCCTCTGCCTTGCACCCTTCTCCCCTCTACCTTACACCCTTCTCCTCTCTGCATTGCACTCTTCTCCCCCTCCCCCTCCGCCTTGCACCCTTCTCCCCTCTGCCTTGCACCCTTCTCCTCTCTACCTTGCACCCTTCTCCCCTCTGCCTTGCACCCTTCTCCTCTCTGCCTTGCACCCTTCTCCCCTCTGCCTTGCACCCTTCTCCCCTCTGCCTTGCACCCTACTCCATCTCAGCCTTGCACACTTTTCTACCTTGCACCATTCTCCCCTCTGCCTTGCACCCTTCTCTCCTCTGCCTGGCACCCTTCTCCCCTCTGCCTTGCACCCTTCTCTTCTCTACCTTGCGCCCTTCTCCTCTCTGCCTTGCACCCTTCTCCCCTCTGCCTTACACCCTTCTCCTCCTCCGCCTTGCACCCTTCTCTACCTTGCACACTTCTCCCCTCTACCTTGCACCCTTCTCCCCTCCACCTTGCACCCTTCTCCCCTCTGCCTTGCACCCTTCTCCCCTCTACCTTGCACCCTTCTCCTCTCTACCTTGCACCCTACTCCACCTCTGCCTTGCACCCTTTTCTACTTTGCACCATTCTCCCCTCTGCCTTGCACTATTCTCCCCTCTGCTTGCACCCTTCTCCCCTCTGCCTTGCACCTTCTCCCCTCTGCCCTGCACCCTTCTCCTCTCTGCCTTGCACCCTTCTCCCCTCCGCCTTGCAGCCTTCTCCCCTCTGCCTTGCACCCTTCTCCCCTCCGCCTTGCACCCTTCTCCCCCTCCCCATTGCACCCTTCTCCCCTCTGCCTTGCACCCTTCTCCTCTCCACCTTGCACTCTTCTCACCCTCTGCCTTGCACCCTTCTCTACCTTGCACCCTTCTCCTCTCTGCCTTGCACCCTTCTCTACCTTGCACCCTACTCCTCCCTGCCTTGCACCCTTCTCCCCTCTGGCTTGCACACTTCTCCCCTCTGCCTTGTACCCTTCTCCCCTCTGCCTTGCACCCTTCTCCTCTCCACCTTGCACTCTTCTCACCCTCTCCCTTGCACCCTTCTCTACCTTGCACCCTTCTCCTCTCTGCCTTGCACCCTTCTCTACCTTGCACCCTACTCCTCCCTGCCTTGCACCCTTCTCCCCTCTGGCTTGCACACTTCTCCCCTCTGCCTTGTACCTTTCTCCCCTCTGCCTTGCACCCTTCTCCCCTCTGCTTTGCACCCTTCTCCCCTCTGCCTTGCACCCTTCTCCCATCCCCGTTGCACCTTTCTGCCCTCTGCCTTGCACCCTTCTCCTCTCCACCTTGCACCCTTCTCCTCTCTGCCTTGCACCCTTCTCCCCTCTGCCTTGCACCCTCTCCCCTCCACCATGCACCCTTCTCTACCTTGCACCCTTCTCCTCTCTGCCTTGTACCATTTTCCTCTCTGCCTTGCACCCTTCTCCCCTCTGCCTTGCACCCTTCTCCTCTCTACCTTGCACACTAATCCCCTCTGCCTTGCACCCTTCTCCCCTTTGCCTTGCACCCTTCCCCCCTCTGCCTTGCACCCTTCTCCCCTCTGCCTTGCACCCTTCTCCTCTCTACCTTGCACCCTTCTCCCCTCTGCCTTGCACACTTCTCCTCTCTGCCTTGCACCCTTCTCCCCTCTGCCTTGCACCCTTCTCCCCTCTGCCTTGCACCCTACTCCACCTCAGCCTTGCACCCTTTTCTACCTTGCACCATTCTCCCCGCTGCCTTGCACCCTTCTCCCCTCTGCCTTGCACCCTTCTCCCCTCTGCCTTGCACCCTTCTCTTCTCTACCTTGTGCCCTTCTCCTCTCTGCCTTGCACCCTTCTCCCCTCTGCCTTACACCCTTCGCCTCCTCCGCCTTGCACCCTTCTCTACCTTGCACCCTTCTCCCCTCTGCCTTGCACCCTTCTCCTCTCTACCTTGCACACTAATCCCCTCTGCCTTGCACCCTTCTCCCCTTTGCCTTGCACCCTTCCCCCCTCTGCCTTGCACCCTTCTCCCCTCTGCCTTGCACCCTTCTCCTCTCTACCTTGCACCCTTCTCCCCTCTGCCTTGCACCCTTCTCCTCTCTACCTTGCACCCTTCCCCCCTCTGCCTTGCACCCTTCTCCCCTCTGCCTTGCACCCTTCTCCCCTCTGCCTTGCACCCTTCTCTTCTCTACCTTGTGCCCTTCTCCTCCCTGCCTTGCACCCTTCTCCCCTCTGGCTTGCACACTTCTCCCCTCTGCCTTGTACCCTTCTCCCCTCTGCCTTGCACCCTTCTCCTCTCCACCTTGCACTCTTCTCACCCTCTGCCTTGCACCCTTCTCTACCTTGCACCCTTCTCCTCTCTGCCTTGCACCCTTCTCTACCTTGCACCCTACTCCTCCCTGCCTTGCACCCTTCTCCCCTCTGGCTTGCACACTTCTCCCCTCTGCCTTGTACCTTTCTCCCCTCTGCCTTGCACCCTTCTCCCCTCTGCTTTGCACCCTTCTCCCCTCTGCCTTGCACCCTTCTCCCATCCCCGTTGCACCTTTCTGCCCTCTGCCTTGCACCCTTCTCCTCTCCACCTTGCACCCTTCTCCTCTCTGCCTTGCACCCTTCTCCCCTCTGCCTTGCACCCTCTCCCCTCCACCTTGCACCCTTCTCTACCTTGCACCCTTCTCCTCTCTGCCTTGTACCATTTTCCTCTCTGCCTTGCACCCTTCTCCCCTCTGCCTGGCACCCTTCTCCTCTCTACCTTGCACACTAATCCCCTCTGCCTTGCACCCTTCTCCCCTTTGCCTTGCACCCTTCCCCCCTCTGCCTTGCACCCTTCTCCCCTCTGCCTTGCACCCTTCTCCTCTCTACCTTGCACCCTTCTCCCCTCTGCCTTGCACACTTCTCCTCTCTGCCTTGCACCCTTCTCCCCTCTGCCTTGCACCCTTCTCCCCTCTGCCTTGCACCCTACTCCACCTCAGCCTTGCACCCTTTTCTACCTTGCACCATTCTCCCCGCTGCCTTGCACCCTTCTCCCCTCTGCCTTGCACCCTTCTCCCCTCTGCCTTGCACCCTTCTCTTCTCTACCTTGTGCCCTTCTCCTCTCTGCCTTGCACCCTTCTCCCCTCTGCCTTACACCCTTCGCCTCCTCCGCCTTTCACCCTTCTCTACCTTGCACGCTTCTCCCCTCTGCCTTGCACCCTTCTCCCCTCCACCTTGCACCCTTCTCCCCTCTGCCTTGCACCCTTCTCCCCTCTACCTTGCACCCTTCTCCTCTCTACCTTGCACCCTTCTCCCCTCTGCCTTGCACCCATCTCCTCTCCACATTCCACCCTTCTCCCCTCCGCCTTGCACCCTTCTCCTCTCTGCCTTGCACCCTTCTCCTCTCTGCCGTGCACCCTTCTCCCCTCTGCCTTGCACCCTTCTTGGCCACCCCCTTGCACCCTTCCCACCCACTGGAGGGGGCTGCCACCTGGAACATTTGTACTATTTCAAAAGCATGATGACTATGGTTGGCCCTGACTGGGCCCACAGCAGACGCACTGACGATCCAAGGGGGGCCCCCCTCTTGCGGATGCCCACATGGTGCGTTCTAACAAGAGTGCTTACCTGAGGGCACCATTTTGGGCCCTTCTCATATGAGCATTGCCCTGGAGAATGCAGTCTCTGGGGCCCCCACCCCATCCTTGTCCATGTCTCTTTTCTTCTCTTGTGGGGTGGGCTTTGCTTTTGGAGAGGAGAGAGTGGGGGTCAGGCTCTGTGCAGCCTCAGAGGAGCAGAGCCCAGTGGAGACTGCTGTCTCTGGGGCCCCCACCCCCACCCTTGTTCCAGGCCTGGCTCTGGCAGTGACTGAAGAGAAACACGGTAAGTTGATACTTTGTTTCTCTTCAGTCAGCGGGAGGGGCTCAGAGCAGGCTGCAGACAGCCTGCACCTGCTTTAGAGGGAGAGAGGCTTGCTTTAGTGCAAGCCTCTCTCACAGCTCTCACTGAAGAGCTGAGGGGGTCCGGGCCCCCTTCATTTACTGAAGAGAGTGGGGCCCCCCCGCACCACGGTGGCTGTGGGGGCATTTGTTACGCCCCTGATTCAGACAGCATAGTAGAAAGTCTAAAATTATTTCTTCATTTTGCGCAGTACTTTTCTAGGCCCTATCACAGAGGATTGCAACAAACAAGCGATTACAGGCTGGCACAGAAAATAACAAAACGATGATGTTAAGTCATATCCAAATCCAAAATGGTGGCTTAACAATACGAGGTGAGGCAAAACAGGAAGCAGCAAGTGTGCATTCCGTTGCCTCCATGACCTTAGTTGGCTGCGCGTGTAACAACACCCAAGTACGAATATGTGACTTTTTTCCGCATACAAATACCCCGCACACCATCACTCCGCAATAATAATTCCGCAAATACTATCACTCTGCAAATTAACACAACGCAAACTTTTACAACGAATATGCCTTTACCACGCATGCCTTTACAACGCAAAGACATGCATGTTAAAGGTATACTCATTGTAAAAAATTTAAAGATAAGTGAGAGTACCCTACCCTACCCTACCCTACACCCTAATGTAGTACCCCTGCACCACCCACCCTCGACACACAGTCCTTTTCCTACATTTACTACTACCCAGCACGACCCTCCAAACCTACCATAAAGCACTTTTCTTTCCTACACAAACACTACAAAAATACCTTAATACACTACCCCCAGCATGACCCTACACTACACAAACACTACAACACTACCCTAAACCCTAAAACACTACCACCAGCATGACCCTACACTACACAAAAACTACAACACTACCCTAAACCCTAAAACACTACCCCTGCATGACCCTACACTACACAAACACTACAACACTACCCTAAACCCTAAAACACTACCCCCTGCATGACCCTACACTACACAAACACTACAACACTACCCTAAACCCTAATACACTACCCGCCAGCATGACCCTACACTACACAAACACTACAACACTACCCTAAACCCTAAAACACTACCCCCCGCATGACCCTACACTACACAAACACTACAACACTACCCTAAACCCTAAAACACTACCCCCGCGTGACCCTACACTACAAAAACACTACAACACTACCCTAAACCCTAAAACACTACTCCCAGCATGGCCCTACACTACACAAACACTACAACACTAACCTAAACCCTACAACACTTCCCCCAGCATGACCCTACACTTCACAAACACTACAACACTACCCTAAACCCTAAAACACTACCCCCAGCATGACCCTACACTACACAAACACTACAACACTACCCTAAACCCTAAAACACTACCCCCTGCATGACCCTACACTACACAAACACTACAGTACTACCCTAAACCCTAAAACACTACCCCCTGCATGACCCTACACTACACATACACTACAGCACTACCCTAAACCCTAAAACACTACCCCCAGCATCACCCTACACTACACGAACACTGCAACACTGCCTTAAACCCTTAAACACTACCCCCAGCATCACCCTACACTACACAAACACTACAATACTACCCTAAACCCTATAACACTACCCCCAGCACGATCCTACACTACACAACCACCACAACACTACACAAACACTACACTAAACTACACAATCACTACCCCAGCACGATCCCCCACCCCTAAAAAAAGAACCCAAACCCCCTTACCCCTCTCTCGTCGTGGTTCCTCTCTCCTCCTGGATCCATCTTCATGAAGTCTGGGTTTTTTTCACAACGCGTGTGCATTTACCATACATGCCTTTACAACGTAATTCGCTGTAAAGGCATGCGTGGTAAATGCACACGCGTTGTGAAAAAATGAGGAGTGATGGTATGCGAGGTCAAAGACCTCGCGGAGTAATGGTATGTGGACTCAAAGTCTGCGGAAAAAAATATGCGGAGTAAACGTTGATTACCCTCAAGCACACCTAACAGGCAATAGCAGCACCAGACAGCTTGCACCTCTAAGAGCACAAGCCGTATCCTCGTGGCTGGAGACTTGAAGAAGCCACAGCCTTGTGGTGAATTCAAATGCTGCATCACGCACTCACACGCCACCACATCAGTCACTTTACCGGTAAGCATGTGCACACCACTCTTGAACAGCACATAAAAAACTAGCGCGTTGAGGCTTATCAGAGCACATATAAGGTGAAATAATCCACAAAGCAGGATGTCAGATAAAACGCATAACAATGTTGGTTCGTCTACTGTAAATACAGACATCAATTGAAACTTTCTTCACATAAACACTGCAGTGTCCTTTAAAATAAATGTCGGCGGATTCTTTAAAGTTCCTCACGATCGTAAGCTTCAAGCTGGCTCCACATGAACGCTGCAGCTTAAAATCTGTCATACACTGCAAGTTACTCTCCTTCTCATGGTACCAGTCTATGTAAATACCAACACCCTGGCTGTGGGCTGTAATAGCCATGGTGCAGATAGACATCCTGGCTGAGAGCTGTCCGATGGAGAGGACACTGGTTGGGCTGTAGGGCATTCTATTTCCCTCTCTCTATTACTTTTAGTTTCATTAATGTTCCTTTATTTTATTGTTAGTTTCTATAGTTTCTTCTGTAGGTTACTACCATGCCTGGTTTCTTTCCTCAAATCGTCACCAAAATATTATGATGAAAACGTCTGGTAGCCGAGGTGTAAGTTATAAAAGATAATTTATTGGTCTTAGTTGCAGGTAAGTATACTTATAGACTCCTAGCTGAGTCCTTAGAATAGCCCAGTCCTTAGGCTAACCCCACCAGGAGCAGCCTCCCATACACTCTCAACCTCACTATCATCCAAGCATTCAATTGCATCATCATGCACTCCAACATTCCACTCATGCATACTAGCTAAGCAGCATGGACCAAAGCACAAGAGAAGATGCATAATACAATACACCAGATATAACACTTTGGTATGGAAACATTTGTGTAATGTTTACTTCCAATGTGTATCACTGTCCTGCTTGAATGTTTTTTGTTTTTACTGTTGTAACAATTGAAGTATATTTTGCTTTTATTTTATTTTCTTTTAAATTCACATTTAGATTTGTCTGAGATCTATAATGCATTGTCTTGTGTGTATTTTTTTTTATTTTTTTTTATGTCTAGTGGGATATTATTGGTGCTTGCTGTGTCTCTGCCGGGCAGGTGCAGTTCATCCTCAGTCTAGCTGTCCATGGCAAGAAAATTGTATGTAGGTATCTTTCGTTAGTAGAAAGTTCATTGTGTGGTTGGTATTGATAGTTCCTTTTCGGATCTTTATATTTAAGTTGTTGTATTTATTGTTTGATATATACACAGTTTGATGAGCACTAATTTGACATGTGTTGTTTATAATTGTCTGTTTTATGTGACAGTTTTAATAGGATTAAATAAGGCACCTCGATTGAGCCTAGTTTTATCGGTTACTGTTGCAGGCACTAGGCCCAGCAACACAAGTGAGAAACCGTATTTTTCAAGAGACTTGGGCGATCGCTGGGTGGTAGGAAATGTGGGGTTCCCAGCAGATTCCAGAAGTTTCCGTAACAGAAATGTAAGGAAAAGGTATGCTTTTATCCAAGGTTTGAGGTTTGCAGGAATTCAGGGTAAGAAAAGCTAATGATAGCAGTTAGACCCGTCTGCTTCTGAGAGTCCCCTCACCACTATGATTTATTTTGTTCCCCTGTACCTCCCAAAATGTGTCGCTTTTTATTTATCTACCAGGACTTTTTATGTGTTGTCTCATGGGGCTAGATGTTCCTTGACGCCCAGTTGCTCACAAGGTTTGTGGCACCTATTGACAAGGCGCCTGGCCCAAACCTGTGGCATTACAAACTGGGGTTGTCAACCTGTATAAATGAACCTAAAATGGTGGACACCCTTTTTCCTCATGTGAAGTGACTCCCATTGGAGCCTTCATGAACCCTGGCCTTTTGAGGTTTTGGCGCCCTTTATTTGGCGCGCATTTCTGACATGAATGAGGGTGGCGTCCGACACATACTGTCGGTCGTGCGTGTCATGCCAAGCCAGTGGGAAAACAGGGACGAAGCTGAAGGCTCCCCTGGAACCACCTCCCATCGTTGGCACCCCCTTTGAAAGGGTGGGCATCGACATTGCTGGGCCCCTAGATCCACCTACATCATCCGGTCACAGGTTTATCCTGGTCCTGGTGGATCACGCCACAAGGTATCCAGAGGCAATTCCTCTGAGAACCATTACTGCACCAGTAGTGGCCAAGGCCCTGATGGGGATCTTTACCCGAGTGGGATTCCCCAAGGAAGTTGTGTCCGACAGGGGGACCAACTTCCTGTCAGCATATATGCGGGCCATGTGGAAGGAGTGTGGAGTGACTTACAGGTTCACCACTCCTTATCACCCACAGACCAATGGTCTTGTGGAAAGGTTCAACCAAACCTTGAAGGGTATGATCAGAAGTCTACCCGAAAGCCTGCGGAGGAAATGGGACGTCCTCCTACCCTGTTTGCTCTTTTCCTACAGGGAAGTGCCGCAAAAGGGAGTGGGCTTCAGCCCCTTCGAGCTTTTGTACGGGCACCCTGTACGTGGACCTCTCAGCCTGGTGAGGGACTCCTGGGAAAAGTCTCCCCGGAAAGTTCCCCAGGATGTGGTGAGCTACATGCTGGCCTTCCGAAGCCAAATGGCTAAGTTGTGGAAGCAAGCTTCTGACAACTTGGAAGCCAGTCAGGCAGTTATGAAAGCGTGGTATGACCACAACGCTCACCCAGTGGAGTTGGAGCCTGGCAAGAAGGTGTGGGTGATGGAGCCTGGAGAGCTGAGTGCCCTCCAGGATCGTTGGACAGGCCCCTATGAGGTATTGGAGAAGAAGGGCAAGTCTACCTATCTGGTGGACGTAAAGACCCCTCGGCATCCGCATCGGGTGTTACATGACAATCGCCTCAAGCCCCACTACGAGAGGCCCGAAGTCATGTTGGTTATGGTGACTGACGGATCGGAGGAAGAGGACACGGAGCCTCTCCCCGACCTTTTTGCGTCTCAAGAAAAGGATGGGTCAGTGGACGGAGTGAAACTCTCGCCAACCCTGACTCCTGAGCAGCAGGAGGAATGTCGCCAGGTCTTGGGGTCATTCACTCCTCTGTTCTCCCTTGTCCCCGGGTAAGACCCACTTGTGTACCCATGACCTGGACACAGGGGACAGCCCACCTGTGAAGTCAAAGTCTTACCGGCTGTCTGACAAGGTGAAGGCCAGTATCCAAAGCGAAGTAGCTAAGATGCTGGAGCTAGGAGTCATCGAACCTTCAAGTAGCCCTTGGTTCAGCCCGGTGGTGTTAGTTCCTAAAGCTGCCCCACCTGGCACCACACCAGAATTGAGATTCTGTGTGGACTACCGAGGACTAAATTCGGTAACCAAAACGGATGCTCATCCGATCCCTCGGGCGGATGAATTGATTGACCGGTTGGGAGCTGCCCAATATCTCAGTACCATTGACCTCACTGCAGGGTACTGGCAGATTCCCATGTCTAATGGAGCCAAGGAAAGGTGAGCCTTCTCCACACCTGATGGACACTACCAGTTTTGCGTCATGCCCTTTGGGCTCAAGAACGCTCCTGCCACTTTTCAGCGGCTGGTGAACACGATCCTCACCGGGATGGAGTCATTCTCTGCTGCTTACTTGGATGACATAGCTGTCTTCAGTAGCAGCTGGGAGGATCACTTGCAGCACTTGCAAGCCGTTCTCCAGACCCTGGAACGGGCTGGCTTGACGATCAAGGCCAGCAAATGTCAGATTGGACAGGGGTCGGTAGTGTACTTAGGACACTTGGTGGGCCGGGGAACGGTGCAGCCCCTTCAGGCGAAGATTGAGGCAATCACGGCCTGGAAACCCCCCAAGACCCAGACTGAGGTCCGAGCCTTCCTGGGCCTCACAGGTTACTACAGACGATTCGTGAAGGGGTATGGCACTATCGTGGCACCCCTTACAGAACTCACGGCCAAAAAGCAACCCAGGAGAGTCATTTGGACGGAGGCTTGCCAGTGAGCCTTCGACACTCTGAAACAAGCATTGTGTAAAGCTCCAGTCCTGAAGGCTCCAGATTTTTCAAAAGAGTTCATTGTCCAGACAGATGCATCCGACATTGGCATTGGGGCGGTGCTATCGCAACTCAATGAAGAGGGTCTGGATCAACTCGTGGTCTTTCTGTCACGGAGACTGCTTCCCCAGGAACAGAGGTGGAGTACCATCGAGCGGGAAGCCTTTGCGGTGGTCTGGGCACTGAAGAAGCTGCGACCATATTTATTTGGTTCACACTTCCTTGTTCAGACAGACCACCGACCCCTTCGTTGGCTCATGCAAATGAAGGGAGAAAATCCCAAACTGTTGAGGTGGTCTATCTCCCTACAGGGAATGGACTTTCGGGTGGAACACCGGCCCGGAGTTGACCACGCCAATGCAGACGGTCTCTCCAGGTATTTCCGCCTTAGTGTTGAGGACTCCCAAGGGGTTGGGTAGCTCTCCCCACTTTCAGCTGGGGGGACGCGTGTTAGACCCGTCTGCTTCTGAGAGTCCCCTCACCACTATGATTTCTTTTGTTCCCCTGTACCTCCCAAAATTTGTCGCTTTTTATTTATCTACCAGGACTTTTTATGTGTTGTCTCATGGGGCTAGATGTTCCTTGACGCCCAGTTGCTCACAAGGTTTGTGGCACCTATTTACAAGGCGCCTGGCCCAAACCTGTGGCATTACAAACTGGGGTTGTCAACCTGTATAAATGAACCTAAAATGGTGGACACCCTTTTTCCTCATGTGAAGTGACTCCCATTGGAGCCTTCATGAACCCTGGCCTTTTGAGGTTTTGGCGCCCTTTGTTTGGCGCGCATTTCTGACAGGAATTCCTTAATTTTCCTCAGGTACACAAAATGGCTGCTCTAGAACCCCAGTACGGTGGCTGTGAGTGTCCTAAATACCCCTCAAGAGTGCCATGTCATTGTCACAGCCAGAGAAGGTTCTAGAACCTTCTGGCTCGTGCCAGTACCCCAGGGCACTGGCTATATAAGGCCCAGTCCCTGGCGGCCATTTTAGATGATGAGATTAGATGAAGATTGTTCAGACTAGAGAAGAGATTCCAGACTTGACACCAGATTGACACCTGCCCTGTTGACCCCTGAGGTGGCTGGTAGTGCAGGCAGTAGAGCAGCAAAGGGTTGCTGGCGTTGTGTCTGATTGGCGTTCCAGTCAGCTACGTGAGAAGTGATCTAGCGCCTACAGCGCCTGCCCAGCGAGTACCTCATTGCCCCCCAAAGACTGTGGCCAGATCCGTGTGCCTCCCGGCCCCCCCCGGTGGTGAACTGTGATCGATTTATCGAGTCGCGAGGCGAGAGCAAGTTCGCCGCGACCGCGATCGTCAGCTGTGCCCCCTTCGCGACAGGTGCCTCTAGAGGGGAGCTCGGACGTCTCCGAGCCCCACCAGCGTAGAGTGCTTCCTGCGCAGATTGAAGGTGAGGTGGTGTGCCGGGGCGGGGAAAGGCCGGCCTTCGTTGGGCCGGACTAGCGTCTCTGCCACTCCCCAGTGACCCGGGAGCTGTAGCTGTGGGCGGGAGCCACCCTGTATGCGGAAGTCGGAGGGAGGTCCATGGAGCCCCTGAGAGCCCCGTCGCTAACGAGAGAAGTGCTGTGCCCGACTGAATCGTATTTTGATTGCAGCCGATGTGAGGTGGGCCCGTTTCTTCATAGTGAATGCAGCGTTGGGAAGGAACTGTGAACCGGCATTCATTTGACTGTGCGCGAAGGTTGTGTGACCTCTCCGGCAGCCCGTTCGTCAGTCTAATGACTTTGAACTGGTGCCGCCTGTGCTCAAGTGGTGCTAAAGCCCGTAGGCGCGCATAGACTTCACCGGCAAAGCAGAGATCCTATCCCGGTGACCGCCGAGTGCAAATGATGTATTTACTGTGTTTCCTTGCCTTTTAGGTATACGCGCATACGCCCTGAGTGATTATTAAAGAGTCCCAAACCTTATTTTGTGCTCAGAGAAGCTGGATACCTGGTCATTGAAAACAGCATAAACTGTAAGAGTTATCTTTCCCATTTGAAACGTATTGCAGATGTAATGATTCTAAAGTATTTAATTGGTGGCAGCGATACCAGAAGAAACATGTGGTTGTTTATTTAAATGAACCGATATTTATTCTGATATTTATTCTGATATTTATTCTGATATTTATTGTGGTACTCATTCCTGAAGTTATTCTATTTATTATTACTATTTATTACCAGAACTGTATGACCAAAAGAAATGCATATGTGCTTTCCCAGTCAACCCTATTTACAACAAAGAACTTTTATATAAAGGAATCGTATTTTTCTACAGCAGTGGTGTGGTGTCCTTCTTTTTGGTGTGGATGTACAAGGAGTTATTATTGGGTCAGAGCCGGCTTAACACTACAGCCTTCACTTGCCTTGTCACTTGAGCCAAGCTACCCCCTTTGTGCTGGGCTTGCCCATCGCAGGTCCAACAATAGCAAAACAACTTATGCCACCCTGGACTCCACCTGTTGTGTAGTTTTCAGAAATGTTTGAGTTTGGTAGGTTTCCCAGCGTGCCGGCTTTGCTAGGGCTCAAGATCTACAGCTACCCACAAAAAAGTGTGGATTCTGCTGGGTGAAATATGATTGTCTCCAGGTCGAGTCTTGTGGCATTTTGGGTCACAGGCTCTTGGCTCAGCCACACAAGTGGGGTACCAATTTTATTGGGAGACATGTGGCAACACAGAATAAGGGAACACGTGTTATTACCGATTGGATTTCTCTGCATTTGCATTTACAGATGCGTCAGTTTCCTGTTAATCTGCCCGACATTTTTTGTGAAATAAGACCCCTCACGGTAATGAGAAATGTAGGGGTTTATCTCTCGATCCTGGGCGGAGCTGGGACCATCCGCCAAAGGTACACCGGTCCCTCCCACTGAATTAGGATGCGCCCGCCACACTGGCGGGAGCATGCTGCAGCACCATACACAATGTTAAACAACCACCTTGAGCATGGCAATGTAGGGGGGTACCACAGGTAGCCCCCAAGTGCAGCACCCCACCCCTTACACCCAACGGTGGCCCTCAACTGGCTCTGTAGTAGAACTCTGTATGCCTTTCCATGGCGGCATCGCTGCTATGGAACGACCAGTGTTTGCCTGCTTCCTAATCTGGTGGATGGTGCCTACTTGGCACCACCACCATTTTGGGCTCCCTGGACAGTCCGCCGGCAATTGGGACGATTGCTGGTGGTGGACGGTCTTTGCGTCCGCTGTGGACTCTGGCTCCTAGCCTGTTGGTTGCTTGAGGGACGCCATCTTGGGTGTGGACGTGCCGTTCTAGAGACGCCGGACCGAGCGCTCTAGTCTTGCGGCCCTCCTCCGCCCACCCTTCTTAAGGCTGGTCCTCTAGGGGGTCAGCCAGGACAACTATATCGGAGCATCTGCGTGCTGCAGACTTACATGCGGTGACGCTTTGACAGGCAGCGCTTTCGCGCATTTTAAAGCACCTGTTTTTCTATTTTGGTTATTTTTATTTTCTTTTTTTAATAGGGTTTCCTGGCCCCTCTCTGCACCATAATTGTGTCTTTCACCGCTGATTAGCGGGTCTGGGTCTGTGGGCTCCTAGCCTGTTGGTTGCTTGAGGGACGCCATCTTGGGTGTGGACGCGCCGTTCTAGAGACGCCGGACCGAGTGCTCTAGTCTTGCGGCCCTCCTCCGCCCGCCCTTCTTAAGGCTGGTCCTCTAGGGGGTCAGCCAGGACAACTATATCGGAGCATCAGCGTGCTGCAGACTTACATGGGGTGACGCTTTGACAGGCAGCGCTTTCGCGCATTTTAAAGCACCTGTTTTTCTATTTTGGTTATTTTTATTTTCTTTTTTTAATAGGGTTTCCTGGCCCCTACCTGCACCATAATTGTGTCTTTCACCGCTGATTAGCGGGTCCGGGTCTGTGGGCTCCTAGCCTGTTGGTTGCTTGAGGGACGCCATCTTGGGTGTGGACGCGCCGTTCTAGAGACGCCGGACCGAGCGCTCTAGTCTTGCGGCCCTCCTCCACCCGCCCTTCTTAAACCTTCCCTCTAGCGCGCAGCAGTGACGCGCAGCGGTCGCGCCTTCACTGCGCCTGAGTCGTGCCAGAGTCCTGCCCGTCTGCGCCCGTCAGCGCTTAGGAGGTGCTAGGGCATCGCTCTATAGCCCTTTCTATCTATTGTTGTTTATTATATTAGTGTTAGCATGTACTCCCGAGCTCAGTTGCTCTGCCTATGTCCGACTTCGTCTCCTTGCTCTGATGCCTCTCTACACCCTCTGTGTGGCCCCTTTCACTGCCCTGGGTGTGCTTTCTCCCTTTCTTCGCCTGTTCCGACCGCTGCACCTCCTTTAGTCTCCTTAAGAGCGTCTAACAATATTAGCTCTTCCCAGGTGCAAAACTCTACTGTATTCAAGGTTTGCCATCTTAATGTTAGATCTTTGGTAAAGCATCACTTGGATATTCATGATTTATTAATAGAGGAGAACCCTGACATATTTTTCATGTCAGAAACCTGGCTCCATGACGATGCTCTGGCGGCAATTAATCTGGCCCTCCCTCCTGAGTATACTATTTACACCCTCAATCGTAACTCTAGAGGTGGCGGAATTGAGGCGGCTGTTAAATCTTGTTATTCATGTATCTGGAAGGCCATAGATATTGCTGGCTGCGAAAGTGCCCACTTTTCTGTTTCCGTTAATCACCATCTTACTTTCACCGGCCTACTCATTTACCGGCCCCCGGGCCCGGATGCTGCCTTTAGGGCTGCTCTTCCTGACGTAGTTAGTTCCTTGGCCCTAAAAGCTGCTAACTTTAGTATTATTGGTGATTTAAATCTCCACTTCGATTCTCCCTGTCCTCCGGCGGTCAGTAGCACTCTCGCCGATCTGGAGGCTCTTCAGCTATCTCAATTAGTCGAACATCATACACATGTTGGTGGTCATATTTTGGACCCCTTCTTCACTAATCTTGCTATGGCTGAGGTTCTGCCTCCGAGGCCTATGGCTTGGACGGATCACTATTTAATTGAACTTCATCTCACGCTGAATGATCCACCCCTCATAGCCCCTAATCCTACTATTCTCAGACGCCCGTGGAAAAAATTGAAATTGAATGATTTCCACCAGCTTCTCGGTGCTCTCCCCTTGGGCCCCTTTATTGATGTGGAGGCTGGTTACGATCTTTATTGTAACTGGCTGACCAAAGCCTTGGATAGGCTGATTCCTATCGCTGAGTGCAAACAGCGGCGTACCGATTCTAGCCCCTGGTATGATGACTCGCTTCGGCTCCTAAAAAAATCTTGCAAACAAGCCGAGAGAGCCTGGCGTAAATCATACCAACCTGTAAGGAAAACTCAGCACTTGGCTGCTATCAAGAAGTATCATAGAGCGATCTGCAGGGCTCGGGCCGCCTATTTCTCTCGTGAATTTAGTACCAGTACCAACCCGACCAAACTCATTTTTAAGGTGCTTAAGGATCTTACTACTAGTAAAGCATCAGTTGCTGAGATTTGTTCTCCCTCCCATTGTGAGGATTTAGCTGCTTTTTTTATCGGTAAGGTGGAGGGTATCAACCGCGCTTTTCCCAGTTCCACAGGGTCTTCGCGGAAATTGTCACCTGTCTCGAAAGCTACTTTATCTTTATCTTCCCTTCCAGAGCTTTCTATGGAGGATTTCTATAAACTTGTAGCTAAAGTTAAATCAAGTTCTCCTAAGGATCCGCTACGACCTGCTCAATTTAGAGAATCTGCCTCCCGCTGCCTCCCTCCTCTATGTGAGCTCATTAATTTGTCGTTATCTTCAGGCTCTGTCCCTGGCACCTGGAAACAGGCCCCGGTGATACCTATTTTAAAAAAAACCTGCTCTGGACCCACAGAAATTGGAGAACTACCGTCCAATTTCCCTCCTCCCATGGGCAGCTAAATTGACCGAGGCCCACGTTAACACCATCTTAGTCAACCATCTCCATTCTGCAAAAATTTTAGACCCATCGCAGAATGGCTTTCGACCTGGTCATAGTACAGAGACTGCGCTTCTCTCTATGGCTGAACATCTTCGAATGATGGTTGATTCTGGTTTCACTGCGGCACTGGTTCTTCTTGATCTCAGTGCCGCGTTCGACACTGTCTCCCACGATATTCTTCTTCAGCGTTTGGTTGAGGCAGGTGTCGACAATATGGCACTTGAGTGGTTTCGATCTTTTCTATCCGATCGCACCTTCAAGGTTGCCACTCCACCTTTCGAATCTAAACCTTATGTGATTGCCCAGGGAGTCCCGCAGGGATCGGCTCTTAGCCCCACTTTGTTCAACCTCTATGTGCAGCCGCTGGCTGCTGTCACCAAGCTTGGGAACCTGACTATGGTGTCCTACGCTGACGACACGCAGCTGGCGGTTGCAATAAGCGGGGCTTCCGATCTTGAGGCTGCTAAGTTTCGTGAGGGGCTCATTTCTGTGGCTCACTGGATGACTGACAACCTCCTTCAATTGAACGCCAAGAAAACCGAGGTGCTCATTGTTGGGAAACAGACGCACCTATGGGGCGACAATTGGTGGCCATCTGAGCTTGGTCCTACCCCTATCTCTGTTACCGAGGTCAAAAACCTAGGAGTCTGGTTTGATTCCAAACTCAGTTTCTCCACTCATACTAAAAAGGTCACTGCCACATGCTTTGGGACTTTGCGTCAGCTTAGATCCACTTTTAAATTCTTTGATGCGCCTACTAGACAACTCATGGTTCAAGCCATGATCCTGTCTAAGTTAGACTATGCCAGTTCTCTTCTCCTGGGAGCCAATCAGGCTGAACTCTCGCGACTCCAACGCGTCCAGAACGCTGCCGCCAGGGCTCTGGTCGGCTTACCCAGATTTTGTTCAGCCAAAAAAACCATCCACAAGCTCCACTGGCTCCCTGTTGTTCAGAGAATTCAGTTTAAGTCCCTTTGTTTGATGTTCAAAATTCTTAAACACTCTTCCCCTCAGATCTTGGAGCACCTCATCTCTTTTTATGTTCCATCACGGTCTCTGACGTCCTCTGGTCTCCACTTGGCTATGGTGCCGCGTTTCAAGAGGTCCAGGATTGGCGGCCGCTCTTTTAGAGTGCTTGCTGCTAAATTATGGAATTCCCTCCCTGTCCATATCCGTGCCATTGACGGACTTCTGTCATTCAGGAAAGCTGTAAAAACTTTCCTCTTTCCCTTAGATCCCTAGTGTTGTTGTGTTGTCAGTTTCTGTTTCGCTTTTGCCCGGATTTCTGTTCCGCTAGCGCCAGGACGCCCCTTTGCTGGGGCATCTGTGCGCTCTATAAATCGGGCTAAGATAACATAACATAACATTCATGTTCCCACCGCCATCCTAATATGGCGGTGGGAAATAACCGTTTGATGGTGGAAGGACCGCCATCATAATCAGCCCCTAAGTGAGGAGCATTCATAGGTAGATTAAAATGTCTTGTGTCTTGTAAGTTATTACAGGCGAGTAGCATAATTTCTTATTACATGTGTGCTCTGCATGCCAGACTATGTTATTAGTGAGAAAAGAAACCTAGCAGGAAGACCTGCTAGTACCATGCACTGTTCACTGTTTTTTTTTTTTTACAAAACCCTATTTGTAAATAGAAATAAACAAGGCTAAACAAATATACAAACTGTCATTGTATTCAATTTGTTCAAAAATTAATAAGTACATGTCAAATAATAACGTTCATAATACAGAAGCAATATTCTGTGCTTAGTAATGCATAACATTAATCAATCTTAATGATACAAATAACCAATCTTAATACTTCAAGAACACATTTGTACAACTCTTCATCTGTGTTTAGCGTGCGGCCCGATGCATTTCGGGGCAAAAGAGTCCCTTCCTCAGGGGAAAACCTGTAACAAATATCCTGAAGTTACTCATGATGTCGGACAATTGATGGTGGAGTATATTATCAAAACGAAATAGATAAGCCCAAATAGTAAAGTGTGTCTCGTTATACTCATCATAAGAAAAGGACCCAAACACTCATTTATGTAAAAAAAGACTTTATAGAGAAGGTACTGGGGGAAAAATCTCACCATAGCACATTATGAGGTCAACTTATAATATAGAGCATACAGTGAAGCAGAAGACATTTTTGGATTATTAATTGCTAAGTATGGGTGAAATCAGTGAAATTGCGGTCCGCGAAATCGTGCGAATACGAATTCGCGATCCGCATAATTCGTGCGAAATAGCGAATTTTTGTTTTTTTGCGTGTTCGCGGGGTTTTTTGCGTGTTCGCGGGGCTTTTTGCGTGTTCGCGAGCCGCTTGCATGGCAAAGTTACCCATGCGGTCGTGTATGGGCACAGCTCCCTCTGGTTCACCACTGCCACCCTCTGGTTCATCACTGCCAACCTTTGGTTCATTACTGCCACCCTCTGACTCACCACTGCCACCCTCAGGATCATCACTGTCACCCTCTGGTTCACCAGTGCCACCCTCTGGTTCATCACTGCCACCCTCTGGTTCATCACTGCCACCCTCTGGTTCACCCCTGCCACCCTCTGGTTCACCCCTGCCACCCTCTGGTTCACCCCTGCCACCCTCAGGTTCAGCACTCACCACTGCCACCCTCTGGTTCATCACAGTGCCCTCTGGTTCACCCCTGCTGCCACCCTCTGGTTCAGCACTCACCACTGCCACCCTCTGGTTCATTACAGCGCCCTCTGGTTCACCCCTGCTGCCACCCTCTGATTCAGCACTCACCACTGCCACCCTCTGGTTCACCACTGCGCCCTCTGGTTCACCACTGCGCCCTCTGGTTCACCACTGCTGCCACCCTCTGGTTCAGCACTCACCACTGCCACCCTCTGGTTCACCACTGCCACCCTCTGGTTCACCACTGCCACCCTCTGGTTCACCACTGCCACCCTCTGCTTCACCACTGCCACCCTCTGGTTCACCACTGCCACCCTCTGGTTCATCACAGCACCCTCTGGCTCACCACTGACACCCTCTGGTTCACCCCTGCCTCCCTCAGGTTCAGCACTCACCACTGCCACCCTCTGGTTCATCACAGCACCCTCTGGTTCACCAGTGCCACCCTCTGGCTCATCACTGCCACCCTCTGGTTGATCACTGCCACTCTCTGGCTCAAGACTGCCACCCTCTGGTTCGCCACTGCCACCTTCCGGTATATTACTGCCACCCTCTGGTTCATTACAGCACCCTCTGGTTCGCCAGAGCCACCCTCTGGTTCTTCACTGCCACCCTCTGATTCATCACAGCACCCTCTGGTTCACCAGTCCCACCCTCTGGTTCACCAGTCCTACCCTCTGGTTCTTCACTGCCACCCTTTGGTTCTTCACTGCCCCCCTCTGGTTCATCCGTGCCACCCTCTGGTTCATCCCTGCCACCCTCTGGTTCATCCCTGATACCCTCTGGTTCATCCCTGCCACCCTCTGGTTCATCCCTGCCACCCTCTGGTTCATCACAGCACCCTCTGGTTCAACACTGTAGATTATGGGGGAAAAGCACACCTGCCCAACTGAGATGAATTAATTTGGGGCTGGTTAATGTGTCACTGAATTTGAGCTTCAAGTCTGGCACCTGCTTCTTTAGCTGCAAGTGCTTCCTGTTGCAGTTTGATTTTTTTTACAGGAGCATTGTGCCCTACTTGTAACTATTCTCTGACCCTGCTTTGAGGGTCAGAGCAGGGTCAGAGATTAGTTGCAAGTAGGCAACTGAACTCTCGAGGGGCCTCTCAGGAAGCACTACAGGGAATGGTTACAAATTAGCTTGAACTTTTGCACCTGCTAAGTGCTTTCAGTTTTCCAAAATTCGTTTTTCTGCCATTTTGCGAGATTCGCGGGGCGCGAATTCGTGCGAAATTGAACTTGCAATCCACAAATTCGTGCAAATTTGCGGATTTCCTTTTTTTTGCGTGTTCGCACGTTTTTTGGCTTATTCGCGAACCGCTTGCAGCGCATCAACCCCAAGGTTGCCCATGCGTCATGTATGGGCGCGGCCATCTTGTTTGCGTGACGTGTTTCCGTTTCCGGACGCTAGTTGCATGCTCGCGTCGTATGCGGCGAGCGATTACGTATTCGCGGGTGTTTTCGTGTGCTCGCACGGAAAATATCGCGCAAACTTACCCACGCGGTCTTCAATGGGCGCGGCCATCTTGTTTTTAATTCATTGCTATGGTTCTGAGCATTCTTTCTAATCCTCCTTTCATCTGTTCAATCCTTTGTTTCTTTGGACTTTTTTTTAATCTTTTCTACTCTATATCTATCCCTCTTTTTTTCTAGATCTATATTTTGTGTTTTTTTCAACTTTTCGTTACTTTTAAATCTACTTTAAAAAAAAAAATCTTTACTTTTTCCCCTATTCTTTTCTTTTTGTTTTCTTCCTGCTGTACAGGACCATGGCAAAGGGAGCCGGGAAGGAGAAGGAGAAGGGGAAGGGGAAGGGTCCCGCACCCCGTACCCGGCTCCCATGCGGGCGATTGCGGGGGGAGAACGCCACCGTCCGGGAGATCTTTAGCGCTGAGGAGGTGGCCACACTGGTTTTTCTATGTGCAGCGCCGCCTCCCCAAGACCATTGCGGCAGGCGGCAGGATTGCTGGCGGGTATTGGGCTCCGGGAGCGTCGGAAGCGGTGGGAGAAGGTGTGCCGGGCCATGTATCAACACTCTCGGGTCCGACGCACCTACAACCAGGCCACGCACCGGTGGTCCGACCTCCTGGACCGTAAACGCGACCTGCTCGACCTGCTAGGCGTCGAGATCCCCGGGCTTGGTGAGTAGTAATAGTTATTTAATCACTACTCCGTTTTCTCCTGCTCTATGTGTCATCATATTGCAAATTCTCTTTTTTTCCAGAGAGCAATAATGCTGCCGATTACATTGTAGGTAAATTATGTTTCAAAATGTTCTGTGATTGCATTTCAGGTGCACTGCTCTCCTTCTCAGTGGCGGTGCTACTATGCTTATTTGTTTTCGATTTTTTGTGTTGATTTCATTGGCCTGAGTAAATATGTATGAGTGTACTTTACAGAACTGCGCAATGCTAGACACCAAGGGGCAGATTTACAATTACTGGCGCATCCCTGCAAATTAGCAGGGATGCGCCAGTAATTGTGCGCCACGCCTCTACCACCCATGGTGCGCCGCATTTACAATGCGGCGCACCATGGGGCAAAAACGACACGAGGCGTCACGCATCTGTGCCCTAAAGTCAGCGCATTGCTGGAGTTGCGTCGCAACCACGACGCAGCTCCAGCAATGCTCTTGGGTGCCCTATCTCCCCAATGCTGCGTCAAGCCGTACGTCTGCTTCAAGCAGCCACAGGGTTTCGAGTGACGCAGCATTGGCCTAAAAGTGACTGAGTGAAATCTTGTAGATTTCACTCAGCCACTTTTAGGATGCGTTCCTGCGCAGGAACGCCCTCCCTTGCGCCGGAACGCCCCCTGATAGCGCAGGGCTTTACAACGTGATCCATCTCCCAGATGCGTCACGTTGTTAATATACCGGGCACCATGGCGCCTCTTTTGCGCTTCCGCTGCGTCACAAAAGTCACGCAACGACGGAGCAAAAGAGCCACAAGGGACTTGTAAATCTGCCCCTAGAGACTCAAGTCCAGTCCTTCCTTTGTACACCTGCCACTAATAAGAGTGGTGGTGGATGGATAGTTTGAGTATTTTAATGACTGGTTATGTAGTAGGAAACTTACTTTAGTGTTCTCACTGGTCTGCAATCACAATGGACTTTGTCTGTCACTTCCCGTGCTGCGGAGTGCTTCTTGCCAGTCCTAGTCAAACCTTTTTGTAGTTGGTTTAGTGAGTTACATAACTTTCCAAGTCGACGGTCCGCGAATCCAGCAATACTAATATCCTAGTAGACCACACCAGATAGACAACAATTGCAATACATTTATTGAGCTATTTGCTATTTCCCCGAAATAATTTGTTATTCTTTTGAAATGTTTGATTTGGTTGACAACAATCATCCATGTTTAGGTCTTTCTTTCATGTTGTACATCAGCTCCCCCCAGGGGCAAGAGGACAGAGGAGGAGGAGGTAGCGGCGCCGGCGGCTGAGGACCAGGAAGGCCAGGATCGGTCAGGCGAGGGCTCCTCTGCTGGCCCCAGTAAATTTAATAATAATATTAATAATTATACTTCCCTACCTTTTAGAGTACCTATTTTTTACTAATGTTCCTCATTCGATTTTTCCTACATCGTCTTGTAGACTGTTTCTAAATGATTGTCCTGCCTCTACTATGACTCCCTGTGGTACTACTAGATTATTATTATTAGTCTGTCTGTGTAGCTAACTAAGCTTGCACAGTTGGCAAAAGGTGTTAACCGAAACTCCCATTCTATCCATCAATAGCTCTATGCACTGAGTGCAGTCCTCTGGGTTGTCCATAATGTCTTATGAAGTCTTGTAAATGTTTATGCTTTGACAATTCGCAACAAGAAACTTTCAATGACCACCAAGAAAGGATACGATACTAGTTTACTTTTTGATTGGATAGGAGGACAATCCATACTACTATTGTTGCAGGGACAATTCTGCACAAACAGAACTATGGACACTAAATAGTGCGTTGTTTATCAATTGTAATAGGCGCAGTTAGACTTTCCACATACCTCAGTCATAACAGAATTTGAACCCCCATCTCCTTACTGACTAGCTAGTGTAACAGAGTCATTTAGCTCCCTAAATCATAGAAGATTGATCCCCAATGATGATTATCCAACTCAGGACATAAGACTACGGAGTCAGAGTCCAGAACTGTCAGAGCCAAGGACTCATGCTTGCAAATTGCAAACCCTTTCGCTCACTCACTCATGACTATAAAAACCACAGAGTCTATGTAAGTTTTAAAGCTTTATTAAAAGTAAAAACAATTATTAAAATCAAGTTCATCATACAACATAAATGGTGGATTGAAAATGGAAAAGTGCTTAGTGATTTCACACATTAATTGTGGGCGAGTCCTCACCTGGTTGGAACTTCAAATCTTCTTTGTGGTGCTGAATCGTTGCTGACTCCGTCCTAGTGATGATGATCTGATGTTGCTCTTGTTCTTAGAAGGGAAGCTTCTGTCTGTTATGAGAAAAACGGTGCTTGTTAAAAAGCAAGCATTCATCAGTTGTGCCAAAAACTGTAGCAAGACAAGCAAAACCCTTCCCTGAAAAAAAGTGCAATTTTTAATTTTGAGTTGACTAGACAGTCACAAATTATTACATTTGTTTGTGTAGTCGTAGTGACATTTTTTAATTCCTAGACAAAATACTAGGGAGTGGTGTATATGGCATCTAAGAATCTGAAATGTATTTTCTAGGCAGAACATCGGCGCAACCATCTACCGGTGCCGGGGCCAGCGCGGAGGTGGACATTCCTGGGGCGGAGGCGGTGCAACAGCCAGCGGAAGCTGCTGTGGGGGATGCCACGGTAGTGGCGGACAGTGGTACGCTATTATATTCCTTACTTATTGAGATAGCAGACTGCAGAGTGTGCTCTCTGCACGGGTGTATATGTTGTACAGGACAAGTATACTATACTGTTAAGAAGACTTACAAATTTAGAACTAAGTTTTTATCAACCAGGTAGTAGCCTCCTCTAAATTGACTTCAACTCAGCTGTGAAAGTTTTTTCGAGAATCCAAGTCAGATCAGAGATGAACTTGATGGATGGGATGAACGAAAAGGGAAAGAAGGGTGTAAGTAAGTGTGGAAGGACGAGCAAGTTAAAAGATGACTGGCAAAGAATGATACGTGTTTGATTGCTGCCCGTGGCTGGGAATAGGATGCATGGCCGGTTGAAGGATGAAGCAAGGATGGGTGGAAGGAGAAAGGAAAGAGGTTTGCCTGGGTGGGTGGAACAGAAACTGTATGTGTGCGCAATATATCCTTTGGTTGAAATTCAAATGCAAGTCAAGCACGGATGCATGGCGTGTGGTTTCCAAAATAAAATGAAAACGATGTTTTCCCGTGGGAAAAAGTAAGGTTTGTCCACTTGAGACATTAAGAAGAATGATTGACATTTACTTTGAATGGATGGATGCCTGGATCATGGTACTATCTGACTCATAGATAGCATATGTGTATGTAGAGAGAGTAGACGGTCACTGGATGAACTAAGTGTTACTTTGAAGAGCATGTAACACCGCACCCGCACGTCCGTTCCAGTGTAGGAAAGGCAAGAAAAAGAAGTTGTAATTTTTCCAAATACTACCATGAATAGTAGCAGTACTTTGTATTGCTAGCACAGCATATATCCGGCGATTACGGGGGCCACTCACTACCTCTGTTAATAATTTTAGTACAACTCTGTCATTCATGTGTGGCCTATCAGTGTTCACTCAATAAAAAAGAAATCACCTAAAGTCATCCCATATGTAATCAAATACATATCCTGTGAAGGGATAGATAATCATATTATTTATCTTCTTCATTTTCCTTTTCTAGTAGTCATTGGCACTGTAGGGTGAAAGTTAAATTAATTAAGCAGTAGACCTTGTAACAGAGTATTCTCAGTGCCACCCGTAATAGAAAAGTAAGAGCTTCACCACCTGCATGTACTGGACTGGTACAGTAACGCAAGCCCGTGTCATCATGGCGTGCGTCTGTTTTTCTCGGGTGCAAGTTGACTGCGCAGGCATTATGCCGGCTTCCAGAAGTTTACGTACCAATTTCGCTAAACAAGAGAGAAGAAGAAGAAGAATAAGACTAGTGTACTGTCATAGTCGACTCTAATGTAGTGAGTCCATAGTGCTCATAGAATTGATTCCTAAAACTCCCACTAATGTTAGAGCAAGGCTGAAGAAGTGGAAGGTTAGATACATACAGGCCACAAATGTTTTGTACTGTGCTTGCAAGCTGCTAGTTCTACTGTGACACAACTTTCTGCTGAATTATTTTGTGTTAATCTTAAAGAGCATTGGTTACAGACTATGTTTTTCTTTCTTCATGTAGATGCTCCTTCCAAACTGTCACGGAAGGAGCTGGCTAGACTGGCCCGGCAAAGGAAACTGGAGGCAACTGTCGCCGAATATCGGCGGCTGGTGGCCCAGGAGGAGGAGGAAACGCAGTCGCAGACCACCACAACATCTACAGGGACAGCTGCATCCTCCTCCGTGCTCCCTGGGTCAGCCAGTCAGCGCAGGCCTCCAGCGGTATGGAGCCATGGTACCGCAGCCACCCGCCACCGCCAAGCAGCCAAAAAATCAGCTGCCCCCCACAGCAGGTGCAAGGCACGCCTGCACCGCGTAACACTCAGGGTGTCCTACCTTGAGCAGGAGCAGAAGAAGCTGAGAATCCTGCTCAAGAACCTCCGCAAGGAGCATGACCACCTGGCCCAGAAAGTACGCCACCAGCGGCATTAGAGAAGGAGAGACTGTCCCTTGCTCCTTTTTTAAAGACTTTTGTGGGGTGGGAATTGGGAGTTGGGTTTTTTGGACTTTGGGGACTTTTTATTTCACGGACATTCTTTGGGGTTAGGGAGTGGGGTTGGGTCGGGTCTTGCGGGATAGTTTATTTTTGTTAGGGATATAAATAATTATTACTTTCAACTTAAACATAGCATACGTGTTTTTACTGCAGTTGAGGCTGGAGGGGGGGTTAACTGAAAGTTTGTTTTCCGGAAACTTAAGTGGCTTCTTGATTCAAATTGTGTAAGTGATTGCCCAAATGTTTACAAAAGTAAGTGCCTGTCACAGAGTAAGTGAATTCAATTGTCCTAGGACTTTACTAGTACTACCGCCAGTCTCTCGTCTCTCATACTACTCCATTATTCTTGCACTCCCAAACGCTTATCTTACCTGTAATTCATGTTTGAAATTAGGGCTAGGCAGAGGGCTGGCTGCATGGCAAATGGCGATTAAGGTTCGCAATCCTTAGCGGTTGAAATGGCATCATTGCGGTGGTACTAGTGGTGGTACACCGTGGCAGTTGCAGCATATGAAAAAAAAGAAATTGAAACCTTGATTGGCCTTAGCGGAGCATTAGAAAGGTACAATAGATACTATAGCATGTGACAGTACACTAGAACAGTGCCAAAATGTAGCCTTACAAATGCCAAAGTATTGAAAGTATAACTACTACTTGCGTGGAATTTGACATTGGCTACTACTACAAGAAATAGTACTGAAGGTGAAGGACACAGCAGCGTAATCATTTGCCACGTGTAGGAGGAGGATGTTCTTCATGATCAATCCATTTCATGGCGCCCATGAAAATCTGCTTTGATTTGCCAATAGTCATGGGTTTGTGTCAAGCTGACTAAGATTATATCCTTCGATTCCTTCACCAGCCTTGAAATGTAATTCATTTTCAGTTGCTATGACCTTATCCTCCCCAGCAAGTGTGTGGAATTATTGCTGTCATTTACTCACACATCAATAAAAACCACACAGCCCGGGGGAAGAGGGTTGGGGTTTGGAAATTGGATGGGGAATGTTTTTTTTGGGAAAGTTTTGTTGTTAGAGAGGAAAAAAAAACACAGCATGGACAAACAACAAATGAAGATAAACAAATCTTTGGATACGAAGATATCCATAAAGGGGCATAAAGGAAGTGCTTGCACTTCTGCAGGCATGAAGTTGATTGCTACATGGATGGTTAGGTTACTTTAACTAAGTAGAACTTTCTAATGAATGAAAGAATGCGACAGTACAGGGCTGCAGTAATTGTGCGTTTTCACTTGCCTATCCCTGCACTCAGAGAAACACTTTGTTAATTAAATTAGTTTGAAAAATAGCAAAGTAAAAGTATACAATGGCTGGAGGGATGAATTTAGAAGCAGAGAGCAAAGAAATGCCGAGTCACACTCAAAGAAGTTCACAGCAATAACATTACTTAAAAGATAAGTAGAAATGAATGGATACTGTTACTGTATGTTGTTGTACTTGTCCTGTTGAATTTGGGAAGTTGCATGCATCAAGCCATTCCTCTTATTTGTGGTACTCCTTTGTTCCATCTGACGCTCCGTCGATCAATGTTGGTGACCAGAAGACACCCTGTCCACTGCCTGCCTGGCGGATGCTGAATTGCGGGTCGCTAATGTGAAGCCTGACTTCATCCTTTGTTCCATTGCACAGGGTGAAAGCCGCCCTGTAAATGTTGATGGAAAAACAGGAAGTGATATTGAAACACCACTGAGAAAAAATATGTAAGGTACGTATGCTGTGTAGTGCAAAAAGTCACACTTTCAGTTTCAGAATCGACAGTACAATAGTTTCGAAAGGGCGTACTCTGAGTCTCCTTTTGAAGGATAAATAAGTATGGGCGAATTTTGCAGATCTTTCCCCTCAAGCTAGGTGTAGTGTAAACTACGATTTTAGAACAAAATTAGACCTTCCCAGCAGTGCTCCCAGACCCTTAAACACAGACGCTAAAGTGTAGAATACCCCCAAGCAGACCCCAAAAACGTGCGATACTGCTACCTGTCTGAGGCCTAGTGGAGAATGGTGACAAAACGTACTTTGAAAGTAAAGTAGGCCCAAATCCCCCCTTTCCCACCATGGATGTACTTCAAACCACTTGCAACCAAAATTAGACATTTCTCGACAAGTGCTCCAAGAGAAGACCCCAGAACCCAGTTGGCAAAATCTCGAACACCCCAAACACATGCAATACTGCTAACCCTAACTAGCCCTAAGTTAAAAATAGTGTCAAACGCTTTCTTCAACTAGGCCCTAACTTCCCTTTGCCACCATGGATTTGCTTCAAACCTCTTGAAATCAAAAGTATACATACCCAGCGTTGCTCCAAGACCCCAAAACCCACCCACAAACACCAGGAACACCCCCAAAAAGGCCCCCGAAAAACGCTAAAGTGAGCGAAATGCCCGAAAATGGAAACTTTTTCACCTCCGATTTTCTCCGAAACACTTTTATCCGGTATTAGACCTTTCCAGCAATGCCCCCAGACCCGTCAATTTTCAGGCAAATTTCCAAAATCACTCCGCGCGTGCTCTGCAGCTAGGCCCTAACTCCCCTTTGCCACCATGGATTTGCTTCAAACCTCTTGCAATCAAAAGTATCCATACCCAGCGTTGCTCCAAGACCCCAAAACCCACCCAAAAACACCAGGAACCCCCCAAACAGGCCCCCGAAAACACTAAAGTGAGCGAAATGCCTGAAAATGGAAAAAAAAAATCCCCTCTGATTTTCTACAAAGCACTTTTATCTGCTATTAGACCTTCCCAGCAATGCCTCCAGACCCGTCAACCCAGGCGGAAACAAGTAGAAGACCCCCAAACAGCCAAAAAGCAAAACCTTAAAAAGTGAGACTTAGCAGATTTCGGGCCAACCTGGAATTGAGTCCAAATGCGCTGTGCATCTAGGGCCTAACTCGCCTTTTTCACCATGGATTTCCTGAAAAATAAATGTAATCACCATTAGACTGTGCCAGCAGTGCTCCCAGACCCCCCGACCCAGCACCGCAAATCTAGAACACCCCCAAAAACCTGCAATACTGCTATATTGAAAACATGGCAAATTGCGCTGGTCACAAAAAAACAAACAGCAAATGGTTTCAACAGAGACAGACAGCCATTGCTGTCCACTGCATGCCATCTTCTCATTATTCATTACCTGTTCTACTTTTTGTCCGCATCTTCTTCGGAAAGTGAGGGCCCACAGGGCAGCCTCTCCTGTAAATTTCAGAAGTAGGTCTGTCAACAATCAGCCAGCATGTAGTCAGTCAGTTATTTCAGTCCCGCTTGAGGGGACTCGTCTACGAAGACAAAGTTTGTTTTTTCTCCATAATCCATCCATCTGCCTTGAGGGAAATGGATAGCGGGAGTCTGGAGGAGGAGGATAGAGGAGCATGATTGAGTTGTGAACTTGTGAACATCTGAATGCAGACTGCGGCACCTTCAAATCAATAAGGAAAATAAGATGAAGACAGTGCTGATGATGGACTTATTGTGATTAGGTGATTAGAGTTTTGTTGTGGTAAAAGTAGCAAAACAAAGAAAGACACACAGGAATAAAAGTGAATAAGTACGGAAAAAAAGGAAGTAATTTTCAGGCCTCGGTGTCAGGGAAGCAGAACTCGTCCTCCGAGTCTATAGATTGAGACGGGAGTAGGTCTGGTGGCCAAGAAGAACTTCCGTTTTCGTCACCTAAGTCGGTGTCCTTTTCTTCCTGCGTGCATTCCCGTATTTTGTAATCGGGTGGTATGAAGTGCTGATTCATCTTGATTATTGTTAACCTCTCCACATTTTTGGGCAAAAGGCGGGTCCTTTTTGAAGTAACAATGGCACCAGCAGCACTGAAAACACTTTCAGAAGACACGCTTGCGAGTGGGCAAGACAAATAATTTAGAGCCAGGTTGGTGATCAGTCGCCATACAGAGCTTTTCGTATACCAATATTCCAATGGGTTCTCATTATGACAGACCTCCGTTGGGTCATCCAGATAGGCCTGCACCACCGACTCAAGGTTCTCCAGGGTTGATCCACTTTGCGTACCATCTGCGACCTTTTCATCAGTGGACCGAGCTAACCCTTGCTGAGTTAGCCAATCCCCTTCAGAAAATATTTGTTTGCGGCCTGGTGCAGGTGAGGATGATGATATGGTTGCTGGTGTCATTAACGGCTGTGAGGGAAAGTGACTCCCTTCGGCCACGGATTGAGAAGTGGAACTTGACGCCGGATGGCCTGCTGATTCAGTTGTACTTGTGCTGCCTCCTTGAAGGTTCTGCCAGTCTTTTTCGAACCGAGTGGCTGACACAGCTAGCCAATGTTTGTACTTTGAAACATCTGCTTCAGAAAAAGGAATGAGAGTATTGGTGGGCAGTGCCTTTTTGTACCGTGGATCAAGAATAGTGGCACAAATGTAATGTTGTTCTGTATGTATCTTTTTAAGCCTTTCATTGTCAAGTAGGCGCCATAATAACTTCTCCGCCAAACCATATGCTTCTCGCTTTTCACCATCATCTCGGAACGTTGAAGACACCTCCTTCAGTTGGTGCTCTAGCAGGTGCAACAATGGGATAGCTTTGCCCAAAGAACAGTCCTCCCTGCTGACTTCACGCGTGAAGAGCTCAAAAGGACGAAGCATTTCTGCCAGGCTTGCAATTAGCTTCCATTCCTCCAACTCTAGCATCATGTCTTTGTGAGTAGAACCCAGTTTAAAGACAAACTCATGTATTACCTCCCACTGCTCAGACAGACGCTCAAGCATGTAAAAGGTTGAGTTCCAACGTGTTGCCACCTCCTGGATTAGTCCTTTGCCTGGCAGTTTACGTTCATATTGAAGGCTCCTCAGCTGCTTCCGGGCCTTAAAAGAATGGCTGAAATGTGTGCAGATTCTTCGGCAGATGGTCAGTAATTTGACGACTGGCTCTTCTGTGTTCAAGAAGGCTTGCACCACGATGTTAATACTGTGCGCCAAACACGGCACTCTGAAATAGCCACCGTTGTCCATGGCCTTAACTATATTACTGCCATTATCCGTGGAAACAACCAGCTGTGCGGTTTCTTGGATGCAGCCATTCATTGACCTTCCTGTTAAACTCCTCCAAAAGGTTAGGTGCAGTGTGAGATTTCCTTATGGCAAACATGCCTATTGTTGCATGTTTGCGAGTAGCTTGAAAAACTTCCTCTGTGTCAACATCTTTGTGTTTTAACTGTTTTTCGACCCCTGCAAAAGAGACCCAGTGTGCAGTGATGCACATGTAATCAAGGGCTTGGCAACTGGTCCACATGTCTTTTGTCATGTGGATAGTGTGAACAGCACTCTTCAGAATAGCTGCGCCAATCACCTCCAGCACATCTTGATGTAGTGCTGGAACAGCAACCCTTGCAAACTAGGACCGGCTAGGAACCTTCCATTTAGGGCAGACTGTTACCACCAATTCACGAAAACCCACCCCTTCCACGAAAGAGAAAGGGAGAAGGTCCAGCGCTAGCATTTTAGCCAGCTTTGCGTTATACAGACGCACCGTTGGGTGGTTGCGTTCAAATGGCGCATCCAACCAAAACATGCTGCTAATGGTGCGCTGGACCGTTTTACGTGATGATGATGCAGACTTCAAACCAGTTAGGCTCATTGATTTCGTTTTTTGCAGTGGTGTCTGTCCCAGACTCTTAGTGTGCATCATACATGTTGCAGGGGTAGAGGGTGTGGGCTCTACCACTGCAGTGCTGCTGCCAGGGGTACTGGGTGTACCAGAAAAAATGTCTGTCGCTTCTTCACTTCCCCCCTGCACGATCAGCCTCTCGTCATCATCATCAGATGCAATTTCAAGGGACACATTTGGATTTGTTTTTGTTTTGGCTTCCTCGATGTCACTTAGGTGCTTATACCACTGGATAGGGTGGTGTTGTTTGAGATTACCTCTCTGGCCTCCGTACCATAGTTGGTACCAAGCTTACCCCGACTAACTGATACTTTACAAATCGAACAAATGACCATGTTTTCCACCTTTTTGCTAACAGTAAAGAAGTCCCAAACTGGGGACTGGAGATGTCTGCTAGTGGTGGAGGCGCTACTTTGACTTTCAATGCCAGATGAAGTGGAGTATGGGCGTGGCTGAATTAGTTTCTGATGTTCACTTACAGCACCACTACTTGAGGTAATGGAGGTCGAGCTGGATGGAGGTCCCTGCCGGCCCTTCTGACGAGAAAATATGGAAGCTGCAGGTCGTGTTGGTGTTGTAGTTAGTGGTGGTACCAGTGCCACGCCGCCCACATCCCGATCAGCAGCCATTCGGGCTAGGGTTAAAATGTTTGTCTGCTGCATGCCCGCTGTGGCTGGAGTGAAGTCTGTGATGACTGGGTCATCGTCAGAATCTTCATCAGCAGCAGAAGGCACCACTTCTTGTTCATCGTCAGCAACCATAAGTCGATGCTTTTCGGGAACCTTCCTTTTAGGCTTAGCTACCTTTGTCGGTTCATGGCGTGCCTCACTGTGAGACTGCATTGGTGGGTTCCATTGCCCATTGCCCATGTACTTGTGCCTCTCCTTGCCCATGAACTTGCGCCTCTCCTTGCCCATGAACTTGCGCTTGTACTAGTTGCACTTGTGGTTGTCGTTGCGGCTGTGATTGTTGAACACTCGCCAGCTGAGTTACACCCGGCGTTGATTGGATGGTACTTTCTTGTGATGAGCCAACATCATTGGTCGATGGTGATTGAACAACCAAAGTGGCTGCCGCAGCAGCACTCATGGTCTTGGACCTAACTTGGCGTGGTGGCATTGACCCCAATGAGGCGGAGGTGCTGCTTCCAGCTTGGTCCCCGGCAGACACCGCTGCAGCTGCAGGCGCAGTTTTTTTTCCCCAAAAAAGGTGTCGGTGGACACACTTGTCTCCTTGGTAGGTGGTGCCACTTGCTTCTTCTGCTCCTTCTTACTGGCAGTGGCACTGGCAACTTTCTTCGCTGAGGCGCTATGGCCACCTTTCTTTGGGCCCATCTTCTTCAGATGTCAGAACAGCAGGCCGCAGTTGCACGAGCTGCAGAGTTGTCTTGTCTGTGGCCACACGTGACGTCGTGTGACGTTGTACTGTACACACCGCTGCAGGACTTCTTCCTGTCACTGGTGGTTCTCTTGTGCACCTAAAAGCAATGGAATACAGAAGAACATCAGTTATACAACCCAAAAAATCAAAAAACACATAAAAATCACCACAATCCCATGCCATCCATGCCCTCAATGATGTTTAAATTCAAGACACCCCACAGAAAGACTAGGTCCATGCACCACTGAGTACCCCTGGGCATAATGGATGAAAGCTAGGCAAAATGGGTGCAGGCCTGAGAACATTGCCTGCCTTCAAAATGGCCCCTTGCCCCCCAGCACATGGCCAGGCCCTGCCTGTACCAGCACTCAAAATGGCCCCCACCAACACCCCAAAAAATCGAAAAACAAATCACCACAATCCCATGCCATCCATGCCCTCAATGATGTTTAAATTCAAGACACCCCACAGAAAGACTAGGCCCATGCACCACTGAGTACCCCTGGGCATAACGGATGAAAGCTAGGCAAAATGGGTGCAGGCCTGAGAACACTGCCTGCCTTCAAAATGGCCCCTTGCCCCCAGCACATGGCCAGGCCCTGCCTGTACCAGCACTCAAAATGGCCCCCACCCACATGGCCAGTCCACAACAACACCCCAAAAAATCGAAAAACACATAAAAATCACCACAATCCCATGCCATCCACACCCTCAATGATGTTTCAATTCAAGACACCCCACAGAAAGACTAGGCCCATGCACCACTGAGTACCCCTGGGTATAATGGATGAAAGCTAGGCAAACTGGGTGCAGGCCTGAGAACACTGCCTGCCTTCAAAATGGCCCCTTGCCCCCCAGCACATGGCCAGGCCCTGCCTGTACCAGCACTCACAATGGCTCCCACCCACATGGCCAGTCCCCAACAACACCCCAAAAAATCGAAAAACACATAAAAATCACCACAATCCCATGTCATCTATGCCCTCAATGATGTTTAAATTCAAGACACCCCACAGAAAGACTAGGCCCATGCACCACTGAGTACCCCTGGGCATAATGGATGAAATCTAGGCAAAATGGGTGCAGGCCTCAGAACACTGCCTGCCTTCAAAATGGCCCCTTGCCCCCCAGCACATGGCCAGGCCCTGCCTGTACCAGCACTCAAAATGGCCCCCACCCACATGGCCAGTCCCCAACAACACCCCAAAAAATCGAAAAACACATACAAATCACCACAATCCCATGCCATCCATGCCCTCAATGATGTTTAAATTCAAGACACCCCATAGAAAGACTAGGCCCATGCACCACTGAGTACCCCTTGGCATAATGAATGAAAGCTAGGCAAAATGGGTGCAGGCCTGAGAACACTGGCTGCCTTCAAAATGGCCCCTTGCCCCCCAGCACATGGCCAGGTCCTGCCTGTACCAGCACTCAAAATGGCCCCCACCCACATGGCCAGTCCCCAACACCCCAAAAAATCGAAAAACACATAAAAATCACCACAATCCCATGCCATCCATGCCCTCAATGATGTTTAAATTCAAGACACCCCACAGAAAGACTAGGCCCATGCACCACTCACTACCCCTGGGCCTACTGGCTAGTGAGCCTTTACAGGCACCCCAAAATTAAAAATAAAACAACATATAACAGTGAGCTAAAATTCCATGATATAAATGAGAATTAAGTTTTAAAAAAATCACAGAAACAGTTGTATCATGCACCCATGACTAACCCTGGGCCTACTGGATACTGTGGCTAGCTACCCACCACAATATATATTTTGTTAAAGTTGTGTAAAACGTTTTAGAACTGGAGTTGCCTGAACTGCATGTCCCAAACAAACAACACCAACTTACTTGTAAAATCTCAAGTCCAAAAGTGATCCAAACTCCAAAGTCCAAAAAGTCCTCAAATACAACAATCGACCAGCAGCAAGAAAAAGTAATCCTTCCAGCTCCACAGCCAAATGAAAAGTGGCCAGTACATGGACAAAGCACTGGGAGGAGCCTGCTGGACAGGAACAGGAAGTTGGAGACTCTGGGACACTTCCTTCCTCCCACCCCACACCAAAAAATGTACTCCTGCACAAAAAAGTGCAGCCAAATGTCAATCTGAGGAGTTATTCTGATCAAAATCATCATTTTCACAAGGTTTATGCTTCCTGCGGTGGATTTCTTGTGCAGAATTGCAATTTTTGCAATTTCGGGAACGCAAGCTCTTCAAACCTCCCGCCGGAAGTCAGCTGCGCGCCGTCGTGGGCATTTACGATGTACTCGCGTTGTCAAACTCTCGCCGTGCAAGATGGCAAGCCGCGATGACGTAATTGCGTTTGAAAAACTCTCGCGCGATCACGCATCAAGATCGAAAATGGCGCAGCACTCGCAAAACCGAGAGAAAAACAACTCGGCAGGCTCAGAGTCAACGCCGCGCGCACAATATTGTATTTTTCAAGCGCGACCAAGCAAAATAATTCGTAGCTTGCGAATTTGCGAATTATTGGGTAATTTCGCGTGATTCGCGGATGGCGATATCGTCAATAATTTGCAAATTTGCCTGCAAAACGGATTTTACGCCCACGCTTATTAATTGCAACAATTCATACAAAATTGGAGTTCATATGTGAACGATACAACACATTTTCTTCAAAAGTTGGAAGCGATTGGTGGAACGGACATTTCTAACATTGTGCTGTGCATAATATATGTTACTGCTTTATATACCTCCATACCACACCAAGCTGTCCGCAAAGCAGTTGAGTGGGCATTGTTACACACAGAGGACATAGACATGGAAAAACTGTTTATCATACAATGATTGAAATTTTGCCTCAACCAAAGCTATTTCGAATGGCAGGGTTGATTTTATGCTCAACTCACTGGAACTTCCATGGGATTTTCTGAAACCACAGCATAGGCTAACACATTCATGACTCTTTTTGAATAAGAAAATATCATGATGAACCCTGATTGGTGGCAGAACATCAAAATGTATTGACGACATTTTCATTTTATGGACAGACACGAGCACCAAATTGATAACCATGATTGATACACTCAATACTATAGACCCAAGGATTCAATTCACTTACAATATTCAAGATCAAAGTATCCACTTTCTTGATGTACTCATCACCAAATCCACTACTAAACAGAAATTTGAAACAGCAGTATACCAAAAACTGACAGACCGCAAAAGTACACTTGCTTATACCAGTTTCCATCCTAAGAGCTTACCGAAGAACCTTCCATTCTCACAGTTTATTTGTGTGCGGAGAATATGTACAGATCTCAACACTACAACAGAGAAGGAACAGGAATACATACAACGCTTCAAAGCGCAAGGTTATCCAGATACATTTCTTGAAGATTGTCTGAAACGAGCACAAAAGGAAGACCGGCATGATTTACTACTACCACAAAGTAGACAGGAGGAGGACAGAATGGTCTTCGTATCAAAGTATTCTACATCTTCAAAATCTGTGAAAAAAATCATTAATTCAAGATGGGAAATGCTAGAAAATGAAACTGATTTCAATGGTATCTTTGCAAAGAAACCCCTCTATGCATACAAGTGGGCCAACAACCTATGGTCATTACTGTCATCTGTCTCACAACCTAAAACTACAATTGAGTACCAAGGCACTACCAAATGTAACAACTGCATTCACTGCAATAACGTGATAATTGGCAATGTTCTTACTCATCCATCAACTAGCAAAAAGATTAAACTTAAACACACTAGTGACTGCAATTCTAAAAATGTAATATATTGCATCAAATGCCCATGTGGCAAAGCCTATGTGGGCAAAACAGAAAGAAAATAAAAAATCAGGATAACGGAGCATAAAAGCAAAATTCGAAATCATAGCTCCACGTCATCCTAGTGATGCATTGGGATGAATCCAGACATGTCATTTCCCAACTGAGGTTTCAAATTGTGGAATCCCTGACAACACACCCTGGGGTAGACATCACCATAAAACTTCTCCTAAGAGAAATATATTGGATCAACAATCTTAACACTATGATGCCTTTTGGGCTAAATGATCAACTAGATATGAGTTGTTTCCTGTAAAGCATTTTTACTGTGGCAACACACCATCATTGTGTCTATGATCATTGATACAACATTTACACCTAATGTTTCTATGGTGATAGATATGAGTTGCTTTTTGTAAAGCATTTTTATTGTGACAACATACCCTTATTGTGTTAATGGTCATAGTTATAACATTTACACCTAATGTCTCTATGGTGATGGTCTATCGTATTCTCTTCCTGCACTTCTTATTTCCTTATTAATGGTCACTTCAAGCAGTTTTACGCTATTCTTAGGTTTTATGTTGTGTTCACCCTCCATTACGTGATATTATCCTGGTTCTTCATGTTTCAGTACATTATTTTCATTACATATTTCTCTTGCTTCACTGTATGCTCCATATCAACCATTATCGGAAAAGTTTTTAGCACTATACTATCTCCGGTAATCATCTGGTTGTTTTATTGTCTAACGTTGGTACTACAGTTAGTCCTTTTTCTATTTTCACTCCAAGCACTGGTCACAAGTCTCCCTCTTGTTTCCTCAGTTACTTTTGTATCATTTTTATATACTGGTAAGCATGTTTTCTTGCCTCCAGTTTGCTATTAATTCTCGATTTTTTTCACTATCGATTTGTTATCATTGATTCAGTATTCATTCTTACACTACCATTGGTATCTCTATAAGTGGTTTCCACATCCCTGTTGGAACTACTGGCAGTGCATCGTTTATTTCTACACGCACAACATGACACAGGCTTCTTCCATGTTCCCTTGTTTTTTTAACTGTTCATCTTCCACATATCGACAAACGCTGACTTTACACCGAGTCTTAGCTTAGCAAGGATTATTCTTGGATTATTGGGCATTCTCTCTGTAAGACTTCATGACTTTTTAGATTCCTTTACTGCTGTTCGTTGTATCGAGTGTCATTTTTTATTTTGTGCTAAAACTGTGTTCACTTTATTCGTAGGCTCCTGATATTTTTCAACCTTCCGAGTTTTCTGATATATACGAAGAGCGTGTTATATATAGCTGTTCTTGAGGTGAGCTTCTGTGAACGCTTAGCACATTGGTTTATAATTTTCAAATTTTCGATTTTTTGGGGGTTTGGTTATGATGAGCAGTGTTCTTGTTCACAGCGATGTTGTTCCACTTTGACAGCCCCTTACACCATGTGTTGACCTTATAACGTGCTATGGTGAGTTTTTTCCCCCAGTACCTTCTCTATAAAGTATTTGTTTTACATAATTGAGTGTTTGGATCCTTTTCTTATGATGAGTATATCGAGACACACTTTACTATTTGGGCTTATCTATTTAGTTTTGACACGCATGAACCTATTTTCGTCGCATTTAACGTGAGCACTCTCTCAGTGACTTCTTGACTCACATTCTCCTTGATCCATTGGTGCATATATTTAGTGTTTTATACACTCTTTCTTGACCATGGTTTTACTGCTATTTGCTGTTGAGATAATATACTCCACCAACAAATAGTCCGACATCATGAGTAACTTCAGGATATTTGTTACTGGTTTGCCCCTGAGGAAGGCACTCTTTTGTCTTGAAATGCATCGGGCCGCACACTAAACACAGATGAAGAGTTGTACAACTGTGTTCTTGAACTATTAAGATTGTTTATTGATTATTTGCATCATTAAGATTGATTCATGTTAAGCATTACTAAGCACATAATATTGTTTCTGTATTATAAACGTTATTATTTGACATGTACTGATTAATTTTTGAACAAATTGAATACAATGACAGTTTGCATATTTGTTTGGCCTTGTTTATTTCTATTTACAAATAGGGTTTTGGAGAAAAAAAACAGTGAACAGTGCATGGTACTAGCAGCTCTTCCCTCTGTTTTTTGTCTCTATAATCTAATCATGCGATTTGACAGCCGATGAAGTACCATAGCACCAATTACTTAACGTTTATAAGTTGAAGATCTTGAGATTTATATTGGAGTGCACGTTCCACTTCCCCATTTTCTGAAATTAGTGAGAAAAGGACATGCCATAATCGAAACATAACAATCTCCCGCTTATTATGAGGTGCTTTCTATAAGAATACAACTTTGCACAAAATCTGGATTGCATGATTTATTTTATTATGTGGTTTCAAACATTATGCTGAAAACATATTACTGACTTGCTGCAAATAAATAGCATTGAGATATTTTGCTCTGGCAATCTGTGTTCACAAATTGAGGAATGCTGCAAGGGCACCAGCAGCAATACTTGTCATGTGGCAGAGGCATCCATCTGTGAAGACAATAAAAATGGAAGTAAGTGGAATTAGAACAGAAAGAAAGAAAAGTAAACACCACAATATACGTACATAAACAAATTACATTTTTTATGATGTGTGTGATCTTGTTTATGCATTATTTTTTCTAATTAGCAGATTCCTGCCACCTGCATCCAAAACACCAGTGTCACTTGCCTTACTAAAAAATGTTTTTTAATTCGCAGAGCAAACTTGTACTTTGGCCATGTAAGCATGAAGATCAAGCTAGAGTAACTCAAAATAAGGAAACAGTTTTAAGTGTCATAGAATTTAATAGGGCCAGATACATTGTTGTTCTGGTCCCAAAAAGAGGTCACAAGTCGTCACATATTGTGACCAGAAATTTATTTAGCAAACGAAAATATTCACTATTAAGAACTGGAGAGTATCTCATTCAGACCTAGGTCATTACCCCCAGGTCCCTCCTGTCCTCGTCCCCTTCATACTTAACAAGTGAGATTTACTATCTCATCGACAGAAAAAAGAAAAACAGGAATGCTGGTACGCCCCTCCCTCTCCCTATAGGGAGTACATAAGGGTACAGTACCCAGCATGCCTCCTGTTCTTTTTTCTGTCTTCGACAATTTTTTCTGCGTGATGCCTACCTGTTGCTGGGCTTCGGGTAGGGCTGTTTTTTTCGGGGTTTCCCCTCCTGCCGGGCTCGAGGGGTTCCCTGGATCATCTTCCTGGCTGCCGTTGGAACTCTGGACTGTTTGGTCCTGCGTGTGGCTGTGGGAGGTGTTCGGCCACGTCTCTGTCCTGCTTGGCTTGCTCAGAGACGCGGTGCTGTTTCCCGTGGCTCCGGTGGTGCGGCGGCCCCCGCGCGGCTGGGTCGCTTCCTGCCGGGGTGTGCCTGACTTCCTTTGTGTAGAGCAGGAAGTCAGGCATTTCGATGGACGGCCGGTGGCGGTGTTTGTTGGAGGGCTTGCCGGCTCTTCCCTCGTGAGTACCGCGTAGCGGGTTTTTTCTGTTTTTAACTATTTAATATTCTCTTCCCCTGCGGTGCCTGCATTTCTTGTCTCCTGATTTGGGCGAGTGGTGCTGCTGCTTGGTTGCCACGGTTTAAGGAGGGTCCTGTTCGTTTTGTGCATAAGGGGCCTCTCTGACCATTTGCTGGTGCTTTCCTTAGGCTTTCTGCCTGCTGGCCTTGGGCAGTCCTTGGTGGCTGATGGTTCTGCTGTATTTTCATCATGGGGAAGCACTCGAAGAAGAGCAGGCATGTTGAGGAGTCCTCCTCTTCTTCTTCTTCTTCGTCCTCCTGCGAGGTCCAGGCGTCGTGCCCATGGTGGTGATGCCAGATTGAAGGAGCTGATCAGAGAGACCTTGTTGGAGAAGGGGGGTCCCAGGTCTAAGGGATCACGTTCCATGTCCAGGTCCGGTGGTGTTCCCGCCCTTCTTCTTCTTCTTCCTCTGGGTCGGAGGATGGTGATCTGGAGCATGATGTTGTCAAGGGCAAATATGTGGATAAGGATATGTTGCCGGATTTATTGTCCCATGTGAAGGAGAATATGGGATTTCCTGCTGACGATGTCCTGGGTACTTCTGGTGGGTCCTTGCTTCGTCAGTTCCAGTGCGCTGCGCCTGCGGTTTTGCCTGTCCATCCTTGTGTCAGGGAGGTTTTGGATCGGAGTGGAAGGATCCTGATCGTATCCTGCTTCCTCGCTTTATGGCAAAACTCTATCCTCTTCAGGATATGGCGAAGGATTTGCCGGACTCTGTTCCTGTGGATTCTTTCGTGGCCAGTCTGGTGGGGCGCACTTCTTTGGCTGAGGATGCTGTTGTGCATGATCCAGTGGACAAGAGGGTGGACGCTTCGCTGGGTAAGGCTTATTCTGGTTCCCATCTGGCTCTGAGGGCGGGCATCTACGGGACTTATGTTGCTCAGTCCCTTCTTTCGGACTTGAAGACTTTGTATGGGTCCATGGATAATGCTACTGACTGTTCTGCTGTCCTGGCCCACATTGAGCGTCAGGTGGAGTTCCTCTCTGACGTGTCCTTCGATGTGGTGCGTGCTTCTGCCCTCTCGGGGGGAGCTTGCGTGGATGCTCGTAGGAACTTGGTCCTCATGGATTGGAATACTGATTCGGCCCAGAAGTCTGCTGCGCTGAGGTTGCCCTTTCAGGGTTCCATGTTGTTTGGGGCTGAATTGGAGGGCTAGCTTCATCTGCTTTTCAAGGAGAAGAAGCATTCCTCCTCTTTCAAGCTGCCCTCGGCTGCTCCGGCATTTTCTAAACCTAAGCCTTTCTTTCGCCCCTCTTCTCACAGGCAGTTTTCCAGGGGTCGTGGTCGTTTTCAGCCTGGACGGAGTCGGGACAAGAAGGCAAAGTCCCCTCCTGCAAAGCCTCGTTCCTGACTATCTGGGGTCCGAGGTCGGATCCTTGGTAGGTGGTCGGCTTTGGTTGTTTCTTCCGGCCTGGATGTCCTCCTGTTCAGACTTATGGGTCCTGGACGTGATCCGTTTGGGGTACCGTGTGGAGTTCTCCAGCCTGCCTCCGGACTCGGGGGTCCGTCCGACTCCTTGGCCGTCCTGCCCGTCCAAACGTGCGGAACTGTCTCTGGGGGTTCAGTCGCTGTTGGACAAGGGGGCGGTTCGGGTGGTTCCTCCGGGGGAGCTGGGTCAGGGGTTTTACTCCATCATTTTTATGGTGCCCAAGGTGACTGGAGGGTTTGGTCTTGTTCTGGATCTCAAGGCCCTGAACAAGTTTGTCATGCGGATTCCGTTCAAGATGGAGACTCTTCAGAGGGTGATTCCCCTGGTTCTCCGGGGTCATTACATGTGCACTCTGGACCTTCAGGATGCCTATTATCACGTGCCTGTCCATCCTCTCTCCAGTCCATTCCTTCGCTTTTGTCTTCTGGGGGTCCATTATCAGTTTGTTGTTCTTCCTTTCGGCCTGAGGTCGGCTCCCAGGGTGTTTACCAAGGTGGTGGCTCCCTTGGTGGCTTTCTTGCACCTCCGGGGGATGATGGTTTATCCATATCTGGACGACTGGCTCCTGCATGCTCCCTCCGCGGAGCAGTTGTTGGTGGATCAGAGGTTGGTGTGTGTGGCTTTGCGGGACCATGGGTTCCTGTTAAACCTCCCCAAGTGTCATCTTCTCCCCTCTCAGGGCTTGCAGTTCATAGGGGCCCGTTTCCGCACGGATTTGAATCGGGTGTTCCTGCCGGTGGCTCGTGCTGTAAACCTGTGTACCCTGGCTCGGCGGTTTCTGTTGGGTCGGTCCTTTCAGGTCCGTCTTTGGTTGCGCCTTCTGGGGTTGATGGCGGCCACGGTGTTCACGGTCCCTTGGGCGCGTTTCCATCTTCGTCCTCTTTGGTCCTACCTGTTGGCACGGTGGAATCCCTTGTCGGGGGACTTGTCCCTTTTGGTCCCTGTGTCTCTGTCGATCCTTCCGGCCCTGCGCTGGTGGACTCTGTCGTCCAATCTGGACAGGGGCTTGCCTCTGCAGTGTCCTCCTCCGGTGGTTCTGACGACGGATGCCAGCGCTTTGGGCTGGGGGGCGACTTTGGGGTCAGAGTGCCTTCAGGGTCGGTGGTCCCTCCGGGAGGGTCATCAGTCTTTGAACTGGCGAGAGTTGTCTGCTGTGTGTCGGGCTGTCCGGGGGTTTCGGCTCCTTCTGTTGGACCACCATGTGTTGGTTCAGTCGGACAACTCGGTAACGGTGGCCTACTTGAATCACCAGGGAGGTATCCATTCTCGGTCCCTGAACGCGGTGGTGTCCCCCTTGTTTTGCTGGGCGGAGTGCCATCGTTTGTCCCTGGTGGCTGTTCATGTCTGGGGGGTGGACAATGGGGTGGCGGATGCCCTCAGTCGTTTTTTTCCTGCCTCCCTGGAGTTGGCCTTGACTCCAGCGGCTTTTCGTCTGGTGTGCGGGAGGTTTGGTCTTCCCTTTATGGACCTCTTTGCTTCCCGGCTCAATGTGCAGCTTGCCCGGTTCTTCTCCCGGATTCCTCAGGAGGGGTCTTGGGGGGTGGATGCCATGTCCCTACCGTGGCCTGCTCACCTGCTTTACGCATTTCCTCCTCTGGTTCTGATTTCTCGCTTCCTGTCTCGCCTGATGGTGGAGAATCGGGAGGTGGTGGTGGTGGTGCCTTTCTGGCCCAGCAGGTCGTGGTTTCCCACTCTGAAGCTGTTGGCTGTTCGGGGTCCGTGGTTCTTCCCCTTCCCTCCGTCCCCATTGCGGTCCTCTCCGATGTTGCCCCTGCGTCGGCTTCGGCTGTCGGTTTGGCGGTTGAGAGGCAGGGGTGGCGACATAGGGGCCTCCCTGAACATTTAGCCTTGGCTATTCAAAGGTCTCGGAAACCTTCAACCCTTCAGTCCTATGGTAGGCATTGGGGTAACTTTGAGCGTTGGTGTCTTGGCCTTGCATTGTCACCCTTGGTTTGTCCTTTGCCGGATGTTCTCCAGTTCCTTTGGGATGGGTTCGAGAAGCGTTTGTCTGTCTCTACTCTCCGGGCTAATATTCTTAGGGTGGCAGCAATTTACAACTCATTTCCACTGGCTCCAATTGAAGGGATGGTGACCTAAAGGCTCAGCAGACTACTATGCTTCTGATTAATTTAAAATAAAGGAAATAAAAGCTGGCAGTGATTCCAAAGTTACATGGGTTCCAAAGAAACCCTCATCTTCCCTCTTACGAATAGTTTACTATCCCAAACTTGCAAGTCGGTAAATTTTCAATTAATTGTGAATTACCGAATTGTTATTTAGAAGGGACACCCACAACACACCACTTCCAAATTACCATTGGGTGCCATTCAGGTTCCCATTTTAGACGCCAATAAGAGTTTGCCAATTCTAAAATTGGGACTTATACATAAGACAAACCTCTACACCTGGAGGTTAGCTTCGGACAATTTAAGTGCTTATTTTGAAAGTTTTGTGGACAACCTGCCTAAGTCTGTGGTCGATGGGAGTTGACTGTAAATATGAGGTTAGTGCAAGCAGCAGATAAATGTAGCGTATGATAAAAAAACACATAACATTTAGTGAGAAAAGCAAAGGTTAACATGAGATTATGGTTAGCTCTGATAAGAAAACTTAATGTATGCTTTCAGAACCTTATTAAATCACAAAACAAACTATAGCCACTTTTAGTAGCTTTTTTCGGTTGCTAAGTTATGTGTTCTGATTACAAAACTAAATCTAAAAAACACTAAACTAACCATAACCTTCGCGTTATCATGCACTGTTTATGTCCTCACATATGACATAAGTCATGATAGATTAAATGACATAATCTAATGGCAGCATCCAATTATGCAGCTGTTGACATTAACCGATGTGATTGACAAATTGAGACATGAACATTTGATAAGTAAAATAATTTTTGCACAATGAGTTGGTTTGGATCTATTGTTTTTGTCACAATTATTTTAAACAGTATAGCATCAGTTCTGTATGTTGTTTTTCAACATAATGATGCTACCGTGTTCTGTAAGAGTAGTTGATTGTTTGGGTATTGTTTATACAGTCATGTGATGCTCTGTCTGTGATTACATCTTGGGGTTGGAGTGTGGGGTCGAGACACTTTTTGTGATATATATGTAATTGTATGTTTTTTAAAATATCTGTTTATTGGCATTTATACTGAACACCGGAGGGTGGACAAAACAGTAACGCCAAATAGAATATCATAAGGTCAAGACGTTAATAGGAAGCAAGGCAGTGGTCAGCAATACAAAGCTCCATCTACAAATAGCATGTTGCTCGTAATTTCGCAATTGTCTGGTCTAATTTTTCAATGTGATATTGGGGTGTTTAATAAAGGTAAGGACAGAAGGATAAATGTGATGTCTAATACATGACCAATAGTATAACAGTAAGAAGAAGAGGAAGGAAAAGTAAACAAACTGATCGCTTTCAAGTGTCATTGCACAGCCGCAGGGCACGCTACGAAATTTGTTTTATTAATTAAATTGTTTACTTACCTCCAATTATCCATATGCCGGTTTTATAGCATGCCCCCACCCTGCCCCTCCCCGCCCGCCTCTCTGCCCCACCGCAACTCCCTCCACGTCCTGCGGCTGTCATTGCAGCTAAAGCCTATTCATAGATACAATTGAGGGCGTGTGTATTGGCCAGACAGCCTCTCCGGGCCGCCAGTGAGGAATCTCTGCAATAAAATTCAGGCTCCCGCTACAATGCAAGGGGTGGAGGTTCCAGTGATAACCCATCTGCAGTATACGAGAGACATTGTAACACCAGCTGAAGTGTCCCTAACCTCAGTGCATGCCCTCTTCCTTAGGCGGGTCCCCCAGAAAGGGCTGATTCTCAACTACAGGTCAACCCAGTTTGGTCCTTGGCTTCCTCTACCAACTGATCCTCTGGGAGCTCCCAAACCTTCAGAAACTCTGTCCATAGCCCTGCTTTTCTGTATCTCCGTACCCCTTTAGTATCCTCCCTGATCAGTACCCTCTCCTCCACCCTCCCACACTTGGTCACATTCACTCTCCAAGCCCCCAACCTTGGAGCAGCGACTGATTTCCACGCCATCCATATTCATCGCTTGGCCAATGCTAAGGCCATATCTACAAATCAAGTGCCCACTTTTCATGCGTGTGGTTTCAGGAACAACCCCAGTATACAGACTGCCAAGGAGCAAAGAAGGGAGTGCCCCAGCATGGTGTTCAATCATGGCACCCCAAAAGGGGGCACCACCAGGGCATATGGATAAAATCTGAATCCAAATGGCTGCACCTCAGGCAAGGGTGCAGTTCTCCCTTGTAAACTACCTGGATTCTGTGTGGGGTAATATATGTCATGTGAATATAATTGAATTGGGTATATTTAAGCTTCATATTTCTGGATACTGTTTCGAGATAAGGCATAATCTTGCACCACTCTAACTCGATAATATCTTGCTCTAAGATACCATCCTATTATCTCCTCAGCACAGTCTGGGGTCTCCTGACCATCTCCAAGCGAGAGTGAGAGTGGGAGAGACATGTCACCAAATGTCTGGCGGTACCCAGGGAAAGGATTAACTGCAACAGTGCATGTGTCATGGGTTCATCTCTACTGCCAGCCCACAGGTCCTGGAATGTCAGAGGCAGTGTCCCATACATTTGTACTGGGAGTATGTTGTAATGGGTCACCAGGTCCTCCAGCAATAACAATGCACCCTGTTGGTAACAATCTCCCACTGTCATCAGCTCGTAATCTGTCCAGGCCTACAGTGTACCGGCTAAGAGAAAGGAAAGGGCGTCACCGTGTGGTAGAGCAACCAGTGGTAATGCCAGTGTGTATAAGGGTGTCCCAGCAGTTCTTAGCATGCAGCGTCTACAGCATTTTAATAATGCTGTCAGCAATACTCCGGCATGCAGAATCACCACAGCCCGTCAAAGTCATTTTGACAGTAAACCCCCTAGATAAGCAGACTGTCTCACCCGCCCCAGGTTCTCCTGGTGAGCTCCATCCAGCCACCATGTGATCACATGAAGCTGCGACCAAAAAGTACAGTTCAAAATCTGGGGCACCTAGGCCACCTTCGGCAGGGGGGGTGCCAGAGAATCCCCACGGGCATCCTGTGTCACCTACCAACCCATATCAATTCATGCAGCAACATATCCAGATGCCTAAACCAAGAGATGAGTAGCCCTACAGAAGGTTGATAAAGAAATAGAGCAGTCTTGTAAGCATGGCTATTTTAGACATTGAGATCTTAGCCATGATTGGCAACTCAAGAGTGCACCAGAAGGGGACACAAGATTTATGGGATTGGAGGGCTTTTCCCAAATTACCCTCCCATGGATCATCCAGAGAATGGAAGATCTGGGTACACAAATGGCGAAATGAAGAAGGTGTTATATTGTACTCGTGTTCCCCTGAGGCGTGAGCCGGGGGTTCTAGGCTGATACTTACCACATCTACCAAATTTTTAAACCTTTGTATTTTACTTGTAAATTGCCAATATTTTGTGATTCTAACCCTTGTGCTTCAAGCTGTCACTCGCGCCTTACCTGTGGAATTTGCACTGAACTAGCGCGCTCGCAGTAACGGTGCCGCCATCTTAGGTGGACACAAGGGCAGCGTTCTAGTTGTTTGGCGTTCCATGCCCTCTGCAGTATTTAAATTTCGCTGCGCTCTCGCGTGTTTCTGTTATATTGTACTCGTGTTCCCCTGAGCGTGAGCCGGGGGTTCTAGGCTGATACTTACCACATCTACCAAATTTTTAAACCTTTGTATTTTACTTGTAAATTGCCAATATTTTGTGATTCTAACCCTTGTGCTTCAAGCTGTCACTCGCGCCTTACCTGTGGAATTTGCACTGAACTAGCGCGCTCGCAGTAACGGTGCCGCCATCTTAGGTGGACACCAGGGCAGCGTTCTAGTTGTTTGGTGTTCCCTGCCCTCTGTAGTATTTAAATTTCGCTGCGCTCTCGCGCGTTTCTGTTATATTGTACTCGTGTTCCCCTGTGGCGTGAGCCGGGGGTTCTAGGCTGATACTTACCACATCTACCAAATTTTTAAACCTTTGTATTTTACTTGTAAATTGCCAATATTTTGTGATTCTAACCCTTATGCTTCAAGCTGTCACTCGCGCCTTACCTGTGGAATTTGCACTGAACTAGCACGCTCGCTGTAACGGTGCCGCCATCTTAGGTGGACACCAGGGCAGCGTTCTTGTTGTTTGGCGTTCCCTGCCCTCTCCCTATATTATGTGCATATGGAACTGACGGCGCAGCGGGCGGGCGCAGCAGGCGCGCCGGCGGCACGCCGAAGGCGCGCCAAAGGCAAGCTTGTCTGCGTCCGTCATCGCCAGTCCATCGCCTCTCGCCAGCACCCCTGGTCGGGACCGGCTTTCCTGCCATAAGTATGATAGAGAGCAACTCATGAACCTAAATCCTAATGCGACGGCCTGTGCGGAACTGCCATCCCAGTTAGGTGAGTCAAGGCTGAGATGTCAGTCTTGTGCTTTTTCCACGTGCACTCCCTCTGGGATTCGGACAACTAAAGTCCTAGGAAGTCAAACGCGATTCATTGTTTACCAATTAAATGTGCGCTCTTTAGTAAAACACCATATGGAAGTCCACTCATTGCTTAGTGACAAATCCCCCGATGTCCTTTTTATTTGTGAGACTTGGTTGCGGGATGATATGGTAGGGATAACTGGTCTATCCCTTCCGGACGGGTATTTGATTAAGACTCTCAATCCCGACTCTAGGGGAGGCGGGATAGCGGTTATATACAAAGCACAGTATCCCTGCTCTTTTACGGCGAGAATCTATGCGGCTGTGAATGTGCACGCTTCAGATTAGATATAAGCCCGCATTTTACCTTCTCTGGGCTATATATCTACCGCCCTCTCAGTCATGCTCCTAAATTCAGTGAAGCCCTGTTAGAGCTAGTTAGCTCATTAGTAGTGAGGTCTGCCAATTTCTCTATTTTAGGAGACTTGAATCTCCATTTTGATCAAAAGTCGGATCAGGCCATTTGTAACCTGATTGCAGATCTGGCAGCCTTCCAACTGGACCTATTGGTGCCGGATGCTACTCATGTAGCAGGACATATACTGGATCCTGTTTTTTCCAACATCCCACATGTCCAGATTGATCGACCTGTACCTATGAGCTGGACTGACCACTATTTGATCAAAGCTAGTTGGATGCTAATACAACCTCCTAAGACAGTTAAGACCACTCTGACGTTTAAAATGCCTTGGCACAAACTCAATATAAATGAATTTCATGCCTATCTGAGAGAGACCTTTGTTGAAGATTTGGCTGACCCTGAGGCCGCATATACCGCCTTCTGTAACTGGATTGGGGGGGGGCTTGACACTCTCATCCCAGCCAGATATGTCAGGGGCGCAGCTCGATCTCCAACCCTTGGTTCTCAGATGCTCTTAGAGCACTCAGAAAGGAGTGTAAAAGAGCCGAGAGGATTTGGAGGAGGAATTATGAAAACAACCTTAAATCTGTGTACCTGGCCACATTAAAACATTACCACAAAATGATCTGCTCTACACGCGCTAATTTCTACGCCGAAAAAATTAGAGCTAGTCCTAATCCCACGAAATACATCTTCAAGATTGTTCAAGAACTGAAGAATACTAAAACCTCAATTTCCCATGTAAACTCAGCACAGCAATGTGAGGAGCTTGCCTCTTTCTTCACGAATAAAGTGCAGAAAATTTATGCTACCTTCCCTCAGCACCCCTCTATTCCGAGTCCTGTCACGGTCAGGGAGGGGATCTCTACTTTGACCGCGATACCTGAGATCCCATGTGACGAACTTGGGAAACTTTGTAAGAGGGTCAAATCGGGATCTCCATCTGATCCTATGAGGCCGGCTCAGTTTTTGGAATCTATGGAGCTTGTCCAGAAACCATTAGGTTAGATACTTAACCTATCTTTTACTACGGCCATAGTACCCCTGGCCTGGAAACAAGCTCGGGTTTCTCCTATTATTAAAAAGCCCACACTTGATCCCTCTCTGCCTGAGAGCTTTAGGCCGATCTCCCTGCTTCCATGGATTTCCAAATTGGCAGAGGCCCATGTGAACGAGGTGTTATCTCGACACATGACCTTTAACAACATCCTGGACCCGTCGCAAAACGGCTTCAGACCGGGTCACAGTACCGAGTCTGCCTTGTTAGCCTCCACCGAGTATTTAAGAACTATTCTTGACGCCGGTCAGAGTGCAGCGCTTATATTATTAGATCTTAGCGCTGCCTTTGATACGGTGTCCCATGACATCTTGTTGTACCGTTTGGAGACTATCGGGATCACGGGCCAAGCCTTGGAATGGTTCCGTGCTTTCTTGTCGGACAGATCCTTTCGGGTGTCAGCACCGCCTTTTTTATCCTAAGCTCATTCCATTCGCCAAGGGGTTCCGCAGGGATCTGCGTTGAGCCCGACGTTGTTCAATCTCTACGTACAACCACTTGCGGCTGTAGCAAGAGAGTGGGGCCTAATGCTGGTATCGTATGCTGACGATACTCAGCTAGTTGTCACCTTGGCCAAAGGCCCCTCTGCTGTTGCTGCAAGGTTCAGAGACGGGATGACTGCAGTTGCTCAGTGGTTGGCTGACAACTGTTTACAATTGAATGCCACAAAAACGGAAGTGATGCTGGTAGGGAAGAACATCTCCCTCTAGAACGAACACTGGTGGCCGGCTTCCTTAGGCACTATACCTACAGCCAAGCCAGTGGTTAAGAACTTGGGAGTCTGGCTGGACGCGGACCTTAATTTTCAGTACCACACGAAGAAGGTGGCAGCGACATGTGTGGGCCTGCTGAGAGGCCTCCGCCCCATTCTGAGGTTCTATAATGCGCCTGTTCGGCAGCTCATTATCCAGGCTACAATTTTATCGCGCTTGGACTATGCCAGTGCTCTACTTCTTGGCGCTAATAAAGCTGAGATCTCACGACTTTAGCGAGTCCAGAACTCGGCAGCTCGCGCTCTTGTGGGACTCCCACGTAGATCTTCTGCCAGAGCCACTATTAGTGCCTTACACTGGCTACCGATCCAATCAAGAATTCAGTTCAAGACGCTTTGTTTGGCGTTTAAGATTCTTAAAGGTACTAGCCCTGAGCTACTCTGTCCTTTTTTAACCCCTTATATTCCCCAACGTAACCTGCGTTCCTTGGGCCAACATCTGGTGACTATACCCAAGTTCAGACTTTGTCGTGTTGGTGGCCGCTCTTTTCGACTACTTGCGGCCAAATTGTGGAATTCCTTGCCTGTATCTATTCGCTGCATTGACGAATTACTATTATTCCGGAAAGCCATTAAGACCTTCCTTTTTCCTCTGAACTAGGGCCTCTTCTTTTCAGCCTACTATGTCTCTTGTACAAATAAACGGTCAGCGCCGGGACGCCCCTTAACTGGGACAGCTGCGCGCTTCAACAAAATTTTAACATAACATAACATATCTGGAGGAAGATTTAATGATCTTTGAACAACAGGGAACATGGGAAACACAGGGGTCTTGGCTTTATTACCTTGAACTCCTCCAAAAGACCCAATGTTACTGCAGAGCCTGTGGGACCATCTTTCAGAAAAAAGGAGGATGTCATCGGCATAAAGAGAAATAAGTCCCTCAATTTTTATTGCGGTGCCCTTACCTTTCAACTGAAAGAGCCCCGCCAGTGGTTCAATGGTCAGGGCGAACAAAAGGGGGGGCAGAGGGTAACACTGATGGGTACCTCTGTGCACCTTATAATGCGGGGAGATGGTAGTGCCCATTTTAACCCAGGCAGTCGGGGTAGTCTAAAGAAACTTGACCCACCAAACACAGCATTCCCCCAGACCTTATAGCAGCATGAGCCTCAAACAGATAATCCAATCATACTTTATCAAAAGCTTTTTCGAAATCAACTGATATCAGCAGTGAATATGGATATGAATGGGTTTCTTTATTTATGATATAAAACATGGTATAACCTTTTAAGGTTCAAGAAGTATTGCAGGTTGGGATAAAGCCATTCTGGTCACTATGGATTAATGTGGGAAAGTGAGGAAGTAGCCTAAGGGCCAATACCTAACTAAGGATTTTGAAATTCATGTTTAACATGGAGATCGGGTGAAACTCTGTGGTCTTGAATCCCTGGGTCTTGGGGAGAGGGATCACAACTGCATCTCTAGTAGACTCAGGGAGAGCACCCAGTTTCAGGGAGACGGCATAGAGAGTTTTGAGTTTTAGAGCTAGGGCATAAAATTCTGCAGGTAGGCCATCAGGGCCCAAGTTTTACCTGTTACCATCTCTTTGATGGCCATTCTAATCTTCTGTACTGATATTGTTCCTCCGAGGCTTCCTGACTCTCTCGAGGGAGTAGCCACAGTGGTAATCTGACCAAGAAAGCAGTCTGTATATCAATCAATCAATCAATCAGTGTTGGTAAAATGCAACTACTCACTCGTGAGGGTCTCAAGGTGCTGGGGGGAGGCGGGCAGGTGGTTCCGTTGAGTGCTGGTGTAATCCGAAGAGCCAGGTCTTGAGATCCTTCCTGAACGGGGGCAGTGTGGGATTTTGCCGGAGGTGGAGGGGGAGGTCGTTCCAGGCCGTGGCTGCGAGGTAGGAGAAGGACTTTCATCCCGTTCTGGTATTTTAGATGCATGGGACAGTGGTGAGAGAGAGGTTGGCTGATCGTAGGTGTCTTCTGGGTGCGTGAAAGAAGAGGCGATTGTTCATCTATATTGGTTCAGAGTTGTGACGGGCCTTGTATGTGTGGGAGAGGAGTTTGAAGGTTATTCTTCTTTCGACTGGAAGCCAGTAGAGATCACGGAGATGTTGGGTGATGTGACTGCGATGAGGATGTAGAGGATCAGTCTAGCTGCTGTGTTCTGGGCGGTCTTGAGTTTGCAATAAAGTTTCTTGTTGATTCCGTCGTAGAGAGTGTTGCCATAGTCCAGTCCGCTGCTGAAAAGAGCACGCATGACAGTTTTCCTGGGTTCAGACGGGATCCATCTTAACATCTTTTAAAGCATGCGGAGGATGTTAAAGCAAGTTTAGTATACAGCATTGATCTCTTGGTTCATAGTGAGCGATGAGTCTAGCATGATGCAGAGGTTTTGTGCGTGGTCTATCTGGTGGGGGCTTTCCGAGGGTGGGGGGCCACCAGGAGTCATCTAAAGTGAAAGATGTGGAGCCAAGGATGCGGTCTTCTGTTTTCTTGGAGTTGAATTTCAGGCAGCTGTTCTTCATCCAGGTGGTGATGGCTTTCAAACCTTTTTGGAAGTTGTGTTTGGTGATGTTGGGTTCATTGATGAGGGAGAGGATAAGCTGGGTGTTGCCAGCATAGGAGACAATGTTGAGCTTATGGTTCCTGGCGATGGTTGCAAGGGGGGCATGTAGACATTAAAGAGGGTGGGGCTGAGGGAGGAGCCTTGGGGCACTCCACAGTTGGTCCCTGTCAGTTCCGACGGGTAGGGAGGAAGCCTGACCCGCTGAGTTCTGCTAGTGAGAAATGAGAATATCCAGTCGAAAGCTTTGCTGCGGATGCCAGCATTGTGGAGTCTGGTGGCTAGGGTGCAGTGGGAGACAGAGTCAAAGGCAGCTGAGGTGTCCAGGAGGATCAGGTCTGCCATTCGCCCTGGTCGAGGAGGGACCGGATTTCCTCGCTGGTGGCGAGTAGGGCGGTCTTGATGCTGTGGAATTCGGATTGGGAGATGTCCAGGATGTTGTTTGTTTTGATGAATTTTGAGAGCTGGGTGTTGACAGCCTGTAGGAAAAAGGGATCTGCTTCTTATGGTTACCCCCAATTTTGCTTTTTGCACCCACTGTTCTGACTAGTCTGGCTGGGATCCTGCTATTCAGGACCCCAGCCTATCTGCTTTCTCCCTTAAATTGATATGTATGTACTTTGGTACAACTCCTTATCAGTCCCTAGTATATGATTCCCATGTACCCAGGGCATAGGTACCCCAGAGTCCTCCCCTGGGCTGAAGCATGTATTATGCCACCCATGAGAGGCCATACAAAATGGAACCTTAGGTCTGCTACTGCAGCTTGTGTAAGCTGGTGCTTGCACCACTTACGAGAGATATAGTTTCACTATATCTATATATATATATATCAATACACTTAAAACCTTATGTCACCCCTATAGCAGGCCTTAACAATCCTGAAGGCAGGGTGCAGGGTTTTATGTGAGGGTTCTCCTGCATGAGCAGGGCCCATCTGCGGTCTTTGAAGACTATTCTCCGAGGTAGTACGTGATACTGCCGGACATATAGGTAGAGGTGCATTATAACCTCGTGGTAAATGCTATCTCGAAAACGACTGCAACGAAGTATGTCGTGTTTGGTGTCAAACACCTTGGAATCATACCTCCACTCCAGTAACTGGTGTGGGAGGTATGATTCCTCCCCTCAGAACCGAGGTTCTGGGGGTACCTAAGTCTACCAGTACCAACTTTCTTGAGCCTTACAGCACAAAATGGATGCTATCAGCCACAGACATGAGTCTGCCCTCCTGCTGCTGAGCCAAGCTTGAGCAGAGGAAGGCAGCACAGTAGGTATCCTGTCACGGGGAGGTGTGACCACCTCCCACAAAGGATTTAGTGTATTGGGGCTGGATGGGTGCACTGTCTGAGTGCCAGAAAGTCTAGCTCTGAGGCACATTTGGTGTCCCTGTGCATAGACCAGCTCAAAACAGTCATGAGAGTCATTTGCTCCAGCTGTGGCGCGAAACTGGACAAAGGACATGGGAGTAGTCTCCCCCTGTCCTGTCCTTCCCCTAGGAGGGTCCCTAGAATCTGTTCAACCCTTTCCCATGGGTATAAAATGTTTTACCTGGCTATAGGATATTAGATTTTACATGACCAAAATTCCACAAGAAGAGACAACTACACTTTGATGATCTGGTACGCTGAACTTCGCTGGACCTCCCTTGGGCTCGACTTTGTCTTCCCTTGCCGTCCCCAGTCTTGCCACTGTCCGTGATCCATACTGGCACCATGCTGGACCCTGGCGGCCTCCAAGACAACAGAAGAATCTCCCTTGGGGTGAAGGAGTCACTCCCCTGCAAATGCAGGCACCGTAACACAGCAGACCAGTTTTCTGATCCTGAGGTCCTGCAGACTCCAAAGGCTCCAGCAACACAGGGGATGGGTTTCTGAAGGTCTCCGAGGTCAAGCTGCCCTCTTACAAAGTTTGAGGCAGATATCTATTGAGGGGACCTTATACTTGTACCCCTGTGCACCGCATCCATTTGCAGCTAAACATGCTTGTTTTCATGCAAAAATGAATTCTGCCATTTATAGCCCAGACCCCAGCACATCTTTTCTGGAAATGACTCTGGCATCCTCACACTCTGTGCCCTGCTAGTTGGTATCCTGTGAAACTGCCTGAGGTCCCCTCGCGACTCCTGTGGCTTCAGCCTGTTGGTCCACTAGAGAATCAACTTTGCTTTCTTTTGGCTCCCCTGGTTGCACCAGGCCAGCCCTGACTCCCCTTGCTGTGGTGAATCTTGTGGTCCTTGCTGGGCCTGATCAACACTGAACTTGACCATCTACGTTGCTTGCCGCTGCCAAGGCTTGTTGGTTTTCCCACAGGACACCGACCCCCAGCACTCGACATCCTTCATAGGACAGCTTTTATCCAGCTCCTGGTTGTCCAAGACGTCTCCTGGTCCGCACAGCTGAAGAGTCAAGCTCACCATCGACACACCTAAAGCACTCGAGATCGGTGAGCGTTCATCTACCGAGCCCCTGGTCACTCCAAAGTGACAGAGACTCTGTCACCTCTGCTTTCAGCTTCTTCTCATCTAGAATCCATGTTTGGATACCACTGGACACTTTTCGTACTTCCGGCAGCAGCATTTCTTTATCGACATCCATAGAGAACCATGTGGGTTTCGGATGCCACTTCGTGCCTCTGCACCCAGCTCCTCTGGGATAGGTAACTCTGGTACGAAAGTATCCACGAGCGGGTAGCTATTCAAACTCTTAAGTTCTAATTGTTGTCTTCGTAATCTGGTAGGAAGGGTCCTTAATCTCTCATTTTCCAACCGCGATTTTTCCATTGAATTGCAGGGAGCACGCAGTTGCGTTTTCACGCTGCACCCATCCTCCGTGGGGTTCCTACTCACTCACCTTTGGTGGTTCCTTGGGGTCACAGTGATTCTACACCTTCTAGACTAGGTTGAAACTGTATTATTTGATTTGTGTTCTCATGTAGAGGATACTAGAGAGTGTTATATATAATAAATACATATTTTTATAACTACTGTGTGGTTTCCCTTTCATTTACCAATACTATAAGGTTGCATTCTGGTAAAACAAGGTGCTTAACATTCCGGAAGATGCGGAAAAACCGCTATCATATTCGGCCCCTTAGCTTGAAGGTTGCTCTCCATAGCTACCACTAGGATAGCTTTAAATAAAGGTTATCTTTGACCTAATCACCATAAGGGTTGTTTGGACTGATACAGGGTGCCCACTTTAATTAGTGGACAGCACATTCCAGGCCAACTTCTCACACAGCCTTTTCAATGACCTTGGCTGCAAATGGAAGCAGGGAGATGGGCCTGAATATTTTGAGGTCTCTTTGGGTCTGCTGAGGGTTTTTTCAGGAGGGGTTGACTTTGGTGTGTTTCCAGTCATCAGGGAAGGTGGCTGTCTCGAAGGAGCAGTTGATCGTCCAACGTAGTTTAAGTGCAATAGACAAGGTGGCTATCTGGAAGATTTGGTGTGGGCAGGCGTATGAAGAGCTCCGGAGTGGATGTGTTTCATGGTCTTCAAGGTGTCTTCAGATGTGAGTGAGGTCCATGTGAGCAGGGTCTTTTGGGTGGCATCGCACCGAGGGGAAGCTGGAGCGGTGCGGAGGTCTTTGTTGTATAGTTGTCATAGATCATCTTAATCTTAAGGTGGAAGAAGGTGCTGAGTCTGTTGCAGAGGTCTTGGAAGGGTCGGAGGTATGTTGTTCCATTGCAGGGTTTGGTGAATTCCTTGAGGATGGAAAAGAGTTCTTTGGTATTGTGAGCATTGGTGAGGACTCTGTCTTGGAAGAATTTCTTCCTTGTGGATTTGATGAGATGGTGGTGTGCGGTAGTGGCTGCTTTGTAGGCAGCACATGTTTCTGGGGTTTGGTTCTTTCTCCCTGTCTTTTTGAGTCATCTGCAGGAGTGTTTGGATTCTTGGAGTGCTGGGGCGAACCATCTTGCTTTCTTGATGTGTCATCCTGTGGCTTTTCAGAGGGCAAGTTTGTTGGCACAGTTCCTGATCCAGCGGTGGAGGTTTTGTACTGTGGTGTTTGTGAGTGGCATAGTCAGCAGTGGGGTGCTGATGAGGGCAGAGATGAGCTGGTCTTCTGTGTCTTTGTTCCAGCTTCTGGCGGGGAGGTGGTCTGTGTGCTTGTGCACGTTGGGCTTTTGAAGGAGAAGTGGATGCAGTGGTGATCTGCCCAGTGTGTGTCCAGCCATGTGTGTGGGGGTGGTTGCTTCAGGCCTATCTTAGCCTGGAGTGGTGCTGGGCTTGTATACAGCGATGCAAGAAATGTATGGAACCTGGTATTAATGCCTTCAGGGGCATAGAGTGACTGGCCATTTCCCAATTGGATATGTGTAATAGGAGCCCCCCAGGTCTTGGGCCGAAGAAGCGAAGCTGGTAATCTGCCTGGCCGCCTCTCCTCTTCATGTGCTTTAGCAGCAGAGTGTTTATAGTCATGGCAATGTAGCCGTTCCAATATGACAATATATTACTCCCAGGCCTCCAGAAGCATATTCAGCATAGTTGTGTCTGTACTGAGAGAATTGTCCAGATCTTGCAATCTACTGTCAAGCGTCTGATTTTCCCTTTTCAGTTCCCTCTGGACGCCCACAGATTGGCTTAAGCAGTGGCCCGAATCACCACCTTAAAGGCCTCCCACTCGACTAAACTCAAGGATGCAGAGCCCTGATTAAGGACAAAACAGTTGCAGATTGCCTCTCCCAAGAAGTCCCAAAACCAAAAGCAGGTGTCCTTCAGGGGCAATGGGGTGAGTCGCTACGTAGAAATCTGAGGGCGGTCCCCCATTAGTTGGAATTCTAGAAATACTAGGTTGTGGTCTGAGAAGGTATGTCCCAAGTATTCAGTATGTGTCACGAATTGGCAAAACCTACAGGAGCACCCAGGCCTGTCTGTCCAGATGTAGAGGCTGTAAATATGTGAGAAATAAGAATAGTCCCATTCCACCCCATGTTGTGTCCTTTAGACATTTTTGAGCTACCAGTGTTCTAACCAGTCTGGAAGGCACTCAGCCAACCTGTGCATGGGCGCTCCCAGAAATAGGACATTTGACACACAGTTAAAATCCCCACCCAGTAGAAGGTCATCAGTAAGTAGTCATGCCAGATGGGTGGAAAGGGAGTGAAGGAATATTACCTGGTCTTGTTATGGGGCATATATGATTCCCAATGGTATATCCCTTCCCTACAGTCTACCCTTCAGAAAGACATAGCAGCCATCTTTGTCAATGATGGAGTGAACAAGCTCAAAGGGGGTTCCAGCCCTGACTCTGTACAACGTCCCTCTGGCGAAGGCCGAATATGAGGTGGCATACAACTGGCCCTGCCATCTACATCACAGCCAGTCAATTTCAAACCCTGTAAGATGTGTTTCCAGGAGCATTGCCACCTGTACTCTGAGTCTTGTTAGATATCTATGGATTTGATGTCTTTTGAAGGCAGAACGCATCCTCCTGATGTTCTACAACAGCCTGAGGCCAGCAGCCCTTTCCTTTTTGGTCTGTGATGGAGATGGTCCCCTCTGAGATCTGTTATGCAGGGTCTTTCTGGGACACTTTCTCGGTTTACGTATGGGGTGCCAGGTCTATAATGGGTAGCCAGGAGGGAAGTCCTCATCTTATCTGCCTCTAGCCAGTCCCACGCTGTTCTATGGTTTTCAAAAAAGTGTGTGGTCCCATCAAGTGTTCTCCGGAGATTGGAGGGGAACATTAGGTAGTATCCTAATTGCAAAGGGCTCTCTTAACCTCCAAGAAGGAGGCTCTTTGGCCTGCATCGCAGCTGTGAAATTTGGGAACACCAACACCCTGCTGTTGTCTATTGAGAAGGGGGTCTCCGTGCGTGCCCTGTGTAGGATGATGTCTCTATCCTTATAGTGCAGTTGCCAAGCCACACCCTGACGAGGAGGGCGACGCGGAGACAGGGGACATGTCAGGACCCTGTGTGCATGCCCTAGTGCAAAGAAGGAGGTAATTAGCATTAGGGCCACACCAGTCTTCAGCCGGTTCTCAACATAGGACACCTCCCATCAAGTGTTCTCCGGAGATTGGAGGGGAACATTAGGTAGTATCCTAATTGCAAAGGGCACTCTTAACCTCCAAGAAGGGGGCTCTTTGGCCTGCATCGCAGCTGTGAAATTTGGGAACACCAACACCCTGCTGTTGTCTATTGAGAAGGGGGTCTCTGTGCGTGCCCTGTGTAGGATGATGTCTCTATCCTTATAGTGCAGTTGCCAAGCCACACCCTGACGAAGAGGGCGACGCGGAGACAGGGGACATGTCAGGACCCTGTGTGTATGCTCTAGTGCAAAGAAGGAGGTAATTAGCATTAGGGCCACACCAGTCTTCAGCCGGTTCTCAACATAGGACACCATCTCATTGTGTTCCACACCATCAGAGAGGCTCACCACTCAGATGTTATTACGTCAATTGCACCCTTCTGCCTCTTCTGCTCGACATTCAAGTGTCTGCACTCTGTCCCTTAGTCCGGTCTCAGGTGTTCGTATTTTAGCTATCCACAGAGGTCTCAACCTCCTTGACCCTATCTGCCAGTTTGTGGTGTTCCAGTTGCAGCAGGCCCAAGCTCACTGATACTGTGCCAATGTCCTGTTGAAGGGTGGTCTAGGTGTCTCGTATAGCGGGAAGTATTTTATCTAGTTGGAGATGAATCAGGACCATCAGGACCGAAAAGAATCTGGACTGGTTCCCTACCTCAGGAAGTGCCCCAGCCTGTTTAGACCTCTCTTTCCCCATCTAAGTGATGTCCGTATGTGAACGGGGAGAATTTAACTGTAGCAGGTCATCTTCTACCTGCACAGGGCCTCGTAATCACTTAGACGTAATAAATGCACTTTGAAATGATGAGTCCGATAGACACTGCCCAGTCGCTGGTCCAGCAGCCATACCAGTTGGGAGAAGCAGCGTCTCAGGGGGTCAACAAGCGCTAGGGTGCCAGGTGCCTCTGTAGGGCCCTGTTAGCTGCATGGTAAGAGGAGGTAAACACAGAAGTTTACTCATAAGGGCTCCAGCTCATGTCGCCCAGTGCCAGAGTCTCAAACAATGTAATCAGGGCATGCGCATGATAGGGCCCAGCAACCCATATGTCCCCCAGCCACACCACAATTGTTGGTGGGTATCATCCCTCAGTTCAGAGGCTGTCGCAGTGCGATCACTTCCCCCTCCACTAGGTGTGATGAATCAATGCAGTCAAGTGAGCAACTCAATTGGCGAGTAGAGAGGCAGACAACGAAGGACTAGATGCACGTGCTGTGGATTCTCATAAACCACTGCTCATCTTGTGTGTCACCAGCAGAAAGCTTTCCTTTGGGTACTATAGGGCTCCCACACGCCCAGTGGTTTCAGCAATAGCAGAGTTTTCTGACAGAGGATAGGAAGCCCACCATAGAACGCCCCTTGTGGTCAGGATGTCACAGAGAGCGCAGCAGAGTGTCAGGGACTCTGCTCCTAGTATGAGGTCAGCGGAGGCAGAGCAGCAGAATCCAGCTGCACAGTCACTGCGCCACTGTCCTCAGTAGGGGCAACAACAGCTCACTCCTTAATCCTCCTTTCAGTAGGGCCTCCTAGTACTTTCCAGAGTACCTGCATTGCCCCAGGGGTTATTCATGGTCTATGTAGTATCCTGCTGCTCAGCCAGAATGACTGCCTGATGGAATGTTAATGTTTGGAATGTGTGCGTGCGTGAATCAGTTGGATGTAGGGCTGAGCAGCAGGGAAGCTGCTCCTGTTGGGGCTCCTACTTAGACTCTGACTTTACATCCCTGTATCTAATTTTACCACCTCAATAAATCTACGTGGTAAACTACCTGGCTTGGAGCGTCCTTTCTTCAATACTACATTCATGCAGCCAGATGTGTTGCCAGGATCCAGCCCAAATGTCCATCTCCCCAAGCTAGAACATGAAGGGCAGGCTCACCTCTGCCTGCTTGTCGATCATGGGGCACTTCAGGTTGGTGACGGCTCCCAGGGGCACCTCAGCGCTGCACAGTTCAGTGGTCCAAAAGAGGCCCCAGGGGCCATGAGCAGGTATGCGGCAGCCAGCAACTGCAGGGCAGGCCCCTCAGCCAACGTCAGCCCTCTAAATTCACGAGTCGGTCTTCAGGTGGCACCCCGATGTGTCCTGCCACCACCAGCGGATGTATTAGCGCTGCAGCGGGTGTCCTGTAATGGTAGGGAGACAGGGCATTCGCTCCGGAGTCTTCAGTGGTACTCTCCAGTGGGGTCTGAATCCCTTCGACAATGGACGAATCTCATAACAGTAGGTGGGAGAGGCTGGGCCGGCAGGCAATCAGTGGCCTCAAATCAGCAACCCTGCCTCAGCTGGAAGGCAGACAAGCAGGGGGCCTTCAGGATACGTCTTTCGGTAAGTGGTGAAGCCTTATAGCTTGCTTTCCTCTTGGCCACAGCTTGTATTCTGAACTCGGCCTCCACTAGGTGCCTCAGTCTCTTCAGGGCATCCACGTGGCCGTAGACTGGCCCAGGCCGCAGTCTACAACGATGACCCCAAATTCTTCATGGGAGAGTCTTGGATGAAGAGACAATGGGTGTCAGCCTACTGTAACTTTTCCAGGTCACTCAGGAGCTGGGAAGTGCACCTGTAGGCTAATGGTGATGATTAGGTAGGAGAATTATCAGGCCAACACGGAGCTCTCTTAAGAAGAATCCATTGCGGTCGCCATCTTGTCCACACCCCTTGTGTTAGTTGATGATCGAGTGTATAATGGTATGTCTGTTCACAAAGTAGTAATCAGCTTCACAGTAAGTTTTTCTTTGTGTTTGTATTTATCAGTTGATGTTTGGTCATATGCCACTGGTGGTATGTTTATGTGGCATGGGAGTATTTCTAAATCATGCAAGGTGTGTTGCAGTATGATATTAAAAGTTATAAATTTGACTGCATGTCTATTTTGTTATTTGTTTCATGATGTGATGGAACAAGTGTGCTAGTGAAATAGTTGGTGTCTGTCCAGTACTTCTATAGTGGTTTATGACAGTTGCTGTTTGTGTTTTATAACAAAGTTGTTTTGGCATGATTATTGTGGGCTAATGCTTGGAGGACAGATATGTTCCTGAAATAGTGGTTATAGTATTATCTCATGGTGTATACATGGTGTATACATAGGTCAACTCATTGGATTAACAGGTGTGTAAATAGCATTATTTGTTAAAAAAGTATTTTTGGTGAGAGGTTTAGTGGATATTTGTCCATAAGGATGGGCGCAGTTCACGAAGTAGCGCTACGCGAAGCTACGCGAAGTGCACTTCGCACTACGCAAACTTTACGTAGCACTACGCGAGCTGCGTAGTAGCATGTTCGCACTGTGCAAGATGCATTTTCAATGATTGCACAGAGCGAACAAGCATCCGGCATTGTGCAATCATTGAAAACGGCATCTTGCACAGTGCGAGCTGTAGTTTTCTGCCGCTCGAGTAGATTTTTACTCGAGCGGCAGCTTTCTCAACGCGAACTGGTAGTTTCTCATCGCGAGCGGGCGTGAGCATGCACGACCACTCGCAATGAGAAACCTGACCTCCCCGCGTTGAGAGAGTCTCACCGGGATGTCATTTTGCTTGCTCGCGGTTGCGAACATGACGTTGAGGACCGCGAACAAGCACAAAATGACCGCTGCACTACGCTACGCATGTTCGCATTGTGCTACGTGCAGCTCGCATAGTGCGAAGTTGCGCAAACTTCGCAAACTACGCGAGCGTAGCGTAGTGCTTCGCCCAGACTTTTCTTGAAGAGAAAAGCAGAGTATTGATACCACTGGATATTTTCATCAGTGATCTTATGAACTACATCATCACCACTGACGGACAGCGGTATCAGCATGCATTATTTTCAAAAGTGGGAAACTCACAAAAGCATCCTAGGAAATTGCCCACCCACGAATCAGGCACCACAAGTGCGATTTTATTTGCATCCATTTTCGTTGGGTAACAACCTGACTGCCGTTCCTACTCATTGATGTCAGATTTGCGCATCCAGTTGATGCAGTCCAGCGAAGTGCAACACCCTTGCGTCTCACAAGATGTTTGCATGCTGAGTAAGAACATTAAATGTGTCAGGCACGTTCCACAGAGTTCTTAAATGGACTCTCATCTGCCATTTAGTAGTATGTCAAATGTGACACTTTCAGCCAATATTATCTTTTTGCTGACTTCACCTTGCACTCTGGGACTTGCAGATTGTTTTTCACCCTTATGTGCATGGGCTTAAAAATAATGCTTTCAAATTACTTTTGAACACTCAGCCACGATTGGTGGAAGTTGTGAAGCATGGCAAAGGACTGATGGTCAGCTGTACATATCTATGCCTTCACTCAGTGGCCATTTAGCTGTTCCCCAATGGATGTATGTACGTTTCGTCAGGTGTGTTTTCATTGCTGCTCTCTATCATAACTGACCGCTTCAGACTACGATACTACCTTCCTGTTCCAGTAATCAGGCTGTACTTGCTACTGTGAAGATACTGGAAGGCAAAAAACAGTGCTGTGCAAACTTCTCAGTAAATAGAGCTATAGATAAATGAATAAATACATAAATAAACAAACAAATAAATAAATAAATAAATAAAGGTATAAAAAATAAATACATCTCTAACGGGTTCTTGTGTTTTTTTTTTGCCCATACCTTTTGCAAATTACACTTCTTCAGCTCTTGCTTCAAGAGTTTTCTAAAGGAGATTGCAACGCTTCTTCAGATGTTGTGTATGCTTTATGTCATTGAGGCCTACATGACAACTATCAGTGTTGTGAAGTAGGATTGCATGGCTACTTCCCATACTGTGATTAATTAAGTAAAGGGAGAAGGAAGAGGCTGTAATCCATTCAGCTTCCTTGCAGTAATGCTCAAAAAATAGTTCCAATGTGCCCCCCAGTACCCTGTTGAAGCTCATAATTACGGGCTTGAAGGTACCATATGACCTTCTTAATGAAGAGTGAACTATAAGCTGTTTACTCAGGTTGCTGTGCTAATATACATAGCTACCATCACTTTCTTGAGGTCCTGAAGAAAGCCCCCACCGACCCGCATGGGCGATTGCAAGGGCTGAGACATGACAACCTATTTTTTGGACACTAAGGGGCAGATTTACAATAACTGGCGCATCCCTGCATATCAGCAGGGATGCGCCAGTTATTGTGCGCCGCAGCTCCGCCACCCTGGATGCGCCGCATTTACAATGCGGCACGCCATGGGGCAAAAACGGCACAGATGCGTCACGCATCTGTGCCATAAAAGCATCGCATTGCTGGAGTTGCATCGCAAGCGCGACACAGCTCCAGCAATGCTCTGGGGGGCCCTATCTCCACAATGCTGTGTCAATCCTTACGCCTGCTTCAAGTAGGCGCAGGGTTTTGACGCAGCATAGGCCCAAAAGTGACTAAGTGAAATCTTGTAGATTTCACTCAGCCACTTTTGGGAGGCGTTCCTGCGCCGGAACGCCCCCCCCCCTGCGATGGAACACCTCCTTCTGACGCAGGGCTTTCCAACGTGACGCATCTGGGATATGCGTCACGTTGTGAATACCCCGCACAATGGCGCATCTTTTGCGCCGCCGCTGCATCACAAAAGTGATGCAACGGTGGCATAAAAGAGGCACAGGGGGCTTGTAAATCTGCCCCTTAGAATGCGTTGGACTGATAAACCCGTCGTTTCTCGCACCACAGGGTTTTTACTCACCTCGATTCCGGACTAATTAAAATACTGTCTAGTCCATACAAGGTCTCTGCATCTTTTAATCCACTTCACTAGAGCACTAGGAATTCACTTTTCTTTGATCACTTCTGCAATAACCAGTGGTTCATCCTCCGGACGGAGGTAAGAATACGAAAAATAAGCCCAATGATGATGCTGTCACGTTTTTAGGTTTCGGCTACCGTCCCACTGCGTGAGCAGTGGGTGGGCGGAGCCGAAATCTTATGTCTCTACATATGGGCTTTGGTCCCGCCTTGTCTTCCATTGGCTAGCTCCATAAATGGAGGCTAGCCATTGGAAGACACGGTTGTCCATCACTCTTTCCCGGTCAGAACGCGAATCGTGGGCGTTTCTGACTCTTTTTTTAAGTTCCGCCCTCTCCTCTTCCCATTGGCTGGAATTTTACCTTCCAGCCAATGGGAAGGGGAGAGCACGAAAAACACGCCCCCAGCTCATCTACCGCCGCCTCGGGTGAGTGCTTGTTTAATCGCTCATCACCTGGGTGGGTTAGCAAAACTCTCCATGTTTATAATTATCCCGAGTTTCTGAGTTAGGATGATAGATGTGCATTCCTTGCCTCGAGGCTGTGGCAATAGAGTGGCTCAAACTCAGATGAGTGATCGAGCTGCGCGTTGCTTGAGTAGCCGAGGGCGCTCCGTAGTGCTGGTGGCCAGAGTACGCCTCGCATTGCCCAAAAAGCGTTAAATCAACTGAGCGCTTTTAGAATTGTACTCCACGTACTGGGCGTTCTGTTTCCTCCCACCTGCAGATTAATTGTAAGGTCCGCTGCGTACTCACCTGAACTGTACACTTCACATTGGGTGGACTGTGCGCCTTGCAAGATACGCTGCGTACCCCTCTGAACAGTACGCTTCGTTCCTTCAGTACGTCGCGTACCCGTACTCACGCGTGATGCGTGAGAGTTGGTAGGGCCGTAGGTACGCGACTCACGCGAGATGCGTGAGATTTGGTAGGGTGCCGCGATTTCTCCCGTTTAGAGCGCACAGAAGCGCTATGAAGCACCCAGAAGGCCTAAGACTGGCCTGAAGTCCTAGAAACCGCCCCAGAAGTATTTTTAGTGGACTTCCAACCTTGCCAACAAAGAACTGGGGCATTATCCTGTCTTTTTAATCCCTGTATTTATTAGGTCCTGGCATACGCTTGCTTTTTAAAGAAAACTATAGCTATAAACTAGCTCCAGATTTTGCATGGCAAAGTTTAAAGCAGCCCTGCACACACTGCCTGACAAATTAATCCTGTTATAAACCGTTTCCGCCAGGGGTGGAAGCGCGTGCGCTGTGCCACCAGCTGCCAAGCGCTCCGCTCCCTGATTCCCAAAGTTCGCCACAACGCTGAGAAAGAGTGAGGTGGGGACGGGGGAGGGGGGCGGAGGGCTGTCTGAAAGGGGTGCCTAATGGTCGCCACTTGCTCACAGTAACAATAAGCAAGGACTTGATCTAAAGTAGGGCACCAATACTGCAAAGTTAGAAGGGCCTGTCGAATGAACACAAAGGTCACCGTTCGTCACTCAGGTGGGCGAGTGTACGGTTGGAGTTCACCAATCTCTGGGTCAGAATCACCCTCTGCCAAAGGCGCGTGGTCGGTCCCACTAAGGCAGGGCAGCACAGTGGACACCCTATGCTGACCTCCGTGACTGCGAGAGACAGAGGGGGCGGAGAGTACCCCAGTGCCTAATCTGTAGGAGGGGTGACGTCCCTTGTGGAACACTGAGCAAAACCCAAGCGACGCCAAGAAAGAGTCCGGACACTAACGCGCACTAACCAGGAAAGGAGCCTCCGAGCCATGGCCAGAGTCGGACCAGTATCTATCTACATGTCACGAAGTGCCACACCGTTCCCCAACAGCAGCTGGCACCAACGCCCACTGCACACCAGGCGCTTCTCTCCCTAATGGCCCGCCTATCTGACACGCATATTGACTCTTGCGCCAAGGCCGGGTTATCAGCGCGCAGGCAGGGTGGGAGCCGAAGGGAAGCAGGCGGAGCCCGTTTAAGAAATAGAGTGAACTCTCCAGCCACCTCAGCTCGAGGAACCGAAGCCGCGGCGGCTGCTCTGCGCCTGGAAGACGCGGGCACCGTCCAACGCCTGCATCAGAGGCAGCTGTGAGGCAACGTCCAATCCTCGCGGTGAGTACCACCGGATTTTCAAACTAGAAATTATATAATATTTGTGCTCAGCTCGTACTGCAGATAAACACCACAGATTTGGGGCATGAATGTCGCGTGTGAAAAAGTCCTTTCACATGGCTTTAGGTGGGCCGGGTCTCACCGGTACTGAGCACCGGCAGTTTTTTTTAAGGGGGCCTTGAAACGGGTCCTTATCAGGCTCAGTTTTGTGCCCTGGCACAGGCAGTCCGGTTTTTTGCCAGACTGTAGTGGCATCAGGCACATCATATCGCTGCTCACACTGCTCACTTGTGTGTGTGTGTGACTGCTCCTGGGTGTGTGTGTGTGTGTGTATGTGACTGCTCCAGTGTGTGTGTGTGTGTGTGTGTGTGTGTGTGTGTGACTGCTCCTGGGTGTGTGTGTGTGTGACTGCTCCAGGGTGTGTTTGTATGTGACTGCTCCAGTGTGTGTGTGACTGCTCCAGTGTGTGTGTGTGACTGCTCCTGGGTGTGTGTGTATGTGACTGCTCCAGAGTGTGTGTGTGTGTGTATGTGACTGCTCCAGTGTGTGTGTGTGTGTGTGTGTGTGTGTGACTGCTCCAGTGTGTGTGTGTGTGTGTGTGTGTGTGTGTGACTGCTCCAGTGTGTGTGTGTGTGTGTGTGTGTGTGTGACTGCTCTGGTTGTGTGTGTGGCTGGCTCTGGGTGTGTGTGGCTGGCTCTGGGTGTGTGTGGCTGGCTCTGGGTGTGTGTGGCTGGCTCTGGGTGTGTGTGTGGGTGGTAGTAATTGCTGTCTGCTGAGCTCGTCCGTAGGGTACAATAGTTCTCACATTTGCGAGAGATTAAGCTATTGGCAATGTAAAAGACAATGCCATTTATTTATCTGTTTTCAAAACCAACACATACATACAAATGTTGTCATTTACAATGCCAATAGCTCTAACTTCTCCAAAGGCGAAACCGTTGCATTGTAAATGCTTGTTTACCTAGGCGGAGAACCAAGATATACTGCCTATGACCTACATACGTGAATGAGGGTTTTTTAATTAACACTTTGCAAACCCTGGTTACTCAGGTCAAGTGATCCATTCTCTATTGATATTGAGTACTTCCCATATGGTACATCTTTTACAAGAAGCAGGCCTGCACAGATGATTTCACCAGCTGTTCCTGTTTTTTCTAGAGGGCCTTTTACTGCTGTTTCCTGTGCTTTATCTGTTTTGTCTGCAGGAGGCTTCCTCTGACAATTCTGTGCTGTAGCTGTTTTGTGAAACAGGCTTGCACTGATTTTTCCAGTGATGAGTCATGGTGGGTTTGCTGCTGCCCATTGTAATAACACTATGCCCGGAAACACTATGTGATAAATGGGTGGGGTCTTTTTCCGGCCCGCACCAGTATACAAGTGTGTCACTAGTCTTTCTTGTGCGTCTCCTACCTTACCTGCAGGTTTCACTCGGCAGCCTTTTTCACCCCTGGGTAGTTACCGGCACTCTGGCAACGAGGGTCCTCCACCTCTGCCACCCCTTAGCAGTCCTGCACACTAAGCCCTGGGAGTGCTCCTCGCTGACGTGCAGCCTGCGCATGCTCCCTTCACTGGTCTTCCTCACAAAACATCCTTGTGTACAAGAGTGTGACGCGATGCACCTACGGCCGCTCCTGCATGCCCCAACCTGCTACTGGAGCTGCCCGGACACAGGACCATGTCTTGATCCTGCTGCAACCCCGTGGGCAGCCCTCACCCCGTGTATGAATCAGTGGGCTACTGCTGACTGCCGTCTGCAGTTTTCAGGTACTTGGTTGGGCCTCACATTCTCCAGAAGGAGTGGTGCATCTGCTAAAATAGCATCACAACACTGAAACCAATAAAATAAGAAGAGAGAAAAAAATAAAAATGTTTAACAAGGAGGACACGAAAACAAGCACTGGCAAATGCACATTTACAAAACAGACAAAAAGGAAAAAAAAGGCACCATAAACAATGGCGAAAACAAGCTCTGCCACTACAAACTTCTGCATTGGAGGCTGTCCACACGCCATAAATCAAACTGCACCGCAAAAGTGAGACTGCCAAAGAGGTTCATCTCCTACACATCAGAAGGGAACACTACATGCACACCATCCTCAGCGCAAGTCCCCACGCCCAAGGCCGCAAACACAAGGTCTGCTTGCCATGGTGGATGATGGCAATGCCGCACCCCACCAAGGCTCACAAAGAGGATAGCTGAGCCCATAACGCACTTGTGGGAGTGCTACAGCCATTCAGTAATCTTGCTGACCTGGCTACTGTGTCATCATGCTAGAAGACATGGTTGGCAGGCTAGAAAACTACTTGCAAGGCTGATGGAACTTTCAAATGCTCCCCCCTGCTTCACTACACAGGTGAATACATTTATAAACTGTTTGAACACTTGCCAAATATATGTGCTTCCAATGACTACAACGCTGCAGTGGGCGCACTCAATGCACATTTTTAGCCACAAATAAACACAAAGTTTGAGTGTTTTAAACTCCATCAAGCTCGACAGCGAGAAGTAGAATCCATAGAAGCCTTTTAAGCAGGCCTATGTGCACTTGCCAGCACGTGAACAGCGGGCGACCAACCAAAAGCAATGAGGGCACACATCATCTCAGGATGCAGAAACAAGACCCTCAGAGGCCTCATTCTTCCACAGCCCAAAATCAGCCTCTAGAACATCCTCATCATGGCCAGGTCCCATGATCTGTCTGCAGCGATAGCAGCTGAGATGGACGTCGCCATTACGCAACCACCTGAAAAGGCCTCCACAGTGGAAATGGAGCGTGCCGACACAATTTGCACAAAAGGAAGACTAAACAAGCCCAAGACCCAAACTTCCTCCCAAGAAGGGTCTGATGTGGATATTTCGGACGAGAGCGGCACCCCTTGAGGACACGGCCCCACATGCTCAAACATGGCAAGTTAAACCACTTCACAAATGTATAAGAGGAGAAACAAGGAAAGGGCACAAGAAACAGGCGGGCCCGCAGTGACACCAACAGAAACTGGAAGATTCGTCACAGGTGATGACAAGGAGAAAGTATTCCTTATCTCTTTCACCAGTGACTTGAAACGGCAGAGACAACCACAGCCTACATGTGTGGTCCAAATAGCCGGTTCTCATGTATAGGCCCTCATCAACACCTACACATCAGTAAATGTGATGGGAGCCCAACAAAACCGATGCTTCCAGCCAAAACATCTCTGTCTCTGACAAGAACCAAAATCTTCACCTACTGTAGCCAGGCCCCACATGGCAGAGGATCTAGGATTAGTTTCTTTTGGACAAAACCTGACAGCCTGCCAAGTTGAGGAACTCCTGAATCAATTCCTGGGGCTCTTCCAAGAAAGGATGCCTAAAAGCCCCACTGAATAAACTACACATTGACAAGTCCGTGAAGCCAGTCACACCTCACCACTGATGGGTACCGTTCCATCTGCGGCCACTCTTTGAGAAATAACTAGACGACGTGCTGAACCAAGACATTATTGAAAAAGTGTCCTGGCCAACACCATGGGTCTCCCCAATGGTAATCACAGAAAAGCAAACCAGCCAGGGAAGATATGCCTCTGCATCGGCATGCACCTTCCCAATTACGTGATCAAACGGGAAAGACACATAACACCCACAATGGACGACAACATTGCCGGCCTTAATGGATCAAGGTAGTTCTCCAAATTAGACCTGAATGCAGGATACCACCAACTGCTTCTCTCGGAAAAAAGCATGTATATCACCATATTTTCGACACACCCGGGCTGCGCCAGTATAAACTGCTGAACTTTGGCATTTCCTCAGCAGAAGAAGTTCTCTAGGATGCTATCTGGGAGACAATGATCGGCCATCAGAGCATAATGAATGTGAGTGATAGCATCCTAATAAGTTCTGTCACAGCAGAACACCACCGGCACTTGTGAGCCAAACTTCAATGCCTATCAGAGCACAGCATCACCTTACATGGGGGAAAAATGTCCTTTTTCCAAAACTCCATTGACTTCTTCGGCTATGTGTTCAATCAGGATGGGGTGCAAGTTGATCCCCAAAAGTCACAGGCCATATAACATGCCCCTGCCCCAAAAACCATCTCTGAAGTCCAAAGTTTTCTAGGGATGGCCACCTACTTTGGTAGATTTACCCCCAATCTGGCCACCATTGATGAACCCCTGAAAGCCCTCAACAAGTTTGAGGTCCCCTAGAAGTGGGGCACCACTGAAGAGAGCGCGTCCAAGCACTAGCAAGACCACCATGGCGTACTTCGACCCTAATAAATGGACAAAACTACTGATTGACACCAGCCCAGTTGTATTAGGTTCCATGCTCACCCAGGAGGAAGAGCCAGGGAGGTGGGCTCCGTTAACTTTCACCAGCAAAGCTCTACACCGACTGAGTCACCTTACTCACAAATCAAGAGAGAGTCCCTAGCAATTAAATGGGCCCGTGGACACTTTACCTTTACTTCTGTGGAAGGGCTTTGAGAGTTGTCACTGTCCACCAACCTCTCATCCCTCTTTTCCGTGACTATGCTCCACACCCTCCACCATGGATCGAAATATGTGCCATTAAACTGCAGCACTACCACATGGAAGTCACCAACCGGCAAAGGTCCTGGTGAACTTTATCTGACTGTGAATAATTATTGTGATGATGGTTCACTGTTTTTTCCGTGTGCTTCCCTGTCATTGCGCCATGTCCACAGCCACTTGCCCGAGCCTCAGACACCACCCAGTGTGATGGTAATCTTTCCACCTCTGTGTGTGCGAGCACCGTGAGCAGAAAAAAGCAAGTGGCGCTTCCAGCAACTCCACGATGTAAGCCCATGAACAATGAACAGCGCAACTCTGGGGAGTTTGCTTTTGTATGGGGGAAGGGAAGAGAGGAGCTGGTAAGATTTCCAATGAGGAGCCAGCGGTTCCCATAAACAGAGCTAGCAGCATATCCTCCTACGTCACGCCAAAGATGGCGCGGCCTGTCCAGATGGTCCGTCCTAAAATTAGACAGGGCGGTAACAAAAAAGCCTGATTTCCAATCACGCACCAGCGTTTAATATAAAAGATGACACAAGCCAATAGAAAACAATGGCTAGGCTAAAGGTTCCCTTCTGAAACTGTATTGATTCTAAAAAGCCCTCACAGAGCGAGCAGCGCATGTGCGCTGCAACGCCAAGCACGACCTAAAAAGCATGAGCTTCGATGATAGTGAAGGCCAGTCTAGAACAGCAGTGGTTCTTTGAAACCACTGTCTGTCTTTTGGTATTTGGTATAGATCCTGGGGGCCAGATTTATCAAGGGCCTGCATTGCCCTCGCTTCACGCAAGGTGGTGAAAGGGCAGCTAAGCCCTTAAGTGAGATTTAATTTGCCACACATTGCCACCTTGTGTGACTCTGTGTGGCATAGTAAATGTGAAGTAATGCAAGGTAGTGCAACCCACTGCTTTGCATTACTTTGCCTTGGGAAGGCTTTCTATAGGTGTAGCATGTGTGTTCCTACGAAGTCACCCATGGTTTTGATGCATTCCTATATTTACCAACACTGCTAAACCTGGGATTGCATCAAAAAGGTACACCTTTCCAGGGGAGGCATAACAAGAAGAAATATGTTTATTTCCTAGTTTCAGAGGATTGTTTTTATGGAGTAAGGTATCCCTTTCTGCACAAATACTACCCTGGCTGCAACACAGACACCCTGGCACCATGGTGCCTGCATTGGCAGGCACAACTGCACCAGTGCAGAGGGAAAGCAGAAATGCACAATATCTTAATAGATATGGTGCATTCCTGCCCTCGCCATTTGACGCAGCCCAGCAAATTGTCTTGCTGTGTTGCATTGGGCTAAATATTAGTAAATCTGCCCCATAGTATTCAGCTTGAGCTCTTTCAAACAAATATTTAATTGGTTTTGCAGAACAACTGTCCTAATTCTTCCAGAACATAATCTCAGTGAGGACCTAAAGTCTTGCCAAATATCAAAATATCAAGTGGACAGAAGATTATCGAGATGTCTGCAAAGATTACATTAATAAACAGCTGTAAAAGCAAGGAAACATTACTTAATCCAAATAGCTTTACACTAAACAGGAAATGGATAAATGGTGGTAGAAAGCCGTTTTCCATTCACCCCTAATTTACTTAGGAAAAGGTGATAAGCCCCACCAAAGGTCTAACTTGGAGGATATCTGAATTTACCAAGATATCCTTGCTCAGAGGCAACAGCTGTTGGTTCATCATAGTGATCTTGTTTAATCCTTTGTCACCTATACACAACCTTAACTTATTACATTGCTTCAGAACAAAAACAGCAGAGCTCCTGCTTCTTTTGCACATGTTTTTATTAATCCATTTTCAGATTCTCAACCAGGTATTGTCTGAGGACATTCCTTTTGGACTTTGCAAGGGAATACATCCTTCAATTGAATCATAGCTCCTGATACTAGATACATTGCTTTATGACATGCTCAATGAGGAAGAAGAGTATTGATTTTAGACTTCTTATATACATCTCAAAAATGCAGATATTGCTTGGGGACCAAAGAAAAATAAAAGTAGAGTAGGGTCTTATGTCTCCTGTTTCTCCATATTGAATTCGGTTTGCAGACAATGCATATTACAATATTTCAAACAGAATGAAATGGTTCTTGGTTTCCAGTTGATATATGGGTTGTGTAGATACAGCCAGGAAATGCCTAAAGTCCCTGGATGATTAGGAGATGCAATTAAATCAAATGCCTGACTTTCCTGGTAAATGAAAAGGACTACTTCTAAATGTACAGTACATTCAGTGCCTGGCAAAGAGACTAGAGGGGTTCTGTCTACAGTGTGCGCAATGTCTGCTTTGTTCTTTATTTATTTAGGGACGCTATGCCAACTCCTTATCCATAAAGATTTCTGTAGCTCTACTATCCAGCAACACCATTACACATATTGGTGGAATACTGTTGTGGGTTTGACCAAATACACAACTGAGTTGGTACAGTGAGTTTAGTTTGTATTTTTGCTTTCATTCATTTGTAACTAGAAATAGTCCTTGGGGTGACGTTCTGGCAAAACTATTTCGATTGGATATTCTTTTTTCCACTCTGTGTTTCCAAGGGAGCATTTGGCTTCCCTTCTATAACAGTGTGACTTTTGATTTAGTTTCCTTTCCTCTTTCCTCCCAAGCTTCTCCAGAGGGACCGGTGGCTTGCGCCTTTCACATTGGAGGAACACAAAAGATTTGTCAACTTTCTTTTTTTCATTCTCTTTGTTTCTATCTTTCTCTTGGTCTCTGCCTAAATTTGACTTCTTTGCTATAATTTTCTGTCTTCAATTGTATCTTCCCTCCTCTTATTCTCCACGTTTTCCACACAGGTCCTACATCCCTCCTCGTTCCCTGTTTTGCTTTAAGGACTTCACCAGGTCCCATATTGCCCTTGTTTGTCAACAGCCTTCCCCTCTTCCTTCAGTATAGCCTCCGCGCCAAGCAGCTTGACACACCACGCACTCTTTCAGTCCCTTTGTTAATCCACTTTCCTTAATGAATGTGGTGGAAGCCAAGTGCAGGTCTGGTTCTTTCTTGGACCGAGAGGCACTTTTAAAAAAAATGTTTTTTATAGTTTTATATAGCGCGAACTAGACCAGAGACATCGGGTATCAAAGCGCTTTACATGAGTGTTAGAATTGGGATCTCTGGTTGGCTGAGGCTTGCGCCAAAGCCTGGCCGAGACCACCACTCTAGTCAGGGCAAGGGAGTTCCACACCAAGAATAACCCCTGCTCACCCCCTTGGCAATGTGACACGAGCAGTAAGGCTTATCCCGGAGGCAATGTGTAAAGCATTTGTGCACGCCCCACCAGCAACAATATCCCAGGCCCCCCACAAAAGGTACTCCACACAAGGTTATATCAAAAATAGCCTTTGTATTCTCAAAACACATCAGGTAGTAGACACAATATGTACACTGTGCCAATGGCACGGGGCAGTATTTACAAGATATTATGTACACATGACAGGGCCACGTGGGCCACTGTCAGAATCAGCACTTGGTTAAGAAATAGTAAAAGAATTTATGAACTTAGAACACAGCCAGTAATCACTGGCAGACACTATACTCAGCGTCATCCTGTAATATAAATCATAACAGGCACAAGATCCCACAAGTCTAAATACATTAGACCCTAACAACCTAAGTAAAAAATACACTAGGGGCGTAAATCACACAGGGAATTATAATTTCCCTTACACAAACCTAAACAGGTAAAACAACCTCCTATGTATAAACCATATCTAGAGGTATCAGACAGAGTGCGCAAAACATACTACACACTATTTATTTCCTAGCACCCAAAAGCATTAGCGCATAAATCACATTAGTGCCTGGCAACCTGTAAAAGTTACCATTCCCCTGGCCAACTGGCCATCTAAAAAGGGGGATCAAATGCCCTATGTCCAGAGAGTCAGGACTGCTGCCTAGGCAGCAAAAGTCAAGGTTGCACCACTGTGCCAAAACCTAAACGTTGCAGCTGCCCACTACTTGCTGGGCAGCTGAGAGCAATAACTGGGAGGCATAAACAATGCAGCTGGCACTAAGTGCTGCGCAGTTGTGAAGGCCAAGGTAGGGCGAAGGAGTGCGTTGAACTCCTATATTCACAAAGAACATGTCCCCTGAAAGAAATGCCTAAACAGTGCAGCTGCACACTACTTGCTGGGCAGCTGTAAATCAGCAAAGGCAAATGGGGCATGGGTTCTCACTAGCCCGTAGGAGCAAATGGCACCAAACGGAGCCATCTGGCTCTAAAAGAAAACATGTCCCCCAAGGAGCGCACTGGCACCGGAAATGATGAGGAAATTATGGGCCCCTCTGGGCCAGCCATAAAATAATGGTGCCATCGCTGGAGCCCTCGGGCTTGGGAAATAACTGGGGGGCCTGACACTGCCCGTGGGCCACTCTGGCCCTCTAAGTAAAAGAAATGAACTTGTGCCACTCTGGAGCGGCCCGCTAAGCACTCCGACTGTCTCTCTCCAGTGCCGCAGTCGGCACGAACGAAAAAACACCTAGGGAGTCCCCCAGCCCTCCTCAACTTACCCGGCTATTCGCAGGGGACTCCTCGTTCTGGATGCGGCGGGGGCCAGGCACCGGCAATGTGTCTCTCGCCCCCTCCGCCGAACTCCTCAATGGCGGGAGCATGCGCCATGCTTCACCCGGTCCCCCATCTCGGGACCGGGACTTGGGAGGTGGAGCCCTCACGGCTCCGGGCAGACTCCTCTTCCGGGGTTCCCTCCAGCGCATGGGAGCCCCGCAACAATCGTGCCGCCTTCTGCTGGTGGCCCGGGGCTCTCCACAACTCAAGGGAGCCCCGGGCCGCGGGAGGCCATCACTCGGCCGGTTTCCCTTCGGTTCTGCACATGCATGGGGCTTTGACCAATCCCAGCGCGGCGGCAGGCGCGGGACTTCCCTTCCAAACTGGAAGTACCGCCCGCCGTCAGGCACTACGGTGCCTGACTTCCTGTTTGCCCATGGCTGCGGCGGTGAATCTCGGGGCACAACGAGGGGTAGGCTCCCTCTATAATTTAAAAATGTGCAGCGGGGTGGCACCTGCTTTACCAAAGGCCCGCAAAACGGGGTGGGCATCCATAATATAAATAATTAAAGAAGCGATGTGGGCACCCGTAGTGGAGCAATTTTGGGGGGATCCCTACGCCGGGGATTCCCTCAAGACAAAAGTGCAGCACAGCGCTGCCAAGCTCCAGGGCTCCTTTAGGAGCCAAATCTCGGTGCTCCCATGGCGCACAAAGGCAGCATCAATTCCTGGGGCAAAGAAAAGGGAGCAGGAGGTCCCAGGAGTCCTGGGCATCAGGGGGGGCAATATAGGGCCCAGTGGACAGCACACACAGGGCACTCCAGAAAGGAGACAGCCCCCATGGCGGTCCCTCCTGGGCCCCACCAGCAGCAAGCCCCCTCCTGTTAGGATCCAGCAAGACTCCAGGCCTCCAGGGACAGGGCAGGGCCCAGGGGCCAGCACACAGGGCCCTACAGCAGGGAGGCAGCCCCCATGGCGGACCCTCCTGGGCCACAGCAGTAGCATGCCCCTGGTATATTCAATGTGTTAAGTTTTAACGGGGTATACCCTAAAACTACCTGACCTGGGTCAATGATTAGGTACATATAATAGCCCTGGTAGATTCAAGTCAGGAACAAGAACATTTTCATGGGGTCACAGCCCCTTCTTTTATACACAAAATTCTTTGTCTCCAAAGGTGCAGGCAAGGGGTGAACCAGATGCAACTGGTTCTAGAGCACTTTGTTTTGCTCAGCCCCTCTCCTTATTCACAGGACAGGCCAGGGACATCAGACACAGCACAGGGGGTGGAGCCAGCATTGTGGAGGGAAGGCCCAGCCCTATTCAGGTCCCAGGTGCAACTCCTCCCTCCCATCTAGATGCAGATCTCCCCATTCACCACCGGGCAGACCCATCCTGACTCCTGGAGCCAAGCACACCAGCCAGCTCCAGCCAGACAGTCAATTCACATTCACTGCACAGACATGCCAACTTCTTAAAGTGGCACTTCTCCACTAGACACAATAAATCTGCGCACATCATCACCCAGCATTTAATCTCACGGGTTTGCATATACGAAACTCGCCCCTGCACTCCTCTCACATCAGGAACTACCATGGACACACATATTCTCCATGCATTCCTAGAGGAGGGCAGGCCAATCTCACCACATGCACTCAGAGAGCGCACACACTTTACACTGGGCCACAGTGCTAAAGTGCGCAGAGACCAGAAATCAACTAACATCATGTCATTATTAAAGGCAAAAACTTCAGGGGTGAACCTGCCATAAGGGCCAAGTCCAACAATGAGCATCAGTTTTGTTACACAAGGACACATTCATTTTTTTTAGGCATGGGTAGATTAACTGATTTGTCCAGAATCACAGGATGTTGAGTGTCGCTGGGGAGACTTAAACCAGTTTCCCCATCTTCGAGTCGACCGCTCTAGCCATAAGGCTACATCCTTAGTGTTAGGTATTTGACTCCCATGACTTTCGGTTGCGGTGGCTGGTTCCCACAGTGCTTGGAGTCCCTATCTGGTTTCTCCTAGTATCGTGACTCTCTGAATCCGTTCAGCTTCAGTATCTGCAGCACATCTTCTGTCCTGGACCTCCTCTCTGTGTTCTCTGTAGTCCTCTTCCTCCTCCAGAAATGAGAAACGGTCATTACAACTGGGGCATAACCATGCATGCTGTTTCCATGCAAGCAGAAAAACGATTGCCTTAATGACGCATGTGCCTTACCCACATATATGTGGTTAAGGCACTAAGCATTCAAGATGCAAAGTGCATGGGCAGGGAGAGGAACAGAAAGGATTGGGAGAGGGAGGACCATAACATGTCTTGGTAAGTAGGGGTGGGGCCAGTGGGTGGGGGTAGTGGGGTTGTTGGGGGAGGGGTCATTTTAAGTTATGGGGCTCCAGGTGGGGCTTGTGGTCAGGGTAGTTTTCATGGCTGGTGGGGGTAGATTTCAGGGATGGGGCGGGGTTTTAGGACTCAGGGTTGCAGGGGCTAGGGTCAGATCTTTATCACGAATATTTACCAATCATTCCTTTACAATGAAATATGATGTAAAGGCATGCGTGGTAAAGATGTGGTAAAAGCATGCGTGGTGAAGACGCAGTCAATGTTAAGACCGCGTTCTTAAAGCATGAGTGGTTTGGGGAGTCGTGGTTCCATCATACAACCTCCAGAAATGCATCTATCATCACTTTATCCTCTTCTCTGTTTCCTGTGTTTGCCATTTATTTCTGTTTCCCTTATCTTACTTTTGTTTTCACGATTAGGCCCTGTGGTGTCCCCCCAAAGACAGAGCCTCAGGTAAGTCTTTCTTCCTCTTACAAAAATCTTGTCTTTTAGTTCAATGACAAGCAGAAACAAGCCTCTAGAACTCACACTTAAGTTGAGGCTGATGATGACAACACGATAATGCGGATTTCCACCCCATACTTTCTTGCTCCTAATGGATGGGACTGGTTGCTTCCTGACTCCTTTTTGGTTTTTATAGAGCTTGGCCAAATCAAAAGACCACTTTCCCCAAAATGTAAACAAAGTCCCTTAGCCCTTCTTCTCTGCCTTTGGTCTTCAGGTAGGGGGTCACCAGTGAATCCAATCTGTGTTATCTCTTCCTCACTGGTATGTAGGGCTGAAGTTAATGTTCTATGAGGAGGAATGAGCTTAAAGGATCCAGCAAAACTCACAGCTTGTATACCTCTTTTTCCTGTCAGACTGAAGATGTTCAATGTAGGCCACTGTTTAGATAGATTCAGTCAGGAATGTTGGATGAGGCATGTGTATCAATGCATCCTTTACTTCATCCTTTAACCTTCTTTGAAACAAAGTCAACAATGTTCTCTTAATCCACATTGTCTTGGCTGCCAAGCACTTGATTCATGTGACACATGATGATACATCTTGCGATCCTTGTTGTATTTTACACACCTCTTTCTCTGAGTAGCTTTGAAGATCTGAACTGTCAGAGAGTCCAATAATTTCCTTAACTAGTTGGGATCTCCATTGAACTGTAATGTACCAGCAGGGACTGATGAAGGCTCGAGGCACATGCTAGCAGCAATTGTCAACTTTAATGCAGCATTTTCACTGCACAAATACTTCTATCAATATTTTGTTGCTGAATGGCATTTTCCAAATCCTGGACTGGATTCCTCTCAAAACCAGCATCGGAGTTTCACTGGTGGTGCAATTTTTCAAGTACTAGTAGCCAACTGAATCAGACTGAAGGTACAGGAACATGTAAAGAATGAATGCTTCCAAAACGTCTGAAGAAGACACACAGGATTCTCCTAACAGTATTTGCGATCAATCAATCAATCCTGTTTTATAAAGCGAGCTACTCACCCGTGAGGGTCTCAAGGCGATGCAACCGTGATAATTATTATTATTATTTATATTTATACGGCGCACAAACCATCCCCAAGGGGATCTCTCGGCGCCTAGGAGGCAGACAGACCAATGTGCAGCTTACTCATCTAAAATAGCCAGGTCTTAACGTGCTTTTTGAAAAGAGTCAAGGTAGTGCATGATCGCAGGTGTCCTGGCAGCGAATTCCAATACTTAGGGCCAAGTAAGAGAAGGCGTGGCCTCCCGTCTTCACCTTCTTAATTCTCCTCATTTGAAGGAGCTTTTGCCCACTGGATCTGAGCTGGCGGGCTGGGGCATACCATTCTAGTTTTTTTGTGAGATATCTGGGTCCAAGTCCATGGAGTGCTTTAAATACTAAGCATAAGAGTTTGAAAACTGCTCTTTTCTTTATCGGGAGCCAATGTAACTCTATCAGTAGGGGAAGAGATGGAGTTCGAGCTGGCCTATTCAATGCTAACCGTGCCGCCGTATTTTGAATGACTTGTAACGTTGAAAACAAGTCTTTCCTCATCCCTATCAGTAGCGTGTTTTCATAATCTAGTCTACTGACTAGGAGCGCCTGTAACAGGGCCCTTCTGGTGGTAAGAGGGATCAAAGGAAAAATCATTTTTAGCATACGCAAAATTCCGAAGCACTTGCCTGACAGAGTCTTGACATGCTCCTCCTGGAAGGTAGAGCTTTTATATACCTACCAAACAGGAAGTGCACTCCTTGACAACCTGGTAGAAGAAGTGTGCCATCTTGGAATGGGAAAGGTTTGTAGAGTAATAACATAGGAGGTCCTAATGGAATGGACAAGTCATGCACATAGCAAAGTCACATGCATTCAGGAGTCGAATCATGTGAACGCTTTCTTCCCCCATTACAGGAAAAAAAGAAATCTCCATAGTACCATAGATGAAAGAAAGTTTCCCTGTGCTGGATCCAGGATTACTGGTTGGTCCGTTATTCAGCTTCAGTGTGCCCCAGTGTTTCCCTGCCCCTGCAAGCTCAAGAGCCTCTTAACAAACCCCTGCTGCAAATGGCTGTAGATAGTGCACAGCGGGGACTGACTGGCTGCAAGCTGCGGGCTTAGCACAGGGTCTACAACAAACCCTAGCTGGCAATGGCCAAAGGCTGTCTTCAGCGGGGGTTGAAAGTTAAGTGTGTCATAAAAAACATGATTTTAACTAAAAATAACACAGTTAAACACGTAGATACAGTTTGACCCAAACACAACAAACCACTGCAATCCCCCAGAACTTGCGCTACCTCATTGCACTGTGTGCAATGGTGAACCATTGTAATAGTGCACACAGTCATTGGAGTTTTTGGCATCTATACAGGCCATAAAAGAGGATATTTATTGACAGGCTCCCATCCTAGAAGTACAGGTAAAACTCACCATGTGCCCCCAGCTATCTGTTTGGGTACCACCAGCTATCCCTTCACCATCGACAAGTGAGGAGACAGAAGCCACCTTCCTGCCAGAATGCGGCTAAACTAGGGTGCATCACTGCCTCCATCACTATGCTGGAAAAGGTCCAGCTAATCTCCACATGTGGGACCACTGGGAAGTATAATCATAGGGCAGGGCAGGATGCAAGAAATCCAGGCGGGGCTTCAAAGAAGACAATTCATGTTCTTTCATCTCAACATCGAAGAAAAGCGGGATGCTAAAATAGACAATCCAATATAGAATACAATGGGGCAGATTTCCGTTGCCTGACGCATCTCTGCAAATCGGCAGAGATGCGCCAGGAAAGATACGGCACGCAAGTTCATCGTTGCGCCACCCATGATGCGCCGCATTTACAATGCGGCGCATCATGGCGCAGGAATGAACAGATGCGTGTCACATCTTGGGCGTAAAGTTGGCGCAGTGCTGAAGTTGTGTTGCGTGCGGCACGCAACTCCAGCACTTTTCCGACTTGCCCTATCTTTAACGTGGTGCGCCAAGCCTTACGCCTGCTTCAAGCAGGCGCAGGGTTTTGACGCATCAGCGTTGGGAAAGTGACTCAGTGAAATCTTGTAGATTTCACTGAGTCACTTTTCAGGGGCGTTCCTGCGACGGAACGCCCCCCCCCTGCACCGGAATGCCTACATGAAACCTGACGCAGGTTTCATGTGGGCAGGGCCTTACACCGTGACGCATCTCCATAGATGCGTCACGTTGTAAATGCCTCGTAGGGATGCGCCACGTTTACACCGCCTTGCGTGACGCAACAGCGGCATAAACGTAGCGCAAGGGGCTTGTAAATCTGCCCCAAAGTGTCAATTGATTAAAATATACAATATAATAGAGCAATTGATATCGCTTTGAGGGCAGCAGCGGTTTTCTGTGATTTGCTCTTGGGCACCTGTGGCACTGCCCCTGGTAGTTTCAAGAGTCAATAAGGCAGTAATAACAGCAAAAAGTAAACTGAGCTGTTGGGGCCATGTTTGTTTTTTGTTAGGCTTTCAGACATTTCCCTTAGCCTAGATCATGAGCAGAAAAAATGAGTGTAAAGGGAGGTTAGGCTGTAATGGCACAGTGGATCAAATGGTGTGTAATGTCAATTCTCATTATTTACAACAAGGGGTGGTGATGGACAGAGTCTCTGAATTAAGCAGAGTACTCTCACCCAGTCAAGAGATCAGGGCTAGATCCAACACCGTTTTTTAGCTCATTGCACCATCCCAGTTTCAGAACCTGGCTGTATGCAAATTAGTCTGTCCCTGGCCCAGTGCATCATGGGAACAGGGCAGACCAGACTACAAAAGCCAATTCTTACACTGGGAAGGAAACAAGCTTCCGGGGACCGGTTTCTGCCATTTCAGGCGTCTTCGGCCCGGCTTGCTTGAATCCTGATGGTGCAATGAGCAAGGGACTCACATCTGAGTATACCCTTCCACGCTTAGGGTGGACAAAATTATTTACAACAAGGGGTGGTGATGGACAGAGTCTCTGAATTAAGCAGAGTACTCTCACCCAGTCAAGAGATCAGGGCTAGATCCAACACCGTTTTTTAGCTCATTGCACCATCCCAGTTTCAGAACCTGGCTGTATGCAAATTAGTCTGTCCCTGGCCCAGTGCATCATGGGAACAGGGCAGACCAGACTACAAAAGCCAATTCTTACACTGGGAAGGAAACAAGCTTCCGGGGACCGGTTTCTGCCATTTCAGGCGTCTTCGGCCCGGCTTGCTTGAATCCTGATGGTGCAATGAGCAAGGGACTCACATCTGAGTATACCCTTCCACGCTTAGGGTGGACAAAATTATTTACAACAAGGGGTGGTGATGGACAGAGTCTCTGAATTAAGCAGAGTACTCTCACCCAGTCAAGAGATCAGGGCTAGATCCAACACCGTTTTTTAGCTCATTGCACCATCCCAGTTTCAGAACCTGGCTGTATGCAAATTAGTCTGTCCCTGGCCCAGTGCATCATGGGAACAGGGCAGACCAGACTACAAAAGCCAATTCTTACACTGGGAAGGAAACAAGCTTCCGGGGACCGGTTTCTGCCATTTCAGGCGTCTTCGGCCCGGCTTGCTTGAATCCTGATGGTGCAATGAGCAAGAGACTCACATCTGAGTATACCCTTCCACGCTTAGGGTGGACAAAATTATTTACAACAAGGGGTGGTGATGGACAGAGTCTCTGAATTAAGCAGAGTACTCTCACCCAGTCAAGATATCAGGGCTAGATCCAACACCGTTTTTTAGCTCATTGCACCATCCCAGTTTCAGAACCTGGCTGTATGCAAATTAGTCTGTCCCTGGCCCAGTGCATCATGGGAACAGGGCAGACCAGACTACAAAAGCCAATTCTTACACTGGGAAGGAAACAAGCTTCCGGGGACCGGTTTCTGCCATTTCAGGCGTCTTCGGCCCGGCTTGCTTGAATCCTGATGGTGCAATGAGCAAGGGACTCACATCTGAGTATACCCTTCCACGCTTAGGGTGGACAAAATTATTTACAACAAGGGGTGGTGATGGACAGAGTCTCTGAATTAAGCAGAGTACTCTCACCCAGTCAAGAGATCAGGGCTAGATCCAACACTGTTTTTTAGCTCATTGCACCATCCCAGTTTCAGAACCTGGCTGTATGCAAATTAGTCTGTCCCTGGCCCAGTGCATCATGGGAACAGGGCAGACCAGACTACAAAAGCCAATTCTTACACTGGGAAGGAAACAAGCTTCCGGGGACCGGTTTCTGCCATTTCAGGCGTCTTCGGCCCGGCTTGCTTGAATCCTGATGGTGCAATGAGCAAGGGACTCACATCTGAGTATACCCTTCCATGCTTAGGGTGGACAAAATTATTTACAACAAGGGGTGGTGATGGACAGAGTCTCTGAATTAAGCAGAGTACTCTCACCCAGTCAAGAGATCAGGGCTAGATCCAACACCGTTTTTTAGCTCATTGCACCATCCCAGTTTCAGAACCTGGCTGTATGCAAATTAGTCTGTCCCTGGCCCAGTCCATCATGGGAACAGGGCAGACCAGACTACAAAAGCCAATTCTTACACTGGGAAGGAAACAAGCTTCCGGGGACCGGTTTCTGCCATTTCAGGCGTCTTCGGCCCGGCTTGCTTGAATCCTGATGGTGCAATGAGCAAGGGACTCACATCTGAGTATACCCTTCCACGCTTAGGGTGGACAAAATTATTTACAACAAGGGGTGGTGATGGACAGAGTCTCTGAATTAAGCAGAGTACTTTCACCCAGTCAAGAGATCAGGGCTAGATCCAACACCGTTTTTTAGCTCATTGCACCATCCCAGTTTCAGAACCTGGCTGTATGCAAATTAGTCTGTCCCTGGCCCAGTGCATCATGGGAACAGGGCAGACCAGACTACAAAAGCCAATTCTTACACTGGGAAGGAAACAAGCTTCCGGGGACCGGTTTCTGCCATTTCAGGCGTCTTCGGCCCGGCTTGCTTGAATCCTGATGGTGCAATGAGCAAGGGACTCAATTCTCTACACTACAATTTTGTTGAATCTACGTTGATGTACACACCACAGCATTAGATATGAGCTACTCACGTAGTATGTTAGCTGATTGTGGCAGAACATGCCAGTGGCATACACAGAAATTTGTGCATTGAATTATTTTGTAAATAAAAACTCTGATTTCTACGAGAGCTTGGTTGATGGGATTATCCAGTAAATAGAGTGGAAATGTCATTGGCTCTGTTTGACCATGGTGTGAGAAAATTTCAAGGAGTAACAGTAAAACAATATCTTGCAGTGTTGTGCTTGAATGGCTATTTAAGGGCGAGAGGCCTACTTAGATTAATCTATTTTGAGAGACGAAATAGGCATTATTATGTGCTGTGCTTTATTTGGCGTGGCAATTTACAAAAAAGGTTAGATGCAGTATTTACGGGACTCGATGTTATCTCTCCAGTTCGAATTCTGCACCTCGAAATGTGCCACACTTTGGTATACTGAATATCATCTCTAGTTCCATCATGTGAAAGTCAGAATAATGAAGTGTGTTTTATTGGGAAAACAACAGCAATAGTTGAACTACCGGGCTGGGAACAAACAGGCAGTTTGCCCTCTAATCAGGTTTACCGTGGGACGCCTAAGGAGGTCTTACTATTGCATAAAAATATGAAAAAGGACATGCTAGTGTACTACATTATATGCGTTGTAAATCCCGACACAATGACACAGGCAGTTAAATTTCAGAACAATTGTATTCAGCTTTAGCGCTGGTGTCGCCTAGTGCGACAATCACTTTTGGCCCCCTCCATACCCCATTACCGCCTCCTCAGATTATCTCACTACCACCGGGCAAAAGTGCCCCTTCTCTCTCCAATCATAAGATATTGCTAAACACAGCGCCCCCTGAGGTCAGTGCCCCCTCCACAGGTCAGCACCCAGTGCGGCTGCACCGGTCGCACTGCCCTGATTGCATGGTTGATTATACCTGTTAGATGGTGTTCTCTTCGTTTAACTCTTCGATGACTGTGATGCTTTTCTTGGTCGTTCTTCAAAGACAAATAATTCAAGAGACCTAATAAAAAAGTCACATTTGAATTAATGACATACAGTATTTTAAATGTGATTACAATCTATGTGAAGTACACCCCAGCAAGCACCAACTGCTTGGAAAATACGCAGCACAGGAGGTATAACTGTGGGGCTATAGCAGGAGGGCTAAAGTACTGCTCATAACTATGTGCCTTCCACCTGCCCTCACAAGACTTAGGGGCAGATTTATGATAACTGGCGCATCCCCAGGGATGCGCCAGTTATTTTGCACCGCTGCTCCGCCACCCATGGTGCGCCGCATTTACAATGCGGCGCACCATGGGGCAAAAACGGCACAGATGCGTGACGCATCTGTGCCGTGAAGGTGGCGCATTGCTGGAGTTGCGTCACAAGCGCGACGCAGCTCCAGCAAGGCTCGGGGGTGCCCCATCTTTACAATGCTGCGTCAAGACCTACGCCTGCTTCAAGCAGGCGCAGGGTTTTGATGCAGCATTGGCCTGAAAGTGACTGAGTGAAATCTTATAGATTTCACTCAGCCACTTTTGCGAGGCGCACCTGCCCCGGAACGCCCACCCTGCGCCGGAACGCCCACAAGTGGCGCAGGGCTTTACAATGTGACGCATCTGCCTAGATGCGTCACGTTGTAAATGGGTCGTAGGGATGCGTCACGTTTACGCCGCAGTTGCGTGACGCAAACGTGGCACATTCCCAACATAAATCTGCCCCTAATTACGCACAGGGGTGCATAATACTTCCACTGTTTCATTTTGTTTCCGTTACGAAAGCTATAAGCAGTAGAACAATATTAGGCAATGAATGTTCACACTGGGACGGTATTGGTTAAGAGTGTAGTGTAAGTATGTGGATGGCCTTGATATATCATTAGTGAACTTTATTCAGGCAGCTGCCCATTTGATTGGTTAGTGGGTGACTGGAAACATTGAACACCACTAGGGAAGTCATCACAGCGCTATACAACATAAATGCTATTACTATTTGGGATGGATGGCTACCCACCTCATGAAATAATCATAACTCTTGTCAGGGTGAACTCTCAAAGTCACAGAATTAACCTATGCTCAAACGCTTGGTAGCTCTGACACAGAGCAGAAAGGCTTAACTTAGGTCAATGTGTAAAATATTTATGCAGTACCAAAACAGAAATAATGTTGAAATACAGAAATTTAAAAATCCCAAACCGAATTAGAAAAATAGAGTAAAATATTGTAAACAATAGGACACCAACATGACAAAAATCAAATAAGGAGAATCAGAGATAGGAATTGTTTAATTTTTACGTAGGAATAGCACCAAGAACAATAAAGGGCTAGTGATTATTAATGGTCACGGTAGACCTGGACTTAGGCACAATTTGATGCTAACTATGATGGAGCGTTGGTCGGATACACCAACCAGATTTGTCCTCCTCAAAGATTTTACCTTTTGACTTTTAGGCTTTAAGTCCCAATTCTACCACACAAGTACACTTCTTAAGCCTCCGAGGACTTCAACAGAAGACCTTTGGGACGTACAGGGTGAGAGGCAGAGGCCAAACAGCAGGGTTTAGTCAAGGTCCAGTTGCCACTGGTCTGCTGGGCAGTTGCAGGAAAAAGCCTCTTGTAGCTTGTTGTGTCCCTGTAGCTTAAATCAGAGGTCAGCCTTATGACCCTCAGATTCTACTTCTCTGTCTTAGGCACAGGAGAGAGAAGGTTCAGTACCTTAGGCAACAGACAGGAGGTTCATGCCTCTTCTGATCTTTCTCAAGTCAAGAAGTCTTTTAAAGTGGGTGCCTGGAGATGCACTATTTATGACTCGCATGAGCTAGTGGGTGAGAATGACATCTGGGTGCGACTTAAGCAATGAGGCAATAGTGGGGGCAACCCTGCTCATTCTGGAAAAAAGTCTTTGGTCACACTAAACGTGGGCTCTGGGGGCTGAGGTGTTACAGGAGTGTACTGCTTAAATCCTAGATTCTTCCCAAATCTAACACTAAATACAGTTTGAGGCAGTCACTATACTCCTAATAAACACAGAGACAGAAGTCAGGTAGAACAAAGCAGGGCTTTTCAGCAACCAGACAGTGTATACACAAGAATTGTTCTGGCATCCCATATCCCAGTGTTCCCCAGCAGAATGGTCAATCATGATTTGACATTAAAACAGGTTTTAACACACTAATGTCAAAATGAATGTTCGTCTCCCCACCATGCATTTTCTGTCAGCGAGTAGTCATCTCTGCTCTTTCAGGTGAGTCTATTGTTTACTCCTGGGAAGAACTTCACACATTTTTCATACCTATTCCAATGCCAATTACTGTCTGGCAGAAGTGAGAGAGCAAATACAAGAATTTCAAGCAGAGAAAAGGTACGTTTCTAAAAATTACTTTCCCCTAATATTTATTACAAATTCAACTTCATCATTGTGTTGGACTTTTTTAATTAAAAATAAATGTTTCATTTTTTTATAGCTATCCCCAGACTCAAGATACTGTATTAGGATTTTAATCATCTGTACTCCGGGTTTCTATATAAGGAAGCTGTGATTGCCACTATCAAAATAGCTTTTGAGTGTAAGTCACTGTAAGGATATGTTAACATTAAATTTTCTATATGTCTTACTTTTAAACACTATGCACCCTGCCTATTGGGCAACAAAGCCTACATTTAAAATATGAATTATATCTAAAAGGGAAGTTTTGATCTTTCAAAAAGGTTAATTTTTACACGGTGAATTGCAATTTTTACACTGTTACACTCAGGCTACACTGGTAGGCCGGAAGCCAAGTTTGCACTACAACTGTAGTGGATGGAATAATGGTGCAACAGTCCACTAGTGGTATTTAACTTGGTGGCCCTGGATACAACATGGTACCATATAGTGGGGACTTATACATAATTTAATTCTGCAAATTAGGAATATATCAATTCAACACTGTTTAAAGGCAAAGCACAGACACTTTACTGCTGGTTAGCAGGGGCAAAGTGCATTTCTAAAACCATCAAAATTATAGGGTCCAGCACAAGGTGAAAAATCCACCGTGGCCACACAGAAAAGGCAGAGTTCCTACAAATACAAAATGACAATACAACATAATGTATTTGATCATTATATACAATATTTCAAATGACAGATCTACGGTTACTGATAAAGATAAGATTTAGAGTTAAAGTGTAACAACAAAGGGGTTACTTGTTCCTGTGTAGTAAAGGGTTTAAGAAAGGTTGGTATAGGTAGTAGTGAGAGGGCTGTCCCTTAATAGAAAGTGATGCCCTCACACACCCTTGTGGGTGTCATGGTTCATCACCGGGCGTTTTGCTCCTTATGGGGCCAGTGCTGCAATGCCCCACAGGCCCTGCGAGAGGGCTCATTTTCAGAGATCTTTTAAATAAAACAACTGTGATGATGCGTGGGAGTGTGTGGAGCTGAAAAGTGGATGTGCCAGTGGTCTAAAACTACCTGAAGGGTGTCCAGTGATACATTTATTTGGGGGTCCCTGCAGTAGTGTTATAAGAAGTAAAAACAGGACGGTCAGCACAAAATTATGAAGTGTTACTGTGTGGTATGTGATGTGTAACAACTGTTTGATTTTACTAGGTCAAGTCGACATGTTCCATGCCCTGGTGGTCCAGGAGGGATCTCCGGTGCTTCTTCAGGACCAGAAATAGATGAGTACCCTGCCTTAAATCAAAGAGGGTGTCAAAGTGCAATCATATGCCACCTTCCTTAGTGGTTATGCATATGATAAAGAAAGTAGTTGTGCTATGCCCACCTTATCATGTTTTATAATCCAACCTGGAGATTAAAAGGAAAGAGAAAAAGAGAAAAGACAACCACAGAATAAATTATTCTGTGTAGTGATTAGTACAGTTGCAGTAGAACCTGTCCACAACATTTCGTTGCATTCTGCAGTCTCATGCTGTAGTCTATAGGCATCACATTTAATTCTACTAGCATGGGGTGCCACCTGTATCTATGTATCAAAGTGACATCACCGGTTGTTCTGAAAAGGAGATTGTAGTAAAGCATATCAAGACAAACCGACATATAAAAACATATAAAAAGAAACACAACATACAATACATTATTTGGCATGATATCAGATATTATCGCTGACATTCGTAATGCCTAGAGAAGGCCTGTGGCATCTCTTACTCCCAATAGTAGGCCTACGTGTTCCTTAGGTTAAGGCAGAGGACCACGGGAATAGCGCGGTTGTCACTCTGGAACAAAAAACAGACGGATGCAAATAATGGTACTAAGCTCATCAAGGTACTGTCGCAATACTCACATACTCCACATGTCCTTGGTGTTTGTCATACTCATGGTCTCATACGGGGAGTGTCACATTGGACCTACCCCTTTCCCTGCCTTCCTGAAAGTCAGGGGTGTAAGGTGTCTCTGGTGTTTTTAAGCAGATTGAAGCTGCAGGTGTGGTGCATCGTAGCAGTTGGTTACCTGGAAGTGGGTCACGGGGCAGTCAGCGTGGATGTGCTCATGGCACTGAGGATGCTTGCTCTCATTGGCGTCCATCTTTAAGAATGAGAGTGGCAAAGATACTGCCACTCATGTTGTGACCGCAATTTATTTGAGGACCAACAGCAGGTTTTGGCACGTCCCAGTGAAGTAACAATACTCCAGACACCTCTGGATAATGTTCCTTCTAGTGATTTCGAGTCTCTTGCATAGTCAGGGGGGTGCGGTCAGCGATAGCGTGTGCCTGGCTATACCAAAGGGTCTCTCAAAGGTGGCCATATTAGAGATGGAAAATAACTATAGTTATGCCAGTACATGTTGTAATGACAAATTGTTTAGAAAGAAACTTAAATAATGATCTCACTCCCAATGCTATAATGTTAATTACAACAACTAGGGGCAGAGTTTACTTTAGTCATATGGAATGATTTTATACTGATAGTGAGTGGATATCGCTAGTATGACCCATCTCTTAATGTTAGTTGGTGTAGAATACAACAGACTAATCCCACTTCATTTATAGTGATGGGGAGTAGATATCGTTATTATGTCTGTGTCAGTTGTAGATTATCACAAAATGATCACTCTGGCACCCGTATCTAACTCCAGAAAGGCATTACCTTGTTCTGAAAGTGTAAATGTTAAATGTATCATGTAGGTTGAAGACTGGTCTGTTTTATCTACTCATTCCTAGTCAATCCTTTTGATTTCAGCCGCCATACAAAAATGCTGTATATTTTGATGGATTACTGGTGGGTTATGTATTTGGATGTTAGGTTAGACAAATGGCAAGGAATGTTAGAGATCTATCTGTAACGTGGCTCTAGGGTATCCATCTAGAGTCATCTGTTACACTTGTGCCAAGGAATCTCATTATTCAATGCCTGTATATGGCTCCTGAAGTGGAAGACCCAGCATTGTTCTCTTGTAAATAGTAGTTGCTGGTCCCAGCGATCAATGGCTTCCAAAATAGTCAATTTTAAGTCTTCTGGTGTGTGATTACTGTTATCAAAATGGTTTGACATTGGTAGTGCTGCGTTTGCACTGGACATTGCTGTGATGTTCTGTATTCCTAGTCTTGATAGGTCTTGTGGGCTTCCCGATGTAGTGTAAGTTGCATGGGCAGGTTACCAGGTATATGCAGTTTTTTGTGTTGCAGTTGGTCTGGCTCTCTTGTATCCATAGGCGGGATTCTCCCAGATTGATCTCCTTACTTGCTTTGGTGAGGTTTCACTCTGTGCACCTGCCACATGAGTAATGGCCCTTTATTTGTGGTAGCCCCCATAGGGTGGGTTGTCCTGGTTTTAGGCTTTCTGTGGTCATGTGTGAATAAGAAGATCCCTCAAATTCTGTATTTGTTTGAATGCAAAAACCTTGGGTTGGGAATTTTCTGGGTTCCTATTTTCAAGATGGACTAGTGTCTCTTGACAATCTTTAAGATTTGGTTGGAGGGTGGTATTAAGGTGGTCACACGGATGAGTATGTCAACCTTCACTTTTTGTTTTGGTTACAGAAAGGTGTCTCAATAGTTATACCTGGCTCTTTTTGCATGCCCGTGTGACTATTCTTCAAGTTGATGTGAACGCAATTTACCTTTCTCCAATATGCACATGGGAATCCTCAGACACACACCACTAGGCAATATGAACTGATACTTAGCCCTGAAGGGATTGGTTGAGTCTCTCACTTGTGTGAAAACCAACCGACGGAAACTTCCTCCTATCACAAACTGCAGAAGGGTTGGCAGGAGCCTATTCCATTAAAGACATCTCAGTGCAAAAACTGTCATACTCACTCACAATGCCAGAGCTGAATAACCATTTGGTATTACAATACTGATACTCTGAGGACAAACTTTGCCCAGACATAGACCCACATTTAGTTAGTCCATACCTTGAAATATGTGCTTGGGGCACCAACATTTCTCCCGGAGAGTCGGTGGGAACCATGACAACTTGAAATATCATTGAGGAGTGTATTCACAAGGCCCTCTACATTCAGGGTGGGTTGGTGAAAACATTAGTCCCTCCTCCATTTGATATATTTCTGCTATACGTCCAGTGTACCACCAGGCCACAAAGGATAGATGGGTTCAAAAATATGACTGATCTGTTCTATGTACTATCATGTCAAGAGTACTATTTTTTATAATGTATCTTCATGTAAGCATTCTTGCTTGCAAAGCATGAATTTAACAAGGACACTGTGGAAGGAATAATCAATGCTGGTTAAAGAAATACAGGCATTGACCCTGGGGTAGGGAGATGTGGACACCTCTATTACAGCACAAAACAGAGACAGAGGGCCAAGGGCAGGGAGGCATTGACTCTGAAGAATATAGGCACAGTCAGAGACACTGGAGTAGATAGACACAGAATGGGATAGAGATAAATGTGATATGATCATGGACACCTACTTAAAGATATGTGCACAGTACCAAAAAGCACAGCGACGCAGACAAGCATGTCCACAATATTTGAGGTCTTGGTCAAGTCCAATGAACTATCCTTTCTTTTTTTCAGGTTCCATAAACAACATATTCTAAGTTGTTGTATATGCCTGTGTCTACATGTGCTATCACATTAAATCAGGACATATTGGCTTTGCCAGTGCTTGAGTTGTTTCAGGCTTCTGGACTAAGTACCCTATGTGTATGTGTGTGTAATATTATATGTCTTCATATATGTGTGACTCAAATCTGATTCCTGATTAACAAATATGTATATGTGTATATGTATGATATTGCTACAGCACAAATATAGCCTAAAGGTAGAGAAATACCGCACATGGTCAAAGACAAGCATAAAGTCAGAGGAGAGGAAGATGGGCTGTGGATGGTTACTGCATTGTGATGCAGTATTTTTTCAAGAGGTGCGTCTTCAACTCTTTGCTATATTACAGCATTGTTGGCGCAGTCATGATGGACACAGGGATGTTGTTCCAGATTCTGGGATCATAGATGGAAAAGGCCTACTGTCTAAATGTTTCTTTTTTGCACTACAGTCTGGTGGTGTCCTGGCTACCCATGTGCAGAGATCCAACAGAGATGGTATGCTTGTTTGTATGATAATTGAGAGTGATGGTTGTGATAGCTTTGTAAATGTCGCAGCTGGAGCTAAAGCTCACGCTTTGTATACTGTGCAGAATTTGTAACAATAGGTCATGCAGACTCCTACGTTGTCAAGTCAGACACATATAACGTTCTCTAACAAAAGAGAATTCACATCATCGGAAACTATGTAGTGGAAAGAGCATGTACGCAGCATGATTATCTCAGTCAAAACAATGTCATTTTTTATGTCAGACTTGTTTTAAAAATTAATACATTGTTTTGCTGCATGGGCAGCGAGGGGGAAGAGGCTGGGTCATGATGCTCCTGTTTAACCATTTCCATTGTGACAGACCTGGACATGAACATTACTGTAGACATGAAAACAAGGTCTCTGAGAAGGGATTGAATGACTTGGACGTTGGGAAAGGGATTCAGGATCACTGAGAAAGTAGACATTGACATGCATATTCGAACAGTGAGACACTCACAGTAGGGCAATGGACCAGGCACACATATACTAGACCAGAGAACAAAAAGCATATACTCAAGGGCATAAATGCAGGGCACAGAGACAACGAAGCAGGGAAACAAATTCAGACTAACTGGCGCAACACTATATAAAGGAACTCAAGGTTTGAGAGACCCATATAAAGGGTGGTGAAAAGCAGACACAGACATTAGGTCTGGGAGACAGATGCTGACTCAGGAAATAAAAGATACTGACAAAGGAACAGGAAAACACAGTATGGAAAATTAAGCTAAAAGACATAGTCATGATTCTTGGGATCCATAAGAATTAAATGTATTACAACAAGGGGGTTGGGGATTTTGGGCAATGCCGGCGCCTCGGCTAAGGTGAAGGAGCGTTGCCCCACTGCTTTTCAGGAGTGCAAGTAAAAATAAATTGTTTATAACTGAAAGTTATTATCATTTTATATTTTCCTGTTGCAGGCATGTCAGCTTTGTCAGGTGGGGTGAGGCTGCTCTGCTGACAGAGCAGGGGAGGGGAGGCGTGGTTTGCACTCCCTAAAGTGCGCATGGGTGTTTGGCCGGCCATCAGGGCCACTTGGTGCACTTTTACCCCAACACAATTTAGTGCTTTTGGGAATTCTGTTTTCCTTTTCCCACCTGCACTAAATATTGGGCTTATTTTACCCTGGTGCTCTCTGCCATAGCGCCACAATTTTTGAGGTGCTGAGATTGCATCATTCTCTAAACTAGGACCGCAGCATACTAACATTTATAAGTGGATTTGATGATATAGATGATGGCAGTAGTTGATGTTAGCCCCAAGTCTAGCTACCATTATGATTTTAACCTATCATCAGTGATGTTAGTGCTGAATGAATTTCCAGTGATACCCCTTTGGTATTTTCTAGTTGATGTATTTTTTAAAGAAAGAATTGATTTTCCACCATTACCTGTTTTTCCAAAGCACCCAGTATCCGGTTCTTGCCAAGCCAGAATTTGCTTCAGCCACTTAGATTTTAGGAAGTCTGAGTACCCAGACAGGCCACAAAACATAACTAGAAATAAAATAAAAAGACATCATCTTTGTGCTATGCTCAGTCAAAATAAGAACAGACAAAACTGGAACACAGTCAGATTTGAATCTCCTTTAGAGAGAACACAAACTCTCTACATGCCTATTTTACCACTTACTTTGCATGTCCAAAGAGAAGTACATTGATTATCTTAGTCAAGTATGGAAAAAGAAGATATGGCACAATTATAAATCAAAACTACCAGTCCTTTATGTAGTTTTACAGGTTGAATTCAAAACTATAACATTTATTTTGAATTAACCATTAGGCTGGAATTACACAAATTCAGCATTGTGAGTTTAAGGTTTTAAGGTCCCTCAACCGTGTGTGGCTGGCACAGGTTTCCATGATGCTTGTTTCTGGTTCAGGGAGTGAGGAACCAGAATTCGATCTGGGCCTGGTAAACATGTAGTCATTACTAATAATTAGCGTGGTGTAGCTATTATGCAAATATAGAGAAATCGAACATTAATAAGCCTGCATACATAACCGCTTAGGGATTCATGTATACTTCGTTGCACGTTTTTCTGATCATACACAGAGACAGCTTGACCCGACCAGCGCCATTTTGTGGCCTAGTCCGCTCCCAGCACTAACAAAACCCTTCCCTTTACATAGCCAAAACCTGTTCCCTTGTGAAATAGTACAACTGTAGCAACCTGCTGCTTCTGCATGTTAGGCCTGTCAAGGTTATAGGTGGGGGTAGGTTGGGTAAGCGCATTCCAGGGGAGCGCTGTGCGGACTCTCTCGGAGTTAGTAGAAGGGAGTCACCCTCTCGACCTTGCTATAATGAGCTGAACTATACTGAGGAGGTTTTGTGTTCCATATATGGTCTTTCCTTTGCACCAACCTGTACCAGCCTGTACTTTTCCATCTTGGGTAGCGGATTCGAAATGTAACGGTATATATGTGATTTGCTGATAATGTGCCAGCAGTCTTCTTGGTGGATCTCATGGGTTAGGTCGCAAGGCGTTCCTCTGGCAGAGTTTGTTTGTCATAATAAACGATTGGACCTTATACACTGCCAACTGACTGATTATTGGTAATTGGTATTGGGGCTATCTGTAAGTATGGTTCTATTGGGGTTGTAACATAATTTTTGGTACTTCAGGAGGACCTGGCCTGGCAGTTCAGGCTGTACAGTTCCCATGGGGAAAAAGGTCAAGACTGATTTGCATATGGCTGGGTCCAAACTGGAATAGTGTGGTATGCAAAAAAAAGCAATGGATTTAACCCAGAACGGTGACTGAGAGATTGTTTGATTGGTCCATCATCTGTTCTTTTTACATTTGCCGCCCTGAGTGGGAAGGGTATGCCCAGACGTGGCTCCTGTGCTTGCTGTGCCACCAGATTCAAGCTAGCTTTGCTGAAGAGGGGTGAAAACTCAAAACCGGTCCCAGGATGCTTGTTTCTGGTCCATGGAGGACCTGGCCTTTCAGGCTGGACTGTCCCCTTGGGGAACAGGGTCAAGACTGATTTGCATATGGCTGGGTCCAAACTGGAATGTTGTGGCATGCAAAAAAACCAATGGATTTAACCCAGATCTTTGACTGGGGGTGAAGGTTTAATTGGTTCAGCATTCCGTCCATCATCTGCTCTTTGAACACAAGCTCTCTGGCACCAGATTTACCTCCAAAACACATCCTTTGTGACCCTCTTAAAAGAGGAGTTTACCTGATGTTTTCAGGAAAAGATGAGGAAGATCTGGTGAGTGCACAGTCTCTGAGAAACATGCCTTTTTCTTGCCTAGTCTTGCTTGTCAGTCTCGGTAAGACTGGTCAGCCTTAAGGTAGCCTTCCTCCAAACTTTTTGCTTGCTCAACAAGTGGGCCTGCAGCACTGATTGTGCCACCCACTTAAGTTGCCCCTTAAACTTGTCTCTGCCTATCACCGCAGAGCCTTTTTGTGCAGTTTACACTGCCATGTCAACTTGCTATTTAAAACCCCTTGTCAAGCCTTAAACTTCACTTTTATTATATAAAGGTCAAATCTTAGGTGGGTCCCAGGTAGCCCATAGGGCAGGGTGCTCTGTAATAAAAAGGTTGGACCCGTACTTTTGAGTTTTACATTTGCTGGTGGTGAAAAGCTTCCAAAACCATTTTTCACTACTGTGAGGCCTACCCCTTCCACAAATTAACATTGGGGATTCCTTATTACATCAAACAATCTGTAGTTTCCAATTGGAAGGAGGTAGATCTGTATTTCCCCTAGACAGCCACATATATTGGGAGCTTGGGTGTGATTTGATTTGCCATCATGGGAAGATGGAAGGGAGCAGCTCAGCACAGCCTCACTCTTACACCTGAATAGGATGTGTCCTGTTTCCACACAAAGGACTGCATACCTCCATGTAGTGAATTTGGAGCCAGGTCAGGAAGAGAGGACCTCTGTGCACTTCTAAGACCCTTCATTGAAGACCCCCCCCTCATCAAAGGCACCAGTTGGTATAAGAACTGGCCTTTGATCCTACCACTTCAGTACACTTCTGGACCTGTGGATACTCTGCTTGGAATAAGAACTGCTGTTCTGCTTAAGGACTGAAACTCTGCTGAACTGCTGCTCTTGAAGAACTGCTTTCTTGCTGTGCTGACCTGCTGCCGGTGCCCTTCTGGTCTGGGTGAGAAGGACTGGGCGTGCATCACTTGACCCCCAGAGTGACTCCAAGGGCTAGCCTTATGATCTGAAGTCTCTGGGCCATAACAGACTTCCAACTATCCCGCTTCTCCACCTGGGCTCTGCCATCTGTGAGTCTCCCCAGACAAATTCTGCCACCCCAGTCAGCGACCCTTGGAAGTGGGCCTAAGGTGCTTTCTCAAGATGTCACCGCTGCTGCAGAGAGGAACCGGTTCTTCACCACTTCTATGTGCTTAGCACTGACGTATGTTTGCCACTGCACGGATCTGAACTAGCACATCACCCATGTTTGAATGGATCAGAATCGACTCATCACTGCATCTGTATGGCTTGGAGCCTCCGCCCCGCCTTCTGAACCACCACTGTGCACCGTTATTAAAGTAAAGTCCTCACACCTCCCTTAATGACAGCTTCAACGCCAAAGCAAAAAACTTTTCATTGCATCGGAACTGACACATTGTCACTGGTGCACCACCAGGACCAGCGCATTGCTGTGAAATGCATGGATCGACATCGGCACATTGCCCCCTCTGCCCTCCTCAACACCATATGTCGACATAATCTTCTACGTTGACACAGCCTGGACTGAGGTAGTTTTGTTCAAAGGGCCCATCCTGGTCCCCTTAGCTGGCCTGTGTTCCATTGCAGTTGGCCTGAACCTTTGACTTTGTCTCGGTCTAGTGTGACCAGATATCCCTTGTTGGCACTTAGTGCTTTATGGCGGTGGCTTCATTTAATTCTTCTAAACTCAATATGTCTAGTTCTACTTATTGGAGTTTTGTTTTTTCGAGTCAAATAATTTATTAAAATGTAATCTATTTTTCTAAACTGGTTTAGAGTTTTTCTGGTGTTATGTTTTCACTTTATTACTGTTTGTGTGCTGCACAAATACTTTACAGATTGCCTGTATATCATATCATATATTGTATTTATTATACAGTTAATTGAAACCATAACATACAAACTTCATAGTAATACTTAACAACATTTCAAAGATTAAAAATTGTATACATATTTATAAAATCTGACAATATTAAAAAAGTCAATTCCAAAAGCAGCATTTCAAGTTGATGGCAATATATCCCAATTAGCTGATTAGTCCAAAAGGTGGAGTATATAATATGAAAGACAATAACAAAATGTCACAATGCATGTTACTGAGTGTTAACTTTCATTAACGTTCGTTTATGTTTGTCTTCTCTTAGTGCTGGGCATTATGCAGTGCAGTTAAAATAATGTTAACAAACTTCCCAGCCCTTGCTAGAACTTGGGCTGAATTATTACTGAAGCACAAATCAGATGCTTCCCTGCAATGTCTCAGTAGTTTTTCCCGATAGAATTGGACCAGTAGACGTCGACATTCATTGGCAAGATGGGGGCAACAACATAGCAGATGTAACCAGAACTCATGTGGATAATTGCAGAGTCAACAAGTTAACCGACCATTCCTCCGAGCCCACAGGTGCTTAAAATCATACATTGGAAGGGCTAACAGCCTCATATAAATAATTTTATTATGAGCCTGTGATTGGAGAGAGTAATTAAAATATGTCTGAGGTTCCCCTAACATACGAAGCATCAAGAGCTGTAAGGAGTGGTTTTTTGGGAAGTCGAGCAATGTCTCTCTCGAATGACACTAAAGTGATTTGACATTTTATCGTTTTTTTCACATTGACAGGGGAATGATTGAATTAGAAAGGCTTGAGATTTCAATCTTCAATGTGGAAGTGGCCAGGTGCAGCTGTCTGTGCCAGGGAGAGAGTTCGTCCGTGAATACCGATTGCAATTGTTCTTTCATGGATTGAGCTGGTGCACGCAAAGTGTAAATATAGAATTTAATTAGGTCTCCTAAACAGTGAAGATCTGCACTTTCCAGGCCCAGCTCAAGTCTCAACCTTGCCCTCCTTGCATGCTGGAGAGCCGAAAATATTTTTTCATAGGCCAATATTTGGTAGTTCACAAAAAATGAGTCCATTTTACCAGAGAAAGCTAGGTGACCATAGTACGCTGCCGGAAGTAGTTTGGCTCGTAGGACCCTCAGGATTGGTTTGGCTGTGGGACTGTGTAAATGCCGATTCAAGCGCCTCAAACTATGTATGACCCCTGCTCCCTTGGGCCGAAGGTGTTTGAGATGGGCTATTTGATGTCCTCTTTCATTAAACCAAACTCCTAGATAATTATATCTAGTGCAGGTCGCTATATGTAGATCACCTACTCGCCAAGACAACATTTTCTTTTTTTGATGTTTCCCAAAAATCACAACTTTAGTTTTTGACTCATTCATCAGAAGATTGTTTTTTGTGTTGTATGTATTAAGGGCAATAAGCGCTCTTTGTAGACCTCTTTTTTGTATGGTCCATAATAATGATGTAGTCAGCATATTGTATAATCTGTAATCGTATACCACCCAATTTTGAAGCTACCAGAGATGAGCCTGCCAGTTCTTTAGACAAGTCGGCGGTATAAAGATTAAATAGTAGAGGGGCTAGTACACAGCCTTGCTTCAGACCATGTTTTGTTATAATTTTTGCAGATACAGTTGTGGCACTTGTTTTAATCCTCACCCAAGTTTTCTGATGCAGTGACATTAGTGCAGAGAGGAGTGCCGATTGTATCCTCTAGGAATTTAATTTGTTCCGTAACGTCCCTCAGTTGACTCTATCGAATGCTGCACTGTAGTCCACAAAACAGCAGAATAGAGGTAGATGATTGGGCAAAGTGGCTCTCCAAGACAGGTGGGACATTGCTATTATATTGTCTGTTGTGGAACATCCTGATCTGAAGCCTGACTGAGTGCGGAGGAGGATGCTGTTTTCTGTAACCCATTTTTCGAGTTCTGCCAACAAGACGTGAACATAGGCCTTCGCTTTGATGTCCAATAAAGGTATTAGCCTTTAATTGGCTGGATCTGAGCGGTTACTCTTTTTATAAAGTGGATGTAATATTGAGCCCTGCCAGGTAAATGGAATTGTAGCTGTAAGAAAGGCCTGTTTAAGGAGCGGTGTAAGGAGCTCTGCCCAGAAAGATCGATTCGATTTAAAAACCTGTAGCTGGTATTCCATTTGGACCTGGCGCGCCATCATTCCTCATATGACTGATGATCTTGATCACTTTGGCTTCAGAGATGCCGGGGGCCCTGGATGTTTACCTGATTTGGAGCTTGAGGTGAGTAGAGGGCTTACAGCTCCTCTATCCCACTATTGTAGAGCTGATTGATGTCATTCACCCAAACATTCTCAGGTACTCCATTCTCCTTGGACTGACCACTATTGCTGACTTGGTTAATATATTTCCAAAATGATGCTGGATTTTTTTCTTTAAGAAGAGAGAAAATTTAAAGCCAGGCATCCTCAATTTGCTTAGCACGTTGCTCCCATACACGTTTCTTGTAGGCAGCTCGAAGGGATCCAATTGCAGAGCCTTGCGACGCTTTTCCCCCTCGGCTTGCATTTGGGGTATATTGGGGCTTCCATTTGATTTCCGGCTTTTCCTTATTTGGGTGCTGGATTGGATCATTTGGCCCCTGTTTCTATTGAGCATCCGTTGTTCTCCCCAGCGCCCGATGCAAGTCCATCAGGAGAGTGGGCCAGTAGTATTAATCCTGACTGCTTATGTGCCAAGCTACCCAGGGTTAAGCACAGGTTTATTTAGTGAAATTTAGTGGTTCACCCTGCAAGGGATTGTGGTTCTTGATTGACTGAGGTTCACACCCAGTCAACCAGCAATACCATTTTCACAGTCAAATCTCAGAAACTCTCCTCTATTGCAGAAATATTTGTTGAGCATTGTTTTGCTAGTGGAAATAAAAGTTTTATTTAAGGTGCTTTGGTTTGCTTCCCATTTGTCTATGGCCGTCCTTGTGGGAACTCTATGAAACGTAAGATTCCTGCAAAGGGTTTACCATGCTAATAGTCTGCCAAATTTCATGCATATTCATTGAAGAGCACCAAAGCTATTAGCAAACGAAATCGTTATTGCCCCCCTTTTTAATTTAGTTGCCCCATATGCAGCTGGACATACAATTCTGTGTAAGCAGAGACTAAGCATGCTAAATGTCTGCTAAAGTTCATGTACATACCCCAAATGATGCCAAGAGTTATTACAATTTCTTTTTTTTAAAAAGCCCTCCTGACTAATGTGCACACATTTAACAATTCCAAGAGTAACCTAATCATTCTAAGCACCTGCTAAAATCATGTAGTTGAAATGAAAATAAATAGTGCTAATTTTCTAGATAAATTAAATTACACATTTCAAACTTTCAATAGAGCTCTCAGATTTAATCACTTCATGTCAAATCAGACCACTTTTTAAATGCTAATTTCTCAAAAACTGCTGAATGGATTCAGACAAAACCAAGAAAAGGTACTTCCTTGAGTAAAGTTCCACTTACATGCAAATTTCAATCTAAGGGCAAAAAAATCCAATGTAATTTAAAATGGGAAATGTAACTTTTGGAGCTCACCTTTTTCTGCCTCCCATTGGATGGATATGCTTGAAACTTGACCCGGGGAGCCCTATATGGATATACCTTTATGGGAAGGTTTGGCACAGCTTTGTTGAACAGCTTCATTAATAAGCTAAACAATGGGTGATGTAATATGGGAGGTCATAAGCATGACATGACTGTGACGCAAGTTATGTTTTGCTTACCGAACAATAACCACAGAATTTCTGTGGTTTTTAAAATTTGTTTGGTAACCATAAGTGCACAACAAAAGAAATGTTCATCCATGGAGGATCCTGCATGAAAAGTTTTACACCGGTCTTTCAAGCAGGGGCAAAGAAGAAAAAGGGCAGGTCCAAAAAGTGCGATTCCCGGTGTAAATTCCCATAGGAAACTTTGCTCTCCATTACAGAAAAAAAGGCTAAGCGAGAAAACACCATATTTGGCAAAAAGTTAGAACTTTCCTCAAAATGCATTTGAGGTACACTACTCCTTAAGTTCACACAGCCCATGGCCTGCTGGCAGTGGCTACGCATGCTGCTTTATCCACTTTGCCCTCGTGTGTGCCCATGTTACCCTGTTGAATATATTATATATGACATGCCATACTATGTGCCTACCATGGGTAATTCATGTACCTACTTGTCGTGACCCGACAGACAGGACGATAGAACAGGAGGACACTGTGGGTCATGAGGAAGGTGACCAGGTCACCGGACACCACATCCTGTTAGGACACGACACTACTGTATCACAAAGTGTGCAAAACCAAAAAAAGTAGTTTAAAAAAAAAGCATTTGCGATGCCATCAGTGATGTATTTAATTATGTCATGTGTTGTCATGAGAGATGTAATATGCTTTGTCATAAGCAGTGCATGATAGGGGTTGAAGTTATAGTTAGTTCACTAAACTATAACTGGTGAATTTTAGTGTTTTTTTGGTTTTAAAACCTTAGGTTACTTCTCATTTGAACATCTATTTATAATCTTAATTTAACCTTTTTTAATTAGGTTACGATCTTTTTACCATATTTAACAATAACATCACCTTAATCCTTGTATTTTCAATGAATATATATAATGGGTAGTTCCCAAGTTTAGGTGGACAGCAGCTCCTGTATATGGAGCACACTGCATCACCACTGACACTCTGAATCTGCTCACCTCAAATCTCTGTTTTTAAGCATTGTATTAGCAGAGTGCCATCCATGTCGAGCTAAAGAGTGACAAAGCCTTTGCATTTTTACAGCAAATTCTTAAAGTATAGGATTAACTAGTGCCATCCACTTCCAGATGAAACATTACAAAAGCCTTTACCACTTCAGGCACAGGATGTACAGCTTTGGGTCAGTAAAATATCATCCAAGTCAACCAGAAATATATATAAATAAATCAACCCCTGCTCTAGTTAGAGCTCATCAGAGAGGTATAACTTTGGCTAGACACAAGTAAGCAAGCAACCAGTATAAGTAAAAACAATACCGTTTAAAGCTTAGAGTAAATAAACATACACAATCATGTATCTTTAGGCCAGACTTAATTTCACCAAAGATCATCTATCAATCGAAAAAAAAGTTGTCATATTTTGTTGCCTTTATTGCACATATTCTAGAGATATAAAAACACATATTTCACAGAGAGCCATACAAAAATGGGAACTATTTCATAGTTGTCTATAAAATATGGATACCATCATAATGAAAGCCCTGCCCAACAAAAACACTGTGCAGAGCTTCAACATTAACAGGGCTACTAGGATTACGCGCCGTAATGAGTAACAAGCAGCCATTTTGTATGGTTATATTATACTAGTGGAGAAGCGTGGCTCAATGGTTAGAGCGGCAGACCCTGAAGCAGAGGTCTGTCCTGGGACCAGGGTTCAATTCCTGCCTTGGCGGTTCTTGGACTCAATTTCCCCAGACATGATAATTCTCGCCTTGGTGCCTAGTCTAATCATGGGTCACACTCTGTGACTCTGGGCAATAGCTTGCTTAATCTCCACAACTTCCCCAGCAGCGCTTGGGTGCCTGGCTTCACCTTGGGGGTGCCCAGGAGTGGACATTTCACAGGAAAGCCTGGATGGGTTCCACAGCGGTATGAATACAGCGCTACGAGATCTCTGGGTAGAAGTGCGCTATAGAAATACAAACACACACATAATGCACTTAAGCTAGTTTAGCATCTTAGATCTTCGTGGAATATTATCTGCCTTAATTATTAGGATCCATTTTTAATAGAAACAATTTGTGAGAAAAAATGCAAATTTTGCGAATTGTACAGCACAATATGTGGCAAATGCAGTAAAACCACAAATATGCAGTAAACGCTGCAACCACAGAATCACCTAAATCCACAACCCTCACCATTGCTTATTGTTTTATGAACAATGTATTTAAGAATGTTAAATAAAATCGACATATTCTATTGTTCCGAATCCCATTGCTTTTTTCTGCAGGATTTGAAATCCTCTTTATTCAAGATTTTCAGTAATGCAGAGTTACTGCAATGGAAATCATGCACAATGTTTGGCGACAGTCTTTTCTCAATACTCAGGCCAATGACCATGTATATAAATCGTTCATCACTCATATGGTGTTATTGATATCGTTTCGAGAGCAGATAATCTAGAGTTGACATTGCAGATTATAGTGCTCAATTACAGGATGCATTGAAAAGTCACAAAAAATAAGAAAGTGCAATTTCAACAAACCAGGAGGGAGGGAGGGAAAGTGAGGGGAAAAAAGGAAGGGGGGAGTGACCGTTCAGGGTCGTCTAGTCAGAAGGATTAATGTCCTTTTACGTATGGTAATCTTCATTACTCCGGGTCCCGTAGTCCTCGACACCTTCGTCCACAAGTGAGATAATTCTATTTCCGAAAGAAAAAAAGAAAGAAGGAATGCTGGACTTACCCCCAACCCCCCCTCCCGCCGGGAGTACAAAAGGGTACCTGTCCCAGCATTCCCTCTGAAATACCAAGCCCAAGATGAAGGCCGGCACACAAAGGGAGGGAGGGAGGGAAGTCACGAAGGTGTCGAGGACTACGGGACCCGGAGTAATGAAGATTACCATACGTAATAGGACATTACCCCAGGTCCCACCGTCCTCGACACCTTCGTCCAAAAGTGAGACATACCAGCAACCCGGCATTCATCCACAAGAAAAAACACAACAAACCACCAGGACAGCACAGAAACCCAGAGATTTATTGGAAATACAGAAATCAAGGGCGAGCACAACCCAACACCCCTAAAGCAAAACCGCCCACCACGCCCTGCAAATTGGGAAGGCGATAATGCTGGATGAAAGTATTGGGAGAAGCCCAAGTGGCCGCCCTACAAATCTCAGAGAGAGGAACACCCCGGACCTCAGCCCAAGACGCCGCCACCCCTCTAGTAGAACGACCCTGGACACCCACCGGAGGAGGGGAACCAGAAAGAGAGTAGGCCAAAGAAATGACCTGCTTCAGCCATCTACCAATCGAGACAGAGGAAGCCTTGCGGCCACGGGAAGCAGCCCCGAAGGAGACAAAAAGGGAATCCGAAACACGAAAGGCAGAAGTGTGCTCCAGATACACATGCAGAGCCCTGCACACATCCAGCAAGGACCAACAAGGACCCCCCGGGGAATCAAAATCAGGGCCCAAAGCAGGCAAGACCTGGGCCCGGTGAAACTGAGAAGCGACCTTAGGCACGAAAGCAGAATCAAGGCAAAGAACCACCCCACCCTCCGAAAAGGACAAGAAAGGTTCACGCGCCATCAAGGCCCCCAACTCACCAAGGCGTCGAGCAGAGGTGATGGCCACCAGAAACACCACCTTCAAGGTAACAAACTTCAAGTCCACGTCCGACAAGGGCTCAAAAGGAGGATCCAGCAAAGCCCGAAGGACCAAAGGCAAATCCCACAAGGGAAAGGAAGGCCTGGACACAGGACGAGAAAGGGAAAACCCACGGAGAAGACGAGAAACCAAGTCCTCATCATCCGACAGGGTCCCCCACGGGGAACGAAACGCCCTCACAGCCGCCCACTGAGCCCGCAAAGTGGACACAGCCCAACCCCTCTCGAAACCTTCCCACAATAATTGAAGCACAGTCTGCAAGGAACACAGCAAAGGGGAAAGGCCCAACCCCGCACACCAACGACTGAAATTACTCCAACGACGATCATAAGATCGGAGGGTAGAAGGTCTACGGGAACCCTGAAGAGCCACAGCTAAATGCTCAGGGAAGCCACGTCGCCGCCACCCCTGCCTCTCAACCTCCACACCGACAGCCGCAACCGGAGAAGAGCAGAGGTGTAGCTAGAGCTTGTGGCGCCCGGGGCTATCCTTCAGATTGCCGCCCCCCTGGGGGGTGCTGGGGAAAAAGCGCGGCGAGCACCTGAAAGAGGTCTGAGAGACACGTAGTATAGTTACCTCGATTATGCAAGTTACATGCACATACATGACACGGTCCAGGGCTAGACAGCCCCCGTCACCAAAATAGTGCCGCCTGGGGCGGATTGCCCCCACCTTGCTACGCCGCTGAAGGAAAAGCAGAAGGAAACCCAACATTTTCATCAGTTCTACCTACCCTGTTTGTGACATCGCACCCATAACATCACAGCTTGTGCTGGACCCTTGTCCCCTATGTGCCCCATCCATGACTTCTCACTTATGACATCAGAGCTGGTGCAGGACCCCTGTCCTCTGGTCATATTCAAGGCACCTACCCCATCATGTGCCCAGCTTCTGTGGCACAAAGACCTACTCCTCTAGGCATAAGCTGCAATCGTAGAGAACTGGTTTTTGGGTTTGCTGATCTGGTTAAATTTACAAGAACCCCCCTCCTCCCCTGCCTCTCACAACCTTACCTGGGTCCTGCGACACCCACCGGGGCTGCCCTCATCCTTGGTTTAAGTGTCTGCAAACCCTATTTAGAATCCACCTCTCTCCATGACTCAGCATCACTCTGTGAATGAGTTACACTGAAAGTAATGCCCAGGCTCTAGGACAAACAACACTGCCATCTTTAATCAATGTGGATCTTTCCCCCAACAACATTCTGCAAGAGACTCAAGATGTTAACTACAATATGGCATCCTCAATACACCCCACAAGGCAATGGTGACATCCTGAATCATGGAAACATAACCAAAATGTTAGCATCCCACTCAAAATGTTGCCATCCGAATTCCAATGATATCACTGCTATTCAATTCATACAATCTGAACTCATGCCATAAGGAAGCTACCGCAGTAACAAGGTCTTCTTTTGCAGGGTCTGACACCATTTGTGAAAATCTGAAGATTCTAGAAGAATGGGGCATGCTAATCACCTTCCCAAAGAAGCCCTACTATGCTAAAGCTCTCCAAAAACAGAAACATGAAAAAGAATCCTCATTGCTCCATCTAAACCAAGCAAGCATTTTGCGGCACTTGGGTGGGGAACCCGCATACCGATCAACATCCCTCTCATGGTATGCGCCAGGTACACTTTAATCATCTGTTCTAGCCAGTTCAAAATCATTAACAATTGCCACAAATCATAAGGCCAGGAGGAGGCTTTATTCAATTACTGGACCCCCTGTTGGAAATCCCTACGAGGAATCGGGCTGGCTTGATTCAACTTTACAAAGTTCAAAACCGACAAAATCGACATAGCTGCCAAGGTTTCAGATTGCTTATGTGTGACATTTTCATAATTTCAATGTAATTATGAGTGACATTCAATGATTATGAGTGACACTTTCTCGCGAGCAAAATCAAAGATATGAAGACAAGGGAAACATATAAATATCAGAAATCACAACTATTTGAGCAATGAGAAACTATAGGATCATCTTAAAACTGCTTCCAAAAAGCACCAGGAATGGAAGGGAACTGTGAGACGGACTGACCCAAACAAGATGTGAGAGGCCCCAGCGCACGTTCTCAGTTAGAATAAATTATCACAATTATTCAGTCTTGGTTTCAATCTGCAGCTGCCTGGTGTTCTAGAGGGCACTAGAATATTCTGCACATTGAAGCCTCAACTTTCGAAGAAAAGCTCATGAGTTTCCTGTTTAAATGCACCCCCAGGAGCGCTGATGAATGCAACCCCAGCAGTGTCAGCATCTAGTGCTCTGTTGTCAGCACGATCACATGAGGTAAGAAGCACTTCATGCCTCCGTCTGTTTGCATCATCAACCTAGAGGCCTGTTCTATTGTCTCGTGATAATATTGCTGAAGTGCGTACATGGACAGACGTGGAAGTACTTCAGCAATCACATGACCATAGAACTGGCCACAAGGTTGTTGATACAAACCAGACGTGAACTGCTTAGCTCATGCGTTCACACTGTAGATAAACTGATATAATTAAATCTAAGATAATTGAGGCTCTCACTTGATGGATGGAGTCTTCCGGGGTCAGGTTCCTGTGTCAGCTATTCCACATGTATGTGGTAGCATCCTGCTCCGAGCACACCCCTTTTTTTGAAGGGTGGTTGACTCTCTGGCATGGTAGCTGATGACCCTTCATATTTCATCAGAGCGCTGTGTGTGTGTTCTGAAAACCTTTTAGTTTTACTTCATTTGCAGCACGATAGCAGCACTGGGTGAGGCGTGTTCAATGGCAGGCAGCCCTTGGTTTTCAGAGTGACCGAGAGACGAGGAACCTCCAAGAAAAGACGCCTTATCCCGGGTGAGACACAGCAGGGCATGAGAGGCACAGGCGGTCGACACATTCCAACAGGTTTCAAAAAATCCACCCCTTCCCCCGCAAAAAAACACTGCACGTTTGAAGGATCGGTCCGGGACTTGTGCTATCTGGCAGAGGGTCCTGATGAATGACAAGAAATCACTGTACTGGCGGCAGGGAGTTAAACTGGGGCGACACACGAATGTGAGACTTTAACCTCACGCCTGCATGATGACGTGAGCTTCGGGAATGGGGTGCACGGGGCTGTGCTCGGCGGTGCGCAGCCAGCGCTTGCACTTTAAACGGCAGCCAGGCAGCACTGGGCTGTTGCGGCGGCCTTTATAATTTATTTAGGTACACAATGTACCCAAATAATTATAAAGGCCACCGTAACAGCCCAGTGCCGCGCGGCGCCGCCCTGAAAATTGTGACGCCTGGGGCAGACCGCCCCCCCCCCCCGCACCACCCTAGCTACGCCGGTGGAGAAGAGACAGGGACAGGGACGAACGCAGGGGAGACGGGGACAGGGGGAGAAACCAAGGGCCCTGGATCGCCAACAGACGGACCGTCGGAAACCAAGACCTCCGTGGCCAAAAGGGCAGGACCACAACCACAAGCGCACCAGAAACCGAGTAATCAGCGCCAGGGGAGGAAAGGCATAAAGCAGGCGCGGAGGCCAACGAACCAACAGGGCATCCACCCCCCAACAACCTTCCTGCTGGAATCGGGAGCAGAAGCGAGACAGCTGCGCATTCTGCCGGGAGGCAAAGAGGTCCAGAAAGGGACGCCCAAACCACACGCACACAAGCCGAAACGCAACCTGGGTGAGAGACAACTCCAACGACCCCGGAAAGCAATGAATCAGGGCATCCGCCACAAAGTTGTCCACTCCCCGAATGTGAATCGCCGTCAGAGACAGAAGGTGACCCTCCGCCCAACAGAACAGGGGAACAACCACAGCGTTCAGAGAGGCCGAATGGACCCCCCTTGATGGTTCAGATACGCCACAGTCACCACATTGGCGGAACGCACCAGAACGTTCCGACCCAGGAGCAGGGCACGAAACCCCATCACAGCCCGACAAACCGCCGTCAGTTCCCTCCAGTTGGAGGAGCGGCGACACTCCAGGATGGACCAACGACCCTGAAGGGACAGACCCCAAGGTCGCCCCCCACCCCAGGGAGCTCGCATCTGTAGTCAAAAGCAGAGAAGGGGAAGGCTGCAGAGGGAGACCCCGAGACAGATTCAACCCAGTCGACCACCAATTAAGAGTCGGGAGGACCACGGGAGACACAGGCAGAAGGAACTCCAAATTCCCAGACACAGGATCCCAATAGGACAGAAGATAACTCCACAGGGGGCGCAGGCGGAACCGAGCCCAAGCCACCGTAAAGACCAACGCCGCCATCAGACCCATAAGCCGCAACCAGAGGCGGACCGGAAAACAACCCGAGGGACAGGCAGGAACACACGGTTGAGGTCCGTACGAAACCGGGCCCCAATGAACACCAAGTCCTGAGACGGGGACAACTGACACTTCGGGATGTTGATCAGGAACCTGTGCTGACACAACGCGGAGCAAACCAACTCCTGCGCCTCCAACAACAGGACCCGGAAAGGAGCATGAATCAGCCAGTCGTCTAAGTAGGGGTACACCATCACCCCCTGAAGATGAAGCCCAGCCACCAAGGGAGCCACCACCTTCGTAAAAACCCTCGGGGCAGACCGCAGACCGAAGGGCAACACACGAAACTGGAAGTGACGCCCCTGAACACAAAACCTCAGGAAGCGACTGGGCCGAGGATGCACCGGAACGTGGTAGTAGGCATCCTGAAGATCCAGGGTACACATGAAGTGTCCCGGAAGCACCAAAGGAATCACCCTCTGCAACGTCTCCATGCAAAAGGGAATTCTCAGAACCCACCTGTTCAGAACCCTCAAATCCAGAACCAGACGGTAACCCCCGTGACCTTGGGCACCAGAAAAATCAGGGAATAAAAGCCCGACCCCAACTCCGCAGGAGGGACCTCCTGAATGGCCCCCTTTAGAAGAAGATCCTCCACCCCTCGAGAGAGATGAAACCTTTTGGATCGGCATGCAGGCCAAGGAGTTGGGCGGACACCGGAGTCCCGGGGGGGGGCAGAGAACTCTACCAGATAACCCTCGCGCAAGATGTCTAACACCCAAGGGTCAGAACAGGACTGAACTCAGACGTCCAGGAAGAAGCGCAGCCGCCCTCCTACCAACAACCCGGGAACCACAGCCAAGGAGTCAGGAACGGGGTTTATCAGGAGGAGGGGACCTAGCCTTACGATCCCGACCCCGACCAGAAGAAAACCTCCCCTGCCCTTCCGAAACTGCCTACGAGAAGAAGGGCGGAAGAAAGGCCTAGGCTTAAAGGGAGCAGGGGCAGAAGAAGAAGCCTTAAAAGAAGAAGAGTGCTTCTTTTCCTTAAATAGCTTGTGCAATTTGTCTTCCAACTCCCCCCCAAACAGCATAGAACCCTGGAAGGGCATACGCAGAGCACAAGACTTCTGTGCAGAGTCCGTCTTCCAGTCCTTCAGTACAAGACTGCGATGAGCCGCCACACAAGCGCCGCCAGAGAGGGCAGCCGCCCGCACCACGTCAAAAGAGACATCAGAAAGCAGCTCCACCTGATGCTCGATTTGTCCAAGAAGAGTGGAACAGTCTGTGGCATCATCCATAGACTGATAGAGGGACTTAATGTCAGACAGCAAGGACTGCGACACGTAAGTACCATAGACACCAGCCCTCAAGGCCAGATGGGAGCCAGAATACACTTTCCGGAGAGCAACGTCAGCCTTCTTGTCCACAGGATCCTTCAGCGCAGCGTCCTCCGACAATGAAGTGCGTCCCACCAAACTTGCCACAAAAGAGTCAATGGGGATCAAATCCGGGAGCTCCAAAGCCATATCCTGCAGGGGGTAAAGCCGGGCCATAAAACGCGGAACCAGAATACGATCAGGATCAGCCCACTCCCGCTTCAAAACATCCTTAATAAAGGGGTGCACCGGGACATCCACCGTGGCAGAACTCTGGAACTGCCTCAGCAAAGAACTACCAGAAGTACTGGGGGTAGCCAAATCAGCGAAGCCCATGTTCTCCTTGACATGACGCAAAATTTCCAGCAGAGCATCCTTGTCAGGTTGAGGTCAGAGTCCCCTGCCACCGCAGACTCATCCCAGAGGAGTCCGAAGAAACAGGAGCAAAAGCTCTGCCAGCACTCATCTCAGCAATGGTCTCCTTAATTGTTTCCTTAATTAAGCGCTTCAAACGTGCATCATCACCCCCATCAGGGCGCCTGGACTTGGCCCTAGGAGAAGGAGAATGAGATGAACTCGAGGAAGAGGAGGACGACCTCTCCCTATGGCGTCGCTTCTTAGAACACTTGCCCATCTTCAGAAAACGGCCAAAGAAGCACAGCACAGTAAACAGAAAGTAGCAAGAAGCAGGAATCGCCAAAAATCGCTATGCGGTACTCACCACTGCCCCGCCATTTAAGCACCAATCAATTAGCCCGGGACAGGAGCGCCTGACCTCCATGAGGACGGAAGTCAGGCCGAGGAAACCGGAAGGCGTCATCACACCACAGCCAATCCGGCTTCGAGCAGGAGGCCACGCCCCCCAGAAAGCCAGGCAGACCGGGAGGGGCGACCATCAGGCAAGCGCTGGACCACGCGGAACATCATCCATGCGTGGCCATACCAGCGCGAAACAGCCCCCACGCCATTCCCCTGAGGCCCGGCAGGGGGGGAGAGGCAGAAAGATCCAGACGACAACGTCCAAGTAAGTCCAGCGCGGGAGCTCCGAGCTCCTAGCGCTTCAATCTCCTCTGTCAGAATGACAGAAAAAAAGAACAGAGGGAATACTGGGACATGTACCCTTTTGTACTCTCGGCGGGAGGAGGGGTCGGGGTAAGTCCAGCATTCCCTCTTTTTTTTTTGTCGGAAATAGAATTATCTCACTTGTGGACGAAGGTGTCGAGGACGGAGGGACCTGGGGGTAATACAGTCTTTATTGGTGTTTGCGGTTGGTTTGTCCCATGTTTCTCCTGATTGCCCAGGACTTAGGGGTGTGAAGGCACCGCGTCATCACATTGCAATCGTGTATATAGTTGCAGCGGTTCCCATATCTCTCTAGGTTGGGTTTGAATGGGCATTAGGTCCCAGTATGCAGATAGCTGTTCCTGACAAAACTCCTTTTCCCTGAGCCATTCCTCTCTTTGTGGTGCACGTGTCCTATCCCAGTTCATTGCAATGCATTGCTTGAGGAGCAGGAGGAGCAAGGCAGTAAGCTTTCTGCTATCGGTCGGTAGATACCTAACATATCCAAGCTGCACCGTCAGCGGGGATCTCTCCATGGGTATGCCTGCCATCTCCTGTATTGCATCAAAAACGGTCGCCCAGTAGTGTTGAATTTGGGGGAATTCCCATACAAAATGGAGGAAAAGTTGCATCAGGGACCTACATCGATAGCAGAGTGCCTCAGTGAACAGTCCCATTTTGTGAAGCCAATCTGGTGTCCTACACAGTCTGTGGAGGAATTCAACATGTATAAGACGCAGTCAGTAGTTCACAGAGAGTGCTAGTGATTGCGCGCTTCAGAATGACCAGTGTTCCTGTGTGATTGAGATGCCAAGGGCGCCTTCCCATTCTTGATGAGCGCACAGTGTACGCATGGGTGCTGTGTGTTGCATATCTGTGTATAGGCCTGTGATTCGCTTATGTGATGAGGGGTTCTTCAAAAAGCACTCCAAGGTTCGAAATGTGGGAAGTGCAGCTAGAAAGGAGGGGAGGCAGGCGAGCATAGTAGCACGCAGCTGGTAGTATGTCATCTTTTCTAAAGTAGTCAGCCCTTTTTCCTCCCTTACGTGATGTGGCACAATAAAGATGCCTTCCAGGAAAACATCTCCCATTTTAGTGAGCTGCATTGATCGCTTTCTGGCACAAGGGCCAGCCTCCGCCTAAAACTGCAACACCGGGTGTTTGAGCGGGGGACCAAGGGGGCATACATTGCTTCCAGTCGCATTCTTAAGGGTAGCCTGTGCCAAGCCCACACAGGGCATCCTACCATGTCCACTTCGGTCCGGGGTCGCGTCTTGTTTAAAGCCAATGGAAGAGGTAGCGGCCACCTGACCATGCCCCGGTGCAGAGTGCACCATGAATTGTGTAGGCTGTACCCAGTGGAAGGCAAACTGCGCTTGGGCGCACCAGTAGTACAGGTCCGAATCCAGCGCACCTAGCCTACCCAGCTCAAATGGCAGCGGGACAATTTCCCAGGCTATTCTGGGCTGTTTACCTGCCCATGCAAAAGTGATCATGTTTGCGCATAGCTGCATCCTAAAGCTGTGGGTGAGTGGGATATTCGTGATGAGGTAAAGGAGCAAGGGTAAAACTAATTTTTTTTTGCAATGGCCAGCTGTCCAGTCAAGGACAGTGGCAATGCAATCTAGCTCTTTATGCGCAGCTCCTGACAGTCCATCAGTCTGCCATAGTTGGATTGGCAAAGCTCCTCAGGGTTGCAACAAATCCATATACCCAGATATTTCACCGGGTCATGTGTCCACTGCAGGTGAAATTCCGAGTATACCCGAGTGGTGGCGTCCGTCAGAGGGAAAATTGTTGATTTTGCCCAGTTGATTAATATCCCGGATAGCCCACCAAATCTGAGGAACTCTCTGGTCAGGGGATCAAGCTTGACTGCTGGGTGTTTAACGAATAATGGGATGTTGTTCGCATACAGCGAAACCAGTACCAGCCGAGAGGTGAACACCAGGCCCCTGTGGGCATGATGCTCTCATAAACAAGTCCCCAGAGGGTCCATGGCCAAGGGAAAGAGCAAGGTTGACAGAGGGCATCACTGGTGGGTGTCTTTGGAAACTGGGAACAGGGGTGATGTCACACCATTGACTCTTCTTCACGCCGTGTGGAGTGAGCAGAGGAGCGCTATTAATTTGATTAACTTAGTGCTAAGTTCTATACGGCCAAGGAGGGCAAAGAGATATGGCCACTCGAGCAAATCAAATGCTTCGGTGGCATCTAAGAAAATTGCAGCTGCATGCAACCTCGGGTCCACCTCCTGCATTGTGGCAAAGAGTGTTTCAAGGTTGTGAGCCATGTTCCTGCCAGGGACAAAGCCACATTGGTCCGGGTGTAGCACCATTGGCAGCAGTGGGAGGAGTTGTGCCGCAATGAGCTTGGCAAGGATCTTATTGTCCAGGTTAATCATGGAAAGCGTCCGGTATGAGTCACATCTGAGGGTGTCTTTGTCAGGTTTCAAGATTGTAATAATTAGGGCCTCGCAAAGTGATGGGAGAATCACCCCCTCCTCCACGGATTCCTTGTACATGTTTATTAGATATAAGACAGCATAATCCTTATAGAAGATGGCTGAAATGCCATAAAGGCCAAGGGTCTTGTCTCCTGGCAGAGCTCAAATAGTTCTGATCACCACCTCCACCATGAAGGGTTAATCAAAGTAGGCTCCATGCCCCTCCTCCAGCCACAGCAACTGCAGAGTGTAAAACAATTCAGTCGTTTCTTGTTGGGCTCAATAGAGGGATGCGCAGAAGGAGATCATTTCAGCTTGAACAGCTGATTGGCCCACTGCCAATTCATTGTCAGCTATGCGTAGCTCAGATATGTAATCACTGGCCCAGGGCTTCTGAAGGAGCCCCACCTGCTTCTTTCCTGCACGCTCTCCCTCTCCGTATCGCCGGGCTCTGGATTCCTTGCTTAAGAAGTGAGTTTCTCGAATGGCCATCTCTTGGAATTCATCTAATTTGACTCTAATTGTGCATAGCAGATTTTTATTTTTACTGTCAAAAAACTCCTGCTCTAGGGCCTGTATTCACCTTCTAATCGTTTGAGGTTCCCTGTAGTGAGCAAAGAACCCCTGCTTGTTTGGCAATGCATTCACCCGGTATGAAAGTTTTAAACGCTTCCCATAGGGTTGAAGGGGAGTCGACAGTGCCTTTGTTGAGAAGGAAGTTCTCAGATATGGCCTGTCTAATGGTTTCTCAGAAGGACTGGTCTCGCAACATTCCCAGCGGGAGTCTCCAGGTGAAAGCTCTTGTCAAGTATCCGGGAAGATCTAGGGGTCATTTCCGATTCGGGAAAAAATGCTCCGAATAGAAGTTCAGAGCATTTTTCCTGTACGAATCGTACCCTGCAACATCCCGCGTACGTATGTCGAAGTACGATTCGTACCAGGAGCCGGACTCTGTACGAATCGTACAGAGACGGTACGACTCAAATCCCCGTACGAGACTCTGTCGGAACCCGCTGTACGCGAGATCTGTACGGCTCGCGGCTAGTTTATACAACCCAGCAAGTACGATACGTGTCGGGTACGCACAGTACGACCCTTTTTTTACGGGAGTTGAAAACAGCCGTAAAAGCAGAGTTTGCGCCGAAACAGGTATGGAACGGCCCCCTCCGGGTAAGGTGCGTACCCCCCATGATCGCAGGGCTACGCCCCGTACACCCAGTGTACATGGGGTATGGTGCATAACCCCTATGATCGCAGGGGTAAGCACCGTACCCCATGTACGCTGTGTGTACAGTGGTACCACTGCGATCTGGGGGGTACGCACCGTATCCCATGTACGCTGGGTGTACGGGGCGTACCCCAGCGATCATGGGGGGTATGCACCGTACGGTGTGTATGTGATTGTGTGCTTTTCCGTACAAATCACTCTTACCTGACGTGGACCGTACGGATCACGTCCTGATGCCCCAGTCCGCATCGTACTCGTCGGGTCGTACGGCGTGTGTACGAGACGTACGGAGAGGGCTCCAGATACGATTCGTACAGACGTTTTTTTTACTGGATCGGAATCAACCCCCTAGTGTTAGAATCAAGGGGGAGGGATCAGAGAGGGTCCGGGGCAGATGCATCACCTCTGCAACCCAGGTCGCTGCATCATGGGAGACCAACCAGCAGTCGATCCTCAACCAGGAGGATCCAGTAGATGACACACATGTGCCCCATGATCCGTCGGGGTGTCTATGTCGCCACACGTCTATCAGATCAACCTCTTTGATTATGACCTGTAGATGTGCTGCTGCTCGAGGATGAGGGCGGGGGAGAGTCTCCCGGTCTGTCTTTTTTGGCATTGAGTTCTATGTTACAGTCCCCGCCCCGATTATAATTCCTTGGCCAAGAGACTTCACCACTCTACCGACCTCCGCATAGAAGTCAGGGTCGTCATTGTTAGGGCCATATATTGAAATCAGTCTGGCTAATGAGCCAGGCTACATAACATATCTCCCCATCTTATTGGATGCAGTGACGCACGTGCGCCAGTGCAGCCCTTTTCCTGACAAGTATGGCCATCCCTCGAGCATAGTTTTAGTATTATGCAGTGTGTATTCCACCAACGCACCCCGCTCGCAGCCTCCCATAGGGGTGCTCAGTAAGATGCAGCTCCTGCAGGAAGAAAATGTGTGCTTTATGTTGGTCTAACTGTGCGGCCACCATTGTTCGCTTTCGCGCATCATTAAGGGCCATGTAAATTCCATGTGATGCACTTCACTCTGATCATGTTGCCCTATCTGACAATTCACCTACGTGTGCCCAGTGCTGTGAATCGCGCCAGGTAAATCAGTCAAAGGGTAGGTGTTAGAAATGGGAATTCTGGCTAGCTGAGACTTGCGCCCAAGCGAGGCAGAAGCCACCACTCTAGTCAGTATAAGGGAGTTACACTTCTAAAATAATCCCTGCTCACCCCCTTGGTAGCTTCTCAAGAGCAGCCAGGCTTATCTTAGAGGCAGTGTGTAAAGCATTTGCACATAACCAACAGTAAAACAGTGTAGGCACTACAAAAGGACCCCATACCGGTTTAGAAAAATATCCAATTTTTATATACTTAAGACAAGACCAAATACGATAAAAAAAAATCCACAATACTATACTTCAAAATCTTCACTTCAAAATATGCTTTAAAAATAGTTCCTTGATGTCGATAGCTCCGTCCGGGGCTATCACGGCATCATGAACAACAAATCCAACAGTTGTGGCTGGTCGCGTGGGTAACTAGACACAATATCGAAAAAAATATATAGAATGGACATAATATTGAATCCAAAATATAGAATGGACATAATATCGAATGGACATAATATAGTGGTTAATAATATCGAAATGCAGGTAAGTAATATCGACTGTCAAAATGTCGAAGAACATAATATAGGTATTAAAATATATTGAATTTTTAATAATATCGAATTTCTTAAAGTGTTTTGTAAGTTAGTATATGTGTTAAAAGTGTATATTATTTTTGTAATGTATGTTCAATTTTTTTAAAGTAATGAATTTTATGTTATTTAATTTTTGCTTGATTTAATTTTGTAGCTTGCGGGTTTATAGGGGAATAGGGTGGGAAGTAATTTAATTGTAATTAAGTAAATATTTATTTCTATATCTTGGTATTGATAATTAATTTATTGTTAATTAAATATTTATTGGTAATTCATTTTTATTAATTGATAATTATGTTAATTGTATTCATTTACTATTCGTAGCGGGTTGTGGGTTTATAGGGGAATAGGGTGGGAAGTAATTTAATTGTAATTAATTCATTATTTAAATTATTTTTGTGTATTGATAATGAATGTACTGTTAATTATTAATTGGTGTTTTATAAATTATTTATTAATTTTTGGTATTGAAAATTAATTGGTTGTTATTTAATTATTAATAGGTAATTAATGTTTAATAAATAATCATTATTGGTATTTACAATTAATGAAATATTAAATATTTTGGAATTGGTCATTCTTTTTAAGTAATTTTTTATTGGTATTGCTAATTAATTTTATTTTATTAAAGTATTAAATCAACACTTTCCCTACTGTTGCACTCACTGGAGTGGGAATAGTATTTTTTTTACCCTATGCTATCCAACGCTTTCCCTACTGTTGCACTCCCTGGAGTGGGAATAGTAATATTTACCCCTACGCTATCCAACCCTTTCCCTACTGTTGCACTCTCTGGAGTGGGAATAGTAATTTGTACCCCTACGCTATCCAATGCTTTCCCTACTGTTGCACTCAATGGAGTGGGAATAGTAATTTTTACCCTCCCGCTATCTAACGTTTTCCCTACTGTTGCACTCACTGGAGTGGGAATAGTATTTTTTACCCTCCCGCTATCCAACACTTTCCCTACTGTTGCACTCACTGGAGTGGGATTAGTCCTTTTTTCCCTCCCGCTATCCAACGCTTTCCCTACTGTTGCTCTCACTGGAGTGGGAATAGTAAATGTTACCCTCCCGCTAGCCTATGCTAAAAATATTGAATATTTTTTATTAAGTAAATATATATGTGTTAAAAATTTTTTTTATTATTTTTTAACTTTCATTATTTATTAATTTTAAGGTTATTTAAGTATTTTTAAGTATGTTTTAGTTAATTATATTTATTATTTCACTAATTTTACATTACTTTTAAAACATTTAAAAGAATCGATATTTTGACTAGCTATATTTTTACGATATTTTGGATTCAATATTTTTGTATTTACCTGTTTGTAGATAGGAATTCGATATTTTGGCATTCAATATTTTTTCCTCAATATTTCGGCATTTCGATATTTTGCTCCTCGATATTCTGTCAGTGATACGGTCGCGGGCCAGCTTTGCTGTCGAGAAGACCCGCAAACAGTACTTGTGAGAGATGCAGGACGATGGGGTCCTTGAAGTCACTTCGCGTAGCAGATCGACTCCTTTCTGATGGGATCCGGAGCGCTGACGCCAACAGGCGTCAGGTGCAGCGGTGTGAAGCGCACCTGTGCGGCGTGCGGTGTACCCAGGTAGCGGTGCGAGCAGCGGCTCGGTGGCGGTTTCATATGGTGTCGTCGGTGAGACCAGGGTCGTGGTGCGAGATGGGGACGGTGCTCGTCGTGGTGCTAGCAGGTCACGGTGCAAGCAGCGGCATCTTCATTGCTGAAGCGCTGTCGTCGGCTGACGAACTGGAGTCGTTGGCGCCGGCGTCAGTAGGCCAAGGCTGCAGTGAGGGATGAGGGCATTAGGCGGGGTGCCCTCGAACTACGGTGCAAGCAGCGGCATCGATTTCAGCAGGAAGTGACTGCGTCAAGAAGGCGATGGCGTTGTTGTGTACCAAGGCGGTGCAGAGTGTGGGCCCGCAGGTCGCGGTGCTAGCGGCGGCTTGGTGATGGCGTCAGCAGGCGTCGTCGGTGAGACCAGGGTCGTGGTGCAGTGTGGCGGCGGTGCCCTCTGTGGTGTCAAAGTTTCACGTGAAGCAAGGCAGTGCGGAGTGTGGTGCCCACAGGTCGTAGTGCGAGCAGTGGCTCAGGGATGGCGTCAGCAGGCGTCATCGGGGAGACCAGGGTCGGGGCGTTGTGGCAGTGCGAGTGGTGTTCTTCGGTTTGCAGCACAAAACACACAGTCCCCAGTGCTGCGGGTCGAAGAACCTGAAGCCTTTGCTGTTTCTCAGACTTCATGAACAGGGGGCAAGATCTAACTCAAGCCCTCGGAGAGTCTCACCAATTCGGTTGCAGAAAGTCCAGTCCAGGCCTTTCACTGCTCACGACAGAAGAAGCCACTGCAGGTCAGCCCAGCAAAACACGCAGCAAAGCGGTCGTTCATTTTAGCAGCTTTTCTGGCTCTTCTTCCTTGCAGTCTTCTTGATCCAGATGAGTTCTAAAATTCAGGGGTCTGGAGCCCAGTATTTGTACACAAAAATCCTTTGATCTTCCAGGTAGAGGGTGTCGGTGTCCAGCCAGAACCAGTTGGGCCTTCTCTGGCGTGAATTCCTGGCAGGAGGTGGAGACGGCTTTCTCAGATGCAGACCAGGCCCTTTGAGGTACAAGGAAATCTCCTCCCTCTTCCCCCCATCGTAACTCAGGTCTGTTTAGCCCTTTCTTGACCTACCTAGACTATCGGGAGCCACCCAGCTTCCTAGCCATCTGTCGTCCAGAAACCAGACAGGCAATGCACATTCCAGCAGAGGCACACGGGATGACCAAGCAAAATAATACCCACGTTCTAAAAGTGGCCTCAATGAACTCAGCATAAAAAGGGCACCCTCGCTAAAGGCTGCGTCTGCACCAAACTTCATCTCACTTTTACCTTTTTTGGGCTATGTAGGTAGATGGCACAATCCGTGCTGCAGGCCCACGAGTTGCAGTTGACTAACAAGCCCCGGCACTTGCCCTTTACTGGGGACTGACAAGTAAGTCACACATCCAATCATAACACAATTTACAACAGGGAGCACCAGCGCTTTACCACTGATCAGCAGTGCGAAAAATGCACAGAAACCTTATACGAACAAAAACAGAGTCAAAACTGGGAGGGCAGAAATCAAAAACTCAGGGGAAACACACCAAAAGATGCCAAGTCTAACACACGTCCCCTCCAGCTGAAAGTACCCACACTCCTGGGAGTTCTCCTCACTAAGGCGGAAGAACCGGGACAGGCCATCTGTGTTGGCGTGTTCTGTCCCAGGACGGTGTTCCACTGTGAAGTCCATTCCCTGTAGGGAAATGGACCACCTCAGCAGTTTTGGATTCTCCCCCCTCATCTGCATTAACCACCGGAGGGGCCTGTGGTCGGTCTGAACCCAGAAGTGAGTTCCAAACAGGCCGGGCCTCAACTTCTTCAGTGCCCAGACCACAGCGAAAGCTTCCCTTTCTATGCCACTCTACCTTCTCCTGAAAAGGAAGACTACCGACTGGTATAGGCCCTCTTCGTTCAGTTGTGAGAGCACTGCTCCCACTCCATGCTCTGACCCGTCGGTCTGCATGACAAATTCTTTTGAGAAGTTGGGGGCCATGAGCACGGAGGCTGTGCACATGGCGGCCTTCAGGTTGTCAAACGCCCTCTGGCAGGACTCAGTCCAGATCACCTTTTTCAGCTGCTTCTCGGAAGACAGCTCATTTAAGGGGGCCACGATGGTACCATATCGAACCTCCAGTAGTATGCGGTGAGTCCTAAGAAGGCCCTCACCTCGGTCTGGGTCTTGGGGGCTCCCAAGCCAGAATGGTGTCAATCTTTGGCTGTAGGGGTGCCACCAGGCCGCTCACTACCTGGTGTCCCAAGTACACCACTGACCCCTGCCCGATCTGGAACTTACTGGCCTTAATCGTGAGGCCTGCCGTCTGCAGTGCCCTCAACACTTCCCTGAGGTGTTGCAGATGTGCGTCCCAACTGGAACTGAACACCGCAATGTCGTCCAGGTATGTGGCGCTGAATTCCTCCAGCCCTGCCAACACCTAGTTGACCAACGTTTTAAATGTGGCTGGGGCATTCTTCAAGCCGAAGGGCATCACACGGAACTGATAATGCCCGTCCGGGGTTGAGAATGCGGATCTTTGGCCCCCTTGGTTAGGGCGATCTGCTAGTACCCTGACGTTAAATCGAACGTACTCAGGAATCTAGCCGCTCCCAACCAGTCGATGAGCTCATCGGCTCGGGGGATGGGCTGTGCTTCAGTCCACGTGTCGACATTGAGTCCCCGATAGTCCGCACAGAACAGCAGCTCCGGGGCGGCACCAGGCGCCGTTGCCTTCAGGACCAAGACCACGAGGCTTGCCCAGGGGCTGCTGGATGGCTCAACCACCCCTAACACCAACATCTTTGAGACCTACTCTTTGATGCTGGCCTTGACCCGGTCAGCCAACTGGTAAATCTCTTGTTTCACCGGGGGGGCTGTCACCGGTATCCATGTCATGGGTACACCAGTGAGTAACACCTGGGGTCAAGGAGAACAGTGGGGCAAACTTCTCCAACAACTGGTGACACTCGCTCTGTTGCTCCACAGTCAGGGCCGGGGAGAGGGTCACAACATCCATCGATCCATCCTCCTCTTGGGTGGACAGGAGGTCCGGCAGAGGCTCACTCTCCACTTCCTCCCCATCGTCTGTCGCCAAGAGCATGCTCACTTCGGACCTCTTGAAGTGGGGTTTGAGGCGATTCCCATGGAGGAGCCTGCAAATCCACCAGGTAGATGACCTCACTTTTGCACTCCACCACCTCAAAGGGCCCCGTGCACTTGTCCTGCAAGGCACATGGTTCCACAGGGGCCATAACCCACACTTTCTGTCCAGGTTGAAAGTCTTCCAGAGTGGCATTCTGGTCATACCACTTCCTCATTTCTTCCTGGCTGGCCTCGAGGTTCGCCTGAGCTAGTTTCCTGAAGTGTGCCATTTGGTTGCGGAAGCCAGAATGCAGCTGAACACATCCTGGGGTGCCTTCATGGGAGCGGCCTCCCGGCCCTCCTTCACCAAGCTGAGAGGTCCTCGCACGGGGTGACCGTACAAAAGCTCGAAGAGACTGAACCTGAGAGACTTCTGGGGTACCTCCCTGTACGCAAAGAGCAGGCATGGTAAGAGGGGATGTATGACGTTACAACGCATACTTTTACAACGCCTACCTTTACATCGTAAGTTTTACAACGCATGCCATTACAATGCATAATGCTTTTGGGCGCTGGATAGTGAATAGTTTAATTTACTATTCCAACTCCAGTCCCCGTGGATAGTAGGGAAGGTTATTGGATAGTAAATTAACCTATTCCCTATCCTAGAGCGCCCCCCAGAGCAATGCGTTGTAATAGTTTGCGTTGTAAAAGTTGCGTTGTAATGGTAGTTCGTTGTAAAAGTTTCGTTGTAAAGGTTGTATACCTTTCCACCAGACCGTTACCTTGGGGGTGGTAAGTAGTATTGAACTTGTACGTAACACCACACTCCTTCCACAGGGATGTCATATACTTCGATATGAAATTGGTCCCCCTGTCGGAAACCACCTCTCTGGGGAACCACACGCGGGAAAAGATCCCCATTAACGCCCGGCCCACCACTGGCGCCGTCGTTGTCCTGAGAGAGATTGCCTCCGGGTACCGGGTGGCATAGTCCACCAAGTACCTGTTGCCCATGGCTGTCTTGGGTTCCAGCAACCCCACGATGTCCATCCCTATCCTTTCAAAGGGTGTCCCACCATCGGGAACGGTTGGAGAAGTGCTTTGACCTTTCTCCTAGTTTTGCCACTCGCCTGGCAAGTTTGGCAAGACCGACAATGCACATCTGACTGCCTTCTCATTTGAGGCCAGAAAAAGTGGGTGACAAGCCAGTCAAAGGTCTTGTCCTGCCCCAAATGCCCTGCCAAAGGTACGTCATGAGCCCGACCCAGTACTAAGGCCCGGAAGCACTGGGGTGCCACCAGCACACAGGCTGATCCGGGTTCCGCGACCTTAGGCTTGCTGTACAGGAGATCATTCTCCCAATAGATCGAATGTGATCCAGACTGATCACCAAACTCCTGGGCTGCGGCCTGCCGCCGCAGACCCTCCAGAGAAGGGCATTCTTTCTGCTCCCGGCAGAAGTCCTCCCTGGTGGGACCCCCTTCTTGCTGCCAAAGGGTCAGCTCAGAGATGTTCGGCTATCTGCTCCCCTGTAGGCACCGGGGCGTCCCCCTCGAGGTCCGACTCCTACCGCCATGGTCCGACATGGTCCGCCATGGGAACCTCAAGGGTCCATTTGCTGCCCCCCCTGCCCTTTCTCTTGGCAGGGACCTGGGCCATTGTCTCAAGCTCCGGGTCCCTCTGAACACCCTCTTGGGCCGCCATCAACCGAGTGGACCCACATACCCACTCTGACAACCCCAACATCTCCAAGTGAGACCTGAGCTCAACATCCTTCCATAAGGACTGCTCCAGGTTGTTACTGAGCAGACAATTGACAGGCATGGAAGGGCTCATAACTACCCTCAATGGACCCGAGACCCCCCCACTTGAAGGGAACCTGCACCACTAGACACTGTTGCTCTGAATTGTCGACTGCGAAAACCTGGTGGAATGCCCGGGACTACCTGCGTCTCAGGGACCAGGTGACACAGAACTAAGGTCACACTGGCTCCAGTATCCCGGAGAGCCTCTACCCTTTTCCCATTGATGGTCACCCAGGTGCTGTATTTCTTTGTTTTAGGGGGCACCTAGGCTCCTAGCACCATATCACTGTCCCCTTGTGAGATGAGGGTAATTTCCGTGGGGTCCCCACCCTCCTGTTGGGAATCCTCCTCCTCCTCCCCAAGTGCTACGCTGGCCAACACTTTGGACTGCCCACCGGTGGGTGGCAGTGTCCACTTTGGGCACCTGGGGTCTCCCTTCATGTACCCCACCTGGTCACATGCAAAACACTTGCGGGGCCAGTCTCTGCAGGCTTTCCTGTCGAGGCCCCTTGCTTCTTATCTCCGGGGGGATGGGAACCTTTACCCTGGGTATTATTTTGGGGCCCTTTTGAGAACTCCTGTGTTTTACCCTTGTCCCCCCCACTTTTCTGCTGGGGACCCTGCCCACCTTTGGCTGAGTCTCCCCCAAATGCTTTCTTGTTGACCCGGGTACTCACCCAGCGGTTTGCCTCCATAGCAAGCTTCCTCAGGTCAGTCAGCTCACTATCAACTAGGTGCTGGCGCAGGTCGGCAAAACATAGACTGGACAGGTGCTCCCATGCAATCAAATTGTAGAGGCCCCGATAATCTGTCACATTACTGCCTTTTACCCATCCATCCAACGATCGGCAAAACACATCCACACACTCCAACCATGTGTTGACATCTGACTTCTTGCTGGACCTAAACTGGTCCCTGTACTTTTCAGGAGTAAGATCAATACTTAGTGACGAGGGCGTCCATGTCTGGATAGGTGAGGTGATACACCTTACCCAAAGCTATTAAAGTGTCCCTTGCTTCTTCAGGGAAGAGAGGCCACAATCCTGCTCCCCAATTTTCCTCAGGGACCCCCATTCATGTGGATTGCTGCCTTGTACCCCTGAAACCATCTTTGTATGTCATCCCCCTTCTTAAATTCCTTGCCCACATTCTTAGGGATGTGCATGATTCTGTCTGCCTGTCTTGACAAGTTGCTGCCACCATCTGAGCTGGGCCTACTCCTTAGCTCCATCTCCTTAAGACCTTGCTCATGGTCTAACATCATCTTCTTTTCTTCCATGGCTATTTGTTTGTTTTCTCCTCTCACCTTCCAGCCTGAGTTTTTCCAAATCAAACTTCCTTGCTTCCCGCCTTTCCTCCAGTTCCTCTGGGGACAGGCCACTGTTGCCTTTATTGGAGGTTCCCCCTCCCAACAGCACATTCACCCTAAGAATAGGCTCTCCCGCCTCTCCACCCAGGTCACCAGATTGCCCACTTGCGTCTCTGGCTGCTAACCAGGCCCTCAGCGCCTTTTGTAGCGTGTCCTTCCTAGTAAGTTCTCTGACTTGGACTTTTAGGTTTTTGCACACAGACTTCAATTCTCTCACAGTGTAGAGCTCCAACCTATCCTCCTCAAAGGCATTGTCCATGGATGCAATGGATGATGTTATTGATTCTGGCATGATGAAGCAGAAAGATGACAAAAATCAGCCCAAAAAACGGGTTAGTATGTGGCACGTAATGGTCTGCGATCACTGTTCCCAATTACGTGCGCGCGTGGGCGCGCGCCCACGTCTGTAGTATGAAGCGCGCAGTGCTGTGTGTGGAGCGCCCACACACATAGCACATCAATCAACAACATTCAGCGCCGCTGCTTTTAAAAGCGGGCGGCGCAAAACCGGGTATTTCTTTAATGTGTGCTTTTGTTTAAAGTACTCATGTTAATTGCAGCGCCGTCACAAGCTGCAATTAACATGAACACTTTAAACAGAAGCAAACAATGTGCCCATCACCCTGGAGCTGCGCTCTATTATGAAAAGAAATGCAGCAACTCTACAAACAGGACGTGTGCTTTTCACGTCGTGTTTGTAGAGTTGCTGCATTTCTTTTCTTAACAGAGCTGGGCTACGGGGTGATTGTGGGGCTTTGTTAAAGATTTCAGGTTAATCACAGCCCCAGACGGGTGCTGTGATTAACCTGAAATCTTTAACAAAGCCCCACAATCACCCTGCAGCCCAGCTATGTTAAGAAAAGAAATGCAGCAACTCTACAAACATGACGTGAAAAGTACACGTCGTGTTTGTAGAGTTGCTGCATTTCTCTACTTAATAGAGCGCAGCTGAGGGGTGATTTACACCTTTCTGTGCTTGGCATAGTGTGCCACCCTACTCGTATTTTACCGTTTCTGTCATTGCATCCCACGAAGATGTGTTTAAACTGCCTATAATATTCATATCTTTTCAGATAATTTTAGGGAAATTGTCTAAAAATGTAATGCTGAGGTGCCATGTTTCAAAGTTTTGTAGGAAAATTGACTTATAAGACTAAGCCATTTCGATCAATATTTTTACCTTGATGAAATCGGCTTTCTTTCTCCAATTTGACTATTATGACCTACCACACTTTAAAGTTCACCCAGTTTTGCGGTGTGGACAGACAGCCTTGCTGAAAGACCTGTAGGTCCTGGGTGATGAGGGACCATGAAGTTAATATGAGTAAATGAGCATGTTATGCCTACAAAATGACTGATGGACCCAAGAAGTAAATAAAGGCATACAACTCAGAGAAACTGGGGCAAATTTTGGAAATCAGTTGGTGCTCAAGGTCAACTAGGGAGTACTGATTTGTCTAAGGGAGGAAGAATGTATTACACAGCGATTATGTCGAAGGTAAGTACAATGTCGTTTGCATTACAAAGGGGTCGCTCATTCACTACACTGCCTTCTTGTTAACTTTCAAGGGTGTCCCATCAAGCCAGGCTTTAGGTTCTCAAAGTTTCAATATTTTCACATGAACCAGAATGGTTCACACAAGTGTTTGGAGGTGAAGTGTATTAGCAGATGGTATTTAAACTATGTCAGTCGTGCGTCCACTGCACGTTCCACACCAGCTATGGCGACCCGGGTACACACAGAACGTGCCCTTGTGAGAAGGAGGAAGCACCTTGACCTTCACGTTAATGACCTTCTCACAGAAGCCGCCAGGGCTCTAAACACAATATTAAACAACAATGGTCCAAGACCTCTATAATTAAGTAAATTGAGTTAATCAATACCGAATACTACAGGTTTGGAGCACATACACATCAATCAGCTCCCTCCAATTTATGCATGTATTTATAAAAAACATATAAAAGCAACAGCATCCACTTCCAATTGAAACGCAATATTTTAATCTATTGTCTCAGCATCAAACAAAGAATGCAAAATTCAGTTTATAAATCAGTACAAAATATGGAATGCCCCGAACAGAGCGTGCAGCATAGCAAAGGGTGCCATAGAAATTGTGAATAGAGAAGAAAAGGAAAAAATTCAAAGAAGTGACATAAAAATTCAAATGATTTTCTACAGGCAGTAACGGACCCACAAGTAACCGTTCCGCATAACGTAGCCACTTAATTAATGCAAAGAACAACACTCTCTCATTATTAACTTAAGACAAAATTATATGTCATCAATATCTGCACATAATTCTAGAGAGGAATATAGGTGGTCCAGGTTTTTCAATAGGGTGTCGACGTTTCGGTAGTATTCGGTATTGATTAACTCAATTTACTTAATTATAGAGGTCTTGGACCATTGTTGTTTAATATTGATTGATACCCTGGTCCAGTACCTTACGGGTTACCCCATTACTTTAATGGCTAGGGCTCTAAACACAGGCATGCCTTCCGTACCGGCGCGTCGTCCTACAACAACTCTGCATCAGACATCGGTGGGCTTCAACTTGTAACAAACCCTCAGACAGAAAAAACACACAAAATAGATTATTTTAATATTTTTTTTTAGCGCATTACAATGGTTGAGGTGGGTAAAATGATTACCATTCAGTTTATTAGAATTTCAAAAGCCACTTCTTATACCAAGTCATTTTTGCATTCTTGCACCGCAGGCGCATCATTTTAAAAAATGGGGAAAAGTGGCATACGAGTGGCGCAAGGGCCTTGTAAATAAGCCCTTAAGTTTGTTAGATACCTCACATGGGCTTCTGCAGAAATATTTTCAGGGGTAGCATAATTAAATATAATCAAACTTGTGCTGCCAGTATTATACCCTGTTGGAAATGGGATCCCCGGCTGGCCAGGGCTTTCGCCAAAGTCAGTCAGAGACCACCACTACCAAGTCAGGGCAAGGGAGTTACACGCCAAGATAACCCCTACTCACCCTCTAGGTAACGTGGCGCGAGCAGCAAGGCTAAACTTGGAGGCGATGTAAGTTAAGTATTTGCGCACGCACCCCAGCAACAACAACCAAAGGCCCACCACAAAGGAAACTCCACACAAGGTTATATAAAAATAGCCTTTGTATTACACCAACACACATTAGATAAAACACACTTTACAATGTGCCAGAGGCACGGGCAGAATTTACAGGGGATATGTACAAGACAGGGCCACCTGGACCACTGTCAGGAATCAGAAGTAGCACTTTCAGAAATAGCACTTAGAAGGTAAAATATAAATGTACTTTAGCACAAAATAGCACACAACCAGTAACTACTGGTAACAGGACCTCACTAGCACCACCTGCACTAGGGAGAAAACAACCACCTATGTATCACAATACCTGTAGGGGTGTAAGAACAAAACACATGATGCAATGCATAACATTCATTCAGAGTTGTAAAGGCACATGACGCATAAACAATACATTCAGAGGTGCATAGAAAGTACAATTGCGCCAAACTCACGTAAGTCACCACCTGTGACTGTCCCTAGGCCCTCTGGCCTTGTTGGGGCTAGGACGCCCTGTGTCCAAAGTGTCAGGGTCCTAAACATGGCAGCTGCCCACAAAGTGCTGGGCAGCTGGGGTGCGTGCGCAAATACTTAACTTACATCGCCTCCAAGTTTAGCCTTGCTGCTCGCGCCACGTTACCTAGAGGGTGAGTAGGGGTTATCTTGGCGTGTAACTCCCTTGCCCTGACTTGGTAGTGGTGGTCTCTGACTGACTTTGGCGAAAGCCCTGGCCAGCCGGGGATCCCATTTCCAACATTGGCGGCAAGCGGCGGGATAAGGATTTGTGTTTGCCTTGTACCTTAGTAGCGGCTGGCTGCACCACAAAGCTCTGCATTTTTAGATGACCACATTTTAAGGGGATTGTTTTTTTGGAAGTTTCATATTTTCTTCTCCTGAAGGTATCATTGTGCAATTGTGTCCAGTGCATTTGTTCCCCTGCCCCGCGCCCAGAGTCTGGTACCTGTGTCACTTGTGGTCAGGTTGAGAAGTCAGGGGTGGTAGAAACTGCCTTACTAGTCCGAGGGGGGGGTTGTGTGTGGATGAATGGTGTGTGGCACTAGGCAAATGAGTGTGAGTTCTCTGGGGTAGAGAGCTTGCTGATACCTTGTGAATTGTGTACTCCTGTGTTAGCTCAGACCCCTAGGTTCCCTGTGTGATCTCTTCACTAGAACGTCCGCCAGAATGGTGCCTGCTTTTGATGTCTGTGATCTGTTTAGATACAGTATGGGAGAGTTGGTAAGGTTCTGTGAAGAGAGAGACATAGGGGTGGATGAGTTAGACACTCAGTCCGAACTTAGGAGCAGCCTGATCCTATGGCAAAAGTGTCAGTGGGACCTTGAGCGCAGCGAGGAAAGGGCCCGGGCTTCACACCAGGAGGGTGGTGGGTCTGTGGGGAGCCCTGAAGATTCAGAAGAGGAGGAAGAAAATGATAGCACAGGGACGCCAGCAGATAGTGAGGACCCCATAGATAGGGAGTCCCTTGCTGGGTCCAGCATAGGAGGCAGCGCCTCATCCCTTTCCCTGTCCCCAGAGGAGCTGGAAGATAGGAGGAGAGAAAGGGAGCACCAGCTGGCTTTAGAGAGGCTCAGGTTGGAGCATGCCCAGGCTATGGCACAGCTGGGCATTAGAAAGCAACAGCTAGAGACCGAGAGGGTCTTAGCGCAGGAAAGGATAGAGGAGGCTGAGAGGGCCTCCACCAGAGGCGAAGTAGCTCTGGAGGGTAGACTATCCCCTGCGCGCAGTGTTGAGTTTCTGGATCCCCCAGGGAGGGTTGGGTCCAGTGGTGGCAGCTATTTAGATTCCAGTGTAGGAAATCCCAGTCCCAGTTCCCCCAGTCTGGTACCTGTTTCCCAAGAGGAGGAGTATAGGTTGAAATTCAGGGGCAGTAGGAAGCTGCCTCACCAGTCGTGGGAGAAGTTTGAGGATGAATGTTGTGGAGCACTGTGGGCTTGGGTAGAGGTTCACACTGACTCTGATTTTGAAGTCTTGTTTGATCTTATTGTCAAAGAGCAGGTGCTCAGTGGTTGTTCGCCAGAGTTGCGCCAACACCTGTTGCAAGTTGGATTTACTGATACAGAGTTACTGGCAAGGGAAGCCGACCGCTGGGAAAGGGCCAGAGGTTCTCTAGAGTCATTGGTGAGTGACTCCAAAAGTAGTGGTTCAGGGATCTTCCAGCCCAGCGTGGTGGAGGAGGCTCAGTGTAGCCCAGCTAGGTCCCAGGATAGCGAGGAGGGTGTAGGGGCTCACTGCCTGGCTCAGTGGAGCAGGAGTGAGGGGGAGACCAAGGTTCCCCAGACGCCCGAAGCCCTGCCTCAGGACTTGGATGGTTTCTTGAGGGAACACCAGGTTGGGGACCTAGGCTGTCCTGTTAGTCCACTTGAGGAGGATCTCCTAGTGAGTAGAGGACCTGGAGTGTCTGTAACCAGAGCTCCTGTGGTTCTAGAGTCTGGCAGTACCGCTCCGGTAGGGAGGGTACAGGAGTCCAGAGTGAGGAGTGATTGGGGGAGTTCCCCAGTGGAAGGACCAGTGGGTCAGGGACTACCCAGTTGGGCTAGGTTCCCGTGTAGTGACCATGGTGACACCACTTCTGGTCTGGGGGATCGTCACGCACTGTCAGGTGGACAGAGGGCGGGAGATCTGCGCCAGACAGACAGTCACGCAACAGATGTGACATTTGTTAGCCTCAGGGGGATTGTGTGTGAGTCCCCAGAAGTCCTGGAGTGCCAGGCAATTGTTCCACCGAAGGTTTTAGACCAGAGGTTGGAAGGCCAGGTTCAGGATCAGCCTGATCTGAAGGGTAGGACGACTGTAACCAGTGTCCTGACCGGTTCTTCTTCCAGAGGAACTTCTCCAGGTGGGAGAGGGCAGACCTCTGGAAGGGGGTGCAGAGGGTGGGAGAGCCCACCTCTGACCCCGGTGCAACCTGAGTGGATAAGTCCTGGGTTGGAATGGCGTTCTAGGGGTACCCCTCGCAGAGGGAGGAGGAACCCTAGGAGAAGAGGTAGGGGGAGGAGAGCCTTCCCCGAGACTCCTGGTCCGCCTGAGGTTGTAGGCCCTAGGCTGGAGTACCAGTGGCAGTCTAGTCCTGTCTTGCAGACAGGAAGAGTGGAGAATGGCTCCTATTTGCCAGGGGTTACTACCCCCCGCTCTGCGAATTGGCATGGACCAGTGGCACCTGGGTGGCCCAGGGCCTGGTCCTGGCCGCGGACAACTTGGGAGTACCAGTGGGGTAGCCCAGTTGGTCCAGACAGTGTGTTTAGAAGGAATCCCATGGGTTCACCGTGGCATAGAACAGGAGGGTGTCCCTGCAGTTGCGGGCCCGCGTCCGTGTTCTATCGCCCCAAGCAGGGAAGTCCATCACGGTGGTGATTGGTCTCCCCTGCGTTTTGGCTGGAAGGGGGTTATGTTGGACTTTGGCCCTTAGGGCAGGTTCACCCCTAGACTTTTTGCTTGAAATGGTGATTTTGGGATTCTGCGCACTTTCACTGTGTCCCAGTGGAAAGTGCGGGCGCACTCTGAGTGCATGTGCTGAGCTAGGCCTGCCCGCCCATAGGAATGCATGGGGAATGTATGTGTCCCTGGTAGTTCCTGATGCGTGGGGTGTACAGGCTTGAGTCTGGTATGTGTGAACTCGTGAGAGTGAACGCTGCGCAACGGTGTATGCAGCATGTATGTGTCTAGTAGCGAAGCGCCATTTCTAGACATGGCTGTACGTGTGCTGTGAGGGTGCTGGCGTGTGATTGGCTGGAGCTGGCTGGCATGCCAGGCTCCAGGAAGTCTGGATGGGTCTGCCCGGTGGTGAGTGGGAGATTAGCATGAGTGATGTGTGGGAGGAGTGTACCTGTGTCCTGGATGGGCTGGGTTTTCCCCACACAATGCTGGCTCCGCCCCCCTGTGGTGTGTCTAATCACCCAAGCCCTGCCAGTGAATAGAGAGGGTGGTTGAGGTAAACAGAGTACTCAAGAACCAGCTGCGACTGGTTCCGCCCCCACTCTGCACCCTTGAACAAAGAAATGCACTGTATAAAAATGGGGCTGTGTCCCCACAAATGTTGTTCTTTTCCAGGATCCTGAGGGGGCTGTTGCTGCTGTCGCTGGGCCAGAGGACCGCCACTTGGGGTGTCTCCCTGCCTGGAGACCCAGTGTGCTGGCTCTGGGCCCAGCCTTGTCCCCTGCCTGCCTACAAGGACTTTGGGGCCTGAACTTTGCCTCTAGCGCTTGGAAGCGCTTCCTTGTGGCCCTTAGCGCTTGAGAGCGCTTTCTCTTACCCCTGAAGCGTTGGAAGCGCTTTATTTGCGGCCCTAGCGCTTAGAAGCGCTTTGCTCATCAGCTGAGCGCTGGGAGCGCTGTCGTTGTCCTTCCGCGGCTGCCCACGCCGCTTTTGCTGATTGTGGAGTCCCCTGGCAGGTGCCCACCCTGCCCGGGACATTGCCGCTGTTTTTGATTTATAATTTACTACGAGGGAGGCCACCCCTCGGTAAATTCATCCCACCGCTGCCACCAATGTTGGAAATGGGATCTCCGGCTGGCCAAGGCTTTCGCCAAAGTCAGTCAGAGACCACCACACCCAAGTCAGGGCAAGGGAGTTACACGCCAAGATAACCCCTACTCACCCTCTAGGTAACGTGGCGCGAGCAGCAAGGCTAAACTTGGAGGCGATGTAGGCTAAGTATTTGCGCACGCACCCCAGCAACAACAACCAAAGGCCCACCACAAAGGAAACTCCACACAAGGTTATATAAAAAATAGCCTTTGTATTACACCAAAACACATTAGATAAAACACACACTTTACAATGTGCCAGAGGCACGGGCAGAATTTACAAGGGATATGTACAAGACAGGGCCACCTGGACCACTGTCAGGAATCAGAAGTAGCACTTTCAGAAATAGCACTTAGAACATAGAATATAGCACAGAATAGCACACAACCAGTAACTACAGGTATTGTGATACATAGGTGGTTGTTTTCTCCCTAGTACAGGTGGTGCTAGTGAGATCCTGTTACCAGTAGTTACTGGTTGTGTGCTATTCTGTGCTATATTCTATGTTCTAAGTGCTATTTCTGAAAGTGCTACTTCTGATTCCTGACAGTGGTCCAGGTGGCCCTGTCTTGTACATATCCCTTGTAAATTCTGCCCGTGCCTCTGGCACATTGTAAAGTGTGTGTTTTATCTAATGTGTTTTGGTGTAATACAAAGGCTATTTTTTATATAACCTTGTGTGGAGTTTCCTTTGTGGTGGGCCTTTGGTTGTTGTTGCTGGGGTGCGTGCGCAAATACTTAGCCTACATCGCCTCCAAGTTTAGCCTTGCTGCTCGCGCCACGTTACCTAGAGGGTGAGTAGGGGTTATCTTGGCGTGTAACTCCCTTGCCCTGACTTGGGTGTGGTGGTCTCTGACTGACTTTGGCGAAAGCCTTGGCCAGCCGGAGATCCCATTTCCAACATACCCCCAGTGCGATCCTGAAATTTTGTTAATGGGCAAGTGAAAAATCCACGATCCGTTGGGTTGGGGGGGAGGAAGCTCCCTCCCTTGCAGGCGCCCATGATATGTGACTTGACTGAGCAGTCACTGCAGCCTAATCATTAAGAGAGGGTACTTCTGAAGCATTGTCATACCACACTTGCGGTCTTCTCTGACATATCTTTTGTCCTTTTTTCTTCCACTCCCCAGCTGCTCTCGCCATCTCCTTCTCTTCTTTTTCTTCTTCCTCATATCAATCCCGCTCCACGTTTACCCACTTTCTCCTTCTCCCCATCCCATTCTTGTCTCCATTTCCCTCTCACTGCCAGTTCTTTGCTTTCTCTCTTACCGGTTTTCCATTCTCCTTTCTCCCTCCCAGTTCTCCAAAGCCTCTGGCTACCTTTCTTTCTGTCCCTCTCTTACCAATTTCTCCATTACCCCTTCCCCATTTCTCGTCTTTGCGCCCTGACTTTTTTCTACTTTGTTCCTCTCTCCCCCTTTCTCTGCCACTAAATCTTATTTCTCACGAGTCTCCTCTCCTTTTCCTTCAGGCTATGTTACAATTTTAAAAACACAGACTGTCTGGTGGCCTTTAGGGTCCCGGCTTGGGATACGCTGAGCAAGATAGCGACTAGTATTAAATCTGGCTTGCCTAAAGATCCTGCGCCGGCTAAAGTTTAAGGGGTAGCACTGAGACTTTGGAGCCATATATCAGACACTTGTTAGAACTCTCTTTTAGCTCAGGTAGGGTGCCGAAAACATGGAAGGAGGCAGTGGTGCTCCCTTTGAAAAAAAAGCTGAACATCAGTATGGTTCAGAAAAGGGGGTGGTGATGAACAGAGTGTCTGAAATAAGCAGACCACTCTTACCCAGTCCAAAGATCAGGGCTTGATCCATCACCGTTATTTAGCTCACTGCCCCATCCCAGCTCAGAACCTGGCTATATGAAATTAGTCTGTCCCTGGCCCAGTGCATCATGGGAACAGGGCAGACCAAACTACCAAGCCAATTCTTCACCAGAAAGGAGACAAGCCTCCGGGGACCGGTTTCTGGCATTTCAGCCGTCGTCGGCCCGGCTTGCTTGAATCCTGATGGAGCAGTGAGCAAGGGACTCATGTCTGAGTATACCCTGCCACACCTATAGTGGCCAAAAACGATTCAGAAAAGGGGGTGGTGATGAACAGGGTGTCTGAATTAAGCAGACCACTCTTACCCAGTCCAAAGATCAGGGCTTGATCCATCAACGTTATTTAGCTCACTGCCCCATCCCAGCTCAGAACCTGGCTATATGCAAATTAGTCTGTCCTTGGCCCAGTGCATCATGGGAACAGGGCAGACCAAACTACCAAGCCAATTCTTCACCAGAAAGGAGACAAGCCTTCGGGAACCGGTTTCTGGCATTTCAGCCGTCGTCGGCCCGGCTTGCTTGAATCCTGATGGAGCAGTGAGCAAGGGACTCATGTCTGAGTATACCCTGCCACACCTATAGTGGCCAAAAGCGATTCAGAAAAGGGGGTGGTGATGAACAGAGTGTCTGAATTAAGCAGACCACTCTTACCCAGTCCAAAGATCAGGGCTTGATCCATCACCGTTATTTAGCTCACTGCCCCATCCCAGCTCAGAACCTGGCTATATGCAAATTAGTCTGTCCCTGGCCCAGTGCATCATGGGAACAGGGCAGACCAAACTACCAAGCCAATTCTTCACCAGAAAGGAGACAAGCCTCCGGGGACCGGTTTCTGGCATTTCAGCCGTCGTCGGCCCGGCTTGCTTGAATCCTGATGGAGCAGTGAGCAAGGGACTCATGTCTGAGTATACCCTGCCACACCTATAGTGGCAAAAAACGATTCAGAAAAGGGGGTGGTGATGAACAGAGTGTCTGAATTAAGCAGACCACTCTTACCCAGTCCAAAGATCAGGGCTTGATCCATCACCGTTATTTAGCTCACTGCCCCATCCCAGCTCAGAACCTGGCTATATGCAAATTAGTCTGTCCCTGGCCCAGTGCATCATGGGAACAGGGCAGACCAAACTACCAAGCCAATTCTTCACCAGAAAGGAGACAAGCCTCCGGGGACCGGTTTCTGTCATTTCAGCCATCGTCGGCCCGGCTTGCTTGAATCCTGATGGAGCAGTGAGCAAGGGACTCATGTCTGAGTATACCCTGCCACACCTATAGTGGCCAAAAACGATTCAGAAAAGGGGGTGGTGATGAACAGAGTGTCTGAATTAAGCAGACCACTCTTACCCAGTCCAAAGATCAGGGCTTGATCCATCACCGTTATTTAGCTCACTGCCCCATCCCAGCTCAGAACTGGGTAAGAGTGGTCTGCTTAATTCAGACACTCTGTTCATCACCACCCTCTTTTCTGAATCATTTTGTTGCCAGGTTCTGAGCTGGGATGGTGCAGTGAGCTAAAAAACGGTGATGGATCAAGCCCTGATCTTTGGACTGGGTAAGAGTGGTCTGCTTAATTCAGACACTCTGTTCATCACCACCCCCTTTTCTGGAACATCAGTATGGAGCAGTTAAACAACCTGCTCCCCATCTCGCTTTTACCCTACTTCGCCAATATTTCGGAGGAAGCTGTTAATCAACAACTGACAGCCCATATTGACACTCATAAGCTGCTCCATCCCACGCAATCTGGCTTCCATGCACTCCACTGGATGAGGGTCAAACGGCGGCACTCATTTTACCTGACTTAAGTGCCTCATTTGACACTGTAGCGCATCACACTTTGCTGCAGTGTCTGAATAGGGGAGGAGTGGCTGGTAAGGCGCAGGAATGGCTGGAATCCTTTCTTCATGTTCGTAGTTTCCAAGTAGCACAGGGACCATGAAGGTCAAAAGCTATAAGCGTGAAGCAAGTGTTCCCTCAATGGTCCAGCCTTAGCCCGACCCTTTTTAATCTTTATGTGGCGCCAGTGGCAGAGATTACCGATAAATATGGGGTGGAAGTAGTGTCATATGCAGACGACACTCATCTGGTTGTGGCTTTGGCACAGCCAGCTGAGAGTGCAGCCAGTAATTTCACCTCTTGTTTACAAGAACTGGCGGTCTGGATGGCTAGCAACGGTCTGCGATGGAACTGTGATAAAACCGAGGTGCTGATTGTAGGGAAGGCGCCGTCATTATGGACTTCGGCGTAGTGGCCTCAGACGCTTTGCCCTCTACCCTCACCCAGTGAACAAGTCAGGAATCTGGGGGTATGGATTGACTCTAAAACCTCATTCGAGTACCACACTAGACGAGTTGCAGGCACCTGTTTTGGCAACTTGCGGTGCCTCAGGAAGACTTTGGATCAACAGCTAGGAAATGCTTAGTCCATGCCTTGGTCACTTTGAGGCTGGACTATGGTAATGCCCTTTATTTGGGAGCAAATGTGAGGTGCATCCAGAGGCTTCAGCGCATACAGAATACGGCAGCTCATCTGGTGTTGATGCTGCCAAAGAGCGCTCCCTCTAAGAAAGCTCTGGAGATGCTACACTAGCTGCCAGTGAAAGAACGGGTGCAGTTCAAAGCCCTATGTGTGAGTCATCGGATCATAAAAGGGGAAAGGGCCCTGTTATCTCCAGAACCTGCTAACCCTATACAATCCGACCCGGAAATTGAGATCTAGCAGGACGGGACAGGTAAAGGTCCCTAAGATCAGAAGAGTGAGAATGGGAGGGCGCTCATTTCGATTTCTGACAGCACAACAATGGAACAGATTACCTCTGATGCTTTGGTTGGAAACCTTAGAGCTGGCTTTTCGTAAAGAGCTGGAAAACCTACTTATTCCATAGGGGGTAGGCCAGAGAGGTTTTTCCGGGGGAATGGGATATATGATGGCAAGGGAGGCTGTGCTAGGCTGGTACTACAGCGCGGGGACACACTGGTCAGTGTAACCATGCGCTTTATAAGCTCAGTTTACTTACTTACTTACATCCAACTATCTCTGAATATTACATGGAAGCACATTTAGAATTTGGACCAGTGTGCCTCTGCAGTGTCGGTGACCTGGCCAAAAAGGCTGAAATAAATCCAAAGCTGTTCAAATCAGTGGCCCCGGAAATAAATTTGGCCCTGGCACTCAAAATCCTTAAGATGTCCCTGTGCATTTGTTAAAGTTTTCATGTTAATCGCAGCACCCATCATGAGCTGCAATTAACATGAAAACCTTAACAAATGCTCACAATCACCCCGCAGCCCAACCCTATTATGAAAAGAAATGCAGCAACATAGCTGCCAATTTTTCAAATTGCAATGTGGGATGTTTTCATACTTTCACTGTAATTATTAGTGCCATTTGAACAGGGCCGGCTTTAGTGCTGGTGGCGCCTGCTGTGAACGTGTTTGTTGGCGACCCAATGACCACCTCTTCCACGGATATTCTCATTACCAACCTTTAACAGTGACCCTCAAGTCTCCAAAACCTCTCTCTCTTTCATATTTATATTGTTTAATAGCGCCACTCATACCAGTGTAAGGTGTTAAGCACTTTACATCACATACACATTACACAGAGACACTGAATCATAGTGTGTAAATCAATGTATAGGAAATGTTACATCAGACAGAGGAATAAAATGTCTTTTCTTAACAGAGCTGGGCTGCTAGGGTTTTAAGCAAACGTTTGTAGTGATATTTGGCGCTGCACACACGCGTGCTGTGTTTCCTGGCGCACATAGCCACGGCTGAAGCGCATAGAGACCCTACACTGCCGCACACAGAGGAAAAAAATTGGAGGGAACATTGTCTGCGATATGGCAGTAGTGCACACCAATCATTGTAAGTCAAGTGCAAACGCAAGTCCGATCCTCACCGTTGACAACCAATGTTAAAAATGGGAATTCTAGCTAGCTGAGACTTGCGCCAAAGTGAGGCAGAAACCACCACTCTAGTCAGGATAAGGGAGTTACACTTCTAAAATAACACCTGCTCGCCCACTTAGTAGCTTGGCGCGAGCAGCCAGGCTTATCTTAGAGGCAGTGTGCAAAGCATTTGGGCATAACCAACAGTAAAACAGTGTATGCACTAAAAAGGATGCCACACCAGTTTAGAAAAATATTAAACGTTTATATACTTAAGACAAGCCCAAGTACAATAAAAAAAATCCACACTACTATACTTCAAAATCTTCACTTATCAAAATATGCTTTAAAAATAGTTCCTTGATGTTGATAGCTCCGTCTGGGGCTATCGCGGCGTCGTGAACAGCAAATCTAACAGTTCTGACCTGTCACGGGGTCGCGGGCCAGCTACGGTGTCGGGGAGACCCGCAAACAGTATCTGCGAGAGATGCAGGGCGATGGGGCCCTTGAAGTTACTTCGCATTGCAGGTTGGCTCCTTTCTGATGGGATCCGGAGCGCTTGCGCCAACAGGTGTCAGGTGGTGCGGTGTGAAGCACAGCGGTGCTGTGTGCGGTGTCCCCAGGTTGCGGTGCGAGCAGAAGCTCGGTGGCAGCATCAGATGGCTTCGTTGGTGAGACCAGGGTCGCGGTGCGGCATGGTGGTGATGCCCTCTGCGGTGCCAAAGCTTTGGTGTGGAGTGCGGTGCCCGCAGGTACCGGTGCGAGCAGCGGCTCGGTGTTGACTTCAGCAGGTGTCATCGCGGAGACCAGGGTCGCGGTGTGGTGTTGCGGCAGTGCCCTCTTTGGTGCCTTCAGGACACAAGTTCGGCAGGGCAGTCGTAGACGGCGTCGAGTGGTGTTCTTCGTGTTGCAGCACAAAACACACAGTCCCAAGTGCTGTGGGTCGAAGAACCTGAAGGCATTGCTGTTCCTGAGACTTCATGAACAGGGGGCAAGCTTTACCTCAAGCCCTTGGAGAGTCTCACCAATTAGGTTGCAGAAAGTCCAGTCCAGGCCTTTCACTGCCCACGACAGAAGCAACCACAGCAGGTCAGCCCAGCAAAGCAAGCAGCAAGGAAATCTCCTCCCTCTTCCCCCCCATCATAGCTCAGGTCTGTTTAGCCCTTTCCTAACCTACCTAGAATATCAGTAGCCACCCAGCTTCCTAGTCATCTGTCGTCCAAAAACCAGACAGGAAATCCACATTCCAGCAGAGGCACACAGGATGACCGAGCAAAATAATACCCACTTTCTAAAAGTGCTTCTATAAATTCAGAATAAAAAGGGCACCCTCGCTAAAGGCTGTGTCTTTAGACGCTGAGTTCAGGCATAACAAACTTCATCTCACTTATACCTTTTATCGAGCTACATATGTGGGTGGCACAATCCGTGCTGCAGGCCCACGAGTAGCGGTTGACTTACAAGCCCCTGCACTCACAGTGCCCTTTACTGGGGACTGACAAGTAAGTCACACATCCAATCATAACACCATTTAACACAGGCGCACCAGCGCTTTTACCACTGATCGGCAGTGCGAAAAGCACACAGAAATGTTATACCAGCAAAAACAGAGTCAAAACCGGGAGGGCAGAAAGCAAAAACTCGGGGGAAACATGCCAAAAGATAACAAGTCTAACAGTAGGGTAGGGAAAAAAGTGGAGGGATGGCACTTCAAACAGTCATTAACACCCCCAACCACTCCTGCCCCCCAATCAGGCTGAGCATAAGACCCCATCATCCCACATCCCCAATATAGACATGCCATTATGCAAAGAAAAGGAATTATCCCCCGGGTGGAAGAGTCCAGGAGCCTAACGTGCCCACCTGTAGGGGTCGGGCGGCGGGACAGAGTTCACACATGAAGGTAGCCAGCCTTAATGTAAGTCAGACAAGCATAGACAGCAGCAATAGAATATTGCTTAGGGAAAAGGATTCAAATGAGGAGAGTCATTGTCCCTTAGAGCAGGTCTAGCCCACTCCGTTGGATCTTCGACAGCAGTCTCTTGTGAGTCAAGCATCACTGTGTGAGCTTAATCGTTGTCACTGGTGTTGTTCTCTTCCTCCATGTCTTTTCTTCATCGGTCTGACTTCTTGGCCAGTCCCAGATCCTTTACAAATCGAGCCACACTCGTCGGGGAAGTAGGTGTTCCGTCCGGTGTGGAACATTCAAAGCTTTGCCGGGTATAGTAGTGAGTATTTAAGGGTGCATTAATTGACATGAAGTCTCTTCTTGTTGCTCTTACTACCAAGGTGAAATCTGGGTAGAAGGAGACCCGGGTCCCCTGATATACTACATTTTGCATGTCTCTGGCTTGTCGCAGCACTGTGTCCTTGTCCCAGTAATTCAGGAGGCGTGCAATATTGGGTCTTTCTGGTGCGCCCAGAGGGGGTCAAGAGCCAAGGGATCTATTGGCTCGCTCCACTATGCACACAGGTGACAGTGATGCTCCAAAGAGGGCCCACAGTATTTCCTCTACATAATACTCCACAAGTGACTTTGCCGTGGATTCTGGCACCCCTACTATTCGTAGATTGTTGTGGCGCGATCTGGCCTCCAAATCTTAGTTTTTATTTCTAATCGCCTCGAGTACCTTTACTATGCTGGGAAGCTTTTCCCAGGTAGCCACGCCTTCATCTTCTTGAGCGGAGGTGCGCTGTTCTACCTGTTTGAGGTGTTCTTCAAGCTTTGTCACCTTCTCCTTCATGTGATCGAATCTGTCTGATAGAGTCGATTTTATTGTCAATGGCAGTGAGGGATTCCTTGAGGCCACTAAACATTTCTTGAATGTCTGGTTCAGGAGGGGTTGTACCACCTGATTCCAACTCCAGTTGGCTTTCCTCCGTGGCTGGGGGCCCTTGGGTGGATTTTCGTTGCTCAATTTTTGTTTTGTTTGGTGTCAGTTTTCCCCATTCTTCGGATATGATGTATGCTTCAGCAGGGTTGTGAGCTTGTTGCAGTGACACCAAGGGCTTCACCAAGGGCGTGTTAGCGGATTGCAACCGGGGGTGTCACCCACTGTGTTATGATTTCCACTATGCACCTGCCCGACTGTTGCTGGTGTTATGCTTTTAACCAGTCATGGTGAGCTGCGCTTACTTGGGAACAGTACTCTTCAGAACAGCTCTCACCCAGAGTTTCTCAGTCTTCGACCTCTCATAGGTTCCACATCCCGGTACCCCACACAGTGCTGGATACGTGAGATTGGTTAATTGGCTTGACAAGGTTTAGGCGCGGTGTCTATGTTCAGGGGTGCGGTGTGCGCAGTGGCCTGTGTCTGTCGTGATGGCAGTCCACAGTGTTGGTGAGCGGGCGCATATATACAGGATAGCTTCTGTGCAGGTGTCAGGCAACACTTTCAGTGGTAACTGGAGGCTCTGCCCTGTCTGTGCTGACAAGGTTCATGCACCCCTGATGGTCACTGTGGTCAAGTGCTTGCTTATAGTTAATGAGATGGGAGGCCTCTATGCAGCAGGGGGTCACTCTCTGGTGCTCAAACCTGCTGTTTCCTTGTGCTATGGCAGCCAGGGTCGGCTGTCCTCTGCAGTCCTGCCCTTGCACTGCCTTTGTGATGGGGCTCGCAGGGCTCTTGCATTGGGAGTGACGCCCATCACAAGGCTACGTCGCGGCTTCGCTTGCTCTACTCCAGGTTGTTTTCCTGTTGGTGGCTGACCTGGGTCATGCTGTGGTGGCTGCCTGTGGATCCAATCTGGGCCGGGTGCGCTGCGCAGGGCCTTCTGCAGTTCCCTCTGTCACGGTCTGCTTGGAGCCTGCTTGTCAGTCTGCTGAGTGGAGGGAATCAGGCCTCTTACCCGCGGCCTAAGCACACTTACCTGATGGGTTCACTCACTTTCGTCCGTTGCGGTTTTGACTTTGCAGCTGTTGGTCAGATCACAGGGGTCCCATCTCCTCCTCCAGGAGGCCAAACATCTCTTGTGCGGGCTCCAGGTGGCAGCTTCTCCCTCTGTGGGATGCAAAACCACTCCCCGTCTTCAGGCTAGGCTGCACCTCTACTCCTACGGCAATCTAATGGCAAGTCGTTTTTCTAGAGACTTGTTGCTCCAAAAATGTATGCCGGTCAGGCCGTCGGTTTCCGGGCTGTCTTGCGTTAGTTTGGTGTCGGCGATGTCGGCTGGGATGGTGGATAAATGCTGGATTTGCTGTTCCACCATCTGAGCTTTACTACAGAGTGGCCATCGTGGTGTCATGCTCGCTAGCGCCACCCTCCGAATCCCATTGTTTGCTGCACTTTTACTAAAACAGCCTTTTTGAGCTAACTGGCCATAGTAAACATGCAATATAAAAAAAAAACAGTTTGGGTACCATGTATAATATGGTCCTCTCACTCCATCTTGTGGTTCTGCGGCGTTAGCACCAGTGGGGTTATGGTTAGATCAGAATTTCCATGGAAAGGCATGAGGCAAGCTTCATAAACTGAAGGGAACTGGCTGCGCCTAACCCTGCAGCTGACAATGGCTATGTATGGTTGAACCCGTCAATAACGGAGGTTAGTCACTACATTGGGTCGGGCACAGGGCCTGACAAATGCCAAACCCTGCAGCCCACTGCAGTTAGCAGAAGGCTGATAGCAATCAAGGTCAAACGGTTACGGAAGGTGGGATGCAAGGCAGAGTCAAAGCCCTGCACTCCGCGCATGCAGTGTACAACTTTAAGACCAGCAGCGGCCCGTCCTCTGCCAAAGTGGTGGGGTGGGCCAGAGGATGGATCGGGGGAGGTGGTTCGGGGGACGAAATAGAAATACAACTTAAAAAATAAACGTACCTGATCTCCGCCGCCTCCGCCGCCCGCACCATCGCTCCATTCTTCTTCTGGGACAGGCTCCCAGACTGCACTGCAGCCAATCATGATGCCGCATGAAAGCCTGTGCAAGGGAGCCTGTGCCTGCTTTCTCTTGCCCCAGCAAAGCAGGTGTGGCTGGAGAAAGCTTCACTGCACATGAGGTGTTTGGCCAGCCTGAAATCGACATGCGAAGGGAAGGGACAAGGGAGTGCACTACAACTCCTATCACTCGTCCACCACAGTGTCAACCTTCTGGATCTGCCCCCAAAACTCAACAAAGTCCTGGGGGCAGGTCTAGCAGGATTCATATAAACAATACCAAAATGGGTTTAGAACCCGTTTTAGTTGTGGGGGGATGGCAGCCCTCATGGAAAAGCCACCGCTGTTTGAGACCATTGATCTCATCCTACTGCAGACAATTAAAGTCTGTTAACTGTGAATATTAGACACCCACAAAGGATGGTTTGTATGGCCTGGCCAGCGGTCACACCATGCATCCCACCTTCCTCTCCGTATAAAAAATGGCCCCATAGACACATTGGTAGACGGAGCTGGACCTGGAAGGCCCTGCGGTCGACCTCTGCTGTGAGCAGTCAAAGATAGTTCACAGTTCAGATTAGCTGTTGGTGTAGGTCTGAGCAGCTTCTGTACACACACACACACACACACTCCCTGGTAAGTTAGGATACAAGGACTTGCCATAAATGGTTGAAATTAAGTCAACACTAGCTTCATGATCATGTTTGACTCACTCAAAGAAGAACACAAGCTAGACAACACTGAGCTGTACAACTTTTTGAAGATCAGAGTCGCAATTAGCAAAGCAAACATCAACAAACATACACCCTCAATCCTGTAATACGCCGTCAACCTAAAAAAACTAGGTCACCAAGTAGCGCACCTGTACAAAGCCCTGAGCCCCAACTCCTCCAAACTCAACAACAAGGTCACATCCTATTGGGAAACACTAACAGGGAGGGAGTTCAGCGAGGACAAAAAGACCGACCTCTGGTCTTCCGCGTCAAGAAGGAAGGTATCCACTACCCTAGACCAAACAAAATTTTGGTTGATACACAAGGCATACTGGACCCCCGCCCGCCTCGCCTCCATGGGTATCCGAGAAAACGACTCCTGCTGGAACTGTAACAAACAAAAAGGAGACCTTGCACACCTCCTCTTCCACTGCACCAAGGTCAAAAAATTCTGGAACACGATAAACACACTAATCAACGATATAACAGGAGCTACACTACTACTTGACTTCCACTACCTAGCCCTAGGGTATATGGATCCATCAATCAAATCCAGAGAGGACAGGGACCTGATTGACCTCCTGCTGACAGCGGCGGTCAAGACGGTACTGAACAACTGGAAGGACACAGCGAAAGCCACCTTTAAAGCCTGGTTCAACTGGGTTACATCCCTAAGGGGAGCAGACACCATAACTACCAACCACACATCGAAGGCACAGAAAAAGTGCGAAATGTGGCTCTCACTAGACAACTACCTGTCCTCGCACAAGCCACCGTAATCACAGCAGTGGACAATAAGCGACACCACTGAGCCAGAGACCACTACACAGCACACACCGACCACTGCCTATTCCGACCTACCATGTGCTTCTTCACTCTCTATCCTCTCTTTCTAAGCCACCAGGGGAGTGCGGCCACGCGAGAGACAATCGAACAGGTGGGGCAAAGCCGAGAGAAGCCACAAGAGGAAAAGCGGTCGACTGGACCATCCCCCTCGGGGGCGTTTTTGTTTCTCTTCTTTCTTCTCAGTTACTCCCCATGTATATCCATTGCACCATGTAAATATAATTTTCAATAAAAAATTACTGAAATAAAAATAAATAAAAAAACACTAGCTTCAAGCACGTGCAAGCAATGCCTCCTAAAAGCAGTTTTAAAACATGTTCTGCATAGCCTGCATTGATTCCCTTCTTGTCACAGCCAACATCTATACACAGTAATGGCTAGCATTCAACATGGATACATTTACAAAAACATCTGGACATTGAATATGATTTAAAAACACAGAAATTCAATTAGAAAATACAAATTGAATGCAACGTTTTGGTTCAGTTTGCTCATAACACCATAATGTATATTTAAAAAATGTTGAGATTCGTTGAAAAACTCCAGTTAAAGTTCAGTTATGATTATAAAACAAAACCTAAAGCACTGAATGTGCCGTTTATGGTAAATAAACAAATCATACTTTGCACCACCATCATTGCTTATGATATCACATATTGTATCATTCATGGCAAACGATTTCTCAAATTGTTTAATTTTCAAGCAGTCCAATGAATTTGGGGGAGGTAGATTCCAATGGGGGTGGGCGAAAGAAGTGTTCCGTTATCTATATAACACACAGTGGCCTTGCCCACTGTATTGTTTTTGTTAGGTCAGACTTGCCATTGGAAGATGATTTATTGTTTTGCTAATATTTTTGGTGCCATTTGAGTTATCGGGTCAAAACTTTCCAAAACAAGTTTATCCACCTCAGCTCCTTCCAGGAAACTTTTGGGCGGATCAGTTAAGCGTGGCGAAGAAAAAGGAGTGGGTCCCAAAAACATTGATTTCCCGAGGTAATTCCCATATGAAACTTTGCTCTCTACTACAGAAATAAGTGGCCGAATGGAATCACATCAAATATGCAAAAAGTTAAAACTTTACTCAGAAATAGTGCTTTTTGTGATTTTCTGTAACTCTATTCAGCTGTTTTTGAGAAATTAGCATTTAAAGCGGTGCTCAGATTGGGCTTGTAGTCATTAAAAACGTAGGCATATCTGATTGGTTACTATAGCAGTAGTCCCACAGCACCAAAAATAAAAAAGTGGGCCCTCTGATTAGCCGAAGGAGCTTTTTCTCTTGCCTGCCATTTTTAGTATCGTCTGATCTTTGAGCCATCTAACTGACCGGTTAGGCCTTGCAGCCATTGTCCTGCTCTGTATGGCAGAAGGCTGTGCACAGTGGTGGTTGGCAGCCCAAAGTGGGCTGGGCATATGGCTTGGCCACAGTCCAAGCCCTGCAGCCAACGTCCCACTGTACATGCCCTTTGACCAGAAATGTTTTAAGACTTAGGCAAGTGGGCTCTGGCCCAGGGCAGCAGCGTTTCAGGGTGGTCACTGATACAGCCTGCTCGGTTCTGCAAAGAGTTTTATCCTGATGACCTTGAATAATTATTAAACATAGTGTCTTAAATACAGTGTCCCTTTAAATTATATTGATGTTGGTGATTTGTGAGAGTCTATTACTTTTTTCAGGGAAATGTTTTGTTTATGATGTATGCAATATCCATATTAAAGTTATTTTGTTACAAAACAGGACCTCACATATGAGAAATGGGTATGTGCCCCAGAGATTTTTTGCAGTAATATTAGTGAGCTACAATGGTGCTACTATATTGAAAAAACACAGCACTCTCACTTAATATTAGATGTAAACACATATAGGATTTGATGAGTATGCCTGTGCACTGTCAGTGACCTGGCCAAAGTCAGAATGTTAGAACTGGGAGTCTCTAGTTGGCAGAGGTAGGTACCTTTGACCAAATAGGGACCCTTACATCTAGTCAGGGAAAGGGGATTACACTCCTGGATAACCCCTGTTCACCCCTTGGTAGCTTGGTAGTTGGCACGAGCAGCCAGGCTTATCTCAGAGGCAGTGTGTTAAGCATTTGTGAACACATGCAGCAATACAGTGAAAACACTACAGATGGGCACCACACAGGTTTTAAAGTAAATATGTATTCTTTATATAGACTTAACACAAGACCACAACTGACAAAAATCCACAATACTGTACGCAAAATATACTTAAAGATGGTAGACGCCACTTAGTTAAAGTTGATGATAAATGCAACACGTTTCTCACAAAAGTACCTGAATGCGGAATGCAAAACAAACAAAACGTTTGCAGGGTTGGAGATGCGTTGGTTCCTTGCTTCGTGGGAGACGATTTGTCGCGCCTCAATGCTTGTGCAGAGTAGGGTATGCGTCTTGATCCTTACCGGAGAGGAGGTGATGCGTAGATTCTCGTACTGCGTTCCGGTAATGATGTGGCAAGATGGCACCTCGATGCGATGCGACAATGCGGTGCAATGCAATAAGATGGCGCCCTTGATGTGATGACGTGAAGATGATGCGAGCACGCCCAGCGGCTGTGGGGCAAACTCTGTAACTTTGGAGCCACGACAGGCCCTTAGAGACGCTTCTCCAGTGATGCGACTGCGACCCTCGGGTGGCGACATTCTTCTCCGGTGATGCGTTGGTAAACAGCTGCGACAAAGGCAGGCTTCTCTGCTGATACAGTGGTGACCTCTGTGGCGGCAACACGCTTTTCCAGTGATGTGACGACAACAGCTGCGACTGCAACACGCTTCTTCCCGTTGAGTCGCGCCTCCAGCTCCCAGCGACACGCAGTCTTCTGCAGACAGAATTCCCGGCAAGGTCATTCAGAGGGGAGCTGGTGGTGAAGTCTTTTGTCCCTGAGAATTCAGCAGGAGGCAAGCACAAGTTCATGCCCTTGGAGAAATATTCTGCAAGATGATGAAAGTTCTTAAAAAGTTCCTTCTCCTTTCCTTGGCAATAAAGAAACCACTGCAGGCCAACCCAGCAAACCGCACACTGGCAGAGGGGCAGTCCAAACTCCTGCAGCTTCCTTGGTTCTTCTCCTTGGCAAAGATTTGTCTTGTTGTTACAGAAGTGATTTAGAGTCCTGGGGTCTGGGCCCCAATATTTATACTGAAATAATCCTTTGTCCTCTGAAGGCATAGGGTCCAGTACCTAGTCCAAACCAGTTCTGTGCAGTCCTGGAGCACTTTGTTTACAGGACTCCATTTTTCCTTTGGCAGGGTTGGTCAGGGTCATCAGACACACCACAGGAGGTGAAGCCAGCATTGTGGAAGGCAGGCACAGTCCTATTCAGGCCCAGGTGCTACCCCTCCCACCACTCTATATGCAGATGTATCTATTCAGCCCTGTGCTGACTCACCCTGTCTCCTGGAGCCACCCCAGCCCCTGTCACTAAAAAAACCAGACATACAATACACAACCTAGCAGAGTCAGGCTGGAGGATTAGGTAAGAAAATACCTACTTTCTAAAAGTGGTATTATCAAACACAGAATGTTAAAACCAACGTTACTAAAATATGTATTTTATCATTCTGAGTTCAGGCATACTAAATTCGAATTTCCACCATGTTCCCATGGTCAGTTAGGATTATAAGCTGTTATAATCAAAGTGCCCATTCTGGCCTATGGAGACAGGTAGCCTTGCAATAGTAAAAATTGAAAATGCCTGTAATTCACTATCAGGACATGCCACACACATCAGGGAATGTTCTACCTCTTACATACAATGCTGCAGCAGTGTGGCGAGATTGACGCATCCCATTGACTGCCTGGAGAAATCCAGCGCACGGTACATCAGAACCAATGCATCTCGGCGCTTCCTCTTTGGAACTGACACATCACCACCACTGCGTGGAGGAAATTGATGCATTACCTCAACTGCAGGCTCGACCGACAATTGCTCATCTGTACCCAGCAGCTCGCTGTTGCGACCAGGATCAAGTTACTCTGCTAACTAGGCCTGTGTGGCTGCTTTCCCTATCTGCACCCCATTGCAGTCAGGCTGAACTGTTAACTTTGCCCGGGCCAGCACAACCAAATAGACCCTATTGGTGCTTATTCCTTCTAAGCGCTACAACACTTTTCTTCTTTCAAAATTCATTTCTTGACTTTGAATGATTGAAGTTTTGGCCTTGATATATTTATAAAATTATTGTCTTTTTTACTAACCTAATGTGGAGTCTTTTTGTGATGTTTTCATTGTTTTACAATGAATTGTGTTACCCAAATACTTTACACATTGCCTCTTGAGATAAGCCTGACTGCTTTGTGCCAAGCTACCATAGGGGGAGCATAGGTTATCTTTTAGTGTATATCTGACTCACCCTGACTAGGATTGTGGTTCCTGCTTGGACAGGGTGCATACCTCTGCCAACGAGAAACCCGATTTATAACACCTTGTATTAAGAAAAACAAGAATTCCATTGAAAAAAAGTTATGTTAAAGTGACATAATAGTTAGTTATGGTAAGAAAATCTTAACTTATGTTTAAAAAAAACTAGAAATTCATTGAAAATAACAAAAGTTAAAGTGAGGCTATATCCTAAGTGTTGAAAGAAGATAACAACTAATGTATGCAGTTTTCCTGTTATAATCTACTCAGCTAACTATACTTTAGGCCACGCCATGTACTCCTTCTGATCTCATAAATTACATCACTCATGATACGTTAAATGGCATCATCGGTGACATCACTGATGACATATCAAATGACATTCATTCATTGTGGCATGGTGAAGTGACCTGCTACTGGGAATTGCTGCAAGTAAACCAATATGCATATAGCTGATGATATTCTATGTAAATCATAATCTTCTCAGATGCAAAAATACTGAAGTTCTCGGCAGACCCAAGCACCTGTTTTTTTCACAGGGGTGCTTAATACACATGGGCCCACATAATGGGTCAAAATGTCTTACAGGTGCATTCGAAAAGCATTTTAACGGCACTGAATGAAATGCTTACAGTTAGGGTCTACACAGTGTGTTGTTTTTCTAGGCATTCAGATATCTCATATGTATACCCACTAGATGCTTGAGGGGGGTACTTGCATTTGTTCACATCAGATACAGAACAGAGTGCTTTCTCTCCGACCCATGTTCCTCTCTGGTTTGCATCGAGGAGATTGAGCAGATGGACCTCCAGAGGAAGGGTTTATCAGCAGCATTTGCTGAAGCTATTTTGCAGTCCCATCAGCCACCCAAAGTGGAGGTTCTTCTGTTAGTCTTCCTTAGATGGATTTTCTGTGCCCTGCGAAGGACTCTTGAAACCCATAACATTGTTTGCTTTCTTTTTTTTTTTAACCACTTCTTCTCAGATTTGACATATCCCTCTTCCGTTACTGTTCTCCACTTTCTTCACCCCTAGGTACCTATCATCTTTCCATCTCCACAAATGGATTTTTTTCTTATCCCTTCAACTTAAGATTTTCTTCTGAGAGGAAACATTTCACTAACTGGATTAGAAGAGAATGGCTGAAATGTATCTGCGAATATAGTGTTCTCTGTATATCTCTTAAACATTTTCTTTTTCTTGGTGTACGAAAGGGGGTCTGACCTGCTTGCTTTAAATCAGAAATGATCCACCTGTGTGTTTTAGAATATTTTACAAGCTAGTAGGGGTGATGAAAATGGACCTCTATTTTGTTTTTACTTCATGACATTTGGGAGTTTCGACACATTCGCTTTTAGAGTAACTGAATTTGCATCTCTCCAATTTGCTTTGTTTTCACAAGGGTGAAGAAAGACATTTCTGAACCCGGAAGTCCAGCAGCTTTATAGGCTGCTATATCCTCATAGAGTAAGCAAGTGTTGAGAAGTAGTGGGACAATGAAGTAATATCTTGATTGCATAGTGGAAATGTCCATTGAGCAGTCTTACTACTTTCAGTGGCAGTCACTATATTTCACATTTACTTCCTGTTTTGACTCTGCCCTTCGAGTAGTATTCATAATTTGGTGGCTAACTCAGCAACAAACAATGGAGAAGCCAGTCACATTAGGTTACAAAAGTACTAACATCTTACACATACAACATATGAAGTAATTACAACACCAGCTCCCACTATGATAAGTGTTTAACTGTTAAATCCATTTGGTTGAGATACTGTGGGGGATATTTACAAAGAAGTGGCGGAGAGAGGCGTTAGCCTTCCTGGCTTAACGCCTCTACCCACAACTTCTGAAACGCAAGGCTGCACCATATTTACAATGATAAACGATAAACTTAGCAGTGTAGCACCAACGCAGGTACCCTTGCACCATAGTGCATGGGTGTCTGTGTGCAGGGGAGAATTGTTTATGTGTAGGAAGGTGTCAATAAAATCAATGTTTAAACAGACAATCATAAAATCACAATGAGAAAATCCATTACACTCTGCATCCATTAAAAGTTCATATAAAATTTGTATAGTTTCCATTCCAGAGGATTAAAACAGTATTAAACTAGCAAAGGCTCGCATCTCAATAAAATGATTAGCTAAAAATGTGTGTCTTTTGGGTCAGAACTTTTTTCAGAAAAATTGTTATCCTAAAAACACTGTGGTCATTGTCTAAATATTGTAGTGCCAGAAAAGCAGGTTGTCATTGGCGAAGCCCCAACTGTTTTAGAATGGGTAATAGGAATAGGCTCCTAGCAGCAGAATAAAACCTACAGAAGAGAGTGACATGAATCGTAGATTGTGGGGAAATGTTATCACAAGGGCAGGTTCGGAGATTATGAGACCAGTCATTTGTTGTGGGGAAAGTGACCAGTCTATGAAAGACTCCCAACCTAAATCAGGTTAATAGGAACCTATCATAGGCACCCAGTACGAAAGTTGAATAGGGTTGAATGTTAAAAGTAGTTACAACCATCTGATTGTTTAGGACTGTGGGTTTTAGGATCTCAGATGACATTCTATTAGAGTCCAGCAACAAAATGCCCTCTTTTCTTAATTCCTTCAAAACATCTGAAAGGATATCTCTGTTCAATTTTGCCTCGTCTTTAATCCAGAGCCTGTGCCATAATAGCACAGGCTCAAGCTTAATTACATCAAAGATAAAGGGAAGTCCTAGCTCCGCATGGCAGATGCATGCGGAGAAACCATTCAGGAGAGATACAATATATCTTAGAAAGGAATTTTCTACTCTCTGAATTGGGTGCAGGTCAGCGAACCTCCAGACCCCACTCCCATAAACTGCCGCTGAAACACACTTTACTTTGTAAATTTTAATAAGCTCCTCAGGAGGTCTTTTACCCAGTTTTCTGGCAAAGACAGTTAAAGCAGATGTAGTACGTAAAAGTGCCAGTTTTTGTGCTGCAACCGCTTGTGCCCAGGTGTTATTATTGCAAAAACAACAGTTGATGGACAGAATGCAGAACAATGTCATACATTCACCCCAGTACAGAGATCTGGGCCTAAATCCATTGTTTATTTGCTCACCACACCACTCCAATTCAGACATGGCCATATGCAAATCAGCCTTGACCCTGTGCCTCATCGGAACAGTCCAGCCCGAACAGCCAAGCCATGGCTTCTCTGGACCGGAATCAAGCATCCTAGGACCGGTTTCTGGCTATCAGCCGTCTTCAGCCAGGATAGCTTGACTCCAGTGGTGTGGAGAGCACGGGACTCACGTCTGAGCATACACGTCCCACTCGGGGTGACAAATGCAAAAACAACAGTTGATGGACAGAATGCAGAACAATGTCATACATTCACCCCAGTACAGAGATCTGGGCCTAAATCCATCGTTTTTTGCTCACCACATCACTCCAGTTCAGACATGGCCATATGCAAATCAGCCTTGACCCTGTGCCTCATGGGAACCGTCCAGCCTGAACTACCAAGCCATGTCTTCTCTGGACTGGAATCAAGCATCCTAGGACCCGTTTCTGGCTATCAGTCGTCTTCAGCCAGGATAGCTTGACTCCAGTTTTGTGGAGAGCACGGGACTCACGTCTGAGCATACCCGTCCCACTCGGGGTGACAAATGCAAAAACAACAGTTGATGGACAGAATGCAGAACAATGTCATACATTCACCCCAGTACAGAGATCTGGGCCTAAATCCATTGTTTCTTTGCTCACCACACCACTCCAGTTCAGACATGGCCATTTGCAAATCAGCCTTGACCCTGTGCCTCATGGGAACAGTTCAGCCCGAACTGCCAAGCCATGTCTTCACTGGACCGGAATCAAGCATCCTAGGAACGACTTCTGGCTATCAGCTGTCTTCAGCCAAGATAGCTTGACTCCAGTGGTGTGGAGAGCACGGGACTCACATCTGAGCATACCCGTCCCACTCGGGGTGACAAATGCAAAAACAACAGTTGATGGTCAGGTGTTATTATTGAACAAAAGAATGCCCAAATATGAGAATGTCTTAGCACCCCCAATCTTTTGCCCTGCCACAAACATATCCTTAAGTTTCTTAATACCATGGCTGCAGCACATGATAAAAGTTTTGGAAGAGTTTACTCTTAAACCTAAGTCTTTCATAAAAAGGGAGAAACTATCCAAACCGCGCTGAAGGCTAACTTGAGTGCGAGACATCAGCACCTGCATCGCCTGCGACAAAAGGGCTGGAATTGGGTGACCCGCTGCGTGGGTGAAGACCTTGTTACCTTTAAGAAGGGCCTCCCCCTGTCCATTTATGTACAAATTAAAAAGGAATGGGCCAGGACACAATCCTGCCTAACTCCACTGTTAATCGCAAAAGCCTCAGAACATTCTACCTTCAAACCATAGCGCACTTGTGCCTTGGCATTGCTATAAAAACGTTTTAGAAAATAAATTATATTTAAATCAACCCCCATGACTTCTAAAATTGACCATAATTTAGTATGGACCACACAGTGAAAAGCGGCTGTCAGGTCCACAAATGCCAAAAACAGGTTCCCTTTCTTGGCCCTTGTGTATTTCCCCACCTGGAGAGACAAATTTAGACCCTGCTCTACGGTCCCCGGACCGTCCTGAAAGCCATATTGCAGGTCTGATAGGATGGAGTTCTCTTCAGCCCAGTACTGAAGACACTCCAGTACTATTCTGCCCACTACCTTAATTATGGCATCCAACAGGGAAATTGGCCTCTAGCACCCCGGATCTTGTCTGTCCTCCTTTTTAAAAATGGGCCTAATGGTAGATACTACCCAAGTTGGTAAAAAATGAGTGCTACAGCTAGCATTAAGCACCTGTACCAATAGGGGCCCCCACAAGGGTATGTTTGATTTACATATATATATACGGGGACCCCGTCTGGTCCAGGGGCCTTGCCACCCTGACTTGCACGAAGAGCCCGCTCCACTTCATCTAGAGTGAACATTAATTCCTTGTTTTTCAAGGGGTGATTTGAACCATGAACCACCTGGACATGATTATCACTCGCATTAGAAATTCTCTCGCCGCTATATACTTGGGCAAAATGCTGAAGCCACTATTCCTCGGTTATTGCTATCTCAATTGATGGGCCAACCTCTCTAGATAAAAAAGGAGCTCTGACTGCCTTCCAGAATGCCACACTATCGTTAGCTACTGAGGCCAAGTGTAATGTCTCCCATGCCCCCTTCCTCAACTTGGCCTTTTTTATCCTTTAATGCTTGTTTGTAAGCCCCTCTAGCTCACCTTATATAATGCCTATTTCGAGGAGTATTATGCAGCTCTTTATTTTGCTGCAAATATGTTTGAGTACATCTTGTGTCAAACCACCCATGCTGAGATCCATTACTCGTTTAGAGACTCACTTATTGCATTGGTTATTACTAGAAATGAAGCTAGAATGTTGTTGGGGGCAGCTTTTTCACTCAAGCAAGTCTCTATGTCTATTTTACATTTACCCACCACTGTTTTTATCAGCTTTTCTTGATCTACCATAGCCGAATGAAGGGAGTATCCATTAGTGCTCCCAATGGCTATGTTTTCTAGCAAAGGATCGCTCTTGTTAATAGAACTACAAATTTTACTAGAGGGTAATGAAATGGCCAAATAGAGAGGGAAATTATCACTAAGTGAATTCTCTGAGACAAAGAAAGAATGAAGACTATGTGCATAATTGCTTGAAGTTAAAACATAATCAATAGTGGAACAAAGTCCTCCACCATTGAAAGTCCAAGGTAGAGGAGAAGGTGTTGGGCAGAGTTAATTTGCAAATCCCAGGTCAAAGCTAAAAATTAGCTCATTTAACTGCTCCCCCAAAGCAGTGTGCCTGAAATGAGATGTGCATGCTCCTTCTTCTCTTAAAGCTCCGCATAGGTTGTCCCTAGCATTCTCACATAGCGTACAGTTGAAGGCCCCTACCAGTATTAATATGACATGTTTTATCTTGCTTTTACCTGCTAGTTCCAACGATTGCAACATATTTGTTATAACAGTTCCAGCTTTACCTGGGGGAATATTGTTGTAAAAATTGACTAAGACTATAGAGCGTGTTGTATCTAGATCGATTTTAACTAGTTGATGGTAATCATCATTAGCAAGCATCGTTATTTTGTGTTCATGCTAGACGATATATAAATACACACACCACCCTTAGGCCTGCCACTCTGACCATCAAATGCTGGGATGTGATAGGTCCTAACCCCATTCAAATTGGTCGCTTCCTTGGTTCATGTATCCTGGAAACACAGGTTCTCAAACAGTAAAATAAATTCCCACCACAGTTGGTTGTGCAGCTTGGATCGGAGACCACCAATATTCCATGAGACTATGTTACAGATAAGAGGTTTGCCATCAACGGAACAGTTATTGGGGCGGTTTACCATCCCCATTAAGTCCTCCTTTAGATGTCTAGGTGAAGCAGAGGGATTTGGAATACCATGGGAATCGACCTGAACCTCATTTGTTGGGCCCATAAAGCCTCTTGCCTCATCTCTGATACTTACAATAAGATCCTCATTTAGGTGGATAGATGAGGAAGAGACATTTAAAGTATCCTGGGGATCAGCCTGGGTCTCAATCTCCAAGTCCCTCAGCCCTTGAACCTCTTGTCTATCTCTTCCGGCAGAAAATATAGAAGGGTCATCATCATAACCCATCAGTGTCAGTCCAGATTTACCCATGATTTCATGCCTACAAGTTACATGACAACAATGGACAAATTTCCCAGAGACCAGTCAATCAATGTCCTCCAAAGAGTGCAAGACGTCAAAGCGATTGTGTACTGGAATAGGGTATCTAGGCTGCCTTGTTCCCATATAATTATCTCCTCCAAACGTAGGATCCTGTCGTATTAAGGCGCTAGATGGTTGATAAAAATATCCCAATGGTAGTATATTTATGTCATTGGGTTTGATAGGCCCATTATTGCCCCTTTCAAGGACAGCGTGTGTCAGTAAAGGCAAACCAAAGGCTAATACAACACAATCTCCTCATAGTGATTTAGCAGAATGACCCACCCACCCAATCGTTTGTACCATTTTAAAATTTGAAAAGACTTTTTAGACCGGTCCTGGTAGTTAAGAAATGTAAGGACTTATTCCTTAAGGTCGACCAGTGCTCAAAGACATTATGGGGTAAAGGGGGGATATTTGCCAAAACAACTGTGTACGGAGTTGCTTCTGGGGGCAGATTTAAATGTTGTGATGGACTGTAGGGCGCGTCTTGATTGTCCAGAGAATCTATACCTCTCTTTCTTTGTTTCCACCATTCGTCCTAGCAGTCTGTGCTCCTCTTCCTATACCAACAGGATTACTAGAGACTGCAGCTGTAAAGCCATCTCTGAGAGGATGTTGACCAATAGAGAGAGGGGCATTATCTATATTGGGTTTGTTGTAATTAATATTTTTCCTCCTATCTTGTGGTTGTTCAATAGGATTAAGGGTAGAGGATGATCCGGGTCCTTCATCTACTCCCCGGCTAGACAAGGGGAATTCTCTTGGTTTGGTGATGTCTACCAATGTAGCCAAATGTTTACTACTGGCCAGCTCTTCCACCTTGGCTAGCCTAGCTTCTGTATTAGTCATCTTTAACATGATGGGCTCCAAAAGGTTTGACATCATCATCTCAAGTTTACCCCAAAAGTTTCCATCTGGTATAATGTCAGCAGGCTTAGCTATATGTTTTACAGAAGTCGGTGGGCCCTCATTTTTATCCATACCGACATCAATTTTCGCCCTTCTCATTTGTTCTCTAGACCGGTTTACTCTGTTTTTGAGTACTTTTGCCTTTCCTTTTTTTCGGGGGAGGTTCTACAGCGTGATCTGGCCTACATTTAACGTTTTGCCCTCTAGTAGTGATTTTAGACCTAACAGAACTGGCTACGGAGTCAGAAGGTGAAGAGGAAACAATGTCTATTGCTTGGTCTGTTACAACTTGTGCTGATGTGTTCATCCCCAAAGGCGATAGTTCAGTGTTAATCGCCGTACCCAATTCCCTAAGTACAGGCGTCAGAGAAAGTCTGCTCTGAGAAGGAAGAGGTGCTAGGGACATCCTTCGTTCAGTGAGTTTTATTTAATTTATAAGGGCTGATTCTACAACGCATCCAAAACGCCTCCGCCCGACTGATCGTCAACGTCCCCCACCGCAGCCACATCACCCCCCACCTGAGAGACCTACACTGGCTCCCCGTCGACAAGAGGATCACCTTCAAGCTCCTCACCCAAGCACACAAAGCACTCCACAACGCCGGACCAGCCTACCTTAACAGCAGACTCAGCTTCTACACCCCCACCCGCCAGCTCCGCTCTGCCAGCCTCACCCTCGCCGCTGTCCCCCGCATCCAAGGAACATTCTCCGGCGGCAGATCCTTCTCCTACCTCGCCGCCAAGACCAGGAACACCCACCCTACCCACCTACGGCAGACCCAGGACCTGCTCGCCTTCAGAAGACTCTTCAAGCAGTAGTGGCACCCCCTCCCCTCAACGCCTTGAGACCCTCACGGGTAAGTAGCACGCTTTACAAGTACTTTGATTGATTGATTGATTGATTAATTCTGCCCTCTGTAGAAAAGCATCTCGGGTCCCTATGACACCTCAATCTTTGGTAAACTTGCGCTTACTCATGTTTGACAGTATCTAGCCACCAAATAATATAATATGACAACAGTGCTAAGAATATATGAGTTATTAGTCCCAAGGCCAGGCTCTTAGGGGGTGGCTAAGCCTCTTACGGTCTCTGACGGGCTCCGAAGGGCCCGCCCTTTGCCCGGGCTTTGCCCGGGCTTTGCCCTGGCGCGTCCCTCGACGCAGGGTAGAGGCAGCGTTTTATAGCGCAATGGTCAAGCCTCCAGCCACGGCAGCTGATGGTAGTTAGGGCGACGTGGTGCACCCTGGGACTCAGTCAACCCGCAGCCCAATCAAAGGAGTTTAGCACAAGGAAACCAATATAAAAGCCAGGAAATTCCTCTAGCGCGTCCCGCGCCGCGGGGGTTGAGGCAGCTCTTTATAGCACGATGGTCACGCCTCCCCCCAAGGCAGCTGATGGTAGTTAGGGCAATGTGGTACACCCTGGGACTCAGAGTCTCACCTGGGTGTAGCAGTGATGGCAGGGGAACAGAGAGTCAATCTGGGCAGCACCGATGAAACATGTCAACCCGCAGCCCAGTCAAAGGAGTTTAGCACAAGGAAACCAATATAAAAGGCAGGGAATTCCTCCAGCGTGTCACTTCCTGCACATAAACAATCCTTAAATTCCATTTTGTCACTTTCATGTGTGCTGCCTAATGCAGCACACATGAAAGTCACAAAACAGCATATTGTTTTAAGATTCTTTGTGTACAGGAAGGGTAACCTTCCTGCACATGAACAATCCATGGCATTTTGCTTTTTCCATGTGTACAGCACAAGGCAAAAATTAGGAGAAATAATGCATTTCTCCTCATTTCGCTAACTTAAGACCAGGTTAACCCTGGTCTTAATTTTGGCACTGCCTCCTATGTATGCCACCCTTATACAAATCGAGCAGCGTAAAAAACAATTGGTTTTGCATAGGAATGCCCACCGCAACACCCACTGCCCACCCCTTTCACACTAACCATAGCATGAAAGGGGGCCTTATTTACAAGGCAGCATTAAGGCAAGTTAAGTGGCTTAACGCTGCCTTGTAAATAAGGCTAAGTCCCTATCGCCACCACAATGTTGGTCAAACTGATGTTTTGTTGGAGATAGGGTCTTGTGCATATGTCCCTCTATGTTTTAATGCTGTCTTATCAATTAATGCTCTCTCGTTATTACGTTTTTTTTGTTTTTTTAGAACTTAAATTTTGATTATTGGGGTTATTTAAATTAATTAAAATACGCGATAACATTTGTTCACTGACTAACTCTGCCCCTAGAAGTATTAATACTGTTTTGGTAGAACAGCCAAGAAATTATATTGCAGAGAACAGTCATTGTTAGACCCTAGCATCTCAGATCCCAGAAGCTCATACAACAAGAAGGATAACCGGGGATGGGTAGGACTCGGCATAATGAAGTTTTACAGCAGCTGATCACGCATTTAGTACAATCTATATGACTGTGGCTACAAAACACACACTTACTGTTTTCCATAAACAGATCTTGCTCTCGAAAGGGGTAGCCATCTTCTTCAATCTTCTGGCTAACTTTCATCATGCTAGAGCAAAATATTTTCTCGTAGTCATGGGTTCCGTTTTTAAAGAGGGGATCACTGCATCCTTTCTACAAGTAAACACAGCAACATATATTCCTCATTAGAACTCCAGCTTCGTAGTAGAAGCGTATGTAAAACGTCATTGATTGAAGATAGCTGTTTGAAAAAACGTAAGATGACAAGTTTATTGGTTCAGTGCACATTGAGCCCGATGGAGCAGATGGGGTTACAGCCAGACAGCAAACGTTTATTGTGAGCACTCACCTTATCGACCATGGACACATGAAAGGCAGAATTGGCCCTCCAGGATGCAAACCTCCGACCAGAGGATCAAGCACAGATCTATGTATAGATTTGATACTTTGGTCTACGTGGCCAGTCGAACCGTCAAAGAAAAAGTTTAGGGGCATATGAGCAAGGGCCATATTGCCGCTTTAACGGCGATATTTTATCGCCCTATTAGCAAGCTATCGCTAACAGCAGTTAGCGACAGCTTTTAGGCGATAGCGACCGGTTTGGGGCCCGCTTTGCATGACAGCGATATTTATCACTAATGACATGCAAAGTGGGCATACCCAAACTGTTAGCGACTGAAAGCATTCGCTAAAACAGCTATTGCCTATTAGCAAGGCAGACATAGCGATAAAAAAATTGCTCTAGGCGTGATTATCGCTATAATCTAACGCCTGCTAAATACATGACTTACCTGTTTAACCAACGAGAGGTGGATTCTCAGGTTAAGTCCCCATTGGAGTTAATGCGTGAATATCGCTGGATTTCCAGCGATATTCCCGCCTTTCGCCACTATCGCTAGATATTTTAGCACAATGGAGAAAAACGTTGCTAATAGCAGGTTTTCTACGCTAACATATCCAGCGATAGGCAGCGATAAAAAAAATGCGCTAAGCACATTTAGAGCTACATATCGCTATTTCTTGCTAATATGCCCCTCAGGTTTTTTCACGTTTTGTGTTTCAACGCTGTTTTATTTTTGCGTAGAAGAATCCAATACCCTTTCACCATTTGACATTCTTGGGACTTGACATTTAGTATGGAAATAGTTTTACAAGAAACGCAATACTCACTCCACTCTGTACAATATCTTTAGTGGCTAAATATACTACCTTTTAATGATTCGGCTAGCAAAATGCTGTTCATGAATTCTGGATGTCTTCGGTATAATCGTGGCACTTGGCTGTTCAGAGGCATCGAGGTAGTCATGGCTCGCTACAGCCAGTAAAAACTACCTTTGCATTTTCAGAAAATACAGTGGTAAATAGGATCAAATTGGTATGCAATGTATAATCTCAACAGTCAGAGGCTGCTCCTCCGCTAAGGCAGAGGAGCATCGCCCTACTGCTATTTGAGCAGTGTAACAAATACAAATTAAATGATAATACCAAACCATTATTATCATTTTATCTTTCTGCGAGGGATTGGAGGCAGGTCTGTTCAGGACAGGGCTGAGCACAGTGAGGAGAAGTTTAACACTCCCAAAGTGCGCATGATTATTTGGCCGACGGGCCGGTCAAACAATGATGCACACTTAACATGTGGAGAACATGCCAAACAGGCTGCTCAGACCAATCACGGCGCTGCTCATGCAATGTCGTGATTGGCTGTGAGAGGCTAGGAGCCGGGGTGCTTGCAGCGCTCCAGAGTGAAGACGGAGAAAAGGGTGTGGCGGCGGCTACAAAGTAGGTACATTTTGGAAAATTTTTGTTTATCTAATTACCCCCCCATCCCTGTACCAAAGCAGCCGCCGGTTGTTATCAGCAGACTTTTGCTTACCAGTGCTGCAATCTCAGAGATGCACCATTTTCTGTGCCTAAGAGAGTAAGTGGCAGACAATTTGACGACGAAGCTCACTTTTGTTTCAGCATGGTTCATCCGGGTGTGAAAGACTAGAGGAAGAAGGGGCACAGGGAAGTTGCTTAGTTATTGAAATTCGGAGGGTATTGATAGAGTGGAAACCATATTTTTCCTGTAGGGGTGCATTCTAATCATGTATTGATTTCACCCACATATCATCTTTTGTTGTATTAAAATAAAGTGTTAGAATTGTGAAATGTATTAATGTGAAAATATGATGTGTTTTAGCCATTGCAAAGTAGCATTGAGAGTCAATGTAGAAAGTAAATGTAACTAGCAGAAAACTTATGTTTTGCAACAGAAAGTTTTCATGTACTAAACGTGTATATTAATCGTGTCATTTCACATGTAGGTATATGCATTAATTGAAGGAGCTTTTTTTCCATGCAAATTTGTAAAGCTCATATGATGCTCTCTTATGTTACCTGAATTTCGTAGGCCTTGAATGAAGTACCCTTAATGTGTGCTCTGGAATCTGTTCTTTCTCATGTTTTATGTTGCAGGTGTAAGAAGCGCTCTCCTTAGTTAGAATAACGTCTTTGTTTTACTAGTCAGGCAAGGAGAGAAGAAGTTACAATCGTGTTGCTTGAGTCGATAAAGGAAGGTCATTGCGCTTCAAACAGGAGAAGGCCTGGGAACCAAGGACAAATGTATCAAGGAAAAGAACACTGCTGTCCCACAGAAAAACACCTTCAAGATCTTACCTAGAGCAGATGGCGTGACTCGACCTGGAGTTTGGGACCACAAATACGTACGAATAATGTGTTGTTGGGAGTGGGGAAAGTGCCCACTTCTTTCTTGCCTTCTGAGAGGGAGCATCTTAGAGCAAGCTCTGCCTTGGTAGCTTTATGCTACATGACTCATTGATTGTGGAGAGAATTTTTAGGAAGGATCCACATACTGACACATTTTATACTTCCTAATGAAAATACTTAAGTAGGGATGTCATCTTAGTACTAGAGTAGGGATAGATTAAATGCTTTTTACTCACCAACCCTCAATGCAGTGAAACTTGGACTCATGCTTTCCGATCTTTTGCATTTTACTTCTTGAATTAATGGTATTGCTTATGCTACATCGTCTATATGTGATACGTAGATGTGGCTTTATGCTATTTCCGATGTATTTCTACACCCTCGTGTTGAGGTGTCCTTATGTTCAGTTTTTTGGCTTTGTAATCAATCAGCCTAACCTTAAGAAGTCATCTGTGGTTACTATGTGTCTAAGAGAATTATTGATTGACCTTTTAACAATTTTTCTCCCCTTTACGCTTACATACTGCGGAAAAGAACCATCAAATTGAGTCTCTACAACAGGTCCAGAACTTATGGGCCCGGCCCTTTCAGTTTGTAGCAGTATAGGATGGTTCACACATGAAGCAAAGGGAGAATCTAAAGTTAGTCTGCAATAAGTGAATCTAGAACCCAAAAGCCCAAAATAGAGCCCAATGATCGAGAACAGAAGGCAACTGATTCCACCGGTGACTGACGGACTTTGATGGTGTGGTGAGATCGTTGGTGGAAGAGGGAGTAAGTATCACTAGGGTGCATGTATGTGTTAGATTGTGAGAATGTTTGATTGTGTGATGTCTTGCGGAGTTGGTGTGAGAGTCGAGGGGATGTTGTTCCAGATAGGACGTGTTCCAAGGATTGAGATTTGAGTTGCGGGCCCCAAAGGGGCTTAAGATCCTAGATATATTAAAGGTGCAAAAGACACCAATATTGTGATTGTCTGACCGAAGAATTAAGGAGTTGTCGTGACATGTCATCTGAAGTTCTACCTAAGACGGGGTACTTTGTGTGACTGCGACATATGGGAATCGTCTAGTGAACCTTGTGTACAGAGGTGAGCTATATTGATTCGGGAGATCAACACTGGTTGAGAGTCATCATGTGTAAATGTTCTTGTGTGATTGAATTCTATTGATCCTTATAGATGTCAGACAATTACAGATTTAAGACAAGTGTGTGAGTGAATGCTTATGGAGAAATTGTGAAGGAGGGTAAGCCGCTGCGAGGAGTGAAGGTGATGTCATAGAGTGTCACATTGAGATAGGTCAGTTGGTGTAATGCCTTGCTGGGATTGGTCAGCAGTCATCTGGTAGTTGTGGTTGGAAAATGTTGCTCTCTCATAATCAATTGAACAACAAATTGCAATTTGAAACCATGCAATGTTTTAATGTGTTGCAAGATCTTTTCAGGGATGACGAAGGGGTTGTTACTCAAGTAGGCAAAAAGGTGCCACCAGAGGATACTCCAGCACACTATATGGTGATAAAAGTTGTGCACCATACTATAATTTGGCTTAAAAATTGGCATAAGATCACTGAAAAGTAGAGTGATATATAATTTCCATGCGTTGGTTCATTTTGGTTGGATGTACTGCATTAGCTCAGAGGAGCAATGTTTGCACTACCACCACCTTTGCCTAACCAAAACAGTTTGAAGTTTTAGATGCATTAATGCGGCCAGCTCATGCTAACCAGCAGGAGAAATAACAGAGAGAATGAGGAAAACTGCGAAGGCATATCAGGACGCGCAGCTTAAGCAATGGAGAGTGGATACTATTGAAGGAGAAAGGTTGCACCCAGTGCTGGTAGAAGAGGGAGGATGCAGGACAGGAGCAACAAGACAAATAGAAGCAACAGAAGTGACAATGAAGACAGCTTGTTGGAAGAGACGTTATCTGAGCCTCCTCGACCTTATAGTACACAATCAGGGGATGGGGGCAAAGCTCAGGATCTACTGAGAATGTAAAAAGCGCGGCAGCTCAGGTGGGTCCTGGTGCCAGAGCTGTGGGGAGGATTTCGGGAGGAGTAGGGGTAACAGAGTTGTACACCTTAGGCGGTATAGAACAGAGCAGAGTTAACGCTGCTTCATGGTTGACAGAAGCTCTTACAGTTCCAGTTACCATTGGTCCTGTTGTTCCTGTGTATGATCCATGCTCAGTGGGAAGCCTTAGTCAGAGTCAACTCGTACAGGCTGAAAGGACTGAATTGGGAAGGACAGGGAGCATGCATGGGAATTGCCCTTTGTTAGTGTCTATGGAATCTAGTACCCCTTTAGCGGCTATTGCTGATCCTTCTGGAGTATGCACTGGTTCCAGCACAATAGAGTATATACCCATGGCAAGCACTAGTTCAGACCTACCGTTGTGGGAAACCCCAGTGAGAGGACCAATAGGGGTGGTGTTAGAAGCAGGCACTGGCCAGGGAACCTCTGGAGATCAGTCTGTCTTAGATGCTGTGAATTTGGAATCCAGGTTGAGAGACCACAAAAACAGCAAGGAGTGTCTGAGTAGTACATAGAGTCAGGAAACCATCAAGTCTGCGGTGAATGTGAAACTATTGAATGTGATGAGGTTGAAGCTGAGGTAGACAAGATCATCAGTGGGAATTTACCTTTGGACAGAATGGAGACCTATGAGCCAGAAGACCTGTTATTTGTAGTGAAGAATGTCACCCTTAGGGCAAGACGAGTGAATGAGAAGTTGTCAGAGTTAGCTCAGAAGTATGGAGTGGACCTGTCTTGGATGAAAATGTTAAAGGGAAATCATAAGCTCAACAGCAGTGACCAGGAGCTGGAGGAAAAGTGAGTGACAGGATTGAAAACACATGGCCGATGGCCAGGAATTGGTCATAGAAACAAGGGCTTGGAGTATGCTGGATAAGAGGGAAGAGAGACGGTTGAAGAAGAGTGTGAGAAAAGCAACAGGAGAAATGCCCCCTCTAGGAAGAGGAAAGCATGGGGTGGAGGCATATACTTTGTGGAAGGTGTCTAGTAGATAGTATGTGCATGTTCCTTAGTGTAGGGGTTACTTGGCTGCTTTCACAAATTATTTTCCCAGGCTGGGGGAGAAACCAGCTGAGTGGTATAAGCAAGTTGATTGCTTTGTTAAGATTTTGATGGTGTTGTGGTGAGTTAAATACCCTGTTTGAAATTGTGGTTCCTAGCGACCTACATTCTGCTTGCAAAGTCGCTATTGTGTGGCTTGCTGCTGAGCCAGAGAGGTATTCAGGAACTCACAGCCCTTTGCCTTTGCTTATGAAGAAGTATGATCAGGTGATCACATGGTTGCAGTCCAAGATGGCCCCTCAGTACATCGATGGGGTTCAAATAGATCGACGATCCAGGAACCTAAAGAGTCAGTACCTGCTTTTTACAAAAGGCTATTGCAAGCCTTTACGCAGTACAGCGGGTTAGACACGCTCGACCCTAAAGACATGGGACAATTTGTATCTAACTTTGTGACTGGACAGAGGCTAAATATCAGCCTCATGATCCAAAAGCACTTAATCTGGTGGCAAAACAAGTCTATGGGACGCCAGCTACTGCAGTGACAAGGTGGACTCTAAGCATATACGAAAAAAGGAGAAATTGATGCTAGTCCAAATGCGGAACACCCTCATCATCATCATAATAACTTCATTCGGTTTCAAGGAAAAAAACATAAAATTACATAAAATCAGATATACATTTTGTAGTTACCATGACCTATTTACATATACATAATAATCCCTTCAGTTATTCCAATTATTAAAAGAGAATATGAATTAAGAATGTCATCCTGGAAATCAGTCTGAAACAGCACCAAGAGAAAATTCATTATTAATTCTAAATAATGTGAATCAACTACAATTATGAATATCATTTTCTAGTAGCAATTACCACTTTAATAACATTGGAAACCCCAATACATATATCTGATGTGGCCAAAGAATACAAAAGATGAAAACCATCAGTATATGAACATGGCCTAGAACATTTTAAGATTGGGACTAAAAATATACTCCTAGGCTCCTTATATATGGTGCAAAAAAGCATATATATAGGGTGCCAAAAAGCATACGGTGCAATCTGCATTGAAGTGCCAGATTGTCACAGGGGCAGGGCACAAAATTGTCCGCTTAGCCAGCTAATGTCGGAAAAACCTCTAAAAAATGCAGGGTCAGTAAGCGTAATCTTGTTAGGTAAAGGCGTGCCTGAATATTTGAGTTGAATGTTAGGTAAAAATTGCTGTTGAGTCGGAAATAAACACAGAGAACCTGCTACCTCCAGTTGGGAATGACAGGTGTTTGCCCTGCCTGAATGTACCTCTTTGATAATTCTTTTTGTATTCTCATGAATACATGGAGGGCAATCAAAATAATGTCCCAAGCCTAACTTATAAAAGTTATACCTGACAAAATATAGCCAGGGGATAGCTAATACACCATTAAGATTAAGACAGTCTTTAATAAAATCTCTTGTAAATGTTAGCTCTTCTGATTTTTAAAAAATATATATTTTTATTAACTTTTTACCAAAAAGCATTCACGGTACATCAGAATGCATTCGAAGATGTTACATTGGTACAAACATGCCATCAGGATGTATACAGTATTCATAAGTTGAGCATATCAGAGGCATGTGTCCATTAGAGTCTGACACATCGTGGTCGCAGGGGGGAACTAGGGGGAAAGGAACGGGGAACCGTGTGTGGGAAGAGTAAGACAGGTAACTAAAGCAGTGAAACTGCGAAGGAGAAAAACCCAGGAGGGGAGTGGGGGGGAGAGGGGTGAAGACCGAGCCGGGGGAGCAGGAGTGGATACAATGTTCAGGACATATCTGCAAGAAGGTGGGGGGGAGTAGGGAGAGGAGGGGGAGGAGGGGGGAGACTGGAGAGACAGGGGGGAGTCAAGTCATGTACACTCTAATGGGGCGTTGATGTAGCCGGGGCCATGGTGGCACATTGAGAAGTACAAGGGGTATCGCGCTTGTGGGCTAGCACAAACTGGTGAGACAGCGTGGCCCATTCTAGGGATATGGGGTGTTTGCGCTGTCCTTTCGCTTCCTCCTCCCTCAGGCGTCCTCCTCTGCCGCCGCCCATTTTTGCACCGCTCCCACCCATGTCTCAAACAAGGGACCAGTGGTCGTACGCCATTGCATGGCTATGTTCCTTTGGGCTAGAAGCAGGGACAGAGCAGCATATCGGACCTGTACCTTGTGTGTTTTTGGCCTGTGAAAGATCCCCAAAGCAGCTGCCTCCCAGGAATGTAGCCCTGTGAGACCTGTGAGAATGCAGATGGAGTCGAGTATGGCTGACCAGTAGGTCTGAAGGGCCAGGCAGCTCCAGAACATGTGTTGGAAGTGTGCATCAGGGGAGTGACATCTGAGGCATACGAACAGTTTGTCAGGGTAGAACCGCTTGAGACGCGCCAGGGTCTGATAGGCTCTGTGTAAGATGTAGTACTGTATATTTTTGAACCACGCGTTTCTCGACACTTTCTTCGGGAATTCTAGCGCTCTGTCCCACTCTTGGTCATGTAGTTGCCGCCAAAACTCGTCCTCCCAAGTAGCTCTCAAGGTGAGCAGGGGCTTGTATGTGAGTTCTCTGATTGACTTATATAGCCAAGTGACAAGGTGTCTGCCAATGCCCATGTAAAGGATAGTGTGGACTACAGGATGTGTTGCGGGCTCGCTGGTTGTAAGGTTGCTGTGTGGGCGAAAGCAGTCGATAAGTTGGCGATGTGTCAGGAACTGCCCCGGGGGGAGGCCGTGATACTCCATAAATTGCTCATATGGGCGAAGCTGTCCCTCTGCGAATAGTGCCTCCGCCTCCGTGACCTCAGATTCTGTCCACACACACAACATGGCGCTTGTGAAACATGTGTCCCCTCGCGGCCACCCCGCCAGCGGTAGCCGTGGGGAATAGCATGGGGTCCCTGCTGCCATACGATGAATTCGTCGCATGCACTGGCGGGCCACCGACACTTGCAGGGGGTAGGTTCGGCGGGGTTTAGCACCCGGGAGCAACAGGCGACAAAGCTCTGGTATGGGGACATGGCTGTGCATTGTGCAGGTCTCCCCGGAGTGTCTGCTGGAGTTGTGCTGCGAGAAGGTACGACTCAAACGCGGGGGCACCCAGATCCCACTGTGTAGTGGGTAGCTGGAGTTTGGTGAGGGCTATTCGATGCCGACCATTTCCCCACACGAGTGTACGAAGGAGCGAGTCCAGTTCGCGGAAGAAACGACCGGGTGGTACGACCGGCAGGATGGTGAAATAATACAATAGGCGGAGGACGATGACCATTTTTGCCAGAGCCACCCAACCGATGGGGGCTAGTGGGAGGTTTTTCCAGAATCCCACCGAGGCGTGGGTTCTGGCGAGAACCTTGCAGTGATTGCCCTCATAGATGTCGGGGGGGAACGGTAAAGGCGGACACCCAGATAACCAGATAACGGGGAGCGCCCGTGTTCCAGGGTAGGCTCTGCGTGCCGATTCGGACCTCCTGAGGATCGAGGGAATGATGCAGGGGGTACACCAAGGATTTCTCCCAGTTCACTTGGAGGCCTGATGCCTCCGCGAATTCAGACAAGACCGTCCATATGGTGGTCAGGTCCGCGGTGATATCCCAAATGTACAGCAGTGGACCGTATCCGCTATGGGAATGCCCCACGCGGTTCCCTCCTGGCGTAGGTGGATCGCCAGCGGCTCCACCGCCAAGGCGAATATCAGGGGCGAAAGGGGGCAGCCCTGCCTGGTACCCCTCTCGACTCACAGTGGGGACGAGATGTATCTACCCGGCCTGACCTGAGACGTGAGATTGGTGTATAGAAGCCGAGTATATTGCAACAGGGTTGGGCCTATTCCCGTCCGGCGAAGGACGGCAAAGAGGTATGGCCAGGTCACAGTATCGAAAGCTTTTTCGAGATCTAATATGATGCAGGCCACGCGGGGGAACGCGTCTCCTACCTGATCTTGGAAATGAAAGACCCGTCTAATGTTCTGTGACGTGTTCCTGCCGGGGACAAAGCAGTTTTGGTCTGGGTGAACCAGGGGGCCTAGTATGTACTCGTACCGGGCGGCAAGTATTTTTCCCAGGATTTTGCAATCTGCCGAGAGGAGCGTAATGGGGCGGTATGAGGATAGTTGTTGCGATTCTCTATGCGATTTAAGAAAAGACACAATGACCGATTCCTGCAGCGATTTTGGGAGTTCCCTCCGATTGAGGGCGTCCGCGAACATGGCGGTCAACTGGGGATCAACAGGGTGGAGAAGGTACTATAGTACTCAAGGGGCAGCCCTTAGAGGCCCGGAGCTTTGTCCCATGCCAGGGAACGTATCGCGCAGAAGACGTCAGTTGCTGTTATTTTCGTATCAAGGGCATCCCTAGTAACCACTGCGACATGGGGGAGCGATAGCAGGTCCAGGAAATGGGTTACTGCTTCCTGTCGATAGTGTGTCTGGGTGCTGTACACCGCGGCGTAATATTGCCGAAACGCGTCTAGAAAGTCTTGTTGGGAGTGCACCAAAGAGCCCGCGGGTGTCCGGATCTCGGTGATGGGTGTGGTGTCTGCCTCTTGGCGCGTCAACCACGCCAGTAGTGTGCCTGTTTCGTCTCGCTCTCTGTGTACCCGAGCAGCATAAGCTCGGAAATTGAATTTCCGCAAGTCCGCTAGGGCAGTAGCATATTTCGTTTTCGCCTCGGCCACCTGAGCCACCATAGCCGACCGGGCATCCTCTTTCTTGGTGAGTGTCGCTAGCGTGCGTTCTGTGTCGATGAGCGTGTGTTGCAAGCGCCCCGTGCAACCACCTTGAACACGTCCCATTCTACTAACCTGGAGGAGGCAGACCTGGTGTTATTAGTGAACTAATCTCGGACCGTCTGCGCGTGATCGTGCCTAAATACCTGGTCTGTGAGGCAGTTCCTCGGGAGGCGCCATGTGGGCACCGGTGGGTGGGGTGGTCTCCAACGGACACAAAGTATATGTGCATCGTGATCTGAGACTACATGGCCTAGGTAGTCAGTGTGTTGGACCTTCGGTATTAGTGCCGGGGTGCATAAAGATCTGTCTAACCTGGTCCGCAGGTGTGGGACAGAGTGAAATGAGTATAACTGTGTGTGGGGATGGTACGCTCTCCACGCATCAACCAACGTCCAGTGACTGACCCAGTGGCAGAATCTTTCTGACCGTGCAATGGCGGGAGAATGTTGTGGTGGTGAGTGGGACCTGTCGAGTGTAACATCAAGTTCACAGTTATAGTCGCCCCCTAATATCCATGGGAGAGAAGCGAATTGGGCCAGCACACCCGAGAGGGAATCCCAGAATCTATCCTGCTCGACATTGGGCGCATAAATGCTGCCTAACAGGACAGGCTGTCCATCCAATATACCTTCCATCAGGGCGTACCTCCCCTCCTTATCCACTACTCTGTGTGTTTCCTGAAAGGGAGTGCAAGGGCGAATCCAAATAGGCGCGCCACGCGCGAACGCAGAATATGATGTGGCGCATAGGATTACCCGCCAGCGCTGGTGCTGTGAGATGCGTTTCTTGCAGGAACACAATGTGGGCATGCTGGCGCTTTATGTATGCATACGTCATGTATCTCTTGCGCGGCGTGTGTAGGCCCAGCGTGTTTAGGGTGGGTGTACTAACATCTGCGTGCTGCATGGGTAGGCGGGTGAAGGGCTACCTGCGCCAGGGCGCGTGTTCCCGAACATGAGATGCACAGGTGCAAAGGGTAGAGTGGTGGTGCCGCACAGGGAAATAGCCCTCGTGTGCCTCCCTCCATATGTGTCAGCTGCCCGGGTACTCATGTATTCTGTGGGGTGAGATAACAGGGTAAACTGAACATGTAACTGAATGGGAAAACTGTCCCAATACCTGGGGCGCATTGGCACGCTCGATACGTCCAAACTAGCGCTCCTAGATCCAGGGAGCGAACAGTCAAGGGGTGGTGGGCCGAGCCTGTGAGGCGTGTTCCTTTCCAGGGCGTTAGCAGGAGAAGGGATCGTCAGTGCGGGGTGTAGTGTGTCCAGTGTGTCCTGACGCGCATGGTGGGTGGCCCCCAGCCGGGAGCCCCCTCACAGAAGTTCTTCTGCAAAGTGTGTTGTCGGGCTATGACCGGTATCATCCCTGTTGGGCGGTGGCATCGATCAGTGGCGTGACCGGAAGCATGGTAATAGAGTCAGCGGTAAGATAGGCCGAGTAACTGTCCTCTTCACTCCTCGAGGAAAAGAGATGGGGGATCCCCTCTACGTCCTCCTCGATTGGGGAGCCCCAAGATCGGCCACGGCCTGAAGGGCTTTATGACTCTCCTGCATGAGCTGATACAGGTCTGGGAATTCTACTTCCTGACGCCTAGCAGGGTCTCTCCAGTTCTGTTGTCCCTGCGGTTGCGTCTGCTGCGGGGCTCGTCTCCTGTTACGTGGTGTCCTATGGCTACGTTTTTGTGGCTGGGCCGTAGCCGATCCCTGCGTGCAGTGGCGATCTGCCAAGTCACAGGCCTCCTCCATCGTGGAAAAAAAGTGTGTGGAGCCACCATAGATGACTTTCAGGCGGGCGGGAAATAGCAGAGAGTACTGAATGTCATTTGCCCATAGGCGTCGTTTCCTTCCAGGAAGGACGCCCTGAGTTTTTGCACCACCTTGGTGTAGTCCGGGAAGATCATGACTTGCTGGTTTTCTATCTGCAGGGGGCCCGCCCGTCTGGCCGCCCGCAACACAGCATCTCGATCCTGAAAGTCAAGGAATTTTGCGAGCAGGGGGCGAGTGGCGTTGCCGGGTGGCGGTTTCCCGGTTGGGACCCGGTGAGTTTGTTCTAAGGAGAAGCAGGCAAAGCGGTCCTTGGTTGGAGTGAAGGACTTTACCCAGGCCTCCACATATTCGATGGGGTGTGCTCCCTCGATCCCCTCTGTTAGCCCCAGCACGCGTATGTTGCACCGCCGAGAGCATTCCTCCAAATCGTCCACCCATTCCTCCATTGAGGTCAAGCGATCCATGGCTGTCCTCAGTGTTTGTTGCTGCGTCTTCAGGTTTGGCTGCACCTCCGCAAGAGACCTCTCTCCCTCCTGCACCCTATCGGCGAGCTTCCGCTGATCATCACGGATGAGGGTGATGTCCGTAGTAAGAGTGCCCAGGCGCTCTTCCATGGAGGCTCTGAAAGTACTATGGCTGCCAGGACCCGGTCCAGCTTGTCGGAGATAGTTGGGTCCGGTAGCGGCGATGGCGTTTTGGTTCTCCGGCGCCGTTTCAAGGACCAACGTCTGCTGTGTGGCCCATGGCTTCCCCATTGTGCCATCCCCAGGTGTCGTTCTCGCGTTCTGTTGCTTCGGGCGCGTGATTGAGGTCGAGGTGCTGCACCCCTGAGTAGCAGCCGTGCGACATGTCGCCTTCTTTTGGTAGGGGGCGTAATGCGCCCTGAGATCTCCAGCGCCCCAGCGGGGGCCTCCCCACCGTGTCGCCAGCTGTGCCGATTGGGCGGGGCCCACTGCAAGCCGCCGGTCCTCCGCTGGTCCTCCTAGCGCACCCGCGCACAAAGAAGATCGTCCTCCAAGAGCAAACCAGTCCCAGTCTGGCTATGGAAGTCCTTCGAGCACCTGGGGTATCCACTCGCCGTGGCACAACCGGAGGGAGGCCCAGGCTCTGTCTCGATCATTGGGTTTTGGCCCGCATCTTAAGGTCAGGCAGTGGCGACCCAAAGCACGGCGCACTGTTGTTGCATTCGAGCCTGCGGGGAGTCTCGTGGGGGGGCCGCGGGGAAGCCAACGATGTGCGCCATTTACCCCCAAACGTTGTCCCTCAGGTCCACCGGGAAAGCAGGCCGCCCCGGCGTCGGTGTGCCATGGGCGCCATGTTGAGGTCAGGCAGGTTCTGGCGCGGGAGCCCCCGCTGACTGTCGGACCTTCCGGAGTGAGTTGCGCTGCTGATTCTGGGGCCGATGTCTGCGCCGGGGTGGGGGCCTTCTCTGACCCCCTCTATGATCCGCGACGTTGCGTCTATGTCCGCCGCTGTCTGGCTGCCTCCGCCGTTCCTGGAGTGGCACCGGCCACCCACCGGCACAGGGCGATGTCGCCGGTCTCGTCAGTGGAGGGTAGGGGGGACCGCCATATGACCGGTCCCGGTCTCGTGCACCCGCCGGGTGCGCCGGCAGTTTCTGCAGGTCCTGGTGGACCATGTTTCTAACGCCCTTCCCGGTCAGAGGCAGGGCGCCGCCATTTTGGGCCCGGGTCCGTGGGCTGGAGTCGGCGCTGTTTGCTGCCCTTGCAGCGTGGGGCACCGCAGTTTTCGGACTTCCCCCGATGCCACCGGAGATCCGCCGTCCGGGAGGGTGTTCATCTCCCCGAGGTGACGAGGATAACCAAGCTATTTGGCCACCCGTCTGTGGAGCCTCAACAGACTACAGCCGCCATCGTGGCTTGCTAAGTCACCCCCCCCATGTTAGCTCTTCCGATAACCACATTTTGGCCCATAAAAGTAGGGGGGCAATGTTTATAGAATGTTCAACAAAGTCAAGCCTCACCTCATAATGACAAAAGCTTGGTGGGGCACCTTTTGAAGCCATCAGCAGCCTTTTAATAAATTTGTTCTCCAAAGTTTGCAGCTGGCTCCAGTTATGGTACCCCCAGACACATGCACAGTATGTTACCACCGGGACACATTTGGCTTTATAGATTATAGCAAGCTCAGTCACAGGTTTTTGCCCTAATTTAGATGCAAAGCAAAAAAGTCCCTCAACCACCCTACTTACATTATGCATTCTTGATGTCTCAATGAATCCCATTTCAGCTTGATGTTAAAAATATTCCCTAAATATTTAAAACTTTTCATTTTATCAATTCTCCTTGAGCCAACTGCATGGTTTATGGTTTTGGTAATTTTAGGTCCACAGACAATCACATACGATTTCACAAAATTGATCTTTAAATCCAGCGATGACATAAAATCGGAGAATGCGTCAAGAGATTTTTGAAGGCCATTTGCTGGTAGGGCCATGAGGACAGTATTGTACGCGTCAGACAGGAGCGGAACCTGGATGCTCCCAATGCATGGACAGTCAAGATTTTTCTCTACCAGGAACGCTTCTAGATCATTAGTGTAAATTATAAAAAGAAAAGGTGCTAGTATGCATCCCTGGTGGACACCCTCTGTTGATACAATAGACCTTGTTTTTTCACCATTGGCGCCGTATCTAATGCTTGCAGATGTAGAGGTATGGAGCCTATGGAGAAGAGAGACCAGGGGTTCCTCGACTCCCATTTTCCCCATCAGTGCCCACAACTTGTCATGATTTACCATATCGAAAGCACTGGACAAGTCCATGAAGGCTAGGGGCCAGATGTAGGTAGAATTGATTTACCGATTCTTAATTACTGAATTTTACCGATTCGGTAATTAAGGATCGGTAAATCAGAGGGGTGGAGATGTAGGTATTCCAGATGTGCTGGAATACCGAATCGGAACAATTCGGTATTTACCGATTCGGTAAATACCGAATCGGTAATGCCCATTCATTCCTATGGGCTTTCAAGCCCATAGGAATGAATGGGCATTACCGATTCGGTATTTACCGAATCGGTAAATACCGATTTGCACAAGGGTGCAGGGGGTGTCACTTTGACACCCTCTGGCCCCCCCAAAACAGGCTCGGGTGCCATGTGGCAGGCATACATGCCCTTAGGGCAGGTCTGCCTGTCATACGGCATAGGTGTGCATGCACACATGTGCATGCACACTGGAATCGGTATTTTACCATCAAATTGGATTTGATGGTAAAATACCGATTCGGTAAGGCTTGTGGGACTCAGAAGAGTCCCACCTACATCTCAGATTTACCAAATTGGTAAAAATACCGATTCGGTATTTTACAGAATCAGTAAATTTACCGAATCGGTAAATTTACCGATTCTGTAAAATAATGCCCCTACATACCATTTCTGAAATACCGGTCGACAACGGCCGAAAATACCGATTTTCGGCCGTTACCGACCGACCTACATCTGGCCCTAGATGTATAGAAACCTTCCTGACCTGCATGTACTAGCCCATAATCAGTGACACGTTGAGGCACTGTTCAGCAATACCCAAGCCCCTCCTCAGGTCATACTGTGATCTTCCAATAACCCCTGAATCTCTCACCCAGATTTCTAATCTCGCAAGAACAACCGCACCCAGTACTTTTGCGGTGGCATCAATTAAGGAAATAGGTCTAGAGCAAGAAGGATCGTACCTGTTACCTTATTTTAAACACAGGGATCACTATAGCCTCCTTCCAAGATGCTGGGATAGGGTGTAGCCAAAAATTTGACTAGAACAATCAAGGCGGTGGACCACCTGGAGAAAAGGTGGTTTAATGCAGAATGCACTAGAGCATACAAAATTCTAAAACTGGCACTCCATGCACACCCTCGAGATAGGGTCCAGTTTAAAAATGCCAGGAAGTTCTACAAAGATTCAGTGAAGCAGAAGAAAGAAGAACTAAGGCATTTAGCCTGAAATGACTTGGATAGAGCGAGCACCCTTAAGGATTCGAAAAGCTTCTGGGAAGTCATAAACGGCCCTTTATTCAATGAGGAGTCAGGCAGGATGGATTCCCTGATTGTGGCAGATGTCTGGAAAGCCCACTATGCAACCATATTTAATCCTAAATGCCGCACATTTGAGATCCCCAGTGAGGATCTGCCCCTAGATTTGACCACGGTATGCCATCTAAGTGCATCAATCTCTGTAGCTGAGGTTGAGGAAGCCATAGCTAAAGGTATCAGCATGAAAGCCCCTGGCCCGGATGGTGTTCCACTGGATCTTTTTAAAATGAACCCTAAATTGTGGGCCCCATTACTGACCAATGTGTTTAAGGCAGTTGTGATCGGCGTATTTAGAACTGATTACTCGTTATTGAACATATTTCTTGTATTTTAATTATTTTTAATGCATTGATATGTGTATTTAATAATACAATTTGAAAAATGCATTTCATATGTACTGTTCGTTTTAAATGCATTTGCTTTATTTGCTTACTACTTTAATGTTATTGTTATTTTATTGTAATTTTGTTTTGGGGTGGTGGATTATTTGTGTCATTGGGAGTGAAGTATTTTTATTTTAAATGTATTTAATTTGTTTTTTTTGTTAAATTATTTTTGCATTATTATTTCTACATTAATTTTTTGTTATTACTTATATGTTTTAATGATTTAAGGTTGGTAGGTATTTATATGTTTGTGTAAAACAATTATGAGTTGAAAAAAGGTACATGCCACAATTCCTATGTCCAACACTTGCCCTGCTTCTGCTACGTTGGTGTGTGATGGTAAATCTAACACCTTCAAAGACCAAGGCATTTTAATTTTTGAATTCCAAAATGTCAGCAGATCCTCAACAGTCTAGATAGAACTTTCTTTATTTCTCACATTTAACCCATTTATGTCCAATTCAAACCACTCCTTAAATGCTAATTTCTCCAAACCTGCTCTACGGATTTACACCAAACAAACAAAAGCACACTTGTTGAGTAATATCCAAAATGTATTCTAAGTTTGGTTTAATGTGTTTTCTGTCCTGGAGGCAAAGCATCCTATGGAAATTAAAATGAGTCATGGTACATTTGAGAACCATCACCACCTTCTACTTGAAGGAACTATAGAGGGTGAACTTTTTTCTCTAAAGTTTTTGGGATAGTTGTCAAGTGGCATCAAAGTAATTAAGAAAGCAAAACAAAATCAGTTTCCTATGTAAATGCTGATCTATAAATAGGTACATTGAAGCTATCACTCTCAGTGTAAAATATATACCTCAATATACATCTATCTATCTATCTATCTATCTATCTATCTATCTATCTATCTATCTATCTATCTATCTATCTATCTATCTATCTATCTATCTATCTATCTATCTATCTATCTATCTATCTATCTATCTATCTATCTATCTATCTATCTATCTATCTATCTATCTATCTATCTATCTATCTATCCATCCATCCATCCATCCATCCATCCATCCATCCATATATCTATCTATCACCCTCCCTACTATCTATCTATCTATCTATCTATCTATCTATCTATCTATCTATCTATCTATCTATCTATCTATCTATCTATCTATCTATCTATCTATCTATCTATCTATCTATCTATCTATCTATCTATCTATCTATCTATCTATCTATCTATCTATCTATCTATCTATCTATCTATATACCTATCTGTCTATCTGTCTGTCTGTCTGTCTGTCTGTTTATCTATCTATCTATTCACAAAAAACAAAGGTTACAGGGAAAGTATATTAGGTTTGGAACTTACACACATACTGGCACATGCATCAAACATGTCATTTGCGATTCCTTATTAGCGAAAAATAAGGATTCACTAATAAGGAATCGCAAAAGTCTGTGCATGTAGGAAATGCTAAAACAAATAGCGATTCCTACAAATTCCTTAAATGTGAGTCGCAAATTGCGAGAATCAATTTAGGAATGACTTCCCATTGATTCCTACGGGCCTATAGGCCCAAAGGAATGAATGGGAAATTGCATGCACAATTTGCGTGTACCAGTAGGTACTCGCAAATTGCTCATGCAATTACAAAGGTGCAAGGGTGTCAAAATGACACCCTGTTGCACCCCTGAAATTGTGATGCACACCCATGTTGTGGATTTTTTTTTATAGTTTTAGCAAATTACAGACAAGTTTGATTTGTCTGTAATTTGCGGTCTCAAATAGCGAAATCGCTATTTGAAAGTGCTTCTAACATTGCACTTAAGGAATCGCAAATTGTGATTCCTTAGGAATTTGCTATTAATTGTGAATTCTTAAATTGCACATGGGAAACACTTTTATTTTTTATTTATTTTATGTAGTTTATAGAGCGCACAGCTACCCCCGAAGGGGTGTCCCGGCGCTAAAAACCTGAGCCTCTAAGGGGAGGAGGGAGCAAAGGGCAAGGATGCGCAGTGGGGTGACTCAAAGTGCGGAAAAGAGCCAAGTTTTGAGTTTGGCTCGGAAGATGGATTCGGCGGGACAGAATCTCAACTCGATTGGTAGGGAGTTCCACAATTTAGCAGCAATGACACTGAACCCTCTACCACCCATTCTAGATAATCTAAAACGGGGAGAGATCAGGAGGCGGAGGTCATTGGATCTCAAGGATCTGGTGGAGCGAGAGATCGAGACACGTTTTTTCAGGTAGTTGGGCCCGCGGTCGTTAATGGCTCGATAGGTGAGGGTAAGGACCTTGAACTGTATGCGGCTGGCCACTGGGAGCCAGTGGAGTTCCTTACGATACGCGGAGACAGATTGGCGGTAGGGGATGTTACCAATCAGTCTGGCTGCAGCATTCTGGACAATCTGCAGCCGGCCTACCAGATACTGGGGGGCACCAGCATAGAGGCTATTAGCATAGTCCAGGTGGGACGTGATGAGGGCTTGGGTAACTGTACGGCGGGAATCCAGGGGGAGATAGGGAAGAATTTTTCTGATCATGCGCAGCTTCAGGAAGCAAGCAGAGGTCACTTTATTGATCTGAGTTTTGCATGATAGGGAGTCATCAAACTGGAAACCCAGATTCCGGGCCGAGTGAACGGGGGCTGGGGCGGGATCAAGCGCCGTAGGCCACCACCAAGTAGAGGGGATGGAGGATTTTTGATTGAAAAACAGTACCTCCGTTTTGTCTGCATTCAGTCTGAGATGATTGGCGGTCATCCAGACACTGATGTTGTTGAGGCACTGGCGGAAGTTGGCGAATGCGGAGTCCGAGTGGTCCCTGAAGGAAAACACCAGCTGAGTGTCGTCAGCATAAGAGACCACCCTGACTCCGTAGGACTCCACAACATCGGCCAGCGGGGCAAGGTAGACGTTGAAGAACAGGGGGCTGAGGGCAGAACCCTGTGGCACCCCGCAAGACAGGGGTTTTTTCTCTGACTTGAAGGGTCGCAACAATACCCTCTGACTTCTTGTCGAGAGGAAGGACTCGATCCAGCTGAGAGCGGTGCCACCAATGCCTATCTGTTTAAGTCGGTCAAGGAGGATAGGGTGGGAGACCGTATCGAAAGCTGCGGACAGGTTGAGGAGGACCAACATGGCCTCCTCGCCCCTGTCCACACATTCCCGAATTGTTTCGGAGACTTCCAGCAATGCCGTCTCAGTGCTGAATCCAGCTCTGAATCCGGATTGTGATTCGTGCAGTAGAGAGTGGTTTTCCAGATATTCCGTGAGTTGCAGCTGCACGGCTTTTTCCAAGACTTTTGCAGGTTTGGGGAGAAGTGAGATGGGGCGATAGTTAGAAAAAATAGTGGGATCTGCATCTACTTTTTTTAGGATGGGAATCACCAAGGCCTCCTTCCAGGTGGTCGGGAAGAAGCCAAGGTGGAGGGAGGCATTCCAGATGGAAAGGAAGGAGGAGGCTAGCGAAGGCGCCAGTTCTCCCATGAGTTTCGCAGGGATAGGATCGGAGGGGGCGCCGGATTTGCAATGTATGAGTAGCCTTATAGCATCATCCTGATTAAGTTTATTAAAAGAGAGAAAGGACGGGGACTCTGGGGGACTAGTGGGGGAAGGCATGGGGGCTAGTCCCGTGGGGAAGGAGACACAGAGTTTATTTATCTTTTCGAGGAAGAAGTCTGAGAGTCCCTCGCATAGAGCCTGACTCGAGGTGATCTGAGTAGCCCTGGCCGGAGGATTAATAAAGTCTTTGACAATGCTAAATAGGGTTTTAGATGAGTTTTTGGCTTTGGTGATTTGAGAGGCAAAGTGATCTTTCATAGCGAGTTTTTTTTGTTTGAGGAATTTTTTCAGGGTAGATCTGTATAAAAGTTTGGCTTGAGGGTCATAGTTTAGTCTCCATTTGCGTTCGAGAGCTTTGCATCTGCTTTTCTCCTCACGGAGGGGGGTAGAGAACCAGGGAGCAGAAGGCCGCGCTCTAGTGGAGATGATAATTTTCTGAGGAGCAATGGAGTCAATCGCGCTGACGAGAGCAGCATTCAGCCTAAAGACATTTTCATCTATATCAGAGGAGAGGTGCTCCGTCTGAAAGTGGAATACCGGGTCCAAGGTGGTACATGTGACCTTGTGCCACTTTCTTCCCAGCTCCTTCCTGGGGGCCAGGAGGGCAGTTTTTCGTCCGAGGGCAAGAGAGAAGGGGATGAGGTAGTGATCAGTCCAGGTGAGAGGGAGGGGTGGGAGGACAGTGATATTCGAGAAATTGGCGAATATGAGGTCCAAGGTGTGACCAGCCACATGAGTGGGGCCTACGACTAATTGTTTGAGATTAATGCTTTCCATAGTTTCCAGCAGATTGTTTGCCTTTGCGCAGAGCGGGTTATCTACGTGGAGGTTAAAATCACCAAGGACTAAGAAATATTGGTGTTTGAGGGATAAATCAGCCAGTTGGTGGAAGAGGGCAGTGAGAGAGGGGGAGGAGGCGGTGGGGGGGTTATAAACTAGTGAGCCCGCCAGGATAACTGCCGCGGAGTCGGATATAGAGAAGTACATTGCTTCAATTATACCAATATTAGTAAGTTTAGTGTAAGTCAACTGGAGATAGGATTTAAGAATGACGGCTAGACCGCCTCCAGACTTACCACCAGCCCGGTTCAAGCATTTGATATCATAACCTGGGGGGATGGCCAGGTAAAGATCCGGGGAAGAGGAGTCAGTGATCCAGGACTCAGTGAGGAATAGAATATCCCATTCGTCTGAGGAAATAGACATCCATATGTCATTGGCATGACGGGGGAGAGAACGGCAATTGATCAAGCCAGCTTTCAGAGTCCGCTGAATAGAGGAGGGTGGCTGTGATGGGGGACGGGAGGAGAGATGGGGTTGGTAAGGCGGGAGAGTGTAGTTGCATTGTGGACACAGAAAATGGGCAGACTCAAGGTGATTTGGAATGCAGCGAGTGCTAGTCGAGCAAGGGCGGGGGTTTAGTTGGTGAAGTTGGGAGTTGGTCCAGCACGTACGGGCGGAGTCGGTGGAGAAGGCAGGGGGTTTGGCCCTTGGCCCGGTCCAGGCCCGGACGGGCCCAGACGGGCTTGCCTTTGGCGCGCCTTCGGCGCGCTGACGGCGCGCCCGCTGCGCCCGTCCGCTGCGCTTCCTGGCAAGACACATAATTTATGTCTGTGGAAATGGGCGTCAAGGGGGTGTGGCCAGCTGAGGTGGGCGTGTCCGCCGTGGCGCCTCGCCCTCAGTGATGGCGAAAATGGAGGGTTCGTTGCAGCGCTCGATCCGCTGTTTAGTGCAAGGGGTGAGTGATTTAAAATAGCAAGTTATCACACAACAAAGTTTTTAAAATGAGAGGTTCACTCCCGGCTTTCCGCCTCAGGAGACTCACGATTTACAGTGACACGCTTTCCAGCTGCGTGCACTTATAAGGAAGAGTGAGGGGGCGTGGCCAGCTGAGGTGGGCGTGTCCGCCGTGGCGCCTCGCCCTCAGTGATGGCGAAAATGGAGGGTTCGTTGCAGCGCTCGATCCGCTGTTAAGTGCAAGGGGTGAGTGATTTAAAATAGCAAGTTATCACACAACAAAGTTTTTAAAATGAGAGGTTCACTCCCGGCTTTCCGCCTCAGGAGACTCACGATTTACAGTGACACGCTTTCCAGCTGCGCGCACTTATAAGGAAGAGTGAGGGGGCGTGGCCAGCTGAGGTGGGCGTGTCCGCCGTGGCGCCTCGCCCTCAGTGATGGCGAAAATGGAGGGTTCGTTGCAGCGCTCGATCCGCTGTTTAGTGCAAGGGGTGAGTGATTTAAAATAGCAAGTTATCACACAACAAAGTTTTTAAAATGAGAGGTTCACTCCCGGCTTTCCGCCTCAGGAGACTCACGATTTACAGTGACACGCTTTCCAGCTGCGCGCACTTATAAGGAAGAGTGAGGGGGCGTGGCCAGCTGAGGTGGGCGTGTCCGCCGTGGCGCCTCGCCCTCAGTGATGGCGAAAATGGAGGGTTCGTTGCAGCGCTCGATCCGCTGTTTAGTGCAAGGGGTGAGTGATTTAAAATAGCAAGTTATCACACAACAAAGTTTTTAAAATGAGAGGTTCACTCCCGGCTTTCCGCCTCAGGAGACTCACGATTTACAGTGACACGCTTTCCAGCTGCGCGCACTTATAAGGAAGAGTGAGGGGGCGTGGCCAGCTGAGGTGGGCGTGTCCGCCGTGGCGCCTCGCCCTCAGTGATGGCGAAAATGGAGGGTTCGTTGCAGCGCTCGATCCGCTGTTTAGTGCAAGGGGTGAGTGATTTAAAATAGCAAGTTATCACACAACAAAGTTTTTAAAATGAGAGGTTCACTCCCGGCTTTCCGCCTCAGGAGACTCACGATTTACAGTGACACGCTTTCCAGCTGCGCGCACTTATAAGGAAGAGTGAGGGGGCGTGGCCAGCTGAGGTGGGCGTGTCCGCCGTGGCGCCTCGCCCTCAGTGATGGCGAAAATGGAGGGTTCGTTGCAGCGCTCGATCCGCTGTTTAGTGCAAGGGGTGAGTGATTTAAAATAGCAAGTTATCACACAACAAAGTTTTTAAAATGAGAGGTTCACTCCCGGCTTTCCGCCTCAGGAGACTCACGATTTACAGTGACACGCTTTCCAGCTGCGCGCACTTATAAGGAAGAGTGAGGGGGCGTGGCCAGCTGAGGTGGGCGTGTCCGCCGTGGCGCCTCGCCCTCAGTGATGGCGAAAATGGAGGGTTCGTTGCAGCGCTCGATCCGCTGTTTAGTGCAAGGGGTGAGTGATTTAAAATAGCAAGTTATCACACAACAAAGTTTTTAAAATGAGAGGTTCACTCCCGGCTTTCCGCCTCAGGAGACTCACGATTTACAGTGAACTTCATGCATCTCCAAAGGCCAATTTGCGATCGCAAATGGCTGATTTTTGCGAATCGCACCGTTTGCGATCACAAAAACCTTTGATGTATGTGCCCCATAGACGTTCAACTGTTATAGTTAGAGTTATCTCAAGTAACTATAACTCATGCCCTAAGGTAACTATAACTCGCGCCCCCACCATGCACAGGTTTTTCAGCAATAATTTTACAACAAAGGTTGCCCTGATATTATCAATGATGTCATAGAAGATGTCATGAGTGATGTAATATGTGCGGTAATTAGCAGTGTGTGGCAAGGGTGCAATTTATAGCTACCTGAGATAACTATAACTACAAAAGCTAATTTTCTGTAGTTTTGTGTGCGTAAATTCGGAACCTAACTATAACGCCCCTGTAACCTTTGTTTTTTTTGTGAATTTCTAAGCTTTTTTAAATTCTATTTTCCAACTATAATGTCCCTGTAACCTTTGTTTCTTTCAGTGAATTTCTATGTTTCTTTTTTACTCGGTTGGGGTTTGGCCACAGGGACAACCCCCCACTTGCAGGCAATCCACGCTGTGCACAGCCTTTGGCTGTGCACTATGAATGGTTGGATCAGGGCCTAGATTGTTTCTAGGCCCTGAGGCCAACCCCCAAAGGCAGCCAATTCCATGCCACGCACAGCCTTCAGCCGTATGTGGCAGAAGATTGGCTGCAGGGCCTGAAGTCAAGCTTCTGCATACAGCCAACCAACGCCTTTGGCTGTGTACTGTCAGGAGATGGCCTAAGGGACTGGTCAGAGGCCAGACCCTGTGGCCAACCCATGCATGCTGCCAACTCAAGCTGCCCACAGCCTTCAGCCAACCTGAATGGGTGGCTGAACGACCCTCTCCCCAGGCCCTAAGTACCCCAACCCCCTGGGTCTGCCACATGCTTTTAGGGAGGGGGTACAAGGTGCCCCTCCCTGGGCTGCCTTTCAGCCCCAGGACCTCGTCTACCGTGGAGTGGCCCTATTATAAATGGGGAGGGGGCACGCAGCCACCTTCTCAGTCTGAAGTCTGGCCCTGGTCACCCCATCTCATGGGCTTTGGCCATATTTATAAGTGGGAGGGGGACACGCAGACTCCGTCCTCTGGCCAAAATTGGCCCTGGGGCCCCCTAACCCCTTAATTGTTATACCGGAAGCTGGGGGTTGCAGTCCCTGGTGCCGAATTCAGCCTGGGGTGGGACTGCATGCCCATCTCCCAGTATTTTATGAGGCTGGGTCCCATGGGATGGGGTTCTCAGGGTCAAAATCAGCTCGGGTAGCGGGTCCTATTGCACCCCCTCCACCAATATCTAACTATTCCCCCCAGGACCTGGCCCACCTGGGGGGCTTAAGAAGAAGCAAGCATGGAAGACCGCACTTTAAAAAAAAGTATCATATCTGCATCAGATCAGCAGATTCAACATGAATTTGATGTAACATTTTAAAAAACATTTTCTTTTTTTGCCCCAGCATTGGTCCATGAGGGACCCATCCACCAGTCCTAAGGGGTCAAGGTATTCCTACCCTACCCCTTTTGTTGTTGTTTGCATTTTGTTTGGGACTAGGGCTCAGTCCCGAGACCCAAGATGGCTGCACTTCTTGGTTGAAATGTCGGCAGCCAATCAGATCCTCGATATCTCCCCCCCAAAAATCTGTAACAACTCCAAAACTACTGAATGGATTTACACCAAATTTAAAAAAGGGCTCTTTCTGGATGACCAAGAGCTAGCTTTCTGTCAAATTTGGTGTACTTCCATTGAGCGGTTCCTGCTTTAGTCATGTTCAAAATCCCTACGGGAAATCGGATGGGGAAAACAGGTTTTGAGCCCCCCTTTTTCTTGGTACCTTTTTGATGAATCACCCTGAAACTTTCCAGACAGGAGCTGAATGGATTTTGTACTAGTTTTGAGATGTTTGTGAAGATTCATCAAATTAACCCAAAGTTATAAGCAAAACAAAAAACTTTATGTCTACAGAAACTAGGACATAACTATGTGTATAAAAACTTACCATATGCACAATATTATACAGAATAGCACCCAAACAACATAATACAGCATAGCAAAGCATGAAACAACATGACAAAACACAGTCGGGCACAAGACAATGTGACATAATATTCCTAACATTGTACAGCATGAACAAAAACCAGCCATAGCAAAACATGATACCAAATAAAGAAACTTACCATAACATAACATATGTAAGTCTGGATAACACAAGACAAGACACTAAAACTAACATAACACAGCCAGAACCCAAAACCTCACTCTAACACAACATAAAGCAACATAACAACACATAGCACAGCATGACTGAACCTAACATAAAAACAAACATCATGCCACAGCATAGCATAGCATGACACAAAATATTGTAACATACCAAAAAATAATGCACAGCATAATACAGCATACCAAAATACACCATACTATAAACAGACTGACATAGCACTATATAACATTGCACACCCTAACATATCATAGCACAGCACTACACCACTGCCTACAATAGCACAGTATGTCACAAAAGAACATACTACATGACATGCAGCACACTGCTATAGAAACAGCACAGCACACCATAACACATCACAACAAATTCTTCCATAACACATCACAGCACAACACAATATAACATGAAAATAAACCACAAGACAACATTACACATCAAATATAAGTAACACAGCATAGCACTGCACAGCATACATCTTTCCTTTATTCCCTTTCTCTGCCCTTCCACTTATGTTTGATAGAGGCACTGGGGAACTGAAACCAAGATATTTGCCCAAGACCACACACTGTGGAGAAGGTATGGTCACAACGGATATCTTGAGTTTTAAGAAATCAGCTCTTTTAAATGTTCACACCCCTATGCATGATGACCATAATGTAATGCAAGGAAAGGTGTCAACTATTATAGTACCCATTTATCAATTCATGTACTCACTGATATAGTACATTCTTCAGCCTTTCATGCACTCACTCACCCATTCATGCATGTATCCATGACCTCATCTTTTTATTCATCAATGTATCCACTCACCTTTTCATTCAAAGATGCATTTATTTCTTCATCCTTTCACCCGCCAATGCTCCATCCATGCATTCGATCACTCACACGTATATTCATCCCTGCAGTCACTTATCTATTCTTTAGTTGTCTCTTTCCCTCATTCTTGTATTCACATACTCTCCAAGCCTCACAACCACATTCACAAAATCACCAATGAAAAAAGGCATTCATGTAATAAAAAAAAAGCCAGAACTGTTCCCTTGACCCCTGCTAGTTGATAAATGACTGCAATGTGACATTTTTAACTTCTGTTCCAAATATTTTCTATCTTTAACACCTTATTTCTAAATAAACCGCATTAGTATAGAATTAATAGCGCTAAAGAAGCATCCAGTATATTTTTTGGGCCAAGCTGACCAAATTGAACTCACCCGTTTGGCGATCATAAAATAGAAGAGTTGGTGTGACAGAAAGTATCTAGAGCAGCCAAAGTAAGTCTCCATCTTCCTGCAAAAGGGAGGGACCGTGCAGGCTGTTACATTTCCTTTCCTGCAGGACACAAATATTTAAATATTATTTGACTGGCTACATTATCTCGAAACCTAAACAAATTAATTACATGTAACTACAGCAACATAGAATTGCAGTATAAAAGGTGCTTAGCAACTGCTGACTTGTGAGACCAGTGCTGTATGCATTATTTGAGGTTGTGAAACAGGATATCCGTCACTAATTTGGCGGATTACACAGTCATTAAAATCAATACTACTCTAAATAAAGACGACGGAACATCCGTCAAACTGTGATGGACTACCCTGTCTGCTAAACTGTATATGAAGTCCTTCCTAGGAAAGTATTGAGTTAAATTGTGTTTCATTAAAGAAAGAAATAAGCTACTATTCATTTCTGGATCAAAAAGAGAGGGAGGGCCTTATTTAGAGTTTTGAGGGTGGCCTGGTTGCATGTGTTTGTGGCCAAAGTAGCTGGAGAACCTCTCAGAGGGATGGGAGCTAATTGTAGGGGCACTGTGGAATAGCATGACACTTAGTGAGATTGATAGATTCAGCTCCCCATGTTCACAGTTAGGGTCTTATTACGACTTTGGCAGTCCTCCTGCTGGCTACCATGCAGCACCCTGCGGGAGTATTGCCAAAGTCGTTCCAATACTGCTCGTCGGATTAGAACTGTAATCCGTGGTGGGGGATGGCACAGCAGTGTTGCAATGGTGGCAGCCTGCAACGCTCATTGGGGAGCCTTACATGCAGACCGTCACAGTGACAGCCCCGTCTGCAAGTTCAATATGGTGAGGCATGTAATGCCCCCCCATTTCACCCTCAGGCCCTGGAAGGGCAGGGGGCCTGTTGCCTCTTCACCACCCTTTTCATTGTGGTCGCACCACCATAAAAAGGGTGGCCTTGGGGCAACTCAAATTATGCTTGGTGGTGCCAACTGCAGCACCAACAGCATATTCTTCACAGGTAAAAACCACCAGCCCAGCAGTATCCTTGATCCCCATGGTGTTGGCTGTCTTGTGAAGGTCCGACCACCGAAGTTGTAAAAATGTGACCTATGCCATAAAAGGATGGCCGTGAGGCAACTCAAAATATTCTTGGTGGTACCGGTTGCGGCACTGCCAGCATATTCTTCACAGTGAAAGACCGCCAGTCCAGCGTGATCCTTGATCCCGACGGGGCCAGGGGTTTCGCAGTGGCAAAACGAAGGCAGTTGTATTAATGTGCAGGGTTACACAGTGCGATTCATAAAGGGGGTGGTGATGGACAGAGTATCTGAATTAAGCAGAACACTCCTACCCAGTCAAAAGATCAGGGCTTGATCCATCACCGTTTTTTAGCTCACTGCACCATCCCAGCTCAGAACCTGGCTACATGCAAATTAGTCTGACCCTGGCCCAGTGCATCATGGGAACAGGGCAGACCAAACTACCAAGCCAATTCTTTACTGGAAAGGAAACAAGCTTCCGGGGACCGGTTTCTGGCATTACAGCCGTCTTCGGCCCGGCTTGCTTGAATCCTGATGGTGCAGTGAGCAAGGGACTCACATCTGAGCATACCCTTCCACACTTACACAGTGCAGCAGTCATCACACCGCCACTACAACTACACAGTAGTTATAAGAAGGTCATAAGTCTGATGAATCAAGGGAGATTACTTCTAGACTGCTTTAAATGTATAGGCCTGCACCAGTCTGGAATCCAGATTTGCTTATTATGTGGCATCTGTATAATACCCAAATTGAATCTGCTTGGCAAGATACCATCATGTGTTGTGTAAATGCTGATGGAGGAGTCTTTATGCTATGTCTCAACACTACTCACAGGCCTACAAAGCTCTTGGACAACCAGGCAATACTCCTCACAGGTTTTGTCAGATGTCCTTCGGTTCTCATGAATCAGTCACTTATGCCCATTTATTGAAATGCCAGAATTATCTCTTTTGGCCTTTGAAGCGTGGAGGGCAGCATGAGTGAGGAAACATGACGAATGAGTGGTGCCCGATAGTATAAATTATAAGGCAGTATTATGGAATCCCTGACTTAAAGTTGATGGGTACAATATACAAACACAAAAATATCATAAATTAAATATTAGAACAAAAATATCGCCTTCCTCTAGTTAACTAGTAAAACCACAAATAATGACAACACAAATATATTTATTATAAATATTGATTTTACCCTATATCAAAAATAGCAATATTGGAAACAAAAAAAGTTTTACCTTTAAATCAACATATGATATGTCAAAAATATTGTTTCAGACAATTTGGCTAACACTTTTTTCACCAAAATATTTAATCATTAGAAAATATATTTTTTAAACTTTATACATGAAATACTTTTGGGGAAAAAACTAAAACACATCAACAAAATTATTACCATTCAACCTCATAAATTATATACCTTATATCATACTGATACAATCAGAAGAAGACTTTACCATTAACTACAAATGGTTAAAAAGCACCCTAAATATCAATATATATATATATATGAAGTTTTAACCTTTTTTCAATTGCAGTGTGACTTTTGATACTTTACCTGATGATTATTAACCATTTCCCTGAAGAATATAATCTCCAATACCATTTTAATTTCACCAATCACTTTATATCACTAATTGTGGGAGCACTTTATACCATCACTGCGTTTGTAGAAATTTGCGAATTTTGCATATGTATAGTACCTACTATTGGTCTGCAAGACTACCAGCCCACTTGGGCACTATTACACTGAATTAGGAGTTCATGACAAACGGAACCTTAATTTACATTTAGTTTTGTACAGAGTTTTGGTGATTTTAATGGTTATATTTTAGATGTATATAACTATTTATCGGCTTTTAGCTTTTATAACATTTTAAAAGTTGGATTTAGCCGTTGCCATGTTGACTCTTGTAAATAGATGCCTAATTTATTAAGATGGTATTCTTGATGAATGATAACTATGTATATCACACATTATTCATTGTTTGTGATGAGTTTCTTGTATACATGTGCAATTCAGACATTTATGTCGCAATGTTAGAGGTTTAACAACTCGGTAACATCAACAGTATTTTTTCTGTTTCCTTTGCATGTGATGGCACGTTGCACTTTAAATAGGTGAACAGCCCTCTTGACGCTTGTCATGTGATCAAGGCTATCTCTAGCCGAAACGCGTCATGGCGGACTGGTGCTGGGCTAGCATTCAATAAAATACAATATTTGCACCATTTTTGGGTCTCGCTGCTCCTGTTTTCCTGCTCGACAGTAACTGCTGTTACTGAAGATTTCGACGTGGGAGCACTACGTACCTCATATATATATATATATATATATATATATATATATATATATTCATTCAAATAGCGCTCCGGTGAGTTCATCCACCATGAAGAGAAACACGGACTCTGTAATAACTTTCTCCCACTGCTGTAAACAGTGACTTTTTTTATTTGTTTAGCCAAAAGCGCAAATGCAACGAAACGGATATATATATATATATATATATATATATATATATATATATATATATATATATATATATATACACTCATATTTTTATTCAAATCTATAAAACTATGTCTCATATAGTAAAAAAACTAAATCAACGTTTAGCATAGAAGGACATGACTAATAAAAAATTATTGAAAAATCAATCTAAACCAACCAATAAAATAAAATTGTAAACAACGTTAACCAATAAAATATGATGAACAATTAATTCAACAATATAAAATGCAAACTAATTTAACCCCTTCCATGCTGCCGTCGGCCATTGGCCGACGGCAGCACTACCTCGCTGGTGCTGCCGTCGGCCAATGTCCGACGCGGCCCCGCCTGTTTTGCGGAAGTGCCGCACTTCCGCAAAATCGGCGGCGCAGCCAACGGGTTAAACAACCAAATACTTAAAAAAAAGATGACTACTGCAAGATGAAGAAACTCTGCTGTATTCTCCCACCAAACCATAAAACGAAGTATATATATATATATATATCTGTTGTCATTTGATACGTCATCAGTGATGTTATGAGTGATGTCACTGACCATGTCATGAGTGATATGTGACGTCATTAGCAGTGCATTGCGGGGGCGCGAGTTATAGTTAACTGAACTAACTATAATGGGGGAATTTCTATGTTTTTACGAGTGAAATGTCCAACTAACTATAATGCCCCTGAAACCTATGGTTTTTTCAGTGAATTTCTAAGGTTTTTTAAATGCTAATTTCTTACTATAATATGCCTGAAACCTATGTTTTTTCCAGTGAATTTCAAAGGTTTTTTAAATGCTAATTTCTAACTATAATGTGCCTGAAACCTATGGTTTTTTAAGTGATTTTCTAACGTTTTTAAATACTAGCCGTCATCATTCGGGCTAGCTTGAATCCAGTGGCACAGTGAGCAAGGGACCCACGTCTGGGCATAACCTGCCAACTAAGGGCGAACAAAGCAGAAACCAAAGGGGATGATGGACGGAGGGATGAACATTGCAAGCACTCACCCCTAGTCAACTGATCTGGGTTTAATCCATATTCATTCTTTAGCTCACTCCGCCACCCCAGTTCAGACATGACCATATGCAAATTAGTCTGACCCTGTGCCTCATGGGAACAGTCCAGCCCGAACTGCCAAGCCATGTCTTCCCTGGACCGGAGACAAGCATCCTGGGACCGGTTTCGTGCTAATCAGCCGTCATCAGCCAGGCTAGCTTGAATCCAGTGGCAAAGTGAGCAAGGGACTCACGTCTGGGCATACCCTGACAACTTAGGTTGAACAAAGCAAAACCCAAAGGGGATGATGGACGGCGTGTTGAACAATGCAAGCACTCACCCCCAGTCAACTGATCTGGGTTTAATCCATCATCATTCTTTAGCTCACTCCGCCACCCCAGTTCAGACATGGCCATATGCAAATCAGTCTGACCCTGTGCATCATGGGAATATTCCAGCCCGAACTGCCAAGCCATGTCTTCCCTGGACCGGAAACAAGCATCCTGGGACCGGTTTCTGGCTAATCAGCTGTCATCAGCCAGGCTAGCTTGAATCCAGTGGCAAAGTGAGCAAGGGACCCACCTCTGGGCATACCCTGCCAACTTAGGGCGAACAAAGCAAAACCAAAGGGGATGATGGACGGAGTGTTGAACATTGCAAACACTCACCTCCAGTCAACTGATCTGGGTTTAATCCATCATCATTCTTTAGCTCACACAGTCCATAATAGGGCAGGGGGATTAAAACTACTTTTAAGTCAAATGTGCAGAAATATGCTACTCTAACTAGTACTCGCGTTTGCAGGGTGGTGGAAAAAGGGTGCTGGGCTTCCAACCAGCGCTCCGGAATTCCGCTGCGTAGGACTTACAGGAGGTACCAGTGATGGAGCAGATTCCATCTGCAGTCAGGCATTGTTTTATTTTTTGTGCTTCAGACAGGCTGCATTTAAATTGCCACGCACATTTTGGTGCAAGTTAAAAACATGGCACATGAAAAACATGAAAGTGAGGCCTATTCAGTCTGAAATGCTTTTGCTGAATTAACTTATGTTTTTTTTTACAGTCTAGAGAAAAGTGGCCTTTTTAGCTTTGAAGATTAATAGAATGTGTTTCTCTCTTTCCAGCTCATCCCATGTAATCTAAATTTACTATTCATGTCTTAATAGACTTTGACTTGTTGCATATTTTGATAAATATTTTCAGTTAATAACACCTCTTTTTATAATGTGTGTGAATTAACAAATGCACCAAACACTACACAGGGGACTAAATGCTTTTTGCATGAAAAGCTATCTACAACATTAAAGCATGTTGTTGTGTGCGCTGTAGTAACTGTGTGTGCTTTTAAATTTTACACTAAATGCATGAAAATGCTATGTTGCACATTTATTTAGCATCTTGTCATAAATAATAGAAAAGCTGCTTGAAACTAATAGCTTGGCTAGGTAAACATTTATAAGGGGTATTAGTATGGAGTTGGGAAACATAATGGGCTGATTTACATGAAATTAATATTATCTTTGTGTTTGTTTTATTTTTGGGGCCTACACAAAACATGGCTGCCTGTGAATCCATCAAGGCTATGGCTTGCAATTTAATGAGAAGGGAGCATGCGCAGACTGTGGCAGCTTTCCTCATGACAAGAAGTGAAGGACATCTTGAACTGTATATTCTTGTGACTGTGCCAATGTACCAGTGTTAGTTAAAAGTATCCATCTGACTGCACTGAGAAGGGAAGGAAGAGAATTAGAATGAAACATTTTTCCTAGTAAATGTTGCAAATGTTTATAAATGTAGTTATTCATGTATGCTTCTTTTGTTAAAACTGGTAAAGTCAGGATTTTAGAATGAGTCAGGGGAGTGAGAACTCATGCCATCATGACTGACCAATCACGTACAGGTTTTCCTGAAAGAAGCTACATCTTTGTGTAGTCTGCCAATAATTAGAGTATAAAATAATGTCCTCTCTGGATGGGGGCTTGCTTTCTCAGCTCAGCTGGGTTCTATGGGTTAGGTACGCGAAACGTCCCGGGAGATTGCTGAAGGGGAGGTGCGTCCGAGGAGAGTCAGGGGGAGGTTTCTTGCTTCCACGTCATATCTTGGCACTGCAGGCCACATTCCTTTGAGGTCTGGTGAAGGGCGGGCTGTCTCCTTCCTTTTTGCTCTTTAGACACAGAGATGCACAACAGCAACAGATAGAAAGGCTCTTTAGCTTTAGATGCTAAACTTTAAGTTTATGCTTTGACGAATTAATTAGGTCTGAAAAGATTTATTTGTCTTATGCATTTATTTCTCTTTATGGGAGATTTTTGCCAACTATTTAATTATTGATTAGCCTGCAAGACTATTTTTCTTAGAAACTCTTTAAGAATTTTGCGCCACATTTTCATAACTACATGTAATGCTTATATGCAGACTGTAATGTGTTTTGTATTATTGATATTTTTCCTGTTCTCCAAATTCTGTAACCTAATTGATATTTTACTAATGAATAAAGGGTCAGAGAAAAAACGTAACTTTTGACTAGAAAATAAAATCCTTTAAAACACTCAACAACTCTTTTTATTGGCTTGAATAATAATTGCAGTTTTTACTGTTCATGATTATTTAAAATCTCCTGAAGGTAATACATGGTGTGAAGGGCCCAACACCTTTTGAGCGGTAAATTAGAGGTAGCATGAGGGTTTTGCATTGAGAAACTACCAGAAGAAATTACCGCTCCATCAGTTTTTGGTAAGCAGAGGATGGCCATTATTGATTAGTTTGGTGATTAATGATTATTGATTTCACCATCAACTACTCAACTAATGGATCATTGACCTTAGAAGGGAAATAAAATAATTGCCCAAGTTAGATAAATGTCCAAGTCCTGATTCCTGACTCCAATGCTCAGAACCTGAACACTGGCAAAGCAGTACTGGAAGGTGAAGCAAGAAGAGGTGTGAGTATCAATAGGGTTGTGAAATGTTGTTAATATGCTAGCATGTATTTTTTGAAGTGTTGAAAATATTACGTTTTCTTATTGTTGGTGAAATTTTGCTCATTTTGAATTGATGGTGTTATTGATTATATTGGTAATTTCATAGGACATACTTTTTGGGTTATTGATTACATGTTTTAATTCTTCATGTTAAGTTAGTGTCTTGTTCTATGTTGTCTGGAACACGCAGGTATGCACACCTGTGGAATCCCGGGAAGGAATAGCGGGTGGTAAATGGAAGCCACACTGCACTGAGGTTACTCGTCTGTTGGAATAACACTGAGAAGCTAGGTAGGGCTGGCAGTGTTAAATTAGGGACTATTTACTGTATGAGTGATTGATAGCAAAGAGTTCGCTGGTGAAACTTTGGTCTGATATCACCTAAAAAGGGTCACACTAAAGGAGTAGCAGGTTTTTCTGAACTTGATTGATAGCAAAAGGGTTCGCTGGTAAAACTTTGGCCTAAGATATATCCTGAAGGATAAGTCCAAAGGAGTAGCAGGTTCTTCTGAGCTTGATTGACAGCAGAAGGGTTCGCTGGTGAAACTTTGGACTAAGATATATCCTGAAGGATAAGTCCAAAGGAGTAGCAGGTTCTTCTGAGCTTGAGTGAAAGGTAAGCGGAAGGGATTTACCTGTAGTGTTTGAAGAGTAAACGGAAAGTCTTACTTTGTGAAGGGTAAGCGGAATGTGTTACTCGCCGTGAATATAAATCTATCCTTTATTTAGCACAACAGACAGAGTAGCGAATGTTTTTATGTTGTTACTAACAGAGTTATTGATTAAGAAAATATTGCAGTAAGATTTTGTGGTAAATAAATAATTAAATACCGGTACTATTTTTGAATACATTAATAATAACAGATAGCTCAATAAATAAGAGGCAGGATCCGATGTATCCGAGTCGAACGGGCTTTATTCAGGCAAAAGGGAAGGGACAGGATCGGGACAGCCTGAAATAAAATAGAGAGGCAGCTGCAGCGCTTCATCAACAGTACAAGGTATATATACTAAAATATCACAATTACATTACATACAGTAGGCGTAACTAGTGACAGGCGTAAGATAAGAACACATGGGCGTGAAAAGAAGGCGTGCACAGGGCGTGCACGTAGACATGTGATGAGAACGTCACAGAAGTGTCATGAATGGGCGGAAACATGGAGGGGGCTTCCTGAGCAGCTGGGACCTTTAACCTAGTGGTGCGCGCAAACGGGCAGTGACGTGTTACCGGGGAGAACTGGGGGCTATGACTTCTGCACTAGAAGAGGAGACTAGAGTCTGCGGTGTCAGGACGACATGTACCTATAGCATATCTGATATCTCGTGTTTGGAGAACATGTTGATAGAATCTAAAAGTTATCAGGGCAAAGGCCACTTGACACTAAGGCTGGTGCATGCATATATTCTACATGTATTGCGTGTGCTATGAATCTTCTATGAACATTAATACAGTAACTCTCTTGCATGGAGACAGAAAGACTAGACTATGACTGAAGCTGTTTATGCGGTTCAGTAGCTTAGGAATGCGAAGAAGGAGAGCTGGACTGATAACTTGAGGCATAACATATTCTTGGCAGACAGGCAGGCAGAGCCAGGTCGGGCACCGCACTGCGTGGCAGAAAGTAAGTGAAGGGTCAGGGATGCAGGTGGGGGCTGCATCGCTCCTCGGAGTGGGTTCAGGAGACTGGAGCTTGAATCTGGTGTCCGGGCCCTTTTGAGGCCTAGAAACGGGGACAATTCGGGGAATTAACGTGCACACTGTAAAACGTGGCAACATAGGCCTAATACTCGTTGCTTGTCACGAGAACTGGAAACTGACATACTAGAGTTGGACACAACTATAATTGCGTCTTTAATCGATCATAGGGGGATATATGCATATCGATCATGCACATATAACATAGGATGGGGAACACGTAGGCACATATGACAAGGCAAAATTCAATTTTCCTCATTCCCTCCTTGTGCCCTACGTTTCCATCAGGAAACATCAATATTCATGATACCATCTATCATTTCATATAGCATCATTTGCTCGTCTCGAATTGTCTTGGAACGGGACTTAGGACTAGGACTAGGAATACAAGATGTAGCACACAAGCCGCAAATCGCAGGGCCACATTGTAAACAGAGGCAGCAACTGAATATAATCATTACTGCTATACCTAGGAATGACAATACTTTCCATCCCCAGGCAGATATGATACTCCAGAGCCAACCGGACCATGTCCAGGTGCCTGGATTCTGGTGTAACTGATGGGCAATTTTATGAAGTCTGGTTATAGCTGAATAAACAGACGGCGCGTTATTAGGAATGAAAATGCAGCAACTAGATCCGATGGCACTACAAGCTCCTCCTCTATTGGCCAGTATGACGTCAAGAACGAGACGATTTTGGAGCACGACAAATCTCATAGCAGATTGCTCTTCAGTTAAATTACCTAGAGCGGAAGTAGTCTCATTCACTACTGCTTCAAGGGTTCTGGTTAACCTACGTATTAACTTACTATTCTGGACAGGACCTATGAAGAAAAAGAAACCTTTATTGAAGTCTTGATATTGTTCTAAGGCAGTTTCAGTTTGATCGACAATTGGGGACTCGATCTCCCTTCTATGTCTAACGTGTACTAGATATGTGTTTCTGTGATAATCAGATGGGGCTAGAAAAACTGGTGGCAGTAGGAAGGCAATGTAACATGTTCCATCCCAATCGAGGGGCAGACGAACATATGCGGTCTGACCACAAACAAAATAAGAATGACGTGAGGCTTTGAAAATAGATTTCCCACTGTCACTATACTCGACTACAGTAGTACAATCACTATGTCCTACATGTGCGGAACCATTCTTTCTGACACATAATTCGCCTTTCACTGGTAGAACTGAAATAGCAGGCAAATCTGGAGTAGTCTCGGACTGAACATTCAAAACCATGAAATTCGAGGAATAATTTCCTAGATCATATACTTCATTTTCTAGATCTAATCCTGTTCTATGGGAAAGACCTTCCTTGTCTGGGAAACATGTTTTATTCAGAAGGGACATATCATTTGAGGATGACGTTAACGTGGACCATGCTCCACACGACCCATTGTGTGAGAATGGATAAGGAAAGAGTGGCAGAACTCCCTTCGGTGTCTGGAAAGGGGGGAGTCGACCACACACCCAACAATTAGTGGCATTGCTGGTCTGGTGTGAATAGTGCAGCATTCGGATAAAAGTATTATTACGCATAGCAAGACGATAGGATAACTCGTGAGGAGGCAGGTCACTAAATGTGTGCTCTACTGTAACATTAGAAAACATATGTACATGTGAAATAGGAAAACATAAATGTAAAGCATAACTTATGCAAGTAACCATAAGACTCAGAAATAATAGAAAGAACAGAGTAATGATACATCTCTTAGAGTTTTGACTAACTCTCTCACTGTGTGGGTCTATCTCATACATGTCAGGAACCTGTCTAACCGTTTCACCCGAGAGGGACTTAGACAATTAAACTGGCTGACTTACTAGACCTCAGTTTCTCTTTATACTCCTGCTGCGGAGTTTTCTCTAACAGGGGGAGTTTAGATTCAGTGTCTGGGCAGTCCTTGAGAACGGGGCAGTCTTTAAGAAAAGTCTTTAGTTTAAGTCCATGGAATCTTTTGACATGACTGGAATGCAGCCATCCTTTTCGGCCCTCTATCTTCACTGCAGTCCTGGTTGTAAGTAGTACAAGGCGGGGCTCCTTCCAGCGGGGCTCCAGCGGACTTGAGCGATCAAAATTCCTCACAAGTACCAGGTCCCCTGGTATGACCTCGTGCGGTTTTACTTCGGTGTTGTCTGGAAAAGCGGCGGCAACCTGTGAACGACAAGATTGTAGTGCAGACATCAAGGAGGCCAAGTAATCTGTCAGCATATTACTGTCAACATCTGTGATTGTACGTGGTCTAGGTGTACCCCACATGTTTGGGGGACGACCGAAAATGACTTCAAAGGGGGACAGACCTGAACGGGAATGAGCGACCATTCTCATATAGAAAAGGGCGACTGGCAGTGCTACCATCCAATCTACACCTTTCTCTGCACATACTTTAGCAATTCGGATTTTCAGGGTCTGGTTATGTCTCTCTACGAGACCGGCTGCTTCAGGATGTCGTACACAGTGGAACTTCCACTGGTACCCTAACAGAAGGGATACTTGTTTCATGAGTTCGGATGAGAATGGCTGGCCGTTATCTGAATACACGACCCTAGGTAATCCATAGCGGGGAAAATACTCACAAACCAACTGCCTGGCAGTGGTCGCAGCAGTGTAATCTGGAACTGGATATGCTTCTGTCCACCTGGACAAAGCGCATACAACTACGAGGACATACTTGAAACCTCGACATCTCTCCATCTGAATATAATCCATCTGGAGGACTTCAAAAGGGTGGTCGGGAGGATGGAATCCACCTTGTTCCACCGGAACACCTTTACCTGGATTGAACTGACAACAGATCATGCAGGTACGCACTTTCTGTTTGGCTGCTGCTCGTAAATTCTTGTTGAACCAGAGGTTCTGGATACTGTCTAACATGGCTTTTTCTCCTAAGTGTGCTGGACTATGTGCGGTGTTAATAATGACTTGAACCATAGAATCGGGGAGAAACCATGTGGCTTTTCCCTTCGTCAACCATCCTTGATCTGTCTGGACCCCTCCTTGTTCGGACCATTTCTTTATTTTATCGGGAGTAGCATGTGACTGTATATCTATTACATCTTGTGTAGGGTCCTTAACTGTCATACAAGTAGTCTGATCTGGAATGTCTGTCTGTGTCGTGTTAACTGGAATGTCTGGAGTCTGAGCTGTAATCTTGGCCGTTCGATCTGCTAGATCGTTACCCTGGGAAATGGTGTCAGTGGCTTTCGTATGTGCCTTGCACTTCATGATAGCGATAGCTGTCGGTAAATGTATTGCATCTAACAAAGCTTGAATGAGGGGGCCATGCTGAATCTTGGTTCCATGAGAAGTCATAAAACCTCTTTCTTGCCAGAGCACTCCAAAGTCGTGTACGACTCCGAATGCATAACGTGAATCTGTGTATATGTTAACTTTCAAGTTCTTGGCTCGTATGCAGGCTTGGGTCAGAGCGACAAGCTCTGCTGCCTGAGCAGACAGGGTATCAATACGATGTGTTTCTATAACTTCGGTTTCAGTAGTCACTGCATACGCGGCTACTAGTTCTCCTGTACTTGTTCTCATACACAAACCATCCACATAAAGTGTCAGGTCGGGATCAGGTAATGCAATGTCTGTCAAGTCTTGTCTTGGCTTTGTCATGGTGTTAACAACTTCCACACAGTCATGTGTGGCAGGATTTGAAGTAACTGACGGTAACAGTGTAGCTGGATTTAAAATGTTGCAGCGTCTGATTTCTATGTGTGGCTGAAACAGTGTCAGTTCATAACCTGTTAAACGTGCAATTGTCAAGTGCTGAGTCTGTGTTCGGTTTAAAAGAACTTCCACGAGTGTGGAACTTGTACTGTCAGGGAGTGTCCTAACACTATGGAATCACTTTGTCTGATAGCTAGAGCTGTGGCTGCAACTGACTTGAGGCACGCAGGCAGAGCCTGGGCCACCGGATCTAATGTGCTAGAGAAATAAGCACAGGGCTTGTATTGTCCTGCTTGATCTTGTGTCAGAACAGATAATGCAGTACCATCACGTTCAGTGACAAAAAGTGTAAAAGGCTTACTGTAGTTTGGTGTTGCTAGAACAGGTGCTTGGCATAAAGCTTTCTTTAACTCATTGAAAACAAGTGTATGTTCCTGGGTCCAAGGGAGGACAGTTGATACGGCTGCCTCCTGTGTCGTTAACTGTATCAGTGGCTTGGCTAGAAATGCATACTGAGGAATCCATTGTCTGCAGTAAGAAGTGAGGCCGATAAAAGCTCGTACCTCCTTCTGAGTCTTGGGCTGTGGAAGATATGCTATTAACTGGATACGGTCGGGTGTCAACTGCCTACCCCTCTTCTGACTGTCTTGCGGAACAGATTGTGCAACTAGTACTTTCATTTTCGTGTCTTTCATACGTCTCCTTTCGTGTTCCTGCTCCTCCCTAATTCTGTTCTGGTGGTACTGGAGCATCTGGAGCATTTGTGACGGGGTATTAGCTTGCCAAGTACTCTCGACTTTCAGTACTCGATTCTTAACTTGTGGACTTGAATTCTCGACTAGTTTGGTAACAAAAAGATGTGGATACGATTCACTACTTGTTTTCAGACCACTATTAATAATGAAACATTTCTCAAATCTAGAATAGAAATCACTAGTATCTTCGTCTTGTTTCTGTTTACAGGCTGAGATGGCATCCCAATCTTCCTTTTTCGTGGCTAGTAATCTTGGCAAAACTTGTATCAATAACTCGGGCAATGCTTTAGCTTTCTCCCCAAGACCGGTACCTGGAACTCGTGTATTATCTTCAGTTTCTAATGCTGTCCAATCTATCTTTTTCTCTCCCACCTCCCATTCTTTTTCTTTGAGTTTTTCATATATGCCCGCAGGCAACAGGACCTTTAACATTTTAATGATATCAGGATACGTGTATTCTCCCATACGGAGCATGTCCTTTAATTCACGGTGGAACCCTGCTGGATCTTTATCGTGACAGGGAATTAACTTTTTCATTTCCAAGAGTTCTATTTTCGTGATAGGGGTGTAGACAAATACTCGTTCTAGACCACCCCCCTCTACCTTAACTGGATGTACTTCTCGTAACGGATTCTGTCTGTCTATGTAGAATGATTTTCTTTCTGGGGGTGAGACGGGAACAAAATGTGGATTCAGAAACGTTCTGTATTTGTGGCGCTGTTCTAATATGACACTAATTAAATCGGTACCTACACCTTTCCATCTGTTTAGGAGTAACTCGTTTAATACATCATGTAGAGGACCTGGATCAGAATGCTGATCCTCATACAGTGTGATGAGGTGCTGGATCATATACGTACCCACCAGCCGTTGCTCGGCTGGGGGCAGTTTCAGAAACATTTGGGCCACTATTTCATCTGGAAACGTGATCGAATCACTAGTCCATCAGACTGCTGATCGGGCTAGTTCTTGTTCATGCATTGTACTCAGCTCGCTATAACCTATTCGTGATTTCAGAATCTGATCTGTGACCTGGAATACTTGTTCAAGAGAACACTGTTCTGGTGCTGGAGGAGGAAAAACTTTCTTGCAATCTAGGCGTGAATGTCGGTCGGAAAGTCTAGTTCTACCTACATACGCTATTCTAGAGGGATTCTCGCTGTCTACCCCTTCACTAGAAGAGTCATTCTCTTTCTCGGTTGCTCTTTTTGCTTCCTCTTTCTGGTGTATACTTATGATTTCCTTACGAATTTTCTTGTACATACTTTCTACACTACCTTGTGTCTTGTGTTTTCCCTCGGCTATATTGTCACTCCACCTAGTCAGGACTTTCATCTCGTCTTGGTCTTTATCTGGATAATCTTGCTCTCTTATTAAACAGTTAATCAAGAACTTTAAAATCATATGTTGAATCTCGGCTTTCCTGTGCGCCATAGCTTCGTGAATACTTCCTGGATTCTCTCCTGTACGGATAAAACGATATATTCTGTTTAGATGTTCCTTCATGTCGGGCAGGGTGATCAAAAAGCTGGCAACCCGTCTTAAACGTACTGAATATAAGATCATGTGATCTTCGCCTGGAACTGGATCATATATACATTCGGTAAGAAGTCGCTTGAGATCTGTGTATGTAGCCACTTTTGGCGTATGCTGTAACGCTGCTTCTCGCGGCGTCAGTCGTCTTGCTTGAGGCGGGGTGATAGGAGCGCTTCCCCCCACTGCTCCTGAACTAGAATCGTCGGGGAATACTGTACGTGCTGGTAAAGTAACTGGCAAGGCGGGTACATTTACTGTGGGCTGGTCCGGGGGTGCTGGCATATTAACTTGACCCCCGGGACCAGTGGCTGGAGGAACAGGAATTACATTATTAACGGGAGGCTGTGGGTGAGCAGGCGGAATAGGATTTGCATATTCTGGGACTGTGTCGTCCAAGTAGGACGAGAGAAAAATTTCAGCTGCGGTCGGTTTATGACGTAGCTTAATCGGGACCAATGGTGGCGGTAAATTACAGGGTGCTTCGGGGGTTGCTTTTGGCAAGCCCTCGGCAAGAAGAGGATACATACCTTTAATAAGGGCATTTCTCTGTCTGTCTGACTGTTCTGCTCTAACTCGTTCACCTTCTTCTATTAATTCCCTTTCTTGGGCTTTTTCTGAGGATTCCCTACTTAATTCTGTTTTTCTGAATTCTTTTTCGGTTCTTTTATGGGATTCTTTGCGCCATAACTCGATGGCATCTTTCTGGGACTGTCTGGCTTTCTTTTTCCATAACGCTTCTTCTACTCGCATGATGCACTCGGCATCCCATGTACCTGATACAGGCCATCTATATTTCTCTTCAAGATCTTTCGTATAATCCGCCCATAAATCTAGATATAATATGGCATCTAAGCCATGCTTGTGATACATAAAATGTCCAGGACTGTCCCTAGGAGGGACAGGAACTGCTTCTTCGAGTAACCCTTTTCTGGTCTTTATCTGACGTAATTTCGAGAACAGAGGCATTTCGGAAATCTACTTTACTTGCGAACACAATACACAATAATCACAGCAATGAAATGGCAAACAAATCACTCATACCACGACATAGAAATACATAAATAACAGTTCGAACAGAATACTACCTGATACACTGAAAACAGAACACATGAATTTCTCGAGAACGGACTTACTAGAATTACTGGATGCACTGCTAAAACAGTACAGAACAGACCGGTCCCATAAAGAGACACGTCATACCGTATCCACCTAGGTGACTACTTCGGACTGGATCTGTGTACCCAAACCCAACGGACCAGGAACAAACTAATGATCCTGTCTAGATACTTCCCCCGCAACGGTACTCACCGGGAAGCAGAAACTGGAAGGCCTCGGACTGGACTGGACTGCTACGACGTCGGACTACGAACTTCGGACTTCAGAAACAGGTGGGCCTCCGGATACCTCGGACCTTGCACTCTCGGCTTGGGCTCTGGTCGGGACGAACCGCATTCCACACCGCCTCGTCTGGATGCCGGACTGCAGTTTCCGTCTCCTCCGTGGGCCTGAGGGAGACTTGAAGCAGAAATATCTGCACGTGCACGGTATAGTTCCGTCACGGCTGCAGAGGGTCAGGGGGCCTGCGTTACATCTCCAGCGCGTGGGGAAGGGGCTCGTCCCTATTCGGGCGCCATTATGTGGTAAATAAATAATTAAATAGCGGTACTATTTTTGAATACATTAATAATAACAGATAGCTCAATAAATAAGAGGCAGGATCCGATGTATCCGAGTCGAACGGGCTTTATTCAGGCAAAAGGGAAGGGACAGGATCGGGACAGCCTGAAATAAAATAGAGAGGCAGCTGCAGCGCTTCATCAACAGTACAAGGTATATATACTAAAATATCACAATTACATTACATACAGTAGGCGTAACTAGTGACAGGCGTAAGATAAGAACACATGGGCGTGAAAAGAAGGCGTGCACAGGGCGTGCACGTAGACATGTGATGAGAACGTCACAGAAGTGTCATGAATGGGCGGAAACATGGAGGGGGCTTCCTGAGCAGCTGGGACCTTTAACCTAGTGGTGCGCGCAAACGGGCAGTGACGTGTTACCGGGGAGAACTGGGGGCTATGACTTCTGCACTAGAAGAGGAGACTAGAGTCTGCGGTGTCAGGACGACATGTACCTATAGCATATCTGATATCTCGTGTTTGGAGAACATGTTGATAGAATCTAAAAGTTATCAGGGCAAAGGCCACTTGACACTAAGGCTGGTGCATGCATATATTCTACATGTATTGCGTGTGCTATGAATCTTCTATGAACATTAATACAGTAACTCTCTTGCATGGAGACAGAAAGACTAGACTATGACTGAAGCTGTTTATGCGGTTCAGTAGCTTAGGAATGCGAAGAAGGAGAGCTGGACTGATAACTTGAGGCATAACATATTCTTGGCAGACAGGCAGGCAGAGCCAGGCCGGGCACCGCACTGCATGGCAGAAAGTAAGTGAAGGGTCAGGGATGCAGGTGGGGGCTGCATCGCTCCTCGGAGTGGGTTCAGGAGACTGGAGCTTGAATCTGGTGTCCGGGCCCTTTTGAGGCCTAGAAACGGGGACAATTCGGGGAATTAACGTGCACACTGTAAAACGTGGCAACATAGGCCTAATACTCGTTGCTTGTCACGAGAACTGGAAACTGACATACTAGAGTTGGACACAACTATAATTGCGTCTTTAATCGATCATAGGGGGATATATGCATATCGATCATGCACATATAACATAGGATGGGGAACACGTAGGCACATATGACAAGGCAAAATTCAATTTTCCTCAAGTGGTAGGAGTAAAACTGACTGAAATTGAGACTGACAGCTTTGGAGAAAAGAAATTGCATTGAACTATTGCAAAAATGAAAATGTTTGAAGGTTTAAAGAAGCTGTTAGGAGGTAAAGTTAAAAATTCGTTTTTTATTGGTGATGCTCCTGAAGGAACACCTGTGCATTTTATGTCTACCAGTTTGGGACAAAACACATGTATGTGGGTTCACCAATGGTGCAAGATTACTGAAAAAGAGGGTGCTTGGAGGTTTCCAAAAGATGGTACTTTTGAATTGCAAATTATTGACAAATTAAGGAAAGTGTTATGTGAAATAAAGACACCATCTAAAGCTGTACAATTTGAGGCCTTAAGCCTGTGGGAAAAGACAGCAAGAGAGAAAGCAAGTGAGGATGAAAAGGTAAAGCACCAGATGCAGGAGAAGAGAATTAATGCTGACAAAGAGCTTCAAATAAATAATGATTCAGGGAATTAAATAATGGATGCATTGTTAACTGAGTGTCCACCACTTTATGTGGTTCCCGTGAAAAATACTGAAAATAGTACACCAGTAAATACTACAGGGGCTACTGCTTCTGTTGAACAGAGAGAAATACAGACTGAGAGAACTGTGCAGACATTTCAGATTGAACCATTACCTGTTGATTCAGAACTGACAGTGATACCTCCAGGTGTTACTGCTTCAAATGTGCCTGATTCAGTCAAAGAATTACAATCTGCAGATGCACAGATAATGCCTAGAACAATTATGACTGTCCCAATTAATATGGTCCCTACTGAAAAGGTTGGAAGAGCTGCAGAAAAAGTGATTATGGAAGGGTTTATTTCAGAAACTCAGAATACACAGATTATTGAACAGAAAGTACCCCAAGCACTAAAAGGTGAGAGAAAAATGGTATTTACAACATCTGCAGCCCAGAATAAAATAAATGTAATTGAAAATGGGATTTTTCAAACCTGCTTAGAGGAAGCAGCATTGATTAAAAAGATAGAGAACATGGGGGAACATATTAACACAGGCCCTGAAAAAGAGAAACAGCTTAGTGTTTTAAATTCAACATGTGAACATGAAGAAATTAACAGTCTCTGCTGTTTAAACCATGAAAATGTGAACCAGTGTCAGGAAAAAAGAATTAATTTCCCTGAGTAAGGTACCAGCAGCATGTGCATTAACTACACATAATGGACTGACAGATTTGGCTCAAAAATATGAAACTGATGTTTCAGGAAGTTTTCCATTTCAGAAAAGTGTCAGGGTACATATGGATGATGAAGCAAATGAGAAAATGTGTTCTTCGGGAATGCATTTGCACATTGCAGAAATAAAATATGGTTTTAAATGCAATGAGCTTGAGAAATTAGGAGACAAGTGGGCAAGAAAACTTGAGAAGAAAAAGAAACCACCAGACCTAGCAAGGAAAATGGATAAGGAAAAGAAGCCACCAGATATAATTGAGAAAATAATAATGCAGAATGAGGGAGAATATTTTGCTTACTCATTGAGAGATAAGGTGGGAGAAGTGCATGTTCCTATGCTACAGAATAAATGTGAACTTGCAGCATTTCTGAACATAATCCCACAATTGAAAGACAAGATTGTGCTGTGGTACCCACAAGTTGATGGATTTGATGAATTTTTAAAAGAGTTGTGCATTAATTTGGAAATGTTCTTTTACATTGCCATGCAGAATAAATTATGGTTTGAATCTAAGGTTGTTGTGAAAAAGCCAGGTGAAGAGACAATGAAAAGGGTTTGCATGAATGCACCATCATTTTCTGTTGTTATGGAGGAAAATATAGCAGTGATTATTTTCCTGAAGGGCAGAGTGCCAGCAAAGGATGTTGATTGGGTACAGATTAAAAGAACACAAGATGGAATTAAATGTGTTTTGGTTTGTGCAAATTCAGGTATGGATGTTGTACTGCTGGAAAATGTGTCCTTTTGCCATCTCTATAACAGATTTGAGCATTGGAAGAAGAAAACTAAATTTAAACATGATGCACAAAAACATGGAGAAATGCAGGTGCAAAATATGCCAGTTAAGCAAATGCAAATGTCAGTACAGGTACCAATGGCAGGAATTTTTCAAGCATAGATGGTCCCACAAAATATGGAAAATGCTAAAATTAAATGAAATAGGTTGTCCAGAGCAAATGGGAATTATTTCCAGAGACAAAATCAGAATCCAGTCCAACAGGATGCTGTGTTTGCAAATGAGAGTTTTAACACTCACAATTCTGAATTTACCAATTCCATGGTGAAGGCAGTGGAAAGTCCCGATTTAGTTGCAGGAGTTTTAAACAGAGAAATTACAAACACAGTGTTAGAAAAATGTGCACCAAAAATAGGCCCATTTGAGGAACATTGCAAAACTGTTGTCTGTGACTCAGGCCTAGCAGGAAAACAATTAGGGGCCGATTAGGATGGCGGACGGACTTGCGTCCGTCCGCCACCCCTGAGTAGGAGGGACCGTCCGCATGGGCAGCGGCGGTCCCTCCATGGCAATTAGGATGTGACCGCCAGGGTGGCGGTCACATCCTCTATTTTTAACATTGCGGCGGGTGCAGCTTCAAGCTGCACCCGCCGCAATGTTAAAAATGCATGTGTTGCATTTACATGCACAAAGCGGCAGGCACCGCACGGTGCCTGCTGCTTTGTGTACGCAAATGCAGGGGGGTACCATAGGTACCCCCCATGTGCACCCCCCACCCCCCATTCACCCAGGGGGCCCGCAACGGGCCCCCAAAGTGAATGTCCGTATGCTTTTCCATGGCGGAAAAGCCGCCGTGGAAAAGCATACTTACACCAACATCATAATATGGCGGACGGTGTCTCATAGACACCGCCTGCCATGTTATAGCTTTTCCGCCGCGGTCGGAAGCCGACCACGGCGGAAAAGCGGCGGACGGAATTCCAGACCCACCAGCCATCCTAATTTGGCGGTGGGTCTTTGGAGTCTCCGCCGCGGTTTTTCCGCATCCTCCAGGCCGGCGGACACTTCCGCCGGCCCGGAGGATGCGGAAAAACCGCCATCCTAATCGGCCCCCTATTTTCCAAATTAAACAGCACAGATTACTGTACACCAGATAATATTATTTTTCAGATTCCTGATGAGGATGCACATTTTAAAATGGCCCAACAAGAGACAGCTGTACCAATATTTTCAGAAAAGACAGTTGAAAAATTACCTTCTGCTTTGGAAAAAATAATAAACACAGAAATAAGAGAGTTCACTAAGAAGGATGCCAGATTAATAAAATGTGCAGAACATGTCTTATTAAAATTTGAACCAGATGACATGTATTCAGGAACAGAATCAGATGCAGGAATTTTACCAATAAAAGGATTTTTGATGGAATTGATTAGAAGTTTGTGTAACTTTCTGATCATAGGTTCACAGAAAATAAATGAAAAGAACAGAATAGTGCAGGAGATTAAAAGCATATTTTTTCCATTTTGTCCTGTGGTACCGAATCCAGCCAATATATTTTTTCACATTCCATGTGGTGAAGAATGGCTTACTTTTATTGATTTTTGCCAAGTTCATGTCACAGTGCCATTGCATGAGTATAGTCAGGAGTACGTTCAAAAAGAAGCTGAATGTCTGGGACACAAAATTGGAAAGGGAGGTAGAAAGGTGTCACCAGAGAGGGTGGAAATGATTTCCAAGAAAAATCCACCTCAAATTCAGAAAAAAGTCAGGACATTTTTGGGAATGGTTAGCAGCTGTAGAGAGTGGTTACTAAACCTTTCCCTAGTGGCTAAGCCTTTACTAAGGCTGACACACTCAGGTGTGTCTGATCCGCTTCCATTGGACAACAACTGCACAAAAGCATTCCTAGAGTTGAAAGAGAAAAAATGTTGCGCCCCAGCACTAGGAATGAAAGTTTATTTGAAAGAAAATACACTAATTTGCAGTGAGAGGGAGGGCTGCGCTCTCTCATTGCCTATTGAAGAAGATGACTGTGTTCAAAGGTCTGTGCTGTATTGCCCAATGACCTTTGACCCTAAATTCACAAAAATATCAGCAAATGAATTGGATTATGATGAAACTGAATATGAGTGTCTAAATATCATGAAAATATGAATAAAGCCAAATTCAGACTTTAAGGATGAACGTCTGAGTCTGCCCAACGATGTCCATTTTGTAGATGGCCCATGTTTGAAAGATGACACATTAAAAGCAGCACATGCTGTGCTCCTTATACATTATGTTGTCAAAGCTTTATGGCTTTTAGTAGTCACCTCAGCCCAAAATTCGAAATTGATTGCCCTTACCATAACATGCAGGATATCTGCTCAAATGAGAGTCACTGTTGTCATGGGAGAGAGAAATGCTAATTCAGTTGCACAAGTGTGTGTTCTGTTAGCATATACATTCAATGGAATCTTCACAGTTGAATTAAAAGAGGCTCAAGAAAAGTGAAGTGTCAAGCTAATAAAGCAACACAATGGCAGCACTGAGTTACCTTTTGCAAAAGACTGTATTTCAGCATCACCAAAGTGGCTTGAAAATACATATGCAAATGCACTCGTGGAAAACACTGAGGAGAACACTAGCCATTGCTGTGTAGGTCTGGTTGATGTACAGTGTGCAGTTTCTCACCAGATTGCAGCTGCTACACAAGATCTGCATAATGGATGGTGCAACGGTTTTGATCAGAGAGATGCTGTGGTGACACATCTGAATATGATCAAAGTGAAAATAAGAGTGAAAGGCCTTGGTTGAAAAAGTGCAAAAGATTGATGGTGCTCTGTCAGAGTTTCTCAGCACCTAAGTAGTCTAATTTGCATGGAAAAGGGTACAGATGGCCACACTGTATGAGCCATTCTGATGGCAAGCTGATGACAAAGAGAAAAGAAATGCTGAAACTGTCCTGGTGATTTCTCCTTTTTTATTATTTGAGTAACTTATTTTAAAGAGGCTAACTGTTCCAAGAAGCTACTTACAGATCTTTGCACTAAAACATTTGAGCTTGGCTATATATGATCTGACTACAGACCAAACTTGTGTTCGCCTTAGAAATAGAAGTAACATTGTTATATGCTCAGCTTTTGCAATTTAAAAAAAAAAATACTGTCACTTGTGAAATGAAATATGTGTGATGAATTATAAATCATTTTATTATGATTTGAATCATCAGAGGGGTGGATTGATGGAGCAGATTCCATCTGCAGTCAGGCATTGTTTTATTTTTTGTGCTTCAGACGGGCTGCATTTAAATTGCCACGCACATTTTGGTGCAAGTTAAAAACATGGCACATGAAAAACATGAAAGTGAGGCCTATTCAGTCTGAAATGCTTTTGCTGAATTAACTTGTGTTTTTTTTACAGTCTAGAGAAAAGTGGCCTTTTTAGCTTTGAAGATTAATAGAATGTGTTTCTCTCTTTCCAGCTCATCCCATGTAATCTAAATTTACAATTCCTGTCTTAATAGACTTTGACTTGTTGCATATTTTGATAAATATTTTCACCTCTTTTTATAATGTGTGTGAATTAACAAATGCACCAAACACTACACAGGGGACTAAATGCTTTTTGCATGAAAAGCTATCTAAAACATTAAAGCATGTTGTTGTGTGCGCTGTAGTAACTGTGTGTACTTTTAAATTTTACACTAAATGCATGAAAATGCTATGTTGCACATTTATTTAGCATATTGTCATAAATAATAGAAAAGCTGCTTGAAACTAATAGCTTGGCTAGGTAAACATTTATAAGGGGTATTAGTATGGAGTTGGGGAACATAATGGGCTGATTTACATGAAATTAATATTATCTTTGTGTTTGTTTTATTTTTGGGGCCTACACAAAACATGGCTGCCTGTGAATCCATCAAGGCTATGGCTTGCAATTTAATTAGAAGGGAGCATGCGCACACTGTGGCAGCTTTCCTCATGACAAGAAGTGAAGGACATCTTGAACTGTAGATTCTTGTGACTGTGCCAATGTACCAGTGTTAGTTAAAAGTATCCATCTGACTGCACTGAGAAGGGAAGGAAGAGAATTAGAATGAAACATGTTTCCTAGTAAATGTTGCAAATGTTTATAAATGTAGTTATTCATGTATGCTTCTTTTGTTAAAACTGGTAAAGTCAGGATTTTAGAATGAGTCGGGGGAGTGAGAACTCATGCCATCATGACTGACCAATCACGTACAGGTTTTCCTGAAAGATGCTACATCTTTGTGTAGTCTGCCAATAATTAGAGTATAAAATAATGTCCTCTCTGATGGGGGCTGGCTTTCTCAGCTCAGCTGGCTTCTATGGGTTAGGTACGCGAAATGTCCCGGGAGATTGCTGAAGGGGAGGTGCGTCCGAGGAGAGTCAGGGGGGGGTTTCTTGCTTTCACGTCATATCTTGGCACTGCAGGCCACATTCCTTTGAGGTCTGGTGAAGGGCGGGCTGTCTCCCTCCTTTTTGCTCTTTAGACACAGAGATGCACAGCAGCAACAGATAGAAAGGTTCTTTAGATTTAGATGCTAAACTTTAAGTTTATGCTTTGACTAATTAATTAGGTATGAAAAGATTTATTTGTCTTATGCATTTATTTCTCTTTATGGGAGATTTTTGCCAACTATTTATTTATTGATTAGCCTTGCAAGACTATTTTTCTTAGAAACTCTTTAAGAATTTTGCGCCACATTTTCATAACTACATGTAACGCTTATATGCAGACTGTAATGTGTTTTGTATTATTGATATTTTTCCTGTTCTCCAAATTCTGTAACCCAATTGATATTTTACTAATGAATAAAGGGTCAGAGAAAAAACTTAACTTTTGACTAGAAAATAAAATCCTTTAAAACACTCAACAACTCTCTTTATTGGCTTGAATAATAATTGCAGTTTTTACTGTTCATGATTATTTAAAATCTCCTGAAGGTAATACATGGTGTGAAGGGCCCAACACCTTTTGAGCGGTAAATTAGAGGTAGCATGAGGGTTTTGCATTGAGAAACTACCAGAAGAAATTACCGCTCCATCACCAGGAGGGATTCCTGGCCCCCAAACTTCCTCAGGACTAAATTGGACTTTATCCCCATCCCATAGTCTGCCACAAGGTATGTTTGCAGATTGGTAGAGAAAGGGGGCCATTTCCTCCAAAGACGTCTTAGCAATCCCACTGTGTGGGACTTACTGGAGGTAAGAAGAGGGGTAGTTGGCCCCCCAGGACATCCTTGGGGGCCAACTATTACCTCCAGTCAGTCCCACACAGCAGCATTGGTAAGTTTTCCTACCAGGCCACGCTCACTTTGCCCACCACTCTACAAACGCGCTCCCTGGCACACTGTGGGTGGGGATTGAAGTCCCCTTCACTACTGGGGGTCCTTTAAGGACCAACTAGCCTACATTTTACCTCCAGCAAGCCCCACGCAGTGGGTTTGTGAGAGGTAGACAAAGGCCATGCCTCCTTTCTCCACCAGTCTTCAAACACACCCCCTGGTATATTGTAAGTTGGGGGATTAAGTCCACTTGAATCCTGAAGGTCCCTGGGGTCCAACTAGCCCACTAGGTACCTCCAATAAGTGCCACAGAGCTGCATTGCAGAGAGGTGTATAAAGGGGCGTGGCCTGGACCACCTCTCTGAAACGCAGACCTGTGGCGCTTATTGGAGGCACCTGGTGGGCTAGTTGGCCACCAGGGGCCCTCAGGATTGAAGGGGAATTAATTCCCTAACTTAAAACGTGCCAAAGGGTGTGTTTGCACACATGTCACCTCAGGCCCGCCCACTCCCTTTACCACTGTGCAAACATGCCTTGTGGCGTGTTTTAAGTTTGGGCAATTAAGTCCCCTTGAATCCTGAGGGTCCCTGGGGTCCAACTAGCCCACCAGGTACCTCCAGTAAGCGCCACAGAGCTGCGTTGCAGAGAGTTGTAAAAAGGGGCGTGACCTGGACCACCTCTCTGGAACGCAGTCCTGTGGTGCTTACTGGAGGTTCCTGGTAGACTAGTTGTCCCCCAGGGACGCCCCGGTATTGAAGAGAAATTAATTACCCAATTTAAAACGAGCCACATGGCGCATGGTGTTGTTGGGAGGGGGGGCCTCCGGCACAATCCCTTTTTTTTTGTAATTTATTTTTTTAGGAGGGGGGCTGTGTGGCCCTCCTTCGTTTTCTTTCTTTGGGACCTAGGGACCCCAACCCCAGGGCCTGACCCTTTTTAAAAAAAAAAGAAAAATATATGAACGGGAAGGGCGCATGTGTGGCCCCCTCCTGTGGCCAAATCCGGCCCCTGGCACCCCATCCCCCGGGGCATGGCCACATCTTTTTTGTTTTTTTCATGGAGGAGTGCTGCGTGGCCCCCCTCCTGAGGCATGTATTGGCCCTGGGGACCCCATCCCGGGGAGCAGGCCTTTTTTTTTACATTTATTTGGGAGGAGGGGGGCCGCGTGGCCCTCTCCCGGACTTCTGACCCCGGGGACCCCTTCCCCCGGAGCCTGCACCCTCCTTTGGGGACTGTGGGGGAAACCCCAATGCCCCCATGGTCCCTGCCGGCTCCCCCCTCCTGCAGGAGATATCCCACATGGGGAGCTGCTGACATGCAGCTCTCCTTGTAGAAAAGCAAATCTGCTTTGCTTCATTGAAGCAATAGCAGGTTTCATCCTCTCGCTTCAATGAAGCAAAGCAAAGCAGTTTGCAATGACAGGGCGGTAGCCGTGGGGATCCCTCCCTGTCATTGCACACATCAGTGTCCTCGGGGTGGGCTCCCCAGGACACTGCAGGAGCCGGCCCTGTGGGGTGGTGGTCCCCAGGGCCATCAAGGGCTCCAGGAGGGAGGCCGCACAGACCCCACCCACATAATGCACAGCCCCGGGGAGGTGGTGGTCCCCAGGGCTCGGGGTCGATAACGGACCCCCACATTTGAATATTTGTGCCCCGGGGAGGTGGCAGTCCCCGGGGCGTGTGGGGGCTCTAGCCTCCCCACAAAGGTTTTTTTTAAAAACAAAACAAGCCCTGGGGGGTGATGGTCCCCAGGGCTGCGTGGGGCCATGTGCCCCCTGCATAAATTTTAAAAAAGCTCTGGGGTATGGGTCCCCGGGGCTTGAGGGGGCCATGTGCCCCCAACCATATTAAAATAAACAAGCCCTGGGGGTGGTGTCCATGGGGCTGCACTGGCCTTCTGGGCCCCCGCAATTACAATATTGCATGAGCCGGGGACTTGGCCCACCCGGGGGCTAAATAATAACGAAGCGTGGGAGCCTGCGCTTTGTTTTTTTGCGTGAATCTCGATGATTTAACAAAAAAAAAGGATTTTTTGGCCCTGAGGTCCCCTTGAGCAGGTCTAGGGGGTCGGGGTAATTCTACCCTGCCCTCTTTTCTTTTCTTTTACCTTTTTTTCCCTGTTTTCTTGTGACTCGTTCTACTGAGTCAAAAAATGGCTGCCAACACTTCCTGGTTTGGAGTGTTGACAGCCAAGTAGAATAAAGCTCTTGGTTTGGAAGGACAGCGGATCCACCGCACCTCTAAATATCGAAACTTTTATTTTTTTATTTTCTCAGCAACTACTGAATGGATTTACACCATTTAAAAAAAGGGCGCTTTCTCAACCAAGCACTACCTTTTTGTCAAATTTGGTGTAATTCCATTCAGCAGTTTGGGGCTGTAGCCGTGTCTAAATTTTCCTATGGAAAATGTCATGGAGAAAACACGTTTTGGGACCCCCCCCTTTTTTCTCATCCCCCGCTTGGTGAATCAGCCACAAACTTTCAGGATAGGAGCTGACCGGGGCATGGCCACATCTTTTTTGTTTTTTTCATGGAGGAGTGCTGCGTGGCCCCCCTCCTGAGGCCTGTATTGGCCCTGGGGACCCCATCCCGGGGAGCAGGCCTTTTTTTTTACATTTATTTGGGAGGAGGGGGGCCGCGTGGCCCTCTCCCGGACTTCTGACCCCGGGGACCCCTTCCCCCGGAGCCTGCACCCTCCTTTGGGGACTGTGGGGGAAACCCCAATGCCCCCATGGTCCCTGCCGGCTCCCCCCTCCTGCAGGAGCCGGCATTGATATCCCACATGGGGAGCTGCTGACATGCAGCTCTCCTTGTAGAAAAGCAAATCTGCTTTGCTTCATTGAAGCAATAGCATGTTTCATCCTCTCGCTTCAATGAAGCAAAGCAAAGCAGTTTGCAATGACAGGGCGGTAGCCGTGGGGATCCCTCCCTGTCATTGCACACATCAGTGTCCTCGGGGTGGGCTCCCCAGGACACTGCAGGAGCCGGCCCTGGGGGTGGTGGTCCCCAGGGCCATCAAGGGCTCCAGGAGGGAGGCCGCACAGACCCCACCCACATAATGCACAGCCCCGGGGAGGTGGTGGTCCCCAGGGCTCGGGGTCGATAACGGACCCCCACATTTGAATATTTGTGCCCCGGGGAGGTGGCAGTCCCCAGGGCGTGTGGGGGCTCTAGCCTCCACACAAAGGTTTTTTTTAAAAACAAAACAAGCCCTGGGGGGTGATGGTCCCCAGGGCTGCGTGGGGCCATGTGCCCCCTGCATAAATTTTAAAAAAGCTCTGGGGTATGGGTCCCCGGGGCTTGAGGGGGCCATGTGCCCCCAACCATATTAAAATAAACAAGCCCTGGGGGTGGTGTCCATGGGGCTGCACTGGCCTTCTGGGCCCCCGCAATTACAATATTGCATGAGCCGGGGACTTGGCCCACCCGGGGGCTAAATAATAACGAAGCGTGGGAGCCTGCGCTTCGTTTTTTTGCGTGAATCTCGATGATTTAACAAAAAAAAAAGGATTTTTTGCCCCTGAGGTCCCCTTGAGCAGGTCTAGGGGGTCAGGGTAATTCTACCCTGCCCCCTTTTCTTTTATTTTACCTTTTTTTCCCTGTTTTCTTGTGACTCGTTCTACTGAGTCACAAAATGGCTGCCAACACTTCCTGGTTTGGAGTGTTGACAGCCAAGTAGAATAAAGCTCTTGGTTTGGAGGGACAGCGGATCCACCGCGCCTCTAAATATCGAAACTTTTATTTTTTTATTTTCTCAGCAACTACTGAATGGATTTACACCATTTAAAAAAAGGGCGCTTTCTCAACCAAGCACTACCTTTTTGTCAAATTTGGTGTAATTCCATTCAGCAGTTTAGGGCTGTAGCCGTGTCTAAATTTTCCTATGGAAAATGTCATGGAGAAAACACGTTTTGGGACCCCCCTTTTTTCTCATCCCCCGCTTGGTGAATCAGCCACAAACTTTCAGGATAGGAGCTGACCGGAGCGGGCCACAAGTTTTGAAATTTACGCGAAGATTCGTCACCCGGCGCCAAAGTTATTGGGAAAAGAAAAAAACGCTTTTCCTATGGAGATAGTTATAGAAAGGACCAAGTTTCCAGAGGAAAAGCATTTTTTGATTGTAACTTTGGCGTCGTTTGACAAATCTTTACAAAATTCAGCTCCTATCTTGAAAGTTTGGGGTTGATTGGTCAGGGGGGGCTGAGAAAAAAGGGGGGTCCCAAAACATGTTTTCTCCATGCAATTTCCATAGGACACTTTAGACAAGGCTACAGGTCAAACTGCTGAATGGAATTACGCTAAATATGGCGGAGAGAAAGGTCTTGGTCCACAAAGCATGCCTTTTTTTCAGTAGTTTTTAAGATTTTTAAAGATTTACAGATATTTCAAAAATAGGCGATCTGATTGGCTGAGCCCTCCCGAGCACAAGCTTGCCTCCGATTGGCTGCCAACACTTCAAACCAGAAAGTGTTAGCAGCCATCTTGTGCCGCGCATCGATTTAAAAGAAAAGAGAGGTCCCAGGGCCAATTCAATAAAAAAAAAATATATATATATATATATATATGGAAATGAAAGTGTTTGTTCATTCAGCTAACAAAGTAGAATAAAAACCAAAAGAAATAAGACATAATAGGCATTCTCACACTTGCACTGCTTACACTTCCGCTCCTAATCGCCATGGGTACGCGTCTTCCAGTCTTTCCTCCCGAACTGCTACTTCTGTACTTCTGCCAAGGTCACAAGCACTGCAAAAGCGACTGTGTTTTCAGGGCTCAAACAGGGTCCGAGAGGAGGTGAAACACTTCTGCCGAGCTCACAAGCAGTGGGAGAGCAGCTGTGTTTTCAGGGCTCAAACAGGGTCAGAGAGGAGGTGAAACTCAAGCTGCTTGCAAACCATCCTCCAAACTGTAGCGGTGACGCCAACAAAAGCAAACTAAAAAACATACCCATCTGCCATTATTCCTCCGGCAGGACCCAACACCAAAAAGGACCGGGCGAGTTAGCCCTCTGCTCCCTTCCCAGCTCCAAAAACCAGCCTCGGTTCCACTGCCACCGGCCCACAGCCACCATTATTAATGGACTCAGTATAATAGCAGTCAGTGCTAGCCTCCGTCCAACGATTAGGGCACCCTGTTCCGCTGCTTGAGTGTTTGTTGGCTGCCCGCCCTCCTGGAAAGTTTCACTTTCAGAGAGTAGCAGCACCATGGATATTGCCCGCTTTGCTCCAATGGAAATGCAGCAGCCCTCCTCAGAAGCGGTAGCAAAGGAGCAGTGCTCGGAAGTCCTGGCTCAGTCCCATGCACAGTATGGCCTCTCTGCTTAGCTGAGGATTAGGGCAGCCTATTCTGCTGCTTCATTGTTTGTTGGCTGCCCACAGCAGCCCTGCTCAGAAGGGGTAAACAAAGGAGCAGTGCTCAGAAGTCCTGGCTCAGTCCCATTAACAGTATGGCCTCTCTGCTGAGCAACCCCACTGTAGTGTTGGGGCCCTAGGCCCACATGGTGGAAGGAATGAGACACAGGACACCAGTTAGGGGATCGTAGATCTGGCCACGAGCACGTGCGCTCGGGTCTTTTATTAACAGCGTCACCTGACCTAGTGACGTCTGTGGTGGGTGGGTGTTTAGTGTAGGGTTACACGTGGAACAACTAGACTGTGTCCTAGCAGGACACTATATTCCTCCCAAACTTTAATGAAAGGAAAAACTAATGTCCAACCTGCAAGAAAACAGAACAATAACATTTGATAGCCCCAACAGATCTTCTTCAGGCAATCAGCTGGGAGAATGTTGAAAGTTCCAGGACTACAAAGTCAGTCAGATGAGCTTCACCTCGGCGGTGTACTTCAGATCATCCTTGTCTTGCTGTGTTGACGCTTATATACAGTGTTCATCACTTGGAGCATTGGGAGCAGAATGGGTGTGACCCTTGAGGGGTCTCGCAGGTGTTCCTAGTCCAGTGGATGACAACGCTTGTTGGTTGTAGGAGACGACTATGGCACGAGAGGTCTTTCTTTGGATTTGCTGATCTTAATGCCTTCACATCTCCGTCCGGCCAAGTAACTTCCGACTTGCCTTCCTTGCCAGACTCCTCTCTCACTGGAGCCTCGAAGACTGGCCTCTCCTGCTTGGACTCTTCTCTCACTAGAGACGCTGGGAGGACCCTCTTGCCGGACACGATGGGACCGGGTGGGCCGTGCGGGCTTCGCATGAGCCGCGCAAAGGTGTCGCTGCCGAACTGCCAACGGACTCACCGCCAAGTCTCTCATGATGTCCTCGGGGGTGTTGATGTCATCCGCCAGGATGGTCTTGCCGTTAGGACATGGGTTCAGTGTCTTCACCAGACCGTTTCTCGGTGCCAGGTGGTTACCTGGGGCCTTCATGCTTCCTGTTGCCTGTCGTGGAGCTGCCGCTAATGCACCTCTCCCATCCGGATTCCTCTCTCACAGGACATGCGGCCGAGGCCCTTGTCCCCTGGACTGCCACTTGATCGCGTGGGCTGTGCGGGTCGCTGCGGAACTTCGGACATGGCCACAGTCAAGTCTTGTGTAGTCCACAAGGGTTGATTGTCTAGTGCTCGGGTATGCTCTGCTTCGGCAAGCTTCAGGTTCACGGGGCACCCATGCAGTTCTTCAGTGGTTGGTCTCCTCGAATGCAGGTTGTAGGGATTACTGCGATCCACACGGATGTTGCGATGTTCCTTGGCCAGCACCGATGTTCCTGTGTGCTGACTGTTCGCTCTCCTCCTCTGTGGAGTGATGTTGTGATTCTCCATTCTTCTTCTTCGTTCACCTCCTCGACGCGGTCCGGTCTTCTTTCTTGCTTACTCATGCTAACCAGGCTTTTCCATGTAGCGGGCCCTCTACATGTCGTCTCCTTGGTCTTGTCCATGTGGTAGGACACTGTCTTCACTTGGCTTGGTGACTAGACCTGTCGTCGTATCTTCCTTTTCTTCATGGCGTCGCGCCCTTCCGTTCCATGTTCCTTCTTGCGACGTGGTCTGGTCCTCTTGCTGTCGTTGGCCTTCCCGACCAGTCTTCCCCGGGCGGCGTGCACTCCACCTGTTTCGTTCTGGTTTGGGCATAGCTCTCAGGCATGGTGTTCTTCTCTTCTCTGACTGGACCAGTTGTCGCGATCTTCTCTGTTGTTGCTTTTCTTTCCTTGGTGACCAGACTGGGTGGTCGGTTTTCATCTTGGGCATGAGTTGTCATGCTGTGCTATTTTCTTTGTGGTCGCTATTCACCGTCACGGTGTTTTGGCGTTGGCGCGCTTTTGTCTGCGCGGAGGAGGGTTGCGTCACCGCTCCTGGTGCATGCCGCCATGCGTGCTGACGATGGCGTTCTGGTTGCAGCGAGACGTTGTTGTCTCTTTTGGGGAACTTTGTGCGCAGTCCCTTGGCGGTGGCGTGTCGCTGTGCAGCGACATTCTGGCGCTCTTGATTCCTGGCGCTTCTGGCACGTTCCGGCGCAGTGTTGCGCGGCCCTGTCGTGCGGGTGTGGAGTTCTTGCACTCCTGTTGCGTTCTTGCGCTTTGTGGTACGGTTCCGTGCTTCTGGCGCGTTCCTGAAGGTTCTGGCGCGGTTCTGTGCTTCTGGTGCGTTCCTGCGTGGTCTCCTGATGTGTTCAGGAGGTTTCATATTGACGTGGCATCATTCGGGCGTGGCTGTGTCCTTGTGCTTGGACAGATTCTCCTGGTGCTGTTGCTGTGTGGCGCGTTCCTGCGCACTTACTGTTCAGGGTTCTTGGACGCCTGTTGCGTGACGTTGGGTACTTGCTGCTTTGGCTGTTGTCAGGGACGTGCTGCTTTGGACCGTTGGCGGGAGTGGTTGATGCTGCGGTGAACACCTGTGGCCACCAGGCGTCGTTGCTCTCTCCGTCGTTTGATCTCGGCACTCGTTTTCCCTGGACGTTCTTCCAGTGCTTGGCAGTCGTTTCCTCCAGACGTTCTGTCAGTGCTTGTTTTCTTTCTTTCTTCAATGGCAGGTGCAATTTTCCCTTCCGGCCACTAGATGGCAGTGCTGGATAGATCGGATAGCAGTTCACCTCTTTGTGTGCTTTTGTGGAGCTTTCCTCGGTGTTCATAAGTGGAGCTGAGCTGCCAGTGCTGGGCTCCGTGGGTGCAGGTGGTGCTGTAGCCACTCCGGCTTCACTGGTATGCTGGAGGACAGCGGACGACCCGATGGAGGTGTAGGCTGGATGGCAGGTAGGCTCTTCACTTGGCAGGGCTTGGTGGGAAAAGGGGGGCTTGGCACCACACTCTTTGGGCAGCACTGGCCGCATGCAGTCTTTCCCTTGTCCCCTTCCCTCTCTGCAGGCCCCTTCAGGTCCCGGGCTGAGGAAGGGGGGGGCGCTCTGATGGCCGCAGGCAGTCTCTTGTGGCTCTCCTCGTTGCCCCCGCCCGCAGCAGCCTTTCATTCACTCGCTGCGTGGTGGGGGGGGAAATGGCTGGGGGGTTTCACCTGCAGCTGGCATTGGACCACGTGCCTCCCTGCACTGTAGTAGTCTCCCTGCTCACCTCCGCCCGGTCGCCGCAGCACATCAGCTTACACGCTGCGCTGGGCGGAGGAAAGGCGGACTTCAGGGAGTGCTTGCCGCTTTGAACGGCTGCAAGCTGTGTCTTCTCCCCGCTGCCGCAGCTCCACAGTTCATAGGCTGCGGGGGACAGTGTGTGTGCAGCAGCTGCGGGTACTGGACACTGTCGCTGCGGGTGGGCTCCGCTTTTGTATTTTTAAAACTCGGCAGCTCTCCACGCGCTCCCCGCCGGCGCAGCTTCACACACGCGGCGGGGGAGGGGGGGCGCTGCAGGCAGGCCGCGGGTGGGCTCCGTGAGTCTTGCCTCAAATGTTCATTCACTCTCGCCGTAGTTTAATGTCGCCCGCGTTGCACGTAGGCCATGCGGGTGGGCACCGCTTTCAATTGTTCTCCCGCCGCCTCCATTCACACACGCGGCGGGGACAGGGAGGCGCTCCGGGCAGGCCGCGGGTAGGCTCCGCCGGTCCTGCCTTATATGAAGGTCATTTTCGGCTGCATTGCGCCCTGGTCATGCGGGTGGCTCCGTGGGCTCCGCTTGACTTTTCCGTCACGTCCTCGCCATGCGGGTGGGCACCGCTTACATACAGTCACAAGGGGGGGTCTCTTCAGGCTAGCGCGGCCCCCCAGGCAGTTGATATCGCTCGGGCTCACCTCTGGCCGGCGGGCCTTCCTCCTCCGCGCGGGTGGGCTCCGGTCCGGCCGGTGCACCTCTCCGGAGGTGGTCTCTGCTTCGCGGCCGTCTCAGGTGGGCACTGGGCGGTCCGCTCTTTCCTGGTGGTGCTGGATGGTGGCGGCCGACGCGGGTGGGCTCCGGTTTGCTTGCTGTGGGCCTCCTGGTCGCTGCGGGGCTCCGATGTGCCCACCGGCTTCTCGGCGCGTTGCGCCATGCTGCAGGGGATGCCCTTCAGGCGGGCAGCTCTCTTCCCCTTTTTCTTCTTGTTGTGCTGTGGGTAGTGGCACGCATGGGCTGCACTACCGGCCTCGTCGCCAATGTAGTGTTGGGGCCCTAGGCCCACATGGTGGAAGGAATGAGACACAGGACACCAGTTAGGGGATCGTAGATCTGGCCACGAGCACGTGCGCTCGGGTCTTTTATTAACAGCGTCACCTGACCTAGTGACGTCTGTGGTGGGTGGGTGTTTAGTGTAGGGTTACACGTGGAACAACTAGACTGTGTCCTAGCAGGACACTATACCCACCACAGCCGCCAGCCCACAGCCACCATTAATAATAAACCCAGTATAATTGCAGTCAGTGATGGCCTCCATCCAAGGATTAGGGCAGCCTATTCTGCTGCTTCAGTGTTTGTTGGCTACCCACCCTGCTGGGAAGTGCCAGTTTCAGAGGGTATTAGCATGGTGGGTAGTACCCGGTTTGCTCCTATGGAAGTGCAGCAGCCCTGCCAGAAGTGGTATCAAAGGAGCAGTGCTCGGAAGTCCTGGCTCAGTCCCATTATTTACCAAACAGGGGCAAAGCTTAAAAAGCATGGTACATGGGCACCATGTGTTGTTCCACCGGAGGTGGGGAGCAGGGGGAGCTATTGGACCAAAGGGTACTGTGTGTGCTATAGAGTACTACGTACAGCCTGCGTGCAGCAAATGTTCCTACAGGCACATTAATTAAACATCATAAGAAGTAAAAATAATGCATGGAGTTTTTATGTTATGTACTAATGTAAAAGGAAGCATCGATCTGGATATGGAAAGGGATGTGGCCTAACGGCTGCAGCGGCCAGCCTCGAAGCTGGGATACAGGCTTCGACTCTTGGCAGGGTTTGCGTCTCGGCAGGGACGTTCAACATCCTGTCATTCTGGCCAAATCACCAAATAATGTCCCTGTCCCTAGAAACAAATGTGTCTTTCTGTAACATAACTGGTGCTCATATAAATTGCTCTTATAGCTTTGGGTCTAGTTGCGCTATATAAAACTCCCCCCCAAAAAAATCTCGATTCCAAAACACATGTCCAGGCCCTGTACGTCTTACACAGATGTGTATGACCTAAGCCATAAGCACTTGGTAACAATGTAAACAGATGCGGCACTCACTCTCCAAAAGTTTTTATATACTCTTACAGGTTATTGTGGTGTTATATTTTTCCAAGAAGGTTCAGCTCCGAGGGGCCTTTTAAAGTTTCCATAAATGATTGAATGTGTGGCTGCAGGGTGGCTGTTGCACCCAGATGCAGCGTTCCTGGCCTTGGGCACCTTTTCCTGTGCACTTTATACTGATATATAGGTCGTGTGTTGTAGCTATACATTCACAGATCAATGGCCCTCAAGGTTGTGAACCTGCTGCAGGGCCTGCTGTTGTTTACAGAGTTACCAAGCCCTACATATACTCAATCTATTATTTATTTATCCTGCAATTTTTTTACTTTATATTACTTTTCTGGTTTTTTTTTTTTTTTCTTTTTGACTAGGATGTGTTCAAGTTGTAAGCCAATCTTATGCAAACAAATTTGTATGTAGGTATGCAGGGCAATTCTGCTATATGATCTTCACTTAAAAGTTATGGCGTGTTGTACTAAATAGGGGAACATATAGAAAGTGGGTGCAGAAAACTGGGTTCACAAATACACATCAGCAGTTTTGGAGACTTTCTGGGTGTCTGATCACCGCTCACACAGGGACTTCGTGGTGTTTGAAGACACAGCTCTGTTGTGGTTGCTCAATGCATTCGCGGGCCTGCTTTGGTTGCTCAATGCAGTCATGAGCCCGCATAAAAGCGCAATATCTCTTTTTCTTATCACTGTAGGCTAGGTTCAGGGTCAGGTTGGGGAGTGACAAACTCATTCACCCTTTACCTTAGCTGTGGGTGACTAGGTCAAATGGGCAAAAGTACAGTGTGCCCAATAATGCATATATCACACCACCTCTAACTCATCCCAAGACTCCTCCTATTGCTATAAGCCCCAAAACATCTTTCCACTATCCTTTTCAATCCAAATACCAGACTAACATGTCTACCTCTCAAATTAATTTCATATTTCACTATACTAATTCACCACTAATCCTTTCTGGGTTCCAGAGTAGCATGCCACTCAACGAAAATGTGCTTCAACACCTCATCAGGCGATATATAAATACAAACCTTTTTCCCTCTTCTATCCCTCCACTACCCTTCTCAATCCTTCCCAGTATTACAATCCCAGCATCATGATATAATTTAGGGGTGGGCGTAAATTGCGTAATTGCGTTAGGCAAATCTCCGTGAAACGGTAAAAAATCTCCGCGAACATGTAGAAATTCCGCGGACAGGCGATGCTTTTTTCCTGTTCGCAATCGTTTTTTGCATGCTCGGGGGAAAATATCTCGCGAACATGCACTTTCAGAATGCGAACAAGCAAAAAATTTCCCAAATTCCGCAAATTCCACGAGCGGAACGGAATTTACAGCCCAGGCTTAATATAATTTAGAACAAAGGCCCGGTCATCCTCGAAAGCACAATTAAAATGTATGCTCTACTCTTACAGGTGCATCCTAAGTCTGAAACAATTTAAGTCATTTATTTGTTTCTGACCGGCAGCACAGAAGCAGGTCCCATGCCCACTCCCAGCAGAAAGAGAGCTTGGGAAAGAGGGCGCGGGGGTGCAAGGTGGAGGAGCTGCCATAGCTTGTAATAGCATGTAAACATAGTTTTTATAAATATACCTATATATATTTATTTTTTCACTGAAAAGACCATAGGTTTTACAAACCTTATAGTTAGAAATTAGCATTTTAAAAACCTTGGAAATTCACTGAAAAAAACTTAGGTTTCTTTGACTTTATAGTTAGAAATTAGCATTTAAAAAACCTTAGAAATTCACTGGAAAACCATAGGTTTCAGGGACGTTATAGTTAGAAATTAGCATTCCAAAAACCTTAGAAATACACTGAAAAAAATATTGGTTTTAAGAACGTTATATTTAGAAATTAGCATTTAAAAAACCTTTGAAATTCACAAAAAAAAACATGGGTTTCAGGGACGTTATAGTTAGTTGGACATTTCATTCGTATAAAACAAGAGAAATTCCACTGTTATAGTTAGTTCAGCTAACTATAACTTGCACCCCCGCAATGAACTGCTGATGACATCACATATTATATCATTCATGACATGGTCAGTGACATCACTGATGACATCACTGATTACATCACTTATGACATCATCCATGTGATAATCTGATGCACCTACTAATACCCTAATATAACCTGTGATACACCCACTCTAAAATACAGACTACCATTTCAAAACCATAGACACACCAATACCAGTTAGTACATACCCACTCAATAATTCCTAGGTCTACACACACATCCACTCATTCACCCATACGTTCACTCATACATGCATACTTAGCAAAAAGGAGTTACCCTGTGTCCCTCAGAAACTGGGTAAGCTTATAGTTAAACAAAAAATGGTTCTGTCGGGTAGAACTAATGTAGATTGAGGATGCTATTAATGCAATCTGTAAAATAAGCTCTCTGACACACAGCGATAACACAATGTCTTAACACTTAATGAATAGGACATGAAAAAGGAAAGATTTGATGAGGTTATTTATATCAGAATTACTTCGTTCAATGATATACACATTAATACAGATGGACTGTCAAGATCAGGGCATATAGGTGACAAGTGTGCATGGTGCTCAGGTCGTGAACATATATACAGTGTAAGCATTTTCATATATACAAGTGATAGCGAAAGTAGGCCAGATGTCGATTTCAATCCAAAGATTCCTATCTATCCTAGCATAGAATCCTGGTGATGCTGGACCTAGAAAAGCGTTGACGTTTCGACCCTGTGGTGCCCCAATGGGTGGTCACAGTGGGTCTTCCTCAAGGCAGGTGAGGTTGGGGGAGGGGGCCAGAGGATGAGCGAGGATTATTTGATGACAGTCTGAAAATAAAAATGGAGCGTGTGAGAGAGTCTGTAGGTGCACCGGGCAAAGTTACACCTAATGCAAGGGACTTCAATCACTCACCCTATTGAGGGCTGGGTGTCTCATCCTTAGAACATTGGAACAATGGGGCACAATGGCCAAGTATCTGTGGGAGAAGGAGTGTTATTCAGTTAGGTAAACTCCTGAGCATGTTTAACTTAAGTAATGAGATATGCGTGTATTAAAATTAGTGCTAATGCAGCTCTTATATATGGTGTTTTATTGTGGAATGAACGTTTCTGAGGGGTGATTGATACGTGCATAAAAACTGAAATTAGTGCTGATTCAGCTCTTAAACGTGGTGATTTTAATTGTGTGTGCGGGCAGGCATTGACGTGTGTGCGCAATCACCCATGATCTCTTATATGTTCCCGGCGTGTCGGGAAATTCGAACACATTGAGCGCATGCGGCAAGTATAAGAGCTGGCTTCTGCGAGTGAAATAACCTAGTGGATGGGCAGTTATCGGGAGGAGAGTGCAATGATTAAAAACAAGTCACGGGCGGTAACCGGGCGGTAAATGCCCATCATTCGTGTTTGTGAAGTGATTAAAAATGGTTTAAAGTGAGACAACAGGGGATGAATAAAATATTCAATGGTAATTTCTAACTATACCGTTCTTAAAACCTTTGGTTTTGTCAGTGAATATATATATATATATCAATCAAACACTCCGGTTTTTCGTTTTTCCAACGACAGAGAAACAGACACTTGCTTTATCTTCTTGAAGCAGGTATTTATTCAAGTTTTCAAATTTTCATGTGAACTGCCATGTGCTGTATCCAGACGCGTTTCAGCGAGCGCAGCCGCCTTGCTCACTGGACCTAAGTGCTAAGTGACCCAACGTTTTTTATTTTTATTTAAATACACCAACTACCAATCCTGTGATAGGAGGTCACATGGTTGATACATCAACATGGAAAAAAGACTTTGAAATCCACATATGCATCAATGCAAACTCTGGTGAAGACCAAGTGTAATTTAACATATGTTATTTAACATATATTGAAACGAATACCTACCAAAATTAATAGAAGGTGTCAAGAACAAAAACATTGATAACTGCATAATGCAAATTTGATTCTCAAATTGACTTGAACCATGTAATCAAAAATCACTGTTTTTTAAAAACATCATAAATCTGCGGCCAAAATTTTCCTGCATTTGAAATTTCTCACACGGGGTCCATACCCTATTCAATCAGTGATCTGAAGTGCAAATAAATACAACTTGGAATAGTGATTATACACATTTAAAATCACTCTTAATTCAACCCCCAAGCAATCTAACATGACATAGGACAGTCCTGCTATGTCCAACTAACCCAGCCGGGTTAATTGTCAAAGAGTTGAAAAGTTGGGGCGGGAGAAGGACACAGAAGAGAAACCAAACTAGAATACAATAGTACATTCAAATGGATAGTGGATAGAAGCTCATTAAATTAAAGATGCATAACATTTGTACTGTACAGAATACCGAAGTGAGGTAGAGAAAGAAATAATACTACTGGCCAACAAGTTGTTCCTTCGGGTGTAGTTCTTTTTGGTCTTCATCCAGACAATAGACAATCAGTACAAGTGTGCCAATGAATACCACAAAACCAATATTCCATTAAACAGCGTCTCATAAATTCATGATAAAATGCATATAAATTGACCACAGGACCAAATTAAAAACCATCCAGATTAAAAGACCAAAAAGATTATAGCCAATAAATAGTAACAATCAAATATCAAATTCATATATATACACACATGAAGGAGGATAATTGTAACCCAAAATGTAAAAAATGCCCTATAGATAATGATGTAGATCCTCACAAATGTTCAGACCTCTCGGGCTCTTTGAATCCAACTCTATAATATATTTTGTTTCCAATTGTCTGAGGGTCTTTTCCCTGTTACCTCCTCTCTTGTTCGGTAAGACACTGTCAATCACAAATTATTGTAGAACATTCAGATTATTATTATGTTCTGTCCTGACGTGTCGGGCAACTGGGTATGTTGGATCAGCATTGACTGTAGCTCTTAAGTGCTGAAGAATCCATGCATGTACCTGAAGTTTGGTGCTTCCTACGTATCTAATGCCGCAGATGCATTTTAAAACATAAATGGCGTATTCGGTTCTACACGTGTAGTGTCCTTTCAATGGAATTGGAACCTCTGAGAAAGCATTTACATATGAGTTGGTATTAATACGAAACTTGCACGCTCTACACGTACTGCACTTAAAAAAGCCCTTTTTCGGGGACAGCCAATTGCTTTTTATGTAAAGTTCTGGGCTGGTTTTAACCAGGTCACTCCGCATGGAGTGAGCCTTGTGATAAGTAAAATTGGGTTTAAACGGTAATACTTCATGTAGAACAGCATCAGTTAGAACTATCGGCCACTGGGTGCTTATGAATCGTTTGATGGATTGTGACTGTCTGCTGAAGGTTGTGATAAATCTGTAAGGATTTACAGATATGAGTCCTCGTTGGAAATTGTGTTAACCGCAACCTCTGCTATGTCGTTAGATTCAGACACTGCTTTCAACATCTTGGCCCTATCTTTAAGGTTGGCCTTTTTCATGGCCTGGTCCAGTCTGTGCGAATCATAACCTCGTTCCAATAATCAATCTTTGGCAGCTGTTTGTGCTTCCAATAAGGCAGCCTCCGTACTGCATGCTCTGCGAATTCGCAGAAACTCACCATAAGGCAGACTGGCTAAAGTGTGGTGGGGATGAGCACTAGAGGCATGTAGTAGTGTATTACCAGCGGTTGGTTTTCTGTGTAGGCTAGTCTGAATCATGTTGTTATCAATTTCTACTTTGATGTCTAAAAAGGTAGTTGATTTCAGGTCTATGTGGGATGTAAATTGAAGATTAGGTTCATTACAATTTGTCACCTCCACAAATGCTTTTGCCTCCGCCTCATTGCCTCTCCAAATTATAAAAACATCATCTATGTATCTCCACATATGTACAACATGCTGTTCATAAAGTGCCCTGTGCTTGCTTTTGAGGACATGGTCCTCCCACCAGCCCACATGCAAACATGCAAAACTGGGGGAGACGCATGCCCCCATCGCCACTCCCTGTTTCTGCTTGTACACCTTGCCATCAAACATGAACATATTGTTAAAAAGACACCACTGTATCATTGCTAGTAGCATTTTGTTATGTTGGTACATCTCTGAATTTCTATGCTTAAGATAAAATTCTACAGCATGGAGCCCATCATTATGCCTGATGCAGGTGTATAGTGAGACTATATCCAAAGTTAAAAACAAATAGTCATTGTCCCACTGTACATTTAGCAATTTCAATGAAAAATCCCTAGAGTCCTGTATAAAGGATGGCAGTGCTGTTACATGTTCTTGAAGGAAAAATTCTACATATCTGGACGTGCATTCAAATGAGCTATTAATAGCTGATATTATAGGTCTGCCTAGCAATGGATCCACGCCTTTATGCACCTTATGGATTAAATAAAAAGTCGGGAGGGTAGGATGTTACTTAAATAGAAACTTAAATTCTTCTTTGCTGATAAGCCCCTCTCGCTGCTATTTCATTAGTTCGTTCTTGAAATCCCCATTGATCTTTTTTACTGTGGCTCCATTGCTAAGCTCATAACATTGTACATCATTAAGATGTCTGAAAGCTTCCGTCCTGTAAGCTTCCTTATTCCAAAGAACGATGTTGCCGCCCTTGTCAGAATTGTTGATTACAACCGTGTCGTTGTTATTGAGTTTGGCCATTAATTGGAAGTATTCTTTGTTTTTCCCAGAATTTCTGATGTTACAAGTTTTCTTATATAAAGATTTCAACTCATCTGTAATCCGATCATGGAAAATATCCACGGCATCCCTAGGCATTATGGGGAAAAATCTGGAGGGAGCTTTAAAAGGGCTATTTCCTGGTGAAGAGATATTAAGGTTCTCTTGTTGTGCTACTGACTGTGTACTGTATGTAGCATCCTCTTCTCGTAACGCATGTAATGTTGTCAAAAGCGGGATTTCCCCTGCCATCAATCTTGTTCTCTGAGTTGGAGCCGGGACAGGTGTTTTTTCTTGGCCATGATTTTTAATTGTGAAGTATTTCTTAAGTTTTAGTTTACATATGAATTTATAGACATCTACATGAGTTTGGACTAGATTAAAATTACTTTCTGGGCAAAAGCTCAACCCAAGAGACAAACGTTGTTGATCAGCTTTATTGAGTTGAATGTCTGTTAGGTTCATTATAGATTGAGCTTGTGACGTTAGTTTTTGCGCCAATTGCTCCTTTTCGATTGATTTTTGCCTTGAGCGTTTGGAGCATTTGCGGCGTTCCCTCCTTCTGGGATTCCTTTCTTGGCTTGGGGTGGCTGTGGATTTCTCGGTCGCAGGGACTGTTTTCTATGTGCTCTGATAAAATCCAATTCCTCAGCATAGGAGAGAGGGCCCAATGTCTGAGAAACACTTGCTTCACCATCGCTGGATTCTGAATCTGCATCACTTGACACTAGGCTTGATTCTGACCCTGATACCACAGTGCTGTTTGCTAATGTTTGACCAATGGTTGCTGCTTGCCCGCTTTGTATGCCGGTTTTAGTAAGCACCTTTTGTTTTTTTACCAGGTCGTATTTCCTCGTAAAAGTAAACACCTGCCCCTGCTCATAATCGTTTTTGTCGCGTGTAAATTTCCATATTTTCCTTGTCTTTATTGTTTCTTCCAATTTGTCTTTTCTAGTATGTATTTCTTTCAGGCTTTTCTCTATCTCGTCTCTGTTGCTTTCATTAGTAATAGCTTCTAATTCACTTTGCAGGCGTACTATTTCTCCAAGATCTTTTTCTCTGTCAATCCTTGCATATTTGATCAGTAGACAGACTAGCCTCATAGAGGCGCTTCAAGGTTACTTTCCGCCCATTCTTTTAGAAGTAACGGGTTCGGCTGCTCAAAACTGGGTGCTAAAATAATCCTAAGCCCCCTCGGCACCCGACCCGCTTCATGGTATTTCTCAAGGGACTTTACATCCCACCACTTAGTGAGCTCGCTTTTATGATGTTTTCCCAATGACTTCAAGAGACTTTTTACATCAGGATTCTGTACCACTCTATCTGTACTTTGTCCGGTCTTATTCTCTATTGCCGGTAAATTCAAGAAAAGTTCCTCTGCCGCCTTCTCCTGATTTCTTAATGCTTCATCCATCGTTTACAGCACAGCAGTTCTATTCTTATGTCTATTTAGAAAAACGTTCCGCTGTTTCCCTTCATATATATATATATATAAACAATTCCAGCACAACCTTGGCAGTGGCAGGTGTTATGTCAGCCTCTGGTGCGTAATCTTCTGCGTCTGATGCTAGCTCAATGCTAGATAGCGGGTCAGACACTGACAGCATGAGAACAGAACCGAGGTTGGGGTTCATAAAACTCTCGATTGCACAGGAGGTAGATTGCCTGCGGCAAGATCGGCGAGAGACTCTCCGACCAAGAAAACCGAGCCAAACCGCAAACAAAAACTCAAATTCAAGCGGCAACAACGACGGAAAGCAGGCCGGGGCAGAGCAGCCAAAGAAGAAGTTCTATCCAAAGAAGAAATGGAACCAAAGGAAATAAATCCGATGCCAAAAGATAATCTGACATCAATAGGGGTCCATCAGTCATCAACCTAACTTCCACAGTTCTCAGCAAATCTGATGTTAAGGTTCTGTCACTTGGGCTCACATATAGCCCAACCAGTAATTTCAACTATGCTACTACCCGGATTGATTTATTCAAGTACACCCGCAAACTCAAATTAAAGAAGCATTTCTTGAGCAGTCAGTACCATTCAAAATCACAAAGGATTCCTCGGGATCAAACAATGCCGGGGTCGGTTGCCAGTGATGTAGGATTGCTCCAAAACTTAGTGGCATTACATGATGAAGCTTCGCTTTCATGTTCATTGGAGGAACAGCCGGTTTTGAATGCACCAAGCTTGACTGAGTTTAAACCCAAATCGACCTTCACACCATTAATGCTCCACGACAACATAGACATTTTTCACGAATTAACAACAGCTGGGATCAAAAAACTGCACATTTCAACACTGAAAGAGAAGCATACATTTGGGGCCAATATCCAATACAACAACTTGGTTAAAAAACTACATTTGTAATTGAATGATGCTTCATGTTATAAACACTGTGACCTCACTACCATCAAACAGGCACAGAATGAACTCAACAGTTTATTATTGAGTTGGAAAAGTGCTGGTCTTCTGAGCCTTGATGAATTTAAATTTCTCAAGAAAAACTTCCCTGTAATGCCAGTGTATTATTTGATCCCCAAGGTACATAAAGATATTATCAAGCCCCCTGGCAGACCAATCATTTCGGCCAGGGAGGGTTTGTTGGAAAATGTGACCAAATATATTGATTTCTTTCTTCAGGATTTCGTCAAAACGTTACCATCATTTGTACAAGATTCAAGCGATTTCTTGAGAAAGTTGGATGCTGTCCAGTGTGAACCTTGGTACTGGTTAATTAGGCTGGATGTCTCAGCACTGTATACCAGTATTCGACATTTGGATGGTTTGAGGGCAATCCAGTTTTATTTGGGTAACAGACCAATGCAACATTTTGAACACAACAAAATGTTGATTACAATGATATCCTTCTGCTTGAATAACAACTTTTTCCAGTTTAACAGCCAATTTTTCCAGCAGATCAGGGGGGTGGGGTATGAGGGCCTTCTCTCCCAGTTATGCCTGTTTGCATATGGGCTACTGGGAGAGGCAGGTCCTCTATGGCACACACCTTGCGGTGGTTGCTAAACATGTGGTACAATGGTACCGGTACATCGATGACATTTTTTTTTATATGACGGGGTACCCAGCAGGAGGCATTGGATTTCATTGCTCAGCTAAATGTCGGTTCGTTCAATCTTACCTTTACCCACAACATGAGTCAGGAGAACATCTGCTTCTTAGATGTGGAAGTGTCTATTAGCCAGAATAGGTTACAGACTACACTATATCGAAAGCCCACGGCTGCAAATACGGTGCTGCATGCCAAAAGTCACCATCCGGCACACCTGATCTGCAGTATCCCCTACGACGAGCTGCTGCGTATCAGACGTATTTGCAGCACTGAGGCTCAATGTGGGCTCGCTCAAAAGGAAAGTAAAGCTCGTTTCCTGGCTAGAGGGTACACTGAAGCTGCCGTGGACACAGCTATCCGGAATGTTAATGCCATCCAGAGGGAAGAGGCCCTGCTGCTGAGGAAATCAAAAGCAGCAGAGGTTGAGAACGCCAACCAGCCAGTCAGATTAGTTCTGACGTACAATCGGCAATTCCAGGCATTACGCAAGATTGTCACTAGAAACTGGAATCTGATTAACAATGATCTATAGGCCATCTTATGCCATCCAGGCCAGACATCGCGTGCAGAAAGGCGCGTTCTCTCAGTGATGCTTTGGTCAAATCAAGTCCGGAGGATGTAGCAAATATCCCTTTGTTTAAATATATCAAGGGATTCAGAAAATGTTCCACGTGCAAGGCTTGTAAAAATGGGGTGAATAAAACGGAATATCTAACCCCATTTTCTGAGGCCCCCCGGCCAATTCAAAAAGAATTGACGTGCAAGACGGAATACGCGGTTTATGTGCTGGAGTGTCCTTGTGGCCTGCGCTACGTGGGTAGCACTAAGCTGCAGGCACACAAGCAGATACTCCAGCACATAAGGGCCATTAACACTGGCGATACCGCCTACCCCGTTGCACGCCATTTTAAAGAGCACCATGGTAACGAGAGTCAATTGCTGAAATATTTCATTATTGACTCAGTTCCAGCCCTGCGCAGAGGTGGTAATCGCGAGGCAATGCTTAGAGCTCTTGAAACCAGGTATGTAATTGACCTAGATTGTAAGTCACCTTCAGGTCTTAACACTAGTGTAGATTTCCACACTTTGACAGAACTGTACGTCTCTTTCATCTTTTTCGGGCCTGCAAGGCCCAAACGAGAGAGACTCCATTTTACCTTTTCGTCTTGGTTGTCTGAGGCGCTTGTAGGTCAAGAGTGATGTTTTAGTTATGTGCTGTTGTTCGCTGGAGAGGAACCGGTCAGAGCTGGCCCTTATCGGAAGAATGTAGACGGGGCTCGAGTTCGAGACGTAACAACAAGTGGCCCCTGTGGGAGCGTCGAGAGCACGGGGCCTGGTACAGAAGTCTGGTGGGCGGCAGGTTACTGTCTGGAAATTTCCACGAACGAAGGGCTCTCTATATTATCGAAATGCAGCAAGGTAGAGGAGGCAGACGATCCTTGGAAGAGAGACGAGACGAATGATTCTTAGCCACACTGATGATCTTTTGGAGAGGCTGGAGTTATATCAATCGGTCTGTTAGAGTAGTTGGAGCTAGTTTGTAGCAAATATCGGCATACATAGAATGAAGAAGTTAGTCGACGGTGGGTTCTCAGAATAGTGGAACTTATATCAGCGGTGTGAAGTTTGGAGGTGAAGACAGTCCGCGGGAGAAAGAGGAGAAGTCAGTGCAGATTGGACGGTGCAAAACTGAGAGATAGAGACGAAGACCAGAGAAGGGTTCCAGTGCTTTGAAGGGGTGACGGAGGTGGAGGTGCATAGCGGTGCAGACGTGTATCCATGAGTGCAGAGCACAGTCTGAGATGAGCCAAGGCACGAATGAGAGAGGGACCCAGACGACAGCCAGAGTCAGACCACGTAATTATAAGGTGAAGTCTGTCCTGCTATTATAGTGCGCAAATACATCAATCAATCAATCAAGGACATTTATAGAGCGCACTACTTACCCGGAGGGTCTCAAGGTGCTTGGGGGGGGGGGTGCTGCTACTGCTCGAACAGCCAGGTCTTGAGCTTCTTCCTGAAGGAGAGGTGGTCTTGGGTCAGGCGCAGGTCGGTCGGGAGGGAGTTCCAGGTCTTGGCGGCCAGGTGGGAGAAGGACCTTCCTCCTGTTGTCGTTCTTCGGATGCGGGGGACGGCGGCGAGGGCGTGACTGGCTGATCGGAGGTGGCGTTTGGGAGCGTAGAAGTTGATGCGGTTGTTGAGGTAGCTCGGGCCTTGATCGTGTAGGGCTTTGTGTGCGTGGGTGAGGAGACGGAAGGTGATTCTCTTGTTGACGGGGAGCCAGTGCAGGTCTCTCAGATGTCCGGAGATGTGGCTGCGTCGGGGGATGTCGAGGATGAGTCTGGCTGAGGCGTTCTGGATCCGCTGGAGTCTCTTCTGGAGCTTGGCGGTGGTTCCGGCGTAGAGGGCGTGGCCGTAGTCCAGTCGGCTGGTGACGAGGGCCTGGGTGACCGTCTTCCTGGTCTCGGTGGGGATCCACCGGAAGATCTTCCGTAGCATGCGCAGGATGTTGAAGCATGACGAGGAGACGGCGTTGACTTGTCTGGTCATGGAGAGGGAGGAGTCCAGGATGAAGCCCAGGTTGTGTGCGTGGTCTGTCGGTGTGGGTGCGGTGCCCAGGGCGGGGGGCCACCAGGAGTCGTCCCAGGCGGAGGGCGAGGAGCCCAGGATGAGGACTTCCGTCTTGTCTGAGTTCAGTTTCAGGCGGCTGGTCGTCATCCACTCGGTTACATCTTTCATCCCTTAGTGAAGGTTGGCTCTGGAAGCGGCGGGGTCGTTGGTCAGTGAGAGGATCAGCTGGGTGTCATCGGCGTAGGAGATGATGTTCAGGTTGTGTTGGCGTGCGATGGGCGCGAGGGGGCTCATGTAGACGTTGAAGAGGGTGGGGCTCAGCGAGGATCCTTGAGGGACGCCGCAGATGACTTCGGTGGCCTCTGACTTGTACGGTGGTAGACGGACTCTCTGTGTTCTTCCGTCGAGGAAGGAGACGATCCATTCCAGTGCCTTCTCCTGAATTCCGACGTTGCTGAGGCGCTGCACTAGGGTGCGGTGGCAGACAGTGTCGAATGCCGCGGAGAGGTCTAGGAGGATGAGGGCCGCTGTTTCTCCGTTGTCCATCAGGGCTCGGATGTCATCGGTGGCAGCGATAAGGGCGGTCTCGGTGCTGTGGTTGGCTCGGAAGCCAGACTGTGAGGGGTCGAGGGATCCATTCGTCTCGAGGAAGGCGGCCAGCTGTTTGTTGACGGTCTTCTCGATGACTTTGGCTGGAAACAGGAGGAGCGAGATGGGGCGGTAGTTCTTGAGTTCGGTGGGGTCCGCTGTTGGTTTCTTTAGTAGAGCGCTGAGTTCGGCGTGCTTCCAGCTCTCTGGGAAGGTGGCGGTGTCGAAGGAGGTGTTGACGATGTCCCGCAGGTGGGGTGCGATGACAGCGTCGGCCTTGTTGAAGACGTGGTGAGGGCAGGGGTCGGTCGGAGATCCGGAGTGGATGGAGTTCATCATGCGGACGGTGTCATCGGTGCTGATCGGAGTCCAGGCGCGGAGGGTGGTGGTGGGCGGCGTTGCTGCGGTCGTTGTGTGCGATGGTTGAATGCTGAAGCTGTTGTGTATGTCCGCGATCTTGTTGTGGAAGTAGGAGGCGAGGGAGTTGCAGAGGTCTTGCGATGGGGTGATGTCGTTGTTTCCGGCGTTGGGGTTGGAGAGCTCTTTCACGATGTTGAAGAGTTCCTTGCAGTTGTGTGCGTTGTTGTCCAGTCGGTCCTTGAATGCAGTTTTCTTGGTGGCGCGGATCAGTTGGTGGTGCTTCCGGGTGGCAAGCTTGAGGGTGGTCATGTTGTCCGGTGTTGGTTCCCTTCTCCAGACTTTCTCGAGGGCTCGGCAGTTCTTCTTGGAGCTCTTGAGTTCATCGGTGAACCATGGGGCTTTCTTGCTGCCGGGTCTGCTGGGCGGGGTCCTCCGAGGGGCGAGTTCGTCCGCGCAGTTGCTGATCCACTTCGTGAGGTTGTCGGCGGCCTGGCTGGGGTTCGCTGAGCTGGCGGGAGGGTGCTGACTCAGGGAAGCGGCGAGCTGGTTGGCTGTGATCTTGTTCCAGCTTCTTCGGGCAACCTGTTGCTGGTGGTGGTGGGTCGTCGTTCTTCTGAAGGTGAAGTGGACGCAGCTGTGGTCCGTCCAGTGGAGTCCTGTGGCGTGGCTGAAGGCGATGTCTTTGCTGGATGAGAAGACGGCGTCGAGAGTGTGTCCGGCGAGGTGGGTGGGGGTTGTCACCAGCTGCTTGAGTCCCAGGTTTGCGAGGTTTTCCAGTAGGGTGGTGGTGTTGCGGTCGTCGTTGTTCTCCAGGTGGAAGTTGAGGTCCCCGAGGAGGATGTAGTCGGCTGAGGGGAGGGCGAGCGGGCTGATGAAGTCGGCGATGTCCTCGCTGAATTGTGTGCGTGGTCCCGGGGGTCTGTAGATGAGGGTGCCTCTGAGGGTGGTCTTGGGGTTGACGTGGATCTGGAAGTGCAGGTGTTCGGCGGGTGCGATGGTGTCGTCGGTGTTGGTCGTGATGTGGATGGTGTTCCTGTGAATGATGGCGATGCCTCCTCCTGTCTGGTTGACGCGGTCTCTCCGGATGATCTTGTAGCCGTTCGGGATGGCGATGGCGGTGTCGGGCGCTGAGGAGGCGTTCATCCAGGTTTCCGTGAGGAAGGCGACGTCTGGGGCTGTGGTGTCGAGCAGGTTCCAGAGCTCGACGGCGTGTCTGTGGACGGAGCGGGTGTTGAGCAGGATGCACTTCAGGTGGGTGCTGCTGGAGTTCGGCTTGGTGGGTGCTGGTGCAGTGCAGGTCCGGGTGCAGGAGAACTTGCAGGACTGGCAGATGAAGGGTCCGTGGGTGCGTCTCGGGGTGGCTCGGTAGCATCCAGGGGTTCGGCCGGCGTTGAGTGCGTTGAGGGTGGCGGCGTCGTATGTCCGGCGGGTGGGCTGGGGTCTGCGAGGGCCAGGGGTCCTGACGCTGGGCGCGGTCCAGGCGCAGACGGGCGCAGACGGGCTTACCTTTGGCGCACCTTCGGCGCTCATTCGGTGCTCCCGCTGCGCGCGTCCGCTGCGCGGTCGCTCTGGGGACGTCATAAGAAGGGAGCCGGTCGGGAGGGTCTGCGGGGAGGCGGGAGCGCGAGCCAATCGGCTGTCGGGGGGCGGGGCCACGGGCTGGGGCGGCGGGAAAAGCTGGTGTGGGCTCGGCGGCCCTCGGGAGGCTGGGGCGGCGGGAAAAGCTGGTGTGGGCTCGGCGGCCCTCGGGAGGTGGGGGCTGCGGCAGCGGCAGCAGGCACAGGAGCGTGGGGGTGACCAGGCCGTAGGCGCAGTGGTCACTCCCTGGAACTTGCTCTGGCTCCCCTTAAGAAGGGAGCCGGTCGGGAGGGTCTGCGGGGAGGCGGGAGCACGAGCCAATCGGCTGTCGGGGGCGGGGCCACGGGCTGGGGCGGCGGGAAAAGCTGGTGTGGGCTCGGCGGCCCTCGGGAGGCTGGGGCGGCGGGAAAAGCTGGTGTGGGCTCGGCGGCCCTCGGGAGGAAAAGCTGGTGTGGGCTCGGCGGCCCTCGGGAGGCTGGGGCGGCGGGAAAAGCTGGTGTGGGCTCGGCGGCCCTCGAGTTACATGCTAACTCTTTCTTTCTTTTTCAGGCTATGCTTAGAATTATTAGGTGCTAGTATGAATGCAATGTTTATTCTTATTGTTTAATAAAGGGACCCCAGTTCTTAAGAGAACGCATTCGAGTATTATTGCTATAATAAAGTTAACCTTTCTTCGAGCCAGATGCTGATGAATGGAAGGATGGGTACATTCCCTTCCACCAAGGTAGCTGTAGATGGGAGGGGGGACGACTGAATTGAGCTGTAATGTCCAAATGTGATGATTGGCTATTTGTTTGTGTGTTTGGACTGAATCTCCTGTCCTGCATATAATAACAATAATTCATATAAGATAGATACTTTCAGTAGGTGTCAGATATCTAGAAAATTCCCCAAGAGAGAGAGCACAAGGTATTAATAGGACCAATGAGCTGCCTTCCGAAAAGCGTGAAGGTAGAGTAGTTCAGGCAGGGGCCGTGGGGCTACGAACTGAGGAGAACTGCCTCCCGAGAAGCGTGGAGATGGAGTAGTTCGGGCAGGAGCCGCGGGGCTACCAATGGAGATATAGAGAGAGCTGCCTTCCGAAAAGTGAGTAGGTAGACTGGCTCAGTCTGGGTTGTCGTGGGGTCACAAGTGGGGACACTTTAAATCAGCTGCCCCCCAATGATCGAGGGGGTAGGTCAACCCGAGCCAGAGTGCTGTAGGGTTGTACAGGTAAGATAATAGGACATAGGATGCAATTCCATCGTTTCTTTAGGATTTAGTAGTATGGTAGTAGTATAAAAGTGTATATACAGTGGGTTCCCCATTCCCAGGTAAGTACCCCAGGTACTGTTGTAAATAGGGACTGGGAAGGGATGGTGTTACGTAGTGGCCGGGTGTGTGGTATTTAGGGTAGGCTGCCAACTTGACCAGAGAATCCGGTCGTTACATTTGGCGTCACGAACAGTTTTCGAATAAAGTGCAGATAAATGTTTTCATTTTCATTACATTTTGAGGTCATCTACTGCTTTGGAGTGCTTTGTTACGCGAACTTTTGTCATCTTGTTTGTTTGCGCTCCGCATACACGAAAGCTCTTTTTGTATATTTATTGTTTATATTTGTATATATCTTTTTTGTTGTTACCATGTTTTCAAGAAGGTCGAAATCTACTTTTCGATTGCCTATTGAGATTCCAGGGTGGGAATCGACGCCTTACGAGGCTTTAGCTCATGAGTGGGCTGATAGTACAGGTTTGAGTGAAAATTGGATTTCTTGCTTAGAGTCGGCTACTCCTGCTCAGGTGATTGCTTGCTTGAAGAAAGCGCTGATTATTAAAGGTGAGGAACTTCCGATTTTGGGAAGGAGAGGTTGGATTCTGTTGTATGCGTACATGCTTGTACATGAGAAACTCGAGAAATTGCAACAACAGTGCAAAGAATCTGAAAATCAGTTTGTTGAAATGCAGAATCCTTTTACACTTTTGAGATGTCAAAATAAGTTACTTGCCGACCAATTGGATACCTATCAGACCATTGCTGAAAGAGCTGCGGTTCGAATTGCCAGATATAAGTACAAACATCGACGTGGTCGAGTTAGCAAAAGAAAGGTGCGTCTGGTTGTGGCGTCTTCGACTTAACTGCACCAAAAGGAAGGATTATTTCCAGGAGGCTCGAGTGCTTCAGTCTAAACTAGTGATGCGTTCATACCCTCACAGACTAGTGAAAAAAGCGATGAAGCGCGCGTGGTACTACGATCGGGACGCTCTTCTGACCAAAAGGGTTACTTCAGACACTGATGCCAATATGTCTAATCCTGTAACCTGCGTTATGACATTTGGCTCAAATCAAACCAGATTAGGGCAATCATTAAAAATAATTGGCACCTGATTAAAAAAGTGGAACCCCCAGTTAGCACAACCCAGGTTCGATTTAAGAGAGGAAGAAACCTAAGAGACCACTTGGTTAAAGCATTCAAAGAACCACCAGTAACCACACTACAATCACAGTGGGGCTTGGCCCCTATTACCGGGCACTATCCTTGTGGAAATTGTACAGCTTGTGAAACAACAAAAGTAATGAAGAGTTGCACACTTAATGGCAAAGAGATAAAACTGTTTCATCATTCAAATTGTAACACGAACATTTTTATCTATTGTATAGAATGTCCGTGTTCACTCTTGTACATAGGTAAAACTACACAGGAGATAAAAAAACGTGTTTTACAACATCAATCACGTATACGGTGCAATGTAACCACGGCCCCCCTTGTTGAACACTATCAGCAAAAAGCGCATGCACCCAATGAAATGTGTTGGTTTGTTATTGATGTAATTAAATGTACAAAAATACATCATAATGTGGATCGTCTCCTCACCCTAAGGGAGAATAAATGGATTTGGGCATGCAACACCGTCGAAAGGGGATTAAACTCTTTAATTGAATGGCATGCCGTTTCTTTGCTTTGAACATTGTCCCTAATCGTCATTTTTAGGTCTGATTTGATCTACTCTTGAGAGATGTAATATATACGAACATACCCCTCTCAAAAGTATGTACAATAGCTGTTGCATTGAACACCTTACCTTGGGTGTTCACTATATCAGTGGTGTTTTGGTTGAGCACATACGGAGACTGGACATTTTGGGTACTACCTCCCCATTTTTGCACTGGTTAGTACATACTCTGTTTAACTTTACAACATGTTTTAAGATGGCCGCCATGGTTTCCTTTTGAACAAACTCGCTTTGGTAGCATCTTGTGTTCTCGCTTGGAAGTAGCTTAGTAACGCAATCGGCATGTTTCAACACTTTGTTACAAATTAATGTGGCAAAATTATCTTCTACAACTCGCTTTGTAAACATTGCCACAACCTGATTTGGCGGCACGCTCAACGTCATCATGTCACCTAGTCCAAAGGTTATGTAGACGGGGAGCCAGGATCGGCACTCCTACTACAACTGTTCGAGTGAGATTCAGGGACGCTACGTCTTTCGTTACTAGTAAGTCTATACCATGGTTTTTAAGCACACGAGAATGCATAGCTGGTGTTGTTTAAACACGAACCCGTTGCCGAAATATTTTTCTAAAGATAGAAGTACTTTGTTACAGGTGATTGAGTCGCTGTGTGTGCACAGAACAGCACATTGGATACGCTATCTTGTTATGTGATTGGAAGTGGTTACTGTGAGTATAAACTTGGGCCATTAGTTGATACACATTGACTTACTTCGATCTCCACACATATGGATTGATGATATTATATTTGGTTTCTAGATTGATTGAACAACTTTGTCTATCTGGGTCTTCTTCACCTCCGGCTGGAGGTTGATGGTAAGACCTGCTGACTTTTATCTGTATATAGGTCTTAACTCTGTATTTTTAAGGTAGTTCGGCACTTTGTTTAATGGTGATAGTTGTTTATAAATTGGCACTTGGGTTGTATGCCGTTATTGCTTCTCCCTTTGGGTGATTAGACGATACCAAGAACGCGAGGATGACTGGTTTAATCTCTATATCTATTTTTAGATTTAAATGTGCAACTGGTCCTGATGATGGTCCGATGGATTTGCTTTAACCAACGAGGCACCGAAACGTCGACGCACGACACCGTTTCATTTGTATCATTGTTTGTAATATGTCACAATGATTGGAATATGTGATAATTTCATCCTTTTCACATGGTAATGCAATTCCCCATGTAAAAACATAAGGTGTCTAATACTACAGAAAAAAGTATGTACACTGTGTAGTATTATTGTTGCCATATAAAATATATAAAAAAATGTGACAAATAAAATAACAGTATCACACTGTATCCTCCTTGCTGTCGTATAATTACAAGATCACTTCAGTGACTAACATAGATTGAAGAATATTATCCTAATAATTCCTATGGGGACAATTTGTTATTGTGTAGTTGTGGCGAAAGCAGGGCTCGATTGGAACCCTGATGAGAGGGATGGTAATATCTGGGATTCGAATGAATCTGTCTCCTCGGCTGAGGAGAATGAGAATCATGAATCTTCTCGTACAGGACGTGACTGTAAATCGAGTGCTTCTTTTGAATCTGACGATCGATGTAAGTCTGGGAATAGGTGTGCATGCGCTGCTCGTGCGGAAGTTTCTGCGCACCCTGTCTTTCGGAGGAAATTACAGCAGGCTCCTGGTAATCCCAATGGGATTCCGTTAGATAGTTTGGAAGACTTTACACAACAGGAAGTTAGTAACATTTTAGAACGATTTCGACAGCGGCCTGGTGAGGCCTTACTTACATGGATGGTACGTCTTTTTGAATTGGGTGCCGCTGGCATCATGTTGGACAGAGGTGATTCGCTTAAATTTTTCTCTTTAACCCCTTCCATGCTCATGACGAGCTCAGCTCGTCATGAAGTATACCTCTAGGGTGCTCATGACGAGCTGAGCTCGTCATGAACAATGGGAATCAATAAGGTTCAGCACAGGGGAAAAATCTGGGAAGCACCCAAGGTGTTAAGTTCCGATTCTACAGTGCAAGATCATTTTCGGACTTATAACAATGCTGCTCAGGCCAGTTTGCTTCAAATAGCCACGGAAGGTTGTAACCACAAATATCCTACTGAATCTGATTGGCCCATTAATGACAAGCCGTGGTATACTTTGAGAGATGCCGCGTAGAGATTGAAAGAGGAAGTGATGAAAACTGCGATTTTTCTAGGTACGACTGATACTCTGATGAATGGTTTGTTGACTTATTTGGTGCGGAATAGATTTATTCGTTCCGCGCCTGTTGCTTACAAACAAGTTATGATGACGTTGTTGATTAATCAAACTGGTTCTCCTTTGTCTGATGTTCTTGAAGCTGTGCGACAACTTGGTAAATTGGGTGAATGGTTCAAAGCGGAAAGGCAATCTAGACCTGAGGATCGTACTGGTGGTAATTACCGTTTTACTAGAGGTGACATGTTTCTTGCTTTAATAGCTGATGGTATGAAGAGAGAGGATATTGATGGTGAAACGACTGGCAAATTGTGGGCTCTATTCCGCAAACGTGGTTTGGACAAGAAGGAAAGTGCTAGGCGAGTGAACAAACAAGACCGCACTTTTGATAATTCTAGTGGCAGTGACGATGAGAATTATAGACGCACTCATGACAAGCGTGACAAATATCGGAATGAGAGGGATGTGTCTCTCTGTGGTGCACGAGAAAGAGTGAGAGATGGTGACAGTGAGAGAAAAAGAGATGAGCGTTCTGTCAGTAGACAGAGAGATGAGAGGGATACATCTCCTGAATACAGAGAGAGAGAGACGACACAGGTTTTCTGAACGGGACTCGCAATCCTATGGAGATGATAAAAATCCATTTCGTGAGGGACACAGATATGAACAAGAACTGTCGATCCCAAGGACATATGAGAGTCTTTACCCTGATTTGTCCTGGGCGTCAGAACGCCTTAAAAATGACTAGGAAATAGGTCAAGCTCCGGTATGCAAATGGGCTCACAGAGATAATAGACCCTATGTAGATATTGAAATTTTTGGGAAACATCGTAACATACAAAGGGCCCGAGCATTAGTCGATACAGGAGCGGAGGCCACTTTAATTTATGGAAACCCGAAAAAGTTTAAAGGACAATTTTTCACGATTACTGGCTTAGGAGGTAAAGAAACCCCCGCAGTACAGACTGATGTTGAGATGAAAATAGGTAGAATCCCCCGAAAGCTTTATATCTGTATTAGTTGTTCCCCTTTCTGAATACATAATTGGAATTGACATTTTAAAATGCATGACATTATATTTAGATGATGGTTGTTACCGATTTGGAGATAGGAATTACATATCATCAAAGTCTGTAAGAGTTAGACGTTTGAAAATTCCCCCTGTAGAAATTCCTCAAGCTACGAAAGTGATTTCCCTGAAACAATATCGCATCCCAGGTGGACATGCAGAGATTAGTGCCACGATTCAAGATTTAGTGAATGCAGGTGTTATAACTCCTGTTACTTCTGCCTTTAATAATCCCGTATGGCCGGTGCGCAAGAGTGATAACTCTTGGCGAATGACAGTTGATTACCGCGAGTTGAACAAACATACACCCCCTTTAACTGTTGCAGTGCCTGACATCATTACTTTGATTGAAAGAATCCAAAAGCATTCAGGGACCTGGTATGCTTCTATTGACATTGCTAATGCTTTCTTTTCCATTACAATTGCCCCCGAGTGCCAGGAACAATTCAGTTTTACATGGAATGGACGTCAAATGACGTTCAGATGTCTTCCCCAGGACTACGTGCATAGCCCTACGATCTGTCATCGGCTGGTGGCAGAGCATTTAACTGAAGTTCCAGTGAATCCGCAAATACAGGTGTGTCATTACATTGACGACATCATAATTCAAGGTGAAACACAGGACATGGTTCAAACCCAGTTTGATCAGATTGTGGCTCATTTACAGAGTAGAGGTTGGGAGATTAATCCAGATAAATTGCAAGGCCTAGCACAAACTGTAAAAATTTTAGGTATTATTTGGCATGAAGGAAATCGTGAAGTCATTCCGCAGGTAAGACAGAAAATTGCAGAGTTCGCAGTCCCGAAGAATAGGAAGGAAGCTCAGAGATTTATTGGTTTGTTTGGCTTTTGGCGTCAGCATATCCCACACTTGAGTCAAATCCTAGCCCCTTTGTACAAAGTTACCCGTAAAAAGAATGCGTTTGAATGGAACAAACCGCAACAGGATGCGTTTGATTTGGCGAAAGAAGCGATTCAGCATGCTTTGGATTTGTGGCCTGTACGTGATGGTGATGTGGATTTGAATGTGTCTATGCAAGGTCCATATGCGAATTGGAGTCTGTGGCAAAAACAAGATAAGACAAAAGTACCGTTAGGTTTGTGGACTGAAAAGTTACCGGTTGCTGGTGAGCGTTACACCCCATTTGAGAAAAAGTTGCTTGCATGCTATTGGGCTCTGGCGGATACCGAGCAATTGACTTTGGGACATGATGTGATTTTGAGACCTGAAATTCCTATTATGCAATGGGTTTTGAGTTCGCCTAAAACTCACAGAATTGGACATGCTCAAGAAGCGAGCATTATCAAGTGGAAATGGTATATTCAGGACAGGGCACGTGTAGGACCAAAGGGTGTTGCATTATTACATGAGCAGGTGGCGCAGGCGCCGTCGGATGAGGCAGACAGTGATTACTCCGTACCTATAGTACAGGAATCTCCTGTTAAGTGGGGTAGGCCGTTCGATGATTTGTCCGTGGAGGACAGAAAACATGTATGGTTTACGGATGGTTCAGCGAGGTACATAGGAGAGAAAAGGCATTGAAAGGCAGTATCCTACAATCCAATCACACAGAAGTTACTTAGTACCACAGGAGAAGGGAAAAGTAGCCAATTTGCTGAGTTATATGCTGTTTATCAAGTCTTGAAACATGAATTACCTGGTACATGTCATATTTTTACTGATTCTTGGTCCACTGCTAATGGTTTAGCGGTTTGGTTACCGACATGGCACTCACATGATTGGATGCTTCATTCAAAAAGAACTTTGGGGTAAGTGTTTATGGCAAGAAATCTGGGAATTACTTCCACAAAGTACTGTTACAGTTTTTCATGTTGATGCTCATACACATGTAGATTCCCTTGACAAATTCTTTCACCAAATTGCAGATGAGAAATCTAAAATTTCTGAGGCAATGGTGGACAAATCAGATTTTGATTTGGCAGGATTGGCGAAATGGGCCCACCAGAAATCGGGACATTTTGGAGAAAGAATCACTAGCAGGTGGGCAGCTGACAGAGGAATTTATATTCCTCTTGATTTGATTAAAGATGCCATACTTCATTGTCCTATATGTCAACATTCTAGACAGCGAGAAGTGCCCCAAATTGTACGAGGCCAACTACACAGAGGTAAATCCCCTGCACAAATCTGGCAGATTGACTACATAGGCCCTCTTCCCATGAGCAAGAATTGTCAATATGTTTTCACGATTGTAGACAATTTTAGTGATCTTTTAGTTTTAGTTGCATTCCCTTGCAAGAGAGCTACCCACTTAAATACTATTAAAACGTTAGAACTCATCATTTTATATTATGGTGTTCCACTTCAGATACATTCTGACAATGCATCTCATTTTAAAGGTAGATTGGTACAGGAATTTTGCATGGAAAACAACATTGAATGGGTGTTTCATATACCTTATTACCCACAGGCTGCAGGCCTTGTGGAGAGAATGAATGGTTTGTTGAAAGACCAATTGCGTAAACTTTCTGATGGAACTTATAAAAATTGGAGAGATCATTTGTACACTGCATTGTTGATTTTGAATAATCGTCCTTATTTGAATTCTAATTCCCCACTAATGCGTTTATTTCCTCCAGCTGTTGATGCTAAGCCAAATACTGTTGAGAGTACTGTCATGTTTTGGGTGACTTCCCCTGGAGCTCTAGCTCCATGCAGAGCAACTCCAGGTTCTGCAGGCTTGGACCTGCATTCTGTAAATACCATTACTTTAAAGAAAGGAGACATTACTGTTGTTGAAACTGGAATTGGTTTTCAAATACCCGTTGGAAATTTTTGATTAATTGCCCCAGGATCTGGTTTAGCCTTAAAAGGTATCCAGGTGCTTGGAGGTATCATTGACAGTGATTATCAGGGAGAGATTAACTTAAACAGTGGTGAATCGGATTTGCCGATGCACAAATCAGACCGAGTTGCTCAATTACTAATCATGCCTGTCTTCAGTGGTGAGATTCAAAAAGGCACTGCCCCAACTCTGTTAACTGTTCGTGGAAAAAAGGGCTTTGGCTCCACTGATAATCCCGGAGCGAGAGTGTGGATTCAGTCGCCGACGAATCCCCCTGAACAGGCTGAAATTATTGCAACGAGTCAGGACAACACTGTCCTAGTGATGAGGCCAGGGCAAAAAAGCTGGGATGTTGTTCTAGCGGACAAATGTTATTTGCGAGAATGAATAATACCTGTATTTGATTCCATTCTCCTAGACCATCACATGGATTGCTGTTGCCGGAGGTGTCGTCGCTGGACTCTTTTTGGTCTGCTGCGTCGGGAGACGGGAGAGCCCCCAGGATTGGACTGATTCCCTGGATCGAAGACGTTGTTCTTCTGCGTTGTGGGATTCATCAGCGAACTTTTGGACTTCCCTTGCTTCCCAGATCACTGATTCCAAGCATTTTTGCTTGACCCCCATGCGATCAGTAACGGATATTTTGGCAACATGCTTGGTTGCTGTTCCAGCTTCTATGGAAACACTTTCTCACATCTTTAACGTCTCAAGTGCTCAACCCAATGTAATTTTTAGTGACTTTGCGGCCTATGACTATTGCGCTCTGTGTACAGTTCTACCTGATTCACAGCCCCCGATTGATTCCCTGATCATAACTTACAATGTCACAGAGGGCGACCTTTGTTTCTTCATGACCTGCAATCCCAAATTTATTGGCAAATGTGCCCAGTTGCGTCTAAAAAATGTTACTTCTTTTTCAGCCCATGAAAGACTTTTGTGTGTTACTAGAACACCACAATCGTGTATTTCTGTTAGAAATAATATGACCTGTAGACGTTCTGTAGTTACTGCTAGCCATTATCGCATTGTGTTATTACCCACTGGATGGCTATTTTCTTGTGGCAATATGTCTTGGCCCTATATTCCTGCAAACATTACTGGTGGTCCTTTGTGCTATTACTAGATTGAGTCTATTAATGTTTTCCTCACATCCAGCTATGCTTTCCCGGACTACTCGTGATGCCACATCTTTAAAAGCAGATTGCGATTCGTCTTTACTCTTGTTTTCTAAATCTGAATATCTTAGCTTAGCTTTTTCCATTTTAGGTGTTCCTGCATTGTCAGTTTATAATGCAAAATCGATTGGGCAGATTGCTTGCTGGATGGTTAAATCTCTTTACCACACTTCTGCTGTTTTATCTGATATTTTATTAGATGGCCAGGGTGAACGTAGAGCAATTCTGTAAAATAGAGCTGCCATTGATTATCTTTTGCTCAAACACGGTCATGGCTGTTCAGATTTTGAAGGTCTTTGTTGTTTTAATTGATCAGATCATTCCAAATCCATTCAATCCCATATTGATAAGCTACATGAATTGACTGAAGAAGTTAGGCAACATATAGATCAAGGGTGGTTTGATTGGCTTTTTAGTTGGTTGCCTGATTTGCACTCCCTACGACAGGTGTTAGGAGGTGCTTTGATTGCTATTTGTATCCTGATTACTATTTGTTGTTGTATTCAGTGTATTCCTTCCTTTATTCAGATTTTTAGACCCCAAGCTATGTCTAGGTCTGTTAGTTTAGTTTCCTAATATTCTTCATCCGATGTTCGTTCTGTTTGAATTTTGTTTTGCCTTTAGAATCAGCTGTTAGTAGACGACAGTCAAGGGTGCAGTGTGGTGACCGGATATTTTGCCCTATTTCTTGAGTGATGGTGACTGTGGTCTACTACCATCTTAGTATAGTGGATAGATCCCTATTTGTAGCCTATTCTTAGGGTTTGCCTATTGACTTTAACATGATTCAGTGCCCCTTTCATTGTCTTTGGGCCTGAAAACTTACATTAGGAGATAGATGCTTTATTCCTGACTCAATATTATCTATTGGTTGGGCTTGCCTATGCGCTTTGACAGAACTGTACGTCTCTTTCATCTTTTTCGGGCCTGCAAGGCCCAAACGAGAGAGACTCCATTTTCCTTTTCGTCTCGGTTGTCTGAGGTGCTTGTAGGTCAAGAGTGATGTTTTAGTTATGAGCTGTTGTTCGCTGGAGAGGAACCGGTCGGAGCTGGCCCTTATAGGAAGAATGTAGACGGGGCTCGAGTCCGAGACCTAACAACAGGTGGCCACTGTGGGAGCGTCGAGAGCTCGGGGCCTGGTACAGAAGTCTGGTGGGCGGCAGGTTACTGTCTGGAAATTTCCACGAATGAAGGGCTCTCTATATTATCGAAATGCAGCAAGGTAGAGGAAGCAGACGATCCTTGGAAGAGAGACGAGACGAATGATTCTTAGCCACACTGATGATCTTTTGGAGAGGCCGGAGTTATATCAATCGGTCTGTTAGAGTAGTTGGAGCTAGTTGGTGGCCAATATCGGCATACATAGAATGAAGAAGTTAGTCGACGGTTGGTTCTCAGAATAGTGGAACTTATATCAGCGGAGTGAAGTTTGGAGGTGAAGACAGTCCGCGGGAGAAAGAGGAGAAATCAGTGCAGATTGGACGGTGCAAAGCTGAGAGATAGAGACGAAGACCAGAGAAGGGTTCCAGTGCTTTGAAGGGGTGACGGAGGTGGAGGTGCATATCGGTGCAGACGTGTATCCGTGAGTGCAGAGCAGAGTCTGAGATGAGCCAAGGCACGAATGAGAGAGGGACCCAGACGACAGCCACAGTCGGACCACGTAATTATAAGGTGAAGTCTGTCCTGCTATTATAGTGCGCAAATACATGCTAACTCTTTCTTTCCTTTTCAGGCAATGCTTAGAATTATTAGGTGCTAGTATGAATGCAATGTTTATTCTTATTGTTTAATAAAGGGACTCCAGTTCTTAAGAGAACGCATTTGAGTATTATTGCTATAATAAAGTTAACCTTTCTTCGAGCCAGATGCTGATGAATGGAAGGATGGGTACATTCCCTTCCACCAAGGTAGCTGTAGACAGGAGGGGGGACGACTGAATTGAGCTGTAATGTCCAAATGTGATGATTGGCTATTTGTTTATGTGTGTGGACTGAATCTCCTGTCCTGCATATAATAACAATAATTCATATAAGATAGATAATTTCAGTAGGTGTCAGATATCTAGAAAATTCCCCAAGAGAGAGAGCATAAGGTATTAATAGGACCAATGAGCTGCCTTCCGAAAAGCGTGAAGGTAGAGTAGTTCAGGCAGGGGCCGTGGGGCTACGAACTCAGGAGAACTGCCCCCGAGAAGCGTGGAGGTAGAGTAGTTCGGGCAGGAGCCGCGGGGCTACCAATGGAGATATAGAGGGAGCTGCCTTCCGAAAAGCGAGAAGGTAGAGTGGCTCAGTCTGGATTGTCGTGGGGTCACAAGTGGGGACACTTTAAATCAGCTGCCCCCCAATGAGAGAGGGGGTAGGTCAACCTGAGCCAGAGTGCTGTAGGGTTATACAGGTAAGATAATAGGACATAGGATGGAATTCCGTAGTTTCTTTAGTATTTAGTAGTATGGTAGTAGTATAAAAGTGTATATACAGTTGGTTCCCCATTCCCAGGTAAGTATCCCAGGTACTGTTGTAAATAGGGACTGGGAAGAGATGGTGTTACGTAGTGGCCGGGTGTGTTGTATTTAGGGTAGGCTGCCAACTTGGCCAGAGAATCCGGTCGTTACAGTGGGTTGACGTAGGTTAAAACCAGCATCCGTGGAAATTCATAACCCCTGTGTTTTTGAAGACCTCCGCTCCACAATGGCACAAAGAAGTCCAGTGCCGGGATCCGCAAACATGAGGCGGGCCTCCTCGCGACCGGCAAAGGCCGCTCAAAATATTCAAAACAGGTTGCCACAAGTGAGGGGGACACTGCTGAGGTTATCTTCTGCCAACACGCGTTCCACAACACTCTAACTTTCACCATCCGTCTCAAAATACGGCTCTACGCGTTTCAGGTTTCCCTTGTTCATGAGCCTTGCAGTAAAACACAGCCACCTTTGATTGGAAACACCTGCTTTATTTGAAAGATACCGCCCCCAATGGGCGTGTCTTAGCGTCATACTCAGCATGTGCCTGATGATGCATTGTGGTAATGGTAGTCCAATCGGTACTTTTAACCCCGGTGGGTTGGTGACAATGTTCCAATTACGTACTGTAAACACCCCAGTGGGTTGACGTAGGTTAAAACCAGCATCCGTGGAAATTCATAACCCCTGTGTTTTTGAAGACCTCCGCTCCACAATGGCACAAAGAAGTCCAGTGCCGGGATCCGCAGACATGAGACGGGCCTCCTCGCGACCGGCAAAGGCTGCTCAAAATATTCAAAACAGGATGCCACAAGCGAGGGGACCACTGCTGAGGTTATCTTCTGCCAACACGGGTTCCACAACACTCTGCCTTTCACCATCCGTCTCAAAATACGGCTCTACGCGTTTCAGGTGTCTCCTTGTTCACGTGCCTTGCAGTAAAACACAGCCACCTTTGATTGGAAACACCTGCTTTATTTGAAAGATACCGCCCCCAATGGGCGTGTCTTAGCGTCATACTCAGCATGTGCCTGATGATGCATTGTGGTAATGGCAGTCCATTCGGTACTTTTTACCCCGGTGGGTTGGTGGCAATGTTCCAATTACGTACTGTAAACACCCTAGTGGGTTGACTAAGGTTAAAACCAGCATCCGTGGAAATTCATAACCACTGTGTTTTTGAAGACCTCCGCTCCACAATGGCACAAAGAAGTCCAGTGCCGGGATCCGCAGACATGAGGCGGGCCTCCTCGCGACCGGCAATGGCAGCTCAAAATATTCAAAACAGGTTACCACAAGTGAGGGGGCCACTGCTGAGGTTATCTTCTGCCAACACGGGTTCCACAACACTCTGCCTTTCACCATCCGTCTCAAAATATGGCTCTACGCGTTTCAGATTTCACCTTGTTCACGAGCCTTGCAGTAAAACACAGCCACCTTTGATTGGAAACACATGCTTTATTTGAAGGATACCGCCCCCAATGGGCGTGTCTTAGAGTCATACTCAGCATGTGCCGATGATACATTGTGGTAATGGCAGTCCAATCGGTACTTTTTACCCCGGTGGATTGGTGACAATGTTCCAATTATGTACTATAAACACCCCAGTGGGTTGATGTAGGTTAAAACCAGCCTCCGTGGAAATTCATAACCCCTGTGTTTTTGAAGACCTCCGCTCCACAATGGCACAAAGAAGTCCAGTGCCGGGATCCGCAGACATGAGCCGGGCCTCCTCGCGACCGGCAAAGGCCACTTAAAATATTCAAAACAGGTTGCCACAAGTGAGGGGGCCACTGCTGAGGTTATCTTCTGCCAACACGGGTTCCACAACACTCTGCCTTTCACCATCCGTCTCAAAATACGGCTCTACGTGTTTCAGGTTTCCCCTTGTTCACGAGCCTTGCAGTAAAACACAGCCACCTTTGATTGGAAACACCTGCTTTATTTGAAAGATACCGCCCCCAATGGGCGTATCTTAGCGTCATATTCAGCATGTGCCCGATGATGCATTGTGGTAATGGCAGTCCAATCGGTACTTTTTACCCCGGTGGCTTATTGGCAATGTTCCAATTACGTACTGTAAACACCCCAGTGGGTTGACGTAGGTTAAAACCAGCATCCGTGGAAATTCATAACCCCTGTGTTTTTGAAGACCTCCGCTCCACAATGGCACAAAGAAGTCCAGTGCCGGGACCCACAGACATGAGGCAGGACTCCTCGCGACCGGCAAAGGCCGCTCAAAATATTCAAAACAGGTCGCCACAAGTGAGGGGGTCACTGATGAGGTTATCTTCTGCCAACACGGGTTCCACAACACTCTGCCTTTCACCATCCGTCTCAAAATACGGCCCTACGTGTTTCAGGTTTCCCCTTGTTCATGAGCCTTGCAGTAAAACACAGCCACCTTTGATTGGAAACACCTGCTTTATTTGAAAGATATCAATCAATCCATCAAGAGTATTTGTAAAGCGCGCTACTCACCCGCTAGGGTCTCAAGGCGCTGGGGGGGCTGCTACTGCTCGAAAAGCCAGGTCTTGAGTTGCTTCTTGAAGGAGAGATGGTCCTGCGTGAGCCGTAGGTGGGTGGGGAGGGGGTTCCAGGTCTTGGCCGCCAGGTAGGTGAAGGATCTTCCTCTGGTGGTGGTTCAGCTGATCCGTGGAATGGTGGCAAGAGCACGGCTGGCGGAGCGGAGCTGGTGGGTTGGTGTGTAGAACGTGAGGCGGTTGTTGAGGTATTCGGGACCCAAGTCGTGGAGAGCCTTGTTTGCATGGGTGAGGAGTCTGAACGTGATCCTCTTGCTGACGGGGAGCCAGTGCAGGTCCCTCAGGTGGGCGGAGATGTGACTGTGTCGGGGGATGTCCAAGACGAGTCGTGCTGAGGCGTTCTGGATGCGCTGGAGTCTTTTCTGTAGTTTGGCGGTGGTCCCATTGTAGAGGGCATTCCCGTAGTCCAGACGGCTGGTGACGAGGGCCTGGGTGACCGTTTTCCTGGTTCCAGTGGGGATCCAGCGGAAGATCTTACGGAGCATGCGGCGTGTGTTGAAGCAGGAGGAGGTAACGGCATTAACTTGCCTGTCCATCGTGAGGGAGGAGTCAAGGATGAAGCCCAGGTTGCGTGCGTGGTCTGTGGGCTTGGGTGGGGGGCCCAGAGCTGGGGGCCACCAGGAGTCATCTCAGGCGGAGATGGATGGGCCGAGGATGACGACTTCAGTCTTGTCTGAGTTCAGCTTCAGACGGCTGCGCTTCATCCATTACGCGACGTCCTTCATTCCTTCCTGGAGGCTGGCCTTGGCGGTGGCGGGGTCGTTGGTGAGGGAGAGGATCAGCTGTGTGTCATCGGCGTAGGAGATGATTTTGAGGTTCTGTCTGCGTGCGATGGCCGCGAGGGGGCTCATGTAGACGTTGAAGAGGGTGGGGCTGAGCGAGGAGCCTTGTGGGACGCCGCAGATGACTTCGGTAGCTGCGGACCGGAACGGGGGGAGGCGGACGCTCTGGGTTCTACCGGCGAGGAACGATGTGATCCATTCTAAGGCCGCGCCTTGGATTCCGGTGTCGTTGAGGCGTTGTATCAGGGTGCGATGGCATACCGCGTCGAAGGCTGCTGAGAGATCCAGCAGGATGAGTGCGGTGGTTTCCCCGTTGTCGAGCATAGACCTGATGTAGTCGGTTGCTGCAATGAGGGCGGTCTCAGTGCTGTGGTTTGCTCGGAAGCCGGACTGTGACGGGTCGAGGGATCCGTTTGTCTCGAGGAAGGTGGAGAATTGTTTGTTGACCGTCTTCTCGATGACCTTGGCAGGAAACGGGAGGAGCGAGATGGGTCAAAAGTTCTTGAGGTGGGTTTTTTCAGGAGGGCGCTGAGTTCGGTGTGCTTCCAGCTCTCTGGGAAAGTAGCTGATGCGAAGGAGCTGTTGATGACGTCGCGGAGTTGGGGTGCGATGATGGATTCGGCTTTGTTAAAGATGTGGTGTGGGCATGGGTCGGTGGGAGAGCCGGAGTGGATGGTGCTCATGGTGCGAGCGGTGTCTTCGGTGCTGACTGGGTTCCAGGTGCAGAGGGTGGTGGTTGAGTTCGCTGGTTGGGTGGTTGGGTGGTTGGTCTGTGCGCCGTAGCTGTCGTGTATGTCGGCGATCTTGCGGTGAAAGAACGAGGCGAGGGAGTCGCAGAGGTCTTGCGAGGTTGTGATGTCGTTGTTGTAGGCGCTGGGGTTGGAGAGCTCTTTGACGATGCTGAAGAGTTCCTTGCTGTTGTGGGTGTTGTTGTCCAGGCGCTGTTTGTACGTAGTCCTCTTGGTGGTACGGATCAGTTGGTGGTGCTTCCGGGTGGCGTTCTTGAGGGCTGTCATGTTCTCTGGTGTTTGGTTCTGGCGCCAGGTTTTCTCCAGGGAGCGGCAGGTTTTCTTTGAGTTAATGAGGTCGTCCGTGAACCATGAGGCTTTCTTGCTGTGGGGTCTGTTGGGTGGTTTCTTCAGCAATCCCACTATGTGTGGCTTACTGGAGGTAAGAGGTAGGCTAGTTGGCCCCTAAGTACTCCCAGCAGCAAAGGGGACTTCAATACCCAACCAAGAGCACACCAGGGAGCACATTTGCAGAGTGGTGGGCAAAGGGGGCGTGGCCTGCTATGAGAACTTAGCAATTCTCCTGTATGGAACTTACTGGAGGTAGTAGGAGGGGTAGTTGGCCCCAAGGTTGTCCTTGGAGCCAACTACCCCACCTGTTACCTCCAGTAAGTCCCACACAGTGGGATTGCTAAGACGTCTTTGGAGCCCACGGTCCCCTTTCTCCACCACTCTGCAAATGCGTCTCCTAGCAGACTACAGGATGGGGGATGAAGCCCACTTTACTCCTGAGGGACTTTGCGGGCCACCACTCCACAAACGCTGCTATTAGTTAAAGAAGTGTTTGCAATGTATTAGGTTTCGCATTTGCGAGAGTTAGAGCTATTGGAGTTGTAAATGTAAAAAATATTTATTAATGTTTTTGGGAGTCGAATGGACGTACATTGTGTGTAGTGGAATTATGTGGTAAGTTGTGCAGTAAAATTATGTGGATAGAAAGTATGTGGTATTTAATGTGTAGGAATTATGAGAGTGGGATTATGTGTTATGGAGTGTAATTATGTGGTATGGTAGTCTTTGTTGTGGAGTCGTAACCTCAGGTTTAGTCTTCCTCGTTTCTATAGAAGCTCAGCTATGACCTCAGTGAGACAAAAAAAGAAGGAATCACTGAGTAGCACTTGTGGACCTAGTCAGCGGTATGAGCAGGGCCACTGGAATTATGTGACTGTTTAGCTGCACCGACTTTCGCACAATTATACATTTTTCACATTAGCCACATAATCCGTCATCTGCTCCCTAATCTGCAGATTTGAACAAAAAATCCTTGTTTCTAGCTCAAATGTTACCAAAAATGCAGCAACAAGTGTTCCAGTGTGGTAGAAGGCCCTTTGCAAACCTAGAATTTATTGCTAAATGTGGGTGTTAAATTGGTACTAAATGTGTGCAAGCCACTCTTGCTTCCTTCTGCGCCTCTTTAACCTCTTTCTGCATTTCTGTTGCTTCTTTCTGCACTTCTCGTGCCTCTCTCTGCAAATATCTTCTACTTTTTTAACCTCTCTTGCCTCTTTCTGCACCTCTGTTACCTCTTTCTGTACCTCATTGCTGCTTTCTGTACCCCTTTTGCCTCTTTCTGCATCCTTCTTTCTACTTTCTGCACCCTTCTTGTCTCTTTCAGCATCTCTGTTGCTTCTTTCTGCACTTCCTACTTTCTGCACACCTCTTGCCTCTTTCTGTATCCCTTTTGCCTCTTTGTGTACCTCTCCTACCTCTTTATGCACCTCTCTTGCCTCTTTCTGCACCTCTGATGGTTCTTTGTGCACTGCTCTTGCTTCTTTCTCCACCTCGTTTGCAAATTTCTGTATCCCTCTTGTCTCTTTCTGTATCCCTGTTCCCTATTTCTGTACCTTTTCTGCCTGTTTCTGTGCCTCTCTTGCCTTTTTCTGCACCTCTGTTGCTTCTTTTGGCACCTCTATTGCCTCTTTTCACCTCTGTTGGTGTTTCAGTACTTCTTGTGCCTCTTTCTGCACCTCTGACTTAGAGATAATTTTAATCCCCCTGCACTATGTGACTGCTCCCCCGAATACGGCTAATACAGTAAGAAATTTAGGCATAAAATTCGATCCCTCCATGAATTTTCAACAACAAGCAGTAGCCGTGGCGGGGACCTGTTTCGGCATAATAAAAAAGCTTAGGAAATTTTTCGACCTCATTCCCCTCCCAGTTAGGAAGACTGTTGCAGTGGCCCTCGTCACCTCCCGTCTCGACTACTGCAGCAGTCTGTATGCAGGAACTAACAGAACAGTCTGCCACAAACTACAGGTGGTACAACATGCAGCAGCCAGACTAGTCCTAGGATGGAAAAGAAGGACCTCGGCCACGTCAGCAATGGACGCCCTGCACTGGCTCCCTATTCATAAAAGGGTGCTTTTTAAGATACTGTTAATCACCTTCAGGGCGTATAATAAAACTGGACCTAAATACATTGAAAACATGTTTAAGCACTATATCCCTACACGTTGCCTGAGATCCCAAGGTGAAAACCTCCTCACCATACCCAAGTTCCGACTTAAAACCAAAGGAGGAAAAGCTCTAGCAGTCCTGGGGTCTAAGGCTTGGAACACCTTACCACCCCCCTTTCGACATATCCCTATCTTCAGAAAGACTCTTAAAACCACCTGGATATACAACCTACCTGATACATACTGTAAAAACCTCATTTAATCCACCTGTCATGCTCTCCCACATGAACAATACCATCTGTTCTCCTCTTTTGAAAGCGCCAAGATGCTCCATGGAGTGTAACCCGCGCTATATAAAAGAAGTTTACATTACATTACATTACTATTATGTTCTTGGGCCTTTTAGGGGAGGTCAAGGCAATCACAGGATTACCTCAACCCATCTGAACCCTAGTGTATTTAGGTGTTTTCACTGTATTCTAAGTGTTTTTCAGTATAGCACTGGCTCCAGGCCTGGTTAGTCAGTCAGTTATCACCAGTACTACTCAGCAAAAAGTATGGTGCACAGGATGACTTTGCAACAAGGACTCTTTCTGTACATCTGTTGGTCTTTCTGCATATCTCTTACTTCTTACTGCACTTTTATTTGTCTTTCTGGACCTCTGTTGCCTCTTTCGGCATTTTTCTTGCTTCTTTCTGCACCTTTCTTCCTCGTTCTGCACACATCCTACCTATGCAGGCATAGTTATAAATTAGCATTTAAAAAACCTTTGAAATTCACTGAAAAAAAACATAGGTTTCAGGGTTGTTATAGTTATAAATTAGCATTTAAAAACCTTAGAAATTCACTGAAAAACCACAGGTTTCAGGGATGGTATAGTTAGAAATTAGCATTTAAAAAACCTTTGAAATTCACTGAAAAAAACATAGGCTTCAGGGACGTTATAATTAGAAATTAGCATTTAAAAAACCTTAGTATGAGTAACTACATATGTGAAAGGCAGTATATGTGAGTATTGGGGTGTATAAATGACTATATGTGAGAGTGAGTGATTGTGAGAGTGGCTGTATGGATGAGTGTGTGCTTGTATCAGTGATTGTATAAGAGAGTAAGAATGTGTTAGTATCTGTATGAATAAGTGAGGTGATGTGTGTATAACTGTATAGGTGAGTAAATGAGAGTGCGATTGATTCTTTGCATGACTGACTAGGTGTGTTTGTAACTCTATGGTCGAGTGACGGTTTGTGAGTGTCTGTATACGTGTATGACTGCATATGATAGTGCTGTATTGATTTGAGACCGCATGTATGAGTGACTGTATGGGTGAATGAGTGGATGTGTGTGTGTAGACCTAAGAATCAATGAGTGGGTATGTAGTAACTGGAATTGGTGTGTCTTTGGTTTTGAAAGTGGTAATCTGTATTTTACAGTGGGTGTATCAAATGTTATATTAGGGTTTCAGGGGGTGCATCAGATTATCATGTGGATGATGTCATCAGTGATGTCAGTTGAGATGTCATCAGTGATATCACTGACCAGGTCATAAATGATGTAATATGTGACGTCATCAGCAGTGCATTGCGGGGGCGTGAGTTATAGTTAGCTCAACTAACTATAACGGCTGAATTTTTCTGGTTTTGTACGAGTGAAATGTCCAACTAACTATAACGTCCTTGAAACCTGTGGTTTTTTCAGTGAATTTCTAAGTTTTTTTAAATGCTAATTTCTGACTATAACGTCCCTGAAACCAATATTTGTTCATAAATATATTCAATTAAAAAAACAAAGGTTACAGGGTTGTTAATGTTAGAGAATATAATTTAAAAAAAACTTAGATGTTATAGTTATGCTCAGATTTGACGCATACAAAACCAGTGAAATTTAGCAGTTATGCACAATGCATTGCCTATGACCACACGTATTACATCACTCATGACATGGTTTTTTAACTAGTAGTTGCGTTTGCATAGTCGTGAAGAAAGGACAAGTGGCTACCAAAGTCCTCTCAGCAATCATGCTCTGTGGGAGTTACTGGAGATGAAAGGCTTGTTGGTACCCACGGTCCCTGAGCTTCCAATGGAACTTCATCCCCCCAACCAGCACTACACAGGAGGTGCATTTGCAGAGTGGAGGAGAAAGGGGCATGGCCTCTAAAGACCTCTCACCAATACCGCTTTATGGGACTTACTGGAGGTGACAGAAGGGCTTGTTGACCCTCAAGGACTCTTTGGAGCAAAGGGGACCTCAGAGTGGTGGAGAATGGTGGGTTGGCCTTTGAAGACCTCTCAGCAACCCTGCTGTGTTGGATTTACTGGAGGTAAAAGGAAGGTTTGTTGGCCCCAAGGACCCTCTGCAGCCTAGGGGACTTCATCCCCCAACCATTTGTGTACCAGGAGGCACATTTACAGAGTGGTGGTGAAAGTGGGCAGGCCTTCAGCGACTCATTTAAAAAAAAAAGAATTAGGGAAGTCCTGGAGGGAAGGGGTCCGTGGCCTTTTTAAAAAAAATTCTTTAAACTAAAAGGCAGGTGCCAGGCAGCCCCCTTCCAGGGCCATTTATGTCACCGGGGTTCAATATCTCAGGACCTGGCCTTTACATTATTTTTTAAATAATTATGGGGAGGGGGCCCCCCCTCCTGAGCTCAATTTGGCCCCTGGTACCCTAATCCCCAGGGCACAACCATTCTGAAATTGTGGAATGGGCCACACAGCCCCTCTCAACAGGACAATTTTGGCCCTGGGAACCCCCAGGGTACCTGCCCACATCTTTAGGGGACCGCAGGAGGAACCTGAAGGCTCTGTGGTCCCTGCTTGAACCCCGCCTCCTGAGGGAGCCGGCATTGGTTTTACATAGAGGGAGCTGCTAAACATGCACTTTCCTCTGTGTAAAAGCAATTCTGCTCTGCTTCTAGCAAGCGAGTGCATTTCTTATGCTCTCACTTGCTAGAAGTGGAGCACAGTTTGTTATGACTTGGCAGGAGATGGAGAGCTTGCTCAAGCCATAGCAAACAGCTGTGTCCCAGGAATGGGCACGCCAGGGACATCTATGGCCCCAGGATGGGGGGGTTGCGTGGCCCCCTCTTTTCTTCAGTGTTGCCCAGGGGAGGTGGTGGCCCCTAAGGGTGAGTGGGGGACATGCACTCACCCACATTCAATTTAGCAAAAGCCTTGGGGATGTGTCGGTCCCCAGGGCTGAGGGATGTTCACGTGGACACCTGCATTAATTAAAATCTAAGCCTAATAGAGGTGGTTTCCCTCAGGGCTGCATGGGGTCTGTGCATCCTCCCCTGCATTGGTTAAAGATAAAGCCCCAGGAAGGTAGTGGTCTTCAGATCAGTGGGGAAGGCTGTACAGGCGTCCCCTGCATTTATTTGTAAACAAACCTCAGGGAGGTGGTGGTCCCCTTGCATCAATAAGCCCGGGGGGCCGTGTGACACCCCTCCTTTATTATTAAAATGGCCCATGGACCAGGCCCACCTGGTGGCTGATTAGTAATGAAGCGCTGGAGTTCTTGCTTCTTTTGATCCTTTTTTTGTCTATGCAGGGTTCCCCACCAAGAGACCTAGGAGGTCAGGCTATTTCTAACTTGCAAAAACAACAGTTGATGGACAGAATGCAGAACAATGTCATGCATTCACCCTAAGTACAAAGATCTGGGCCTAAATCCATCATTTTGTTGCTCACCATGCCATTTCAGTTTGAACCAGGCCATATGCAAATCAGTCTTGACCCTGTGCCCCATGGGAACAGTCCAGCCTGAACTGCCAAGCCAGATCCTCCCTGGACTGGAAACAAGCATCCTAGGACCGGTTACGGGCTTTCAGCACTCATCTGCCAGGATAGCTTGATTCCAGTGGCATGGAGAGCATGGAACTCACGTCTGAGCATACCCGTCCCACTCAGGGTCACAAATGCAAAAACAACAGTTGATTGACAGAATGCAGAACAATGTCATACATTCACCCCAGTACAAAGATCTGGGCCTAAATCCATCATTTTTTGCTCACCATGCCATTCCAGTTTTAACCCAGCCATATGCAAATCAGTCTTGACTCTGTGCCCCATGGGAACAGTCCAGCCTGAATTGCCAAGCCAGGGCCTCCCTGGACTGGAAACAAGTATCCTAGGACCAGTTTCGGGATTTCAGCTCTCATCAGCCAGGATAGCTTGATTCCAGTGGCATTGTATAGCTTTGTTTGCCCTAAGTTGGCAGGGTATGCCCAGACGTGGGTCCCTTGATCACTTTGCCACTGGATTCAAGATAGCCTGGCTGATGAGGGTTATGAACCCGAAACTGGTCCCAGGATGCTGGTTTCCGATCCATGGAAGACATGGCTTCAGTTCGGGCTGGACTGTTCCCATGAGGCACAGGGTCAGACTGATTTGCCTATGGCCATGTCTGAACTGGGGTGTTGGAGTGAGCTTAAGAATGGTGATGGATTAAACCCAGATCAGTTGACTGGGGGTGAGTGTTTGATTTGCTCTAATGCTCCGTCCATAACCCCCTTTGCTCTCGCCTTATTTCTAACTTGCACCCTTTTTTTTACATAATTTCTTGGACTCGGCTCAAGCCGGTTCCCAATATGGCTACCACGCTTCCTGTTTGAAGTGTTGGCAGCCAGTCAAATCCCAGCAAAAGATCGCGAGGGGTCGGGGATCCTCCACGTCCCTATATATACAATTGGAAATGTATTTTTATTTCTCAGCAACTACTGAACGGATTTGCACCAATTTACAAAAAGATCGCTTTCTGGAACAACAGCTACCTTTCTGCCAAATTTGGTCCCCCCATTTATCTCAGCCCCGCTTGACAAATCACCCTAAAGCTTTCAAGACAGCAGCTGTGGTGAGCACCAAACTAGTTTAAAAAATTTGACAAGGATTCGTCAAACTACATCCATAATATTGGCAAATGAACAAACTCTTTTCTTATGGAAACTACATCCTATCTATAACCACCTACTGGCGATCTAAATTTAGATCTAACTAAATATATATATACATAGAGAGAGAATATGTATCCAATAATTGTACCCCTTAGATCCTCCTCTCATGGTAAAAATTGGACAGAACCACAGGCATGGGATATCTCCGTTTTTTATTGAAATTATTTACAAACAGTGCAATTTACAGGGACAGTCGATGAGTTTCAGTGTTTGCCTTCCACAGGACCATAGGGTCTCACCGTCTAGATTGTCCACTTTAAAGTGCCCTCAACCTTTCGTCCATTTTAACTTTTCCTATTCAAAAACCACCAGACTGCATGCATTTTTATAAACATTTGTGGAGGTGCATTCAGTGCAAAGTATAACATTTGTACTAGTAGGAAAGATATTATAGCTACTGTTTTGAATTCTCATATACACTATTCACCTGTCGTCAAATTCTTCAATACCAAAGGATGAGATCTTAGAGAGAAAATAATAATGCAGTTACTGAGGTATATATGTTCCTAGATTTTTCAATCATGGATATTCTAGGTGATGGAAGAGTAGATCTTATAAATGTATGTCTAGCTCAGCATCTAGATTATGACCCATGGGTGTCTCTGTTCCTGTTAGGATAATTAGTCTCTGCTCCTTTCTTCTCAGCGTTAGTTGACAATCTTCCCCTCTTTCATTCATTCTTATATGTTTAATCCCAAATGATTGAAGTTCTTTTACATTCTCATTATGTTCATCCTAAAAAAATGTTGTTGTTGGATTTGAGGAGTCTTTGTTTTTTATTACTTGAAGAAATTCGTAGTCAAACTTTATTCACTGTACTTCCCACAAAATGTTTCCTACATGGCAGGTTTAAAACATATACTACAAGGTCCGTATTATATGTTATGTGTTCTTTGATCTTTTCAATTTTAACATTGGGAAATCTGTAACTGGTTTGATTAACTTCATGTTTGTAAGCTTTATATTTTGTGCATTTCCAGAAACCTGACTGGCTTAACCAATTCGATTTTTTTTACCTGTGTCACATGAATATTGACTGCTTGTCAAGAGTTCTCCTAATTATGCCACTTTCGCTGTGGGTGATAGTTGGATGATTCGTCAATAATTTATTTAGAGTATCATCTGATTGTAATACTCGCCAATTTTTCTAAATTAGTTGTTTGATTTCTTTGTGTTGTATGCTATAATCCATTATCAGATGAGCTTTCTCTTCTTCTGAGTCCCTTTTTGTTGGCATTAAGAGCTCATACCTTGGTTTCTTTTGTGCTCTTTCCATGGTATTCTCAAAAACTTCTTGTGGATATCCTCTCGATAGGAACTTCAATCTCAAATCATCAAGTTATTTTCGAAAATCTATTTCTTCCGAACAGTTCCTTCTCCCCTTAGCTTTTCCTCAAATGGAATACTCTGAGTTTTTTCGGTTGGCCACTGCTGCCATGAAGGATGCTACTACATGATGTTTTTTTCCATTATATTTTCGTATAGATGCACATTTCTTCCACATAGACTTCAATATCTAGAAATGTAATTTTCTTGGAACTGGTGGTAGGGGTAAATATTACATTGAGGTTGTTCTTGTTTAAGGATTAGATGAATGTTTCCAAACTTTCATTGTTCCACTCCGAGATTATAAATAAATCATCAATAAATCCGGTCCAGAGTTTTATATTTTCCAATCCCTCTTATTTTCCCTTTGTCCAAATTACCGCTGATTCCCAATATACCATCTAAAGATTAGGATACATAGGGGAAAACACATTCCCATGGCAGTGCCCTGTTTTTATAAGTAATGATCTCCACTGAATATCAGAACATTGTGTGTTAGACAGAAGTTCAACATTTCAATCAGCATGTTAGAGTGCTCTAAATAGCACAGAAAGTGTTTGACCGATTGCATTCTATCACTGTGTTTGATTGATGTATACAGAGATGTCACATCAATTGTAGACATTAAGTAAACATCGTACCAAAGTATATTTTGCATTTTTTCAATAAATCCATGGAATCACGCAGATATGATGGCAAGGGTATTCCGTACAGAGCTAAAATGTGATCAACAAATCTCAGGCTATTCTCAAGCAAAGAATTGATCAAGCTCACCATGAGGCACCCCGGTTGATTCTGCAGGCTTTTATGCACAAAGTAAATTATTGGTGTTACTGAATGATCAGTCTTTAAATATTTGTATTCTTCATTATCAATCAGTTCTTGCATGTGTCGCTCTTGTAGCTTCTTATGATATTCCAAAGTGTTGTTTGATAATGGATTCTCTTTTTGTTTCTCATAGTGTTGTCTATTTCTCAATTGCTTTTAAGCTTCCATTAAATATTTATCACAATCCTGGATCACAATATTTCAACTTTAGTCAGATGCGTTTTATTATAACTTGTTTGACCTCCCTGAATTCTTTAATTGCTTTTCTTTCATCCGGGGTGATATTTAACATTTTCTTATTTGAATTTCCATGGGATAGCTTATTTAGATCTTTTGTGACCATTTGTGCATCTGTTATTTCCCTACATTTCAGTTGTGTTGTTTATTCCTTCTGATTCTTCTTCCAAGGTTGTCAGCGTCATCGGGCAGGGGATTTAATTTATTGTTATACTGGATTTGTTTCTTGTTTTTAATGATCCTATTTCTGAAGTGGAACATGTTGCAAAGTATTTTTTAATTTTCATTTTTGAGCTAATTGATATAAATCAATTTTGAAGTTAGCTAAATACATCTCAGAGTCTGGACAGAAAGGGAGTCCTTTGCTGAGTCTTCATTTCGTTTTTTTGGGGGCAGAATAATGATGAGATTTTCTTGCTGTACTGTTTTTTTGAGTTTTGTTTTCTCTTTTCACTTTCTACTCTTGCTTTCCATTTTCCTCTGCCTCTTCTGGTTTTGATTTTTATTTGCCTCTGCCCTTTCCAGAAATCACTCCCATTTCTCTTCCTCTTTGTCTTGTCTCAATGCGAACCAGTCATTTTTCCCTGGAAAAATCCAGATTTCCTGGATTAGATTCCTCATCTGCTGAGCTCACTTCAGAGCTACCTGCTGATGACTCCAGGGTTTCTTTAGTTTCCCAGGTTTTATCCATTGTAATTCTACTTCTCAAACCATCATATTTTCAAGCAAAGGTGTAGATGTGCCCATTTGCATACTCAATGTAATCTCAGTTACAATTTCTCGCCTTTCTTTTCTCAATTTCAGCTTCATATTTGTTTAGTCTATTTTCTATTTGTTCAAGTGCCTTCATTATTTCTTCCATCACCATGTTTTTCTGCAATTTTTATTCCAATTCTTTTATTTTGATAATTGTTAATTCCAACTTTCTTTCTGCATGTAAAATCAAAGTTTGCATTAATTTAAAAGAGCATTAATTGATGTTGTCATGACCAGCTTTTATGAGATTGCCATCCAAGTCCTTTAGGGTTGGTAGCATTAATGTTTTCAGCCCTCTTGGTATCCTTCTGTATTCAATATCTTTTTGAAGTGATATAATTTCCCACCACTTATTTAATTCAACTGCTCAGGCTTGTTCCAATTCTCTTATAATGACACTGGGAGTTCTTTTCTTCTGCATGTTTTGAGGTTGAATTTGCCACAGTCGCTTTGTCATCATTAAAAAGCTCACTGGCCTTTTGGGATCTTAGTTTCCTCATTCCTGCCATTTTGATCCATGGGGCATCTTGCTTCCCTGTTTTGCACTTCTGGAGTTGCATTAGGGCGTTACACTTACCTGTAACATATTTAATCTTCACTAGGTCTTGTGGACAGTCCCCAAAACTGCTACCTCAGTGATTTATTATTTTCAACTCGCTTCTGGACATATGCCTCTCTCTTTCTGGTGCCTTGATGTAATGTGATAGTATTACCCACTGGTTTGTAGCGCTCATTGTAGGCTGTTAGCTGTTCACAGGTTTTCACATCACTTTCTGTGTCTGGTACGAGGTGCAGAGCATTTAGCTTCAGTGCTACCACCCCACTTCTCCAAGTGCACCACTGCTCGTGTTCTCCAACTTATCACTTTACACTTCTTCACTCCGGTAATAAGCGGAGGTGCCATAAAGTTTTCTCCTCCTCACGGTCAATATGGCTGCTTTTATTTCCATATCACCTTCTCATCCAGGTGCACGCTCTGTGAAGTTCAGCTACTGCATACAATATATCCAATCATTTGACCACTTAGATCCTCCTCTCATGGTGAAAATCAGATGGCACAACATGGATGGGATACCTCGGTTTTGTATTGACATTATTCACCAACAGTGCATTTTACGACAGTCGACATGTTTGAGCGTTTGAATTCGACAGGACCATAGAGTCCCGCCGGTTAGATTGTCCAATTTAAAGTGCCCCCAACCTTTTGTCCATTTTCACTTTTCCTTTTGCCTGACAAAGAGTGCATGTATTTTTTTGAAAACACAAGTTTTCCAAAGCGGCTTGTGCTGCTGCCCTTTTCTGGGTGCGGTACAAAAGGGGGTGGTAATGGACGGAGCATCTGAACCAATCAAACACTCACACCCAGTCAAAAGATCTGGGTTTAATCCATCACCGTTCTTTAGCCCACTCTGCCACCCCAGTTCAGACATAGCTATATGCAAATCAGTCTGACCCTGTGCCTCATGGGAACAGTCCAGCCCGAACTGCCAAGCCATGCCTTCCATGGACCGGAAACAAGCTTCCGAGGACCAGCTTCTGGCATTACAGCCGTCTTCAGCCCGGCTTGCTTGAATCCAGTGGCAAAGTGAGCAAGGGACTCACGTCTGAGCATACCCTGCCACACTTATGGCGGCCAAAAGCGGTACAAAAGGGGGTGGTAATGGACGGAGCATCTGAACCAATCAAACACTCACACCCAGTCAAAAGATCTGGGTTTAATCCATCACCGTTCTTTAGCCCACTCTGCCACCCCAGTTCAGACATGGCTATGTGCAAGTCAATCTGACCCTGTGCCTCATGAGAACAGTCCAGCCCGACCTGCCAAGCCATGCCTTCCCTGGACCGGAAACAAGCTTCCGAGGACCGGTGTCTGGCATTACAGCCGTCTTCAGCCCGGCTTGCTTGAATCCAGTGGCAAAGTGAGCAAGGGACACACGTCTGAGCATACCCTGCCACACTTATGGCGGCCAAAAGCGGTACAAAAGGGGATGGTAATGGACGGAGCATCTGAACCAATCAAACACTCACACCCAGTCAAAATATCTGGGTTTAATCCATCACCGTTCTTTAGCCCACTCTGCCACCCCAGTTCAGACATGGCTATATGCAAATCAGTCTGACCCTGTGCCTCATGGGAACAGTCCAGCCCGAACTGCCAAGCCATGCCTTCCATGGACTGGAAACAAGCTTCCGAGGACCGGCTTCTGGCATTACAGCCGTCTTCAGCCCGGCTTGCTTGAATCCAGTGGCAAAGTGAGCAAGGGACTCACGTCTGAGCATACCCTGCCACACTTATGGCGGCCAAAAGCGGTACAAAAGGGGGTGGTAATGGACGGAGCATCTGAACCAATCAAACACTCACACCCAGTCAAAAAATCTGGGTTTAATCCATCCCCGTTCTTTAGCCCACTCTGCCACCCCAGTTCAGACATGGCTATATGCAAATCAGTCTGACCCTGTGCCTCATGGGAACAGTCCAGCCCGAACTGCCAAGCCATGCCTTCCATGGACCGGAAACAAGGTTCCGAGGACCGGTTTCTGGCATTGCAGCCGTCTTCAGCCCGGCTTGCTTGAATCCAATGGCAAAGTGAGCAAGGGACTCACGTCTGAGCATACCCTGCCACACTTATGGCGGCCAAAAGCGGTACAAAATGGGGTGGTAATAGACGGAGCATCTGAACCAATCAAACACTCACACTCAGTCAAAAGATCTGGGTTTAATCCATCACCGTTCTTTAGCCCACTCTGCCACCCCAGTTCAGACATGGCTATATGCAAATCAGTCTGACCCTGTGCCTCATGGGAACAGTCCAGCCCGAACTGCCAAGCCATGCCTTCCCTGGACAGGAAACAAGGTTCCGAGGACCGGTTTCTGGCATTACAGCCGTCTTCAGCCCGGCTTGCTTGAATCCAGTGGCAAAGTGAGCAAGGGACTCACGTCTGAGCATACCCTGCCACACTTATGTCGGCCAAAAGCGGTACAAAAGGGGGTGGTAATGGACGGAGCATCTGAACCAATCAAACACTCACACCAGAACGGTGAAGGATCAAACCCAGATCTTTTGACTGGGTGTGAGTGTTTGATTGGTTCAGATGCTCCGTCCATCACCAATCCCTTTTGTACCGCTTTGGCCGCCATAAGTGTGGCAGGGTATGCTCAGACGTGAGTCCCTTGGTCACTTTGCCACTGGATCCAAGCAAGCCGGGCTGAAGACGGCTGGAATGCCAGAAACCGGTCCTCGGAACCTTGTTTCCGGTCCAGGGAAGGCATGGCTTGGCAGTTCGGGCTGGACTGTTCCCATGAGGCACAGGGTCAGACTGATTTGCATGTAGCCATGTCTGAACTGGGGTGGCAGAGTGGGCTAAAGAACGGTGATGGATCAAACCCAGATCTTTTGACTGGGTGTGAGTGTTTGATTGGTTAGATGCTCCGTCCATCACCACCCCCTTTTGTACCGCTTTGGCCGCCATAAGTGTGGCAGGGTATGCTCAGACGTGAGTCCCTTGCTCACTTTGCCACTGGATTCAAGCAAGCCGGGCTGAAGACGGCTGGAATGCCAGAAACCGGTCCTCGGAAGCCTGTTTCCGGTCCAGGGAAGGCATGGCTTGGCAGTTCGGGCTGGACTGTTCCCATGAGGCACAGGGTCAGACTGATTTGCATGTAGCCATGTCTGAACTGGGGTGGCACAGTGGGCTAAAGAACGGTGATGGATCAAACCCAGATATTTTGACTGGGTGTGAGTGTTTGATTGGTTCAGATGCTCCGTCCATCACCACCCCCTTTTGTACCGCTTTGGCCGCCATAAGTGTGGCAGGGTATGCTCAGACGTGAGTCCCTTGCTCACTTTGCCACTGGATTCAAGCAAGCCGGGCTGAAGACGGCTGCAATGCCAGAAACCGGTCCTCGGAAGCTTGTTTCTGGTCCAGGGAAGGCATGGCTTGGCAGTTCGGGCTGGACTGTTCCCATGAGGCACAGGGTCAGACTGATTTGCATGTAGCCATGTCTGAACTGGGGTGGCAGAGTGGGCTAAAGAACGGTGATGGATCAAACCCAGATCTTTTGACTGGGTGTGAGTGTTTAATTGGTTCAGATGCTCCGTCCATCACCACCCCCTTTTGTACCGCTTTGGCCGCCATAAGTGTGGCAGGGTATGCTCAGACGTGAGTCCCTTGCTCAATTTGCCACTGGATTCAAGCAAGCCGGGCTGAAGACGGCTGGAATGCCAGAAACCAGTCCTCGGAAGCCTGTTTCCGGTCCAGGGAAGGCATGGCTTGGCAGTTCGGGCTGGACTGTTCCCATGAGGCACAGGGTCAAACTGATTTGCATGTAGCCATGTCTGAACTGGGGTGGCAGAGTGGGCTAAAGAACGGTGATGGATCAAACACAGATATTTTGACTGGGTGTGAGTGTTTGATTGGTTCAGATGCTCCGTCCATCACCACCCCCTTTTCTACCGCTTTGGCCGCCATAAGTGTGGCAGGGTATGCTCAGACGTGAGTCCCTTGCTCACTTTGCCACTGGATTCAAGCAAGCCGGGCTGATGACGGCTGGAATGCCAGAAACTGGTCCTCGGAAGCTTGTTTCTGGTCCAGGGAAGGCATGGCTTGGCAGTTCGGGCTGGACTGTTCCCATGAGGCACAGGGTCAGACTGATGTGCATGTAGCCATGTCTGAACTGGGGTGGCAGAGTGGGCTAAAGAACGGTGATGGATCAAACCCAGATCTTTTGACTGGGTGTGAGTGTTTGATTGGTTCAGATGCTCCGTCCATCACCACCCCCTTTTGTACTACCTTTTCTGGGTGCAGCACAAGCCGCAATAGAAAAATGGCTGTTTCCGACTGCCTTATGAGTGGTCGCATCCTAATTTGTTGGATGGAACACCTGACTATTAGTTTCATTTCTGAAACGATGTGGGTCAAACGTGCATCTGACCTGCATCTTAGTGAGACTCATACTGTCAAAAATATTTGATTGCATTTGTTTCTGTGGTGCTTTTGAACAGAGGTGGGCAGAGCTCGTGGAGTTCTACTTCGTGGAATTCCACTGAGTTATCTAAAAACTCTGTGAAATTCCGCAGAGTGCTGCGTGGGGCGGAGTGCTGCCTCCCGGTCAGGTAACTGACAAACATGCTCTCTAAGAAGTCACAAGGTGGTAGTAAATTGGGTAATTAGGGAATCTGTTCAGTATTCTGTGGAAATTACAAGGCGAGCAGACTGAGCAGCTGGGCAGGAAATTAAGTGATGGCTTATGTCTGCCCCATAAGCAAAGAGAAAAAAGAGATGACAAGGATTGGAGCTTTTCCATGTGTAATTTTGGAGGGCGTAGGCTGCCGGAGGTTCGTTCAACTGGTGTCTGGTGATGCAGAATGAAGTGTTGTGACTGCAGAGCCAGGGAGCTGTGCTTAAATGTCACCGCCAAAGTGCCAGCGAAACACGTTATACCTGATGACGGTGTTTATTAAACAACAATTTTCCTGTGCACATTCTCTTATCTCAGCCTCTCAGATTCAGGCCTTTTAATAAAGTGGGCACAGCGAAAGTGGCATGCCATTTAGGGATGAGCTCTCTTCTTATCTGTAGTCAGATGCACATAGCATGCAGCAGATGACAAGGGAAGGCCAAGGGTGAGAGCGATAGAGACAGCTCTGTCCTGTGTAGAACCGAGAGAGCTCCAAGTCCAAGTGAACTGAGTACAATTCCTTCAAAGAGCAGCTAGCAACATGAGCTTAGATTTAACCAATGTGTAAGAGTCCACCAGAATTTAGGATCACAGCCTCATTTATATGACTAATTTTGAAAGTTCTACTCTGACATAAATTGTCTCCTGCCCCCATCCACTGCCCCCCAAATCACCCACTCTTCCACAAATGGAAATAATCAAATTTTTCCCTGCGTAAGCAGTTCGCAGAACAGTGGTTACACAGAATTACATTTTTTAAAAGCAGGACAACTTTAATTCCAGAGTCAGAAACATCTAGTAAACATGAATACACATCAACATACACACCCTCATTGCCAATAGATTTACCTACACAGAAGAAGCCTTTGTCCATCTTGCCCCTTTCAGAGAGCTCTTGAAGTTCCACAATGCAGCGTGAATGAGAGGAGGAAGCCCCCAGCTAAACAGCAGGCAGGGCAGAGGAGACAAATGGACATAGAAAGGGGACTGAAGGTAGGCTCCCAAAAAAGGAAGATGAGTTATCCATTAAAATAACAGGATTGTGGCGCTGAGTGCCGGTAAACTCCCTCACATGGCGTAGACATGGTTTTTGCCAAACTCCGCACTCCAAGCGGAGCACGAAGTAGGCAAAACTCCATGAACTCCTCCCATAGAGCAGAGTTCACAGCCCAGCCTTACTTCTGATTTAAAAATTATAGAGCGCACGTATACCCTAGGGCATCTTGGAGCTGAGTCAAATGCACTAAGACTGGGACTGCCCGAGATGGAATTCAAGGTATGCTGAGAAGAGCCAGGTTTTTACGGCCTTTCGGAATAATAGCAGTGAAGGGCTATTTTTTATTGAGAGTGGTAACTGGTTCCAAGTCTTAGCCGTTTGCAGTAGAAAACTCCCCCCCCCCATCTCAAATGCTTAAATCTGGGAGTCCTAATCAGCTTCACATCGCTTGATCTAAGTTTCCTTGGCGGCTCATACTCTTTCAAGTCAATTTTAGAAATTGGGAACCTACACCCTGAAAAGCCTTATGTGCTAAGCAAGCTGACTTGAACCGCATCCTTTTCTCCTTCGGTAGACAGTAGAGACTTCTTAGTCTGTGGGCCACCGGCTCGGACCTGGGAATGTCCAGAACTACCTAGCTGCAGCGTTTTGAAGGCACTGAAGTTTTGATAGCAGTTGATTTTGTAACGCAGCATACAGAGCATTCCCGTAGTCCAGTCTGGACAAAGCCAGCATGGTTACCAATGTTTAACAGGTTTCTACGGGAATGAACGGCAAGAGCCTTTTTATCAACTTCAAAATATACCACACCGAAATGGATATACATCAGGACATTGTGGACAGAAAATTTCCAAATGTGTCCCCAACCTGTTGGAACTTTCATGTATTGTGAGAAGCTTGCCTGGGATATGAACTGGCCTTATGGGGGGCATGATGAATCTGAAAGTTCCTCAAATCTAAGTATATTCAGAGGCCTTGTTGATTTAATTGCGAGCATAGACAGTGAAGTGGAAGCACAATTAACAAGTGCTACAGTCTTAATGGACACCGCTAAAAAAATACAAAATGAACTCTTGAGTGCATGCTAGAGATCGTAAGAAGATATATTATACAACAGTAAGAAATCACAGACGTTGCGGCTATTCAGGCTGATGACACCATTGATGTGGCCACCAAAAGCAGAGTCCATATTATATTTTTAGGTATACTGACAATGACAGTAAAGTGGTGGAGATATGATACGGTTTCACACATCTAAGGGTCTTTAGTGCAAGAACCATTGCTACAGCTGTACTCCATGAATGTTATTTTTCCAGAACATCCTCTTAAACAAAAACTTACTTTACAATGCTATGATGGTGCTTCAGTAATGAGTGGATTCTTTGGTGGAGTTCAAAGACAATTCCAGATGTGTACCCTAATGCCCTTAATGTACACCATTATGCCCACCAATTTAATCGTATAATGCTATAAGCAGTAGCAAAGTTCTCAGAGGTAAAAATGTTCCATTTGGATGTAGGAGCAATGGCAGAATTATTTTCATATTCCCCAAAAGAAATGGATATACATCAGGACATTGTGGACAGAAAATTTCCAAAGGGATCGCCAACCTGTGGCAACTTTCACGTACTGTGAGAAGCTTGCCTGGTATATGATGCCCAATAATGTTAGTGGGCTACCTGCACCAGTCCGGACAGCCCTTATGGGTATTTAAGAGTGCTAAGATAACCTTAGAAAGCTCTCTAAGTGGTAGCTGTGGAGAGCAGCCTTCAGGCTTAGTCCAGAAGGAGCGTAAAGCAGCTTATTTTATTATTATTATTATTATTATTATGCTGTTTTATAACGCGCTCAATTACTGCCGGAGTATCCTGGCGCGAAGAAGAGGAAACAGAATAATAGCCAAAGACTCCAAAACAAAAGACAGCTAAAAGGCCAACCGGAACAAGTGTGTTTTCAACGCTTTTTTAAAAGAAGCAAAGTTCAGGGTAGTACGCAAAAATAATGGAAGCTCATTCCAGGACAAGGCAGCCTTCACCGCCACAGAATGCCCTCCCAGCCGGGCACGCCGGAAACGAGGGACCTGCAGTAGATGTTGGGCTGCAGAGCGCAGGGGTCTGTTAGGAGAGTAACGACTAAATCGTTTCATCAAATATGCAGGCCCCTGCCCATTTATGGCTTTATGAGCCAGTGTCAGAATTTTAAAAATAATCCTTTGTGGAACTGGCAACCAGTGCAAGCTCTGCAAATGATTCCTTACGCTCACCCGGCTGGGGATGTTACCCAACAATCTGGTGGTCGCATTTTGAATCACCTGGAGACGCCCCACCAAGTAAGCCGGGGAGCCGCTCAGCAAGGCGTTGGCATAGTCCAGACGCGAGAGAATTAAAGCTCTCGCTACTGACTCTCTTGCTGGAGCGGGAAGATAAGGAAAAAACTTCCGAAGCGCTTTAAGGGTCCCAAAGAAACCCCCAGTCAGCTTCTTAATATGCCCCTCGAACCGGAGGTCTTCTCCGAACCAGACCCCTAAGTTCTTAGTGAGAACGTTGACTAAACAGGGCGTCGGGAAGCCAGCCGGCCAAAGTGATTCTCTAAAGCTGGGGGGGAAATGGCCATACAGTAATATTTCTGTCTTATCCTCATTACACTTCAGTTGTGAGGAAGCTAGCCAATTAAAAACTGAGGATAGACAGGACTGAATCCGCTCTGTATCCAAAACATCACTGGGCCACGTGAATAACAACTGCGTGTCATCCGCATAGGCAATAATTTTGGCCCCCAATTGTTCGGCTAGCTCTATCAAGGGGGTCACATAAACATTAAAAAGCAAAGGGCTCAATGTAGAGCCCTGAGGGACCTCCATCGAAAGAGGCTTAGCCATGGATGAGAAGGGGGGAAGCCAGACCTGCTGGGATCTAGACGAGAGAAAAGAGCGCAGCCAGTCTAAAGCTAAGCCTGTGACACCAATATCAGCAAGCCGAGCGAGAAGGCGTTGGTGAGACACCGTGTCAAACGCGGCAGAGAGGTCCAATAAAATTAGAGCCACTCTGCCGCCGCTGTCCAGACACTCCCTCACCGCTTCAGAGATCTCCACTAGTGCGGACTCCGTGCTGTGAGCAGCACGGAACCCCGATTGTGCCGGGTGTAGAGCCCCTGACGACTCAACAAATTCGTTCAGCTGTCGGAATGCCAATTTTTCGCCAATTTTAGCCATAGCCGGAAGCAGCGAAATTGGACGATTATTGGCCAGCACGGCAGGATCCGCACCTGCCTTTTTAAGCAAAGGCAGAAGCTTAGCCTGTTTCCAGTCAACAGGCACTATGGCCGATTTAAATGAGAGGCCAACGATATGCACAACTTCCTGCACTACCACTTCAGCTATACCTGCCAACACCCGCGCCGGACAAGGGTCGGTTGGCGACCCGGATTTCAAGGATTTAATCACGGCCCGAGTGTCAGTATCTGAAGGAGGCACAAACTCCACCATCCTGGGAGATGATGACCCTAAAGGAGGGGAGAGGTAAGGAATGCCATCCAAGATGTTACTAGGGCTGAAACTGGACTGAATAGCAGCTATTTTTTGCTCAAAGAACACTGAAAGACTCTCACACCACGCCCCCGAGGCCGGAACCATCCGTTGCTCAGCACAGGGAGAGAGAAAGCTATTAACAATCGCAAAGATCTCGTGGCTGCTGTTGTTAGCCCTATCAATCCGGCTAGCAAAATATTCGCCTTTAGCTGTTTTAATGTAGGCATAGTAGTTCCTCTGAGCCCCACGCAGAGCTGCCTTAGCCAAGGGGCAGTAGGTTTGGCGCCAAACACATTCTAGCTTTTTACAGGCCAGCTTATGTGTGCGCAACTCGGGGGAAAACCAAGGTTTAGAAGGGGTAGAGCGAACTCTACCATTACTACCCCCTTTGGATGAAACAGCCACCCCCGCTACCACCCATTCTTTAAAGGACAGCACCGCCTTGGCAAGCTCAACGCCAAGCACGGGCCTACTCTCATTCAGGGCGGCAGCCAAAGAGCCTATGTTGATTTTCTTGGCGCACACAGTTTTAGCCGTCGTAGTGATAGTTTTCTGGGCTGACCACGCAAATCTGATCAGCCGATGATCCGACCACGTGAGGGCTTGAGGGGCTTACACCCGAAGGGGAAAATTTGAACAGATCACATCCAGAGTGAGGCCCCCCGAGTGTGTAGGCAGAGAAACCCATTGGGAAAGATGAGGCAGATTGAAAAAATCACACAAAACTTTACATTCCGGGAGTTCCGCTACCTCAGCATGAATATTAAAATCACCCAGTAGTAAAAAATGCGGGAACCTCAGAACTCTAGGCACCATAGACTCAAGCAGTGCTGTCAGAAAAGAACCTGACGGCCCTGGAGGCCGATAGATTAACGTACCACCTAAAGTGAAATGGGGAGAGAGGACTAGGGAAAAATTCAAAACTTCCCCAACTTCTAACTCCTCAGGGGGGTCAACTTGAAGAACCCAGGAATCTTTCAAAATAATTGCCAGACCCCCACCTCTTCCCAGTATTCTATCTCTCCTATGTATTTTATAGCCTCTGGGGATGGCCAACTCGACATCCGGAGCACTGGCGTTGTTAAGCCAGGCTTCGGTCACAAACAGAACTTCCAGGGAGCCATCCGCGAGGAGTTCAAATATGTCCGCAGAGTGCTTACTCAGCGATCGAGCATTAACCAGAGCCGTCAAAATAGAATCGGCAGCATTCACCGGAAGAGATTGACCGATCAGTGTAGTAGCACAGCTGAAGCCACAGACAGAACAGGGTTTGAACATATTAAAGTACCCCTCACCCCCTCCTGACCTCGAACAGCTCAAAGGACGCAGAGAGCACAGCTGCTCGCGTGTATAGGAGATGACAGCCCTGTCGGGAGTTTGCGACTGAAGGGCAGCGAGTCCTGCGTCCGCCAGGGCCGAGACGCGGATGGGCGCAGGCGGGCTGACCTTTGGCGCGCCTAAGGCGCGCCCGCCACGAGTGACCGCTGCGCGTCTGAAAGGGCATGTTGTTTTTATAGGAGCACGTCCCTCCCCCAGCTAGACCACTGCCACAGGTTCAGCCGGGGAGCAGGACTACTAGCAAGATGGCTGCCCGCCCTCCACACAAACGGCACAACAGCCGCAGTGGACCGGGGCAGGGAAGGCTCACCTCACCCCACAGAAGAAATCAGGTAGGTCGTAGCACCCCCCAAATGTTTTAGATCGAATTTTTAAAAGACAGGAGCAGAAAAAACACAGACTCGAGAAGCGAGTCTAAAATGTGCAAAGTAGTGCAAAACTATTTATTTATTTATTTATTTATTTGATTTATATAGCACACTATAACCCAGAGGTCTCTAGGCGCTTTGACAGGATTCACAGGCAATTCAAAGGCTACAGCAGATTTTATCATTTAGGAATGGCCCCATGCTTGCTGAAACAACACTGTTTTTAATTTCTTTCTGAAAGACATTAACTTAATGTCCTTTCGCAGATCCAGAGGCAGTTTATTCCATAGCGCTGGTAGGGTGTGTGAGAACGCACGACCTCCCACCGTGACCAACCTACAACGCGGCTAGACAAGGAGGGCTGCTTCAGCAGATCTAAGCTCCCTAGCTGGTCTGTAGGGAAACAAACGTGCCTTCACGTAATGGGGTGCCCTTCCATACAGAGCCTTATGAACAATGCATAGCCCCTTGAACATTAGCCTCTGCTTGACTGGCAGCCAATGTAGTTCGCGCAAAAGGGGGGAGGCATGTGTATGCCTTGGTTTTTTAAATATGAGTCTCGCAGCATCGTTCATAACGATCTGCATTCTGTTTAGGAGTCTTTGTGGTAGTCCTATATACAGCGAGTTGCCGTAGTCCAGCCTGGCTAAAATCATAGCGGAAACCGCGCTCCTCAAAGAGGAAAAGGACAACACAGATGAAACCTTCCTCAATTGTCGGAGAAGGCCGACGCAGGTGCCTATCACAGCTGTGACCTGTTTTTTCATGGACAGTTTATCGTCCACCCGGATGCCCAGGCTTTTGACCACTGTCGCCGGTTCCGGGGGAGTACCCAGCTCCCTGGGCCAGAATTGATCACTCCATGGGTTTCCAGCTAAGGTGATTGGCAACACCTCGGTTTTATCCAGGTTGATTTTCAGGGAGTTCTCGGACATCCAATTAGCCGTGCTTCTCAAGATGTTGTGTAATCTTGCAGAGGCATCCTGACTATCATCCAGTTGGATGATGAGTTGGGTGTCATCGGCGTAGTTGTACACCTGGCAGTCCAGTTGATTGAGCATCAGAATCAGGGGCTGTAGATATATATTGAACATGAGAGGTGACAGAGCAGACCCTTGCGGTACTCCACAGGTGATCGATGTTGCGGTGGAAAGAAGGTCACCTAATTGCACTCTCTGCTTCCTCTCTTCGAGAAAGGATGCGAACCAGGCAAGTGCTGTGCCCTGAATGCCGGACTCCCTCATCCGCGACAATAGTTGTTCATGACAAACGGTATCAAATGCCACGGAGAGGTCCAACAGCACCAGGGCACCGGGAGTTTTCTTGTCTGCTCTGTTCCTTAACTCATCCACAATTGACAGCATAACCAGCTCCGTGCTGTGATTCGCACGAAAGCCAGCCTGATTCGGCTCTAGCCATGAATTGGACTCCAGATGTTCCGATAGAGTGGTGAGAACATGTTGCTCCAAAACCTTCGCAAAGAACGGAAGCTGAGAAATTGGTCTGAAATTTTTCAGACATTTCACGTCCGCCCCCGCCTTTTTTAGCAAGGGGATAAGCCGAGCCTCCTTAAAGGAGGCGGGCACTTGTCCTACCTGTAGCGACAGATTTAGGAGATTCAGCACATCCTCCTCTATACCAGGAAGTGCTAATTTAAGCACTTCAGGTGGACACGGATCCAGACTAGAACCCGACTTGTGAGAATAGACAACCTCTCCTTAGTAATCAAGGGTAGGGTAGATAGTGGAAGTGTCATTGCCGGTTTAGCTGGCGCAGCTTGCCATGGACAGTCTATTTTAGGAGTCGCCCTAATTTCAGTGACAAGATCAGTGATTTTGTTGGTAAAAAAGTCCTGAAATTTTTGGCAATCTTCCAGGGTAAAGTCAGGAGTCTGTTCCTTATTTTTCCTCAGCTCTGTAAGAACTTGGAAAACTTCTTTCTGGGGGTTTGATGCAGTTATTATTCTTTCCTCGAAGAACTCGGACTTCCTAGCTATAATTGCTTGTTTGTAGCCGGTGAGTGCCTGCATATAGCTACGCCTAGAGTCCGGATTATAGTCCTTACGCCAGGCTCTCTCTAATTTGCGAAGCCCGCGTTTCTTATCTCTGAGTGACTTGTTATACCATCTAGCCCTTCGTCCTCTATCCACTATATTCATCACATGCACGTGATGGGTATGGTGGAGTTGTAGCGGTGTATCTTGATTCTCCGCTTTTTTTATTCACGTGTGTGCATAATCATCAGGTCGATCAGGTTATGCAACCTCCACCAGGAGGTGTTGACCCAAGGTTGAAGCAGTAGTGAGCCAGTGATGAGGGATTGTTAAAAAGGCCCGGATTACCAGAAAGTAAATTTTAATAGGTCTGGGTTCGGGTCTTGTAAACTCTGGTATTGTGTATCATGAGATACTTATTGGGAGTAGTTGATGCACTCAGAGTATAGTTAAAAGGTTTTTGTGAAGGGAAAAGAAATTAGGTCGACATGTTTCTGCCTTCTACGCCTTGGTAGGACTTACAGGCTTTCATCAGGACCGTTATGTGAAATAACGTGAAGGTAATGGGGTGTGGTCAAAGTGCTCAAATGGAGTGAAAAGAAAAAGGTATATTGACCTGTCTCTTGTTTCGAATGAGGTCACAGTGTACCTCGCGCATATAAATAAAGCGCTCCAATCAGGTAAGAAGGCTATTCAGGGGACTATTTCGTCCTGTCCTGGCGTCTTCTGCGAGCGCGCTGCCTTAAAGAAGATCGACCTGATGATTATGCACACACGTGAATAAAAAAAGCGGAGAATCAAGATATACCGCTACAACTCCACCATACCCATCACGTGCATGAGGGTCTTTTAATTTGGGACACACCCCCCGCTCCTGCAAGAAACCTAAGGTTGTGCAGGACAAGTGATCCTTTCCCGTCTGATTATTATATATACTTTGGAAACTGATTGGATCAGCTTTCTACCTCTCTATTTCGATGAAAAGACTTCAGGAAAGTACCACTGCTGAGGAAGGAAAAAGTGTCCAGTGGAATCCAAAGGTGTATTCTAGTTGAGAGGTACCTGCAAGCAGAGGGGACAGAGTCTATGTCACCCCGGAGTGACCAGAAGATCCGGAAGCCGAATGCCCACCAATGTCAGGCGTTGCAGGAGAGTTGACAAGGACCTTGACTCTTCAGCTGTGAGGACCATGCGATGCTGAGGAAGACCAGGAGCCATGCATGAGCTGTCCCATGGCGGATGTCGAGTGCTGAGGTGTCGGTGTTTGGCGGGAGCATCAACAAGCCTTGACAAATGCGACCAACGCAATTGCCAAAGAATGTGCAACGTCGGGACCAGCAAGGTCCAGGGGAACCACCATAGGCAGGGATTCAGGGCAGGCCCCTAGCAATTAGAGGGGTCCAAAAGAAACAAAGGTGACCCTCACTTAGACCCACAGGCCAGAGGCACTGGAGTCGCGAGAGGACCTCAAGCAGCTCACCAAAAGATGCAGGCCACGATGCACAATGATGCACTGTTTGCCAAAGATTCTGGTCACCTGAGGTGCTCGAGGTTGGGGCTACTTGGAGCCGAAAGATCTTCTTGAAAGGAAGCCAACAAGCCTTTGCAACTGCAAGTTAATGCGGTGCACAGGGGTTTGGTTATTGCAACCCCCACGAGTGATACTGGCCTCAAACTTGGTGAGAGAGCAGGGCAGGCCTCTGAAGTTGTGAAGAACTACCACCTGTGTTGATGAACTGTTGGACTTGGCCCTTTTTGCAGGGTCATCCCTGAACTTTTTGTCTTCCTCCTATATTTTTTCTGACTTGATATTGGCTGTTTTATGACTCTGGGCACTTTACCACTGCTGATCAGTGCTAAAGTGTATATGCTCTCCCTATTATAAATTGATGTATGGATTAGTGATTCCATGATTGGCTGATTGGGTTTACTTGTCAGACCCTAGTACAGTGCACTGAGTGTTGCCAGGGCTTGTAAATCCAAATGCTGCTGGTGGGCTTGCAGTACTGGTTGTGCCACCCACAGAAGCAGCCTAGTAAAATGTGGCTCAGGTCTGCCATTGCAGAGCCTGTGTGCAGACTGGTACTGCCATGCTGACTGGGCAAGTACACCCACATGCCAGTCCCTAAATCTTCCCTTTTCTTATTATAAAACACCCCTATGGTAGGCCCAAGGGCAAGGTGCATTATAAGTATAGGGTAGGATATGCCCTGGTGGCATGCCCTAATAGTGAATTACAGCCATTTTCGTTTTTCACTATTGCAAGGCTACCTGTTCTCCATAGTCCAGAATAGGCAGTTAGATTATTACATTTTATAATCCTAACTGATTTAGGGAACATGGTAGAAATTCGAGTTTAGTATGCCTGAATTCAGAATGATAAAATACATCTTTTAGTGAAGTTGGTTTTAACATTCTGTGTTTGAAAATACCACTTTTAGAAAGTAGGTATTTTCTTGTCTAACTATCAAAGCCTGCCTCTGCTAAGTTGTGTATTCCTTGTCTGGAGTTTGAGTGACAGGGGCTGGGGGACTCCAGGAGACAGGGTGAGTCAGCCCAGTGGTGAATAGAGAGATCTGCATCTAGATGGGAGGGAGGAGTTGCACCTGGGACCTGAATAGGGCTTTGCCATCCCTCTACAATGCTGGCTCCACCTCCTGTGGTGCGCCTGATGTCTATGCCCTGCACTGTGAAAGGAGAGAAGGAGTCATGTCAACAGAGTGCTCCAGGGCTGTGCCTTCCCTCCATAATGATGGCTCTACCTCCTGTGGTGCGTCTGATGTCTCTGCCCTGCACTGTGAAAGGAAAGAAGGAGTCATGTCAACAGAGTGCTCCAGGACTGACCAGAACTGGTTAGGACTAGGCAAAGGCTCCTCTGCCTCAGAGTACAAAGGATTTGGGGTATAAGTATTGGGACCCTGATCCCAAGAATTTAGATCACTTTTGGACAACAAGAAGAAACCTTTGCTGAGTAGAGGAAACTGAAGAAACTGTGGAGAGACTGATGAAGTGCTGCTTGGGGGATTGGCCTGCAGTGGTTGACTGACTGCCAAAGAAAGGAGAAAGGACTGTGTGCTTTATTCAACTGTAAGGATCTCCAAGGGTTTGAGAGAAGAGCTTGCCTCCAGCTGAAGTCTCAGGGCCAACAACAGACTTCAACCCCCAGCTCCCCAAGAGTTCTTTGGAAGTGCCTGCTGCTGTTTTGGGCCTTCTGAGGGACTGTGTGTCACAATGAGCTGGAAGCGTGACTCAAGAGGGAGAAGTGTGTCGCCATCGTAGCCACTGCCGTCTCATCGTGGATGTCACCCTGTAGCTGTCGCATTGCACCGCATCTCAAGAAACGTCCCGCAACCCCGAAGGAGCGTGTCGTCGTCGCAGCCGCTGCCGTCGCATCGTGGATGTCGCCGCTGTAGCTGTTGCATTGCACCGCATCAAGAAAAGAAGTACCACGCATCCACAGAGAAGCGTGCTGCCGTTGGAGCTGCTGTCCTCGCATCATGGAACAAGGGTGTCGCCGCTGCAGTTATTGCCTGGAGCGGAAGCATCTCGCATCGTCGGAGGAGTGTGTCACTGCCAAAGCCGCCGTCGTCGCAGCACGGAACAAGAGTGTCGCCGCTGCAGCTGACGCATCGAGTCAAGACTTCTCGCAACATCGGAGAAGCGTGCCGCATCAGGAAGAACTTGACGTCTTTATTTCTTTGCAGGGGATCTTTGCCACATTTCCTTCTTGCAACACTTTCATTGTGGAAGCGTGACGCATCGTAAGGTACATTGACTCAAAGTATTGCATTTTAAAAACTGAAGAGAACTAAGCTAAACCTGCCATTTTAAGTACAGTATTGTGGATTTTTGTTGTTTGTGGTCTTGTGATAAGTCTGTATTAAGAATACTTATTTTTTTATATAAAACCTGTGTGGTGCCCAGCTGTAGTGTTATCACTTGATTACTGTATGTGTTCACAAATGCTTTACACTCTGCCTCTGGGATATGCCTATCTGCCCGTGCCAAGCTACCAAGGGGGTGAGCAGGGGATATTTTAGGAGTGTACCCCCTTACCCTGACTAGAGGCAAGGGTCCCTATTTGTCACAAGTACCTACCTGTGCCAACTAGAGACCCCCAAATCTAATGGTCAGTGGTGAGGATTCTGGACTTGCATGTGTGGCTCATATACAGTGATTGGTGAAAACTACTAGTGAGTGAAGACCAAAACGCGACCACATACTTGGGTAGATTTCTTTTTCCTGGGATTTCCTATTTTTGCCAAGAACTGCCAAGTTTAACCACCACGAGTAAAGCAGCATTCATAGCATCTGTTGATTTTGATTGGAAGGACAGAGAGACAAGTAGGATGCATGAAATGGAGCTGGTCAAACTCAAGTTGAGTGGACAACTAGAGTTAGATAATAGGAAATTGGCCCTAGAGGAAAAAAGAATGCAAATGGAGCATGATTTTTATTTTTTTATTTTTTATTTTAGGAGTTTTATATAGCTGTGGCTGGACCCAAGGGTATCAGAGCGCTTCACAACATATACAATTATGATTATGATTTGAGAATGAGGGAGCTTGATTTAGAGCTCAAGAGCTCGAGGCCATGAGTGTCTCAGCACAGCAACAAGAAATGTGTGTAGCTCAGAAATTAAGCTTTGCTGAGTTGGTGGTGGAATCCAGCTCAGATGCTGGCAGCAAAATTGAATTTTCTAGTGCCGAGGGAGTAGTACAGACACCCAGAGACGTGGTGCCTGACTTGAAGAAGGTGGTTATTATACACCAGGCGGTTCAAGGATATGCTGTAGCTTCAGTAGTGCACAGTATCCCTGAGGAGAATGGGGAAACTGATGCAGGGGTTCATGGTCCTAGTGGTGGGAGGGGCACTCCACTGACTCTAGATGAGAGGTACAGGGAGAGGGGTTCCCCCAAAGTTGAAGTCCTGGTATGTGAGTGTGAAGACCGCCTAGAAGAGTGTGGGTTGAATGACAGAGACAGTCATATACTGTCTTGCCAATCTCAGGAGAGTGATATGTAGTAAGTGTGCGAGGCACTGGATTGTGAGGTGAAGGATAGTTTGGTTAATCTCTGTGGGGGCTGTGTAATCTAATCATGGTAGAGCATATTGTGAGTCCCTGTTTTCCAGAGCTATGCCAACACCTGTTGGAAAGTGAGTTCTCTGACCCCAGGGAGCTCACATTGGAGGCAGACCTTTTGGTGGATTCCATAGGGTTAGAAGAGGCATTGGGGAGTGACCATGTGGGGAGTGGCTCAGCTATCTTCCAACCCAGAGTGGTAGAAGTAGTGCAGGGTAGCCCAGCTAAGTCCCAGCTCACATCCTGTCTCAGTGGAGAAGGAGTGAGTGTGGGGCTGCGTGTCCCCAGGTGCCCGAAACCCAGTCTCAGAGCCTGGATGGGTCTTTAAGGGAACACCAGGTAGGGAGCCTAGGCTGTCCTGATGGGCCGCCCGTTGAGGGGGATCCCTTAGTATCTAGTGAACTCGGAGTGTCTGTAACAGGCCTCCATTAGTTCTGGTGTCTGGCAGTGCCGCTCCTAAGTGGAGGGTACAGAAGTTTGGACTGAGGGGTGAGAGGGTGAAAGAGTCCCCAGTGGAAGAACCAGTGGGTCAGGAGCCAGCCAGAAGGGATGCGTCACCAGTGAATGGCCATTGTGACACAACTTCTGCCCTGGGGGATCTTCGCCCACTGTCAGATGGGGGTCCGGAGATCTGTGCCAGGCAGACTATCACACGACACATGAGTTATGTGTTATCCTTGGGGGCATGCGTGCTCCCAAGGAAGTCCTGGTGCGCCGGGCAAGTGTTTAACCGCAGGGGTTGGTCCCTGGGTCGGGAAGCCAGGTTCAGGTGTTGTCTGACCTGGAGGAAGGGGCAACTGTAATCAGTGTATGCCTCTCAGGGCTCACAAACCTCTGTGGCATCAGAGAGCGGGGGCGGTATGCCCAGGTGTTTGGCACCCTTTGTCTACTCTCCCTTCTGTCAGGTCTGGTATGACATCTTGACACTGGCCCACCAGTCCCAGGCCTGTACCCGGCGGCTGGACAAGAGACTGGGGTGGGTTCTCCAAACACTCGGTCTTCCGCCTTGGGGATCTGTACACTCACACCTGGAGTGGTACCCCCTTCCAGAATTGTCAGGGTACCTGTGGCAGGTGTCCTGCACAATTTGCCCACAAGTTCAGGGGTTCTATCCTGCAACTGGGCTTCCAGGTCTGGGGGGACACCCTGAGCCTGGCCCTCTAACCTAGGGTCTAAACCCTCAGGCTGCACCGGGGTCAGAGGCGAGTACTCCCTTCCTCTGCACCCCCTTCCAGAGCACTGGACCTTCCCAACAAGGGTGTCTTGCATCATCGGAAGAGAGTGTCGCTGCCAAAGCCGCTGTCGTCGCATAACGGAACAAGGGTGTCGCCGCTGCAGCTGACCCATAAAGTCGAGACTTATCGTAACCTCGGAGAAGCGTGCCGCATCAGGAAGAACTTGACTTCTTTATTTCTTTGGACCAGATCTTTGCCGCATTTCCATCTTGCAACACTTTCATTGTGGAAGTGTGATGCATCGTAAGGTACATTGACTCAAAGTGTTGCATTTTAAGAACTAATGAGAACTAAGCTAAACCTACCATTTTAAGTACAGTATTGTGGATTTTTGTCCTTTGTAGTCTTGTGATAAGTCTACATAAAGAATACTTATTTTTTATATAAAACCCGTGTGGTGTCCATCTGTAGTGTTGTCACTTGAATTTACTGTAAGTGTTCACAAATGCTTTACACACTGCCTCTGAGATAAGCCTGTCTGCTCATGCCAATCTACCAAGGGGGTGAGCAGGGGTTATTTTAGGAGTATACCCCTTACCCTGACTATAGGCAAGGGTCCATATTTGTCACAAGTACCTACCTGTGCCAACTAGAGACCCCCAAATCTAACAGGAACCTTTCAGAGTCTGGAGGAGTTCACGATCAGCAAACTGGTTGACTTAGTTGCAGTGCCTGCAAGTGCTGGTAAGTGACTCCTTCACTTCAAGGGAGATTCCTTCAGGTGTCTTTGATGGCCACAGGCCTTGGAAGATTCCAGTATGGTGCACAGGCACTGACGTTGCCACAGATTGGAAGGGAGATGAAGTTCAGCCCAAACAAAGTCCAGCGAAGTCCAGGGTGCCCAGACAGTAGAAGAAGAAGTGGTGTCTGATCTGAATCTTGTCCCACAACAAATCTAGAGACCCACCCACAAGTAAGCACTTAAGTACGCTTAGGAAAGGGTTGGGGTGATTCAGGGGACCCACCCAGGGGAGGGTCTGGACAGGGGGAGGGTACTCTTATGTCTTTTGTCCAGTTTTGCACCAGAGTGGGAGCCAATGTCTCTCAGGGCAGTTTGGAACTGAACAATGCATGGGGACACCAGATGTGCCCCTCATGCAGACTGAGTGGCACTGGCAAGCACACCAACCCTGCCACAATATTCGAAATCCTGTCTGGGAGGTGGTCACACCTCCCTGTGACATGATGCCTATTGTTCTGCCTTCCCCTGCTTGAGCTTGGTTCAGCAGCAGGGGGGCGGAATCGTGTCTCTGGTCAGCAGCAACCATTTTGTGCTTTCTGGGTCTAGAAGGCTGGTACCAGGAACACTGAGAGCCTCATGGAGGGCTCTTCCAGTGCTTGGAATCATACCTTCCACACCGTTTATGGTGTTTGGTATGATTCCAACATGTTTAATGCCAGACATTATAGGATTTGTTGCAGCAGTTTTCGAGATGGTCATTGTGTAATTACGCAGTGCCCCTTTATATAGTAAATGGCTGCTTCTCTTTCAACCTGGGAGAATGGACTGTAGGCTGTAGGGGTGTCCAGCCATTCAGGGGCACCCTCACACTTAGAACCAAGCACCCTGCCTTCAGAATTTTTGTAATGCCTGCTATAGGAGTGACTTATAGGTTTTAAGTGACCATAGATTTAGGAAACCTATATCTTTAGTAAGTGGTACTAGCACCAGCATACGCTGGCTGCAGTGGCAGGCCTGTAGTTTAAATTGTAATGGTCTCCAATGAGTGGGAAAACACGTGCTTCAGCCCATAGAGGATCTGCTGTGTACCTATGCCCTAGGTACCTTAGTACCATATACTAGGGACTGATAAGGGTACCCCAGTATCCAATCAGGGATGTACCTAAGTATTGAACACAACAATTTAAAGGAGAAAGCAGATACACTGGGTCCTGATTAGCAGGATCCCAGTCAGACGAATCAATAACAGCTTAGCACCAGACAAAATGTGGGGGTAACCATGCAGAAGGATCCTACCTTCCTACATGTACACACAATCAACCTAATATACAAATATGGGATTTATCTGTAGAAATGTTTTGACACCATAGAAGTCAGTGGTGACTTTGCATCCAAAAGTCGCAATCAGACCGGTGACTTTGTTAGAACACTACAAGACAGTGAGTTTCAGTTGTTTCTGTTTTCTGTTTTTGTTTAATTAAATTATGACTTATGCCATGTTATACAACCAGCTACAAAAATGTGAAATGGATATTGCCTTTGTGCAGTCTTTTAATTTAATTTGTCACCAGCATAAACACAGTCATAGAAGTGATTGACAATTTAGACAGCAGACTGCCAAATGATCCTACTCTCTTAAACTGCAGAAAAAACATCAGTAGTCCAGTCCAAATTGCAAAGGAAATATGTGACACTATAGTTGTGCATGCAAAGGAATGTTTTTGTTTTACAAAGCATTCGGTAAGTGCCACATTTCTGCAAAGTACTCAGTTTGCAAATTATGATATTTCCTTCCACTGAATTTGGAGGCTTATTCTATGGTCAACAAAAGGGTATGATAACTGAGTTAATTGTACTGTATGGGATGCATGTAGATCAGTAGGCCACAGGTGCATTTCGCCCCTTGCTTTAACTCCGAAAATTAATATGGAAAAATCACTCACAGAGACAGTGTAAAAATAGTTATTACCTGTCCTATGGCAACAACAGAGTCGGAACAATATTTTTCAACTTTAATCAGAATCAAGATATTCTTACCAAACACCATCATTGAGGAAAGACTAAGGTGCATATTAGCAAGAACCTCGTTAAAATTATCGCAGTTTTAGCGGCAGGAAACTGCCACTAAAATGACGATAATGGGCTTGCTAATATGCGTTATAGAATTCCTATAGAAGCCCAGGTTAGATGTCCTGCACATCTAACCTGGGCTTCTATCGGCATTCTATAACGCACATTAGCAAGCCCATTATCGCCGCTTTAGCAGCAATTTCCTGCCGCTAAAATGGTGATAATTTGAATGAGGTTCTTGCTAATATGCCCCTAAATGCTTTAACAATTATCTCTATAGAAAGAGACCTTGTTAGGAGAATCACAGACTTTAATGGTTAAGTTATTGAGATGTTTGCAGCTATTAAAGACAGACGTGATGATTTTGTCCACAAAAAGTGAAAAACATTTCTTGAATGCTGGTAGTTTGCGACCTGCTCAGTTGCTCCTCATCTGCTGTTCCGATGTTAGAGTCACTCAAATCACTGTTGGATGCCTGACTTCAATCTGTCTAACGTTTACCATATGGTTATCCTGAAACTTAACACTGATTGGGTCATTATGATGACGGACGGGCTTCAGTCCGTCCGCCATCATATTGTATTTGGGAAAGCCCACCTCCAAGGTAGTGGTCCCACAAGGCAAATTACGATCTGACCGCCACCGGGGCTGTCGCATTGTCCATGTTTTGTACTATAGCGGGTGCTGCGTTCTGCAGCACACGTCGTGTGACAAAAAAGACACCCCACACATATCCCTGCACTATGTGGCAGGCACCATGCAGTGTCTACCACATGATGTAGGGATATGTAGAGGGGCAGCATATTGCCCCCAACGCCTATGTCCCTGGCCCTGGGGTTTAGGGAGGCCCGCTACGGGCCCACAAATCAATTTCTGTCTGCCTTTTGTGGCAGGTTGACAACTTCAGAACGTTCGGCAGACGGGGATATTGTAATCCCCACTGCCACCATTCTGGGACTACAGGAAGGTCCGACAGGCGTTCGGATACAGACCGCCTTACGGGACCATGGCGGTCCAGAACTATTATAATATGGTAGAAGGAGATACCTGTTCCGATGGCAGGGAGACCGCCACTGACAGCCTGTTGGTGGCATTCTCCACACCATCATAATCAGGCCCTGGGTATTTGAGAAATCGCAAAGTACTTAGTTTTATTATTTTGTTTTTGCAGCACTTCTCTCATTAAGTTGTGTAGGTTCATCAACAATTTTGCATTTACTATTTGATCCAAAACACCCATTTATTTTTGATAACTTTTTTCTGCCTGTCAAGATAAGAGGGGTGCTGCAGTAGGTCATGATGGCTTTGCCGGCCACTACTTCATAAAGAACAGCTGTGTCATTTGCAAAGTTTATCAATAACAGTGTGCTGACTCCCTACTCCCATCTAATGCACAACTTCTTTCATACTGGCTCTCAAGTCTGTGTTATCACTTCCCATCAAACTTTATTTATTTATTTATTTATTTTTTGCATTTGTATGGCGCTCAGCTACCCAACAAGGGTTTCCCGGCGCCTTTGACATTGGGTTGGACAAAGGTATATGCAGAGTTAGAATTTTAGCACAGTTGTTTCTGGAAAAGCCAGGTTTTTACATATTTCCGGAAGCTAGCGTAGTTTTCCTCTTTCCGTATATGTAGGGTAAGTGTGTTCCACAGAATTGGCCCTCTGACAGAAAAGGATCTTCCGCCAGTTCTTTGTAGTCTAAACCTGGGAACAACGAAATTTGCTGCAGTTTGGGAGCGTAGGTTTCTTGTAGGTAGGTAGGGGGTGGCTAACGCTTGCAGATAGGTAGGTGCCGTTTTGGTTTTGATCTTAAACATGTAGCTCAGGGTTTTAAAACTGATCCGGTATTCAATCCTGAGCCAGTGTAAATCATTCAGATATTTTGCTACTCTTTCAGACTTTGGTATCCTACCCAAGAGTCTTGCGGCTGAATTTTGGATCATTTGGAGTCGCTTGATTACTGCTAGATTAGAGCTCAAGTAGAGGATGTTTCCGTAGTCAATACGCGATGTTATTAATGCGTTGACTACGGTCTTTTGTGTGGCAGGGGGCAACATCCATATGATTTTTTTCAGCCATTTAATTATGGTGAAGCATAGGTCTGCAACTTTGTTTGCCTGCTGTTTCATTGACAGAGCATTGTCAATATTGACTCCTAGATTTCTCACCTGTGTTGCTGGGGAGGGAAGATTTCCCAACTCAGGGGGCCAATGGATGGAATTCCAGAGCTCCTTATTTTTACCTAGTAGGAGGACCTCGGTTTTATCACGTTTAATTTCAGCTGGTTGGTGGTCATCCAGTTGAAGATTTTCTGGAGTCCAATTTTGAGGAGAGAGGGGGCTGAGGGATTTGACTCTGATAGTGAGAAAATGATTTGGGAGTCATCTGCGTAGGTCATTAATGTTAGGCCTGCGCAGTCCGCTAGGTCCGCCAGTGGTCTAAGGTACAGGTTGAAAAACAGCGGGCTCAGGATGGAGCCCTGTGGTACACCATGTGGGGTGAGAAAAGTATCTGAGCACGCAACGCTGGATTTGATCTGGAAGGTTCTCTCAGTAAGAAAGGATTCAATCCACTGTAGAGCGTCACTGCGAATGCCGTTTCTCTCCAGTGTGGTTAGGAGTATTTTGTGGGATATGGTATCAAATGCCGCACTCAAATCTAAGAGAATGAGTGCGACCGTTTGTCCCTCATCCAAGAGTTTCCGGATTTTTTCCGTTACGCCCAGCAGGGCGGTTTCTGTGGAATATCCTGTTCTGAAGCCTGATTGTGAGGGATGGAGGAGGTCATTTTCCTCTGCGAAAAGGGTGAGGGCGGTGTGTCTGTGCCTTTCCATGAGTTTGGAAAAGGCAGGGAGCAGGGATATTGGCCGATAGTTTGAGAGGACTGAGGGGTCCGCTGATGATTTCTTTAGAAGTGGGGTTACCATTGGTGTTTCCAGCTCGACGGGACTGTGGAGGATTGGAGGGAAGCGTTTAGCATGTCTGCTATAAAGGTCAGGGGGGTGGTGTCTAGTTGTTTTAGAATACTCACGGGAAGAGGATCGCGGGGGGAACCTGAAGAAATGGATTTTAGGGAGGATTTTAGAGAATCCACGGTTACAAGGGGCCATTTCTCAATGGTGTTCAATTTGTCTGGTGACAAGGGGGTATCATTTTGTGGGCCATTGTCATATGGTCTAGGGCTGATATTGAAGATGATTTTTTCAATTTTTTCATTGAAAAATGTAGCAAGATCTTGACATTGTTTCATAGTTAAAGGACGAGTGGTAGCAGTTGATTGAGCACCTGCTAGGTCCTTCACTGTGTTGAATAGGGTTTTTGCTTTGTTTGTGGCATTGTTAATGGATTTGGCCACATAAAGGGCCCGGGCTTTGATGCAGGAGGAGTGGTATGCATTTTTGGCTTTATTGTATGTTATCTTTTTTTCATGATTGTATTCCTTGCGCCATTGCCTTTCTAGGGCTTTACATGTTGATTTTTCAATTTTAAGAAGTTTGTTGAACCAGGGGGCTGGGGGACAGTGGAAGTTGCTTTTTGCCTGAGTTAGGGGGAGGAATTGATTGGCTGCATTTTCTAGCCACTGGTTGGTGGCTACAGCTAGACTTTCCACATTCTGATCATAAGAGGGTGTGCTAATTGTTAGTGCTTGGTTCAGTTTTTCTATGTCAAGTATTTTCCAGTTTCTCATCGAGTTTGCTGGCCATGCTATCATTTTAGGGGAGAATGTTCGGGTTAAGCTGAAACTGAGAAGATGGTGGTCTGACCAGCATAAAGGGCTGGTTTGAGTCCATTTTAGTTCTGGGATATTTGTGAAAATGGGGTCTAATAGATGTCCTGCCTGGTGCGTGGGCCCTGAGTTAAGGAGTGATAAGTTGAGAGCCGTTAGATCGTCGATTAAGTTGCAACATGCCACGTTTGTTGGGTCCTCAAGGTACAGATTTAAGTCCCCTAGGAGTGTAAAATTTTTGTAGTCTAACAGAAATGGAGTGATGTAATTTGCTAGACTGGCTGTTCAAGTATTAGCATACCCAGGAGGTCTATATATTAGGAGGCCAGAGAAAGTGAAGTTGGGGTTCAGAGTGATTTGAAAAGAGGCAGCTTCGTAATCAGGAATATTTACTGGGAGCATATTGCAAGTAAGATCTTTGTGGAATATAATGGGAATGTCTCCACCCACTTGGCCCCGTCTATCTCTTCTTGCGATGGCATAGTTGGCTGGGAGGGCAGTTGCTACATCCGGGCCAGAGCCTTCGTGTAGCCATGTTTCTGTGAGGAACAGAGTGCTAGGTGCTTCTTCTAGTAGAAAGGTGAAAATGTCGAGTTTATGTTGTGGCAGGGATCTGCAATTTACGCTGAAAAAGGAGTAATTGCAGGTGTTGTGCTTAGGGCGTTTGGAAGGAGTTTGAGTCCGGGTTTTTAGGTCAGGGTGTGGTTGGATATTCGTGATATGAACATTGCAGTTTATACAGTGTGTGTCGCCCAATGGCGAGAGCACTATGCAATCACGATGTGATGCAGGGCGTAGAGCTTTTAATTGCGTGGAGCTCATACCTGAGGTTTGGGAGGTTGTCGATGAAAGGTTCCCAGCCCCATGCCCCGTACTGTCCCGGACGGGCCCAGACGGGCATGTCTTAGGCTTGTCTTTGGTGCGGCTTTGGCGCGGTTGCTGCGCGTATTCGCTGCGCGTCATAAGATGTGTCTGGTTTATGTAGATGATGGGCTATTGTTCGGCTCTGCCTCTACACATCCGTTTGCCCAATCAGTGCCTGCCCCAGCCTGGAAGCCGGAACAAGGTACCGCCCTTCACCCTCCCCACAAACAAGCCTAGCGCTTGCGGAGGACCGGGGCTACAGGGGACACAAATTGCTATTTCAGAGGTTTTAAAAGGTGGGTTCACACAATTTACTTCACACAGTGCAATTTATTAAAATCAAAGCGGCGCGGTGAAATAAAAAGTGTTGCGCTTGAACATGCATTCGGTTTTCAGCGCTGTATGGTGAGTGTTCAGAGTTCTCAGAATCAAAAGCGGCGTCACTAGCAATCAGTCACGCAGCTCCGTTTCAGCATTACCTTCGTTCCTCAAAGTGTCAACAGGAGGAAGGCTAAAGTTTAAAGGGCTTATGTAGATGACGGGCTATTGTTCGGCTCCGCCTCTACACATCCGTTTGCCCAATCAGTGCCTGCCCCAGCCTGGAAGCCGGAACAAGGTACCGCCCTGCACCCTCCCCACAAACAAGCCTAGTGCTTGCGGAGGACCGGGGCTACAGGGGACACAAATTGCTATTTCAGAGGTTTTAAAAGGTGGGTTCACACAATTTACTTCACACAGTGCAATTTATTAAAATCAAGTCGGCGCGGTGAATTAAAAAGTGTTGCGCTTGAACATGCGTTCGGTTTTCAGCGCTGTCTGGTGAGTGTTCAGAGTTCTGAGAATCAAAAGCGGCGTCACTAGCAATCAGTCACGCAGCTCCGTTTCAGCATTACCTTCGTTCATCAAAGTGTCAACAGCAAACTGACTCTAATAATCTATTTTTCATGACCATGGCAAAATATTTCTACAATTAAACTATTCGGTCCACTGTCCTTTTATTCTTTGCCCAATACCTGGCTCTGTCAGTCTTTATCTGTGATAGGCTCTATTCTCTATTAATAGTGCTTCATAAATTCTGAACTTCATTCAAATAAGATTCACAACATGAAATCTTCTGACTGTATGGTGGAAAGATTTGCTATAGTAGTGAAATAAGGGCCTTATTACGAGTTTGGCTATCTGACTACCTGAAAACCACGTTGTCTATGACATTGCTGCGCCGGCGATCTACCTCCCGCCATATTATGAGTTGTGCTGTCTGAAATGCCGATCGCGGCAACGGTGCTCTTCCCACCCACCGAGACCCCAGTCGTCTGCAATGTTGCAGTTACGTCCACTGATGCTGTTACGTCCGCAGTTCACACTCTGAGAATATTACGACTACACAGTCGTACTGGTGGTCTCCCAACAGCGGCTAACTAATGGCGGTTACCTAACAGCGGTAGACTGCTGCAGTATGTGTGAAAAAAAACACAGCAAACGTGACCATTGTATAGATTTAAAAACTACACAGCTAGTGTGCTCTGGCAAGTGGACACACCTGCAAGTCACACAAGAAAACACACCACATCCCTTACCAACATCCTTTGCTTCCCAAATGCAGCCCTAAAGACAGGCAGCCCTTTTCTCAGCTACCCATTTTCAACCTCCCAGTTAGCACTCTCCTCCACCTGAAATTTCTGTTTTGTACCTTATGCACATTTTTCCCTGTATTACTTGTTTATTTTTCCTTTCATATACTCACTCACTTTTATTTTCTTATCATGTCTGGAAATAAAAAACATGATTAATTGAGCAAGAGTTGACAGTCATTGTGGATGAAATCAATAGAGTAGAGTCACACATTTTTGATTCCCAAGTCCAGCTTACTCCTCTCGGTAGAAAAACTGAAATGTGGGACAGGATAGTCAACAGAGTGAATGCTGTTGGTGGTGGAGGTGGAATGACATCAGGTTGAGGATGCGTAGCCAGTACAACAACCCCCACTTGAAGGCTCAGAGGACTGGCAGTGGCCCTCCCAGCGCACCATTAGAGTTTTGTCCCTAATAGGAGAAGGTCATGGCAATTCTGCATTCTGAGGGTTTGACAGGAATAGCTGCGGAGTAGACACTGGTAAGTTACAATTTAATACCTGGCACAATATCCAATTGCTCTCAACCCTGCTTTTGCTATTGTGTTCTCTTTCTGCGTTCCTAACATGCAATACTCAAAGTAGCTGAGATTTTGGTTTATCTGTGTAAATGTATATTGCTGCATATATGAGCACATATATCCAACTCCATGACATGCCACATATTGCAATGCTGTCTGTAAGTGGATTACCATCATTAAAATAGCAATCCAAAACCCATGATATGTGTGAATATTTAAAAGTATGGTTCATCCCGAAGGTACTATTCCAACAGGTGTGGTACACTAACCGTTTGTCAAGTGTTGGTAAAGTGAGAGTGAAGTGACCAAAACTACCATGAGGCACTGTCACTCCAACTGCAACTAAGATATCTGATTCCTTTTGTCCCCTCTCACTTTTCTGCCATGTCACAACTGATCTTCACTAGCCATGCAGCTCAGCATTTGTCAAGTGTTGGTACAGTGAGATTGAAGTAACTACTACTACCATTCGGCCTTGTTGGTCCAACTTTAACTAACATGCCAGACTCCTTTTGGCCGTTCTCACTTTTCTGCCATGTCACAAGTGATTTTCACTTGTCATGCAGCTTGACATTTGTCAAGTGATGGTAAGCTGTGATCGAAAAGCTACAACTACTACCATGAGCTTCTGAGACTGGAACTCTAACCAAGACGCTAGACTTCTTTTGCCCAGTCTCACTTATCTGCCATGTGACTACTGATCTCCACTTATTATGGACTGTGCAATGTACATACAATGCTCCACTCAGATATACATATGAATACTTTGCTTGATTTTGTCCTGGTCTCATCAACTGTAACTATTGATGGCTTGAGTGATATCCAACCAACGGTGTACCCCGAATATATGTGAGCTGTGATGGAAACTCAACTGATTAGCAGTGGCAGGCGACCCCTTGACTCTGCACTTCTCACATGATGAACAATACTGGATATACAACCAAGCTGAGTGTTTGCCTCCATTAGACACAACTAGGCCTTGGAATTGACAAATACGCATTTAATGGCTACACTGTGATTGCTTTAAAAGACAAAGGACCTTAGCTTATCGGAATCAAAATTAAAAGATGAAATATAGGCCATAATAGGGAACTATATTTATCCTCTGTCCAGCCGGACAGGGTATTTATTTGAACAATTTGTAGAACAGTTACATAGATAGTTACTGGCACAGTCCTGTACCACATTCAAGAACGTCAAACAACATAAAAAGAAAAGGATTTCACAGGCAAAAACAGAGCAAAACTGGCCACTTGGGAATCGATTTTGAATTGAAGTGTTTGCCAGGAAACACTAAACACAACTAAAATACACCACAGTAGTTAGGTTGTGAGTGTGCTAAAAAGTCGACGTTTCGATCCCCTTATGCTCTAAGTACATGGGATCATCATCAGGACAGAAAATTAACAACATTTGCCTGCCTGTAATTGTAAAGCAACCACCTGTTAAGGACGAAGAAAATGAGAAAAGGGGGAAAAAGGGAATAATATCAGCCAATGACTGAGTTAAAGCGATACTCTAACAACACAAAACAGTCCAACTACTATGTACATTTTTCAATTTCAATTTACTCGGAATCGACTTATCGTGTTCTATTCAGTGTTTGGAACAAAGTGAAATTTCATAGGACTTTCAAAACCGAGTGCATGAGTGATTGCTGGTGGGACTTCATTTGACCGTGTCTGCTACGGACGAGATGCCTAACAGAATTAAAAGTTCTTACCATTTAGTGGTCCGTGCAGGAATTTTATGGCGTGCACTACTCGAGCATTCATGTGCATTCATACCGTGAACGATTGAAGCGAATGAAGGGATAACTAACCACCCGTCCTATCGGGGCTCGGGACCTTCGCTTACCCAAGTATTTAGCTCCCTCAGTCTGGAGCATACGACGTGCCCTCCTCAGGGGACGTGTGGAAATCACACTCTGGGGTGTGTTTTCTTAGTCTAGGAAGAAAGTAAATGCCCTATGAGTGTTAAATTCTAGGGCGTTTATTTACCCGGGGGGTGGGGGTGGACACGTGAAGTGATATTACCTGATTATTGTGGTCTTGGTGTCCGCGCAGTTGCCAGTGGGATGTGGCGCCCGATTGTTCGTCACCGGGGTTTTCTGAAAACCGGGAGTAAAGGAATTACTCATGGGATTGATTATGTTTATCCGGGGCATTTAAAAAAACATTAACCAGAGGGCCGTTTACCTGGTAAACAATCCTTCGTCCGGATTGAGTGAGCTGCCGATTCAGGATCGATGTCTGCGCTGTGTCTAGTAAAAGGAGGGGGAGAGAGCGGGCGGGTCACTTCAGGGCAAGGATCACAAATTTTGCAATTGGTGTTGTGGGAAATTATCCCAGTGAGTACGAAAGCCTGGGGTCAGTTGGCTCTTACCTGTGAGAGTACAATGACTCTGCTGTAGTTGGTGTTCGGGAGCGGGGGAACGATGTCCTATCCGTTACTGCTATGATTGCAGTCTGGTGTTCAGGAATTCACACTGTGCTTAAGGCGGCGTGTGAGGCCAAACATTGGCGGCCATCTTGGAAGAGGTATCAGTCTCTTGCTTGGGTTTATTCTCACTGGCGGCCATTGCTGAGTGGCCAACCGTGGCGGCCATCTTGGAAGTGGTATTAATCTCTCGCTTGGGCTTTTCTAACTAGCGGCCATTGCATAGTGGCCAAACGTGGCGGCCATCTTGGAAGAGGTATTAATCTCTTGTTTGGGCTTGGATCGCTGGTGGCCCTTACCGACTGGCCTAATGGGCCAGTAGTGCTTCAATATAGGCGCAAGGGGTGAACCTTGTGGACATAATATTTACAGTGCGGGTGAACCTTGTGGACATAATATTTACAGTGCGGGTGAGGGTGCAAGTGTACAGGCGGCGGAGGTGCTTGTTGTACATATGCATACAAGTGCGTGGTGCATACGTGAAAGTGCATCATGTGACATTCGATTGATTTCAGGATTATATACAACTTGAGATTAGATGCAGAACGGAAATTGCATGACCAACATACAGATATGGGGCGAAAAAGGGGAATAACCCATTAACGTACACACTGAGTCTTTTTGTCTGCCTTCTTCCAGGCCTGGAAGTGCGATGTGTTAGTTATAATAGGGCAGTCCAATCTTCTGCTCGATTTAGACCATTCCTTATCGTGTCGAATTGAATCATTGTCTTTAGCTCCTCTTTGTTGAGCATTTGGGCAATATCTCCACCTCGTGCTGGTAGCTTGACCACTTTCAGAATTGTCCATCTTATGTCATCTTCATTGTGCCCAGCATTGATGAAATGGTCCACCAAAGGAGCGTTGGCGGTTTTACATATTACACGGCTCCTGTGCTGACAAATGCGTGTCTTGGCCTTTTGTGTGGTCTGGCCAATGTACAGTTTTCGACAGGGACATTGTATGGCATAAATTACATTTGAAGAATTGCAATTCGAAAATGAGTTTCTTTCATACGTGGTGTCATTGTGAGTGAATTTGTTACCCTCCACCGTGTATTCACAGACATTGCAACATCCACATTTTACATGGCCCAGGAGTGGGGGTAAGCCCCAGGCTGCATCGAGTGTGGCTCCCTGTGGTGTTATAGGTAATGCTGCTCTGACAAGGTGGTCTTTTAGATGTTTACTCTTGCGGAAAGCAAAGAGGGGTCTTTCAATGTTTATCGAGCCTGCATTTATTGTTGGCCAATGTTTCATTATAGACCTTCTGATTTTATTGGAAATAGGCGAGAATGTTGTCAAGCAAGCAATTCTCTCTTTCAGATCTTTGTTTTTTGGTGTCAAAAGGACCTCTCGCGGGCAATACCATGCGCGTTTCAAGGCCTGCTTGACTATTCTCTTCGGGTAGCCCCGATCCTTTAATTTATTAGAGAGAACTGCAGCCATTTTGCCTCCCAAATCCCAAGATCATCTTCGAGTCTTTCAGTAAACATCATATATAACGGACCCATTTTTGATCTTAATTTAATTGCTTTAATAATGTCTACCTTTGCCAATAGAATCAAATTTTGAGTTATTTTTTATTCAAGAAAACTACGTATCTGAAGATATTTAAAGAAATCCATTCGGGGTAATTTATATTTCTGCTGCAGCAGATCAAAAGACATTATCTGCTTCCCCAAAAACAGATCTCCAATTTGACGGATTCCAACACTTTGCCACCTAACCATAACCTGGTCTCTAAATATTTCAGGGAGTAGAAGGCAATGCTTGAATGGGGTATAAAAATTCAGATTAGACCCTATGCCTAATTTCTTTTTTGTTTATCTCCATATTTCATAAGCGGTCATAACAACTTTGAATTTTGTTTTCTTATAGTAACTGGGTTCAATTACTCGGTTTAAGCATTGTCTTTCCTCTGGACCCAATAACATCTCATAAATAGAGGGTGCTGCAAACTCTTCTGTTGGGTCATCCTCCAAAATCAAAACCCCCATGTGCTGCAATATAGCTATCCAATGATATAGACGGAAATTGGGTACTCCCCAACCTCCCCTGGATCTAGGTAACATACACCATTTAAGAGCTCTCCTTGAACGGGAGTAGCTCCATAAAAACCTCGCACACATTCTCTCGATAAGAGAAAAAAAGGAGGCTGAGATAAGCAAGGGAATGGCCCTAAATAAGTACAAAAATTTAGGAAATATAAGCATTTTTAAAGCATTAGTACGCCCATAAAGAGAAAGATGTAAATTATTAAGCCTTTCCAATATCTTATTAGAAGAGGCAATTATTGGGTCCAAATTCAGAGAAATGATATCCTCAACTTTAGATGATATTTTAATACCTAGATAGGTTGCTTCAGCTTCAAAATTGAGATCAGCTGGTCGACCTGCCTCTGAGTGAACCAATTCCGTTTTGGAGACATTTAATTTATAGCCCGAAAAGGAACCAAATATGTCAGCTGCATCAATGATCCCAGGCAGAGCATTGCTGACGTCGGACGTGACCACAGCAATATCGTCTGCATATGCAAATACTTTATACGCCATATTATTTATCTCTACAGGTTTTATTGCGGAATTTTCCTCCAAGGTATTTATAAAGGGGTCAATATAAAGAGCAAATAGCAGGGGGGAGCAGGGGCAACCTTGCCTCGTCCCCCTTGCTATCGCAATATTCCTTGACAGTCTGCCCGAAATACGAATAACGGCCGATGGCTTACGGTATAGGGTCTGTATAGCTATAATAAATTCCACTGGGAACCCCTTCCATGTTAAGACTGACCATAAAAATTTCCACGAGACCCTGTTGAATGCTTTCTCAGCATCCAACAGGGCCACGCCAACAGGGGAGTTGGTAGCTTGCGACCAGTCCAGCATAGATATAATCCTTTTGATGTGATCTGTAGTGTCCCTATGCTGAATAAAGCCATTGTTGTCTCAACGAGAGGAGCCCAGACATTAGATAGTTCAATCTGTTTGCAAGTACCTTTGAGTATATCTTACTATCAGAGTTTAATAGCGAAATGGGTCTATAATATTCCATTTCAGTATCTTTCTTCTCTTTCTTTTTGAAGACCACAATTGTTGCCTGAGACCAAGAGTCAGGAGCGTTTTTACGAAAAGCTTGTTGGCAAATTTCTAATAATTCCTTTTTTATCATATGCTTAAAAGTTCGATAAAATTTGAGTGGGATACTGTCAGGATCCATAGCCTTTACCTGGGCTAGTCCTAATAAGGCCATCTCGACTTCTTCCCAGACCAGAGGTACCGATAATTACTTTTTTTGCGCATCCTGCAATCCATTCGGTACCAGATCTCTTAAGTATTCACTATCATCCCCTACTCCGGACTCTGACCCAGGGCAGCTATAGAGGGATTGATAGAATCCTTGGAAGGCGTTCAGATCGCCCTCCTTGGTTTCTTGCAATACACCATTTGAATCAATAATTTTAACAATATCATTATACACTGCTTTATCCCTTAATCTTTTAGCCAACATCCTACCTGTTTGTTCACTAAATTCGTAAGCGTCTTCCTTATGTTGAACAAACTTTTCCGCTATTTGATCAGCGATATTGGCATACGCACTCGCCCTTTTAATAATTAGGTCTCTTTGGGCTATCGTAGAATCTACCACAGATCTAACTGTCTCTGCAAGTTTACGCTCTGCCAATATAACCGCATCAAAGTCCTTCTTATGTTTGGCCCAAATCCTTTTACGTTTAAAGCTAGCAAATTTAAGAGTTTCCCCTCTAACAACAGATTTAAATGTGTCCCATACAACTGTCTGTTCGGCTCATGCTTTATTAAATTAAAAAAATTCCTGTATTATCTTGGTCATGAATCGACAATACTCTTCATCAAGTAGCAGTTTTCTCTCAAAGGACGATATTTGACTACTTTCTTTCGTCTCGTGATCTAAAACCAGTTCTAGAATTACAGGATTATGATTAGGGCTCCCGGTTTTATGGTATTTATTTTTTTGCCATTTCCGTCTGTATTTATCCATATTTATTTTTGGGGCATTTTCTCTGTATTTATCCACATTTAGTTTTGCCACAAGCAAAAGACGACGCTACAGTTAGTATTTTTCCACATTTATTTAAATTGACAATGCACAAATGTGCTCAGTTGTTATTGGTCAACACTATACATTCATCTAAAAATGTTGCCATTTGTAGAATGGCCCAAATATGCTTAAAAGTGCTATCACAAGCCATTTGTCTCAGAGCCTTGCAGTTTCTGTCATCGGCAGAGTGCCACATCCCCCCTTGCCACTGAACACCATACTGCCGCACTAAGAGAAATACCATTGCCTTCAGCTGCAACCCAATTGTGCCCCGCTAAACACACCTGGAAGCAATTCAATTCAAATTATGCACTAGACTACAGTAATATGCTGCCTGAAAAAAAGTAACAACATACTGGAAACAAGCATTTGCAATGCAATAGGTCTCGCATTTATGCAAGTTTAAGCTATTGGCATTGTAAATAACAATGTGTTTTATTTATGTTTCAAAAACCAAAACATAAATAAAAAGGCATGGTCATTTACATTCCTAAGAGCACAGGCTCCCATAAATGCGAGACCTGGTTGTATTAGAAATGCGTTTTATTTCAAGTAATGCAGTGTGCCTCTACCATTCCAAGCGGATGACCAGGAAAGCACCATCTTTGCTCTTCTGCACACAGGTAGTGCTGTGTGTGTTCATGTGTGTGTGCGTGTGTGTGTGTGTGTGTGTGTGTATATATAAATATATATATATATATATATATATATTCACTGAAAAAACCATAGGTTATAGACCATATATAGTTAGGAATTAGCATTTACAAAACCTTGAAAATTCACTGAAAAAACCATAGGTTATAGACCATATATAGTTAGGAATTAGCATTTACAAAACCTTATTTTACTCACACAAAACCATTGAAATTCCATATATAGTTAGTTGCACTAACTATATATCTCGCACCCGCAATCCACTGCTGATGATGTCACATATTACATCATTCATGACATGGTCAGTGACATCACTGATGACATCACTGATGACATCTCAAATGACATCACTGATGACATCACTGATGACATCTCAAATGACATCATCTAGTGTCTGTGTGTTTTTGTAAAGTTTAAATATGTTTTACATATTGAAGAATGAGTGGATGTATGGAAGACTGAGTGTGTGTGTGGCTGGCTGGGAGGTGTGTGACTCTGTGCATATCAATGTGTACTTGTATCAGTGATTGTATAAGAGAGTAAGTATGTGTTAGTATATGTGTGAAAAAGTATGGTGTTCTGTGTTTAACTGTATAGATGAGGACATCGAAGTGTGATTGATTCTTCACAGGACTGACTAGGTGTATGAGTGCATATGATAGTGTTGTAATAATGAGTGACTGTATGTATGAGTGATTGTATGGGTGAATGAGTGAATGTGTGTGTAGACGTAGGAATCAGTGAGTGCGTATGTAGTAACTGGTATTGGTGTGTCATGATGTCATCAGTGATGTCATTTGAGATGTCATCAGTGATGTCATTTGAGGTGTCATCAGTGATGTCATCAGTGATGTCACTGAAGTATGGTGTTCTGTGTTTAACTGTATAGATGAGGAAATGGAAGTGTGATTGATTCTTTACAGGACTGACTAGGTGTGTGAGTAACTCCATGGATGAGTGGCAGTGTGTGAGTGTCTGCATAGGTGTATGAGTGCATATGATAGTGTTGTAATAATGAGTGACTGTATGTATGAGTGATTGTATGGGTGAATGAGTGAATGTGTGTGTAGACGTAGGAATCAGTGAGTGCGTATGTAGTAACTGGTATTGGTGTGTCATGATGTCATCAGTGATGTCATTTGAGATGTCATCAGTGATGTCATCAGTGATGTCATTTGAGATGTCATCAGTGATGTCATCAGTGATGTCACTGACCATGTCATGAATGATGTAATATGTGACATCATCAGCAGTGGATTGCGGGTGCGAGATATATAGTTAGTGCAACTAACTATATATGGAATTTCAATGGTTTTGTGTGAGTAAAATAAGGTTTTGTAAGTGCTAATTCCTAACTATATATGGTCTATAACCTATGGTTTTTTCAGTGAATTTTCAAGGTTTTGTAAATGCTAATTCCTAACTATATATGGTCTATAACCTATGGTTTTTTCAGTGAATTTCATTGGTTTTTTAACAGCTAATATCTGTAGCTGTAAAATGTATTCTTCTTTAAATCCAAAAATATATTTTATATGTTTATGAATAATTTTTTTTTTAAATATTTTTTTTTCTTCGTTCCCGCTTCGCGAATCGGGAAGCTTCCCGTTAGCTGACCTTGATGCCGCGAAATAGACCGCGAGCCGGTAAACGTTTCTTTACCGCAACTGCCGCGTTAGAAAACAACATCGTGACGCCTCCCGTCCGCATGACGTTTCACGTTGTCGCGTGATACGTCATATGACGTGCTACGTTAGCGAACTGGTACGCGAAGCGAGTCGCAAAGCGCAGGTTTCTGGAAGCAAACCGGGAGGCCCTGCAAAGCGCTTAACGTAAACACAGCAGGTCATGTGACTTGGTAATAACACTTTTCATTGGTTCATTTCACTTTTGGTTTCCTAATGATGTAAGACTAGGTCATATAATCTAAAATGAACACTTTTCATTGGTTGAGAACTCTTGTTTTTCCCAAATGATGAAAATCCCTCCTTCTTTCCTCACTCTGACTTTCATCATTGTGAGAGAAAGACCCTTTGTGATCACTGAGCAATGGCTTCTTTAGTAGCTTCAGCTGGTGCTTCCCCACCACCTCCACCACATCCAAGGAAGAGTGGACCACCTGCTCAAGTTATAATTCAACAAGAAGAGGAAGAAGAGGAACAGGACGACGAGCACGAAGAGAGGCAGTTTTTGCCTGAGGAGCCCAGGACGTCTCACCGGAAAGAAAACTTCATTTGGCAATTTTTTTAAATTCCCAAAGGTCAGAAAAAAGTAAATGCAAGATACGTAACTTGCCTTATATGTCAAGATAGACTGTCCAGAGGAACCGAGAAAAAATACAGTTTCGGAAACTACACAATGCATCGCCATATGACTAGGTGGCATCCTAACAACTACAGTGCTGCACAGTTTCGGAACGACCTAGATAATCTCCCTATTATGGCCAGAAGATCTGTTGTACCGGAAGTAACGGGACCAGAGGGCAGGGAGATGGTGCCAAATATACAAATGAGATTTGGTGAAGTAAAACACATCTGCGTATTTTGCGATGGATTCATTTGCTACGGAGAAAGAAGCATCACTCTGATCAACAGAGCTATTGACTATCATATGCAAGTTTGTACGAAACGCCCAAAATAATAAATACTTTTTTTTTGTTTTGTTGCTCCTGTTGAGCCCTTTACAATGAATCGTTTTCATTGCCCCCTCCAAGAAAACCCCAAAAAAATATAAAACTGTTCAGAAAAATTCAAAAAAAGTAAAAAAATGTTCCGAAAAATAATAAAAAAAATATAAAACAACAAAAACAATAAAAAAAAAAGTTCTTTTCAGAACTACCTCCCCGTTATTAAAAAATTGGTACAATATTTGGAACTGTGCCAACCTCTATTTCTCTTAGTTCGCTTCCCAGTTCGCTCGCCGGTACGCGAACCGGAAGCGAACCAAAAACAGTAAGTATAAGGGAAGGAAACAGACACTTATGTTAAAAGAAAGACAACTATAGGGGAGTAAACTAGAGATACTATTACCCGTAATCCACTGCTGATGATGTCACATATTACATCATTCATGACATGCTCAGTGACATCATCAGCAGAGGATTGCGGGTTTTTTGGCAACGTGCCTTATCCACGGTTTAATAACGCTGCCTTTTGCTTTATATAAGTTTTCAAATTGTATGAAATATATACCAATAGGTCGTTATGAACCTTTAGGTAGTGCTTTTCTTCATGAGGTCTGGTCGCTTCCATACACATACAGATGTTTCAAAGATGATCAAGAAGTTTATCTGAATGGAGAGGAATGCACTGAGACGCCAGATCATTCACTAATGTGTAGGCACATACAGTTACACGGTTCATGCAACAAACACCGACCAAATATGGCTTGCGTGTTGCAAGGCACGCCAGTTCCTGCTATCATCCCCACGTTCAAGTTGTTGGAAAATGGTAGTTATTTGATGCTCAATAATGAAGATTGTTCTGGGTTAATTAAAAGTATTCCTTTTATCGTAACAGTAAGTGAACGGGTTATTTGCTGCAGAAATGTTCTATTTCCTCCCACACATGAACATAGGGAGTTTTCAATCTCGCCACAAATACCAACCTTGGGAGCAGATTTCAACGGCATGGCAAGAATAAGAGCTCTTTTGTCTCAGAGAGAGGTGGCCTTGAGTTCGGCCCGTGAAACTTTCGTGCTTCACATAGCGAACACCCGTACAGAGGTGCAGACCCTTTTCAATTCAGATTTGCCTTTCCATTTCAGCAAGATGGTTCGGACTATCTTTAACGCATCCTCCACAAAGGCCCTGGCGCACTTTTTTAAAGTTGTTACCAGTGGTCTTGTGACTTCATTTGAGAAAATCTTTGGAGTCATCCCTGCTTTCTTTCATTCTATTTTTTCCACTCTGCTTCGTGGATTGCCATTTTTACTTGCATTACCAGCGGACGCTCTTGTGCTTTTTTACATTTTTAAATATGGATGTCCCTCCTATGCAACCTCCCGCCCTGCAGCTGCTGACACTGTTCCGCAATCGCATGCTAGAATATTATGGCACAATGCCGTTGGCGATATTAAGCACGGCATATGGATTATCTTTTCGATTCTCCTACTTCACCTGTGTCCAGCCTGTATTTCACTGCCTGACCTGTGATTTCGATTGGGCCATTGATTTGTGTCTCTGCGGACCGGTTTCTCCTGACGTCGACTTTAATCAGCTGATGACTCCTATCATTACTCACGAGTTGGTTTGTCCTGGCGAAAGGATTATGGCTGTGGCATTGATGCATGGACTAATTGGTCCCTGGAATTTACTGGCGGCAACACAGTCTTTCTTGGAACAGAGCTTTCTTGAAAACCCACCGAGCTGTCCTCTGATGGTGATAGAGGATCCGGTGCTGGGAGAGCACGTATGTTCTTTTCCGCTTTTAAATTGGATGGCTGAACTGTTTTCGGATGAAGATGGTGACTTCCTATTGGAGGCTGCTGCAGCTTATTTTGCATACACAGTTATGTCATAGACCTTTTTCATGTTTGATATGCTGAGTACTAGCATTTCATTGACAATTCATTGACTTATTTGTCAAGTTTTTATTATTTACCTTGCCTATTGGCTTAAGACTCGATAAAGTACTTGGCTGTTTTATTTTTCTTTAGCATTAAATTTTCCTAGTTTTTAATGCTTTACCTTGCGGACCGTCCACATATAAACTTGCAATCTGCTCTCATGAGATGGCACTTCTATTATCTTATTCAGTTCGTTTCCGGATCATGGGGAGGTGTCATCTAGGTCCTGGATATCTTTACACCGTGTTAAGTTAGCATGGGCTCATTACCGGTTTAAACGCCATTTTTCCTTTTTTGCAACTTCTGCACACGACACTTAGTTGTTGCTTTAGCTTTCAACCTAGTAGTTCATCGTGGTTTACATGAGAATAATATGTTATTGCTCTACTATCTGCTTTGCTTGTTAAACTATATCTGTACAGCGAGTGCTAAGGTTTCAAGAACAACACGATACAGAATTGTTATGAGGTCTGATCTCCACGACTTCATACTCATAACATAAGTGCAACTTCTGCCAATTCTGGGCATGAGGCGGGTTTTATATTGCTTTGCCGAACACACATACACAACACTTGATGCGGTTCACATGAAGAGAGAGCTGGTGTATGCTGATGTGATTCCTTCAAATCTAAGACACTAAAGTATGGGCACGCCCTAAACCAACACAAAGAGACCTTCTTAGCAAATAATATAATATGTGTATTAGGGAGGGTGAGATATAAGCAGCCGCGGGCCGTGGAGGGAGTTACGGTGAGGCAGGGAGGCGGGGAGGGGGAGAAGCAGGGTGGAGCCCTCTCCACCCTGCCCTTCCCCCTCCCCGCCTCCCTGCCCCACCGTAACTCCCTCCACGGCCCGCGGCTGCTTATAAGTGTTGCTAACTCTTATTCATTTACAGCATGTTAACATACTGTCACCATTCGCTTTTTATGTACTAGTAACTATGCTGGTAATTTTGCTACTGATAATATGTGTACTTGTATTATCTAAGATACTACGCCTGAGAAGACGGCATTAGTAAATAAACATTTCAAATACACATGTGTTCTTCTTAACTCCATGTTCTGGTTTCTAAGAAATATATAACGACCGACTGTTCATGAGTTCCACGTATCCTGAGGTACTATAAGTTCATATTCTGGATTGTCTAAACATTGAGAGTTTGTTATATCCAATGTGACACTGTACCTAGCTTGCTAAGGGGTTTTTGATTACTAAGGTGAGTTTTGGGACACCCTAATTCGCCGAGGTTCCAATCCTCTGTCCACAGTTCTGTGTGAGAACAGAAACCCTGCGACAGGGGCACCCCCGACCCTTGCTGGAGCTTCATCACACTTGCGATACAACTCCAGCAATGCGCCACCTTTACGGCACAGATACATCACACATCTGTGCTGTTTTTGCCCCATGATGCGCCGCATTGTAAATGCAGCACACCATAGGTGACGGAACAGCGGCACAGAATGACTAACACATCCCTGGTGATGCGCCAGTCATCATAAATCTATCCCTATGCTTCTTATCTTGTTAGAGATGAACCGCCATATGTATCATCAAAGTTTTTTGCATTTCCTAAATAGCGAACTTTAAGGAATAAATAGCGATTCTTTACCATTCCTAGTTTGCGATGAGCTATTTGCTAATTACAAATTACCCATTCATTTCCTTCATTTCCATAGGGCGGTTGGACTCACTTTTAGCTCGAACGGCTGAATGGATTTCCACGAAACTTGGCAAAATTGTAGGGACTGGTAGCCCGATGTGCCTTTGCTATGTCTCAAGATATATGCTCCAGTGGTTTTTACGAAAATTAACTTTGAAAAATATATATTGGGCTACATTGGCCTATATATATGTTGGAGCCCAAATGTAGCCCAATGTAGCCCAATGAAGCCCAATGAAGCCCAATGTAGCCCAATGTAGCCCAAAGATGGCCGCCAGAGACGGAAAAAAACAAATGTAGCCCAAATATCAGCCAGATGTAGCCCAACTATAGCCCAGTGACAGAATGACCAATCAGCTTCGCAAACCTCCGTTACGCGAAGCGGAGCGCTGTTACAGATATATATCTTTTTTTGAACGTTAATTTCTCAAAATCCACTGGAGCACATATATTGAGACCTAGCAAAGGCACATCGGGCTACCAGTCCCTAATATTTTACCAAGTTTCGTGCAAATCCATTCAGCCGTTCGATTATTATTATTATTATTTTTTTTTGCCCCGCGGGGCCCTTTTAAAACCTCCACATCAAACCTAGGGGGTCAGCGAGGATCTACTATTCCCCCTTATGGTCATTTGCCCCTTCGCTTTCGCCTCCTCTTGTCTCTCGATCCTACCGAGAGACAAGATGGCGGCCGCTACGGACTGTTTGGAATGTTGACAGACGCCGGAGAACCAATCAGCTTCGCTTCACAAAGCTCCGTTGCGCGAAAAGTACGCGTCCTGGAGCGCTGCCCGGTCCGCTGTTACAGATATATATCTTTTTTTAAACGTTAATTTCTCAAAATCCACTGTAGCACATATATTGAGACCTACAAAAGGCACATCGGGCTACCAGTCCCTACAATTTTGCCAAGTTTCGTGCAAATCCATTCAGCCGTTCGGGCTAAAAGTGAGGCCAACCGCCCTATGGAAAACTCAATGTTAAAAACACGTTTTGGGACCCCCCTTTTTTCTCGGCCCCCCCTTGACGAACCCCCCCCAAATTTTCAAGGGCTGCTCAGAAACAAAATGTGCCATTTTCCTGAAAATTTCAGCCAATTCCGTCCACAAACGCCAAAGTTATTAGACATAGAATTTTCAAAAATCCCATAGAGAAAAAATCCTAACTATATATACCTACTGGCGACCGCCAGTAGGTAATATATATATATATATATATATATATATATATATATTCACTGAAAAAACCATAGGTTATAGACCATATATAGTTAGGGATTAGCATTTACAAAACCTTATTTTACTCGCACAAAACCATTGAAATTCGCATATATAGTTAGTTGCGCTAACTATATATCGCGCACCCGCAATCCACTGCTGATGATGTCACATATTACATCATTCATGACATGGTCAGTGACATGACTGATGACATCACTGATGACATCTCAAATGACATCACTGATGACATCACTGATGACATCATCCAGTGACTGTGTGTTTCTGTAAAGTTTAAATATGTTTGATATATTGAAGAATGAGTGGATGTATAAGTGTCTGGATGAAGGATTTAGTAGGTGCGTGACTGACTGTATGAGTGAGTGAATAAATGTGTCATACTAAATGCATGGGTTAGTGACTAAACTGTCTGAATGTGTGCATCAGTATGTCTGTTGTGATGTAAACTGCTGCATGTGTTGATCATTAGCTATACGAGAGGCTATATGTGTTATTGATTGGTTGCCCAAGTATTTGTATGGGAGATTGAGTTTGTGTGGGGGTGGCTGGGAGGTGTGTGACTCTGTGCATAGATGTGTGAGCAGTTGATTCACTAGGTGTATGAGTTCAAGAGTGCATGTGGAAACAGCTACATGGGCGGTTGACTGTGTGCATGAGTGTATTGATGAGTGAATGGATATCTCAATGCTACATGTCATAGTAAGTACATATGTAAAACACAGTATATGTGAGAGTTGGCATATATAAATAACTGTGCATGAGAGCCACTGAATGTGTGAGTGGCTGTATGGATCATTGTGAACTTGTATCAGGGATTGTATAAGAGAGTAAATATGTGTTAGTATATGTTTGAATAAGTAAGGTGTGTATAACTGTATAGTTGAGGAAATGGAGGTGAGATTGTTTCTTTGCATGACTGACTAGGTGTGTGAGTAACTCCATGGATGAGTGACAGTGTGTGAGTGTCTGTATACACTGAGTGTATCTAAGGTTATATTAGAGTCTGAAGAGGTTCATCGTATTAGCACAAGAATGATGTCAAATGAGATGTCATCAGTGATGTCATTTGAGATGTCATCAGTGATGTCATCAGTGATGTCACTGACCATATCATGAATGATGTAATATGTGACATCATCAGCAGTGGATTGCGGGTGCGCGATATATAGTTAGCGCAACTAACTATATATGCGAATTTCAATGGTTTTGTGCGAGTAAAATAAGGTTTTGTAAATGCTAATCCCTAACTATATATGGTCTATAACCTATGGTTTTTTCAGTGAATTTTCGTGGTTTTGTAAATGCTAATTCCTAACTATATATGGTCTCTAACCTATGGTTTTTTCAGTGAATTTCAATGGTTTTTTAATAGCAAATATCAAAAGCTGTCGAATGTCAAGTACGTGGTAAGTAAAAATATTTTCGTGTTTATGCACACTGATCTGCTTTGAATGCTGCCCCCCCCCTCATTTCTATTAGGAGTACTCTCTCTTTGCAGATAGTGAAGGGTAGTTAACGCAGCCCTTTGCCCCCGTTGTAATCCGTCGTGCCTGCTTCTCTCTCCATTTGATTGATTGTTATCCAAGCATTTACTGTTTTAGAATTGGTTCTCTTTGGTTCATTCTCTATTTACAAACAAGCACAGAGTCGCAATACTCTGTTTAGTCTTTGCAGATAGTGAAAAATCGTGTAAAAAAACAAAAGGAATCGAGCAAAATCAGTAGGCCACTAATGGGATCTCTTTTTGACCTCGCTAAAATAGAAACATTAGGAACAACCCCTCATGAGAAATACGAAACTAGTGAGATGAACTGAGCTCCACACCATGATGGCTGCAAGACAGCTCGGCTCCGCCACCCACCCCGCCCAAAATAACGATAAACTCTATGCAAATATTACAAATATATACAACACACCAGCAAAGTAACAGGGTAAAACATTTTATTAAATAACTATTTACAAAACTATTTTATACTTTTTGTTGCCCGATCCGGCTAGCTCAATCGATCGAGCATGAAACTCATGCACTCTGATAGTTCAAAGTTTTGAGGAGTGCTTGTTAGACTGTCTGAAGCTTATTTGCACCTGCTACAGCTTCACTATTCTCAATGTAAGTGGGGGCTGTTTGAGGACGTGACTGCATTTGAAAACAATGTGATGCGGTGCCTCCCTGAACCGCTTGACGGAGGCCCCCGAGGGACGGTGTGATGGCGCGGACTCGGAGGGGGCGCTTGGCTCCGGCCCCCTTCCCAAGTCGTGTTGCCCTGGTGTGGCCTGAGATCGCCCCCGACATAGGTGGCCGGCTCCCGGGGTCAAGCGGAACTTTTTGCCTTTTGGTGACTCTTCCATTCTTGACCTTGTCCCACAATCCGTTTGACCTAAAGACACGCTGTAGTGGGGCGCCCCTTTACCGTTTCACTTGCCATTCCGCCCGCTTTTGCTACACTGTGCCTCTTCCGCTATTCAGCTGTTTACCGCCCGCTCTTGCGACTACAGCGTCTCGCTCACCATGTAGTTGAGTTGCTCCCGCTCTTGCGGTGCAGCGATAGGCGGCTGCCACAGGACTCTCAAAATGGTGGCCGGCTCTTCAGATTTGGGCGTGGTCCACTAAAATGGCCCTGCGACACCTTGGAACTCGGACGCTTGTCTGCTAGGGCTTGGGCTCCATTCTCGAAAGCGTCCCCTCAGCCTTGAAGATTCTACAAAAGTCTTGGGGGCCCCCGACTCCCGCAGGCTTCTGGTGGGGAGCGGCTGCCATGATTGCTCGTGGAATGGCCACGACGGAGCTACGAGATGGTGGTGCTCTCATGCTGACGCCAGCTTCAGTCTGAAACATCCAGAAACACTGTAGACTACCAATTCGATCAGTTCCGGTAGCGCCCCAACGTGACCCGGTAGAGAAGAACTTGCCCTCCCCTCTTTGACTGATGGTTCTTGTTGCCTGTCCCTTCTGTTGTCATTTAACAGAACTATTTAGCCTGCTGAAAGGGGTTGTGTTCCGACCGCTGGTTGGTGGAGACATTTTGACTATATTCTGGACCTGCGTTGTCGTGTAATGCGTCATATGACGCGCAGCGTTAGCGCATCCGGAAGTGCTCCGGTGCGCGAAGCGCAGCTTCCCGGAAGCGATCCGGGGCGCGGCGCGCAGCGCGTAACGTAAGCATAACAGGTCATGTGACTTGTTAATAAAACTTTTCATTGGTTCATTTTACTTTTCTTATTCTAATGATGAAAGGCTTGGTCATATGACCTAAAAATTACACTTTTTATTACTTTCGAACATTATTTTTTCTTAAACATATATGTTATAATGTTCCAAGCTAATGTACTTTCCCGGAAAATTTACAACTGTCCTGCAAGTAAAATATATTCCTTTTTTGAGAAAAAGGGCGTTTCTTCGTCCCATGACGGAGCCGTTGAGCAAAAGAGGCTCGGCCTGCTGTCTTAGTCGCCGATACGCCTGAATATCAGATTCTTATCGATCACTTTATGTTGCAGGAGTAGAAAACACAACAGCCCTTGACCATTTATCTTTACTGCGTTCCTGCGTATTATACCTTTTACCCTTCATGTAATTGGACTGCTTTATTTCACTTGCCTTTTACTGATTCGAAAACAGTGACTATTATTAAAAACTTTACCAATGTAAATACTACTACCATGTTTTCTTTTAAAAACCTTTATTGTGAAAATGTCAGTATACAAATACGGGCCTATAACCACGTGGGCCGGCCACGGAGCAAACTGTAATCGTATATGATGAGGAGACATTTACACTGTAGAGGAACGTAACGGGCGGGCCATTAGGTTGCAAGAACTAAGGTGTCTAACAGTTGCGGAATCGGTGGACGTACATTTTATAATTAAAATACGACAGGGCCAGTTACAATAAAATTATCTAGATATACATTTGCGGGCAAGTACCATGGGTGACGTTAATTCGAACTTTCAATAGTACAGTAATCAATAACACATCAGAACTTAATATCAATAGGGATGTCGAAATATTCAATCAATTCTCGTCCCCGCCCGCCATGTGCTTCAAAACTGCATACGTATCTCGTGATATCAAGGTTGTGCAACCAGTACACAACAAGGAGTTACGAGTCCCATTTATTCCGGCGCCATTTTGGGCGAGGACGGGCAGGTCCAGGATATAGTCAAAATGTCTCCACCAACCATCGACTATGATGATGTTCATATGCTGTATTTATTAGAGTAACACTCATCTGTCCACATGAAATTAATTTGCCACAATCTAAACATGTCATTTTAATCTTTCCAAAGTTCTTCTGAATATTTGGGACCGTTTCCCTTGCCTCTGATGCTGTCATTGCCACTTCTTTGGTGAATGTACTGGCAGGTCGGGGGTTGTCCTCCAAATCTCTCTTTTGTGCAGCACTATAATTAATCGGTGCCACCTTTCCATATGACGATGCATGGTATAATTACCATAACTATATTTTTTTCGGTTCTTCTGGAGAGTACATCGTGGCAGATGAGGCAGGTAACGTACCGGGCATTTACCTTTTTTGCATGTAGAGGAAAGGAAAAAAAATTCGAGCGTCCGAGTTCTAAGGTGTCCCAGGGCCATTTTAGTGGACCAGGCCCAAATCCAAAGAACAGGCCGCCATTTTGAGAGTCCTGTTGCAGCCGCCTGTCGCTGTGGCAGCAAGAGCGGGCGAAACTCAGCAAGACGGCGCTCCACTGCAGATGAAGTGCCTCAACCTGGAGAGGCGGGAGAGGCTCGTTTGTGCCGCCTCCCCCCCCCCCTTCGGGCACCCCACGCCGTCTTTCGGCGCAGCATTGTAGGATGGCCACACCAGTGCGGCAACTTGCTAGACACCACCTCGGTGCCATCCGGATCTCGGCGCCCCACTGCAGATGAAGTGCCTCCATATGGAGAATCGGGAGAGGCTCGTTTGCGCCGCCTCCCCCCCCCCCCCCTTCGGGCACCCCACGCCGACTTTCGGCGCAGCATTGTAGGATGGCCACACCAGTGCGGCAACTTGCTGGACACCACCTCGGTGCCAACCGAATCTCAGCGCCTTGTGGTGTCTTCCATTCCGAAAATATTGTTGGCAGCATTTTGAAAGGAAAGATAAACAGCCGTTTGTGGCCCTCACTACACCGTTCTCCTAGCGAGTCTCACATTGTTACATTTAGGAAGAATGTTGAAGAGTAGTATGTTGAAAATCTGAAGCCATTGTTCTACAAACTCTCAACCAGCCTTGGATGGAAAAATCCTGAAGAATGTACAAACTGAAAACCAGTTTTTGTCTGTATAGCATCAGCAGCAACGCTTGAGTCAGCTTTGTGTAAAGCCGCCATTTTGATTCAATCAATAGCGTCCCCCTGCACACATTCAGGGACCTGGTCGTGTCTTCAGGTCAAACGGATTGTGGGACAAGATGCACAAAGGAAAAGGAAAAAAGTTCCGCCGGACCCCGGGAGGCGGCCGCCTATGTCATGGGCGATCTTAGGCCACACCAGGGCAATAGTGAAGCTGCAGCAGGTGCAAATAAGCTTCAGACAGTGTTACAAGCGCTGCTCAGAACTCTCAACTATGACACCACCTCGGTGCCATCCGGATCTTGGCGCCTTGTGCTGGTTCCGGCCTATTCACACATCGGTCCGCTACTGACGCCACCTCACAGGCCAACGGGGCACCCCACGCCGACTTTCGGTGCAGCATTGTAGGATGGCCACACCAGTGCGGCAACTTGCTGGACACCACCTCGGTGCCATCCAGATCTCGGCGCGTTGTGCTGCCTTCGGCCTATTCGCCGCAAGTGCGCACGCAACTCAGCTGCATAGCGAGTGAAACACCAAGGGGCGCCCCACTGCAGCCGAGGAACCTCCATCTTGGGGGCGACGCACAGCATCACATTGCTTTCCAATGCAGTCAGATCCTCAAACAGCCCCCACTGACTGACGCGAACTCACAGGCCAATGGGGCGCCCCACGCCGACTTTCGGCGCAGCATTGTAGGATGGCCAAACCAGTGCAGCAACTTGCTGGACACCACCTCGGTGCCATCCGGATCTTGGCGCGTTGTGCTGCCTTCGGCCTATTCGCACATCGGTCCGCTACTGACGCCGCCTCACGTGCCAACGGATTTTCTACGCTTTCTATAGCCCTATGCCGCATAACAGGTCATGTGACTTGTTTATAAAACTTTTCATTGGTTCATTTTACTTTTGGTTTCCTAATGATGGAAGGCTTGATCATATGACCTAAAAATAACACTTTTCATTGGATTAAAACATTTTTTTTTCCCAAACGATGAAAGCCCCACCTTGTTTCTGGATGTTTCAGACTGAAGCTGGCGTCAGCATGAAAGCACCACCATCTCGTGGCTCCGTCGTGGTCATTCCGCGAGCAATCATGGCAGCCGCTCCCCACCGGAAGCCTGCAGGAGTCGGGGGCCCCCAAGACTTTTGTAGAATCTTCAAGGCTGAGGGGACGCTTTCGAGAATGGGGTCCAAGACCTAGCAGACAAGCGTCCGAGTTCCAAGGTGTCCCAGGGCCATTTCAGTGGACCAGGCCCAAAAAGGAAAGAGCCTGCCGCCATTTTGAAAGTCCTGTGGCAGCCGCCTATCGCTGCACCGCAAGAGTGGGCGCAACTCAGCTGAATGGCGGATTTTGGCACAGTGTACCAAAAGCGGGCGGAATGGCAACTGAAACGGTAAAGGGGCGCCCCACTACAGCAGACGAGCCTCCACCTGGGGAGGCCCGTTCACGCCGCCTCACCCCCCCCCCCCCGGGGCGCCCCACGCCGTTATTCGGAGCAGCATTGTAGGATACCAAAACCAGTGCGGCAACTTACTGGACATCACCTGGGTGACATCCACATCTCAGCGCGTTTTGCTGCCTTGGGACTATTCGCACAACAGACCGCTACTGACGAGGCCTCCCCCCCGCACCCCCCGGGACGCCCCACGCCGTTTTTCGGAGCTGCATTGTAGGATACCAAAAACCAGTGCGGCACCCAGAACTCAGCACGTTGTGCTGCCTTGGGACTATTCGCACAAAACACAGCTACTGACCATTGTTGCTTCTTTTTTCAAATTTTTTTTAAATGTATTTACTGTTTTTGTTGCGTTGTATATATTTATAAGTTATTAAAGTTTTATAATCCTACTACTTTGTTGGAGTGCTATATATTTTTAATGTGACACATAATTGTAAAAACTTTGATGTACAAAGATGCATCCCTGGAATCTTCCGCTTCAGGCTCGGTCCCCTCCCCAATCACAATACAGGATGGTTTTCAGATAGTAGGAACGCGTGTGGTGTGACGGATCTCATCGGGTGGGGGCCTTGATCTAATGTAACTCCTTTGAAGAGGGGTGATTCTTTACAGCTGGGGCCATAAACTACATCTGCAAGGCTAGGTGATAGCCTGGGACCGGCCTGGACAATCGGACACAGAGGAAGAGGAGTGTCAGAGGGTGCGGTAGTGAATAGGGCGAAAGGGAGGTGTCGGGCAGGCACAGGGTGTGATTCTCAAGGAAGAGCAGCGCAGATGGGGGGAGGTTTATTGCCCATGCATAAGACAGAGAGCGGGGGTGACCAGTGCCTGGGGGAGATGCTTGCGAGGGTGGGGAGCCATGCTAAGGATCGACAGCGTGCAGAGAGTGGGTCTGGTCAAGGCATCTAAAATGGCTGCCGTGCACGACAAAAGTGTGGCATTTGAAAAAAGGCAAGATGGCGCAGACAATGTTTTTCAACACTTCCTGATTTCCTTCGAATCGAACGTTAACAGACGTTATCTCTCCCACACTACCGGTCCCCCTGGGCTTAAACGCCGAGATGGTAGGGACTGCATCCCGTGGAGATAGGCCGAGACGTCACTCATCAGAAAAAAAAAAAAAAAAAAAAGTCTATAAACATACAATAAGTTAAAAGTCTTTCATTCTTGTTTCCTTGTAGTACGCTCCCCAGTCCGCTTTCCGTTACGCGTACCGAGCGCACCCAACGAAAAAAAACGATTTTAAAAAAAAAAAAATTTGCCCCGCGGGGCCCTTTTAAAGCCTCCACATCAAACCTAGGGGGTCAGGGAGGATCTACTATGCCCCCTTATGGTCATTTCCCCCTTTGTTTTGGCCTCCTCTTGTCTCTCGATCCTACCGAGAGACAAGATGGCGGCCGCTCCGGACTGTTTAGAATGTTGACAGACACCGGAGAGCCAATCAGCTTCGCTTCGCGAAGTTCCGTTACGCGTCAAGTACGCGAACCGGAGCGCTACCCGGAGCGCTGTTACAGATATATATCTTTTTTTGAACGTTAATTTCTCAAAATCCACTGGAGCACATATATTGAGACCTAGCAAAGGCACATCGGGCTAACAGTCCCTACAATTTTGCCAAGTTTCGTGCAAATCCATTCAGCCGTTCGGGCTAAAAGTGAGGCCAACCGCCCTATGGAAATTAACATGGGAAAAACGTGTTTTGGGACCCCCCTTTTTTCTCGGCCCCCCCTTGACGAACCCCCCCAAATTTTCAGTGGCTGCTCAGAAACAAAATGTTCAATTTTCCTGAAAATTTCAGCCAATTCCGTCCACAAACGCCAAAGTTATTAGACATAGAATTTTCAAAAATCCCATAGAGAAAAAATCCTAACTATATATACCTACTGGCGACCGCCAGTAGGTAATTAATATATATATATATATATATATATATATATATATATATATATATATATATATATATATATTCACTGAAAAAACCATAGGTTATAGACCATATATAGTTAGGAATTAGCATTTAAAAAACCTTATTTTACTCACACAAAACCATTGAAATTCCATATATAGTTAGTTGCACTAACTATATATCGCGCACCCGCAATCCACTGCTGATCATGTCACATATTACATCATTCATGACATGGTCAGTGACATCACTGATGACATCACTGATGACATCTCAAATGACATCACTGATGACAACATCCAGTGACTGTATTTTTCTGTAAAGTTAAAATATGTCTTGAGTGGATGTATAAGTGTCTGGATGAAGGATTTAGTAGGTGCATGACTGACTGTATGAGTGAGTGATTAAATGTGTCTCACTGAATGCATGGGTTAGTGACTAAACTGTCTTAATTTGTGCATCATTATGTCTGTTGTTCTGTAAACTGCTGCATGTGTTGATCATTAGCTATACGAGAGGCTATATGTGTTATTAATTGGTTGCCCAAGTATTTCTATGGGAGATTGAGTTTGTGTGGGGGTGGCTGGAAGGTGTGAGACTCTATGCATAGATGTGTGAGCAGTTTATTCACTAGGTGTATGAGTTCAAGAGTGCATGTGGAAACAGCTACATGGGTAGTTGACTGTGTGCATGAGTGTATTGATGAGTGAATGGATATCTCAATGCTACATGTCATAGTAAGTACATATGTAAAACACAGTACATGGGAGAGTTGGCATATATAAATAACTGTGCATGAGAGCCACTGAATGAGTGAGTGGTTGTATCGATCATTGTGAACTTGTATCAGGGATTGTATAAGAGAGTAAATATGTGTTAGTATATGTTTCAATAAGTAAGGTGTGTTTAACTGTATAGTTGAAGAAATGGAGGTGAGATTGTTTCTTTGCATGACTGACTGGGTGTGTGAGTAACTCCATGGATGAGTGGCAGTGTGTGAGTGTCTGTATACACTGAGTGTATCTAAGGTTATATTAGAGTCTGAAGAGGTTTATCGTATTAGCACAAGAATGATGTCAAATGAGATGTCATCAGTGATGTCATCAGTGATGTCATTTGAGATGTCATCAGTGATGTCATCAGTGATGTCACTGACCATGTCATGAATGATGTAATATGTGACATGATCAGCAGTGGATTGCGGGTGCGCGATATATAGTTAGTGCAACTAACTATATATGGAATTTCAATGGTTTTGTGTGAGTAAAATAAGGTTTTTTAAATGCTAATTCCTAACTATATATGGTCTATAACCTATGGTTTTTTCAGTGAATTTTCAAGGTTTTGTAAATGCTAATTCCTAACTATATATGGTCTATAACCTATGGTTTTTTCTGTGAATTTCATTGGTTTTTTAACAGCTAATATCTGTAGCTGTAAAATGTATTCTTCTTTAAATCCAAAAATATATTTTATATGTTTATGAATAATTTTTTTTTTAAAATATTTTTTTTTCTTCGTTCCCGCTTCGCGAATCGGGAAGCTTCCCGTTAGCTGACCTTGATGCCGCGAAATAGACCGCGAGCCGGTAAACGTTTCCTTACCGCAACTGCCGCGTTAGAAAACAACATCGTGACGCCTCCCGTCCGCATGACGTTTCGCGTTGTCGCGTGATACGTCATATGACGTGCTACGTTAGCGAACTCGTACGCTTACCGAGTCGCAAAGCACAGGTTTCTGGAAGCAAACCGGGAGGCCCTGCAAAGCGCGTAACGTAAACACAGCAGGTCATGTGACTTGGTAATAACACTTTTCATTGGTTCATTTCACTTTCGGTTTCCTAATGATGTAAGACTAGGTCATATGATCTAAAATGAACACTTTTCATTGGTTGAGAACTATTTTTTTTCCCAAATGGTGAAAATCCCTCCTTCTTTCCTCACTCTGACTTTCATCATTGTGAGAGAAAGACCCTTTGTTACCAGTGAGCAATGGCTTCTTTACTAGCTTCAGCTGGTGCTTCCCCACCACCTCCACCACATCCAAGGAAGAGTGGACCACCTGCTAAAGTTATAATTCAGCAAGAAGAGGAAGAAGAGGAACAGGACGACCTAGATAATCTCCCTATTATGGCCAGAAGATCTGTTGTACCGGAAGTAACGGGACCAGAGGGCAGGGAGATGGTGCCAAATATACAAACGAGATTTCGTGAAGTAAAACAAGTCTGCGTACATTGCAGTGGAATCATTTGCTACGCAGAAAGTAGCATCACTCTGATCAACAGAGCTATTAACAATCATGCTCATGTTTGTCCGAAACTCCCCAAACAATAAATTCTTTTTTTTGTTTTCTTCCTCCTGTTGAGCCCTTTACAATGAATCGTTTTCGTTGCCCCCTCCGAAAAAAAAACAAAAAAATATAAAACTGTTCAGAAAAATTCAAAAAAAGTAAAAAAATGTTCAGAAAAATAATAAAAAAAATATAAAACAACAAAAACAATTTTAAAAAAAGTTCTTTTCAGAACTACCTCCCCGTTATAAAAAAATTGGTACAATATTTGCAACTGTGCCAACCTCTATTTCTCTTAGTTCGCTTCCCAGTTCGCTCCCCGGTACGCGAACCGGAAGCGAACCAAAAAATTTTTTTTTTTAAAAAAGAACAGTAAGTATAAGGGAAGGAAACAGACAGTTATGTTAAAAGAAAGACAGCTATAGGGGAGTAAACTAGAGATACTATTACCCGTAATCCACTGCTGATGATGTCACATATTACATCATTCATGACATGCTCAGTGACATCATCAGCAGAGGATTGCGGGTAACAGTATCCCTAGTTTATTCCCTATAGCTGTGTTTCTTTTAACATAACTGTCTGTTTCCTTCCCTTATACTTACTGTTCTTTTAAAAAAAAATTTTTTAGATCTGTCAGAAACACTGAAAGTAATGAAATATAAAAGACTACGTAGAATATGAGCACTGTATGCAACAACTTTGACACTGACAGAAGCCTCACCTTCTCCATGCCTCCTACACAGTTCTACATGTACATCATAAATGCAAACAGAACAGAATTAATTATACATGTTAAATGGTTTATTTTTGCTGTTCTCAGAATGTATCAAATTTCACTAAAACAGTGACTTGAAGGTATTCATCATATAACAGCGGGGAAAAAAAAACACAATCAAAATGATTGTGTTTAAAAAACCCATACATTACAAATCAGAATTCAGAACTCCTTAAAGTTAACTTACTTTCCATGACGGCCAAGGATGTCCTATGAACAGCTTACACTCTGTTGTGCTGTTATTACTTTCAACCCGCCACTTTCTGAAAGAAAACCTCCATCGTTTTCAAAAACATGTTACATACAATAAATGACTTCTCGCTCTCTACCACACGATTCCACAAGGCCAAATCGTGTCAGAGCCATGTATAACTCTTGGATTTCTTGTAAGCCAATCCCGTCTTTTCGCATTTCCGCAACTTTCAGAATTAAAATGTTGAAGATCATTTACACAATCCTGGACTAGTAATATCTTCCCCTTCTTGCTCAATCATGTTCTACATTTCCTATCACACTGATACTGCTTACTATGAAGCAGACTTACACTACCTTTATGACTAGTACAATTATTTAATTCTCTACATCACTTTTAATCACAAAGCAATGTAAAACAGTAGACAGCATTGCAGACTTACATTCCCTCTACTCCATGTTTTGATTCGCTGCTTCAATTAGCTTATAAAAAGAAATAGTTTTTCTGAACTCATTCAAAGTGCACGTATTTCTCAATAACGTCCAGTGTTATGGTAAAAAGTTATGTCTCTGTACTACACTTATCCTCAAGGCCAAATAGTGTAGGAGCCATGAGAACTTCTTGAAATTCCTCAGAGCACATCCCGAGATTCTTTCCCTAAAATTTTGGTTTTAAAAACACCAGGTAAGAGTTTTTAAGGTCATATGGCAATTTTTTTTTGAAAATTAAAACAGAATCATTGCAGAATGACCAGCCATTTCTACACTTTAAATAAGCTGTATAATGTCCTGATGTTATTGAAGGACCATCATGATATATAATTGCTACAGTTACAAAAGTCCTTCCTGATATTGACAACTGTGAAGCCACAAAATTTTTAATTAAAGTTGTCAATTTTGTTCCATCAGGCCTACATCGTTGGAACATTAAAATGACATACTGGCCATATGTTCGTATAAATAATGTGGACATCATTTCAGATTTACATTGGCTACACTCCATGTTGTGATCAGCTGCTTTTACTAGCTTATTAAAAGAGACTGATTTACTGTCTGGCAAAGTTAAATATATAAATCTTTCTGAGTCTACACTAGTAGTAGCTGATACCCTACAGTTCTCGCAGTCATGCTGCCATTGATAAGAAAGCCCAAACAGGTGATCTACATCTACACCTTCATCATGCAATACATCAAGCATATACATTAAAAACTCCTGACAATCTTGCTGACTATTTTGAGAGAATTGTGTTTGGCCTGAACATCTGTCTAACAGATTTCGAATTTCAGACACACTTTCTATGTTTGTTCTATCAGTGCTACATTTCTCTAACACAGAATTTAACAAACTGCAAAATCTTTGATCCGAATTGACCACAATCTGTTCTTTTAAAGTTTCTAGAGAAAAGACAACATTAACCACTACATTAGCATAGCAGTTGACACCAGAACTGTTTTCAAATTGAAAACCAACAACATCTTCAACAGAATCCTTTTTGTTTCTGCTTATAATTTCAGGTTCATCAACTTTTCGTCTTTTTGCTACAACCTCCCCAGTATTGGTCACATTTCTTCGTTTCCGGCCTACCACACGTTTCTCAAACAAAGGATACTGAGGCAAATGTGGCGCATACTCTCTTCTCAACCTATTGTATTCCTTAACACAATCTAGATCCGCACAAATGTTTGTGACATCACACTCAATCAAGTACAATCCCGATAAAGTCCTAACTCGTGACAATGCCACATATGCCATACCCTCCTTGAACACAGAACTGCCAATATTCACCAATGCACAGTCTACACTTAAACCTTGCGATTTATGGATTGTCACCGCATATGCCAAGCAAACAGGAAACTGCTTACGACGAACATATAAGTCTTTTACAAGCAAAAATCTAGCAGAACAACGAGCAATTAGCTGTACTTCCTCAATGCCATCAAATTTAATTTTTAAAAATTCAATTCCATCTCCATTTCTGTATTTCACAAAATCAACAACATTACCCATTGATCCATTTACCAGACCTCTTTCAACATGTAAATTCCTTCTTAAAATTATACGGCAGTTCAAGCACACATTCAGAGTCTTTTCAAAACCCGCAGTTTTAGATATACTCTTCTCTAATGAATCCAATTTTGTTTTCAGATTCTCAGACAAAATAATTGTTGATCCCATATGCTCTACTCTGTCAATAGCTTCCAATTTCACAATCTCTTGCTTTTCTAAATGCAACATTTTGTAGTTGAATTTGGCACATTCTGCAAGAGTTGGCATCAAACATATTCCAGATTTTTTCTCAGTAACTTTCTGAAAAATATTCTCAGGCACAACATCTTCGTCTGGATATAAATTTGTCAGTAATCGTGCATGTAAAGCTTCTTTCCCATGCTCGGTCACTTTTCCAATTCTAACATCTTGTAGAATAGTCTTGTAAACTTCATCCTTTGCCTGACGCATATTTTCATGCAGTTCAGCATAATTGAAGTTTAACCATATATTGACGTTGCCAATACTCCCTAAGCACTTCCTGGTATCTTCATGCGTGAGCATTTTGAACACAGGTTGCCCTTTCACTGGTGTCAGCTGCAGAAGATCTCCAAAAACAATGATGTGTTTGCCACCAAATAACACATCATACTCTGTTTTGAGAACTTCTTGCATTCTCAAATGCACAAAGGCAAGCATGACATTGGAAACCATGCTTACTTCGTCAATGATAAGAAGTTTCATTTTCCTCAAGACTCTTGAAACTTCAAAACAAGCATCTCCAGATAGCTTGTGATATTCTAATTTGTTGTCATGCTCCACTGGCAGCATCAGTAAACGATGTAAAGTAATCCCTTTAATGTTATGTGCTGCCAGTCCAGTTGGAGCGGTGACAACACAAGACAGCGATGACTCTGTCCTTTCCTGCAAATAACATGAAATTGCTTTAATAAGGAAACTTTTTCCAGTTCCCGCTTCTCCACTCACGTACAGTCGGACAGGCTTCAACGACGTACATGAGCACTCTTTCTTGTCATGACTTAATCCATGATCAATTTGCATGGTAAGTTCGTCATATATTTTCCTCTGCTCAACGTTGAGTTGTCTTTCCAACTCTTCTAAGTTAACCGCATCCTCCTGAGCATGTGCCATGGCTCTTTCCACTTCATTCATAGCAGTGGCAGCTTCATTTTCGATAAGAGGTCCTCCTAGTGGATCCTGACTCAATGAAGCAGAACTCTGACTGTCCTGAGAACTGTCTCTGGCAATCTCGGCTGCAATCGTTGCTTCCTGCTCAATTTCCACATTCAACATTTCTACATATTTGGGAAAAGCAGGACATTCTATGGTCTCCTTGGCAGCATTGAAAGAGTCTTCGTAACAGAGGAAATCTCCAAGCAGTTCCTCTTCTGCACGCCAAGGCTTAAAAAGTTGCAAAAGTGCTAAATAGAAAAACTCCTTTTTTTCAGGAGATTCGCCACTCAATTTTCGATGGTTTATCAAGTGCCATTTTCTTTGCTTGACCAGACATCCCTCACTTCCTATTACAGCATACACTCCTTTCTCAGTATCTTCTTTGATGTTCCTCTTGAATATGTAATTTTGCAGAACCTCATACAGACAAACATTCTCGAGGTGACTGCTTCGATTTGGATAATATGTATCCAACATGTTGCTCTTCAAAATGTCGGTACTGTTTGGCTCCTTTTCCGCCAAATACTCAATTTCCCGCACAGGTTTCAGAACTCGATTACGCGTTGCAGCAAGACCAACACTCGCCCAAACGATACTCCTGGACTTGGCATAGAGACTTGCTGAAGACAACCGGTCAGAACATTCGTAAGCTCCGATTTCTCGATGCGACAACATCTTCAGACTGAAACTGTACAACTTCTTGCTGAGGCTCTTTTCATGGGAAATGTCCTCCCACATATCCTTCAATTCTGTCTTCTCTTTTTTGGTGATGTAAGATGTCACATACCTAGCCACAGCCATACAGTTATCAGCCACAAACTGTATATCCATGTTAGCATTCCACATGGACAAAATCACCGGGTTGTAGTCGTTGATGTACTTAGACTCTTCGTTCCTCTTCAAATTGTATGTGTTTTTAGGTGATTTCTTCATCACATTATGTCGCAGCGAAGACATCAAACTGTTCACTCTTCCTTTAGAAATCACCGATCGTGGAAAGCCGAAACGACATTTGGTGTAGAACTTGTCTTTGTTCCGGAATTTACGACGACAGTACTTTCCACATCGATGGCTTTGGAAACGTAGAACTTTTTCTCTTAGGCTTTTTTTCTCCTTTGCGTTTGGAACAGCACACGTAGAATACTGTTCTATGAAACTCATCACTGAGTCGTCTGCATCCGTTCCAAATTTAGGTGCATCCTTGATCCACAGCAACATATGTATATGAGGAGCACCTCTTGCTTGGTACTCCTTCCTCCAGAAGAAATCCAACACCTCTCCAAGAGGTGGATTCTTCTTATTCATGATGAAAGACATCATACCTTCAAATCTATGATTGAAGTACCTACATACATTGACTGGATCCAAAGAGCACAGTTCTCCGGGTGTCTTGAATTCGATGTTTTCTACGTTAGCATTTGCCTCTCGTAGAAATTCAAGTAAGTCTTCCCAGCCATACTCAGCACAGCTCAAAGTGAGGAACCATGTGGGAGTTCCTAAGTTCCTCAGCATACATTTTAAATCACCATGACGACGGTACCAGTACTCATTAGTACCACGCTGACACGCCATGAGATTAATCAGGTGAGAATCCAAAATACTGTCTTGGACATTGACTTTATCCATAAAGTCACTTGCCGAGATGTTTTGCATGTGTATACCACTTTTCAAGATGTGGTTCACTGCATATGACAGTCCAGACAGATCGCTTTCAAACAGGAGATGAAACAAATAAGGAATGCATTGTCGAAACCTAGGATCTCCTGCATACAATCGCAAAGTCCGGTATTCAGAAGCAGGAATTTGATGAGGTCGCTCATCATATCTTCCTCCCTGACCTGTTGGAAAAAGCTGTGGGAAACACCGAGCTTCCAAACTTTCCTCCCAAACACTAATGGGACTCCCTTTCGCTTGTTTCATTTGAAACAACTCAATAGCATTCCCCATGACTTCCTTGGAATGCAAAGGATGAACACTATAATGTTCATATATTTCTTCACTAGTAGAGGGTTCTACTTTCTCAATTTGACCAGCACACAAATCGCTATCCTCTTCCTCACTTACTTCCTCTTCTGCAACATATACATTTTTATAGTATTTATTATATTTTTTCAAATACAATGTTGCCCTTTTGACTTTCCTAACATCTACTAAATCTTGCCATATTTTCTTATTCTTTGTCGGAACCCCATTAACTAAGATAACCAGAGGTTCCTCTTCCACTTTTTCTACTCCAATTGTGTTAATGTTTTTCTTCAAATCTAGAGGCAAATAAACAACTCTTCCCTTTAATCCTCTCTGTAAATCTGATGGAGGCAATTTCCCTGTCTTTGGCTCCATTCTTACAATAGCCTGAAAGGGATGGATACTTTGAATCAAAATAGATTCATAAGTATTTAAATCCTTCAATTCAGAAGGAATTTCAACCAATTCCAGATTATTATGAACTGCTCTAGCAGGCATCTGGTTTTGATTTAATTTGTTACAACAATAAGTACACACACGTTGATCCAATCCCAAATCAAAACAATTTTCTACCATCAAGTATGTTGTAAAATCCTTCCATTCACTATTATTTTCCCTTTCACTTTTTCCATATAAATCCACTAACTTAGTCTGATTCTTATAATAAGTGCGTCGACAACACACACAAGTGAAATTTGGCCTCTCACTTGATTTCACCTCAAACGTCGCAATTTCCCTCTGGAAATTATCTGTACTGGAAACCTGTACACTATCTTCCACATTACTCTCTTCTTCTTGGTCAATTTCAACATTCTCCTCTTTACTTCCAAAGTAACAAAACTCAATTTCTTCACATATATTCTTCACATCTATTTCAGAACCATGCAAAAGAGCAGCGCATAATTGTTTAAGCATAATTGCTGGACTCTTAGCATAATACAACATTCTAACTAATTTCCTCACTTTATTATGATGCACTGCTAGCATCCTGAAATGATGAAAAACACTCTGGCATACTCTCCTGGAAAGACAAGCCAGTGAATGACCATGCAAACCTATCACTTCTCTCACTCTGCAAGGATCTAATTCTTGCAACAACTTCATTTTCTGCTTCAAACTTTTCTTACTAAATGACCGTATAAAATCACAAAGCAAATTGATGGAATCCTGTCGTACACTGCAAATACTACTACACTTCCAGGTGTACACAGGACCCTTAGGACGTCTCCCTAAAACCTCATTACCTAACACCTCTTCTATCTCTGTTCTCACAAGTTTTTCTTTTTCAACTGGACAACCATCTTTCACTTCATAAGCTCGACCACTGGTGTCAACTGCATGCACCAAATCATTATCCTGGAAATAACTCTCCTCATTAAAAAATGCCTCAGAGCTTGAACTATGCATCCATTCTCCAGAAAAAACTTCACAAAAATTACTACGATTAACTATTCTCTTCCATCTACTATTTCTTTTGAAATCATAAATTACCTTGTTTAGCTTCCTAATTCTATTGATTGTCAAAATAAATAACTTACGTTTAATTTCAAATGCCTGATCAATAACTTTCTCAACTATTTTTTTTCTCTTATAAAAAACCACTTTCTGCTGACCTTTCTTAATATTTTTTAACAAATTCCCAATTATCCTGTTGCGGAACATTCGTTTACGAATATCCCTAAACTGTTGTTTCCTTCTACTTTCATGCATAGAGTTATCTCTTACTCTAGCAGTAACATTTCTCATTGGCCTTTCCTTACCATTTGAATTCATTCTCCTTTTCTGGAGTGAAACATTTTCTGTAGTAATATTTTTTTTACTACACATATTTCTTATGACTGTTTTTCGACTCTTACCCGGTGCTTTCTTGGTGACTTGACAAATCTTTTTGTTAGAGGACTGCTGCAATATTCCATGCTCCTGCTGTCTTTGACGTTTTCCAGCCTTTCTTACTCTTTCTTTGCTAGGCATCCTAAAATCTTGAAATAATCTGCAGTTGAATTTGTGGTAAAATATAATAAAAAATGTTATTAACCACTATTACCCAACAGTAAATTAATAACAGTCATCAAAAACTTAACACACTACTTAAGTATATAATATACTGAAGCCTATCTCCAATTTTTCACTGAACAGGACTCATCTCTTCTTAACCTTGGATAAACCTCACCTACTCTGTGTCCCCTGCACATAATTAAATGTAAAGGGGCAGATTTATATTAACTAGCACATCCCCAGGGATGCACCAGTTAACGTGCACCGCTGCTCTGCCACCCACGGTGTGCCGCATTTACAATCAGATAGGACAAAGCTACATCAAAACCCTGCGCCTGCTTGAAGCAGGCATAGATCTTGACGCAGGTAGGCTGAAAGCTAAAGCAACAACTAAGTGTCGTGTGCAGAAGTTACAAAAAAGGAAAAATGGCGTTTAAACCAGTAATGAGACCATGCTAACGTAATACAGAGTAAAAATATCCAGGATCTACATCAGTTTGGGGTTCACGAACCTGGCAGGTACAAGGCACTGAGGCTTTCCACCGTGCATGTCTCATCCCAAAACATATGTTGTTTGTGAATGAAACAATTTCCCAGACCAAATGCTTTGGATTGGCTACTTCTAAAAAATTAAACACCCCTACTATCCCGGAGTTAGAGGAATACGATGGTTGGAGTAATTTTACTCGTTGTCTATTAAAGATTTACAGGCCCTACTCCGTAATTCTTCCTTTAACATTTCCAGTATAAATCCAAAAGGTTGACTGCTTTGGCAACGTGCCTTATCCACGGTTTAATAACGCTGCCTTTTGCTTTATATAAGTTTTCAAATTGTATGAAATATATACCAATAGGTCGTTATTAACCTTTAGGTAGTGGTTTTCTTCATCAAGTCTGGTCGCTTCCATACACATACAGATTTTCAAAGATGATCAAGAACTTTATCTGAATGGAGAGGAATGCACTGAGACGCCAGATCATTCACTAATGTGTAGGCACAGACAGTTACACGGTTCATGCAACAAACACCGACCAAATATGGCTTGCGTGTTGCAAGGCACGCCAGTTCCTGCTATCATCCCCACGTTCAAGTTCTTGGAAAATGGTAGTTATTTGATGCTCAATAATGAAGATTGTTCTGGGTTAATTAAAAGTATTCATTTTATCGTAACAGTAAATGAACGGGTTATTTGCTGCAGAAATGTTCTATTTCCTCCCACACATGAACATAGGGAGTTTTCAATCTGGCCACAAATACCAACCTTGGGAGCACATATCAACAGCATGGCAAGAATAAGAGCTCTTTTGTCTCAGAGAGACGTGGCCTTGAGTTCGGCCCGTGAAACTTTCGTGCTTCACATAGCGAACACCCGTACAGAGGTGCAGACCCTTTTAAATACAGATTCGACTTTGCATTTCAGCAAGATTACCCATTCATTTCCATGCAGCAGGAGGCCCATAGGAATGAAGGTGCAATTTGCGATTAGCAATTACCTCATCGCAAATTACGAATTTTTCCGACGGTGCAGGGGTATCTCAAGAACACCCTGCTGCACCCCTGAAAAAAAAATTTGGGGTCATATGGCGCACATAAATTTTGAAAACATTCCTTTACCTCAAAAACGATTTTCAACTCATAATTTGAAAACACTGCACATGGGGAAATGACTTAAAATGTCCTTAAGACACATAAAAGCATTTTTTGATTGCCTTTGCAGCATGTTTCAGTCACCTTTAACATGCCTATGTAACGGAAACATTCAAAATCTAAATTTGCCATGCACAGGTGGGAGCATATTTACAAGCAATTTGCTCCACAGACAAACTTCTTACACTGAAATGGGAAAAATAACATCAGAGACTCTCAATTACCTTATAAAGAAGCAGACACCATTATGTCCTTCTCATCAATATTAAAACCATTGCTTTTTCTCAAAAACGATTTACAAGTCATAATTTGAAAACACTCCACAGCTCCTATGCACATAAAAGCCCTGTCAGTACTAATACTTCACATTTTCTCCAATTACAATTTCTCAAAGAAACAAAATCTATTTGTGAAACACTTGAGACAAAGCAACATTTGAAAAACACAACTTTCTTCATAATTTTCTCCTTAAAGCACACTATTTTCTATCTAAATTAAAGAAATTTTTTCTCACCTTAGCAAATACTTTGAGTTTCAAAACAGTCTCAGAAACACACCAATTTGTCTTCAGCAGAGCAAAAGGTATGCACTCCAGAGTCTGCAGCTATCAAAAGCACAGAAATGCTGTAATTCCTCACACAGATCTCTCATGTCACCCAATCAAAACTCTTCCCTCACTTTTTTTCAAAGCAAAACCCTTCCCCCCTCTGCCCCCTCTCTGCTTTTTCTGCATAGCAACCACCTCTTGCAAGACCTCTCACACAACAATGTTGCAATTGAACTCTGAACTCTCAGTGCACCTGCATATCCAAAGCATTCTTTCATTTAATGATTTTTTCTTCGCCACTCAAAATACATCTTTCAACGAACTCATCCATGCACACTAACTTTCTGTTTTCAGCAATCAAAATCCACCAATCACTCTTACTGCTTCATTAACACAGAAACTCCTCAGTTTTTTCATTTTACACTCTCATTTTTTCAACTGCCATTTCATTGCCACACTTCATCTGACTGCAGGAGAACCTTCTCTCGCCATGTTTTCTGTCTGGATTGTTGGACATAGCTACATCTATTGGGCTCAAAGGTACGCTGAAAACAGGAATTTACCTAACCTCAATTTACAAGATGTGGAAATTAAGTGGTTTGGCCACAGAGGATTAAAATGTCACCAATTGATACCATTGGTGAAAACCTTTATGCATTTGCCAAAACCTGACCTGTTAATTGTGCACTGTGGAGGTAATGATTTGGGCACTTTGACTGGGGTAGGTCTGGAAATGCTTTTAAAGGACACCTTTGAGCAATTGATGGCACTTTTTCCTCAGACTGCCTTGGTATATTCAAATATATGCCAAAGACAGAAATGGAGGTGGTCGAACCAATTTTGTCCACAAATTGAGAAATCGAGGAAGCATGTAAACAAATCTGTTTCAGCTTACATGAGAGACCATGGAATGGGCTCCCTGTACAACAATAACTTGCGTTACTACATGCAAGATATCTACAGAGGAGATGGAGTTCACTTCTCAGATGAGGGCAACAGAGTTTTCACTCTGAATTTAAGAATGTGCATTGGTACCTACTTATAAGTACCTAAATGTACCATAAACCCAAAAGCTCTTCTCAGAGCTACCCTACATCTGATCACTCACAATTATTATTGTACTCTAACTTTTTTCACTAATTTTCAAGAAAGTACGCTCCCCAGAACGCTTCCCGGTTCGCGAACCGAGCGCACTCCACGCAAAAAAACTAAAAAAACGGTATATATTTTTTTGCCCTGCGAGAACCTTTCAAAGCCTCCACATCAAACCTAGGGGGTCAGGGACGATCTACTATGCCCCCTTATGGTCATTTGCCCCTTCGCTTTGGCCTCCTCTTGTCTCTCGATCCTACCGAGAGACAAGATGGCGGCCGCTACGGACTGTTTGGAATGTTTACAGACGCCGAAAAACCAATCAGCTTCGCAAACCTCCGTAACGCGAAAAGTACGCGAAGCGGAGCGCTGTTACAGATATATATCTTTTTTTGAACGTTAATTTCTCAAAATCCACTGGAGCACATATATTGAGACCTAGCAAAGGCACATCGGGCTACCAGTCCCTACAATTTTGCCAAGTTTCGTGCAAATCCATTCAGCCGTTCGATTATTATTATTATTTTTTTTTTTGCCCCGCGGGGCCCTTTTAAAACCTCCACATCAAACCTAGGGGGTCAGCGAGGATCTACTATTCCCCCTTATGGTCATTTGCCCCTTCGCTTTCGCCTCCTCTTGTCTCTCGATCCTACCGAGAGACAAGATGGCGGCCGCTACGGACTGTTTGGAATGTTGACAGACGCCGGAGAACCAATCAGCTTCGCTTCACAAAGCTCCGTTGCGCGAAAAGTACGCGTCCTGGGCCGCTGCCCGGTCCGCTGTTACAGATATATATCTTTTTTTAAACGTTAATTTCTCAAAATCCACTGGAGCACATATATTGAGACCTACAAAAGGCACATCGGGCTACCAGTCCCTACAATTTTGCCAAGTTTCGTGCAAATCCATTCAGCCGTTCGGGCTAAAAGTGAGGCCAACCGCCCTATGGAAATTAACATGGGAAAAACGCGTTTTGGGACCCCCCTTTTTTCTCGGCCCCCCCTTGACGAACCCCCCCCAAATTTTCAAAGGCTGCTCAGAAACAAAATGTGCCATTTTCCTGAAAATTTCAGCCAATTCCGTCCACAAACGGCAAAGTTATTAGACATAGAATTTTCAAAAAACCCATAGAGAAAAAATCCTAACTATATATACCTACTGGCGACCGCCAGTAGGTAATATATATATATATATACATGTATATATTACCTACTGGCGGTCGCCAGTAGGTATGTATAGTTAGGATTTTTTCTCTATGGGTTTTTTGAAAATTCTATGTCTAATAACTTTGGCGTTTGTGGACGGAATCGGCTGAAATTTTCAGGAAAATGGCACATTTTGTTTCTGAGCAGCCCTTGAAAATTTGGGGGGGGTTCGTCCAGTGGGGGCCGAGAAAAAAGGGGGGTCCCAAAACGTGTTTTTAACATTGAGTTTTCCATAGGGCGGTTGGCCTCACTTTTAGCCCGAACGGCTGAATGGATTTGCACGAAACTTGGCAAAATTGTAGGGACTGGTAGCCCGATGTGCCTTTTGTAGGTCTCAATATATGTGCTCCAGTGGATTTTGAGAAATTAACGTTTAAAAAAAGATATATATCTGTAACAGCGGACCGGTTAGCGCTCTGGTTCGCGGACTTTTCGCGCAACGGAGCTTTGTGAAGCGAAGCTGATTGGTTCTCCGGCGTCTGTCAACATTCCAAACAGTCCGTAGCGGCCGCCATCTTGTCTCTCGGTAGGATCGAGAGACAAGAGGAGGTCAAAACAAAGGGGGAAATAACTATAAGGGGGCATAGTAGATCCTCGCTGACCCCCTAGGTTTGATGTGGAGGTTTTAAAAGGGCCCCGCGGGGCAAAAAAAAATAATAAAAATAATAATTGAACGGCTGAATGGATTTGCACGAAACTTGGCAAAATATTAGGGACTGGTAGCCCGATGTGCCTTTGCTAGGTCTCAATATATGTGCTCCAGTGGATTTTGAGAAATTAACGTTCAAAAAAAGATATATATCTGTAACAGCGCTCCGCTTCGCGTAACGGAGGTTTGCGAAGCTGATTGGTCATTCTGTCACTGGGCTATAGTTGGGCTACATCTGGCTGATATTTGGGCTACATTTGTTTTTTTGTGTGTCTGGCGGCCATCTTTGGGCTACATTGGGCTACATTGGGCTTCATTGGGCTACATTCGGCTAATTAGCAAATAGCTCATCGCAAACTAGGAATGGTAAAGAATCGCTATTTATTCCTTAAAGTTCGCTATTTAGGAAATGCAAATAACTTTTATGATACATATGGCGGTTCATCTCTAACAAGATAAGAAGCATAGGGATAGATTTATGATGACTGGCGCATCACCAGGGATGTGTTAGTCATTCTGTGCCGCTGTTCCGTCACCTATGGTGTGCTGCATTTACAATGCGGCGCATCATGGGGCAAAAACAGCACAGATGCGTGATGTATCTGTGCCGTAAAGGTGGCGCATTGCTGGAGTTGTATCGCAAGTGTGATGAAGCTCCAGCAAGGGTCGGGGGTGCCCCTGTCGCAGGGTTTCTGTTCTCACACAGAACTGTGGACAGAGGATTGGAACCTCGGCGAATTAGGGTGTCCCAAAACTCACGTTAGTAATCAAAAACTATTTAGCAAGCTAGGTACAGTGTCACATTGGATATAACAAACTCTCAATGTTTAGACATTCCAGAATATGAACTTATAGTACCTCAGGATACGTGGAACTCATGAACAGTCGGTCGTTATAGATTTCTTAGAAACCAGAACATGGAGTTAAGAAGAACACATGTGTATTTGAAATGTTTATTTACTAATGCCGTCTTCTCAGGCGTAGTACCTTAGATAATAAAAGTACACATATTATCAGTAGCAAAATTACCAGCATAGTTACTAGTACATAAAAAGTGAATGGTGATAGTATGTTAACATGCTGTAAATGAATAAGAGTTAGCAACACTTATAAGCAGCCGCGGGCCGTGGAGGGAGTTACGGTGAGGCAGGGAGGCGGGGAGGGGGAGAAGCAGGGTGGAGAATACAAGTACACATATTATCAGTAGCAAAATTACCAGCATAGTTACTAGTACATAAAAAGCGAATGGTGACAGTATGTTAACATGCTGTAAATGAATAAGAGTTAGCAACACTTATAAGCAGCCGCGGGCCGTGGAGGGAGTTACGGTGGGGCAGGGAGGCGGGGAGGGGGAGGGGCAAGGTAGAGAGGGCTCCACCCTGCTTCTCCCCCTCCCCGCCTCTCTGCCCCATCGTAACTCCCTCCACGGCCCGCGGCTGCTTATATCTCACCCTCCCTAATACACATATTATATTATTTGCTAAGAAGGTCTCTTTGTGTTGGTTTAGGGCGTGCCCATACTTTAGTGTCTTAGATTTGAAGGAATCACATCAGCATACACCAGCTCTCTCTTCATGTGAACCGCATCAACTGTTGTGTATGTGTGTTCGGCAAAGCAATATAAAACCCGCCTCATGCCCAGAATTGGCAGAAGTTGCACTTATGTTATGAGTATGAAGTCGTGGAGATCAGACCTCATAACAATTCTGTATCGTGTTGTTCTTGAAACTTTAGCACTCGCTGTACAGATATAGTTTAACAAGTAAAGCAGATAGTAGACCAATAACATATTATTCTCATGTAAACCACGATGAACTACTAGGTGGAAAGCTAAAGCAACAACTAAGTGTCGTGTGCAGAAGTTGCAAAAAAGGAAAAATGGCGTTTAAACCGGTAATGAGCCCATGCTAACTTAACACGGTGTAAAGATATCCAGGACCTAGATGACACCTCCTCATGATCCGGAAACGAACTGAATAAGATAATAGAAGTGCCATCTCATGAGAGCAGATTGCAAGTTTATATGTGGACGGTCCGCAAGGTAAAGCATTAAAAACTAGGAAAATTCAATGCTAAAGAAAAATAAAACAGCCAAGTACTTTATCGAGTCTTAAGCCAATAGGCAAGGTAAATAATAAAAACTTGACAAATAAGTCAATGAATTGTCAATGAAATGCTAGTACTCAGCATATGAAACATGAAAAAGGTCTATGACATAACTGTGTATGCAAAATAAGCTGCAACAGCCTCCAATAGGAAGTCACCGTCTTCATCCGAAAACAGTTCAGCCATCCAATTTAAAAGCGGAAAAGAACATACGTGCTCTCCCAGCACCGGATCCTCTATCACCATCAGAGGACAGCTCGGTGGGTTTTCAAGAAAGCTGTGTTCCAAGAAAGACTGTGCTGCCGCCAGTAAATTCCAGGGACCAAGTAGTCCATGCATCAATGCCACAGCCATAATCCTTTCGCCAGGACAAATCAACTCGTGAGTAATGATAGGAGTCATCAGCTGATTAAAGTCGACGTCAGGAGAAACCGGTCCGCAGAGACACAAATCAATGGCCCAATCGAAATCACAGGTCAGGCAGTGAAATACAGGCTGGACACAGGTGAAGTAGGAGAACCGAAAAGATAATCCATATGCCGTGCTTAATATCGCCAACGGCATTGTGCCATAATATTCTAGCATGCGATTGCGGAACAGTGTCAGCAGCTGCAGGGTCGGAGGTTGCATAGGAGGGACATCCATATTTAAAAATGTAAAAAAGCACAAGAGCGTCCGCTGGTAATGCAAGTAAAAATGCAATCCACGAAGCAGAGTGGAGAAAATGGAATGAAAGGGAGCAGGGATGACTCCAAAGATTTTCTCAAATGAAGTCACGAGACCACTGGTAACAACTTTAAAAAAGTGTGCCAGGGATTTTGTGTAGGATGCGTTAAAGATAGTCGGAAACATGTTGCTGAAATTGAAAGGCAAACCTGTGTACGGGTGTTCGCTATGTGAAGTACGAAAGTTTCACGGGCCGAACTCAAGGCCACCTCTCTCTGAGACAAAAGAGCTCTTATTCTTGTCATGCCGTTGAAACGTGTCCCAAGGTTGGTATTTGTGGCCAGATTGAAAACTCCCTATGTTCATGTGTGGGAGGAAATAGAACATTTCTGCAGCAAATAACCCGTTCACTTACTGTTACGATAAAAGGAATACTTTTTAATTAACTCAGAACAATCTTCATTATTGAGCATCAAATAACTACCATTTTCCAACAACTTGAACGTGGGGATGATAGCAGGAACTGGCGTGCCTTGCAACACGCAAGCCATATTTGGTCGGTGTTTGTTGCATGAATCGTGTAACTGTATGTGCCTACACATTAGTGAATGATCTGGCGTCTCAGTGCATTCCTCTCCATTCAGATAAACTTCTTGATCATCTTTGAAACATCTGTATGTGTATGGAAGCGACCAGACCTCATGAACAAAAGCACTACCTAAAGGTTCATAAAGACCTATTGGTATATATTTCATACAATTTGAAAACTTATATAAAGCAAAAGGCAGCGTTATTAAACCGTGGATAAGGCATGTTGCCAAAAAACCCGCAATCCTCTGCTGATGATGTCACTGAGCATGTCATGAATGATGTAATATGTGACATCATCAGTAGTGGATTATGGGTAATAGTATCTCTAGTTTACTCCCCTATAGCTGTCTTTCTTTTAACATAAGTGTGTGTTTCCTTCCCTTATACTTACTGTTTTTGGTTCGCTTCCAGTTCGCGTACCAGCGAGCGAACTAGGAAGCGAACTAAGAGAAATAGAGGTTGGCACAGTTCCAAATATTGTACCAATTTTTTAATAACGGGGAGGTAGTTCTGAAAAGAACTTTTTTTTTTATTTTTCTGAACATTTTTTTACTGTTTTTGAATTTTTCGGAACAGTTTTATATTTTTTTGGGTTTTTCTTGGAGGGGGCAATGAAAACGATTCATTGTAAAGGGCTCAACAGGAGCAACAAAACAAAAAAAAGAAGTATTTATTATTTTGGGCGTTTCGGACAAACTTGCATATGATAGTCAATAGCTCTGTTGATCAGAGTGATGCTTCTTTCTCCGTAGGAAATGAATCCATCGCAAAATACGCAGGTGTGTTTTACTTCACCAAATCTCATTTGTATATTTGGCACCATCTCCCTGCCCTCTGGTCCCGTTACTTCCGGTACAACAGATCTTCTGGCCATAATAGGGAGATTATCTAGGTCGTTCCGAAACTGTGCAGCACTGTAGTTGTTAGGATGCCACCTAGTCATATGGCGATGCATTGTGTAGTTTCCGAAACTGTATTTTTTGTCGGTCCCTCTGGACAGTCTATCTTGACATATAAGGCAAGTTACGTATCTTGCATTTACTTTTTTCTGACCTTTGGGAATTTTAAAAAATTGCCAAATGAAGTTTTCTTTCCGGTGAGACGTCTTGGGCTGCTCAGGCAAAAACTGCCTCTCTTCGTGCTCGTCCTCCTGTTCCTCTTCTTCTTCTTCTTGTTGAATTACAACTTGAGCAGGTGGTCCACTCTTCCTTGGATGTGGTGGAGGTGGTGGGGAAGCACCAGCTGAAGCTACTAAAGAAGCCATTGCTCAGTGATCACAAAGGGTCTTTCTCTCACAATGATGAAAGTCAGAGTGAGGAAAGAAGGAGGGATTTTCATCATTTGGGAAAAACAAGAGTTCTCAACCAATCAAAAGTGTTCATTTTAGATTATATGACCTAGTCTTACATCATTAGGAAACCAAAAGTGAAATGAACCAATGAAAAGTGTTATTACCAAGTCACATGACTTGCTGTGTTTACGTTAAGCGCTTTGCAGGGCCTCCCGGTTTGCTTCCAGAAACCTGCGCTTTGGCACTCGCTTCGCGTACCAGTTTGCTAACGTAGCACGTCATATGACGTATCAAGCGACAACGTGGAACGTCATGCGGACGGGAGGCGTCACGATGTTGTTTTCTAACGCGGCACTTGCGGTAAAGAAACGTTTACCGGCTCGCGGTCTATTTCGCGGCATCAAGGTCAGCTAACGGGAAGCTTCCCGATTCGCGAAGCGGGAACGAAGAAAAAAAAATATTTTAAAAAAAAATTATTCATAAACATATAAAATATATTTTTGGATTTAAAGAAGAATACATTTTACAGCTACAGATATTAGCTGTTAAAAAACCAATGAAATTCACAGAAAAAACCATAGGTTATAGACCATATATAGTTAGGAATTAGCATTTACAAAACCTTGAAAATTCACTGAAAAAACCATAGGTTATAGACCATATATAGTTAGGAAATAGCATTTAGAAAACCTTATTTTACTCACACAAAACCATTGAAATTCCATATATAGTTAGTTGCACTAACTATATATCGCGCACCTGCAATCCACTGCTGATGATGTCACATATTACATCATTCATGACATGGTCAGTGACATCACTGATGACATCACTGATGACATCTCAAATGACATCACTGATGACATCACTGATGACAACATCCAGTGACTGTATGCTTCTGTAAAGTTAAAATATGTCTTACATATTGAAGAATGAGTGGATGTATAAGTGTCTGGATGAAGGATTTAGTAGGTGCATGACTGACTGTATAAGTGAGTGATTAAATGTGTCTCACTGAGTGCATGGGTTAGTGACTAAACTGTTTTAAATTGTGCATCATTGTGTCTGTTGTTTTGTAATCTGATGCATGTGTTGATCATTAGCTATATGACTAACTATATGGGTTATTGATTAGTTGCCCAAGTATTTGTATGGGAGACTGAGTGTGTGTGTGGGTGTCTGGGAGGTGTATGACTCTGTGCATAGATGTGTGAGCAGTTGATTCACTAGATGTATGGGTTCAAAAGTGCATGTGGAAACATCTGTATGGGCGGTTGACTGTGTGCATGAGTGTATTGGTGAGTGAATGGATATCTCAGTGCTACATGTCAAAGTAAGTACATATGTAAAACACAGTACATGTGATAGTTGACATATATAAATAACTGTGCATAAGAGCCAGTGAATGTGTGAGTGGCTGTATGGATTATTGTGAACTTGTATCAGGGATTGTATAACAGAGTAAATATGTGTTATTATATGTTCCAATAAGTAAGGTGTGTATAACTATATAGTTGAGGAAATCGAGGTGTGATTGATTCTTTGCAAGACTGACTAGGTGTGTGAGTAACTGCATGGATGAGTGACAGTCTGTGAGTGTCTGTTTACACTGAGTGTATCTAAGGTTATATTAGAGTCTGAAGAGGTTCATTGTATCATCACATGAATGATGTCATCAGTGATGTGATCAGTAATGTCAAATGAGATGTCATCAGTGATGTCATCAGTGATGTCATTTGAGATGTCATCAGTGATGTCATCAGTGATGTCACTGACCATGTCATGAATGATGTAATATGTGACATCATCAGCAGTGGATTGCAGGTGCGCGATATATAGTTAGTGCAACTAACTATATATGGAATTTCAATGGTTTTGTGTGAGTAAAATAAGGTTTTCTAAATGCTATTTCCTAACTATATATGGTCTATAACCTATGGTTTTTTCAGTGAATATATATATATATGTATATATATATATATATATATATTTATATATATATATATTACCTACTGGCGGTCGCCAGTAGGTATATATAGTTAGGATTTTTTCCCTATGGGATTTTTGAAAATTCTATGTCTAATAACTTTGGCGTTTGTGGACGGAATTGGCTGAAATTTTCAGCAAAATGGAACATTTTGTTTCTGAGCAGCCACTGGAAATTTGGGGGGAGTTGGTCCAGGGGGGGCCGAGAAAAAAGGGGGGTCCCAAAACGTGTTTTTAACATTGAGTTTTCCATAGGGCGGTTAGCCTCATTTTTAGCCCGAACGGCTGAATGGATTTGCACGAAACTTGGCAAATTTGTAGGGACTGGTAGCCCGATGTGCCTTTTGTAGGTCTCAATGTATGTGCTCCAGTGGATTTTGAGAAATTAACGTTCAAAAAAAGATATATATCTAGATCCGCGCCTGGAGCGCTCCCGGATACGCGTACGGGAGAGCGCTCCAGGCGCGCCACGCGACTTGCGCACGGCAAGCTGATTGGTTCTCGGGTGTCTATAAACATTCGAAACAGTCCGCAGCGGCCGCCATCTTGTGTCTCGGTAGGATTGAGACACAAGAGGTGGCAAAAATCAAAGGGGGAAATGAGCAAGAGGGAGCAGGGTACACACCCCCTGACCCCCTAGGTTTCATGTGGGGGCCATAAAAGGCTCCCGCGGGTGAAAAAAATAAATAAAAAAAAAATCGATTTTCGCGGGGGTGAGCGCCCGGTACGCGCACCGGGGAGCGTACGGGGGAGCGTACCATGGAGATTAAAAATGACAGACTTTAAAAAAAATAAAGCTTCTTTTTAAAAATTGGAGGTAGTTCTGAAAAGAACTTTTTTTTTCATTTTGTTGTTTTATATATATTTTTTTTTTGTTTTTTTTGTTTTATATTTTTTTAGACTTTTTAAAACAATTTTATATTTTTTTTGTATTTTTTTCAAGGGAAAAACAAAAACAAGGATTGCAAAACTGCTCAACAGGAGCAAAAAAAATTGGAAATTTAGGGACTGGAAGAGCAGCGGTGTTGCTGTTTCTTTAGAGCAATCAGTTCAACACTCTGCTCCCCATAGCAGAGCAGTTCGTCACACTCTGCGCACAAAAATTTGATGCCCGCAAACACCGGCTGAATGTTAGGGATCATTCTTCCACGGGGTGGTCCCGAAGGTGTTGCTCCACCAGTGGAGGTGCTGCCGCCATCTGTTGGTACATTCCGTGCCAGCTCTCTGACACTCTCCCTGGCAAAGTTGTTAGGGTGTCTTCTTTTGACATGCCGGATCAAATTGGCATTGCCAAAACTATATTTTTTCAGAGGATTGCCTCTGGATAAACTACTCCCACATATTTTGCATGTTACTTTGGGAGCGTTCACTTTTTTCTGTCCTTCTGGGATGTCGTAAAATTTCCAAATGAAATGGGTTTTTTTCTTTTGCTGAGGAGGGTCCTCATCCAAAAATCCCTCTGAATCACTGCTGGATGACTCTCTTGCAGCCATTGCTGGAGATCAGAAAAGTAGGAGATAGAGTAGACACAACAGCTCTTGCTCTCTCCAAGTACAAAGCAATAGTGAGAGAAATGGGTGGGTTTCACACAATTTGGAAAAAAAAAAGTTCTGAACCAATGAAAAGTGTTATTTTAAAGTCACATGGTTTGACGCGCTTACGCTACGCGCCCGGGGCGCGTCCCGGGCGTGTATCGTAAGCGCATCGGGGCGCTTACGTTGCGCGATCGTATGCGCTTCCGGGTGCGCTTACGCGGTGCGTCATAAGACGCATCTCGCGGCTACGCGATACGTGTCTTATGACGCAAGGCGTGGCGGCTACGCGATACGTCACGATGTTGTTTTCGTTCTCGACAATAGCGCTTCCGGGACGCGCATTAGTACGCGCCTCGGGGCGCGCCGCCAGATTGCGCTTACCCGTGCGTTCACCTGTCCGCGCCCCGGGAGCGCACTAAAAATAATATTAAAAAAAAATAAAAAAATTATAAAATATAAAATTAGATTTAAAATGTATTATTTTTATAAAGATTTGCTATTAAAAAACCTATGAAATTCACTGAAAAAACCATAGGTTATAGACCATATATAGTTAGGAATTAGCATTTACAAAACCTTGAAAATTCACTGAAAAAACCATAGGTTATAGACCATATATAGTTAGGAATTAGCATTTAAAAAACCTTATTTTACTCACACAAAACCATTGAAATTCCATATATAGTTAGTTGCAGTAACTATATATCGCGCACCCGCAATCCACTGCTGATCATGTCACATATTACATCATTCATGACATGGTCAGTGACATCACTGATGACATCACTGATGACATCTCAAATGACATCACTGATGACATCACTGATGACATCTCAAATGACATCAGTGATGACATCATGACACACCAATACCAGTTACTACATACGCACTCACTGATTCCTACGTCTACACACACATTCACTCATTCACCCATACAATCACTCATAAATACAGTCACTCATTATTACAACACTATCATATGCACTCATACACCTAGTCAGTCCTGTGAAGAATCAATCACACTTCGATTTCCTCATCTATACAGTTAAACACAGAACACCATACTTTTCACACATAAACTAACACATACTTACTCTCTTATACAATCACTGATACAAGTACACATTGATATGCACAGTCACACACCTCCCAGCCAGCCACACACACACTCAGTCTTCCATACATCCACTCATTCTTCAATATGTAAAACATATTTAAACTTTACAAAAACACACAGACACTAGATGATGTCATCAGTGATGTCACTGACCATGTCATGAATGATGTAATATGTGACATGATCAGCAGTGGATTGCGGGTGCGCGATATATAGTTACTGCAACTAACTATATATGGAATTTCAATGGTTTTGTGTGAGTAAAATAAGGTTTTTTAAATGCTAATTCCTAACTATATATGGTCTATAACCTATGGTTTTTTCAGTGAATATATATATATATATATACCCAACACAAGCAGGTTAGCCCCAAGGTTAAAGTTTAGCCACAAGAAGTTTAATCGGCATTTGAAAATTTGCATCCATTTCACAGCTTGCCAGCAGGGAAACACACAACTGCAGTCTTCGAGATTAATGTCAGCCTGACGCGTTTCAGGATTTCCTCATCCTTTCATCAGAGGCAAAGTTCAGAGGATGTTAGCAGACAGCTTTTCACAGCGCACATTCGTAGATATTTTAAACACCTGCCTCAGTGGGCGTGTCATTTCGCAAGGCCTGCTGGTCTTTGCAGTGCGCCACATCTTCCCCTCGTGGGTGCTGCCTCTAAAACCTTCAATTTCGAACTGGAATAAAGTTCCAAGTGGAGGGAAGTACCGCACCAGGTGTCGCCTGCCTTGCTTTATAGCAGTGAAATTAATGCCATAGACAGCACCATCCTGCATATGGCAACTGCCCTCTTCATTCAGGCGGTGGGCTTTAACTTCTCGGCTGGGCATCAGCCGTAAAACATTCAACACAAGCAGGTTAGCCCCAAGGTTAAAGTTAAGCCACAAGAAGTTTAATCGGCATTTGAAAATTTGCATCCATTTCACAGAGGATGTTAGCAGACAGCTTTAAACAGACCAGCAGGCCTTGCGAAATGACACGGCCACTGAGGCAGGTGTTTATAATATCTACGAATGTGCACTTTGAAAAGCTGTCTGCTAACATCCTCTGCACTTTGCCTCTGATGAAAGGATGAGGAAATCCTGAAACGCGTCAGGCTGACATTAATCTCGAAGACTGCAGTTGTGTGTTTCCGTGCTGGCAAGCTGTGAAATGGATGCAAATTTTCAAATGCCGATTAAACTTCTTGTGGCTTAACTTTAACCTTGGGGCTAACCTGCTTGTGTTGGATGTTTTACGGCTGATGCCCAGCCGAGAAGTTAAAGCCCACCGCCTGAAAGCGGGTCCCTGCAGGCTCATTTTTTTGCTTGCAGCCAGGAATGAAGAGGGCAGTTGCCATATGCAGGATGGTGCTGTCTATGGCATTAATTTCACTGCTATAAAGCAAGGCAGGCGACACCTGGTGTGGTACTTCCCTCCACTTGGAACTTTATTCCAGTTCGAAATTGAAGGTTTTAGAGGCAGCACCCACGAGGGGAAGATGTGGCGCACTGCAAAGACCAGCAGGCCTTGCGAAATGACACGCCCACTGAGGCAGGTGTTTATAATATCTACGAATGTGCGCTGTGAAAAGCTGTCTGCTAACATCCTCTGAACTTTGCCTCTGATGAAAGGATGAGGAAATCCTGAAACGCGTCAGGCTGACATTAATCTCGAAGACTGCAGTTGTGTGTTTCCCTGCTGGCAAGCTGTGAAATGGATGCAAATTTTCAAATGCCGATTAAACTTCTTGTGGCTTAACTTTAACCTTGGGGCTAACTTGCTTGTGTTGGATATTTTACGGCTGATGCCCAGCCGAGAAGTTTAAGCCCACCGCCTGAAAGCGGGTCCCTGCAGGCTCATTTTTTTGCTTGCAGCCAGGAATGAAGAGGGCAGTTGCCATATGCAGGATGGTGCTGTCTATGGCATTAATTTCACTGCTATAAAGCAAGGCAGGCGACACCTGGTGTGGTACTTCCCTCCACTTGGAACTTTATTCCAGTTCAAAATTAAAGGTTTTAAAGGCAGCACCCACGAGGGGAAGATGTGGCGCACTGCAAAGACCAGCAGGCCTTGCGAAATGACACACCCACTGAGGCAGGTGTTTATAATATCTACGAATGTGCGCTGTGAAAAGCTGTCTGCTAACATCCTCTGAACTTTGCCTCTGATGAAAGGATGAGGAAATCCTGAAACGCGTCAGGCTGACATTAATCTCGAAGCCTGCAGTTGTGTGTTTCCCTGCTGGCAAGCTGTGAAATGGATGCAAATTTTCAAATGCCGATTAAACTTCTTGTGGCTTAACTTTAACCTTGGGGCTAACCTGCTTGTGTTGGATATATATATATACATACACTCATATACTCACGATTCAGCAGCGCTAGGAAGATGAATGCAAGCAAATAGCCCCTTCATTCGTGGGGGACCCTCTGAAATAACTTTCCTACTCAACTAAGTCACTTTTTGATATTGGGTTTGAATCTTACCATTTCTGTCTCCTCCTTTCATCATTCTAAGGTTGATAACCGGGTTAGGTGATCATAAGAACACTAATTATGAACGCACTGAAGGCAATACACTTTACTCCGTGTGCTGTATAATTTATCAATATAAGCGGTATGGATGGTTAGCTGTCCTCTGTGCCACAGTTTTCCACCAATGAGTGTCCAATGACTTCCTAGTTTTGTCAATGGCCTATCTGTGGTGTTGCTCTGAAAATATACCCTCGTGGACAGCTTCCCATCTTTAATGTCTGTTATATTTGGGACCCTTACACTGTTGTTGTTTGCTGCAAGGAAGCAGTCCTTCTTCCCCACAGAGAAAGATGTGCAAAGCGCCACTGGAGGGACCCCAGTTTTCCCAAAAATAAATATGTACACACAGCCACGACAATCCCTGTCTATCATCTGAAAATGACAGTTGCTAATCCGTCGACAGCCGTACATGCCTCTCCTGTGAGCACAAATTGCCCCTCACTGGTTGAAAATCTCCTCTGCCCCCAACAGAGGCCTGGCACTGAGGGTCACCGGGCGAGCCAGTGGCTGCTTGTTAAGCTGCAGCCTGGTAAGAGCCCGGGTAATTGTGGCAGGGAAGGGGGGAATTCTGCTCCTCTTTCCCCCCTCTGTCTTCTGCAGAGAAACAGGAGGAAAAATAGAGCAATAACTTGATGTAAAGGCTGCTGCCACAGAGAAATTAAATCTGACAGAAATTAGTGCATCTTAGGAGGTAAAGAGCTTCTCAGTGTTGAACAGTAAATGGAGCGTTAGCAATTATGGGAACTGATAAAAGTATGCAGGTTTTCAAACAGCAGGTTAACAAGCGCTTCCCCTAGAGCCCCCACCCCGAGTTTTTTCCATAACATGCTGGAGATGTTTTGGACAGCGCAGGCAAGGGGGGAGCCCCGGGGAGTAGACACCTAAGGAGGGCGATTGGTTGGGGAAAAGGACACAAGAGTGAGAAATGTTCAGAGTGGGAACTATAGAAACAAGCACTGCCTAAGCAGTTCTCAGCATGGGCAATCGGCAGAGTGAAGAGGCAGGGGCTATGGGGTGAAAGTCAAACAAAGCCTCATTAACCGCATGCGTGCGGGCGGAATTCCGCTCGCACGCTGAGATATTGAAAAGCGCATGTTACGTGACGAGCTGGGCTCGTCATCAGCGTAGCAGGAGGCTACCTCATGACGAGCCCAGCTCATCATCAGCGTCGAAGGGGTTAACAAGTAAATGGTCTGTCAAAGACCTGTGAAGTACTCGGGTGCGGCTGTGTGCGCGCCCAAGCTGTCTCAGCCGGGCTGACACCTCTTAACCCTCCAAGGAGGGGGGAGACACCAGATGGTATTGATGTCAATGGCCAACAATACTAGTATTTTCCCGTTTTTAAATAAAAATACAGATAAAGGAAAACTTGTTTTCCGTCTGTATTTATATGTAAAAATCCGTTTAAACAGAAAACCGGGAGCCATTATTATGATCCGAAACCAGTTTAGGCTGTATCTCAACATTAACTTTACCTTACAGTGTAGATGCAACAAAAAAATAATCTAGCGGACAAATTTGGAGTGCAGAGCAGAAAAAAAGGTGAACCCAGGATCAACCGGATATAGTGAATTCCAAACCTCATATAATCCATGCTCTAAAATCAAACCCCTTAGTGAAGTATACACCATCCTTTTTCTGCCTACATATATGTTAGAAGATCTAATATCCAACCGGGCATCCATATGTATATTAAAATCGCCACACATTATTAGTGGTTGCACCCATTGAGCTAATTCTGTATTCAAAAAATTGAAGAGTTCAGCATCATCCAGATTAGGACCATATACATTACAAAGTGTAAATCTACACTGGCTGATCTTTAGTTCAGGGATAACCCAACGGCCCCATTTATCAGCTAAGGATTTAGTACAGACACCCAGACCTCTTCTCATCAATATCGCAACCCCTCTCTTAACACCAGTTTGCTTAGAGCATGCTACTAACTCTAACCCCAGGTTTTTCAAATACCACCTGTTGGCCCAAGCAACATGTGTTTCTTGTAAACACAATAAGTCAATGTGAAGCAACTGTACGATTCCAGCCAATATCTGCCTTTTCCTGGGATCATTAAGGCCACATATATTCAGAGAACACATTTTCACTTTCTTATCCATTTTCAAAGAGAACACCTATGTCACAATGACTAATCTACATAAATGTCCCCTCAGGAATTATTTCAAAACTCCTTTATCATTTATAAGTTGTCACAGTAAGTGAACGTAGGTTACGTAATACATGGGATATATCACAATACTTATTTATTCACAGTAAGATTTAGTTACGGCAACAACAATACTACTAACATTTCAAAATTCTCTTGTAAGCAGTATGTAACATCTTTTGCTTGTTTAGTATGGACAGTTGGTATACCATACAAAATATGATTTTTCAAAAACAATATGAAGCTATTTACAAAATAACAAAAAAGTTCACTTCTAAGCAAATCGATGTTAAGAAGCGTCGACGTTTCGGTCCACTATGGTGAAAACATTCCCAGGACCATCCTCAGGACGAAAAATTGTTGCACAGTTCTAATAACAATCAAACAAACAAACAATTAGACTTATTTTATCCCTGTATAAAGTATTGTCTGCTCACCCCAAAAAAACACTCCCAGAGTGAAACCTTAACCAAGGAATTTAATCATGTGACACCGTGTACCTAAATAGTGACAGATACCTAAATAAGTAAGTAAATACATAAATCAACCAGTAGCAGGTCAACCAACAACCAACAAAATTGTGCGCTTACCTAATACTTCCAAAAAGGGGGTGGTGATGATCCTTTGACTGGGTGAGAGTACTCTGCTTAATTCAGAGACTCTGTCCATCACCACCCCTTGTTGTAAATAATTTTACCTAATACTTCCAGCCGGAAGTATATATTTACAAATGTAATAAAATGAAAAAGCCTTATATTAAATATGGACAGCTGTTTCCACACGTTAAAAGAGCAAACAATACTTAGATTGCGTACTCACTCAGAGTTCGTGTCGACAATAGTTGAACCTGTACAATAAAACCATAATACAGGGTATGAAAACTGTGACCTTATATGACTAGATCACACATAAATGTATGTAGATGTAAAAGGAGACTCACGTGCTCCAGACGTATTTTACACTTAATACGGGGCTTTGTGTCTTCAAAGTACACCTATGGACAAAAAACAAATATGTATAATCCTGGATCCGAGCCAATCTCAGAAAAATGTCTAGAACTAGTTTCTAAACTGCCTCATATACACACGAAACCTACTTGCATCAGGAAGCAACTACTGCCTTCTCTGACCGACCGTTGATACTCGTCCACCCGAACAGGTGAAAACGCCGGTAAAAGAAGATGGCTCGCGATGACGTCAGCCGGGCATTAAAAGCGCGGCCATCTTAGAGTGGGAAGCTTAACATACAACTGTATACCGATATTTTTTAATTATACAGGCAAACATTCTGTATATTCTATCTAGGGCAGATCTAATCCCTATGAGACCACCAACGGATTTATCAGGCAGAAAAGGATTCACCAAAATCGCGGCCAATTCGTTTCAGGAATGGCGGCCATCTTTGAATGGAGTGTGGTGCCTATAATATAGGATAACCGAGGTGTTATAAACTCCACATTATAAGACCAAGTAGGTTTATTACAGACGAGGCAAAACACATCAAGCACTCAGATGTATACAGAAATTATAGAGTTGCAAGAGTATGCCATTCAATGAGGGAATTTAATCCCCTTGACACAGTGTCACATGACCAAATCCACCTGTTTTCCTTTAGAGTAAGCAGACGGTCCACATTGTGGTATCGCTTTGTACATACAACAGTATCCAACACAAACCATTGCATATCAGACGGTAGATGTGATTTCAGTTGGTAATGTTCCACCAATGGGGCAGTGATTACATTGCATCTTATGCGGGACTGATGCTGTAAGATACGTTTTTTGACCTCCTGTGTCGTTTTCCCAATATAATTTAGTCCACATGGGCAACGAAGACAATAAACAACATGTTTTGTACGACAATTCGAATGATGATACAGCTTGATTCTTTTGTCATTTATAATGCAATCCTTTGTTACACATGTCGTATCACAAGCAACACAGTTCCCACAGGGATAATGACCAGTGATAGGAGCTAGACCCCATTGTGTTTGAATGGAGCTTGGTGGAGGTTCTCTGTAAGCTCTGACCAGATGGTCTCGTAAATTTCTTCCTCTCTTGAACGCAAAACGCGGTTGAACTAAGAAAGGTTCCATCTTAATAATTAGATGCCAGTTCTGTCTGATTATCTTTTTAATCTGGTTAGATTCAGAACCGAAAGTCATGACACATGTGATAGATTGAGAGGGTGAAATATTCGATCTAGATGTATCATTTTTGGTCAATAGAGCACATCCGTCATAGTACCAGGCGCGTTTCATTGCTCGTTTCACTAGTCTGTAGGGATACGATCTTGTGACTAACTTAGTTTGTAGTAGTTTTGCCTCACGAAAATAATCCTCCCTTTTGGTACAATTGCGTCGTATGCGCAAAAATTGTCCAAAAGGGAGGTTATCCCTGAGATTGCGAGGATGAGAGCTATTGTATTTGAGTAACGTGTTCCTCGCAGTTGGTTTGGTGTATAGACTCATGGTTAAAGTATTATTGTCATTTGAAATTGTGAGGTCTAGAAAATCAATTGTTTGGTTGTTACTCTCTAGGAAATACGTAAAGTTTAATTTCTCAAAGGAAGAAAATACAATCTTGAAATCTCTATCCAGCCGTACTGACCTAATTGTGAAACCAGCAGACAAGGGGGGAGGTGTAATCCTACAGGATAAATGAGATTATGACTGTGAAGCCCTCAGACAACTCAACAATTCAGTTCATTACAGTAAACTGAGAGGTGACCCCACATCTAGAATTAGAAAGGAAATATTAGCTCTAACAACTACGGGCTTAGATGGGATGTGGTTGAGTAAAAAGGAGTTTGAATATCTCAATAAAAAAGACTATACAATTCCAGCTTTTTACACACTCCCAAAAATTCATAAACATAGCCAAAAACCACCAGGGAGGCCCATAGTGGCAGGCTGCCAATCCATACTACAACCATTGGCTGAATATGTTGCATTTTTTCTAAAGCCTTTCGTTCCCCAGAGTCGAGCGTATACACAGGATAGTAGAGATGTTATCGTAAAACTGGAAGGACAACCCTATGACCCTCTTTCAAATCTTCTGGTAACAATGGATATCGAAAGTTTATACTCGAGTATTCCCCAAAATGAGTCTCTCTTAGTGATTAGACAGACATTAGAGAAACGTACACGTCCCCATCAAGTACCAACAGATTTTATTGTACAATGTGCCAAGATTGCTTGAGAAGAAAATTATTTTCTCTTCGAACATGACTTCTATGTCCAACGACAGGGTGTGGCAATGGGCGCTATTTTTGCGCCGGACATCGCTAATTTATATGTGGCAGGTTTCGAAGACAACACGATTTATGAGAACAACCCCTACAGTCAGCACCTAATACATTACCTTAGGTACATAGATGACGTTTGCATAGTGTGGGGTGGCAATGGGGATACTCTGAAGGAGTTTCATATCTGGCTTAATCGACAAAACAGCCATTTACAATTTACCCTAGAGAGTAACAACCAAACAATTGATTTTCTAGACCTCACAATTTCAAATGACAATAATACTTTAACCATGAGTCTATACACCAAACCAACTGCGAGGAACACGTTACTCAAATACAATAGCTCTCATCCTCGCAATCTCAGGGATAACCTCCCTTTTGGACAATTTTTGCGCATACGACGCAATTGTACCAAAAGGGAGGATTCTTTTCGTGAGGCAAAACTACTACAAACTAAGTTAGTCACAAGATCGTATCCCTACAGACTAGTGAAACGAGCAATGAAACGCGCCTGGTACTATGACCGATGTGCTCTATTGACCAAAAATGATACATCTAGATCGAATATTTCACCCTCTCAATCTATCACATGTGTCATGACTTTCGGTTCTGAATCTAACCAGATTAAAAAGATAATCAGACAGAACTGGCATCTAATTAATAAGATGGAACCTTTCTTAGTTCAACCGCGTTTTGCGTTCAAGAGAGGAAGAAATTTACGAGACCATCTGGTCAGAGCTTACAGAGAACCTCCACCAAGCTCCATTCAAACACAATGGGGTCTAGCTCCTATCACTGGTCATTATCCCTGTGGGAACTGTGTTGCTTGTGATACGACATGTGTAACAAAGGATTGCATTATAAATGACAAAAGAATCAAGCTGTATCATCATTCGAATTGTCGTACAAAAAATTTTGTTTATTGTCTTCGTTGCCCATGTGGACTAAATTATATTGGGAAAACGACACAGGAGGTCAAAAAACGTATCTTACAGCATCAGTCCCGCATAAGATGCAATGTAATCACTGCCCCATTGGTGGAACATTACCAACTGAAATCACATCTACCGTCTGATATGCAATGGTTTGTGTTGGATACTGTTGTATGTACAAAGCGATACCACAATGTGGACCGTCTGCTTACTCTAAAGGAAAACAGGTGGATTTGGTCATGTGACACTGTGTCAAGGGGATTAAATTCCCTCATTGAATGGCATACTCTGGCAACTCTATATTTCTGTATACATCTGAGTGCTTGATGTGTTTTGCCTTGTCTGTAATAAACCTACTTGGTCTTATAATGTGGAGTTTATAACACCTCGGTTATCCTATATTATAGGCACCACACTCCATTCAAAGATGGCCGCCATTCCTGAAACGAATTGGCCGCGATTTTGGTGAATCCTTTTCTGCCTGATAAATCCGTTGGTGGTCTCATAGGGATTAGATCTGCCCTAGATAGAATATACAGAAGGTTTGCCTGTATAATTAAAAAATATCGGTATACAGTTGTATGTTAAGCTTCCCACTCTAAGATGGCCGCGCTTTTAATGCCCGGCTGACGTCATCGCGAGCCGTCTTCTTTTACCGGCGTTTTCACCTGTTCGGGTGGACGAGTATCAACGGTCGGTCAGAGAAGGCAGTAGTTGCTTCCTGATGCAAGTAGGTTTCGTGTGTATATGAGGCAGTTTAGAAACTAGTTCTAGACATTTTTCTGAGATTGGCTCGGATCCAGGATTATACATATGTGTTTTTTGTCCATAGGTGTACTTTGAAGACACAAAGCCCCGTATTAAGTGTAAAATACGTCTGGAGCACGTGAGTCTCCTTTTACATCTACATACATTTATGTGTGATCTAGTCATATAAGGTCATAGTTGTCATACCCTGTATTATGGTTTTATTGTACAGGTTCAACTATTGTGGACACGAACTCTGAGTGAGTACGCAATCTAAGTATTGTTTGCTCTTTTAACGTGTGGAAACAGCTGTCTATATTTAATATAAGGCTTTTTCATTTTATTACATTTGTAGATTCTTTTGGACATTGAGGTCCAGTTGACTAAATATATACTTCCGGCTGGAAGTATTAGGTAAGCGCACAATTTTGTTGGTTGTTGGTTGACCTGCTACTGGTTGATTTATGTATTTACTTACTTATTTAGGTATCTGTCACTATTTAGGTACACGGTGTCACATGATTAAATTCCTTGGTTAAGGTTTCACTCTGGGAGTGTTTTTTGGGGTGAGCAGACGATACTTTATACAGGGATAAAATAAGTCTAATTGTTTGTTTGTTTGATTGTTATTAGAACTGTGCAACAATTTTTCGTCCTGAGGATGGTCCTGGGAATGTTTTCACCATAGTGGACCGAAACGTCGACGCTTCTTAACATCGATTTGCTTAGAAGTGAACTTTTTTGTTATTTTGTAAATAGCTTCATATTGTTTTTGAAAAATCATATTTTGTATGGTATACCAACTGTCCATACTAAACAAGCAAAAGATGTTACATACTGCTTACAAGAGAATTTTGAAATGTTAGTAGTATTGTTGTTGCCGTAACTAAATCTTACTGTGAATAAATAAGTATTGTGATATATCCCATGTATTACGTAACCTATGTTCACTTACTGTGACAACTTATAAATGATAAAGGAGTTTTGAAATAATTCCTATGGGGACATTTATGTAGATTAGTCATTTTCATACCCAGTCCTCGAGGGATAATTGGGTGGCTCTGTCTTTTGTACTAATTGCTGGCGCAGGCACTAGCCTGCAAGGGCCCTTTTCTAACGAAAGTGGTTTGTTTTTTACACAGTATCTGTCTATTCACCTCGCATTTTTGTCATTTCTTTTGTTGTTTTTTCACCGTTTATTTAGTGTTTGTATCATTATATTTTGTTAATGTCTGAACAGGAAACTTTGACTTATACAGATGACTATATTGCTAAAATAGCAGGTGGCCCATCGTTGTTAGGCCCACAAAGCACTAATACGAATTTAAATACCCAACAGTCAGCTGCACGCAATAACTTAGAAAGATTACATAAAAAACTTATTCGCACAGAGTTACATGCGAAGTTCTTAACAGACTGCCTTAACAATAACATCATACCAGTAGGATTACAAGTCCGGAATATCCCCGTCATTTTTGTTGACGATGAAGACTACAAAATAGGATTTAGCTTTACCTCTAATAAATGCTCTAGAACCTGGATGGTTCTAAGCATTGAAACAGCTTTACGTCACTTCGAAAAACTAAAATTGGAAATTGCAGAAGTAGAAAAACGTATCCGCGAAGATCCAGTTGCCATAGACACAGACGACTTTCTAAAGAAACTAGATACCATCATCACTGATTTTCAGAGAAATAACATCCTCAAAAAAACTGAGAAACTACAGAAAGATTTGAAAAATTATAATAGGGAACGTACGTATCCTTATTTAAAAAAAGATTTTTTCCAACAAAATTCAAACCAGTCCAATTGGGTTCCAAAACATACCACCTTTTCAGAAACTGGTTCTTCTAGCTCAGACGACTCGACAGGCAGGACAGGGGGACCTAATTTCAGAGGCGGTAGAGGTGCAAATCCATCGACTCCTTTTTTATCGAGAGGCCAGCAACAACAGAGAGGACGCTCTCGGAACACCCGGAGTGGCTGGTATCGCAACCAGTATACGCCAGGTTACCGACAGACTCGCAACAACTTTTACGAGTGGTAACTAACAATCCTGGTACCCTGACCGACACTAATTTGAATATGGAGATTGTTCCCATATTCAATATATCATCACAAACACTAAGCTCAGAGGAAATAGGCGTTCTAAGCCATGGGTTATCTTTCGTTCCTACGAACAGAAATGATATATTCTCAACCCATGTGGAAATTTATAATTTTTTTAGAACTCTCCGCCTCAAACAGTTTTTTGTAAATTCACCATTGACACAGACAGTCAATGTAAGTGGTCTGAAGTGCCCTTCAACGTTCTTTCCCCAAACAAATACTATGCCAAAAGATTTAATCACTTTTGAGAACGTAGTTCTTAATGAAATTCAACAACTGTTCCGTGACAGGAAATACGTAAAGTTTAATTTCTCAAAGAAAGAAAATACAATCTTGAAATCTCTATCCAGCCGTACTGACCTAATTGTGAAACCAGCAGACAAGGAGGGAGGTATAATCCTACAGGATAAATGTGATTATGACTGTGAAGCCCTCAGACAACTCAACAATTCAGTTCATTACAGTAAACTGAGAGGTGACCCCACATCTAGAATTAGAAAGGAAATATTAGCTCTAACAACTACGGGCTTAGATGGGATGTGGTTGAGTAAAAAGGAGTTTGAATATCTCAATAAAAAAGACTATACAATTCCAGCTTTTTACACACTCCCAAAAATTCATAAACATAGCCAAAAACCACCAGGGAGGCCCATAGTGGCAGGCTGCCAATCCATACTACAACCATTGGCTGAATATGTTGCATTTTTTCTAAAGCCTTTCGTTCCCCAGAGTCGAGCGTATACACAGGATAGTAGAGATGTTATCGTAAAACTGGAAGGACAACCCTATGACCCTCTTTCAAATCTTCTGGTAACAATGGATATCGAAAGTTTATACTCGAGTATTCCCCAAAATGAGTCTCTCTTAGTGATTAGACAGACATTAGAGAAACGTACACGTCCCCATCAAGTACCAACAGATTTTATTGTACAATGTGCCAAGATTGCTTGAGAAGAAAATTATTTTCTCTTCGAACATGACTTCTATGTCCAACGACAGGGTGTGGCAATGGGCGCTATTTTTGCGCCGGACATCGCTAATTTATATGTGGCAGGTTTCGAAGACAACACGATTTATGAGAACAACCCCTACAGTCAGCACCTAATACATTACCTTAGGTACATAGATGACGTTTGCATAGTGTGGGGTGGCAATGGGGATACTCTGAAGGAGTTTCATATCTGGCTTAATCGACAAAACAGCCATTTACAATTTACCCTAGAGAGTAACAACCAAACAATTGATTTTCTAGACCTCACAATTTCAAATGACAATAATACTTTAACCATGAGTCTATACACCAAACCAACTGCGAGGAACACGTTACTCAAATACAATAGCTCTCATCCTCGCAATCTCAGGGATAACCTCCCTTTTGGACAATTTTTGCGCATACGACGCAATTGTACCAAAAGGGAGGATTCTTTTCGTGAGGCAAAACTACTACAAACTAAGTTAGTCACAAGATCGTATCCCTACAGACTAGTGAAACGAGCAATGAAACGCGCCTGGTACTATGACCGATGTGCTCTATTGACCAAAAATGATACATCTAGATCGAATATTTCACCCTCTCAATCTATCACATGTGTCATGACTTTCGGTTCTGAATCTAACCAGATTAAAAAGATAATCAGACAGAACTGGCATCTAATTAATAAGATGGAACCTTTCTTAGTTCAACCGCGTTTTGCGTTCAAGAGAGGAAGAAATTTACGAGACCATCTGGTCAGAGCTTACAGAGAACCTCCACCAAGCTCCATTCAAACACAATGGGGTCTAGCTCCTATCACTGGTCATTATCCCTGTGGGAACTGTGTTGCTTGTGATACGACATGTGTAACAAAGGATTGCATTATAAATGACAAAAGAATCAAGCTGTATCATCATTCGAATTGTCGTACAAAAAATTTTGTTTATTGTCTTCGTTGCCCATGTGGACTAAATTATATTGGGAAAACGACACAGGAGGTCAAAAAACGTATCTTACAGCATCAGTCCCGCATAAGATGCAATGTAATCACTGCCCCATTGGTGGAACATTACCAACTGAAATCACATCTACCGTCTGATATGCAATGGTTTGTGTTGGATACTGTTGTATGTACAAAGCGATACCACAATGTGGACCGTCTGCTTACTCTAAAGGAAAACAGGTGGATTTGGTCATGTGACACTGTGTCAAGGGGATTAAATTCCCTCATTGAATGGCATACTCTGGCAACTCTATATTTCTGTATACATCTGAGTGCTTGATGTGTTTTGCCTTGTCTGTAATAAACCTACTTGGTCTTATAATGTGGAGTTTATAACACCTCGGTTATCCTATATTATAGGCACCACACTCCATTCAAAGATGGCCGCCATTCCTGAAACGAATTGGCCGCGATTTTGGTGAATCCTTTTCTGCCTGATAAATCCGTTGGTGGTCTCATAGGGATTAGATCTGCCCTAGATAGAATATACAGAAGGTTTGCCTGTATAATTAAAAAATATCGGTATACAGTTGTATGTTAAGCTTCCCACTCTAAGATGGCCGCGCTTTTAATGCCCGGCTGACGTCATCGCGAGCCGTCTTCTTTTACCGGCGTTTTCACCTGTTCGGGTGGACGAGTATCAACGGTCGGTCAGAGAAGGCAGTAGTTGCTTCCTGATGCAAGTAGGTTTCGTGTGTATATGAGGCAGTTTAGAAACTAGTTCTAGACATTTTTCTGAGATTGGCTCGGATCCAGGATTATACATATGTGTTTTTTGTCCATAGGTGTACTTTGAAGACACAAAGCCCCGTATTAAGTGTAAAATACGTCTGGAGCACGTGAGTCTCCTTTTACATCTACATACATTTATGTGTGATCTAGTCATATAAGGTCATAGTTGTCATACCCTGTATTATGGTTTTATTGTACAGGTTCAACTATTGTGGACACGAACTCTGAGTGAGTACGCAATCTAAGTATTGTTTGCTCTTTTAACGTGTGGAAACAGCTGTCTATATTTAATATAAGGCTTTTTCATTTTATTACATTTGTAGATTCTTTTGGACATTGAGGTCCAGTTGACTAAATATATACTTCCGGCTGGAAGTATTAGGTAAGCGCACAATTTTGTTGGTTGTTGGTTGACCTGCTACTGGTTGATTTATGTATTTACTTACTTATTTAGGTATCTGTCACTATTTAGGTACACGGTGTCACATGATTAAATTCCTTGGTTAAGGTTTCACTCTGGGAGTGTTTTTTGGGGTGAGCAGACGATACTTTATACAGGGATAAAATAAGTCTAATTGTTTGTTTGTTTGATTGTTATTAGAACTGTGCAACAATTTTTCGTCCTGAGGATGGTCCTGGGAATGTTTTCACCATAGTGGACCGAAACGTCGACGCTTCTTAACATCGATTTGCTTAGAAGTGAACTTTTTTGTTATTTTGTAAATAGCTTCATATTGTTTTTGAAAAATCATATTTTGTATGGTATACCAACTGTCCATACTAAACAAGCAAAAGATGTTACATACTGCTTACAAGAGAATTTTGAAATGTTAGTAGTATTGTTGTTGCCGTAACTAAATCTTACTGTGAATAAATAAGTATTGTGATATATCCCATGTATTACGTAACCTATGTTCACTTACTGTGACAACTTATAAATGATAAAGGAGTTTTGAAATAATTCCTATGGGGACATTTATGTAGATTAGTCATTTTCATACCCAGTCCTCGAGGGATAATTGGGTGGCTCTGTCTTTTGTACTAATTGCTGGCGCAGGCACTAGCCTGCAAGGGCCCTTTTCTAACGAAAGTGGTTTGTTTTTTACACAGTATCTGTCTATTCACCTCGCATTTTTGTCATTTCTTTTGTTGTTTTTTCACCGTTTATTTAGTGTTTGTATCATTATATTTTGTTAATGTCTGAACAGGAAACTTTGACTTATACAGATGACTATATTGCTAAAATAGCAGGTGGCCCATCGTTGTTAGGCCCACAAAGCACTAATACGAATTTAAATACCCAACAGTCAGCTGCACGCAATAACTTAGAAAGATTACATAAAAAACTTATTCGCACAGAGTTACATGCGAAGTTCTTAACAGACTGCCTTAACAATAACATCATACCAGTAGGATTACAAGTCCGGAATATCCCCGTCATTTTTGTTGACGATGAAGACTACAAAATAGGATTTAGCTTTACCTCTAATAAATGCTCTAGAACCTGGATGGTTCTAAGCATTGAAACAGCTTTACGTCACTTCGAAAAACTAAAATTGGAAATTGCAGAAGTAGAAAAACGTATCCGCGAAGATCCAGTTGCCATAGACACAGACGACTTTCTAAAGAAACTAGATACCATCATCACTGATTTTCAGAGAAATAACATCCTCAAAAAAACTGAGAAACTACAGAAAGATTTGAAAAATTATAATAGGGAACGTACGTATCCTTATTTAAAAAAAGATTTTTTCCAACAAAATTCAAACCAGTCCAATTGGGTTCCAAAACATACCACCTTTTCAGAAACTGGTTCTTCTAGCTCAGACGACTCGACAGGCAGGACAGGGGGACCTAATTTCAGAGGCGGTAGAGGTGCAAATCCATCGACTCCTTTTTTATCGAGAGGCCAGCAACAACAGAGAGGACGCTCTCGGAACACCCGGAGTGGCTGGTATCGCAACCAGTATACGCCAGGTTACCGACAGACTCGCAACAACTTTTACGAGTGGTAACTAACAATCCTGGTACCCTGACCGACACTAATTTGAATATGGAGATTGTTCCCATATTCAATATATCATCACAAACACTAAGCTCAGAGGAAATAGGCGTTCTAAGCCATGGGTTATCTTTCGTTCCTACGAACAGAAATGATATATTCTCAACCCATGTGGAAATTTATAATTTTTTTAGAACTCTCCGCCTCAAACAGTTTTTTGTAAATTCACCATTGACACAGACAGTCAATGTAAGTGGTCTGAAGTGCCCTTCAACGTTCTTTCCCCAAACAAATACTATGCCAAAAGATTTAATCACTTTTGAGAACGTAGTTCTTAATGAAATTCAACAACTGTTCCGTGACAGGAAATACGTAAAGTTTAATTTCTCAAAGAAAGAAAATACAATCTTGAAATCTCTATCCAGCCGTACTGACCTAATTGTGAAACCAGCAGACAAGGAGGGAGGTATAATCCTACAGGATAAATGTGATTATGACTGTGAAGCCCTCAGACAACTCAACAATTCAGTTCATTACAGTAAACTGAGAGGTGACCCCACATCTAGAATTAGAAAGGAAATATTAGCTCTAACAACTACGGGCTTAGATGGGATGTGGTTGAGTAAAAAGGAGTTTGAATATCTCAATAAAAAAGACTATACAATTCCAGCTTTTTACACACTCCCAAAAATTCATAAACATAGCCAAAAACCACCAGGGAGGCCCATAGTGGCAGGCTGCCAATCCATACTACAACCATTGGCTGAATATGTTGAATTTTTTCTAAAGCCTTTCGTTCCCCAGAGTCGAGCGTATACACAGGATAGTAGAGATGTTATCGTAAAACTGGAAGGACAACCCTATGACCCTCTTTCAAATCTTCTGGTAACAATGGATATCGAAAGTTTATACTCGAGTATTCCCCAAAATGAGGCTCTCTTAGTGATTAGACAGACATTAGAGAAACGTACATGTCCCCATCAAGTACCAACAGATTTTATTGTACAATGTGCCAAGATTGCTTTAGAAGAAAATTATTTTCTCTTCGAACATGACTTCTATGTCCAATGACAGGGTGTGGCAATGGGCGCTATTTTTGCGCCGGACATCGCTAATTTATATGTGGCAGGTTTCGAGGACAACACGATTTATGAGAACAACCCCTACAGTCAGCACCTAATACATTACCTTAGGTACATAGATGACGTTTGCATAGTGTGGGGTGGCAATGGGGATACTCTGAAGGAGTTTCATATCTGGCTTAATCGACAAAACAGCCATTTACAATTTACCCTAGAGAGTAACAACCAAACAATTGATTTTCTAGACCTCACAATTTCAAATGACAATAATACTTTAACCATGAGTCTATACACCAAACCAACTGCGAGGAACACGTTACTCAAATACAATAGCTCTCATCCTCGCAATCTCAGGGATAACCTCCCTTTTGGACAATTTTTGCGCATACGACGCAATTGTACCAAAAGGGAGGATTCTTTTCGTGAGGCAAAACTACTACAAACTAAGTTAGTCACAAGATCGTATCCCTACAGACTAGTGAAACGAGCAATGAAACGCGCCTGGTACTATGACCGATGTGCTCTATTGACCAAAAATGATACATCTAGATCGAATATTTCACCCTCTCAATCTATCACATGTGTCATGACTTTCGTTTCTGAATCTAACCAGATTAAAAAGATAATCAGACAGAACTGGCATCTAATTAATAAGATGGAACCTTTCTTAGTTCAACCGCGTTTTGAGTTCAAGAGAGGAAAAAATTTACGAGACCATCTGGTCAGAGCTTACAGAGAACCTCCACCAAGCTCCATTCAAACACAATGGGGTCTAGCTCCTATCACTGGTCATTATCCCTGTGGGAACTGTGTTGCTTGTGATACGACATGTGTAACAAACGATTGCATTATAAATGACAAAAGAATCAAGCTGTATCATCATTCGAATTGTCGTACAAAAAATGTTGTTTATTGTCTTCGTTGCCCATGTGGACTAAATTATATTGGGAAAACGACACAGGAGGTCAAAAAACGTATCTTACAGCATCAGTCCCGCATAAGATGCAATGTAATCACTGCCCCATTGGTGGAACATTACCAACTGAAATCACATCTACCGTCTGATATGCAATGGTTTGTGTTGGATACTGTTGTATGTACAAAGCGATACCACAATGTGGACCGTCTGCTTACTCTAAAGGAAAACAGGTGGATTTGGTCATGTGACACTGTGTCAAGGGGATTAAATTCCCTCATTGAATGGCATACTCTGGCAACTCTATAATTTCTGTATACATCTGAGTGCTTGATGTGTTTTGCCTTGTCTGTAATAAACCTACTTGGTCTTATAATGTGGAGTTTATAACACCTCGGTTATCCTATATTATAGGCACCACACTCCATTCAAAGATGGCCGCCATTCCTGAAACGAATTGGCCGCGATTTTGGTGAATCCTTTTCTGCCTGATAAATCCGTTGGTGGTCTCATAGGGATTAGATCTGCCCTAGATAGAATATACAGAAGGTTTGCCTGTATAATTAAAAAATATCGGTATACAGTTGTATGTTAAGCTTCCCACTCTAAGATGGGCGCGCTTTTAATGCCCGGCTGACGTCATCGCGAGCCGTCTTCTTTTACCGGCGTTTTCACCTGTTCGGGTGGACGAGTATCAACGGTCGGTCAGAGAAGGCAGTAGTTGCTTCCTGATGCAAGTAGGTTTCGTGTGTATATGAGGCAGTTTAGAAACTAGTTCTAGACATTTTTCTGAGATTGACTCGGATCCAGGATTATACATATGTGTTTTTTGTCCATAGGTGTACTTTGAAGACACAAAGCCCCGTATTAAGTGTAAAATACGTCTGGAGCACGTGAGTCTCCTTTTACATCTACATACATTTATGTGTGATCTAGTCATATAAGGTCATAGTTTTCATACCCTGTATTATGGTTTTATTGTACAGGTTCAACTATTGTGGACACGAACTCTGAGTGAGTACGCAATTTAAGTATTGTTTGCTCTTTTAACGTGTGGAAACAGCTGTCTATATTTAATATAAGGCTTTTTCATTTTATCACATTTGTAGATTCTTTTGGACATTGAGGTCCAGTTGACTAAATATATACTTCCGGCTGGAAGTATTAGGTAAGCGCACAATTTTGTTCGTTGTTGGTTGACCTGCTACTGGTTGATTTATGTATTTACTTACTTATTTAGGTATCTGTCACTATTTAGGTACACAGTGTCACATGATTAAATTCCTTGGTTAAGGTTTCACTCTGGGAGTGTTTTTTGGGGTGAGCAGACGATACTTTATACAGGGATAAAATAAGTCTAATTGTTTGTTTGTTTGATTGTTATTAGAACTGTGCAACAATTTTTCGTCCTGAGGATGGTCCTGGGAATGTTTTCACCATAGTGGACCGAAACGTCGACACTTCTTAACATCGATTTGCTTAGAAGTGAACTTTTTTGTTATTTTGTAAATAGCTTCATATTGTTTTTGAAAAATCATATTTTGTATGGTATACCAACTGTCCATACTAAACAAGCAAAAGATGTTACATACTGCTTACAAGAGAATTTTGAAATGTTAGTAGTATTGTTGTTGCCGTAACTAAATCTTACTGTGAATAAATAAGTATTGTGATATATCCCATGTATTACGTAACCTATGTTCACTTACTGTGACAACTTATAAATGATAAAGGAGTTTTGAAATAATTCCTGAGGGGACATTTATGTAGATTAGTCATTATCATACCCAGTCCTCGAGGGATAATTGGGTGGCTCTGTCTTTTGTACCTATGTCACAAGGCTTCAGAGGCATAATTAAAACATATCCATTCAAACATTCCCTTTTATCCTTCCCTTTTCTATTTATTGTTAACATCATCTGAACACAAATAACCATTTTACCATACATCTTGTCTGCATCTTGTCTGCAGCTGATTTTTCACCCCCCAGCACCAACACCCCAAACCCCCCACCTTGACCCCACACCCCTCCCTCTTATCCCCCCTGCCCCCCCCCACCCACCCAGCAATCCCGTCCCACCATATGAGGCCCAGGGACCATCAGTGCCTGCAAGTGAAGGACAGTTCCGTACCACCCACCCGCGAATCTCCAGAAGAGAAAAAAGAGAAAAAGCCCCTTCGTTAAAGGAAACAAACAAATTTAGGCATACTTTAGTCTGTTAGGTTTTAGGACTCTAGGCACTTTACCACTCCTATTCAGTGATAAAATGCATATGCTCTCCATGTAAATTATGTTCCTGATTGGTATTTCCATGATTGGTATATTTGATTTACAAATAAGTCCCTAGTAATGTGCACCGGTGGGCCCAGTGCCTGTAAATCAAATGCTACTAGTGGGCCTGCAGCACTGGCTGCGCCTCCCGTACAAGTAGCATTTCAAATGTGTCTCAGACCTGCCTGTGCACTGTCTGCATGCAGCGTTAACAGTCATGTTAACCTGGCAAGTACACCTGCTTGCCAGGTCCTAACAATTCTTAAATGTAAGCCACCCCTAAGGTAGGCCCAAGGTACCCCAATGGGCAGGGTGCAAGTCATGTGAAAGGTAGGACATGCACTGGTGTGTTTTACATGTACTGACAGTGAAATACTGCCAATTTAGTTTTTTAGTATTGCAAGGACTATCTCTCCCATATGCTAACATTGGAGTAGCCTTGTAACATTTTACAAGTGTAACTTTCAATTGGGAACTGCTAGAGATTTGGAGTTTAGGCTCCCTGTACTCAGAATTTAATAGCACACCTTTTAATAAAGGTAGTTTTGAAATTGTGTGTTTGAAAATGCCACTTTTAGAAAGTGTGCAGAAAATAAGGAGTTAGGTCCCGGGACACAGGGTCAGCTGGACCATAGAATAATTTATAAAAAGAGAAATGCTGGCCCTGCGATTTTTGATAGCTATATTTTGAGCAACAAACCAAATCCTTGTTATGATTTGTATGGTCGAATTTATTTAAACCATTTACTTTTTCATATAAATCTCATTAAGTTAAAGCATTGATTGCATGAGAAAAACACTACGTACATACAATTTATACAAAAACATTTGACAAAGAATTTTAACAAAAATACATAAATACATATGACAAAATGACATCCAATCATTTAGTGTACATAAATATACAAATACGGTCATACGAGAAGCATCAGTCGTTATGTAGTATTAAGCAATGAAGCTATTTGCAGTAAGGAAAAGAAAACAAAATGAATTGTAACAAATAAAAATTTTCAATTGTCTGATAAATAAACTTGAATTCTTTCTGCTATTGCCAATTCCTTTCTGCTATTGCCGACGCGTTTCGAACTCGCTCTGGCATTTGGCAAGTTCTCATCAGGGCTTTCTCGTATTATTCTTCTGAAAATTATGTACAAAGAAAATGAGTGAGATTTTGCAATCCTCATTTTCGTCCCCTATATACATTGCCCCCTACCAAGACTTTCTAGAAAACGTGTACCTTTATTTTCAAGTTGGCAGCGGGTTTTCAATTTTCAAGAGATCTTATTCAATCAATGTAGATTCGGTTCTAGAAAATTACAACGAACCAAATTACAATATAGTAATGGTCAGTACAGCCTGCGCCTAGATGGCCAGAGGACAATCTTGGAAAATTACCTTCAAACCAGTAGTCTGCACTTCTGTTTGGTAAATATTTGAAACAGCCGTGCGTGGGACAAAAATCAGCTCCCACCCGCCAGCCGGCGGTGGACACGTCTTATTGCACCTACAAGGAGAGTTTAAAGTCACTCAACTATTCCAATCGGTTTTACAAACAGCGGTTAGAACGAGTAGAACGGGTAACAGAACCGGGTGCCTACCTTATTGTTGGCGCTTGGGCTGTTTAACTGCAGTTCCCCTGTTTTTCTAACTTCTAGCCGGTTTCAGTTCGTTTTTATGTTCGTTTTTATGTTCTAAAATGACAAACACGGACAGTGTGAGCCCGCTCCTGTGTCATGCGCGGTATCACTAAGCATTACCTATCTTTGTGCTTACCTAAATGTTGGTGATCTTGAAGAAACACACGCTCCCAAGTGCACTCCAAACCAATCCAGGGAGTCACTCGATTGACTAAGTCGCCATCTTAAAAAGCAGACATGTGATCGTCAATGCGTGTCACATGACTGTCACATGACTGTCACATGACTGTCAGGGCTATCCGGGCTTTATGGGAGTTGGAGTCCCATTTTGCATTCTGATGTTTTCCTAAGTAAAAGTCTACATAAAAGGTTCCACTTGAGCACTGTATTATATCAAAGCGGATTACAATCGTGAAATCTCAGACATCGAATTTAGTCCAGTTTGTAAACTATTGAAGCGCAGGATTAAATACGCTTCTTTCCTCAATAAGACATCGTCCACATCCTTAATACATTGGGCTCGAGTCACTGTGTACAAAACCGTCCACGTGAAATCTGTTTCAGTGTGTCCAGTGTCAACAAAATGTTGTACCATTGGAGCGGTTAGCACTTTTGTTTTTATTCGTGACCTATTTTGTTGACACTGGACACACTGAAACAGATTTCACGTGGACGGTTTTGTACACAGTGACTCGAGCCCAATGTATTAAGGATGTGGACGATGTCTTATTGAGGAAAGAAGCGTATTTAATCCTGCGCTTCAATAGTTTACAAACTGGACTAAATTCGATGTCTGAGATTTCACGATTGTAATCCGCTTTGATATAATACAGTGCTCAAGTGGAACCTTTTATGTAGACTTTTACTTAGGAAAACATCAGAATGCAAAATGGGACTCCAACTCCCATAAAGCCCGGATAGCCCTGACAGTCATGTGACAGTCATGTGACAGTCATGTGACACGCATTGACGATCACATGTCTGCTTTTTAAGATGGCGACTTAGTCAATCGAGTGACTCCCTGGATTGGTTTGGAGTGCACTTGGGAGCGTGTGTTTCTTCAAGATCACCAACATTTAGGTAAGCACAAAGATAGGTAATGCTTAGTGATACCGCGCATGACACAGGAGCGGGCTCACACTGTCCGTGTTTGTCATTTTAGAACATAAAAACGAACATAAAAACGAACTGAAACCGGCTAGAAGTTAGAAAAACAGGGGAACTGCAGTTAAACAGCCCAAGCGCCAACAATAAGGTAGGCACCCGGTTCTGTTACCCGTTCTACTCGTTCTAACCGCTGTTTGTAAAACCGATTGGAATAGTTGAGTGACTTTAAACTCTCCTTGTAGGTGCAATAAGACGTGTCCACCGCCGGCTGGCGGGTGGGAGCTGATTTTTGTCCCACGCACGGCTGTTTCAAATATTTACCAAACAGAAGTGCAGACTACTGGTTTGAAGGTAATTTTCCAAGATTGTCCTCTGGCCATCTAGGCGCAGGCTGTACTGACCATTACTATATTGTAATTTGGTTCGTTGTAATTTTCTAGAACCGAATCTACATTGATTGAATAAGATCTCTTGAAAATTGAAAACCCGCTGCCAACTTGAAAATAAAGGTACACGTTTTCTAGAAAGTCTTGGTAGGGGGCAATGTATATAGGGGACGAAAATGAGGATTGCAAAATCTCACTCATTTTCTTTGTACATAATTTTCAGAAGAATAATACGAGAAAGCCCTGATGAGAACTTGCCAAATGCCAGAGCGAGTTCGAAACGCGTCGGCAATAGCAGAAAGGAATTGGCAATAGCAGAAAGAATTCAAGTTTATTTATCAGACAATTGAAAATTTTTATTTGTTACAATTCATTTTGTTTTCTTTTCCTTACTGCAAATAGCTTCATTGCTTAATACTACATAACGACTGATGCTTCTCGTATGACCGTATTTGTATATTTATGTACACTAAATGATTGGATGTCATTTTGTCATATGTATTTATGTATTTTTGTTAAAATTCTTTGTCAAATGTTTTTGTATAAATTGTATGTACGTAGTGTTTTTCTCATGCAATCAATGCTTTAACTTAATGAGATTTATATGAAAAAGTAAATGGTTTAAATAAATTCGACCATACAAATCATAACAAGGATTTGGTTTGTTGCTCAAAATATAGCTATCAAAAATCGCAGGGCCAGCATTTCTCTTTTTATAAACTTTTAGAAAGTGGGCATTTTCATGTTTAATCATCCTGTGTGCCTCTGACTGTTTATGGATTCACTGTATGGTTTTAGATTGACAGTGACTGTTTATGCATTCACTCCAGACACTCACACAAAGGGAGCTGAGGTGTGCCATGCATATGCTGATGGGTCATTTGCAGGCTAGAGTGATGGGGGAGTTGGCACTGACGCTTGAATAGGCTGTGGCTGCTCTGCATAATGCTGTCTCCACCGCCTGTAGTGAAGATGGGCCAGGGAGGACAGAACTGGTTTTTACTGAGCTCGAGAAACTTTCTTCCAAAGACTTCAAGGAGAAAAGTAGTATAAATGTTTGGGCCTTGATTCCAGAACTTTAGAACACTTTTGAACTAAGGACCCTGCCAAGTAGTAGAGCTGCTGGCAGTAGCATTACCCCTTGCTGTTTTGCTGCTTCATTGAGTTGGCCTGCAGTTGCTACTTCTGTCTTGGACAGTGAAAGGACTGTTCAGAACTTTCCTAAATCCTGCGTTAAAGTTTCTTCAAGGGTTTGTAGTAGAGCTTGCCTCCTCTTGAAAGTTTCTGGGACACCAAAGGCTTCACCATTCTCTGGATACCTGCATCTGGAACTGTGTGTTTCTGCTACCACAAAGGAAAAAGTAACCCAACACTTTCAACGATGCTGCTGCCAGGCTCCATGATGTATTGGCACAGCCGCACTTCGCATTGCAACCCTCGTCTCATCAACATTGTTCGATGCAGTCACTGAGCTACTGCTTGCACCGTGAGCTGTGGGCACTGCGTGCCATACCGCCTCGCTTTCCATTGCTGTTTTGGTTTTACTGACATCGGTACTCCAACCTAGCATCAACATCGCTGCCTGTACCGTAGCTAGGGGTCCTACTTGTAAGGTATACGAAGCATTACCCATCTCACACCGCAGCCTTGGTCTACCGATGTCAGCGCCATCGACTACAAATCACCACCCAATGCTGCTGCCGGCACCTCGACCTGTGGGCCCCACATGGAGCATTGCCCCACTTTGTGTCGCAGCCTTTTTTTTTCTAAACAAACTTTATTGATTACCATAAAGTACTGTACAGTGGTAACCATCATTACATTTAGGTGTTTCTAGTCATTATACAGCTGGCTTGTGCCAGCAGGATTATTGTGGTTTGTGCATACAAGTACAACAGGAGTACAACATTAGGACAATATCAGTTTGTATGATGGGACTACAAGAAATATGCATTAGTTTAAATAGGGCTATCAACATAACTGCAAACAATTCCCCACAAACCCCCCTCCCCCCACCCACGTTCTGGCCATTCAGGTCTATTGTCTGGCATAACAATTGTGCATTGAAGTGTTGCTTGACATTCCATTTTGCATTGTGCGGGTGTGTGAGTCTTCCTTTTGCCCACTAGCCACGATGCCCGATACAGTACAAAGTGCTAGCTACGGTGGGTCTGGGGTAGCGTGATGCAAAAAAAGGTCTAGTGCTTTAAAACCCTGCAGTGAGATATCCCACTCAATTGAGATTGGGTGCTTGTGCAGTCCACAAGCCTCTTCTCGTTTGATTGCCGCATTTTCTACGCTGCTCCAGCGCACCACCTCGTCATACTCATAGTTATTGCTCGTATAGCTAATATAAAGGCAAGGTCTAGGAAGCGAAGCTTGGTTTTGTGGGCGCCTGTGCATTTGCAATGTCCTAACAAGCATTCTGCTATGTTGTCTTCGATCTTTAAGTGTGTGACCTCCCTCACAGCACCATGCACCCCCTTTCAGTAGTCGCTTATGTGAGGGCAAGCCCATAGCATGTGTATGAAATCCGCCTCCTCTGTCGTACAGTGCGGGCAGCAGTGTTGGGTGTCTGGGAACAATCGGTGTACTCTGTGCAGGGTTACGTAGGACCTGTGAAGGACCTTGCATTGTATCAATATGAATTTTGCATTTCGAGACACCTTGTATACCATGTAAACCGCTCGGATACCCTCACGGGTCAAGTTCACGCTCTATAAAACACACAAAAAAAGAAACAGTTTGCCCATGCCTTATTAGATATGTCTCGATCGAGGGGATCCGGTATCTTGAGAGGGACCTTGGAGGCCGCGAGGTCATGGTCTGGGACTGCCGGCCACCCCCCGCCTTAACACACAAATTGCATTACCCATTTAACAAGTCAACACATAATTCTTTGGAAGGCAGGGGGTCTGAGACCCCCTGGCCGTATTTATTAATACAATAAACATTTACACGATTATTAAATGCAAATTTCAGAACATTAGATTTACATCCATTTTGACATGATATGATGGGCTAACCTTAACAAGTAGCTAATACAGCGTGGTTCCTAACCGAATCTAACATCCTGAAAATTAAATTTGCATTCTAATCATTTTGGTCCTACGGCAAGGTCGCTAACCGGTGTCAGATCCTTTTTACCAGCTACGCTCTCACGTCTGAGATGCGCATGCGCAACCCGGGCCCGTTTACCCGCGTGCGCTCCCTGAACTCCATTTAACCATAACAGGAGGGCCCTTACACTCACGCATCTTGATGACGTCATAGTGTATGTGCGGGGTGGCTACCAGCCTGAGGAAAGCATAAACTCCCTCCCCCGCACCCTTCTAAGCGATGGATACTTGCCCCTGAAGTTCTGGGAGAGACCAGTGGCCCCTCCCCCTGGGCGGCCCCTTTCGTGAATGGGACCGCCCCCCCCTAAGGACCTTAAATTGCTGCTCACCGATTATGACCTTACTGCCAGGTCCACATAATAAATACGACAATCTAAGAGGGAAAAAGGGCCTAAGGAAAAAGAGTTAATGCCACGGCAAAACACACCCAAAATTTTACATATTTACATTTGCCTCTAAACGGGGAAAAGAGCCTAAGGAAAGAAAAACATTTACTCCTATGACATTGCATGGCGTTACACCCCCACGGTGGGGCGAGGAGCGAGCCTGGGAAGCGCGGGCACAAAGAGGCCGCTTCCCGCGCTCCCCAGGCTCTTAACCCCTTCCATGCTGCGGTCCCGCCCCCCTGACCCGGAAGCGCAACAACCACTTCCGGGGCAGGTGCGGGACGTGCAACCAACCAAGGATCGGCTAGAGGGGGGGGGGCCGGGCCCAGCCATGTGTGCGTGGGGGCCGATTGGCCCTCCCTTTTCTAAACGGCCGCAGACCGCCAGAGTGAGGAGCGCATCGGACTGAGGGAATTACTGCACTGTGCTGTTCTCCCCCCGCACTCCCCCGCTGTTAGAAGGCCGGTAGAACGTACCGCGTTATAAGAGACTCCAGCTTGGAGCTTGAATCTGACTGAGTATTTATGCCGCTTTTTCCGTTTTCTTTAGCGCAGTGTGGAAGCCCTTGGGCTGTTTGCTACCTGGGGACGCCACTTCAACGTGGAGCAGAGCAGCAGCTGACCTGAGACGTGTATGGCCGGTTCGTGTCTTTGCACGAAGAGACAGAGGCAGCACAAGTTGGCCAGTGAACGATGAAAATAGTACTCCCTCTCAGCAAGACGGCAGGATTTTGGAGGTACAGCGGGTAGAGGCTACATGTGATGGGAGAGGGGATGTGGACTTCTTGTGAACACAGCATTGAAGCACAAGGTCAGTCATTCAAGGGGCCTGGGCCACGCTTGTGGGCAGGGGGAAGCCTGTATGGAGGAGTATACTGGGCCACTGGACAAAACAAACACCCTACCAGAGAGAATTTCTAGGTACACGTTGAACGCTCGTGCTGTGGGAAATCCCGGAGTGAGCCCGGATTTGTTTACTCCGACAACAACAGAAGCCTAATCTATATCCGCTGCTAAAAAGGTGGTACAACATACAACTTCAAAAACGGGAAAGCTGGTAAAACAGTTGGGGAAGAGCCCCCGAGGAAGGGGGAAGAAAATATCGTCCCCTCAGGTCAGAGTAACTCCCTCCCTTAAGACTGTCTATAAAGTCATGTCCCACTCAACCTCGCTTCCTTCCCCAATGGGGGTGGGAAAAGAGACCTTGGGGGCTAAGACTCAGGAGAGATTAGGAGGGGAGGGGAGCACCGGCAATCCCCTTGAAAAGCCTATTCCAATATCAATAATACCAGCCAGCGGAGGTGACAGGGAAGAAAGTAACTCCCCACAGGACTCCCTTGGAAGTAACTTCCAGCTGTTAACACAGAATAGGTATGCCGCCCTTGAAGTTGGGGGGGTAGTCGAAGATGGAGAACTGGATGTGGATATAGATGGAAGCTCTACTCAAGAGGGTTATCCTCAGGTAGCACCAGCCACATCGACTATACCAGTTACACCAGCAGTGTCAGCTACACCAGGTACTGATCTTGAGACCGAAGTCGGGCTCAGAACTAGGTCTGGGAACTTAAGTCCATGTTATGAAACCAACCTGACTACCATACTACTAAGATTAAAGGAAGAGATCAGCTCCAGATTTAAAAAGTCAGAAGCAAACCAAGCCGATGTACAAGCTTCTTGCACCTCTTTGGCACAAAAATTGGATGAAGTTGTAGTCTGTACTAAAGTGTTGGAGGAGGAGGAGGTAGATATATTGAGACATGACATTTCTAAAAACTCTGAGGGAGTGGAAGAATTAACTAAGGAAAACATAGGACTCAGGGTAGACCTGGAGAGAATAGAGAACCACACTTGGAGAAACAACCTGAGACTCTTAAACATTCCCGAGGCAGAAGAAGGGACGGATATTAACGCCTTCATAATTAGAATGCTCCGTGAAATGGCACTAAAAGATAGGCCAGACATTACCCTGGATTGTGAGATACAGCGTGTCCATCACAACCCCTTCAAACAGGACCCTCAGAGGCAGAAGCCAAGGAAAATCCTTATAAATTTCCTTTCATATTCTGTTAAAGAGTTAATACTATCAGCGGCCCTCAGAAGCGGCATGTACTGATTTAAAAAATGTTCTTTCAGCATTAGGTCGGATGTCTGCCGAGCGACGGACTTGAAACAATGGGAGCTTGGCAAAAGGATGGATGAACTGAACAAACTTGAGGCCAAGGCCCAACTAAAGTTCCCGACAATGCTTAGAGTAATGTGGGACAATCAAATGCGGAATTGTAGGTCAGTGGAAGAGGCAGACGACCTAATAGCCATTATAAAAAAGAGGGTCAACCTTTGAAAAATTTCTGACAGAAAGGCATATATTTGCACACAATGGACTAACATATCACAAATTATATGAATCGAATATAGGATAGTATAGGTAGAGAAACACTTCATCTATAGGGGGCGGGGAAAAGGGGGGGAGCCACTTTCTCCTTTTCTTTTTCGATTTTCTTCCTAATTTTCTCTTTCCCCTTTTTTTCATTGCTTGGGAAATACCTCACACCGGAGGCCCAAATAGGCATTTGTATGCCTGAAGAGCAAGGGAGGGTTCCCAAGGGCAGAGTGGGGGAGAGGGGTGATGGGGGCATAGGGTGGGGAGCATTTGGCAAAAAAATAGATCCTAATGACAGTTTGCTAGGTTTAAACAAGGACATATCCATAAATCCATGCAGAGATGAGCAGGCATGAGACCACTCTACAGGTGTAAACCTAGAACGTAAACGGTCTTAGATCTGAGGCTAGGCAGAGGTTAGTTTTGAATTATTTGGAGGAGTCTAAAGCACAAGTTATTATGCTGCAAGAAACCCATATAACTGCAAGCGAAAGTAGGGTAGTATATGCCAAGATAAAATGGATTGAGAGCTACGCAGTTTCAGATCAAGTTGAGTACTCTAAGGGGGTAGCTATATTGATCAGGAGGGGCTAAAAAAAAAGAAATATGTCTCCATCGATAGTTCCCGACCATTTTGTTCTCAAGTTGGTGAGCGGGACTGACGCCTGGGCACGATTACCTATTTACAGCTATTTGATGAAGTGTCGCACTTCTCCCATGTAGTATAATGTACGAACTAGTTCATGCAGAGGGGGCTCCTGCTGTTTGGGGGCCCAATTCTTCTTTCCATAATGCAACATCATGCCATGCGTTAAAAAGATGTGTGCTGGTGCCCCTGTGGTTTGCGTGAAGTTGTCGTGATTTCAAAGGGTGTTGTCGCTAAACAAGGTTCCTACTGTGTCCACTCCCACTTCAGCCCAGGCCTGCAGTTTATTCTGTGAGTCTGCCACCAGGAGTTGGTATCCCCAGCAACGAGATGTTCCCAGCAGAGGGAATGAAGCAGGGTGTGTGTATAGCAGCGCTTTTTTCCAACACTGAAGTGCAGTCTTAGGCAGTGGTGGTGAGTGTGGGGGGAGTTTCCTTTTTGGCAGCAACAATGTTTGGAGGGTGCGTGGGTCAATGTTCTGTGTAGTGCAGCCTATTTCCTGTAAATTTCTGCCCACAGTCCAGTAGGATAGCCATTGCAGCTGCCAGGCATTATAGTATGTCCTGAAATATGGCACCCCACCCTCCTTTATGGGGTTCCAGTTGTACTTTTTTAAGACTTTCCCTTCAGCATCCAGCCCCCCCACAGGAGTTCCAACAGTAGTGTGTCTAGAACGAGAAAAGTGGATGGTGGGACTAGTATTGGCAAGTTTGCAAAATAATATAATAAGCGGGAGAGGACCACTGTTAGATCTGGGGGTCTCTAGTTGGCAGAGGTAGGTATCAATGTCCTAATAGGGACCCCTATTTCTAGTAAGTGCAAGGGGGATTCACTCTTTAGATAACTCCTGCTCACCCCCTTGGTAGCTTGGCACAAGCAGACAGGCTTATCATAGGCAATGTATAAAGTATTTGTTCTAACACTCACAGTAACACAGTGAAAACACCACAAATGAACTCCACACCAGTTTAGAAAAATAAAGGTATTTAATCTAAACTAAACAAGACCAAAACGACAAAAATCAAACATACACAGTTCAAGAATATGATTTTGAAAGAGTTCTAGGGTTTGGTTAAAATAATCTACAGTTGCGTCACGTTTGGCCCAAAGTACCTGTATGTGCGTCAAAAGTTCCAAGTGGAAGCTGCAGCGTTGAAAAACAAGCGATTCGTCACTCCTGAGACCCTGGGGAGGCGATGTGATAGCCCCGCTGGACGCATCGGGAGTGTTGCGACGAATCCGGTCTGTATGGGGAGGGATGCGATACTTGATATGGATTCTGGGGCGCAGGTTCGGTAGGAAGCGTCTCACACAGGCACAATGCGACGCTCTTCGGGACTGCGACGATCACAGGTGCGCCGGCGATGTGCGGCGCAGCGTCGATCTTCTCCTCTCGTGGCCCCTCTAGGCGATGGCTCTGCGACGATGTTCACAGTGACGTGATGCGGTCCGCAAGCAAGCAGTGCAGCAATTTCATCCAGCGACGACAAGCGCTGCGACGATCTCGATCCTCCTCGCGGTGGCAAGAATTTCCTCGCACTGTCGGTGTTGTGCTCCGCAAGCGAGCGATGCGTGAAAATTGCAGATTGTCATTGTTTGTCCTTGTCCAGCTCCCCAAACAGCAGGCACAACTTCCAGAGGCCCCACAGTTGGCTCAAGCACTCATGGAAGGGCAGAACTCTTAGCAGAGTTCAGGGGGAAAGCTGGGGGTGAAGTCCTTTTGTTCCTGGGACTTCTTAACTGGAGGCCAGCTCTCTTCAGGCCCTTGGAGATCTCTTCAAGCAAGGGGACTAAGCACCAACAAATTCCTTCCCCTCTCCTTTGCAGCAAAGCAACTGCAGGTCAGCTCACAAACACACAGCAGGACAGTCATTCATCTTCAGTCTACAAGCTTTCTCCTTGGCAGAGGTTCCCTCTTGATTCCAGGATGCTCTAATTTTCTGTAGTCTGGGTAGCCCTTTTTATACCAGTCTTTCCTTTGTTCTCTAGAGGCAGAGAGGCCTTGGTTGGTCAGAACCAGTTCAGGTCAGTTCCTGAGCACTTTGTTTTTCTGTCTTCTCCTTTCCTTTCAGAGAGAGAGGCAGGGTTGTCAGCCGCCCAGCAGGAGGTGGAGCCAGCATTGTGGAAGGAAGGCACAGCCCTATTCAGGCCCAGGTGCTATCCCCTCCCACCATTCAAGCTGCAGATGCAGTCATTCAGCCTAGGGCTGACTCATTCTGCCTCCTGGGGGCTCCCCAGCCCCTGTCACTCACAAACCAGAAGGTCAATTCACAAACAGGCCAAGGCACACAGAAAGGTCAGACAAGAGAACAGCCACTTTCTAAAAGTGCTGTTCTCAAACACAGGATTTACAAACCATCCTTTCTAAAAGATGTGTTATTAAATTCTGAGTTCAGGGATACCAGACTTTAATTTTCTATCTTGCTCCTATGGGAAGATATGCAGGTAAACATTATACACAGCATTCCCCATTATAGCCTATGGGCAAGATAGCCCTCTCAATAGTGAAAAACGAAAATGGCTGTAATTCACTACCAGAGCATGTCACACACACTAGTACATGCTCTACCCTTCACATACACTGCACCCTGCCCAGGGGGTACCTTGGGCCTTCGATAGGGATGACCAATGTGCATAGAAATGGAATGGTTAGGCCTGGTCAGTGTGGGCACTGGCCAGGTCAGCATGGCAGTTAGCAACTGCACACAGGCACTGCGGTGGCAGGCTAGAGCCACCATTTTAGGGCTACTCATGTGGGTGGCACAATCAGTGCTGCAGGCCCACTAGTAGCATTTGAATCACCAGCCCTGGCACACTCAGTGCACTTTACTAGGGACCTACTGGTAAAACAAATATGCCAATCATGGATAACCAATCACAATATCAATTTATACAGAGAGCATATGCACTTTAGCACTGAACAGCAGTGGTAAAGTGCCAAGAGTCCTATTGCCAACAACCACAGGTCAGTAAAAATAAAGGAGGAAGAAGCAAAGGTTTGGGGATAACCCTGCAAAAAGGGCCATTGCCAACAACCACCATTTTGGAAATAGCTACCCGCCCCATAACCAATAGTGGCAGAGACGACCAGAATGCCACTCTTGACCGCACTGTACTAATTGCTTTCATCAGATTGCCATCGAGCTGATCTGTGTGTGATCTATATATATGGATACCTAGGTACTTGAATGTATTGCATGCCACAGTACAGCATATCTGACAAAACTAATTATGTCTGGGCAGATACCTTCATGCAGGAAGAAGGGGTTTGACTTCCCTTTGTTAATGGCGAGACCGAAAACACATTCAAAATTGGAGGAAATAGTGGGGAGAGGCTCCAACAGGACTGCGATGTCTCGTAGATACACAATAATGTTGTCTGTGTATGCTGATATCAGTTGAGTTGTATTACCTATTGGAATCCCCAGATGTTCAGCCGTCCCTTGCAGCTTGAGCACCAGTGACTCACTGGCAAGCAGCAACAATGGAGGAGAAAGGGGGCAGCCCTGTCTTGTGCCTCTATGTACTGTGTATTCGTGTGATATATAACTGCCAGTGGGTGCTCTCACAGTAGGGGCTGTGTATAACAGCCAAACCTAGCGGAAGTACTCGAGGGGGAGCCCAAACCTCTTCAGGGCTTTAAACATATAATCCCACGTGATGGTGTCAAAATCGTGGTGCAGGTCCGGTGCAATGCAGCCTGGATTATCATACTCTGCGGGGGTGGTTGCCATGATGTGGTGCAGCCGTCTGATATTTAACGACGTGCTGTATGCCGGTAGAAAGCTGCACTGGTCCCCGTGTATTAAGTTATACAAGTGGGGTAAGAGCCGATTCGCCAGGATCTTACTTAGGATCTTATACTCTGATGCTAAAAGCGACAATGGCTAGTAACCTGATAGATCTGAACGGTCCCGACCTGGCTTGGGGAGTGATATCACCAGCACCTGCATAGTAGTATGTAGGAGATGACCCAATTCCAGTGCTTTATTGTATAATTCCTCTAGTTTAGGGATGAAGGCCTCTGAGTAGGATTCAAAGAATTCTATCAGCAGGCCGTCCAGACTGGCGCTTTGTTGCGCGGGAGTCCTTTGATGGCTGCCTTTATTTCCATTTTTGTAATTGGACCCAATAGGCTTTTCTGTGTGTGTGCTGTGAGTTGTGGACAGGGTAGACCCTCCAGGAAATTGTCAACCAGTGGGTCGTCTATGTGCGTGGGTACACAGTCCAACGTGCTATAATATTTGCAGAATGCTTTATTTAAGTCTCGCTGTGAGTGGACCAAACCTATCCCTGGGATGTTAATATTGTGAATCACCGGAGGTGTTGGGTCATACCGCAGTATTCTAGCCAATAGTGTCCCAGATTTGTCAGCCTTGGTGTGCCTCAGCTGTGTGTATGCTCTGTGATCTATTACCCGGAGAGTTTCTAGCAGTTCGGCATGCTGATATGCGCCTCTTGCAGTGGATCCTGTTGAGTCGGGCCGCTCGCTACTGCCTGCTCTAATTCAGTCACTGAATTTTCTACTCTGATAAGATTTTTGAGTATTTCCTGCCTGGCCCCTACAGTGGCGCCTATTGCAGTACCCTTCATCTCCGCCTTGAGTGCATCCCACTCAACCAAGTTTGAGGAGGCAGTGTTCCAATTTTCTAAAAAATTATTTGTGATAGCTGTGAATAGCTTATTGTGGAAGGGAGTGTCCTCTAGCATTTGGGGCCATAACTTCCATGTGGAGAACGGGGTCGGCACTCTGGTCCATGTAAGGCGGATCTCCAGGGGTTCATGCTCAGAGAAGGTTTTGACTAGGTATGTAGCATGGGTTACTTGTGCTGCGATATTAACGGAGCAGAGGATTCTATTGATCCATGTGTGTAATTGGTGGACTGGCGAGAAAAAGGAGTATTCCCTGCTTGCTGGGTTAAAAATTCTCCAGGAATCCCCCAGTGTCCACCCCACAGTCCAATTACATAGGGCCTCAGCTTGCTTTGTGGTGCTGCTCCATTTAGGGGAGAGTGTGAACTGTCTAGCAAAATATCCTTCACTGAGTTACAATTCGCACCCAGTAACCATAGGTACACGTCCCATCCAGCCAACACTGCACTCAGTCTACTAAGCAATTTGTTGTGACCAAAGTTTGGGGCATAAATGCTACCCAACACCATTGGCAAGCCATCAAGCATCCCGTGCAGCTGTATATATCTACCTTGGTCATCAGTGCACCGTTCCAATTTGGTAAATGAGACTCCATGTCTAATCCAAATGGTCACTCCCCTTGCAAAGGCCGAGTAGTTTGTAGAGAATATCTGTCCCCTCCATTTCTTGCGAACCTTCCTGGCTTCTGACTTGGTGAGGTGCGATTCTTGCATGAATGCTCTCTGCACCTTGCGTCTAAGTAGCTGAACATAGATCAAATGCCTCTTGTGTACAGATCCTAGCCCCCACTCATTCCAGGTGATTAAATTGTAGGAACCTAGCGTAGTGGAGTTGCGATGCATATATCAGTAGTGTAAGCGCTGCTCCCCCCAACTAAGGGGCACATTACAATTGTGGTTTTCTCGCATCCTCCGGGCCGGCGGAAGCCACCGCCGGCCCGGAGGATGCGGGAAAACCGCCGCGGAGCCTCCAAAGACCCACCGCCAAATTAGGATGGCTGGTGGGTCTTGGTTTATGTCCGCCGCTTTTCCGCCGCGGTCGGCTTACCACGGCGGCGGAAAAGCTCTTCTATGGTGGTGGTGTCTCTCAGACACCGCCAGCCATATTAGGATTGCGTATCAGATATGCTTTTCTGCGGCGGGTTCTCCGCCGTGGAAAAGCATACGGATGTGCACTTCGGGGGCCCGTTGCTGGCCCGCAGGGTGAAGGGGTGGGGGGGTGGGGGGTGCACATGGGGGGTACCTATGGTACCTATGGTACCCCCCTGCATTTGCATGCAGACAGCGGCAGGTACCGCGCGGTGCCTGCAGCTTTCTGCATGTAAATGCAATGCGTGCTTTTTTACCATTGCGGCGGTGCAGCTTGAAGCAGCACCCGCCGCAATGTTAAAAATAGAGGATGTGACCGCCAGGGTGGCGGTCACATCCTAATTGCAGAGAAGGGAACGCCGCAGCCCATGCGGACTTTCCCTCCTCCTCAAGGGTCGCGGACGGACTCAAGTCCGTCCGCGATCCTAATGGGCTCTTTAGAGCCAATCCCCTGTTTCAGGCCAGAACCCCCAAAGTCCCTTCAAACTTGCAATGCACGGGTCAGCGATTCAACTATAATGGGCCAAATAAAGAACTGAATCATACAAATAGTGCTACATAGACAGGGTGCGTACGCTTTGTAGGGGTGGTCGCCACCGTCTGACATGTTGTTTATATACAAATGTTAGCCTTGTGATCTCAGCAGAACCTGGGGAATATCCCATTGCTCACATATCACTAACCATCAATAGTGCTATTTAAAGGAAAAGGATGTATGTCAGGCCGTATAATCATATATTAAGCATCAACTGTTGCTGTATCTTGCCCATTAACATCTGACACATTCTGCATATGCAAAGATCGGCTCAGCAAGCTCTACAAAGCCCAGGTAGTCCTGCCCCCCCTCCCCCCTTATGTTTGAGGTCAATAACATGGTAATGATACATAAAAGAAAGGATACATTTGTTCCCAAGGAGCATTCAGTGAGCGTCTTCTGCTCCTGTGGTCTAATGTCTGAATTGTGATCCAAGCCGCAATGTTCAACCTAGCAAGTTGTCTGCTGTTTAAGGTGTCACTGATGGGAACAGGGTGATGCTGCGCTCAGAGTTCAACTGTATGGTACTGTCCTCTGATTAATCAGTTACAATCTGGAGGTTGTTGTCCCTGAAGGAGTTCGCTGCTGCCAATGCCTCTTTCATGCTAGACTGAGCCAGCTTATATGTGGGGCCAATGGTGGGTAGCTTTTGTAATCCCTTGGCATTGCGACATGAACTATGGACTTGAGTTTGTGTAGGACAGTTAGGCAGATTATGGATGAAGTGCCAGAGCTTCAAACTGGGTCCATCACTTCGCATATTACGGACTGTCAAAAAAGTAATTTTTGCTTGTGGATTATTTTTAGGTGAGCAGGGAATAACAGTGCATACTTAAGATTCAGGGTATACAGTTTCTTTTTAACTGCTTGGAAAGGAGACCTCTGGCGCTGTTCCATTATTGTATAGTCGGGATACAGCGATATCCGATGATTCTCAAATTGGATCTGTGTCTGTTCCTGTGCCTTCTGTAGTAGTACATCCCGATCTCTGTAGCTCAGTATCTTGACAATTAAGGGTCGTGGTGGCATTCCAGCTTTTAGTTTGCCAGTAGGGATCCGGTGAGCTCTCTCTACGTAAAAGAAGGAAGAAAGGCACCCTGGGGCCACATATTATCGAAACCATTGCTCCATGGAGCAGGAGGCATTGGGGTCTGATTGGGAAGCCCGATGACCTGCATGTTGTTCCTGTGGTTCCTGCCTTCCGCATCTTCGATCCTGTCCTGTAGGCTATTTACTTGCTATTGCAGCTGCTGTATCTGTGTCGTATGTTCCTTATCATGAGGTTCGATCTCGTTCAGGGTTCAGGGTTTTCCCGTGTCATTTCACCATCTCAGCTAGTTTGGCATGGTCGGCCTTGAGCAGCGTGAACCCAGTTGTTATCGATCCGATCTGTTGTTCGATAGCCTTTCGGGAGTCCCTAACTTCTTGGAGAATCAAGTGCAGCATGTCTTGGGATGCGTCTGTGTTGATGGGGGGAATGGAGCTTGGCGATGATGGCTGGGTAGGATTATCCGGGTCCTCCGCAGGATGACTAGTAACGGTGGCTATGTCCAGGGTTTCCCCTTAACCCCCCCATGACTCAGGTCTGCCTGCCCTCCTAGTTATGAGTAGATACAGGTGTGAGTAGCGATGAGAAATGCAGCTGTTATGCCTCAGTGGGAGGCAGACGTACCATCCAGAGAGCGTATAACTGAGCTAACAGGGAGTGGTAGAGCCCAATGAGGCAAGTCTTGACAGGGTATATACAGGGCTTCTGTAGCAGGTCTGATTATGTTGTGCAGCTTGGGGTGAGTTATGTTGCAGGCAGGCTCATGAATGTTCACAGAGTTTCTTGGCTGCCTGTAAACCCATCGGGGGCAGACGGGGTTCAGTGGGCCCTTCAATCCTGCATGTGTATTCCTCAGGTCCTTAACACCACCTACACCCTGGGTGGGTGCACATGCAAGCAGAATGGTAGAGGGGGAAGGGAGCAGAGCAACAGGCCAGCCGGTCAGCGCAGGCACGGAACCCTGGGATTCTCAAGGACGGGGCCTTCCCAGTACTCTTCTCCCCAAAAGAAAACACAGGTTTGCGATGCCCTGTGCTGGCTCACCCTTTGATCATAGTGGAGGTCATGCAGTATAATGTGGAGGAGAGGCAGCACAGGCCAGCAGGCCCTCACACACACAACGCAAAATGTTCTCTGGTGGATGGTGCCCTCAGCGCTTCCGGCGAGCTGCGGTCACGATATCATGCATCGCCCCAGGGTGCCTTAGAGCATATACATGCTCTCAGTATCACGCTGCCCCGCTGGTCACTTTGCCACAATCAACCTTCAGGCCCAGCCACCCTGGCCATGTGAGGCGCTGAAAGCTCGACAGTCCGGGACAGTGGCGCAGCACAGTGCAGCTCTACACATGCCGCCGCTTGGTGAATACTGCTTACAGCACTCCGTCTGGGTGGTGGCCATAGGCCGGAGTCTCTCCCCGGGTGCCTCACTCTGCGTGCACAGCAGAGCCAATGGGTTGGACCCAATCGGGCTGCGACTCCGGGAACGTCCATTCCGTCCCATGTCGCCGGGAGGCTCGCCTCCCCACACACCAATTAGGCTCGTCCAGGGCTGGAGTCGAGGTACCACTTGGATGGACGGCGTACCCCCATTTATTTTACAGTGAGCTCGATAACTGGAGCAAATGGAGCCACACATTCACTCTTTCGCCTCTTTGGGGCGAGATTGGAGCTCATTCACAAGGTTGCTCCCGTGCTGGCTTCTCTGATGCGATCGCATCTAAGGGGTGAGCGAGGGGGAGGCAATGAGTCTGATGGTGCAATCCACATTTCGTGACGTCACTTCCGGTCGTGGCGTCAGCGTCCCCCCACTTCTTTTTTTAGGACTTGTGCCCTGGGCTTGTCCCACAGGCCAATTACCTGCTATTCCACCCCGTGGGGGCATGCCGGACCTAGTGCATCAGGGCCTAGGTCACCTTCTAATTCTGCGTAGCACTCGCCGTCGCTTTGGGTAACCATAGTCAGTAGGCCAATGACCAGGCATGAGTCTGCCCACACTCACCAGTGATCAGCTATGACGGTGCTGATGTAGGCCGCGGAGCAACCGGGGAGCAAGCACACCCGCACTTCGTAACGTCGTCACCCCAGGACCAGGCAGGTGACGACAACAGTGCAGGGTCAGCAGTTGTTCCAACTACGGCCCGACAAGTATGTGTTGTCCCAGAGGCAGTCAAGGAATGCAACACGCCATCGTGCGTTGTTCCCGGTCAGCTAGGCCCCAGTGCTGACAGGCCCCACCTCGGGCGGTCTCCTCTGTAATATCAGTTTTTCAGCGGGGAAGTCGGCCAGAACCACCGCCCGGTTGTGCAGCAACAGTGGCACAGCAAGTAGAGGCTCAATGCAGCCCTTTGCACTGTAGTATGACAGGATTATTATCCCCGGGGTCCAGAGCCTCTTTAATTTGCATCCGCCATCTTAGACAATTGGCCATGTTCCCCTGCATAGCAGCCTTGAGTCTACAAATGACAGTGCTTCAGCAACGATAATTCCGCTGCGTGGACCGTGACCTGACAGCACCGCAACGAGCACAACCTCACTTCGCACCACAGCCCTGGGCTCACCAATGCTTCTGGACATCCATCACATAGCCGCTGCCAACACCTCGACCTGAGGGCATCACATGCCACACCGCTCCACAGCCCCAACACCTGCTGATGCCAGTGGTCCTTCATGGAGTTTGATCTGCAACACATGTGACTTCAAGGGCCCAGAACTGATGCCTGTTGATGCTGGTGATGTCACTGCTACAAAGCTCCATGCAAGGTCTACAATGCCCTGCATTTTCAAGGTACTGTTTGCGGGTCTCCCCGACACCGTAGCTGGCCTGCAACCTCGCGGTCAGCCTGAACTGTTGGATATGTTTGTTCACAATGCCAAGTTAGCCCCAGACAGAGTTATCAACTTCAAGGAACTGTCTTTTAAGTTTATTCAGTACAAAATTCATAAATGTTATACTGTATGTTGGATTTTTATAGTTTTGTCTCGGTTTACACAGATAAACATTGGCCATTTTTCTGAAACTGTTGTGGTGTCCTTTTGTAGTGTTTCACTGTATTACTGTGTGTTATGTGCAAACGCTTTATACATTGCCTCTGTGATAAACCTGAGTGCTCATGCCAAGCTACCAAGGTGGTGATCAGGGAATATTTTAAAAATGTAATCCCCTTATCTGGAGTAAAAGGAAGGGTCCCTACTTGGACAAGGTGCATACCGCTGCCAACTAGAGACCCCAAATTCTAACAAATGTCCTTTCAGATACATCCGGAGCAAGCGGAGAAGGGGTCAAAGTTGGTGGGACACAGCCACTCACAACAGTATCAAACTGTGAGAAATCAGACACAGAGGGACCCAGTGACCACGAGGGTGTGAGGAGTACCCAGATTACAGCAGTTCAAGCTCCTCATCATCTGAGTCATCTTCTGGTGGACAAACCCAAGTGGTATACCTTCATCCTTGTCCAAGACCCCTTGTTCCATCACCACCCTCACTGTTGTCCCCCCACAAGTTGGCTGTTCCCGTTTCTCAAAGAGGGGAGCGATCTCCTTTTCTGCAGACACCTCAGCCCATGCCCCTGTTAGACCTGCAGCCTTGAGTAATGAGGTTATTGACCTCCTGATGGTCACACTGCAGTGATCTTTTCAGGTGCAATCTTTCTACCTCACGTCCCAACCTTCCACCCCCCACTGCCCCTTTTCCACTCAAGTTCCCTATTCCCATTCCTGTCTCAAGCACATGCACACCTACGCATGCACACACTTCATCAGACACGTGCGGCACACACAAACAGAAGACATGAAAAAAACTCGAACACACTTGCACACAGCAAACACTCATCTCTCTCACCACCCCTACCAACTCCTGTGTACCCCGGCACAACAGTAACACATTTAGAGCCCTCCACAGATACACCCATTCTTGCATACACCACAGTCATACCAACAGACCCCTCCACAACCCACAACATTCATGCAGACAGTAGAGCAACAGCCGTCAACCCATCCATAACACCCAGCATACACACAGACACCACATCAACAGCCACAGACTCCTCCATGACACCCCGCACAACAGATATCAACACACCACACAGTGCAGATAGCAGACCTAATTCACACTTTCACTCCCTCTTCCTCCCAACCCAAACTCCATCACAAACACCCTACTCGTTTTCTCAGTGAGAATGCCATGTTTGCCCATGCCCTCACCCTTCTGAAACCTGACCCACCCAAAGTCCCAAAAACATCTCCCACCCCCAAACTATCACTTCCACTTCCTTCTCCATCCCTGAACAAAAGCATCCCCACCCCTTGAGCCCAGCCCTAAACAATTTTTAAAAACATTGAAACCCTCTCACACTCAAACCAATCTCTCCCCATTCCCACTCCACCCCAGCTGAAAAAAGTATTCCCAACCCATGAACACAGCCTTAAAAAGAAAATAAAACTATAAAAGAACTCCCAAAGATAAACCTTGGCCTTCAACTTCCTACTCCACCCCTAAAAGAAAGTATTCTCAACCTTCTAAACCCCAGTCCAAAACCCCTAACCCAGAGAAGACCCCTGTGCCGTGTCCCAGTGTGCTGGAATGGACTGGCCATTGGCCTTTATTTTACCAAATGTTTTTCATATTTTCAATAAAACGTTTCCTACTTTTGAAGACATAGGTCCTGACAATACTTTTCTGACTATTTGATGTTATTGTATAGTTAGTGATATGTGCGTACTATTATCCATGATTGCTGATTCAGTTGTAGTAGTAAGTATGATGTGACCTTGGAGCTAGTGCTGGAGTTACAAAAGACAAGGGGAACTGTTGGATGGATGTCTATGTGGGATGACATCCAAATGGGGCAGACACTGCATTGGGTGGCATGTTATATGGTTAGTATTTCAGCTTTGCCTGGCCACTATCAACATCTTCTAGCTTGCACTTCTCCCTATGATATAGGGTGGATATTTGTTAGTTGTATTGAAGTTAGATATGTGTATCCACACATGGAGGGTATTAAATTGTCATACCTTTGTAGAGTTCTGCATGGACATGTGTGCAGTTTGCAGTGTGTGCCCAATAGCTAGATGTGCGCCACATGCTGTTAGTGCTGTGTTTGCTTTCGTAAGTTTCCATTATCTACACATGCATGGCACTTGGTTATGCTACTGGTTGTCCCTGAGATACTTCACTTCCCAGGTCCATTGCACAAGGAGTTTGTCAGACATGTGCAAAATGTACTTGGCCCCAGGGCCCCAGTCTTGCAGGGTTCTCCCTGATAGAGGCATAGCTATCGTGCAGAGACTGTTTCCATTGTGCCCTTAGAATGATTCTGTCGGAAGACAGCTCTGTATATACTATACCAAAAAGAGGTATAGTGTGCCCAGAGCCCATTGAGTCCCAAAAGGTATGGTAGAAGCTAAAGTAGAAAATATTACTAATATATATATATATATATATATATATATAATTTTATATATATATATATATATATATATATATATATATATATATATATATATATATATATATATATATATATTACGCTCAAAAAACTCCTCCGTGATGTAAAAGAAGAGAGCAGCACTCAGGAGAATTACTAGCAGCGTGCAGTTTATTTAGCATATATAAATATATATATATATATATATATAATATATAAATCGTACTCTATATAATATAAATATATAAATCTTACTCTCAATTTAGTGGTAGCTGGGCTGAGCAGTTAGACTTATCAGAAGGTAGTTTGAATGCATTTGGTTTACATACTCATACAAGGCAGAAACACACACTCAATGACTGACTTCAGGCCAATGTTTGTAGAAAAGTCTGACTTTAGTTACTTGTTTTTCTAGGAACCAAGTTGAAGTCAGTTAAAGGTGGGTAATACATTAGAAAAGGCAGTAGGAATACTTTATGGTCTGGGAGGTACTTTGGTATTGTCGATTCAAAATAGTAACATTCAGTACTGGTACAAGATAGACAGTTGCAGGTAATCGATAGAGTGCTATGCAGTCCTTAGGAAGGAAAACAGTGTTATGCATCGGCGCATAATTACACAAATTACATTGCCAGACTTTGAGGGTTAGTTCAACACTGGCTAAGGGTCAGTTTGACCTGAGCTCTGCACCACCAGCTACACTGGGGTTGCCGGATGCAGTGTTCAGTATCTATGCAGCGGCGGCGATCGATACCAGCAATGGTGCTCTGCTCTCGTGGTCAGCGGAGAACAATGGGGGTGATTGGGGCACAGTAGGCCACCAACATCGGGTCATCAAGGTCATCATCAATGAGTCACTGTAGATCGAAGAGAGGCACCACCAGCCCAGCAGTCGCAGTTGCCATCGTGGGTATGGGGATGTGCAGGGGATGGAAGAATTATGCCGAGGGTGGGCCATCTTGGAGTGGCCTCAGTCAAGCAGGCGGGGCAGAAGGAGGGCAACAGGGCCACTCGGAGGAGGATACAGGCTCTCGGGAACGGAGCTGTGAACAGCTTGGGTTGTTGGACTGAGAGGATCCTTCTAGGGCATGAAGGCTGTACAGCTGGGGTGGTTAGTTTTGGCAGAGCAGAGTCACATCTACACAAGTGTCGATCCTCTACAGCTGCGGTCTTGAGCTCCTACCTGCAGCAGTGACTCGCGTCGACACAAGCGCCGGACCTCAGCTATTGTGGTTCTTGTAGCGGTGGACATCGAGGACTAGAGCCTCTAGCCCAAAGGGAGATTCTTTGAGATTGGAAGAAGGCTGGAGGCTTTCTGGAGTTTCTTGAAGGCCCAGCACGGTTTCTGGAATGACAGGTCTAGCTGTCGGACCGGCTACAGGTGGCAAGGTTCTTGCCGGGTTCTGTCTGCAGCGGTTCAGTTCCTGATCCGGCTGCGGTCGTCTTCCGTCTTCTTCTATGGTGTGTCAAATCTGAAGAACAAGGTTCAGGGGAGCCCTTAAATACTTAAATTAAGGATGCTACTGAGTCCAGGGGCAGTAGCCAATAACCACTGTCCACTTAGCAGTCTAAACCCTTTGGGTGCCCCCAACCCTTGGGGAGAGTGGCACATCCCTCTTCCTATTGGGCCTAATTCTCCAATTCAATATGGAGAATTCCTAAGAGAGGGGTTCACCTCAGCTCCTGGCTACCCTAAATACCACTCTGCTTACTAATTTTCCCACCTGTGTTGCTGCCAAAAGTGGGGTCTGGACAGGTGGGTGGGCATCTAAACTAGTTGGAGGTGCCGAAATCGTATATCACAAGATGAGAGCCTTTGAGGCTCACCGCCAGCTATTGCTGTTCCTGCCAGGGGGAGGTGTGAAGCACCTCCACCCAGAGCAGGCTTTGTTCCTGAGCTCTGAGAGCTCAAAGGCTCTCACTCTATGAGTTCAGAAACCTGTCTGGTGGTGGCTGGCTGCCGCGTACAAGTCAGCCAATAGACTAGAAGTTAGTCCTTTTTTCAGGGAGCATCTCTAAGAGGCCCTCTGAGTGCATTCTATAATAAATCCAACACTGGCATCATTGTGGGTTATTATGCTGAGAAGTTTGGTACCAAACTTCCCTGCTTTCAGCAATGCCATCATGGAGCTGTGGCGTTCCTAATGACAAACTTGTGTACTCAAAATGGCTTCACTGCACTTACAATATCTGTGAATGGCACAGATGCAGTAGGGCATATTGCTCATGCAGCTATGCCCTCACCTGTGGTATGGTGCAACTTGCTTTACGGCTGTAAGTCCTGCTAGAGGGGTGACTTACCCCTGCCACAGGCACTGATGGGGGGCATGGCACATAGGGAGGTGTACCATGCCGACTCTTCAATTTGGTGTGCACCAGAACACGCAGCCGGCAGTGGCAGTGTGTGGGTGTTAAGGTGAGGGTTCCCTGAGAGTTGTATAGTTCATGCTGCAGCCCTCAGAGGCCCTCTCTGGCCACAAGGCCCTTGATTGCAGAGGTACCTTTTTACAAGGGACTTACATGTGGCCCAAAGTTGGGTCAAATGGAAAAACAAAGGTACAATTTTTGGGAAAGAACACAGGTGCTGGGGCCTGGTTAGCAGGGTCCCAGTACACACTCATTCAAGTTGTCATCAGGTATATGGCAAAATGTTAGGGGGTAACCATGCAAAAAGAGGAACTTACCGACAGGTTCTCACACTGATTCTATGTAATCTCATTGACTTTCATTACCTTTTCATGTGGATGATATGTGAGAGTCTAATACAGAGTTGTAGCAGAGAAAGTGTGTTTCACTTTATTGGCACATCCATACTGATGTTTCTTTGATATCAAAACAAGACCTGGGATGTGTGCCATGTGAGTGTATTACATTCACTATGGCATCTTGGTTAGAGTTGGGGTTACAGGGTCTCATTGTAGTTGTAGTCACTTCAATCTTACTTTACCAACACTTGAGCACTGCGTGAAGAACAGTAGTAACTAGGCAGACAGGTGAGAAGGGGCAAAAGCAGTCTAGCATCTTGGCTAGAGTTGGAGTGACAGGGCCTCGTGGTATTTGTAGTCACTTCAATCTCACTTTTCTAACACTTGACATATGCTAAGCTGCATGAACAGTGGAGATCAGTAGTAACATGGCAGACAAGTGAGAAAAGGCAAAAGAAATGTGTCACAGACATTCATAGGTGTGATATTGATAAGAAGGTGGTGTTGTTGAACACAAAGTAATGTACACATCACTATCACTGAATATAATTTGCAAACACATAGACATTTGTGTACAGTGTGCCTGTGAAAATACCAGTGTTCTGGCCTAGGAGGGCATCCAACAGATGTATTTTTTTTTATTATTTTAATGATTTAATCCCATACAGGGATTAATTCATAAAATATTGATGAGAAGTTGGTGTTGTGGAACACAAAATATGTACACATCACTATCAATGAATATAATTTGCAAGCACATAGCCATTTGTGTACAGTGTGCCTGTAAAATACCAGTGTTCTGACCTAGAAGGGCAACTGACAGTTGTATTTTTTATTATTTTATTAATTCATCCCAGACGGTGTCCCTGTATACATATAGATTACTTTGGGACCCCAACTCCCTTGCCTGGTCCATTTCAGGGCATCATTTTGCAGAAGAGTCTATGGAAACTGGTAGTTCTATGACTTACCAATGATTTTGTCCAAATGGAGTGGGTTTTTACCATGGTTGAGCAAGTACAGCAGCAGGACATGTCTGATGGGCTCCATGACAGTAGAAGATGAGTAGATGTGAGTGCAGGTGATTTTTGGCCTCATACACGATCCTTTCCACCATCTCACATGTATTGGTTGGACCGCCATGGCCATGTTGTCTGTAAAGTAACTCGTAATTGGGCCAGCTGTTTCACTGGCAGTCTGAGTCTTCCACAGCCTCATTGGCCCATTCTGTGACCGCCGTGGTTGGAGTTGACTAGCAGAGTCGGAAGTTCACATGTAGTCTTTGCAAGGGCAATCTGGTCAACTTGTAATACAGCAGTAGGACCGCCGCAGTCAGACCGCCACTACTGGTACCAAGGTTTACGGACCACCAAACTTGTAATAAGGCCCTAAGAATCAACAACTGCACTGCGAACGCTAATATTGCCTTAGAGGATAAGGACACGGAATGAATGAGACTCGGGAATTCATAGATTTGGGAACAACTATTATGCATGTAAAGATCTAAGATGCCTGCACGTATAGCTTCAGAGAGATGTTGCACTGAATATTGTTCCTGGAAGTGGATGGGGGAAAATTGCCAAGAAAGAAAGAAATTTCAAATGACCCAACTGTTTATCATATTTCAACATTTTTAATTCTGCAACAGCCCATCAATCCTTTGATTGGCATCCCGTAGTATAACGTGATAGAATCAAAATGTCCTTCTCAATATGGAGTATTAAACTGGTTTACTTGGTGCAGTGTCGACAGTGAAAACACACAGCCTGAGGCTGTTCCTTCCCCACCTGTGTGATCACAGAGTAAACCTAGGCATGCATTTAACAAATCACATACATATTTAAATAAACATGGGGAAAAACTGTTTTGGCAGTGAAGTAATTATCAATCCGAGCGTTTTATCAATCTTTGTTAATCAGTTAAGTTCAATTCTATCCAATTGGTGCCTAGCCATTCATCCACTTGAAATGTGTCAGAGAGGAAAAAAGTAGGAGTCTGACAGGTGTTAACTTTGTGTTAATAAAGTTGGAAAAAGTGACATATATTATAGTGGAAAAGTCAAAATGACTGAGTAGATCTATGTTTTTCTATTGTGAGACATCCCCCCTTTACCCTAAATATCCCGAATCTTTTCTTAATTGAAACTGATGTGTCAGCTCCAACACTCTCTCAGACGTGGGGAGAAAGTGAATGGCTAGTTGTATGGTTTCACTGCAATAAAACACATTTTACATTACACACCTACTAGTGATAATTTACCTTATTTGCACCTTTAGATTGAATTTTTAGGTGAAAAAATGTTCTCTTATAAAATGGAAATCACAGTTCATAGAATCAGACGTCCATATTGGAAAAGTCTGCCCACCTGTCAGACTTTTCCAGTTGAATGAATGAAGGGAAGAAGAAAATAAAAGGAAAAACAGGGATGACAAGAGTGCTTGGGGATTTGAAAAGTGAAAGCGGTCAGCAGCAAAAGTTATCCGCGGTAAAGGTTTCTCGATAGAGAAAAAATATGTGTTTTCTTTTGGCGAAGAGTGGATCACGGTTGAATTGTACTGCGAACTCTAAACCAATTGATTTTCCATGGCATGGCTAGGTTTTCCAGGAATTTGTGGGATATTGCCATTAAATCCACTGGGGAAAATGCAGTTTTGGAACAAAGCTGCAAAGCTAAAACAAGAGCAATTGTAGGTGAAGATGCCGGCCTCCCACTTTCAGCTGATATCTCCATCTCACTTTCTGGCCTTTCTGACTTTTCAGCAGTGGAATGTGGAACAACAAAATTTCAGGGGCCGCATGCTGTTCTCGTTTCCGAGTCCATTTACACGCTTATGTTCCTCCTCCTTCAAGCAGGAGGAAAATGTACAAGTAGACAGCCCTTAATTTGAGCCGTGGTTTCTGGTGCTCGCACAGCTCTTAATTGTCAGCACCCGCTCTGGCAACTGCCACCACATGGTGGCGCTGTCTGAGATGTGCACAAAACCATGTTTATTAAGTCGAATGGCACTGAAAATAAATAATACCAGCTTCTCAAGCCATTGTTATAGCTTTGTGTGGCCTGAAACAGTCTAAATTGTCACACTTGGAGGAGTGTGATGCTCAGGTGTTTGTTATGTTGGTACTGTCATTGCCAGCGGGGCAATGCTTGGTGCAGGCTGCAATGGCCTTCCGAGAAGGGCACTGGCACTTATTTTTTTTTACAAATTAAGCACTGCCTGGAGATACATTTGGCTTCGCTAGGTGTCATTCTTTAGGCAGATAAGTTCGACTCATCTGGCTCTTTCGGAATGAGGGCCTAAGAAAGAATACAGGGGCATATTACCAAGGGCCTTATCGCCGCTTTAGCAGGAATTTTTCCCGCTAAAGCGGCGATAATTTTATCGCCCTATTACCTAGCTGTCTCTACCACCAGTTAGCGACAGCTAGTAGGAGATAGCGATCATCTTGGGGCCCACTTTGCATGTCAGCGATAATTATCGCTAATGACATGCAAAGTGGGCGTGCCAAGATGTTAGCGACTGTAAACAGTCCCTAACATCGCTATCTCCTATTACCTACAAAGGCGTACTTTTGGAAATATTCGCGCTAAGCGCGAATATCTCCAAAAGCTAACGCCTGCCCAGAGCAGTTCTTAGCCATGTTATCCAATGGTAGGTGGATAACATGGCTAAGAGCATTAGATCGGTAATGCATGAATATCGCTAACTTTTCAGCGATATTCATGCATTATGGCCGATTTTTATCGCTTTTGAGATAAACCTTGATAATAGCAAGGTTTATCTCGGCTATATTAATATTGCCGCTATGCCAACACAGCGATAATTATCGCTAGTTGTTGGTAATATGCCCCTCAGAAACTGACCAGGCAGTAGTCCCTTTTCTATTTACACATTTATTAGGCCTCGAATCACAACCAACATTATACACATCTATCAGTGAAATTAAGCATACAGCTAGCTCAAAATGGATGCCTACTCGCCCTGCATATTGCCAGCGTGTTCCTCTTAGCTCTTTCAGTTTTTATATATTTTTTGTAACCCATGTATTCGAAACTGAAGCCCATCTCAGTCTCGAGAGCCCTGCTTCGTGCATTCCAAAGAGCAATTAGGGGTATTCGGAGAGTGGCTTATTAAAGGAGATCATTCGCTTTAATGGAAATACTTTAAGGACCCTTTTAAAGGGCATTAGTTGTGGAGGAGTGGAAGCCGTGGGGCTACGCTGCTAATGGCCGCGGCGTTACTAGTGATGGAGAGTGCTTCTGATGTTTGATATGGGACTAAACAGATAAGCACCGTAAAAGCAAACACACTACAAATGGAATTTCAATGCTCATCTGTTTATTTTAGGAGGCAAAACATAGATCTTATGTGTGGGTTTGGATATGCGATTTGACGTGATGTGGTTGATCAGCCTGTTCCACCTTCTCGCTCATATTCTCCAGAAACTAATGGATTTTTTGTGGCTGTTCAAATAGAGGGACATCTGATGAGCTTATTATATTCAATTCAGGGTTTATTTGTGCACGAAGCAGCATTGATTAGCGAGCCCAGGGCAGAACCTTGAGAGGTGCCCGAGGGTCCCACTTGTTATCTGTTGCTGCATCCCTAGCGTAAGGTTTTCTCTGTGTAAAGCAGCTGTTTTTTTACATGGCTGTAGGATTCAACAAAACGTACTGATTTCTACACTTCAAAATCCCAAGGAATAAATCCAAGCACCTGCGAGACTCCCTCATAGATCTTTTTGGGGGCTGGGGAGTAGGGGGGGGGGGGCATTTTTATTGATTTTATCAAACAGTTCCCAATAGTGGCACAGAGTATGAAAACGGATAGACACCAGAGACAACAGCATTGTTACAACAGAGCAATGAGCATCAAATTGACAAGGCTCACGCATGATGTCACAGCCAATGATTGTTTGGCAAGCCCTTGGTCTCCAAGTCCATGTGTAAGTCAAGTACTTCAGATCTATGTGACTGCATATCTCCGAAAATGGACCATGGTCTAACTGGGATTGCCTCCTATTATATACCCCTGTATCCTGCCAATTCTTTCCATATCTTCTTCTCGTTCTAGGGGAACCCTCTCACCGTCTAAATTGTGCTTTCCAATAAAATGTAGAAATTCATGCCTTTGGGCCACTGCTCAAATGAGGGAGCTTCAGCATTCTTCCAGGCTCCGGCAATATCTCGTTTTGCGACGATCAAACCCAACCATAGCAAAAACCTTTGATACCTGGTTCCCCTCCAAGCCATTTGTAACACGAAGAGGAATACATTTGGGGTTTCTAGATATGTTCCAGCCCAGCACTCCCTCCAGGCATCTCAACACCCCATTTCAGAAATGAGAAAGTGCGTAGCAATACCAAAATGTATGAGGTAGACCCCCATTTGGGTCATGACACCACAGGCAGCTCCTTGTAGTAATCAATCACATGCAAGGCAATCTCGCTCTGGTGAGATACATGCGATGCAGTAATTTGAGCTCTATTAATTGAAATTGAGATGCTGTCACCGCCTTTCTGGGGACCTCAACCGCTTCCCGCTAATTATCACCATCAATTGGTCCTAAGTCTCCATCCCACACGTCCTCATTCCAGTTATTGGAACTGGTAAATACCAGAGGAGCATTTTATATATGTCAGATAGTTTATGATCTTTAATGTCTGTAAGAAGAATTTTCGCTTCAAGTGAGGGTTATTCGGGGATGTCGTCATCGAACTGTATAGTCGGTAGGAGTGCATGACGGAGCTGGGGGTATCTAAAGAACTGTGTGCGATGCATGTCATATTCTGATTGCAAATTGTGAAAGGACTTCAGTCCCCCCTTTGTGTACCACCTCCCCAATTTAGAATTGCCAATAGTGTCCCATGACGAAAAACCTTGGAGGGCCACGACCGGTGGGAGTCTGTTACCTTGCCACAGTGGAGTCTTCAGTATCTGCCTACCCACTCCACACATGGATTTCAGAGCAGTGGTCCAGACTGCCAGTGCCACCCTGCGGCAGAGGGGAGGTTTTGCGCGAGATCCCCTCCATAAAGTAAGTGGGGGAGGTTACAGCAACCCATCATTCCATTGCGCTTGTTGGGTCATCAAAACCTTCAAGCAACCATTTTTTTTATTATGAGCAAATATGCTGCCCTTTTAATACAAGAAGATCAGGACTAGTTTTCCCTCTGTAGAACACAGGCTAGCAACATTTTCCCAAGGATATTGAGAAAGCCCCCCACCCCCACCCCAAAGCAGCATTCTAATTAGTGCATCTGCCTTTGTAAAGATTGCCTTCCCCACTGGAAAAGGGTAGTTTAGCTCTGGTACAGAGAACCTTTTTAAGAATGTCTAAGTGTCCCAGAAGGGAAAGAGGGAGAGCGGACAAGAATTTCATGTCTTTCGTGAAGATCTTCAGCTGTCGTAGGAGGTTGAATTCAGACGACACGGACAGTTGTCCGTAATGAAGACCCCTAAGTACCTAAAGCCCAAAGAGACAACCTGTACTTCCGTTGCTCACGTCATGGCAAATGGACAGGAACCAATGGGGCAAGATCGAGGACTTGTGGATATTCATGTGTTGTCCTGAGTATGGGCCAAAGATCCCCAAGATCTGAAATGTCCGGGGACCTTACATCTCCAGATCATCTAGGAACAGCAGAATGTTATCAGCATATAGTGCAAATCTGTCACTTATTGCAGGAGAACACTGGAAGCCTTTAAACAGCACGTCCGCCCTGACCGATGCTGCTGAGTGCTCATTCGCCAGAGCAAAGAGCAAGGTGGATAGAGGCAAACATGTTGGGTGTCTCTTTCTTTTGGGAACCAGTCTGAGATCGCACCTCCAACAACAATCCTGGGCCTGAGATTAATGTACAGAAGGCGTAAATAACTAGAACATTATGGCCCGATCCCTAGACGGGGCAGGCGGGTAAATACTCAGTCCACCGAGTGAAAGGCTTTCTTGAAGCCAACAATGTGTTAGGCCTAGTGTCTGGGATAGCCCCTGCACAACTCGATGACATTGTGGACCCTGTGTGTATTGTTACAGGTCGCACAGCGGGACATACATCTTACTTGATTCAGATGCACTAGGCAAGTGATAACTTTTGTGAGTTGAATAGCCAGCATCTTGGCCTAATTTTCAGTTCCAAGTTCAGAAATGAACTCGGTCAATAGTTTTCGCATTGTTTATCGTCCAGTCCTGGTTTCAGGTTATGACAATTTTGGTTCCCCTAAAGTCCAGTGAAATCACGCTGCATGTTACGGCTTCTTTGAAGGCCACCAAAACAGGGTACCAGTCTCAGGCCAAACCAAATACCAGAACTCTGCTGGTTAATGACAAGAACCCAGCGCTTTACCTGCCTGAAGCTGCGCTAATGCCACCTACACTTCGGCTTCCAGGGTCTCGCAATCTGCAGAAGATAAGTGGGGGACAGGTAGGTCTGCCATGAATTGATGAAGATCTGCTCGGAGGCTTGATGAATCAGATGTATACAGTTCTTGGTAGTAAGATACAAAGGTGGACGCTATTGACTCACTGCCGGTTATTCGTGAGACATCTTTGGACACCAAGTAGGCCACCAGGGCCGATAGCCTTGGGGGTGCAAAATCAATGCAAGGTCTTGCAAGATTTGTCAACCCCCACTGTCAGAAAAACTATTGCCAGTGCCCTCATTTGCCTACCTAAGCAGAAAAGACTTAGATTTGCCTGTTATCCTAGGTGGTTGAGACAGCGTCCTCATCTATGGCTGCTCTTGCGGAGATTCTTGCTTTTAATAGCCCTTACAGATTTTAAGACAATCCAAGATGGGGGCCACCATCCAACTAGACACAAACGTTCTAACCTTCTTGCAAAGCCCTCCAGCTGTAGTGTTCCTCTTGCGCACTCGGTCTGTGAGCCGCGCACCTCAACCCTCAACTGAGGTGGGAGAGCAGCATTCAACCTTTGCGCCTGCACTGAGAAGAAAAGACTAGTTTCTGTAATTCCCAATGTTTCACTCCGCCTTCGCAGAGAGGTGTGCACACCAGGGGTATTCCTCACTTTTGTGGAGATAGTGGGGCATATTATCAAGGACGGGTGATACATTATCGCCGCTTTTATCGGCAGGAAACTGCCGATAAAATGGCGATATTGGGCTTGATAATATGCTCTATAGAATTCCTATCGAAGCCCATGTTAGATGTGAAGATATCTAACATGGGCTTCGATAGGAATTCTATAGAGCATATTATCAAGCCCATTATCGCAGTTTTATCGGCAGTTTCCTGCCGATAAAAGCGGCTATAATGTATCACCCGTCCTTGATAATATGCCCCAGTGTTTCTTCATGGAGGTACTCCAATTCCGTCTGCTCATTGGAGGATTCCTCGAACTCCTCTTGAGTATTTTCCTATGTCCAGTCTCGCAGTATTCCTATTTGTCTACCACAGAAATTCATATGCATGTTGGACTATTCAAATTCAGGAATTCTTTGGCTAGACACAAAACTACAATTTAGACAGGGGCTAGCCTACTAGAACTTCGGTTAGATAAGAGACTAATACGTGTGAATCAGTGAATGAGAACTGTTGTGTGGTGTTAAGAAAAGTTTGAAGTTGCTTTCATCCCGTTCCTCTGCAGGTTCTGCCCAAGCACTTTCCAGGGTAGAAAGAAAAGCACACACAATGCTTCCATAGATGATAACCCAAGAAGTGAAGGTCTGGCAGATTCCTAATTTAGAAGGCGGTCTCTCTTTCTTATCCCATTCCCCTTTCCCCTCTGTGGGTGTCAGTGCAAATCCATTTGTTTGTACTGGCAACTGCGGTTGGTACTTGGGAGTTAGTCATCAGCTCATGTGGAAATCTGGCACTCCAGGTAAGAGTCTGACACCTATTGATAGATTTGACTTTGTGCAGCCTTCCAGGCCTCTCGCACCTTCTGTGTAAGCTCTTAAGTAAGCAGATTTTGTGTATGCATCAAATGTTGCAAGAGGGAGTCCCCCCTCAACGCCACACATCGACCCTCTAGGTCAAGCACCCATCTTTGAGTTCTTTATCTTTCCATTGGGCTTGATATTTTTGGCTCTAGGAGTAGCTAGTAATGAAAAAGTAGTCAAATCCGGAGAAGGACTGATGGGCACCAGAGTAGAAGGTGTATTCTCTTTCTTCAGAGTAGTGAGCCCACCATATGTCAAACAAGTCAAGTTTGTGCAAGAAAACCTACAAAAGCATCAGCCCCCAACCAACTATCAAGGGTGTCGAGGACTGATCAAGGAACGGGTCACACACCCCTCAAAATAACTTTTTTTCGGCCACCAGGGCCTTAAAAGTACACTACAAGCATAATTTAAATAGACATCAAATATATTATAAGAAGTCTTTACATATATTGCAACATTATATGACACTTCTCCAATAAATGATGTACAATTATCAATAAAATAAAGATTAAAATATGATTTAATGTTTAAAAAGTAGATGAGTGATTTTTAAATAGAAGATACATATTTCCTATGCAAGATCCACATAGCGCATAGAAATTTAGCAAGAGGTATATCATATGGTAGAGAGCAATCAGACCTCAGTATGTGAAGAGCCTATAGGTGGCTGCGATGACATATTTGTCTGCAAATAGGAGCCAACCAGCACTTGTGAAGATGGGCATAAGCAGGGCAAGCAAAGAGAACAGGCTGGACACACTCAACCTGCGACTGGCAAGCAGGACACATATCAGTAGCCTCAGCCGGCCAGTTCTTCGTAAGAGCTCTTAACGGCAAGGTACCCACTCTAAATCGGAAATCTAATTTTCTATCACATGACACAGTCGCATGATCACAGTAAGGCTCATAACAAGTCAAGGCCTAGATGTTTGAAACTATTTGAGTTAAAGCAGGAAGATCTGTTCTTGCGGCTACTTTTGCCTCAAACACTGACCAGTATAACTTTTTAAAGGTGTTTTTGGAAGGAAAGTATTTGATAGCTGCTTGGGTCCTGACTTCAGGGGCCCCAATAAATTCAAGTTGTAATTTGATATGTTTAAGCCAGGGATATATATCTACTGAAAGGAAAGCTGAAGGGAAATCCTGGAGGGTCACACACTCAATACTCTACTATCCATGGTGCTTCCGGTAGCTCCTTTATAAGGCTTCCCGGATTTTATAGGAATCCTACTGTGAGGGGCGGGGGCGTAGGCAAAATCAAAGAAATTGGGAGCAATTGTAGAGTGCCTGCCATTGCCATGTTTCAGCCCAGATTATCATGCCATACATTGAACACTGCCAAAAATGTGTGTTTTTGGATCAGGATGGCCGTACCTCTGGAACCTCGATGGGAACCAGAGTCATATAACTGGGCATAACCTCTGGGGGCCAGAAATGGACAATGATTTTCCGGAAAATGGGTTTCCTGGAGCATCAAAATGTCTGCATCAGTCTTTGAGGCTGCCCTGAGTACCGCCTCCCTCTTGATCTTATCAAGCCTGCCACTAATAATCCACAAGAGAACTGTGAGTTTACCCGGGAGACCTCCCTGCTGTAGTCCAGCCATTCAGGAGTATCAGCCAATTTCCAACCAGATCATTGAACCATCAGTGCCTGTTATCTTTGCATGTTGAATATTTGTTACTAAGAGTTTCAATTGAAAAAATGCCCCAGCCATTCTCAACCTCCCTCCCATAAGGCCCACCCCATACCTCGTGAACTAGAAGTTCCTGTTGTGCTGCATCTAGGGACCTTGGACAATGGGAATAACCTGAGGCATCCATCTCCCCTACCGTCCATATCCCAAACCCACCTTAAACCAACCCAAACCCTTTCAACAGAAGGAGAAGAAAAGTAGAAGACTGGGGAGAGGAAGGGAAGAAAAGAGAAAAAGAGAGGGTGAGCTTGTGAGCTATGCCAATCCACCTAACGTCTTCATTAAATGTTGCAAAAGCACCGGCAACCTGCCCCAATATTGACATCACAGTGCGACTGGTGGAGCCTCAGAGGGGTAATCCCTGGCACCCTGTATAGTTGATTCTTCAGTTGCCACGAAAGAGTTATCCCACTGGGGGGATCGTTCTGGCCCCAGAGACCAGTGCTCCTATCCCTACAGCTTGGCCGTCTTCTCAATGCTATGCACCACTGTCTGGGAGGACTCCCAGTGCCCCAGCCCTACCCTCACCACTCTTGTTATGGAGTGTCTCCGGTGTTCAGTGTGAGGCTTCCTCTACCCAGTCCCAGACCACCTTCAGTTTTTCTTTGCTTCTTGAAAGGATTGTCTTTGCTGTTGAACCTTCAAAGTGTAATCAGGAAAGATCATCACAGGAGAGTAGTGGCAGGTCAGAGTTCCTATGTTGCGTGTCGCTCTAAGCTCGGTGTCATGATCTGCGTAGTTTAGCACCTTGACTATGAAAGAGTGAGGTGGTGAGGACACCGGGGCTGGACAATCAATGCCCTATGAGTCTGCTCTATTATGAAACAGTTTGACACCTCACCTAAAGGGACCCAGCTCATCAGCCAGTTGTGTATGAATGTGCTGGGTGTAGTTCCTTCAGCACATTCTGGGACGCACATGACAAGTTGGTTGTTGCATCTTGATCTTCCTTCCACGTTCTCAGTATGAACCTCTAGCTGTCCCACTAGACGCTGTAGTTTTACCATGCGATTTAACTGCCTCTTTGGTTTCAGACACTCTGCCCTCTACCTCAATAACCCTGTTTGTTGTATTCCGCAAGTCTTGTCTCATCAGGGCCAGCTCTACCTTTAGTTCAGCAATCTTGCCTTCCACAATGACTTCAAGATCTTAAAGTGCATGTAATTTGGAGGAGGTTTTGACCCTTCATCTGTCTAACTGGTAAATTTGTCATATGTCTGTTGGGAGGCGGTGGCCACCGGTTTGCCTCTGTGGTCAAATTGTGGCAGTGTACAAGAATGTGTAGGGAGAAGCTGTTGCAGGATTGCCACCACAGCACGCCCCCATCTCTGCAAGGTGCAAGACAGTTACTATCGGGGATCAGCTGGGCATGAGTTTTCGCCCCTCTCCGATGATGTACCCTTTCACAGCAATGAGGCTCGATCACCAGCTCCAACACAGAGCTTTAGGAGGTGTTCACCCCACTGAATGATCGATGGGTGAATAAAAAGGAAAAAAGAAAGATGCATGGGAGAGCAGAGATCTACACATCAGGGGTTACGGGCACCTGCCAAAATCCGGCACACAGGTGCTGACAGTCCACAACCTTGCCGGATATGCCACCAGCACGTCATGCATGCTCAAATGTCTTGCAGGTCCCCAGGTCTCTCCATCACTGACCCCTAGTTCACACCTGTTTCACACATGACATCCCAGATGAGCGACAGGATGAGCCCAACCACTGTGCCAGATGGAGTTAGGCCAAGTGGCCCTTGCGTGCCCCCATGCCCCAAAGGGGGGATATAGTCCATACTTAGCAACCTCACAGTGACCCTGGGGTATGTGTAGCAGATGGAAGAAGGCAGAGGTATGGTGTGGAAGGCCAATCCATCATGCCCTCACAGCACCCCTCAGTGCAGGTCAATGAATAAAGTCTCCCAATCGCTTCAGTGCCTCAGCTTAGGCCTTCAGGAGTTACGGGCCTCACAGCACTTCACCTTCACTGGGCTCAGTGGAGGATACAGTCCAAATGATCAATCAGTAAGCACTAATAGGCCCCTTATGGTGCTATCTCTATCAATGGCTCCTACTGGGATGGCACTCCTCCCTACCAATTGTCTTCACTTTGAGGGGTGTGTGGGGGGATGCTCCCACCTGGTTATTTATGGCTGGCAATCTCTTCAATGCAGTGTGGGCCTCCTGTGGAATTTTATGAAGCGGGGCCGTAACTCCCCGTCGGTGCAACCTCACAGGGTTATTAGTCACTGTTTATTGGGCCCCAGCGCGGTGATCACCTTTCGGGCGGCTGCCGACAGGTTGACGACCAACAGGCCTCCAAGGGCCCCTAAGTGCTTGTTTTCCATTCACGGCCCCATGGGGCATATGCAGCTCCTTTAAGGGTCTCACCTAGGGTGACCAAAGCCGTCTCGTCATCCTGTTTCAACACCCTGCGCATGCTCCGAAAGATCTTTCGGTGGATCCCTACTGAAACCAGGAAGACGGTCACCCAAGCCCTCGTCAACAGCCGTCTGGACTACGGGAACACCCTCTACGCTGGAACCACAGCCAAACTCCAGAAAAGACTCCAGCGCATACAGAACGCTTCGGCATGACTCATCTTGGACATCCCCCATCACAGCCACATCTCTGCCCATCTGAAAGACCTGCACTGGCTCCCCATCAGCAAGAGGATCACGTTCAGACTCCTCACCCTCACACACAAGGCTCTCCACGACATGGGCCCCAAATACCTCAACAGCCGCCTCACATTCTACACACCCACCCGCCAGCTCCGATCCGCCAGCCTCGCCCTCGCCTCCGTCCCACGAATTCGCAAAGCCACCGCCGGAGAAGGATCCTTCTCCTACCTGGCGGCCAAGACATGGAACTCCCTCCCCACCCACCTACGGCTGACCCAGGACCACCTCTCCTTCAGGAAACCACTCGAGACCTGGCTGTTCAAGCAGTAGCGACTCCCCCTCCCAGCGCCTTGAGACCCTAGCGGGTGAGTAGCGCGCTATACAAATTTGTATGATTGATTGATTGATTGATTGATTGACCAACCATCCGTAAATTTCATGGATTTATCCGTTATTTAGGACTCTTGCCCGTTGTCCGTGAGGAATTCCTTGATGTACACCTTTTGTCCATAATTTCGGACAGTAGGGCGAGCTGTTAGGGGCAAACAGCCTGAGAGTTCTGTAACTCTCACTGCAAGGGCCAGCTCGCGATCCTGCTGTGATCAATGGCCTGCAGCATCCCGTCCCCGACCTAGCACAGATTGTTATCAGCTCATTATCATTCTGTATGTCGGCCTAATTATCAAATACAGAATGATAATGGGCCTCTGCACAATGACAGCATTTGTTGGACCTTCTCCTGCCAGAGCCTAGAGCACAGTACCCTGCTTTTGTTTATGGGCTCATGTCACTGTGAAACAGTGCTTCATTGTGGACAACATTAGAAATGGTGGCAAAATTATAGTTAGCAAATCCAAAGACGTGTGCATGCTCGTCTCTTGTGAATTCACACTGCCTTTCATAACATGTATTTGTAAAGCACACGTTTACCACTACGGGTATCTTGGTGCTGAATAACAGATGTTTGTTGTTACCCAACTCAATGGTACTCATTTTATCGACCTCAGAAGGATAAAAGGCTGAGTGGACCCACCAGGATTCGAACCTGTGACCATGAGATCAAACACAGGACCTTGCAGTGGACGTATTAGTCCACTGAGCCACCGGACCCAGTTTTAAGTGCATACCTTACAACCCACTCCTCCCGGTAATTTTTTTTCCAATCCAAACATACTAGAGTGGAATCAGCCCTCCTAATTTTTGAATGACTGGTATGTGAGTATTTATAAGTATGCACATATTTTTCTTTTTTTCTTTTGCATGCCTCTATGCCAGTGAGCTACCTATGCAACTGACTTATGGCACAAAAGCACAGATTCACAGAGTGTAGGTCCTGCAGGAGTCACATCTTTATTTGTTACCCTTGTGAGAGCCTCATCCCTTCAATTGACCCTGCACCACCTTTCAGCGTTCATTGTTGCTTCTCGTTTACCAAGGTGCTAACTTCGAAACTAGTTCCAGTGCATTTTTAATTAAATGATCCTGCATTAAACCCTTGCCATAAGAAGCACAATGACCAGACCTTTAAAAGCCCCCTCTAACGGAAAGCAGATTGCTTCTGTAACTCTGGGATGACTTATCATCCATATGAAGAGCTCCTGCCCCAGCAATGACACCCTAGAACCCTTCTTGAGGGTAGATGACTTACTAGCTCCAGGACAAATTCAGAGACACTTGCTGCAGGGAAATATTGGTGGCAAAGCTTGCAGAAATTCTGACTTTCCTTGTACACTTCTCAATTTATAGTACCTTTCCGATCAAGTCTTTGTGTTGAAATTGTTTATTAAGAAGAGTTTATATCAATCACAAATGCAGATACATATGCAGAGGAAAAAATAAAACATATCAGAAATGAGGAAACAATTCATAAAATATAACAAAAGAGGCATAAAACAACAAATCCTCTAGAATTCATAGGGCAAAAATAGGGGTAAAAGAAAGAAAAGAGAAGAAAAAGAAGAAAAGAAGGGAAAAAAGGGAAAGAAAGAAAAGAGAAGAAAGAAAAAAAAGAAGAATCCCCAGAGTAGCAAATTAATTGGGAAGAGATATGGAAGCAAGGAGAAGGAGCACAATAGAAAGGAGTAAAAGAAAGTGAGCACGTTACAAAGAAGGTGGAATTAAGAAGGAAGAGTAGTCAGAGAAGAAGAAGAAGTAGAGACAGAGTCATTATCCACTGTGGTTTCTAGGAATGGGGACCAGACTTGGAGAAAGATGGAAGCTTGATCCTGCAAATTATAGATTATACGTTCATAGGAAGCTGTTTGTATCATTGCCACCAACCACTCTGTCTGAGAAGGAGGTAATGAAGACTTCCAATGACGCAATATACACATTTTTGCCGTGGCTAGAGCAGTATGGAGAAGATGGGTCTGTGGTTTAGTAAACTTTGAAAGGCCACGAAAATCATGTAAAATTATATTTGCAGAGGTAAAGGGTAAAGGTAATGACATAGAATGAGCCAGAGTCTTCCGTATAAAAAGCCAAAATGACCTAGTACGCGGGCACTCACAAATAATGTGCGTTATATCACAACCGGAAGCCAAACATCTCCAACACAAAGAATGCGAAAGTAACTTAGCATGATGTAATTTGACCGGGGACCAGTGCCATTCATGAAGAATTTTAAAAATACAAAATTTAAGGCGAGCTTCTCGAACACCCTTATGTAAGCCTTCTAAAATGAGATCCCACTGAGTATCTGAGCACGTCACAGATAAACGTGATTGCCATTTCAATTGAAGAGCTTTTGAAAGGGGTTGCGAAAATAGAGGCTGTAGGAAAGTCTTGTAAAGACCAGAGGTGACACCCTTAAAAGTTCCCCATAAATTCAGATAAGATAAAATAGGAGAAGCGGACATCTCAGGTGGGGAACCTAGATGTTTTGTGATAGCTTGTTGAAGATGAGAATATTTACAGGATTGCGTGGGCGGTAGATGGAATTCCTCACTGAGTTGGGAAAAGGATTTAAAATTATCACCAAGAAGCCGTTGTTCCAGGAAGTGAATACCAGCCTCCTGCCACAGGGGCCAGGACACAGTGCGACCTCGAACCCGAATAGCCGAGTTAGACCATATAGGAGCATTAAAATGAAGCCGCGAGTTAGATTGAAGGAGACGATGACTTCTTTGCCAAGACTTATACATAGCAGATACTATAGGATTTTTGGGGTCACAAGAGCTGGAACCCTTTCCATATAAAAGGGACAAACCAGGGCCAGAAGCCAATAAGTGGCGTTCAAGTGGAACCCATTGAGGGATGTCTTTAGATTTAGGTAAAAAGAAAGAAAGATGGGAAAGATGAAGGGCAAGGGAATAATGCTCGATAGAGGGAAGACCCAAACCTCCCTGCAGTTGGTGGGATTTTAATTTGGCTAAGGTGAGACGCGGTTTAGCTGTACCCCATATAAAAAGTTTAATTTTGGAATCAATGGACCGAAGAGTAAACAGAGGAATAGGCAAAGGGAGCATACCCAGAACATAAAGAAAATGTGGTAAGGTGACCATCTTAATCGCCTGAACCCGTCCCCAAAGAGATAAACTCAAGGCCTTCCATTTATCGAAGTCTCTTTGCATTTGCGCGATTAAAGGAGTTAAATTGTCCGTGACAACGTTATCCAATCCCCTATTGAGGAGTATCCCTAAATATTTAAGCCGAGAAGGTTGCCAATGAAATGGAAAACCAGAGATGGCATCCTTTGTAGTACCAATGGACATAGGCAAGGCTTCGCTCTTATCCCAGTTTATCTTATAGCCAGAGAAAGAAGAAAAATCATCAATGACACGGAGGAGAGCAGGGAGAGAGCGGGGAAGATCAGTAAGTGTGAGAAGAATATCATCCGCATATAAATACATTTTTGAATAACCAATTGGAAGAGGAACACCCGTCACAACAGCTGATTGACGAATTGCAGCAGCCAAAGGTTCCATAGCCAAAAGGAAAAGAAGAAGGGAGAGTGGACAACCTTGACGGGTACCTCGACGAATAGGAAATGGAGTAGAGAGAAAACCTCCACAGTTAACTTGAGCAGATGGGCTATCATAAAGTAGTCGCACTTTAGCTATGAACTGATCGCCTAATCCAAATCTTTGCATTATGGTAAAAAGGTATTCCCACTCGATGCGGTCAAATGCTTTTTCAGCATCCAAAGAAAGAAGTAGGGCATCATCAGCAAGATGCTTAGCGGACCATAGGGCATGGGAGAGAGTACGTAAGTGATTTCGGGAGGAACGACCGGGAACAAAGCCGACTTGGGAGTTATGGATTAAAGAAGGTAAAACCTTGCGAAGTCGTGATGCGAGAATGCTGGCAAGAATCTTAACATCAGAATTTAAGAGAGATATAGGACGATAACTACCGCACAAGAGAGGATCCTTGCCAGGTTTTGGCAAAACCGCTATGATGGCTTTGTTAGAGATGGAACCAAGAGAAGACTCCTCCACGGCTTCCCCAAAGGCAGCATGAAGAGTTTCAATCATACTCTGACCAGTTCATTTAAAAAATTCAGGAGAAAAACCATCATCTCCCGGAGCTTTATGATACGGTAAGGCAGATACAGCTGAGGAAATTTCTTCCTTCATGATATTTCCCTCAAGTAAAGCTCTGCCATCATCGGAAACCCGCGGAAGATGTACTTCATCTAGAAATTTAGACATCGCTAGCGTGTTTACCTGAGTACTTGGGGAGTAGAGAGATCGGTAAAATGAGGCAAACTCCTCAACTATCTCTTGTGGCCGAGTAGGAATATCCCCACCACTTGATTTGATTGCTGGAATCGCCATAGCGGCCTCTCTTTGACGCAACTGCGCAGCCAATAACCGACCGGCTTTCTCCCCTTGTTCATAGTGACGGCCTTTCATTTTTTGTAAGGCATATTCCGCCTTAGAAGTAAAAAGAGTATTGAGGGACATACACGCCTGTTCAAATAACTTTCGGTGTTGGAGAGTGGGTTTCGAAATATATAATTGAGATAGTTGGCGAATATCCTTTTCTAGATCAATTTGCTTGGCAGCGTGCTTTTTATTATAAAGAGCAGCGTCCTGCATAAGTTGACCTCTATTGGTTGCCTTAGCAGCTGCCCAGACCATTCGTTTAGAGAAACTGAGTCTTCATTATTGAGAAGATAATCACGTAAGTGGGATTGCAAAAGAAGTTTACCTTGTGGCGTTTTATATTTGTTAATATTCAAACACCACGATTTGCGCCCCGGGCTCATAAGACCCAAATCTAGAGACAAAAGAACAGGAGAATGATCAGATATAGCCGCTTCTAAAATTTTGGAATCAGTAACCAATCGGACTGAATGTTGCGAAAGAAGAAAGTAATCAAGGCGCGAATACATACCATGAGTAGAAGTAAAAAACGTATATTCTTTATCTTGTGGGTGACTTGGGCCCAGATGTAGGTAAAAAATATTTACCGATTCTTAATTACCGAATTTTACCGATTCGGTAATTAAGAATCGGTAAATATGAAGGGTGGACATGTAGGTCCATCCAGATGTGTATTTTACCGATTCGGTAAATATCTGTATTTACCGAATCGGTAAATACCGACCGGTAATTCTCCATTCATTCCTATGGGCTTTGAAGCCCATAGGAATGAATGGGGCATTACCGGTCGGTATTTACCGATTCGGTAAATACCGATTTTGACAAGGGTGCAGGGGGTGTCACTTTGACACCCTCTAGCACCCCCAAAAAAGGTTCGGGGGCCATATGGCAGGCAGACCTGCCCTAAGGGCAGGTCTGCCTGTCATATGGCACAGGTGTGCATGCACACATGTGCATGCACACCTGACTCGGTATTTTAACATCAAATACAATTTGATGGTAAAATACCGATTTTGTAGGCCTTGTGGGACTCAGAAGAGTCCCACCTACATATCAATTTTACCGATTCGGTAAATATACCGGTCGGTAAATTTACCGACCGGTATATTTACCGAATCGGTAAAATTACCGATTTGCCCCGTTTCAGTCCCCCTACATCTCGGTAGCCAAATACCGGTCGGTAACGGCCGAATTCGGCCGTTACCGACCGGTATTTGGCTACCTACATCTGGCCCTTGGTCTCCAGTGGTCAACAAGACCAGTGTCAGCAAGAATGTCACCGAAAATAGCTCTGTCAGAGGCGTTGAGAGTGTCAATGCAACCTGTTCTGTCAAGAACAGGATCCAGTGCTAAATTTCAATCACCCCCAATGAGAAATTGAGAAGCATTTATTTCCGTAAGAAGACGATTAAGTCGAAGAAAAAATTGCTTTTTGGAACCGAGAGGAGCGTATACAGAACCAAGACAAATGAAGGAATTGCCAAGCTTCAATTTGACAAAAACTTACCGACCTTCCGGATCAGACCATGTCTTTAAAATTGTGAAAGGAAGTGACTTTCGAAAAAGGATGGCTACTCCGCATTTACGAATAGGGTTAGGATTAGTGGGATCAGATTTAGAGACTGAACTATGGATGACTTTACCAACCCAGTCCCTGCCGAGCTTGCTAGACTCAATGTCGTCCAAATGAGTCTCCTGCAATAGAGCAACGTCCACATGTTTAGAATGTAAATAAGAAAGAACTTTCTTACGTTTTATGTAATGGGTGAGGCCATGAACATTCCAAGAAATCACAGACAACGGATGGATAGAAGGCATGATAATAGTATTGAGTGAACAAGAAGTAAGGAAAAGCAGAGACAAAAAAGAAGAGAAATGCTACTCTGGGAAACCGAAAACAAACTAGTATATAGAGGGTAGAAAAAAGGGTTAGGGAATAGAAGAAGGAAAGCAAGAAGAAGGAAAGCAAGAAAAAGAAAGGGAAAAAGAAAAGTAAGTATGAAAAGTAGAAGAGAGAAATAACCTGAACTGTTAACTACGGGTCTGGGTGCACCTACAACAGCGCCAAGGGAGGATAGACCCCCTTCGAGTAAAGAAGAATGGGGATCTGGGGGAATAATTAATAATACGAAATATTATGAAACGCATTGAGAACATAGTTGCAACAATAACATTTTGGAAAAACATACAATATTTTCATGGAACATAGTCAGTATAATAGAAAAATCAGTAAAATCATGAGAAGAGAACCATATAATAAGAGAAGAATATGAGGAGAAAGAAATGAAAGCCAGGAAAATGAAAATATGAAATAGAAGAGACGGGAAAGGGGGAGTGAAAGAAACATGCAAATTAATTGAGCGGAATAAGAAGATCCGGTACCATCATAAGAAGGGGGAGAGGCCAGGAATTATAAAGTATAGATGAGAATGCATATGAAAAGAAGCCTAAGAAAACAGCAAAACTTATTAGAAAAAATACGTGAAACCGCCTAAAGTGGGGTGAAGGAGATAGATAATGTCACGTTTAACAATAAGTACAGCTTCACAGGAAAAGGAATGCATTGGAAAAAAGGACCACCAGGGGAAAAATAGTAACTTTTAAGGAGAACCTGCAATCATATATATAAACTCTGAGGAGGCCCAGCGCCTAATGCAAAAACATAAAAGAACAATGAGGCATAAGCCCCATTATGAATCAGAGGACAACAGTGATCATACCACAACAGGGAAACACGACTGTGGAATAAAACCTGGACGAGAATAATAAAACAAGAAGACAAGGAAATGAAGCTACTGAAAAGAAAAAATACAAAAAGGGAGCAAACCAACAATGTCATAGAGTAGGGGAGAAATAGATAATAGGGAAAACCATAAAGGCATACAACAGAAGAGAAACAAAGGAAAAGGATCAAGGACAATTTAAACTAAGAGAACAAGGAAACAAAGAGAAATCATATAAAACCGAAGTAAAAATAAAAATTTAAACATTTAAGCAAGAGATGTGGCAGCAATAACAACACCGTAACTAGGGGAATGAACAGGAGGGACAAAGAGATCTCCTATGGGATAAGGAACAGCCTTATAACATATAATAAGTGAATTCCGAAAATGATTGAATAACTTAAAAAACTAGAAAAATAAACCTTATTATACCATACAGTAAAATCTCAGTGAGCTAAGCAAGCAACAAAAGCATTGTGAACAGTAAACACTGCTATAAGCTTATGCAAGGGTTCAGTCAGCATCAGATGGCGTCTTAAGAGGCGATCTAGACTTGTCTCTTTGTTGTGTATTAGTGTGAGAAGAGACAGAGCGTAGAGCCAAATCTTTGTCTTCCTGAGAACGAGGCAGACGAGTGAGATCTCTGCCACTTTGTCTAGAATCAGGAGAGGTATATAAATGAGATGTTGGCAGATTCGTAGATGAGGATTTGGATTGAGAGGATTGGGCAGAGGAAGGAGACTAAGTTTCCATATCCTCGGACCGGGCATCATCCAGAAAATGCTGGAGAAGTGCAGGATCGTAGAAGTCTTTGGACACCCCATTCCTAGTAATACGAAAACGTGCAGGTTCAAATAATCCATATTTGATGTCCCTTTGACGTAACTGGGGTCACATGGAGAGAAACGCCTTCCTCCGGTCATTCGTTTCTTTAGAGAAGTCTGCAGCCATTTGGATGGTATGACCCTGAAATAGAAAGGAGCCATGTGTACGAGCCAGTGATAGAATCTGTCTAGTTTGCTCATGTCGAAGGAAACAAGCAATGATTGGTCTAGGTCTTGCAGAAGGTTCAGGACGTGGTGGTCCCAATCTATGAGCACGTTGGAGCTCAAGAGGAGGAGAAAAAGAGATTCCAGTCAAAGTGGGAAGGGCATCACAAAGAAAGGTCTTCACATCTTGCTTTTCAATATTTTCTGGAAAGCCAAAAAAACGGATATTGTCTCTACGACTGCGATCTTCCAAATCGACGATCTTACTATGTAGGAAGAGTAAATCTTGATCGGAACCCTGAAAAGAATCCAGTCGACCCTCTATGTCCAGTATTTTAGAGTCAATGACGTCAATCCTGGTGTGAAAAGTAGTAAGTTCTGCCCTGATAGACTTAGTTTCTGCAGTCAATGAAGTCATAGCAATATCCAGGCCCTCCAATCGCCGGTTGACCCCAGAAAGTTCTTGCAAAATGCGTTGCATAGTGTCAGACAGGGACTTGTCGCTCTGAGGTAATACGGTGTGCAACGAAGGGGGTGACGTAGAGCCGTTACCTTTAACTGCCAAAGGAGAGGGTTGTTTTACCACTTCATTGAAAAGTGGTTGTTTAGGCCCGCGACCACCATTCCTATTGTTAGACATGTCTGTGTATCGTTTCAATGGCGGTCTACAATAGCGAATAGAGGATATAGTGGAATATGAGGCAATGGTGAAGCCAGGGGAGTATCAAACAACAAGTAGGTAATAAATTGTATGCAGCAAGAAAATGACCAATACAAATAGCATACAGCTAGTGCCTGAAATCGGAAAAGGTATTACAGCATTGCAACAAAATAGTAAATAGTATATCACATAACTAGGGAAGTGCTGGAAGAAGCAATCTTGAGTGTCAAGGCTACCTCAAAAGCAAAGCATGTAAATACAGTAAATATGTACAGCAGTATAGTAGCAATGTAATGGCTAGAAAATGGTCATATAGATCAAGAAGCGCACACTAATTTTGAAGGTAAAGCGCATCTCAAAGAAGGAGGCAACATGTGAGAAAAGAAAAATATCATACATCCCGGTCTGCCTCAGAGGAAAGTATGAGCTTGTAGGATTGAGATAGGAAACAATGCCTATGAATAAAAGTCAAAAGTTTCTTGGAGACATAACTGGTAGAAAGTCCAAGTAAGATATCAAACTGAAATGTTAATGATAATAATAATAGTTAGAGTCCTGCCTGCAATATTCCAACAATATGAAGCAATATTAGTCTGTATGTTTGCAATATCAACACACTGAGGCACATAAAGCTGAGTTGGAAGAGGCAGAACAGAAAATCCTGTAATAAATAGTGTAGAGGAGCTCTAGATGGTGAAGTACATCATGTGATAGAAAGTCTCAAGGGGTTCGTTTGTTACACTTCAAAGAAATCCCCTAAAAACACTGTTGAAAGTAGGCGCTGTGTATTAGGAATATACACAGTGTTAGGCGCTTCATGATCTCCATAAGCTGAGGAGCGCGGCCTCGTCGTCTGAGGGGGCGCGGCCTAGAGAGTGAAGAAGCCCAGCTCTAGAGTTGCAGGGGGCGCGGCTTACCCTGAGGAGAGGCGCGGCGTCATTCGTGCTCAGTTCACGGTGCGCGCTGCAAGGCTGACAGGCTCCGTGACAACATGCCGGTAAATGGGGAAGACGACGCCGCAGAGCCTCAGCAAACCACCGCCAAGCTCAACAGGGTCTCCGTCGGCGAAGGGGCACAAAAGACAGGATCCCGACCACCAGGTGAGAGCAGAAAGCTCGTCAGGGGTCCGTCCCTCGGCGGAGCTGTTCAATCAGGCGGCCATCTTCCTGCGTGGCCAGACCACGCCCTCTCCGATCAAGTCTTGACAGGCTCCTGCGCCTCTTTTCACTGCTAGGCTGAGGCACACATTAGGCCAGTAAGAGATCTTTTGAAAGTGACTAACAGACCTTCACTGCCTTCCTGAGCCATTCTGGAGATTACTAGGTTGTGCTCTGGATCATGCTGCAGGCAAAAAAAAAGGTTCTGCAGCAACAAACGATGAACGGAATGCTGAAAAAATCAAACATTCACCCCCAGTCAAGAAGTCTGGGTTACATACATTTTTCTTTTGATCATTACGCCACCCCAGTTTGGACCCAGCCATATGCAAATCAGCCCTATGCTTTTACTTAATCTAAAGATCAATGTTGATTTATTTATTTTTTGTATAAAAATGGTCTTCAATCTCAAATACCAGTAGCACAGCAACTATGAAACTGTATTAATGTAAACAGTAATTTATGAATTTACCGTAGTGCTTTGACCTGGTACCATGCAGGATAATCAAATTATGCTGGTACACAGTCTGAGGAGCTAGTGAGGTGAAGCTCTGGGGAGGTGGAGGTTTCATTTTGAGGTACAACCGTTAGATCGCTTGTGGGCCAACGATTTATAGGCTGCAAACTTCACTTTAAATCTGGTGCATTAGCTCGAATCTTTGAATAACACGCAGGGCCTTGTTTCATAAAAATGTTCCCTGGGAGAAAATATGAGATAATCGGAGCATCTTGGATTCACTCCAACTATCTTTGTGATGCACATTTGCTTAATGAGATTTAAAGGACGTTTCACTCACAAAACTGAAAATTTGGTCAAGTAGGGTCACTCCTATAATTGGAACACGTTTGTGACTGCTCAGGAAATAATTCGAAGAGTACCCTTTGAAAGCTGCGGCAGTCTCAGCAACATAGGAGGACTCCCATGTGTAAATATTAATATGTTCATGCATGCAGCATGCTCGACCAGTGCCTGCATCAGCACTTATATACAACAATTGCGTAAATATGAGGCTATGAGCACTCACAGGGCCATTCCAGCCCACTACCTTTACCCTTATTTCCAACAAAGTATTTTGAATGCGAAAAACATACTGCTGATTCTGCTACACTCAAAGGAAGCACAATATACCAGAACAGCATGCATTACCAACGACTACTTGGCTACTCCTAGTTATTGATTCACCTAAGTGCCAGCTTACCTGAGACATGTACCACGGCACACAATCACTGCGTAAACGATTGCATTTTATGTTGCATTTATGTTATGTGTGTTTTGTCTCTTGTCTTTTTTCCCACAGGTTTTTACTCGTGGGTCAGTAAGTATACTGACACCACCTATTTCACAACTCACCTTAGTGCGTGTGTTGATATTCACTACTTCACGTGGCATTAATTTTGCCACACGCTCACTTTCACGTATTTGGTCCTGAGGAAAGCCCCCCATTTTTTCACCGGGGCTGAAACATGTCGACCGACCATTAGGGACAACAAGGAGAACTTTTTCTCCACAGTTGCCGCCCTGTATAGTTTTTAACCTTATCCTGGGCCACCAAGAATAAAATATCATTTGCAAGGATTCCCAGAGATCATTTTAACTTTCACCACTTCCTTCACATATCACACAACACCAGCTCACTATATTCAGGTGTTGTAGCACAATCGGGTGGTATTTCGCTACCCTGTTGGGACCCCAATGATGAAGCATGCCACAAACTAGGTGGGTGGGTGAGGGGTCTTTTAACAAACCAAAGGTTTCTCTGGCACCTTTATACCTTTGAGCCGCCCTTTGATAGTGGGTTTGTCCACATTGTTTTTTATTAGCCCTAGGGGATAGGGACATACTCCTTTATTATCCTTGCTCTCTCTTTGTTTACTCGCAACGAATATGTAACACCAACTCCTACCAATAAACTCACATAATGGTTGGCTTACTAATTATTAAATCACATGCCTAGGTTTATCTGCGAAGCATATCCCTCTCTTTCTTGCCCTAAACATAATATTCTTCACCTTTTTTGGTGGTTCTTCATGATGCATTCCCTTCATACAACATTTCAGTTTTCCGAAATTTCTCTCACCAATAATATATCAATATAATAAAAAATATCAATACTGCACAGTCAGACAACTAAATTATTCAAGTGATATCTGAGTGAGTAAATAACAATAACTATTCTATGCATTCACTTTAGAAAGATATAGAATATCCTTGTTTATTATGGAGGTCTTTTAAGGGTAAGTTATTTTTTATTTCAGCAATATGTACCCTTTTTCTTGATGTCCCCTCCTGCAATGTCATGTGCGGCAAAGTATCACTTTCTTTGATTTTAAATGGATCAACTCTTAACCAGTATCAAATCATGTGATATCTACTAGATCAAATGCCATGGGGCATCTGCTCTGTGACATCCTTGGGATTTCATATCATATATGATGGCACTCCAGATGTCACAGTTGGGAATACTAATGATAGCTCTAAAGTCCAGTCGAGGCATACTAGGGATGTTTGACATTGCACCACTAGGACATTTATCAAGCTCAGGTGCATGCAACATGTGTTGCATCAACTTCACTGATAATATTTTGCATTAAAAAAATGAATACATAAACAATGTGATTCCTGGGGGTTCAGCATTACGGGCTGCCATGAAAGCCCTGAGGAGGGTTCATGTTAAGCTTCAAGACCAGCCATGGTGCCAGGAGTTCCTTTACATTTGCTTAATCTTCCACCTGTTATTCATTGTGCATGGATTACAAGAAAGGCTAGTGACTTTGCTCTAGATTAGTAGCAGAGGGTATGGGTGACCTACTTTTCACCTGGTTGTTCACCTTTGGTAGTGAAAGGGCCCTGACCATCCAGTAAAGTGCACCAGGAACAGAGTGGAAAGCTATGACTAGGCCCCAAGTTAAAGCTCCAGCAAGCCCAGAGGTTCAATCCCCTGGGTCTAGGCTCCATTCATTGGGCCAGAGTGTCACAAAGAGACACTAGTAGGCTTCCCCTGCTTTGCCGAATTTGATAGATCAGTGTGGGCCGCTATGTCAAAAGGTGTTCAGCCAGGATTCTGTAGTCATGGGGAAGGCTCCACTGCTTCAGCAGAGTAGAAAGCCCTAATAGTGCCCCAGTTCAGAGATCCGGAAAGCAGAGGAATGTAATCTCTTTAGCACCTGGAACTACTGTCCTGGGAGGTCTCCCCTTCTGCACCAGAATGAAAAGCTAAGACAGGGCCCCAGCAAGAGCTGCATAAGGCCTCTCTGTACCTGGATATGTCTATACCAGGCCCTGACTGTGAACTCCCAGCCTGAAGTGGCTCTCTGTACCAAACTGGCCCCTTCAGAGAAAGCTAAAGATCTCCCTCTGAGGACATAATGCAACAAGGTAGCCTTCCCCTGAATCTGGTCATCTGGTCATGTGTGATAGGAATGCATGGTGAAAACAGATGGCCAGGCTATAATTTAAGCCCAGATATTTGATATTTTGAAGGGGTATTTATAGAGCGCAGCGTTCGCTCCGGAAGGAGCATCATGGCGCTAAAAGTCCTTGAGGCCATGTCGAGGAGTGGTAGGTGGGAGGCTAGATGGAGGCTTTGGTCCAGTCGTCGGGGAGGTTAAAAATCCATGTCTTGAGAAGTTTTCTAAAAGGCTTCTCTAGGGTCTGGAGTCTTAGGTGTTTGGGCATGTTATTCCAGGCTTTGATAGCCAGGGAGCTTAGAGTTTTCCCTCCTTTAGACTTCAGGTTAAATCTGGCGGAGGACATGAGATTTTCATGGGCGGAGCGGAGGGAACGACTCGGGTTGTAGTGTGGGAAGCGTCTAGTGAGATAGATAGGACCCGTATTGTTAAAGGCCCGAAAGGCAACGATGAGAATCTTGAAAAGTATTCTCTTGTGCAGGGGTAGCCAGTGTAGGGTCTTTAGGGCTGCGGAGATTGAGGATTTGCGGGGTAATTTTAGGACGAGGCGGGCGGCAGTGTGTAGAGCGCTTTGGAGTTTGGAAAGAGTGGACTTCTTGGTTCCAGCCAGGAGGCCGTTACAGTAGTCTATACGCGAGAGAATGAGGGCCACTGTTACCGTTTTTCTGGCCTCGAGGGGGAGAAAGTCAAAAAACTTTCTGAGGGATTTAATTATACCGAAGCATCTGCCGGCCACGGTCGTGGCATGTTTGTCAAAGGAAAGATCAGAGTCAAAAAGTACCCCGAGGTTTCTGGCTGTAGTGACGGTCTGGGGGGGGGCAACAGAGTTATCCGGCCACCAGAGGGCTGGACAGAAGGAAGTGTTGTTTCCAATAGGGAGGATCTCTGTTTTACTAGAGTTGCACCGAAGGTGGTTGGAGTCCATCCATTGGAAGACGGCAGTAAGGCAATTTTTGAGATTGAGCTCTGCATTGTTGGAGTTGTCTTCTAGGGGGATGATCAACTGAGTATCGTCGGCATACGAGGTGACAGGTATGCCGAATGATTCAATCAGAGTGAGGAGAGGGATAAGGTAAATATTGAAAAGGAGGGGACTTAGGATGGACCCTTGAGGAACACCAGAGGAGACCTTTTTCTCTTTAGATTGAAAAGGGCCCAGGGCGACAGTTTGGAACCTGTCGCTGAGAAAAGATCTAATCCATGATAGGGCTGAGTCAGAGATGCCAATATCTATTAGTCTGTTAATCAGGATAGAGTGGGATATGGTGTCGAACGCTGCCGTGAGGTCTAAAAGAATCAGAATGGCTTTCTTCCTCTGATCTTGCAACGTTTTGATGGTATCAGTCAATTCAATTAAGGCAGTTTCGGTTGAATGTTTAGGTCGGAACCCGGATTGCTGAGGGTGGAGTATGTTGTGGGTATCCAGGTAGGTTTTAAGTTCTTTATGGACTAATTATTCAGTTATTTTTCCCAGAGCGGGGAGAAGGGTGATAGGACGGAGATTGGTCAAGTCCACGGGGGATTTATTAGCTTTTTTCATGAGTGGTTTGACAACACCTCTTTTCCATAGGCGAGGAACAGATCCAGAACTGAGAGACAGGTTGATAATGTCATTGATGGTAGGGTTTATCTCATCAATGATTTGGTGAAGAATCTTAGGGGGGCAGGGGTCTGAGGGGGAGCCGGATTTGCAGGATAGAATAGCATCTCTGGTTTGGGCCAGAGTGACCTGGGTGACATTTTTAAGACTGCCAACTGTAGAGCAAAGTTGGTCGGGATGGGGGGAGCATGGGGGGATTGGGGAGGGGGGAAGTTCTTTTGAATGGAGGCGATTTTTTCGTCAAAGTATTCTGAGATCTTGTCGCAAAGCTCTTGGGATGGGGGAATTTCGGTTTGGAGAGTTTTGGGATGAGTGAAGGTCTTAACTATTGAGAATAGGGTTTTTTGTTTTTGACTGGCTTCATTGATGGCTTTTACGTAGAACGTTCTCTTGGCCGATTTGATACAAGAGAGGTAGTTTTTCCTCTGGAGTATATAGGCGCGGCGGTCGTCATGGTCATAGGTTCGACGCCAATTACGCTCAGCTTTCCTGCACAGTACGTGTGCGGAGGCTAAGTCAGGTGTGAACCAGGGGGCATTGTTTTTTGTTTTCTTCTGAGTTCTATCAGGGTGATTGTTGGGGCTCCGTTTTGTGACTTCTTGTGTAATCCAATTGTAGAAGAGGTCGGCGTCCCTTTCAATATTTCCGGATAGAGAGGGGATGTGGGTTCGAAGAATGGGATTAAGGATAAGATTTTCCTGGACAATTTTCCAGTTGACAGAGTGATCGCGGTAAAGATTGATTTTATTTATAGTATGAGGGCGGCTGCTAAAGATGTGGAATGGGATCAGGCTGTGATCAGTCCATATCTGGGGTAGGGGGGGCAGGGTGATGAGAGAAGGGAGATTAGAGCAGACACCATCAAGGGTGTGGCCTAGTAAGTGAGTAGGCGACTTGACACTTTGTAAAAGATGGAAGATTTCGAGTGACTGGAGGAAATTACTGGTTTCAGACCACCTGAGAAGGAAAGGGATTGGCTGAGTTTAATGGAGAAGCCCATACCTTCTGTGTCCGTGAGTGGGTCTAGGCTGAAAGTGTGACAGTTGAAGGTGTTTTTAAGAATAATTGCAACACCTCCACCTCTTCCTTTCAATCTGTCTTGTCTGTGAAAGGAGTAACCTTGGGGAGAGCAATGGCTATGTCAGGATTACTGTCTTCTGTGAGCCAGGTTTCGGTAATCATGAGACAGTCAAGGTCAGAATCTATGATAAGGTCATGAATATCTTGACTATGTTTACACATAGACCAGGCATTTATCAGGCCACCTTTGAAGAATGGTAGCCGATTCTTGGGTGGAGTAGAGTGGGCTGGGGCGATGGTAAGTGACCATTGGCATTGGGAGCAGCAGGTGAAGCCGACTACCTTTGAAAGGTCAAGTTTGCAAGAGCAGTTGGGGGTACCTTGAAGTCGGAGGAGGTCACTGGATGAGTACCTGATATGTGAGGGGATTAGGGCAGGGTTTCCTGCGCCTAGCGCGGTCTTGGCGCGGACGGGCGCAGACGGGCTTGCCTTAGGCGCGCCTTCGGCGCGCAAACGGCGCGCAAACGGCGCTCCCGCTGCGCTCGTCCGCTGCGCGTCCTGTGCAAGCACATATCAGGAGAAGGAAGGGGGCGTGGTCTGAAAGGGGGCAGAGTCAGCGCGCACGCCTGGGATGATGGCGGCAGCTGAGAAAGCGCGAGGTAGGGCGCGGCAGCTATCAAGATCAGCTGTGCGCTGAAGGCAGTGAAAGCGCTAAGGTGTGCGTTGTTTTTAAAAATACAATACAGTGACACCACACAGAAATAGAGAAATACAATTATTCCACAAGTTTTAAAAGCAATCGAGTACCTCCAGCTCCCGGCTTCCGCCTCAGGACTGGGTCAAGGGTTTTCTGTTCGCCGCTAGAAATCAGCGGGTTAAGTAAAGCCAGCAGGGGGCGTGGCCTGAAAGGGGGCGGAATCAGCGCGCACGCCTGGGATGATGGCGGCAGCTGAGAAAGCGCGAGGTAGGGCGCGGCAGCTATCAAGATCAGCTGTGCGCTGAAGGCAGTGAAAGCGCTAAGGTGTGCGTTGTTTTTAAAAATACAATACAGTGACACCACACAGAAATAGAGAAATACAATTATTCCACAAGTTTTAAAAGCAATCGAGTACCTCCAGCTCCCGGCTTCCGCCTCAGGACTGGGTCAAGGGTTTTCTGTTCGCCGCTAGAAATCAGCGGGTTAAGTAAAGCCAGCAGGGGGCGTGGCCTGAAAGGGGGCGGAGTCAGCGCGCACGCCTGAGATGATGGCGGCAGCTGAGAAAGCGCGAGGTAGGGCGCGGCAGCTATCAAGATCAGCTGTGCGCTGAAGGCAGTGAAAGCGCTAAGGTGTGCGTTGTTTTTAAAAATACAATACAGTGACACCACACAGAAATAGAGAAATACAATTATTCCACAAGTTTTAAAAGCAATCGAGTACCTCCAGCTCCCGGCTTCCGCCTCAGGACTGGGTCAAGGGTTTTCTGTTCGCCGCTAGAAATCAGCGGGTTAAGTAAAGCCAGCAGGGGGCGTGGCCTGAAAGGGGGCGGAGTCAGCGCGCACGCCTGGGATGATGGCGGCAGCTGAGAAAGCGCGAGGTAGGGCGCGGCAGCTATCAAGATCAGCTGTGCGCTGAAGGCAGTGAAAGCGCTAAGGTGTGCGTTGTTTTTAAAATACAATACAGTGACACCACACAGAAATAGAGAAATACAATTATTCCACAAGTTTTAAAAGCAATCGAGTACCTCCAGCTCCCGGCTTCCGCCTCAGGACTGGGTCAAGGGTTTTCTGTTCGCCGCTAGAAATCAGCGGGTTAAGTAAAGCCAGCAGGGGGCGTGGCCTGAAAGGGGGCGGACTCAGCGCACACGCCTGGGATGATGGCGGCAGCTGAGAAAGCGCGAGGTAGGGCGCGGCAGCTATCAAGATCAGCTGTGCGCTGAAGGCAGTGAAAGCGCTAAGGTGTGCGTTGTTTTTAAAAATACAATACAGTGACACCACACAGAAATAGAGAAATACAATTATTCCACAAGTTTTAAAAGCAATCGAGTACCTCCAGCTCCCGGCTTCCGCCTCAGGACTGGGTCAAGGATTTTCTGTTCGCCGCTAGAAATCAGCGGGTTAAGTAAAGCCAGCAGGGGGCGTGGCCTGAAAGGGGGCGGAGTCAGCGCGCACGCCTGAGATGATGGCGGCAGCTGAGAAAGCGCGAGGTAGGGCGCGGCAGCTATCAAGATCAGCTGTGCGCTGAAGGCAGTGAAAGCGCTAAGGTGTGCGTTGTTTTTAAAAATACAATACAGTGACACCACACAGAAATAGAGAAATACAATTATTCCACAAGTTTTAAAAGCAATCGAGTACCTCCAGCTCCCGGCTTCCGCCTCAGGACTGGGTCAAGGGTTTTCTGTTCGCCGCTAGAAATCAGCGGGTTAAGTAAAGCCAGCAGGGGGCGTGGCCTGAAAGGGGGCGGAGTCAGCGCGCACGCCTGGGATGATGGCGGCAGCTGAGAAAGCGCGAGGTAGGGCGCGGCAGCTATCAAGATCAGCTGTGTGCTGAAGGCAGTGAAAGCGCTAAGGTGTGCGTTGTTTTTAAAAATACAATACAGTGACACCACACAGAAATAGAGAAATACAATTATTCCACAAGTTTTAAAAGCAATCGAGTACCTCCAGCTCCCGGCTTCCGCCTCAGGACTGGGTCAAGGGTTTTCTGTTCGCCGCTAGAAATCAGCGGGTTAAGTAAAGCCAGCAGGGGGCGTGGCCTGAAAGGGGGCGGAGTCAGCGCGCACGCCTGGGATGATGGCGGCAGCTGAGAAAGCGCGAGGTAGGGCGCGGCAGCTATCAAGATCAGCTGTGCGCTGAAGGCAGTGAAAGCGCTAAGGTGTGCGTTGTTTTTAAAAATACAATACAGTGACACCACACAGAAATAGAGAAATACAATTATTCCACAAGTTTTAAAAGCAATCGAGTACCTCCAGCTCCCGGCTTCCGCCTCAGGACTGGGTCAAGGGTTTTCAGATGAGGGGTAATTTGAAGCTTAAAGTCCAGCCAGGGCTCCAGGAGGTTGGATATATTCACTCAAATGCCCCCCTATTTCATCCAGTGTGCACTGATTACAAGGAATGCTAGCGACCCTACTCTAGATTTGCAGGGAGAGAGTATGAGAGATTTACTTTTCATCTGGTTGTTCTTCCCAGACAGCGCAAGGGCCCTGGCAACTCAGTACAAGCTCCCACATGCCCAGTCTCGGCTCCTGTAGAGTAGAAAGTGCTGACTTGTCCCTATGACAGAGCTCCAGCAGGGGGACATTTGCAGGCCTGCTATGTCACAAAGTGTCCGGTAATGAATTACACATGCCCCAAGAGATCTCCCCTGATTCAGAGGGGTAGAAAACATTGATTGGGTCCCTGGTCATAGTTTTAACAGGCCCAGGGGGGCAGTTCCCTGAGCCTCGCTCTATTTGTTGACCCATTGTATCACAAAGTGCCCAGTACCTGTCACCACAGGCCCTGGAAGATTCCTTTGCTTTGTCAAGCTGGAAACCTCTGACAGGGCCTCCCCTAGAACTCGGGCAGCGCTTGTCATTTGGTACGCTGGGCTGGTCTCTGTTCGCCAGCATGCTGTGTTTTAATTTGTCCATGATGGGGTGCCACAGGGCCAGAGATGGCTTCACTTTGCCTGAGTGGAAAGCTCTGACCAGGCTCCTGGTCAGACCTCTAGCAGGTCCCTGGGTGTGGGCCTCTGGGCCAGGGCTCTATTTGCTTGTCTGCAGTCTCTCAAAGTGCCCTAGGAAGGGATCTGTTGGCATGGGGAGGGCAACACTGTTTCATCTGAGTTGTAAGAGCTTTAGTAGACACAGAGGTGATGTCCCCTGGGTCTGGGCTCCATTTGACAGCCCACTGTATTACAAAGTGCCCATAAGAGGCGTCCTATTTCCCAGGGAGGACTTCCTTGCATTACAGACCTGGAAAGGTCTGACTAGGCAATGTGTCAGTCTTTTAGAAGGCACAGTTGTGCATTCCCCTGGGGCATGCATTGCAAAGTACCCAGTTCAAGGTTTTGCAGGCCCTGGAAGAGTTCCCCTGCTCCAGCAAAGTGGAAAGCTCGGACCAGGCACATGTGAAGACTGGACTATTGGCTAGCAGCTGGGTGCCCCAGGCCAAGGGTCTAGGCATTGACCAGAGTCACCTTCCATAAGCAAGGCATGGTGGCACCAGACCAGAAAGGGGTCTGGGGCTCCTCTTGGCTAACGAGTTCTAAGAATCCCCCGTGAAGGTAGATGGAGCCTGCACTTTTGCCTGGCACTTAGTTCTGTGACCAGGGCACCAGGCACAGGACACAGCCAACTTCCCCAACTAGGTCACAGACTTGTCTGCCCCCACTTCCCTTCACCCCTGGCCTGCAAAGTTTAAATTTATTTGCCATTCAAGGTTTTTCACATTTATGCTTTGGCTACCAGTAGCAGGTTTGACTAATGGGTCAGTATGTGTCTGTGCCAACCCTGAGTCCCATTCATGATCCATTTTTCTTTTTGTAAACAAAACATCACCAACCAAGCAGGTGTAATTAATTTTGCATGCTCCTAGACATAATCCCACTAATATGTGTGCTTTGTGTGGCAAGTCTTTTAGATTTGCATTTGTTTTACAAATGTGCTTCAGTAGGAGGATGTTCATATTTTAACATATATTACTGAATGACACTGTGTATAATCTTTTTCCAAAGGTGTTGTTAGTGTTAGTGTAGCTATCTACTTTTTGAGCATTTTCCTAAAAAAACAATTATAAAGCAGAATTAGCCATTGTTCATCTCCGGTTCTTTCAAATCCAGGCATAAAGCAAAGATAAAAAACTCACCTGGTACCGAAAATATTCATTAGGCATTCATCGCTGAGTTCTTCGGTATAAAATGTGCAGCTTTTAAATTGGTGATATGCAAGTAAAGGGTCAGTTTGAGTCCAGGGGGTGGAAGGCTTCCAAAATCCTTTTATCAAAAGTGGACCCAAACCTGGAAATTTGAACATGGAAAAAACATATATAAATGAGATTATGTTCTAAGTAGCTTGTTGCAGAAAAGCTGTGCATCAAGAAATTCTGCTTCTACTTCGGGCATAGCTGTGTTGTAATAATGAGACAACAATACTGTTGGACACAGCCCTCTTTTAGGGTCACCACAAACTTTGGGCTCTATTACGAGTCTGGCGGTCCACGGGCTGTCCTACTTGCGGAGGCCTGGCCGGGCTTTCTTTGGACCACCCTATTACAATTAGGGTGGTTGTACCGCCACTGCCCTGCCGCAGCCGCCAGGTTGTTGAGGTGGTCAGGAGGTCACAATATGATTGGTGGCATTGCCACTGTCCCACCAAGAATATTACAAGTTTCCTTTCCCCCACAGTTTTTATAGAAATTCCTCCTCCATGAAAACCGTGGCAGAGAGGAAATAAAGATGGCCCTACAGGGCCCTTTTGTGCCTCTGCACCCTAGGGTTCATGTGCCCCTTTGTATGCATGCACCACAGTTCCTGCACGGCATGGACATTACAGTCCATGCCATACAGGAACTGTTTTTGGTGTGCCAATTGCAGTGCCCATGTTCAGGTCACTGCTGTGGGAGCATCCAAAAAAAGCCGACCAGACCCGAGAAATACTCGTAATCTGGCAGGTGGCCCAAACATGGGTTTGGTGGTGTGGCGGGCGGGCAGACCTGGTGCCACACCTCTGAACTTCTAAACAGACCCTTTATGTCTAAACTCCCTCACTTTCCTGAATCAGTTTTTGTTGGCTTTTAGGATTCGGTGCACTTTACCAGTGCTAACCAGGGTTAAAATGCTTGTGATCTCGTCCTAAACAATGATAAAATAGGCCTACACCTGATTGTTATATTTAATTTACTTGAGAGTCCCTAGTCTAGGACCTTACAGGTACCCAGGCTCTATACATTAAATTCTACTCGTGGGAGGCAGCACGAGTTGTGCCACTCACTCAAGTAGCCATTTAAAACATGACTAGGGCCTGCCACTGCGACTTGTAGTGTAGTTTTAATCAACCATTGCAACCTGGCAAAATAAACCTTCCCTCCAGACCTAAACCTTCCTTTTTTAATACATATACTTGACTATTAAGGTAGGTCCTAAAACGCCCACATGGCAGGGTGCATTGTATTTAGAAAATAAAACACGTGGGCTTAAGCTATAAATGCCCAGGTAGTGAATAACTCCTAAAGTCATGTTTCAGTACTGTAAGTCCTACCTCTCCCATATAATTACATTGGGTTGACTTAATATATTTAATAAGTGCTAACGTTTGATTGTGAACAGGTAAGATTTCTATTGAAATATCTCCAGCATTAGAACCAAACCTACATGAAATAACAAAGCCCTACCACGGATTCCTTTTAACAAGAATCAGATTTAACCTTTTGCACTTTGTTTTGGCAGAACCACAGGAGTGGTGTAAGATGAAAGATTTGGTCTCCTCTTCGTGTGATAATTTCTCCACCTGGAGCAATTTGCACTTTATAATCTTTTTTGACCATTATCATCATATTCACAAACACTTTTTTAATATCAATATTGGAATAAAAAGATTTTCTGCAGGCTGGGCCTGCATTAATATATTTACATATTTTAAATAACCCTGGGGAATATTTTATTATTGCCAGTTTTTTAGTTGATGCAGTTAGGGAAAGGAAAAAAGATGTTTCTGAAGTGGTTTTGAGTTGGTTCTTATACAGTAATGATGGCTAATGATTTTATTTTGAGGTTTTCAGATTATAGGATCATGTTTCAAAAGAAATATGTAGATATACAACCCTTTGTAATGACGGCAAATTATTTTTATTCTGAGGTTTTTGGGGCTTAAAATTATGTTCCTAATGAAATATGTATATGTTTTTAACGTTTCCCCTACATTTTTATGTAGTATACCTTTATGGTTTTAAAATTAACCGAACAAAGTGATGTCGACTGACTGATTTCATGTTTATACTCAAATTATTTGTAATTTAAAATCCTCTTTAATGGTTAGATTTTAAGTCACAATTTTGAAAATGTGACTTTTAGACAGTTGGCATTTACTTATTTTAACTATCTGTTTCTTCTGCCAGTGTCTTGGGTCACATGAACGTGAATGGCTCTGCAATTGGGCTTTTTGGATTTCTCCAAACAGTGACAAAAAAGAGAACTAGGTGTGAGCTGTATGGGCCATGCTGCCAGGATAGCTGGCGGCAGAGTTGTTCCCTGAACCGCTTATACTTCAAAGGACTTGGATCCAGTACACACAAAGGATCAGGACACCAGTCATGTGTCACCTCAGAATTCTTGGAGTCTTGACAAAGGAATTGAGGAACTTTCCAGAACCAGATATGGGATTAGTCGAGGGTATCCCCCGCTTCAAAGGATGGAACTGTGAATAAATATTGGATGCTCAGAATACATCTTCATTACACTCCTGGACCTGTGGACATTACAGAAGAAAGACTGCCTTTTCCGCAGTGGACTGTCCTGCTGGTTGAGACCTGCCTTGTTCCCCAGAAGATTGCCCTGCTGCTAACAGATGACTGTCCTGCTGCTTGAGTCCTGCCTTGTTCCCCAGAGGTTTGACCTGCTCCTTGATGCATGCCTTGCTGTCTGAGAAGAATGACTGGAATTGCACCCTTCATTCCAGGCTACCTGAGGGACACCAAGGCTCAGTTGGCCGACCTCTTGTCTGAGCTACAGGGACACAACACGCTCCAGAGGCCTCCATGCAACTGCCCAGCTGACCTGTTGCAAGTGGACGTGCCTGGACCTGCAACTAGACGAGCCTGTGCCCTGCTGGCCTCTGCTAGAGTGAGTCTCTGATCCTTAAGAGATGCCTCTCCAAGTCCCGGACCCTTGGTTAGCATCAAAGTGCACTCCTCTTCAACAAAATGAGAAATCCTAAAGTTTTACGATCTTTGCAACCGCAAATGGTCCCGCTCATGGTGAGACTTTGCCCTCCTTGCAAAGACCGCCAATGCATAGTGACCACAAGCTATAACTGTCAATGTGAGACATGCACTTCTCTCTACAGCAACAACAGCCCCCAGTGACGCAAAGCTCCAGCTACAAGGTCCACAACGCCTGACCCCTTCTTCGTGCTACATTGGTGACCATCTGTCAAGCCCGATCTGCTCTTCACACTACACCAATGACCATCTGCGATGCTCTCCCTGCTCCTTGTGGCTTCCTCCACTGCAAATGGAATTCTATGTGCTGGACTTTGAGAAGGTAACAATTTCAGCAGGACTAATCTGGTCCATTTTCCAGTCTGTCATCCTGAACTTGTGCCTTTCCCCCAGTCTAACATGGCGAGATGACTGCAAGTTGTACTGTGCGCTTTTAGATTATAAATTTACCGAAAGCTTTGAAATGTTAAATTTCCTGTTCTACTGATGGATTGTTGTTGTTTAGCTATCATCCTATTTAATAAAATATAATATAATCATTACAATGTTGATCGGAAAGCCTCCGACCGCTAGTTGGAAGCTTTGTGAACAGGGTCGGAGACTTTATGTCCGACAGAGTCGGTTTGCGGTCTGATTGCCAAATTATGATGTCGGCAGTCGGAGCGTAAACCAGCCGGTCATATCAACGCAGTTCTGACCTGCTCTCAGAGTCTCCTGGAAGGTCAGAACCACACCATAATCCCCTATGGACAGCTTTTCTGCCATTGGGATTACGATATAGGTGTCAGAAAGCAACTTTGGAGGCCCTGCTTGCCTCCACGGCCTATGGTTGGTGGCCAAGGGGTATCTAGGGTGCCCACCAGTAAATCCCTGCACTGTGTGACTGGCACCACGGGTTGCCAGCCACAGGGTGCAGGGTTTACACCCCCCTCATTTCTCTATGAGAGCCTGCTTTACGACCAGTTTACGGCCGAAGCTTAAGCTCCCATAGAGAACTGCTAGTATGCGACAGAACAGTGATTGGTCACAGTGTAATAAGACGGTCAGAACCGCCAACTGGAGGTTGGTCGGTCTCAATTCAAAGATGGTGCAGGTCGGAGGCAACTCTGACCGACATGTTAATGATGCCCTTAATCATTCTCACTTGCATTGGTACTAGTACATTTCATGCTTCAATATACATTTTTTCTAAGGGTACTTGTTATGTTTAATGCTCTGCCAATGTTCCACATGTGGAATGTGAAACGTGAAACATTGTAACTATTGATGTTTGAGTGCAAGAGGCAGTTAGCAGCTGGTTGGAGGCCAGTGAAGCTGCCATGGAGAGTTACGGAATAAAGTTACTTTACCTTTAACATTTTGGTGTACTGGAGTTTGTACATGGCATACACCACCTTTTGGCAATGGGTGGACAGCATCTCAAAATATTTATTACCAAAATATCTACATGCAAAGAAATCGAGTTGAAAATATCGACTTTTGGGTGGAGCATTGGCGCAAATCGCCACTCCACTACTGTGCTGAACGTCGCCCTGCCCGACACAATACAGCTTACAAGTAGTCTGACAGGTGGGTGGCATAGCGTTCCCATGGCAGTTTTAAAGGTGGTGGTGCCTTTAAAAATGGCAATGCAATGCAATGGGACCACACTGCAAGGTCCCTGCATGGCATGTCAGAGCCTATGTGCATGCACACAGAGGGGCACATGTTAAGCCCCCTTGTGTTTATCCACATGCAGTGGAGGCCCACAGGGCCCTGCCGGGATCCCTTTGTTTCCTCTCCGCTAGGGTTTTCATGGTGGTGAAACCGTCACTAAAACCCTGGCAGAGAGGAAACTCGTAATATGCTTTGCTGGACCACAGCCGACCCACCATAAATATTGCGCCCTCTGACTGTCCCTCCAACACCAAGGAAGGGCGGTTCCCTGGCAGAGCCGGGTGTCCCAAGGCGGTCTGACTGCCCAGTCGTAATCGAGCGGTCAGATCGCAGGTCCAGTATTGGCAGGATTTGCCACTGCTGCACTACATCAAGACAGGGAGTCCTCAGACCGCCAAACTTGTAATAGGGCCCAAAGTGTTGCACTAAAGAGGTTTAAAATTTGTAAGTACCACAAAACTCTAAGCAACAGTAGAGAAAGTGTTGGATTGCAGAGCATTAAAATTAGTTATTCCCACTCCAGTCAGTGCAACAGTAGGGAAAATGTCGAATAGCGGAGGGGTAAAATATACTATTTCCTCTACCGTCAGTGTTGGATTACAGAGTGATAAAATGTACTATTCCCACTTCAACAAATGCAAAAGTCTGGAAATTGTTGGATTGTGGAGTGGTAACATTTACTATCACTACTGCAGTCATTAGAAACAAATACATTCTCTTCAACACAATAAAATAATTTCAAAAACATCGTAAATAAATTTAAATATAAATGTGTTAAAAAATACAAATATATGTTATTAAAAACTAAATTAAATAAATACATATTATAATAATAACCATCTTGGTGCACTTGTTTTCTTTCTCCTGGGGGAGATGCGGAAGGCTTTCCGCATCTCCCCCCCCTTCCGCCCATCTGTGACATCAGCGTGCCAGGAGGTGCTCTGATGTCACTGATTTCCCCACCAGGGCCGAGGACCGCCACAGATAAGGGCGCTCTCTACTCCGATGGGGAAATCAGGCCGAAAATGGCCTCCCCAACTTTCAGGGAGGCTTCGTTTGAAAGGGGAAAGTCTCCCCTTGCAAACAAGGCTTTCCTGAAAGGGTTTCCTTGCCGTGGATCGCAGCAGCGCTTGGGTACATGGCCAGGAAACCCCACTAGACAGCAGGGATGTGTGAACCCACGCCCCGGGCATATTTTTTTATAAATAACTTTTGCTTTCCCTGGAAGGGTGTAATGTAAAAAAACAAATATTCCCCCCTCCAAAGAATGGTGGCAAAATTGGCAAGGGGTCAATCCTTCTGCTCAGTGGCCGACCAGGAATTTTTTTTTTATAGCCATGTGCCTTCCGTGGGGGACACAATCGGCCCCCAGGAAGGCCATAACTAAATAAAATATATAGAACGAGAGATCTCTCTTTATATATATATATATATATATATATATATACACGGCTTTCTCGGACGCAATGGACCCAGGGCCGGACTGGTAATGCCGGGCACCGGGCAATTCCCCGGTAGGCTGGATGAGGTGGGGGCCGGTTTCGTGACTGGGGGCCGGTTTGGACACTGAGGGCTGCGTGACCGGCCGAGCAAACAAGCACAACAACTATCTTTATCTGCAGATAAAATGCAGCTGCTGCTTGTCCGTTATATCAGTGTCACCCACATTTTATTAGTTAGCCTCTTTATTATTATTCATTAAAAATCCACCGGCATTTAATGCGCATCATACGCCGCGCGCAGCGTGCAGTGATATTTACTCCCTCTCTCGTTCTCCTGCGCCGCATCTGGGCGCCACGGTACGCACCCTTAAGGTGGGGTCAGGTCTGGAGTCTAGTGGTGATCATGCGCAAGCGCATTGGGGGTCGCGCTCGCGCAGTAAGTGCACGTGACTGCGAGGCAGAGGAGGGAGGCCACCACGCCGAGGCTGGAGCGGAGCCTGGAGACCTCATAATTTAATTTTTTCTAGCAGGCAGCGCCCGCAGGTGAGTGATTGTTTCAGTTTGTCTGTTTGCATTTGTAATGCATGCCACCCTGATTGAATCCCTGATCAATTCATGGCCACAAGCACTGTGGGACTGGGGGCGTGACGTCGCACCGTTCCCGGGATGGAATTAAAAGTAAACAAGCACTTTGATTCTGAATAGTTTTCTTTTAAAGCTGTTGTATTATTTTGTAATCATAAATCAATCATAATGTATCTTGGCCATCCGAGACACTGTGAGCCACAGGGGCTAACGAAATGTAAGAAACGTGGGGCCCGCTGTGCTTAATTTGAGCTGGTGTTTGCAGGACTTATTTTTGGGCACCGACATTTATTTTATTCTCATTAATCATCTTCCGGGAGGGAGAGATAGAAAGACATTCAAATTGGAAAGAGGGAGGAAGAGATGGACGGAAAACCCGTCATAAAAAGAGAAAGCAGGAACCTGCAATACAGGGGTGGGGAGTGTCTGGGTGTGGATTAAAGAGGTCTGAGGTGGATTTCAGACTATCTACCCTGGTACTGTGCGCCCCAGCGTTTAATTGCACCGGCCCGGGCTACTGAGCAGAGCTTTGGACACTCACTCTTTCACAAATTAAACACAACCACGGTGCTATTTAAACGCCTGTGTGGCGCAAAATGGCGCAAAGCAACGTAAAGCTCTCCGTCAATTTAGTTCCTATTAAAAATCCTAGTGGCGCAGGATAGGTGCAGTGCCAATCAAAGACCTATGCATCCTTGGTAAATCTAGGCCATGCTGTGTATTTAGAGTCCCGAGCAAACGCTAAGTATTTTTGATAATACGGTTATGCTACAAACTGTTGTGCACATCTTGGTTTGATTACGAGTGGCCCGGGTGGGGGTGCCTCTTTTAAAGTCAGACACCTGGTGGTCAGAATTTAAAACGTCAATCAATCAATCAATCAATTTATATAGCGCGCTACTCACCCGCTAGGGTCTCAAGGCGCTGGGGGGGAGGAGTCCGTTACTGCTCGAAAAGCCAGGTCTTGAGTTGCTTCCTGAAGGAGAGATGGTCCTGGGTTAGCCGTAGGTGGATGGGGAGGGAGTTCCATGTCTTGGCCGCTAGGTAGGAGAAGGATCTTCCTCCGGCAGTGGCTCTGCGAATGCATGGTACGGTGGCGAGGGCGAGGCTGGTCGATCGCAGCTGGCGGGTGGGCGAGTAGAAAGTGAGGCGGTTGTTGAGGTACTTGGGGCCCAGGTCGTGGAGAGCCTTGTGTGCGTGGATGAGGAGTCTGAACGTGATCCACTTGCTGCCGGGGAGCCAGTACAGGTCTCTCAGGTGGGCGGAGATGTGGTTGTGGCGGGGGATGTCCAGGGCGAGTCTTGCAGAGGCGTTCTGTATGCGCTGGAGTCTTTTCTGTAGTTTGGCTGTGGTTCCCGCGTAGAGGGTGTTCCTGTAGTCCAGTCGGCTGGTGACGAGTGCCTGGGTGACCGTCTTCCTGGTTTCGGTGGGGATCCATCGAAAGATCTTTCGGAGCATGCGCAGGGTGTTGAAACAGGATGACAAGACGGCGTTGACTTGTTTGGTCATCAAGAGGGAGGAGTCCAGGATGAATCCCAGGTTTCGTGCGTGCTCCGTTGGCTTCGGGATGGTGCCCAGGGCAGGGGGCCACCAGGAGTCGTCACAGGCAGAGGGGGATGATCCCAGGATGAGGACTTCCGTCTTGTCTAAGTTCAGTTTCAGGCGGCTGTTCTTCATCCACTCGGCGACGTCTTTCATTCCTTCGTGTAGGCTGGCTCTGGCGGTGGTGGGGTCGTTGGTGAGGGAGAGGATCAGCTGGGTGTCGTCGGCGTAGGAAATGATGTTAAGGTTGTGTTGGCGTGCGATGGCCGCGAGGGGGCTCATGTAGACGTTGAAGAGGGTGGGGCTGAGCGAGGATCCTTGAGGTACGCCGCAGATGACTTCGGTGGCTGCGGATCGGAACGGGGGAGGTGGACTCTCTGGGTTCGTGCCGTAAATCATCAGCTATCACAAGTCGTACCCTAACTCTAGGGGGTGGCTTGGACGTTAATGCTGAGCGCATCAAAATCCAGACGTGCAGGTATTTATTGGATATTTTCTCCTGGTAAAGTAAAATTTAACTTGGGGAACAGTGCGATTTGCGAAGCATGTTGTAATTTCCGAAAAACTTGTAATTCTGATCCCATAGGTGGTGCAGGGTTTGGAAAGAACGGGCCACACTTAATGAGGGTCAATATTTTAGGAACATACCCACTATGAGTGATGTGGTTTATTGCATCTGTTGTGAACTAAAACAATCTAGGGACTCGGAGAAATGGCTCTGCATTCTGAGAAGTAAAAGTCCAGTGGTGATATAGTATGAGGTAACCATGTGGCTGCATTTTTAATTTCCCCATACTTCTATACATGTAGTTTCAAAGTGCCACTTCACCCCTCGGGCACTGAGTAACAGTTGACTGCTAGTAAACTCAGTGGTACTGAATCTGTCGACCTCGCAAGGATGAAAGGCTGAGTGGCTGCGCCGGGATTCTCACTTGTACCCATGAGCTGAACATAGGTTCCTGGAATGGATGCAGCAGTCCACGAGTCACCACCATCTGTGGTTCATGAACTAATGGCGGCTCTGTGGACTACAGTAAATAAGGGGAACCCCGTCATAAAATCAACTCCTCTACTCCCTGCTTTAACCCCTTCGTGCTGATGACGGCTCCCGGTCGTCATCAGTTACGGTGGGCGTGTGCTGATGACGGCCGGGAGCTGTCATGACCACGTTCACGATCGGAATGTGCCGCACAGGCGCAGAATTCCGGCCGTAGCCAGGGGGTTAAGGCTGTGCTCTTGAATTTAATGCCCTTGGGAGGATGAAAGGCTAACTTGGCCAGACCAGGATATGATCTTGTGGTCTGAATGTTAACAGATGTCAGCAGAGAGGCCATTACTCACTGAGACATCTTTCATGTACTGGAGAGAGCTCTCAAAGATGGGGAGTCGAAATGGGAGCGGTCCTGTCCAGGAGGTAGGGTAGATGTGGTGGCCATAAAGAGACTGTAGGGTGTCCTTAGGGCCCGCAGAGAGTGGAAACAAATCCTGCAGGATGGCTCAGTGAGTTAAACCCTGAGCTATGCAGTGGTATACAGGTCCAAGTCTGAAGCCAGCAGAGCCTATTCAACCTTCCATCCTTCTTAGGATGGTAAATTGACTGTAATTGTATTGGGTAATAGCAACGCTTGGGATGTACAAGGTGTAAGAACTACAAACGTGTGTTATGAAATTCAATATAAAAAGCAACGGTAAGATGGAGTAGTAACAAGATAAGTGCATAGAGGAACTTTGGAGAGCAACAAACTGAACTCATTTGTGTTATGAAAAACATCTCAGAGATCATCAAGACGACAGGGATGTCATAGAGCACCTGATTGGCTGCCACTTGGCCTATATGATTTAGAGTAGAAGTCTTCTAGCAAGTGTAGTTTGCTCTCACGGTCCCTCCAGTTATTGTGCTGCATTTACTCTCATAGGTCAGTGCTCTGAAGTAACTGAAAGTACTTGTGCTGCCCCTTTCCAAGACCCAACCATGACATGATGACACATGAACTAATAAAATATAAGCTACCGTAAGAAGAGCGAATGTTACAATTGCACATCAATTTTGGCCCATCAAGTTTTATACGGCACGTAGGAAAGTAGGATGTGCTTTCATGGTCTGGTCACCCCCACTTTTTGCTGGTGTCATTATGTTTTTCTGACTAGTCTGACTGGGATCCTGCTAATCAGGACCCCAGTCTCTGTGCTTCTTCCCTAAATTTGACATGGTGAGTACTTAGGTACACTACTGATTGGCTACTGGGATACCCATGTAAGTCCCTAGTATATGCTACTAAGGTACCCAGGGCATAGGTGCCCCAGGGGTCTCCCATGGGCTGAAGTATGTATTATGCCACCCATGAGAGACCACTCGAATTGTGACATCAGGTCTTCCATTGCAGCTTGTGTAAGCTTGTGCTAGCGCCATTTACGATAGATATAGGTTTCCCTTTATCTGAGGTCACCACACTTAAAACCTACCAGTCGCCCCTAAGGCCTTTCAATACGGAATGCAGGGTGCTGTGTCCTAAATTTGAGGGTGCCCCTGCATGAGCGGGGAACATCCTACACTGCTCCCCCTAGTAGTAGTTGCTCACTGTGTTTGCTCGCTACACACCCTATGGGGGCCGGTCTCACTTTTACTTTGTTCTCTCTGATTCACTACTCGTGTCTATTTTTGGTGCTCTCAGAAAGAATGTCTATGGGTACACATATGACTGGGTGGGTAACTTGGTGCTCTTTAAGGTCATCATCAACTATTAACTGTGCTTTGAAAGTTGATACAATTAAATATGTAATGAAAAATGTGCTGCAAAATGCACCATTTTGATCTGTCTTTTTCTTTTTCTTGGCGGTAGAACGACCCCCCCAAGCCCTCCTAGTGGTGGGTGGCGCGCTTGCTCGCGACGGGCCACACTGGGGCTGGTCTGGCTACATTTGCCAGGGCTGCTTTCAGTTCCCAGTCCGGCCCTGAATGGACCCCCTCTCGAGTTGGGCGGTGTGACGGAAAGCCGGTGCCGGTGTGAAAACCGGAAGTAAAGGGTCTCTGTGAGGAGAAAGTCACACAGCCTCTGAGGACGGGAGCAGCTTCTATGGGTGCGGAGTAGCAGTGGAACCTGGGTCGGAGGACGCGGATTCCAAGGCGGACGCACAAGGTAGGAGTGGCCCATCAGTGTCGGGAGAGAGGTGTGTAAGGTTACGAACGGCACGGAGAATCGCTGTTTGTGACAAACAATCGAAGTGTGCAGCATGGCCACCGACATATTATGGGGGAGAGAGGAGGCCGCGGATGAAATTTTTGTGGAAGGTGCTACTGAGCGCATTGACAAACCAAGCCTTAGCAACAGCAGCGGCACCCCGAACTAAAGATAACTATACATAAAACTTGAAAAACTGATGCGCTCGGAGCAAGCTAAGTGGTGGGAGTACCGATCCCTATCCAAGTACTTGGATGGGGGTAGGGTTCTCCGCGGTTTGAGGATTATGCTTGCTCCAAGCTATGATAATCCGAACCCGGATATATTCCGTGATTAGGGGGAGTGTAATTTGGATTCCTCTAAGAGGTTGATGAAAATTTTGATTGAATATGCTTAGATCGACAGACTTGATTTACAGACTCAAATTGACAAACTGAATGTTATGATAAGGTCCATAGAAGGAAATGAACTAAATACTAAACTAAGGGAAGATATGACCATATGACTCAAAAACGATGAAGACATCATAAAAAAGCGCAAAACATATAAGTTTCACCACGACAAAAATGATTATGACCAGGGTCAGATATTTACTTTTGGCGCAAGTATGATGCAGCCAAATCTAATTTGAAGAGACATGATGATCAAAAGGGGGAAGGAGTAAGGGCAGGCCCGAGCAGTGGGCTGTCAACTACAGCTGCTTCAATATCTGATCTGAGCTCTTCCGTTGAAACTGAATCTGAGACAGAGGGCACACCAAGAGGGTTCAATGCACGAAAACACACACTGGTTGAAGAGGTGAGTTTTTTACGGGAGGAGAGGCATCAAACTTTACGTCCCAGAAATACGATTCAAAAGCCCAATAGAACAGGAGGAGGAAAATCGAACGAAAGGAAAAACGGAGATGCAGGCGCCAGACCAAAAACCACCAAATCGAACAACAGGGGCTGGACTGGGGGCGCAAATAAGGCAGCAAACCAAAATGCAGAATGCTAACACCATTATCAACCTTTCTGAAATGGTGTTGGATAAAACAGAGCAACAACTTCTGTCATTGGGACTTTCCTTCTTCCCGGAGATGAATTTTAATTACCCACAAACCAGAGTGGACATTTATAGCTTCATTAGGAAGCTCAAGCTGCAAAAATATCATCATGCGAGAACTAAAAGAATTGTAACATCGGCTGCCTCTAATAATGTGCAAAGTAACCTGTCCGTGGCGGACACAAACGCGATCTATATGGTTTGGAACAAGACTGTTGCTATGATTACGTATGGTAATCCCCATTACTCTTAGTCCTACTCGTCCTCGACCCAGTCATCACACATGAGGTATTCCACACGACAGGAAACAAAACAGGAAACGCTTTTAGACTCCACCCACCCTCCTGTCAGGTGCTATAACACACCTCACCACCAGAAGCAAATCCTGATGTACCAAGCACCAAAGGCCTGGAAAGGGAGGGCGGGCGGGATGTATGACTGGGTCGAGGACGAGTAGGACTAAGAGTAATGGGGATTACCATACGTAGTCATAGCATTACCTCTACGTCCCTCGTCCTCGACCCAGTCATCACACATGAGGCATACCAAAGCAACGCCCAAACAGGCCTTTGGCAACCCACACACAACAAGACACAGACCAGACACAAAGGAGTGTAGCAAGGCAAAGTAGCAAGAAACAACAGAATCATAGTGGAGGGGAAACCCCCCACAGCCAGCAACACCCCACGACCAAAAACCGGTCCGGTCAGACAAGGCACAACCCCACCACCAGAGCTGCACGAACGCGGACCCGGAGGCCCGGGACCCAGCCCGACAAATCCTCCCAGGGAAGCAGCCCAGGAGACAGACACTCCCCGAGCGGAATGCGCCAGGACACCCGCCGGACAGGGCAAACCCGCATCAAGACAGGCAAGAGCAAAGATCGCCAGAAACCAGCGACCCAAAGAGAGCCAGGAAGCAGCCGAAGCCAAACCAGCCAAGCTAAAGGACACGGAGAGAGAGCCAGAAGAGCGAAACACCCCAGAACGAGCCACAGAAAGCACAAGGCACGTTTGAGGCCAAAAGAAAGAACAGAAAGCCACCAGGCACGACAGAATGGCAAGGGCCACAGACTCCAAAGGCACAAAAGGGGAAGACAACAAAAAACCCCAATGAAGAAAGGAATCCGGGACCCGGAAGGCACAGAAAGCAGCCCAAAGGTCCAGCAAGGAAACCAGAGGAGGAACACCACCTCGAAATGAAGACCCCTGCTCTGAACAGGAAGACAAAGCAGACAACCCACAAGAAGTCCGCAGCACCAAAACAAGAGGTCGGGCAGACCACGGGTCCCAAGAGACACCCGGTCAACCCCCAAACCGCCAAGGAGAGGGGAACCAGAAAGAGAGACAGAGACTCAGAGGAGAGGGGCGATGGGGTAGAAACCAAGGAGGCCCCAACACCAGGTCCAGCAGCAGATGAAACCAGGACCTCCACGGCCAGAGAGGCAGCACAGCCACCACCTGAGCCCCCTCCCGCCGATCCATCAGCAGAAACGCAGGAACCAAAGGAAAGGGAGGAAAGGCATAGAGAAGCCTGGGAGGCCGAAGGAGATACATGGCATCCATCCCCCCCAGCGCCCCCCTCCGGAGACAAGGAGCAGAACAGGGGCACCAGGGCATGGGACCCCGAGGCAAACAAGGCCAGAGTCGGAGTCCCGAACCTCAGGCAAAGCAACTGAAAAGACCTGGGAGCCAGACACAGGGACAGAGACCCCGGTGATTCATACACGCCACAGTCAACGTGAAGGCCGATTCCACCAGGACAAGGCAACACACCAGGTGAAGATGGAAATAGTGAAGTGCCCTCACCACTGCATACAACACTCCCCAGTAGGACAACCTGCGAGACACCGACGGGAGCCAACGCGCCAGCATCACCCAACAGGCCAGAGTCACTCCCCAGCCCGAGGCGAAGGCATCCGAGGTCCCAACCAGAGGAGGAGGCAGACGAAACAACAGCCCCACGGAAAGGAGGGAGGGGTTAACCACCACAGGAAAGCAGACACCACATCCAGAGACACAGGAACAGGAACCGCAAAACCCAGGACAGGAATGAGACCCACCACTGCACAGGCCACAGCAGAGGCCGTAGCCGAACCCTGGCCCAGGGCACAGTGAAAACAGAAGCAGCCATGCGGCCCGAACCTCCAGCCACTGAAGGATGGGAGCCGAGGCTTGCGACAACAACCTCCTCAGCAATGACTGCAGGCGATGAACCCGGGCGTCCGCCAGTAACACCCTCCCCGACACAGAACCGAACACGGCTCCGATGAAGGACCTCCGGGTCGCAGGCACCAGGAGACATCCGGGCAAGGTGAACAAAAACTCGTGGTCCCTGAGCGTAGACACGGTCAAGGGAAGGCGGCCAGACACGACCTCCAGGGATGGAGCCCGAACCATCTGGTCGTCCAAATACGGGCACACAGACACCCCCAGGAGATGCAGATGGGCCACCAAGGGAGCCACCCCCTCGGCGAACACCCGGGGGGTGGACCGAAGATCCAAAAGGGAGGACGCAGAACTGCCAGAGCTCACCCCACTGGAGGGCCTCCATCCCGAATGGTATCCTCCGTACGAACAAGAACAGGCCCCGAAGGCAGAAGAACTCTCGGAAACCCTCCGAGAAATATGGCACCACGAAGATGAAGGAGGTAAACGTCCAACCCCTGCTCCACCAGGGGAAACGGGACAACCGGCCCGTCCGCTGACCAAAAAAGTCCAACAAGGCCAGATGGCGGGAAGCATCCCGAGGAGAAGGGGTCACCACCACCCCGGAGGGGGAGGGGGGGGGAACAAGAATCTGATCCGGAGCCCCACGACAAGACATCCAGCACATATCCGTCCGAGGTCGACAGGCGTCAAGCAGGAAGGAACCTGCGAAGTCTCCCACCAACCAGAGGAGGAACACCAGCGAAAACGACCCCAAGGGCGGCCCAGACAGGAACACAGTGGACCAGACCCGGCATCCCTCCAGGACCTCCTCCCAAATGCCCGGAGGAAATAATGCCCAGAGCCACGACGAATCCGAAAGGAGGACTGCAGAAACCAGGAAGGCTGGTGGAAAGGCCAGGCACCCGAAACCGAGGGAGCCCCCCCCCCCCCCCGGTCGGAAGGACATGAAAGATAAAGAATGCATGTGCACCTGGAAGACTCTGCGTAGCCAACCTACCAGCGAGACACCAAACAGACAGGCCCCAGCGAAAGGCAGCCGCAAGCCACGGACCCTAGGACCACGTCCGTCATCCAATCCAGTCTTCAGGGCAGAATCCATCCACAAGCCCACACCGTCCTTCAGAACGTGCTCAGCAGCCATGGAAGGATGACCCACAAGACAGGCACCACAGAGTCCACAGGAACGAAGACAGGCCAAGTGGAGAAATCAAGGACACACACCAGGGCATGGAGAAAGATCCGGCACCATCCACACTCGCAACAGAACCACCGATTTGGTTTCGATCCATCGACCTCAGGGTCATGGGCCCAGCATGCTTCTGCTGCGCCAATCTGCTCCCTTTCACAAAAGAGGAACAGGCAGAGAAAAGGCTACAAGAAATCCGAAGAAATCAGAAAGCCCAACAGCAAGCAACAGATGATCCAGAAGAAGGCGCCCAAACCGGACATCAGCACACCTCCAGGCATCACAGGAAAGGGGAGGAGGCCCCACCGGAAAAAGGGGAAGAAGCAGGCCCAGGAGAGTAACAGCACCCCTCACGACGGAGGTAGCACACGACCATAGTCAATTAGAAAGGCATCCTGGTGACGAAGAACAGATGGTTATAGGTACCGACAGTACACATTACATCGAACTCAGAAGGAAGAAAGTCCGAGAGCACCCACCGGGATCTGAACCAGTGACCGTGAGGCCGAGCCCAGGCCCCTGCAGAAGACTCAATAGCCCAATGAGCCATCGGACCTAGCCTCAAAGTCGAACTCCAGGCATCCGGGCAACTACCCCAGCAAAACAGTAGAGGGTAGGAGAGGAAACGTAGCACAGCGCAATATACACCAACAAAAAGAAAGTGACGAACCACATCGCAGAGCACGTACCGTAAGCAGACTCCCACCAGATGCCACGCCCGGACTCCAAGATGTAAGCAGAAGGTCAGCGTCCTGTCCACAGTGCCCAGGCAACGTAGAACACACAATGCTGAGGAAGCGAAGCAAAGACCACTACAAAGGAGTATGAAAGGCACTCAGCAGCTCCAGGTGAGGCTCAAACTCCCATCCACGACATGGCCCAGCGCAAGAACGCCGAAGAAGTACCGCATACCCACCGACTGAGCCACTGGAGAAACAGATCAGAAAGGGTCCATGCGGAAGCGGGACTTCCCCACCCCGGAAGAGCGAAGGAATTCCCCAGAAGAGTCCCCGGGCGCAATCTCCGGAAGCTCCGGGAGTCACTCGTATCAGGCTCAGGCACAGGCTCCCACAGAACGCCCACCAGCCGAGACACGCAACCGTGCAGAACCACGGAACAGGCACGACCCCGCTCCGAGAACCGGAGCGCCCGGAGACCACCCGGGCGTCCGCCCACACCAGCACCCGGCACCGAACACGGCCGAAGGGCGTAACAGGGGGCAAAGCGCATGCGCGCAAACAGGAAACGCCGCCGAGACAGCCGGCCGTCCAAAGGCAGCCACGAACTCCCGATGACCCAAGAAGGGAGAACACTCACCCGCGTGTCACCTGCCACCAAAGTCGTCAGCGCGTCCCGGAGGCACGCGCAGGAGCCGTCACCAGGGCCCCACAAGGCAAAGAGGCAATGGCAACATCGGGGAATCCAAAGGGGAGGAGCGTGCCCCAGAACAGCCCAGCGCTCACAGCCCCAAACCCCTACCTTGTTCACGGCACGAGGATCCAGCAGGAAAGCAGCAAGCAGCAGGAGGAAGATCCACAGCACATCCATCAGCGCGACCAGGGCAGGAAACGAAGCAGGAAGACCCACAAAGCCCAGCAGTACAGGTCACCTGAGCCCAGGAGGAGAAAGGGAAGCCCAGCAGCCCCACTCCAAGCAATCCCATGACGGTCCATGGGAGCCCCCCAGAGCCCAGCAGAGGAGGATCCATAGGACAAACGAAGCAGGTAAGTGCCCGGCACTCACCCCAGCGTCTCCCATCAAGTAAACCACCGACAGGAAACAAAACAGGATTTGCTTCTGGTGGTGAGGTGTGTTATAGCACCTGACAGGAGGGTGGGCGGAGTCTAAAAGCGTTTCCTGTTTTGTTTCCTGTCGTGTGGAATACCTCATGTGTGATGACTGGGTCGAGGACGAGGGACGTAGAGGTAATGCCCAGATGAGCAGGTGTCCACTCAAAGTATGGTGGAAAATGAATCAATTGTGATTAATGCCACACCGAATACAGGATTTAAATCACAATCAAAATTTTATCCAAAGATGCCTAAAGATTTTGTAGACACCTTTCATGAAATTATCATGGCAGAAATAAAGATGTTGAACTTTAAAGTTAAAAAAGAAATGGCAATACCATCAACTAGTAAAGAAATTGAGGGACAATGATTCTATAATAGTCCGTGGCTCAGGTAAGGACGGCAACGTAGTCATTTGGCCCCTTAAACTATATCAGGAGGAAGCTTCACCCCAACTAATGGCCAGGGACTGTTATAGAATTAGCAATCGCCAAGTAACAAAAACAGTCCAAAATATGAAATTTACCAAACTGTTAGCTTGGAAAAGCATGGGTCTTTTAAATCAGGATGAATTCAAATACTTAAAGAATGATTACCCTGTTTTACCTATCATGTATTTAGTGCCTAAGGTACATAAGAACATTACCTGCCCACGAGGGAGACCAATAATTTCATTCAGGCAGGGCTTGTTGGAGAATATTTCGGTTTATATAGATTCTTTTTTACAGGAGCATGTAAAACAACTTCCATCATATGTGCGAAATACAACAGATTTTTAAAACAAATTCATGGTTTTAAATGGAATAATGCATTTTTACTGTTGGTGTTGGACGTTTCTAATCTTTATACGTCAATTAGACATGAAGATGGTTTGAGAGCTCTGAGCTATTTCCTTGGCAATAGGCCCATTGAGTTCTATACACACAACAAAATGCTCCTGGATTTAACAAGATTCTGTTTAGAGAACAATTACTTCATGTTTGACAAAAATATTTACCGCCAAGTAAGAGGTGAAGCTATGTGGGCTAGTTTTTCCCCTAGCTATGCCTGCTTACATATGGGATGGTGGGAGTGCATGATCCTCACAACAGAATTTGCAGAATGTTTGTCCAAAAAAATAATCAGGTGGGTCAGATACTTTGATGACCTTTTTATAGTTTGGCATGGTGATAGAAAGAGGGCAGATGAATTAGTGGCTAAGTTGAATGTCAGTGATTTGAATTTACGGTTTACCCATGATATTAGTGATGTCTCTATTACATTTTTAGATGTGGAGGTGTTTGTAGCCAATGACCAACTCGAAACTAGGTTTCACCGTAAAATAACAGCAGGTAACTCTATACTCCACTCATCAAGTTTTCACCCGAAGCACACAATATGCAGCATCCCCTATGGGGAGATGTTGCGGATTCGGAGAATCTGCAGTTGTGATGAGGATTTGGTGATAGCTCAGTAACAATGTAAAGATAGATTCCGTGAGAGGGTATATGCTGAGCACATCTTGAATGATGCAATAAAACGTACTAGAAACATGTCCCGAACTGAATTACTAACGAAAACAGCTAAGGGAACAATGAGCACTCCTCTGATACCTTAACAAACTAGAGTAGATAAAAAGAGTAACAGTCCAAGACTTATCCTCACCTACAATAAACAGGATAGTCTGTACAGAATTCTAAAAAAAAGTTGGCATTTGATTTTAAGTGACACAATTTTGGGTGAGAATTTACCACGCTCACCCACAGTCACTTATAGAAGGGCACCCAGTACCAGGGATCTGGTGGGGGACAATAGTCTGGAAGTAAAATCCAACAGCAGTTGGCTAACTACTCGAAGGGTTTTTTTTTAAATGTCAGTCATGTAGAGCCTGTAAATATGGAATTAATAAATCAACATATTCCACACCATTCAGAGGCAAGCCCTGCACTATTGACAAGTGGCTGTCTTGCAAGTCTGAATATGCAGTATATGTGCTGGAGTCCTCTTGTGGCCTGCAGTATGTGGGCAGCACTAAACTGCAGAGTCACAAGAGAGTGCTCCAGCACTTAAGGGCCATTACCAACTCAGGCGAGTCCTATCCTGTTGCACAACATTTTAAGGAAGTATAACTTGCAACATCTGAAGTACTTCGTTATTGACAGGGTTTCTTGTCCCAAGCATGGAGGGGATAGGGAGGCAATCCTCAGGTGCTTGGAGACCAAGTACATTTTAGAGATGGACTGTAAAAATCCAAATGGACTGGAAACAACAGAGGACTTACACACATGGCTCTAAGAACAATCTCTGTGCATTGGAAATTGAAATTTGTAAATCAAAATGATTGCTTCAGTTTTTCATATCAGTAATTTTTAAGTTGTATATAGTTAGGTTCTATTACACTTCAGGTTTGAAATATGTAAGAACATATTTAGGATTTAATCTTTTGCATTATTAGGCCTCCTTTACCCCCCTTTGTTGTTTCAAACTTGGGTCACATAGGATAACTGGGATGTAAAGTTCCTATGTTGACCATAGAATTTTTAAAATTTGCTTTTTATATGTCTCTTAAGGTTGGGGGTCAACCCAAGAGATACCACTAATATGCACCCTACAGCACCAGTCACTTTTAGTATAAGGTTATGATACGGCAGTTGCTCCCAGGTTCATATTCTAGTAATAACTGACAGTTGAGTAATAGGATCTAAAAAATTGTGAAAACAACATATGAGGGTGATCATATGGGATGTGAATCGGCTATTGCATAATGATAAGATGAAAGCAAGCATTGTGTATATCCAAAATGGAGTATAAGGGTGGCCAGAATCAATGGAAAACATTGTCTGATCTCTATCAGTCTCAAGTTTGGGTAACCTCAGAAATATATATTAGGTCATTTGTAAGTTTGCACTATTGAAAAGCGTCCTTTGCACTGTTTAAATGCGATATTTGACCAATGTTTAAAGGATTAGGCTTGAGTGGGGACTTTTACTATTATATATATGAATTTATTTATGTATTTATTTATATATATATTTATGTATTTATATGCTAATGTACCTATATATATTGCCAAATAGGGCACGATCTACGACATAGGGGTGCTGATACATGATCAATTTGATGTTAGAGATATCTTTGGGATGTAATAGATTCCATGAACAAAAAATTTTGGTTTTGAAGTCTCTTACACAATGCATTATGCCTTGAGAATTGAATTCGGCCTTTAGAAACCGTCTGACTAATGTCTGATTACCCATCAATGTGGGCCTTTGTGAAGAAATATGAAAATCTGTGTATTCTGCAGCCAATTCTATACTTATTCTTACTTCTCTTTGCAAGGAATATAACAGCATTTAAACTGTAATATAAATGGATGGACAATTAAATTAACTGTTTAACTGGTGTGAATACTGCTGTGGAAAAACAGACGGATAGTCTGTTTTCTATTGTTTTGATGCACTGTCACTTTAAATACGAAAGGAAACATAAGTACGTAATGTGATCAAGGCCTCTAGGGGCTGAAACGCGTCATGTCGGAAGGCATTGAAAAATAAAATATTGCACGACAAAATTGGTGTCTGTTCCGTTTTCTGGCTCTGAAGATATGGAGTTGTGAGGATTCGGTTCTTTTGGATATATATATATATATATATATATATATATATATGTACCAAAAAATGCCCAGCATTTGAGGCCGCACAATACTGCGATGAAGGAAACATCCTTAATTAGAAGAAACAGGCAGCTTCCGATTCCGTAATACATCCTGTGGCCTGACGCGTTTCGATGGACTTTCACCATCTCTTCAGAGGCCTCGTGAGCAGGAAAAAATGACGTGCATGACTCGCCGCCCATTGTATTAATTGGCTTCCGAATGCCGAATTTGTTGCATTTTGGGCAGCGTAGTCCATTTAAGCACTATTTATCCCCTCCAGTGGGTAACATGCCCACGATTGATTGCAGGATAAATGTTTTTCAAGCCCTCCATTAGGCTTCCCGAATCGGACTTTGCCTGTTAAATTACAAATCACAGTACCATTTACAGGGGGAGGGGTTCCCCCTGTCCGCATCCATGAAGTTCTTCGGATGGTGCGATCCCTCTACGGCGTGAAGCAGCCGTATAAATATGTACCAAAAAATGCCCAGCATTTGAGGCCGCACAATACTGCGATGAAGGAAACATCCTTAATTAGAAGAAACAGGCAGCTTCCGATTCCGTAATACATCCTGTGGCCTGACGCGTTTCGATGGACTTTCACCATCTCTTCAGAGGCCTCGTGAGCAGGAAAAAATGACGTGCATGACTCGCCGCCCATTGTATTAATTGGCTTCCGAATGCCGAATTTGTTGCATTTTGGGCAGCGTAGTCCATTTAAGCACTATTTATCCCCTCCAGTGGGTAACATGCCCACGATTGATTGCAGGATAAATGTTTTTCAAGCCCTCCATTAGGCTTCCCGAATCGGACTTTGCCTGTTAAATTACAAATCACAGTACCATTTACAGGGGGAGGGGTTCCCCCTGTCCGCATCCATGAAGTTCTTCGGATGGTGCGATCCCTCTACGGCGTGAAGCAGCCGTATAAATATGTACCAAAAAATGCCCAGCATTTGAGGCCGCACAATACTGCGATGAGGAAACATCCTTAATTAGAAGAAACAGGCAGCTTCCGATTCCGTAATACATCCTGTGGCCTGACGCGTTTCGATGGACTTTCACCATCTCTTCAGAGGCCTCGTGAGCAGGAAAAAATGACGTGCATGACTCGCCGCCCATTGTATTAATTGGCTTCCGAATGCCGAATTTGTTGCATTTTGGGCAGCGTAGTCCATTTAAGCACTATTTATCCCCTCCAGTGGGTAACATGCCCACGATTGATTGCAGGATAAATGTTTTTCAAGCCCTCCATTAGGCTTCCCGAATCGGACTTTGCCTGTTAAATTACAAATCACAGTACCATTTACAGGGGGAGGGGTTCCCCCTGTCCGCATCCATGAAGTTCTTCGGATGGTGCGATCCCTCTACGGCGTGAAGCAGCCGTATAAATATGTACCAAAAAATGCCCAGCATTTGAGGCCGCACAATACTGCGATGAAGGAAACATCCTTAATTAGAAGAAACAGGCAGCTTCCGATTCCGTAATACATCCTGTGGCCTGACGCGTTTCGATGGACTTTCACCATCTCTTCAGAGGCCTCGTGAGCAGGAAAAAATGACGTGCATGACTCGCCGCCCATTGTATTAATTGGCTTCCGAATGCCGAATTTGTTGCATTTTGGGCAGCGTAGTCCATTTAAGCACTATTTATCCCCTCCAGTGGGTAACATGCCCACGATTGATTGCAGGATAAATGTTTTTCAAGCCCTCCATTAGGCTTCCCGAATCGGACTTTGCCTGTTAAATTACAAATCACAGTACCATTTACAGGGGGAGGGGTTCCCCCTGTCCGCATCCATGAAGTTCTTCGGATGGTGCGATCCCTCTACGGCGTGAAGCAGCCGTATAAATATGTACCAAAAAATGCCCAGCATTTGAGGCCGCACAATACTGCGATGAAGGAAACATCCTTAATTAGAAGAAACAGGCAGCTTCCGATTCCGTAATACATCCTGTGGCCTGACGCGTTTCGATGGACTTTCACCATCTCTTCAGAGGCCTCGTGAGCAGGAAAAAATGACGTGCATGACTCGCCGCCCATTGTATTAATTGGCTTCCGAATGCCGAATTTGTTGCATTTTGGGCAGCGTAGTCCATTTAAGCACTATTTATCCCCTCCAGTGGGTAACATGCCCACGATTGATTGCAGGATAAATGTTTTTCAAGCCCTCCATTAGGCTTCCCGAATCGGACTTTGCCTGTTAAATTACAAATCACAGTACCATTTACAGGGGGAGGGGTTCCCCCTGTCCGCATCCATGAAGTTCTTCGGATGGTGCGATCCCTCTACGGCGTGAAGCAGCCGTATAAATATGTACCAAAAAATGCCCAGCATTTGAGGCCGCACAATACTGCGATGAAGGAAACATCCTTAATTAGAAGAAACAGGCAGCTTCCGATTCCGTAATACATCCTGTGGCCTGACGCGTTTCGATGGACTTTCACCATCTCTTCAGAGGCCTCGTGAGCAGGAAAAAATGACGTGCATGACTCGCCGCCCATTGTATTAATTGGCTTCCGAATGCCGAATTTGTTGCATTTTGGGCAGCGTAGTCCATTTAAGCACTATTTATCCCCTCCAGTGGGTAACATGCCCACGATTGATTGCAGGATAAATGTTTTTCAAGCCCTCCATTAGGCTTCCCGAATCGGACTTTGCCTGTTAAATTACAAATCACAGTACCATTTACAGGGGGAGGGGTTCCCCCTGTCCGCATCCATGAAGTTCTTCGGATGGTGCGATCCCTCTACGGCGTGAAGCAGCCGTATAAATATGTACCAAAAAATGCCCAGCATTTGAGGCCGCACAATACTGCGATGAAGGAAACATCCTTAATTAGAAGAAACAGGCAGCTTCCGATTCCGTAATCAATCATGTTACCCACTGGAGGGGATAAATAGTGCTTAAATGGACTACGCTGCCCAAAATGCAACAAATTCGGCATTCGGAAGCCAATTAATAAAATGGGCGGCGAGTCATGCACGTCATTTTTTCCTGCTCACGAGGCCTCTGAAGAGATGGTGAAAGTCCATCGAAACGCGTCAGGCCACAGGATGTATTACGGAATCGGAAGCTGCCTGTTTCTTCTAATTAAGGATGTTTCCTTCATCGCAGTGTTGTGCGGCCTCAAATGCTGGGCATTTTTTGGTACATATTTATACGGCTGCTCCACGCCGTAGAGGGATCGCACCATCTGAAGAACTTCATGGATGCGGACAGGGGGAACCCCTCCCCCTGTAAATGGTACTGTGATTTGTAATTTAACAGGCAAAGTCCGATTCGGGAAGCCTAATGGAGGGCTTGAAAAACATTTATCCTGCGATCAATCGTGGGCATGTTACCCACTGGAGGGGATAAATAGTGCTTAAATGGACTACGCTGCCCAAAATGCAACAAATTCGGCATTCGGAAGCCAATTAATAAAATGGGCGGCGAGTCATGCACGTCATTTTTTCCTGCTCACGAGGCCTCTGAAGAGATGGTGAAAGTCCATCGAAACGCGTCAGGCCACAGGATGTATTACGGAATCGGAAGCTGCCTGTTTCTTCTAATTAAGGATGTTTCCTTCATCGCAGTGTTGTGCGGCCTCAAATGCTGGGCATTTTTTGGTACATATTTATACGGCTGCTCCACGCCGTAGAGGGATCGCACCATCTGAAGAACTTCATGGATGCGGACAGGGGGAACCCCTCCCCCTGTAAATGGTACTGTGATTTGTAATTTAACAGGCAAAGTCCGATTCGGGAAGCCTAATGGAGGGCTTGAAAAACATTTATCCTGCAATCAATCGTGGGCATGTTACCCACTGGAGGGGATAAATAGTGCTTAAATGGACTACGCTGCCCAAAATGCAACAAATTCGGCATTCGGAAGCCAATTAATAAAATGGGCGGCGAGTCATGCACGTCATTTTTTCCTGCTCACGAGGCCTCTGAAGAGATGGTGAAAGTCCATCGAAACGCGTCAGGCCACAGGATGTATTACGGAATCGGAAGCTGCCTGTTTCTTCTAATTAAGGATGTTTCCTTCATCGCAGTGTTGTGCGGCCTCAAATGCTGGGCATTTTTTGGTACATATTTATACGGCTGCTCCACGCCGTAGAGGGATCGCACCATCTGAAGAACTTCATGGATGCGGACAGGGGGAACCCCTCCCCCTGTAAATGGTACTGTGATTTGTAATTTAACAGGCAAAGTCCGATTCGGGAAGCCTAATGGAGGGCTTGAAAAACATTTATCCTGCAATCAATCGTGGGCATGTTACCCACTGGAGGGGATAAATAGTGCTTAAATGGACTACGCTGCCCAAAATGCAACAAATTCGGCATTCGGAAGCCAATTAATAAAATGGGCGGCGAGTCATGCACGTCATTTTTTCCTGCTCACGAGGCCTCTGAAGAGATGGTGAAAGTCCATCGAAACGCGTCAGGCCACAGGATGTATTACGGAATCGGAAGCTGCCTGTTTCTTCTAATTAAGGATGTTTCCTTCATCGCAGTGTTGTGCGGCCTCAAATGCTGGGCATTTTTTGGTACATATATATATATATATATATATATATATTACCTACTGGCGGTCGCCAGTAGGTATATATAGTTAGGATTTTTTCTCTATGGGTTTTTTGAAAATTCTATGTCTAATAACTTTGGCGTTTGTGGACGGAATTGGCTGAAATCTTCAGGAAAATGGCACATTTTGTTTCTGAGCAGCCCTTGAAAATTTGGGGGGGGTTCGTCCAGTGGGGGCCGAGAAAAAAGGGGGGTCCCAAAACGTGTTTTTAACATTGAGTTTTCCATAGGGCGGTTGGCCTCACTTTTAGCCCGAACGGCTGAATGGATTTGCACGAAACTTGGCAAAATTGTAGGGACTGGTAGCCCGATGTGCCTTTTGTAGGTCTCAATATATGTGCTCCAGTGGATTTTGAGAAATTAACGTTTAAAAAAAGATATATATCTGTAACAGCGGACCGGGCAGCGAACTGGTTCGCGGACTTTTCGCGCAACGGAGCTTTGTGAAGCGAAGCTGATTGGTTCTCCGGCGTCTGTCAACATTCCAAACAGTCCGTAGCGGCCGCCATCTTGTCTCTCGGTAGGATCGAGAGACAAGAGGAGGTCAAAACAAAGGGGGAAATAACTATAAGGGGACATAGTAGATCCTCGCTGACCCCCTAGGTTTGATGTGGAGGTTTTAAAAGGGCCCCGCGGGGCAAAAAAAAATAATAATAATAATAATCGAACGGCTGAATGGATTTGCACGAAACTTGGCAAAATTGTAGGGACTGGTAGCCCGATGTGCCTTTGCTAGGTCTCAATATATGTGCTTCAGTGGATTTTGAGAAATTAACGTTCAAAAAAAGATATATATCTGTAACAGCGCACCGCTTCGCGTACTTTTCGCGTTACGGAGCTTTGCGAAGCGAAGCTGATTGGCTCTCCGGTGTCTGTAAACATTCCAAACAGTACGTAGCGGCCGCCATCTTGTCTCTCGGTAGGATCGAGAGACAAGAGGAGGCCAAAGCGAAGGGGCAAATGACCATAAGGGGGCATAGTAGATCCTCGCTGACCCCCTAGGTTTGATGTGGAGGTTTTAAAAGGGCCCCGCGGGGCAAAAAAAAAAAATAATAATAATAATCGAACGGCTGAATGGATTTGCACGAAACTTGGTAAAATATTAGGGACTGGTAGCCCGATGTGCCTTTGCTATGTCTCAATATATGTGCTTCAGTGCATTTTGAGAAATTAACGTTCAAAAACAAGATATATATCTGTAACAGCGCTCCGCTTCGCGGAGATAAAATTATATCTGTATTACCTAGCTGTTGCTAACACCAGTTAGCGACGGCTAGTAGTAGATAGCGACCATCTTGGGTCCCACTTTGCATGTGAGTGATATTTATCACTAATGACATGCAAAGTGGGCATGCCAAGATGTTAGCGACTGGAAACAGTCGCTAACATCGCTATCTCCTATTATCAACTTTTGGAAATATTCGAGATAAGCGCGAATATCTCCAAAAAGTAACAGCTGCCCTGAGCAGTTCTTAGCCATGTTATCCAATGGGAGGTGGATAACATGGCTAAGAACATTAGCTCGGTAATGCATGAATATCGCGGAGTTTTCAGCGATATTAATGCATTGCGCTCGTTTTTTATCGTATTTGCGATAAACCTTGATAATAGCAAGGTTTATCTGCGATAATTTCTGACGGTAAAAAAATCTTTGCAATGCATCGTTAGGGATAAATATCGCTTAACTTTGGTAATATGCCCCAACGTCTGTTAACGTTCGATTCGAAGGAAATCAGGAATTGTTGAAAAACATTGTGTGCGCCATCTTGTCTTTTTTCAAATGCCACACTTTTGTCGTGCACGGCAGCCATTTTAGATGCCTTGACCAGACCCACTCTGTGCACGCTGTCGATCCTTAGCATGGCTCCCCACCCTCGCAAGCATCTCCCCCAGGCAGTGGTCACCCCCGCTCTCTGTCTTATGCATGGGTAATAAACCACCCCCCATCTGCGCTGCTCTTCCCTGAGAATCACACCCTGTGCCCGCCCGACACCTCCCTTTCGCCCTATTCACTACCGCACCCTCTGACACTCCTCTTCCTCTGTGTCCGATTGTCCAGGCCGGTCCTAGGCTATCAGCTAGCCCTGCAGATGTAGTTTATGGCCACAGCTGTAAAGAATCACCCCTCTTCAAAGGAGTTATAGTAGATCAAGGCCCACACTCGATGAGATCCGTCACAGCAGAAGCGTTGCTATTATCTGAAAACCATCCTGTATTGTGATTGGGGAGGGGACCGAGCGTGAAGCGGAAGATTCCAGGGATGACTCTTTGTACATCAAAGTTTTTACAATTATGTGTCACATTAAAAATATATAGCACTCCGACAAAGTAGTAAGATTATAAAACTTTAATAATTTATAAATATATACAAGAAAACAAAAATAGTAATAACATATAAACATTTTTAGAGAAAAACAACGAAGTAGCGGTCGGCTGTGCGAATAGTCCCAACGCAGCACAACGTCCAGATTTCCGGCGTGGGGCGTCGCGGGGGGTGGGTCATCAGTAGCAAACTGTTGTGCGAATAGTTCCAAGGCAGCAGAACGATGGCACCAAGGTGATGTCCAGTAAGTTGCCGCACTGGTTTTGGTATCCTACAATGCTGCTCCGAATAACGGCGTGGAGCGCCCCGGGGGAGGCGGCGTGAACGGGCCTCTCCAGGTGGAGTCTCATCTGTTTTAGTGGGGCGCCCCTTTACCGTTTCAGTTGCCATTCCGTCCGCTTTTGGTCCACTGTGTCAAAATCCGCCATTCAGCTGAGTTGCGCCCACTCTTGCGGTGCAGCGATAGGCGGCTGCCACAGGACTCTCAAAATGGCGGCAGGCTCTTTCCTTTTTGGGCGTGGTCCACTGAAATGGCTCTGGGACACCTTGGAAATCGGACGCTTGTCTGCTAGGTCTTGGACCCCATTCTCGAAAGCGTCCCCTCCGCCTTGAGAATTCATCAAAAGTTTTGGGGGCCCCGACTCCTGCAGGCTTCTGGTGGGGAGCGGCTGCCATGATTGCTCGCGGAATGACCACGACGGAGCTACGAGATGGTGGTGCTCTCATGCTGACGCCAGTTTAGTCTGAAACATCCAGAAACAAGGTGGGGCTTTCATCGTTTGGGGGAAAAAAAAAGTTTTCATCCAATGAAAAGTGTTGTTTTTAGGTCATATGATCAAGCCTTCCATCATTCGGAAACCTAAAGTAAAATGAACCAATGAAAAGTTTTATAAACAAGTCACATGACCTGTTATGCGGCATAGGGTATAAAATGCGGAGAAAATACGTTGGCACGTGAGGCGGCGTCAGTAGCGGACCGATGTGCGAATAGGCCGAAGACAATACAACGCGCCAAGATCCGGATGGCACCGAGGTGGTGTCCAGCAAGTTGCAGCACTGGTGTGGCCATCCTACAATGCTGAAAGTCGGCGTGGGGCGCCCCGTTGGCCTGTGAGTTTGCGTCAGTAGCGGACCGATGTGCGAATAGGCCGAAGGCAGCACAACGCGCCAAGATCCGGATGGCACCGAGGTGGTGTCATAGTTGAGAGTTCTGAGCAGCGGTTGTAACACTGTCTGAAGCTTATTTGCAGCTGCTGCAGCTTCACTACGCGCCAAGATCCGGATGGCACCGAGGTGGTGTGTAGCAAGTTGCCGCACTGGTGTGGCCATCCTACAATGCTGAAAGTCGGCGTGGGGCGCCCCGTTGGCCTGTGAGTTTGCGTCAGTAGCGGACCGATGTGCGAATAGGCCGAAGGCAGCACAACGCGCCAAGATCCGGATGGCACCGAGGTGGTGTCTAGTAAGTTGTCGCACTTCTGTGGCCATCCTACAATGTTGAAAGTCGGCGTGGGGTGCCCCGTTGGCCTGTGAGATGGCGTCAGTAGCGGACCGATGTGCGAATAGGCCGAAGGCAGCACAACAATATTTTCTGACTGACACCACAAGGCGCTGAGATGCCAAGATCCGGATGGCACCGAGGTGATGTCTAAGTTGCGGACTGATGTGCGAATGGGGCCAAAGGCAGCGTAACAATATTTTTTGTATGGAAGATACCACTAGGCGTTGAGATGCCAAGATTCGGATGGCACTGAGGTGATGTCTAGCAAGTTGGTGTGGTCATCCTACAATGCTGAAACTCGGCGTGGGTCGCCCCATTAGCCTGTGAGATGGCGTCAGTAGCGGACCGATGTGCGAATAGGCCGAAGGCAGCACAACGCGCCAAGATCCGGATGTCACCGTGGTGGTTTCATAGTTGAGAGGCACTTCATCTGCAGTGGGGCGCCGAGATCCGGATGGCACCGAGGTGATGTCTAGCAAGTTGCTGTACTGGTGTGGTCATCCTACAATGCTGAAACTCGGCGTGGGTCGCCCCATTAGCCTGTGAGATGGCGTCAGTAGCGGACCGATGTGCGAATAGGCCGAAGGCAGCACAACGTGCCAAGATCCGGATGTCACCGTGGTGGTTTCATAGTTGAGAGGCACTTCATCTGCAGTGGGGCGCCGAGATCCGGATGGCACCGAGGTGATGTCTAGCAAGTTGCTGTACTGGTGTGGTCATCCTACAATGCTGAAACTCGGCGTGGGTCGCCCCATTAGCCTGTGAGATGGCGTCAGTAGCGGACCGATGTGCGAATAGGCCGAAGGCAGCACAACGCGCCAAGATCCGGATGTCACCGTGGTGGTTTCATAGTTGAGAGGCACTTCATCTGCAGTGGGGCGCCGAGATCCGGATGGCACCGAGGTGATGTCTAGCAAGTTGCTGTACTTGTGTGGTCATCCTACAATGCTGAAACTCGGCGTGGGTCGCCCCATTAGCCTGTGAGATGGCTGTTCTTTGGATTTGGGCCTGGTCCACCAAAATGGCCCTGGGACACCTTAGAACTCGGACGCTCGATTTTTTTTTCCTTTCCTGTACATGCAAAAAAAGGTAAATGCCCGGTACGTTACACGCTTCATCTGCCACGATGAACTCTCCAGAGGAACCGAAAAAAAATATAGTTGTGGTAACTATACCATGCATCGTCATATGGAGAGGTGGCACCAATTAATTATAGTGCTGCATAAAAGAGAGATTTGGAGGAGAACCCCTGACCTGCTAGTACATTCATCAAAGAAGTGGCACTGAGAGCTTCAGAGGCAAGGGAAACGGTCCCAAATATTTAGAAGAACTTTGGAAAGATTAAAATGACATGTTTAGATTGTGGCAAATTAATTTCATGTGGACAGATGAGTGTTACTCTAATAAATACAGCATATGAACATCATCATAGTCGATGGTTGGTAGAGACATTTTGACTATATCCTGGACCTGCCCGTCCTCGCCCAAAATGGCGCCGGAATAAATGGGACTCGTAACTCCTTGTTGTGTACTGGTTGCAGAACCTTGAAATCACGAGATACGTATGCAGTTTTGAAGCACATGGCGGGCGGGGACGAGAATTGATTGAATATTTCGACATCCCTATTGATATTAAGTTCTGATGTGTTATTGATTACTGTACTGTTGAAAGTTCGAATTAACGTCACCCATGGTACTTGCCCGCAAATGTATATCTAGATAATTTTATTGTAACTGGCCCTGTCGTATTTTAATTATAAAATGTACGTCCACCGATTCCGTAACTGTTAGACACCTTAGTTCTTGCAACCTAATGGCCCGCCCGTTACGTTCCTCTACAGTGTAAATGTCTATTCATCATATACGATTACAGTTTGCTCTGTGGCAGGCCCACGTGGTTATAGGCTCGTATTTGTATAATGAAATTTTCACAATAAAGGTTTTTAAAAGAAAACATGGTAGTAGTATATACATTGGTAAAGTTTTTAATAATAGTGACTGTTTTAGAATCATTAAAAGGCAAGTGAAATAAAGCAGACTAATTACATGAAGGGTAAAAGGTATAATACGAAGGAACGCAGTAAAGATAAATGGTCAAGGGCTGTTGTGTTTTCTATTCCTGCAACATAAAGTGATCGATAAGAATCTCATATTCAGGCGTATCGGCGACTAAGACAGCAGGTCGACCCTCTTTTGCTCAACGGCTCCGTCATGGGACGAAGAAACGCTCTTTTTCTCGAAAAAAGAATATATTTTACTTGCAGGACAGTTGTAAAATTTCCGGGAAAGTACATTAGCCTGGAACATTATAACATATATTTAAGAAAAAATAATGTTCGGAAGTAATGAAAAGCGTAATTTTTAGGTCATATGACCAAGCCTTTCATCATTACAATAAGAAAAGTAAAATTAACCAATGAAAAGTTTTATTAACAAGTCACATGACTTGTTATGCTTACGTTACGCGCTGCGCGCCCCGGATGACTTCCGGATGCGCTAACGCGGCGCGTCATATGACGCATTACGCGACAACGCAGGTACAGAATATAGTCAAAATGTCTCCACCAACCAGCGGTCGGAACACAACCCCTTTCAGCAGGCTAAATAGTTCTGTTAAATGACAACAGAAGGGACAGGCAACAAGAACCATCAGTCAAAGAGGGGAGAGCTAGTTCTTCTCTACCGGGTTACATTGGGGCGCTACCGGAACTGATCGAATTGGTAGTCTACAGTGTTTCTGGATGTTTCAGACTGAAGCTGGGGTTAGCATGAGAGCAGCACCATTTCGTAGCTCCGTCGTGGTCATTCCGCAACCAATCATGGCAGCCGTTCTTTATCGTTATTTTGGGCGGGGTGGGTGGCGGAGCCGAGCTGTTTTGCAGCCATCATTGTGTGGAGTTCAGTTCATCTCACTAGTTTTGTATTTGTCATGAGGGGTTGTTCCTAATGTTTCTATTTTAGCGAGGTCAAAAAGAGATCCCATTAGTGGCCTACTGATTTTGCTCGATTCCTTTTCTTTTTTTTTTACACGATTTTTCGTTATCTGCAAAGACTAAACAGAGTATTGCGACTCTGTGTTTGTTTGTAAATAGAGAATGAACCAAAGAGAACTAATTCTAAAACAGTAAATACTTGGATAACAATCAATCAAATGGAGAGAGAAGCAGGCACGACGGATTACAATGGGGGCAAAGACCTGCGTTAACTACCTTTCACTATCTGCAAAGAGAGAGTACTCCTAATAGAAATGAGGGGGGGGGGGCACCATTCAAAGCAGATCAGTGTGCATAAACACGAAAATGTTTTCACTTACCACGTACTTGACATTCGACAGCTTATGATATTTGCTATTAAAAAACCATTGAAATTCACTGAAAAAACCATAGGTTATAGACCATATATAGTTAGGAATTAGCATTTACAAAACCTTGAAAATTCACTGAAAAAACCATAGGTTATAGACCATATATAGTTAGGAATTAGCATTTAAAAAACCTTATTTTACTCACACAAAACCATTGAAATTCCATATATAGTTAGTTGCACTAACTATATATCGCGCACCTGCAATCCACTGCTGATCATGTCACATATTACATCATTCATGACATGGTCAGTGACATCACTGATGACATCACTGATGACATCTCAAATGACATCACTGATGACATCACTGATGACATCTCATTTGACATCATTCTTGTGCTAATACGATAAACCTCTTCAGACTCTAATATAACCTTAGATACACTCAGTGTATACAGACACTCACACACTTCCACTCATCCATGGAGTTACTCACACACCCAGTCAGTCATGCAAAGAAACAATCTCATCTCCATTTCTTCAACTATACAGTTAAACACACCTTACTTATTGAAACATATGCTAACACATATTTACTCTCTTATACAATCCCTGATACAAGTTCACAATGATCGATACAACCACTCACTCATTCGGTGGCTCTCATGCACAGTTATTTATATATGCCAACTCTCACATGTACTGTGTTTTACATATGTACTTACTATGACATGTAGCATTGAGATATCCATTCACTCATCAATACACTCATGCACACAGTCAACTGCCCATGTAGCTGTTTCCACATGCACTCTTGAACTCATACACCTAGTGAATAAACTGTTCACACATCTATGCATAGAGTCACACACCTTCCAGCCACCCCCACACAAACTCAATCTCCCATAGAAATACTTGGGCAACCAATTAATAACACATATAGCCTCTCGTATAGCTAATGATCAACACATGCAGCAGTTTACAGAACAACAGACATAATGATGCACAAATTAAGACAGTTTAGTCACTAACCCATGCATTCAGTGAGACACATTTAATCACTCACTCATACAGTCAGTCACGCACCTACTAAATCCTTCATCCAGACACTTATACATCCACTCATTCTTCAATATGTAAGACATATTTTAACTTTACAGAAACATACAGTCACTGGATGTTGTCATCAGTGATGTCATCAGTGATGTCATTTGAGATGTCATCAGTGATGTCATCAGTGATGTCACTGACCATGTCATGAATGATGTAATATGTGACATGATCAGCAGTGGATTGCAGGTGCGCGATATATAGTTAGTGCAACTAACTATATATGGAATTTCAATGGTTTTGTGTGAGTAAAATAAGGTTTTTTAAATGCTAATTCCTAACTATATATGGTCTATAACCTATGGTTTTTTCAGTGAATTTTCAAGGTTTTGTAAATGCTAATTCCTAACTATATATGGTCTATAACCTATGGTTTTTTCAGTGAATATATATATATATATTTTGGAACACAAGAAAGGCGGCACAACCGGATACTTATTAGAAGTTATTTATTTACACCAACACTCCACCGACGCGTTTCAGCCTCACGGCTTTTCTCACGGTCAGCAAGTCCTTTTTTGCTTTCTCTTTTTATACTGGCCCACATGAGCCTTAAAGTGGCATTGTGGGATACGTAGTTTATGAAGCAAACATAATTAAAAAAGTTAGTGAACAGACAAAGGACTGGTATGTTCTGAATGTGCAAGTATAGTACTTAGCGTCCAAATTTGTTTTCACTTCAGGGCGTCTCTTGTTACATGTGTTTTCAAAAGTTCGAGGTTTTTTCAAAGTTTTTTTGAAGTATAGGGTATAGGGTCAAGTACCCTTATCCATGTTTTAATCTTGCCAGTGTTCATATTTACTCAAGATGTATGTGGAGATCCTCTCCAAAGTTCATGCCTCTGGGCTGTTTTGTGCGGAATCGGACGATGAGGCGTGATTCCATCTGTCGAAGAAGACGGACTGTGTCTCCTCCTCTCTCTGATTTATTCAGCATTTTCAATCCGTAGAAATTCATGCCTCGCCAATCCCCATTTTGGCAGGTGCTCAAGTGTTTTGCTGTGGCATACAACATGTTTGAATTCTTCACAGCTCGGATGTGTTCCAATATTCTTTTCTTTAGCATGCACGTGGTGGATCCTATATATTTCATTCCACATTTGCATTCCACCACATACACCACATTTTTTGATGTACAAGTGATGTACTGATTGATCTGCATGTATTTACCATCAGGTTCCAACACAGTCTTCATTTTTTTACCTATTTTACATGCTTTGCATGTAGTACATGGCTTGAATCCTATATTCTGTTCCGTCCACCATTTGGGTTGTTCTTTAGTCTGGAAGTAGCTCTTAACCAATAGGTTTTGAAGGGATGTGTTCTTCTTGTACGTGATGGAGGGGTATTTACCCACCAATGGTTCTAAATCCGGATCGCTGCTTATCAGATGCCAATACTTCTTCATTTTTTTAGCTATTAGCTCACTTTCTTTGTTGCACGTTGTTATGAATCTCGGTGGATCTCTTTCTTGTGTGGTTTTTTGTTTTTCAACCAACGTTTCTGCTCTGCTGATTTTGTCTGCTTTCTTTTTACAGTCTTGTAACACATAGTCCTTGTATCCTCTTGACTGGAATCTCGTTTTACTTTCAAGTATTTTGTTTTCGGCATCTTCTGGCTTTGAACAGTTTCTTTTTATTCGTACAAACTCCCCATATGGGATACTTTTAAGTAGCGATTTCGGATGGAAGCTGGTGCCATGGAGAACACTGTTCGTTGCTGTTTTCTTCCTAAACAGTGTTGTTTCCAGTTTGCCATCTGAGATATAGACCTTAGTATCCAAAAAGTCTATCTCCTTGTTGTTGGTAGAGCATGTGAATTGAAGGCCGACCTCATTCTGATTAAGTGCGGTGAAGAATTTTTGGAATTGTTCATTGGTTCCATTCCAGATCAGAAAGAGGTCGTCGATATATCTGACCCATAAAACTATACGATCCATTTCTTCTGGGTCGGTGTTGTTCCATGCTATCATTTTTTCCCAATACCCCATGGTGATATTTGCATAATTGGGAGAAAATGAAATCCCCATGGCTGTGCCACATTCTTGTTTGTACAAGTTGTTATTGAAAAGAAACACATTATTTGTGAGACATAATTTTATCATTTGTAGAAGCATTGATGTGTGTTCCAATTCTTTTATGCTTCGTTGTTGTAGGAAATATTCACACGCTTTCAAACCTACATCGTGTCTTATGGAAGTGTACAGCGACACAACATCAATTGTCACTAGAAGATAACCTGGATTCCATGAGATGTCCATTAAGATTCTTAGAAAATCTCCCGTGTCCTTCAAATACGATGGCATGCTCTGCGCGATGGGGGCGAGGAAAGTGTCAACATATCTAGAGACCTTTTCGTACAGTGAGTCACAAGAGGACACGATGGGTCTCCCTGGTGGATTGATTAGTGTCTTATGAATCTTGGGTAGGAAATAGACACACGGAGTGATGGTAAATTCCGTGGTCATATATTTCAGTTCATCCTTATTTATCAATCCTTTGGTGCGCCAGATTTTCAGTTGTTCATTTAAATCAGACATCATTTTCAATATTGGATTAGTTTTCAATTTGCTGTAATGTTGAGGTATATTCAGCTGTCGTTCCGCCTCCAGAATATAATCACTCGTGTCCTGAATAACAATATTCCCCCCCTTATCGGCGGATTTTATTGTTATGGTGGCATTATTCATCAGATTTTGTATAGCCTTCCTTTCTTTGATTGACAGATTTTGTCGTTTGTTATCCTTGACTTTTATCAATTTGTCAATTTCTTCCGACATTGCATCTGCAAATAGATCAATTTTGTTGCCTGGTGATAGAACTGGGCAGAAACGAGATTTTTTCTTTAATCCAGTATTTTTACTTAGATTTGTTTGGATGTTCAATTGTTGTAGCATTTGTGAGTCCGTTACAGTGTCTCCCTCGGGATTGAACATTGTTTCAAATGTTTCTCTTAGGTCAGGTAGTTGTTCAATTGTAGTTGTACATTCCTCCATCGCTATTTCCGTTATGTCGTTTGTGTTATTGGATGCCACTTTGTTTGCATGAATTTTGGCCAGTTTGAGTTTTCTCACAAACTTATATAATTCAATTTTGGTTTGTGGATAATCGAAATGGGCTTCTGGACAGAATGATAGGCCCTTGTTTAATACATTTTGTTCATCATCCGTTAGACGATATTGTGATAAATCTACAATTAGATTATTTACTTCCTGTTTTGTAGGGGGTATTGCCTTCTTTCGCAGCTTGGTCCTGCAGGGTTTTTCGGGTGCTGGTAAGGGACTTGGTTGGTTTTGCATGCCTCTGCCTCCTCCCCTTCTCTGGAAGGGCATTCTCCCTCTGCTTCCTCTGGCGATATTTTTTTCTAGATTCACCATTTTCACTTCCTCTAAAATATTGAAGTTTTTTGACTGTTCTCCTGTCGCTTCAATTAGGCTTGCATCAGATTCGCTTCTGCTAGATGCCTGTATGTGAGGAGGGAGATTTTTCTTCAAATTATCATATCGTCGCGCAAAAGTAAGGATACGCCCATGTATATAATCTAATTCGTCCCTTTTAAACCTTCGCTCTTTACGTTCTTGTATTTCTATTTCATAAGCGTCCAGTCTTCAGAATTTCTGTCTGAAACCGGCTGTTTTTCGCGCACTCATTAAGTCATCAAACCCCGCCCGAAGGGGCGTGGCCACCCCTGTGGCCTGTTGGTCCATGTAGTGCTGCTGTGCTTCTCTAGTGAGTGGCCAGGTCTCATATCGAAAATAGTCAATGGTGTCCCAAGTGGGTGTGCGCACGAAGGGCTGAATACTGTCCTGGTTTCAGACAGAAATTCCCCAGCACCCCATGAAGAAGTGCTCTCCAAAGCACGAAACGCGTCGGGAGGGAGAAGTAATTTTGCCACGACGGCTGTCCATTGCCTTTGCCTGTGCTGAATAAATGGTGAACAGAATCCTGAACTCCCCTGTGTTGCGTCATCTCTTTCACAGGCAAACTTATGTTTGAATATATATATATATATATATATATATATATATATATATATATATTCAAGCTCGCAACTTCGTTTCCTTTCTATAAACAAAGTAGAAGCACTCCGGAGTAAGCGGTCAAAGATGTTTATTCCAGCAGCAAAAGTGTGCACAGGCGCGTTTCGGATGCCTAGTCCTTCGTCAGTGTTTCAACATCGCGTATATAAATATTGTTGTTTTTGGAATCTTCTTGTGCTGTATTTAACGCGCGTCCCAACATTTTGGTCTAAATGTTATAGTATCATTATGGCCGCCCGATTTGCATGTGAAAACAGGGTGTATGAGCCGTCATCGCTTTCCATGTGTAAGTCGCGATGACGTACTCAAATACAGCCGCCTCACTACACGCGATGTTGAAACACTGATGAAGGACTAGGCGTCCGAAACGCTTCTGTGCACACTTTTGCTGCTGGAATAAACATCTTTGACCGGTTACCACGGAGTGCTTCTACTTTGTTTATAGAAAGGAAACGAAGTTGCGAGCTTGAATATTTACACGCGGTACCGGCGCGTTGAAGCACCTGCCCACGAGTGCCCTGGGATTTTCTTGGTACAGAGAGGAGCTTCGAGATATATATATATATATATTCACTGAAAAAACCATAGGTTATAGACCATATATAGTTAGGAATTAGCATTTACAAAACCTTGAAAATTCACTGAAAAAACCATAGGTTATACACCATATATAGTTAGGAATTAGCATTTAAAAAACCTTATTTTACTCACACAAAACCATTGAAATTCCATATATAGTTAGTTGCACTAACTATATATCGCGCACCCGCAATCCACTGCTGATCATGTCACATATTACATCATTCATGACATGGTCAGTGACATCACTGATAACATCACTGATGACATCTCATTTGACATCAATGACCACATCACTGATGATATCATTCATGTGACAATACAATGCATCTCCTCACGTTTTAATATAACCTCTGTTTCACCCAGTGTTAAATACAGAGTATAATTTTTGAAACCATTGACACACCAATACTAGTTACTACATACGTACTCACTGATTCCTACGTCTACACACACATTCACTCATTCACCCATACAATCATTCATACATACAATCACTCATCTTTACAACACTATCATATGCACTCATACACCTATACAGACACTTACACTCTGCCACTCATCCATGGAGTTACTCACACACCTAGTCAGTCCTGTAAAGAATCAATCACACTTCCATTTTCTTGTCTATACAGTTAAACATAGAGCACCTTACATTTTCAAACATATACTAACACATACTTACTTTCTTATACAATCATTGATACAAGTACACATTGATCTGCACAGAGTCACACACCTCCCAGCCAGCCACACACACACTCAGTCTCCTATACAAATACTTGGACAATCAATCAATAACCCATATAGTTAATCATATAGCTACTGATCAACACATGCAGCAGTTTACAGAACAACAGACATAATGATGCACAAATTAAGACAGTTTAGTCACTAACCCATGCACTCAGTGAGACACATTTAATCACTCACTCATACATTCAGTCATGCACCTACTAAATCCTTCGTCCAGACACTTATACATCTACTCATTCTTCAATATGTAAAACATATTTAAACTTTACAGAAACACACAGTCACTGGATGATGTCATCAGTGATCTCATCAGTGATGTCATTTGAGATGTCATCAGTGATGTCATCAGTGATGTCACTGACCATGTCATGAATGATGTAATATGTGACATGATCAGCAGTGGATTGCGGGTGCGCGATATATAGTTAGTGCAACTAACTATATATGGAATTTCAATGGTTTTGTGTGAGTAAAATAAGGTTTTTTAAATGCTAATTCCTAACTATATATGGTGTATAACCTATGGTTTTTTCAGTGAATATATATATATATATATATATATATATATATATATATATATATATATATATATATATAACCTACTGGCAGTCGCCAGTAGGTAGTTATAGCTAGGACCTAGCTACCATAGGAAATCCGCAACATTCTATTGGGAATAACTTTGGCGCCGGTTGAAGAATTTGCGTGTAATTTTCCAAAATGTTGGCCAGCTCCGCTCCACTCCTTCCCTGCAAGTTTCAGGGGGATTCGTGAAGTGGGGGCCGAGAAAAAAGGGGGGTCCCAAAACGTGTTTTCCCCATGTTAATTTCCATAGGACGAATTGACAAGGCTACAGCCCGAACCGCTGAACGGAATTACGTCAAACTTTGCAAAATTGTAGGGACTGGTACGCAGAAGTGCCTTTGCTATATTTGGTGAAAATTGCTCCAGTGGTTTTTTCGAAAATTAACTTCAAAAACACATATATATCTATGGGCGCGCTCCGAGCGCTCTCCGGTACGCGTCCCGGGGAGCGCACCCGGCGCGCTACGGGAGTGCACGAGCGGAAAGCTGATTGGCTGTCAGATGTCTGTCAACATTCTAAACAGTCCGGAGAGTCCGCCATCTTGTGTCTCGGTAGAATTGAGACACAAGAGGTGAAAATAAAAAGGGGGAAATAATTAAAAGGGGGCAGGGTAGACATCCCCTGACCCCCTAGGTTTTCTGAGGGGGGCCTAGAAGGACCCTGAAGGGCAAAAAAACTATTATTTTTTTTTAATTTCTCGGGGTAAGCGCTGGGCGCGTTCCCATGTACACTCACCGGTACGCGCACCGTGAGCGCACCACGGGGAAAAACAGTGTAAAAAATTAGAGTAAAAAGATAATTTATGTGCTTAGAGGTAGGGTAGCTCTGAAAAGAGCTGTTGTGTTATGTGGGTGTTTTTTGTACCTACAAGTAGGTACCAATGCAGAGTCTCAAATTCAAGAGGAAGACTCTATTCCCCTCATCTGTAAAATGTACACCATCTCTCCTATAGATGCCTTGCATGTTGTAACGCAAGTTGTTGTGGTATGTGAACCCATACCATAGTCTCTGAGGAAAGCAGAAACAGTTTCTTTTACATGTTTCCTTGCTTTCTCAATCTGTGGACAAAATTGGTTGGCCCAGTTCCATTTTTGCCTTTGGCATATATTAGAAAATACCAAGGCAGTTTTTGGGAAAAGTGACATCAATTGCCCAAAGATGTCCTTTAAAAGCATTTCCAGACCTACCCCAGTCAAAGTGCCCAGGTCATTGCCACCACAGTGCACAATTATGAGGTCTGGGTGTGGTAGATGAATAAAGGATTTTATCAATGGTATCAATTTCCGCAGCTTTTGACTGCGTGATACATTCCAAGATGTGGCAAACTCTTGAGGAAATGGAAGTTGAGCCTGCCATTGTACTCTTCCTAAGGCAGTTGTATACAGGGGCAACTGCCAAGGTTAGATATGGACTGAGGGGAGAGTGCACTGGATCCTTCAGTATAGAAAAAGGGGCAAGACAAGGGTGCGTATTGGCCCCCTTTCTCTTTACCCTTTATACGAACAAACTTGAGGAAGAACTGGGTGCTTGCAAAATAGACTCCCCCAGGTATGGAAGTAACCCAATTGTATCACTACTGTACGCAGACGATGCGGTATTGATGGCGAGAACTAAGGTGGGAGTGCAGAAAGCCCTAACAAAATATCTTGAATTCATGAAAGAAAGGGGCCTCATGATAAATGCTAAAAAATCATATGTGATGCGGTGTGGGAAGGGACGCGCAAGTTGTAAAAACCTTAAGACATCGGGACTTGTAATTGAGAATACCAAAACTTTTCCATACTTAGGGGTCATAATTGAGGGCTCTGGCTCCTGGGGGCCCGAGATTAAGAATAGGACCCTATCTTTTAAGCGCACTATTGGAGCACTAAGAAATTTTGCCGCCAAGTTGGGCAAAAAAAAAACCTGAAATCATGTTAAAGATTTATATATCTAAATGCAGAAGTGTTGCATTGTATGGGGCAGGGATCTGGGGGTATCAGGACACATCGGCGATTCAAGTTGAAGAAAATAACTTCCTTAGATACCTTTTAGCTCTCCCGAAAGGTACCTCAGTTTTTAATTGCCATCAGGAAATGGGGTTGGACTACATATCCGATTTGATCAAATTACAACCGGTTCTACTCTGGCGCAGAGTATGGGCCTCAGAGGCCCTTGTTCTAAACCAGGATATAATAAAGGATGTCATGGCCCTTGAAAACGTAAAGCGCATAGCCTGGCTTGAGTATATCAGGAAAATATTTATTGGTATACAACGTCCTGAATACTTTAGCAATCCACTCTCAATCATGAATATCTCGAAGTCTGAATTGAAGAGGCTATGTATGGCTCACTATGAACACTTAAGGTGTGTAGGAGAGATGAGGAAGAAAACGGTTAGTGAGCATCAACTATCGCTGACTACCTACACAATCCAGCCATATTTGACCTTCTGTAACTTGGGCTTTGATCGATTCATTTTAACAAGATTTAGGTTTAATTTATTTCACCAGTTAGTCACATTCCCAAGTAAAAATGATTGGTCAAGAACCCTAGCTCCTTGCCCATGTGACTGTATATAGGTGCAATCCACCTTTCATATATTATTGTTTTGTAAATTGTATGAGAGTGAGCGTAAAAGGTGGATCAAACAGTATCTGAAACAAGGTGCCTGTCGGCAATGTCGCCCTGCGTTTCTTAGCCTGCAGCAACTGGGAAACGCTACTTGTACCATGGTGATGACTGGATTTTTAAAAAATGTTTTAAGAAAACGGAATTTATTGATTAGCGAATGTACCTTAAACTGATTTAATAGTGTTTTAACAAAAGGTTTTATTATGTATGAACTGTATGTATATATATGAAATGTTGCTTTTATGATTTTATGTAACAAAAATCGAATAAAGCTAATCTGAATCTGAATCTGGTATCAATTGGTGACTTCTTAATCCTCTCTGTCCAATCCACACAATGTCCACATTTGGTAAATCAAGGTTGTAAATACCTCTGTTACTTGCAAATATTTCACTCCAGCAGACAAAGCAACTACCCACAAACCAGACTTTTGGCATCTTGAAGGTAGATGTGCTTCTAGTCAGATGAGTTGTGGAAATGAAATGGCAGTTTGAAAGTAGGAATTATGAAAAAAAAGTGGTTGAGATTCAGTGCACTTGAAAAACAAGAAATGATTGGTGCTTTCTTAAAATTCACAACTGAAAATTAGGGTGCATGCTTTTTTTTTTAAAGAAGTAATTTTAATGGTTGACAAAAAGTCATTTAAAGAAACATTGCATATGATTAGCTAGTACATTTAGAGGTCAAACACCCTTGCTGGATTCTTTTGCAACATAGTATGCTGAACTTTTCAACTGTGTGCTGGGTTAGGTGGGAGTTACTACGGTAACAGGGTGAATGAGCACGGGGGGTTGGGTGAATATTATGTGAGTTTCAAAGTATTGAAATGTACAACCAATTAAAATGTGCAGTTTGGTTTTGAATTTGTGTGGGAAGAATTTTGATTCGTTATGTACAAGAATATGGGTCTGAAATGAGAGGGAATCTGTGCCATTATTTTGAGGCTGCAGTGACAGAAGCATTATTCAGAGATTCTGCATGAGAAAATCTGGTTAGTGTGACTGATACTGTTCTACATATTCCAAAGCATTTTTAAAGGTGAGTAATAATTCTTTTAATAAAGATAGACTGCTGTATGCACAATGGGGAAGATTAAGAAGCATATTGTGCTTCTTTATTCTTGCATTGTGTGTCATGTTTTTTGTAATGCTGTTTAAAAATTGAATGGTGCATATTGGAAATGTATTTTGGAAATGAGTTAGGTTTCTGCTTTGTTTTTGTAGTGGTCATTTAAATGGGCTGTGCTTTGTGTCAAAAACGATTTACTATGGAAAATGTTTTCTGGTAAAATGTCTGGCTTTTAAGTTTTGGTCAAGGATCACACTGAGTGTCTGTTTGAAATAAGGAATTACATTTTCACATTTTTCAATAATGCCACCTGTGCCTTCTAACAGTTTGCCTTTCTTAGCTTAAAGGGTACTCTGTGCTTGTGTCTCACCTTATTCTATGGCTGAGTGTTATCTGATATATGATTCATTTAATAAAGATAGACTGTTGTATGCAGTATGGGGAAGATTAAGAAGCATATTTTGCTTCTTTATTCTTGCATTGTGTGTCATGGTTTTTTGTAATGCTGTTTAAAAATTGCATGGTGTATATTGGAAATGTATTTTGGAAATGAGTTAGGTTTCTGCTTTGCTTTGTAGTGGTCATTTAAATGGGCTGTGCTTTGTGTCAAAAACGATGTACTATGGAAAATGTTTTCTGGTAAAATGTCTGGCTTTTACATTTTGGTCAAGGATCACACTGAGTGTCTGTGTGAAATAAGGAATTAAATATTCACATTTTTCAATAATGTCACCTGTGCCTTCTAACAGTTTGCCTCTCTTAGCTTAAAGGGTACTCTGTGTCTGTGTCTCATGTCACTTTGCACGTGCATAATCTCTCTTTTTCTGTGTGTCATTTCTCTCTTCTTGTGTGTGTCATGACATGTGTCTCATGTGCCTAAGATCACACTGTGAGTCAAGCTTGATTTTAAATGGATCTGGGTGAATAATTTGCTTAGTTGATGTCTTTAAAAATATGGAAGTACATGTTTTTTTAAAGTCAGTTAGGCTTTAGCATATGTACTAGTAGGGAATCTTAGGCAGCATGTCTGTTAGGCTTCTTACTTCAGAAATAGGCTCTAAGCTGTGCAATCAAGATCCAGGGTGTGCCTTTGAAATGAAAAAGGAATGTTATGTCTTGCTTATATATATGTGGTCTGTTTTTTACCAGTAGAGACAGTGATATAGTATTAGCACAAACACACATATTGCATGCAGAGACAGACATGGTAGATTACATGTAACATCCTGGTCATGTGCTTAAGATCACACTGTGAGTCAAGCTTGAATTTAAAAGGACCTGGGTGAATAATTTGCTTAGTTGATGTCTTTAAAAATATGGAAGTACATGTTTTTTTAAAGTCAGTTAGGCTTTAGCTTATGTACTAATAGGGAATCTTAGGCAGCATGTCTGTTAGGCCTCTTACTTCAGAAATAGGCTCTAAGCTGTGCAATCAAGATCCAGGGTGTGCCTTTGAAATGAAAAAGGAATGTTATGTCTTGCTTATATATATGTGGTCTGTTTTTTGCCGGTAGAGACAGTGAGATAGTATTAGCAAAAACACACATATTGCATGCAGAGACAGACATGGTAGATTACATGTAACATCCTGGTCATGTGCCTAAGATATACAACACAAGAACACAGGGGGTCTAACAGCCAAAACAGTTTAGCTAAGCTGCCGATCCGAACTACCAAGATCTCGGAGTGCCTAAGTCACCAAAGGACAGCCTATTAAAACGTGGGTGAACACTATGTTAAAGGAAACGCAGACACTTTATAGGTCATTTACAGATTGGTTGGCAAAATCCATACCATTAAGCAATGGCTTACCATCAAATTGACTTGATGATCAGTCCTATCATCTGGCCATACCCAGGTGTGATATAGGCTAGTCCCCTGATCATTGGGACATACAGGCCACACCATTCGTTGCTGGTTTTGGATTCGGTCCTACCAACATAAATGAGCCGCCATCTGATTGCTAATCTTTGATGGTTGGTGAATTATAGTGCAACACACAAAAAATATAGTGAATTAAAATAGAATGGTGTGTCCCCTTTATATAAATTTTATTCTACAGCCGAACAACACCTCCTAATTAAAAACTAGAACAGTGCAAGAGAGACAGTCAACAAATATCTGTCTGATAGTGGGCCAACATGTTTCTGCCTATCGGGCAACCTGTCCCATGGCTTTCATCAGGGCCTCTGTTCTTTAAGTCGTTGCACTTCATGTTGAATAAACAGTGATTATAAACCAAAAAAACAACAAAAAAAACCAAATAGTGAATAACTTCAAAAAACGGTTGAATACGATACAACCTGTACCAACCGAGAACATTAAACCTCCATGTCACTTGGAAAATAGAATTTCTACGGAGGAAATATACAATAATTAGTGTAACCTAGCCATGTCTGTTATTCCAAAACAATTGTATCACTGAAATTATAGATAAAATAGCCACTTTGATGCTCACCCTTCATGATAGGGGAACTGACCTCAGCTCACCTGGACCTTGCTCAGGTTCTACATCCAGAAGATTATTAGAAGACACTGGCGGATTCTAAATCACAGCAATGACAACATTTCTTTGCCCCTTTTTGCATTTAAACGGGAAAGCAACATTCGAGACCGCCTGGTGCACACTCGCCCCAAGCAGACTGCTAAAAAAACAGGAGAGACTCTGTGGAATTTACCTCCTGTAGTGGGGCATCACCCCTGCGGTATTTGCTCAGTCTGCCTTCAGACCAAACATTCTAGAGAAATAGATATAGGTACCAACAGGCCGTGGGTACAGCGCAGTTTTATCAACTGTAACAGCAACAATTTAATCTATTTGCTAACATGCCCTTGATCCATTCGATACGTGCGGAAGACCACTCGAAAGGTACGTGTTCGAATGTTAGAGCATAAGAACTCCTTTCGTTTTAAAAAATCTTTAACCAAACTCACGAGACATTTCCTGGAGAAGCAACATTGCGAAACTGATTTCCAATGGACAGTTCTCGAAAAGCCTTTTATACCTGGGCATATTAGTGATGCGTCCAGATATCTCTTCCAAAGGGAACAGAAATGGATCTATAAGCTCCGTACGGATACAGACGGACTTAATGATGATATCCCTTGGACCCTGCTGTAGAGACTGGTATGAATGACGATGGCACACTTATCAAATTACGGAAGATCTGCAGTTTGAATGTCAATACCAAATAATGTATGGATGGAACGATAGATATTTGAAGATTGACCAGTAAACATCTTGTCAATGGCATTCAGGGATTTATCCGTTTTACCATACGAATTAGTTTCTGACAATATATACACACACAGGAAATATTTCATGATAAGCAAACAGTTAATTGCAACTTATCTGTTGATAATCCTATGTATGAAACACTGACACTCATTCATCATTTTCTTGACACCTATTTGACTTCCTGTGCATTTTGAGTCATAAATATGTATGCTTCAAGAGGAGTTACAACAGTGGTTAAAGTTATCAGTAAACAAAACGACATGCATGGATAAACGCGGCTAAGAAACTACCAAGATGGACGTTATTACGTCATTTTGTAGTTCTTTTTGTTAATTACTGGATCTCTGACAAGCAGAGATAATGTAACTTGTTTATGGTAATTTTCAGAACTTGGAGGACCATTCGAACCCAGGATGAGTTGCTGTCTAGATATTGGGAATATGTAATACCACGAACGCATTCGCTCCGGAAATAAAACTACGAACGAGTGCGGGATGACATCACTCTGTAGTTTATCTCGCGAGAGTGACCGCGTTAGTTCGAACGACAAGTAGTGCACAGTAAGAACAGTGGACATCTAACGGTAACGGCTGTATTCTGATATTTGTTTGCTTAGAGGTGTGCACATAATTTACGATGAACAACTCTTTTTCTATTTGAGACATAAGACGCGGGGTAATGCGTAGGGTTACATTATTAGTACCCAATCGGTATGTGGTTTAAATGACTGGTCCTCTCCGTTTCGGTACCTCCCCCAAGACTCAGATGTGAGCTTGAGGTACCGACGGAGAGGTGAGTTTTTGCGATTGCTCTCTGCCTTTAAAGAGCCCTCCATATGGGGACTCCTATATCAAACAAGCCTAAGATTAACGATTTGCATCTCTCGATGTCAATACTGAAAGAGCATTTAGAGAGCTAAAAAACAATACGATTAGTTTGAGATACTTCGAGGCTTGGTATGCATTTATGTCAGATGACTGGAGCCTCTCTTCTGTTGTTATATAGATGGAAGTTGAAAATTAGCGGAAGGTATCATGTGACACTACTCTTGAAAGGCTTACAATGGCTTCATGGTGTTCCTACTTTCTGTTCTATTTTCTTTTATCTATACAGTGTGGGGCCTCGTAGAACCTGAGCAAGGTCCAGGTGAGGTGAGGTCAGTTCCCCTATCATGAAGGGTGAGCATCAAAGTGTTTATTTTATCTATAATTTCAGTGATACAATTGTTTTGGAATAACAGACATGGCTAGGTTACACTAATTATTGTATATTTCCTCCGTAGAAATTCTATTTTCCAAGTGACATCGAGGTTTAATGTTCTCGGTTGGTACAGGTTGTGTCGTATTCAACCGTTTTTTGAATTTATTCACTATTTGGTGTTTTTTGTTTTTGTTTATAATCACTGTTTATTCAACATCAAGTGCAACGACGTAAAGAACAGAGGCCCTGATGAAAGCCATGGGACAGGTTGCCCGATAGGCAGAAACATGTTGGCCTACTATCAGACAGATATTTGTTGACTGTCTCTCTTGCACTGTTCTAGTTTTTAATTAGGAGGTGTTGTTCGGCTGTAGAATAAAATTTATATAAAGGGGAAACAGCATTCTATTTTAATTCACTATATTTTTTGTGTGTTGCACTATAATTCACCAACCATCAAAGATTAGCAATCAGATGGCGGCTCATTTATGTTGGTAGGACCGAATCCAAAACCAGCAACGAATGGTGTGGCCTGTATGTCCCAATGATCAGGGGACTAGCCTATATCACACCTGGGTATGGCCAGATGATAGGACGGATCATCAAGTCAATTTGATGGTAACCCATTGCTTAATGGTATGGATTTTGCCAACCAATCTGCAAATGACCTATAAAGTGTCTGCGTTTCCTTTAACATAGTGTTCACCCACGTTTTAATAGGCTGTCCTTTGGTGACTTAGGCACTCTGAGATCTTGGTAGTTCGGATCGGCAGCTTAGCTAAACTATTTTGGCTGTTAGACCCCCTGTGTTCTTGTGTTGTATATGTAGAAGTATCTGGGGATATTAACCAGGGATGGGTCTTTAAACTTTGAATCCCTTTGACCCTCTCTCAACGGTTGGTTTTTGACATGTGCCTAAGAGCACAATGTGAGTCAAGTTTGATTTTAAAAGGATATGGGTGAATAATTTGCTTAGTTGATGTCTTTAAAAATATGGAAGTACAAGTATTTTTAAAGTCAGTTAGGCTTTAGCATATGTACTAGTAGGGAATCTTAGGCAGCATGTTTGTTAAGCCTCTTACTTCAGAAATAGGCTCTAAGCTGTGCAATCAAGATCCAGGGTGTGCCTTGGAAATGAAAAAGGAATGTTATGTCTTGCTTATATATATATGTGGTCTGTTTTTAGCCAGTAGAGACAGTGAGATAGTATTAGCACAAACACTTATATTGCATGCAGAGACAGACATGGTAGATTACATGTAACATCCTGGTCATGTGCCTAAGATCACACTGTGAGTCAAGCTTGATTTTAAATGGATCTGGGTGAATAATTTGCTTAGTTGATGTCTTTAAAAATATGGAAGTACATGTTTTTTTAAAGTCAGTTAGGCTGTAGCATATGTACTAGTAGGGAATCTTAGGCAACATGTCTGTTAGGCTTCTTACTTCAGAAATAGGCTCTAAGCTGTGCAATCAAGATCCAGGGTGTGCCTTTGAAATGAAAAAGGAATGTTATGTCTTGCTTATATATATGTGGTCTCTTTTTTGCCAGTAGAGACAGTGAGATAGTATTAGCACAAACACACATATTGCATGCAGAGATAGACATGGTAGATTACATGTAACATCCTGGTCATGTGCCTAAGATCACACTGTGAGTCAAGCTTGATTTTAAAAGGATCTGGGTGAATAATTTTCTTAGTTGATGTCTTTAAAAATATGGAAGTACATGTTTTTTTAAAATCAGTTAGGCTTTAGCATATGTACTAGTAGGGAATCTTAGGCAGCATGTCTGTTAGGCCTCTTACTTCAGAAATAGGCTCTAAGCTGTGCAATCAAGATCCAGGGTGTGCCTTTGAAATGAAAAAGGAATGTTATGTCTTGCTTATATATATGTGGTCTGTTTTTTGCCAGTAGACACAGTGAAATAGCATGAGCAGAGACACACATACTGGAGGCCGAGCTTAATTAAAAATTGTGAAGTAAGAGGCCTAACAGACATGCTGCCTAACATTCCCTACTAGTACATATGCTAAAGCCTAACTGACATTTAAAAAAACATGTACTTCCATATTTTTAAACACATCAACTAAACACATTTTTCACCCAGATCCATTTAAAATCAAGCTTGACTCACAGTGTGATCTTAGGCACATGACCAGGATGTTACATGTAATCTACCATGTCTGTCTCTGCATGCAATATGCGTGTTTGTGCTAATACTATCTCACTGTCTCTACAGGCAAAAAACAGACCACATATATATATAAGCAAGACATAACATCCCTTTTTCATTTCAAAGGCACACCCTGGATCTTGATTGCACAGCTTAGAGCCTATTTCTGAAGTAAGAGGCCTAGCAAACATGCTGCCTAAGATTCCCTACTAGTCCATATGCTAAAGCCTAACTAACTTAAAAAAAACATGTACTTCCATATTTTTAAAGACATCAACTAAGCAAATTATTCACCCAGATCCCTTTAAAATCAAGCTTGACTCACAGTGTGATCTTAGGCACATGACCAGAATGTTACATGTAATCTACCATGTCTGTCTCTGCATGCAATATGTGTGTTTGTGCTCATACTATCTCACTGTCTCTACTGGGAAAAAACTGACCACGTATATATAAGCAAGACATAACATTCCTTTTTCATTTCAAAGGCACACCCTGGATCTTGATTGCACAGCTTAGAGCTATTTCTGAAGTAAGAGGCCTAACAGACATGCTGCCTAAGATTCCCTACTAGTACATATGGTAAAGCCTAAATGACTTTAAAAATACATGTATTTCCATATTTTAAACACATCAAATAAGCAAATTATTCACCCAAAACCATTTAAAATCAAGCTTGACTCACAGTGTGATCTTAGGCACATGGGACACGCCATGTCACACACGCAAAGAGAGAAATGACACACAGAAAAAGAGAGATTATGCATGTGCAAAGTGACATGAGACACAGACACAGAGTACCTTTTAAGCTAAGAGAGGCAAACTGTTAGAAGGCACAGGTGACATTATTGAAAAATGTGAAAATGTAATTCCTTATTTCACACAGACACTCAGTGTGATCCTTGACAAAAATTTTAAAGCCAGACATTTTACCAGAAAACATTTTCCATAGTAAATCGTTTTTGACCCAAAGCACAGCACATGTAATGTAAATCAGGCTTATGTTGTAAACTAGTGTTTATATCGTTTACTTATTGTAATTGCTATGTAATATGTTTGTAGTGGTCTATAATATGTTATTTTTTTTACCACAGATTATAATCATCTATAGAAAGATAAAAGAATTTGCCATCAAAGGAAAGACGTCAAAAAAAATACAAACAGGATTTAAGGTCCAAGAAAACAGAAATACAAGAGTCATCCAAAACAAAATCTTCAGTGAAAAAAAATAATGCTCCTGGTAAGCAAACTAAGGATTTTTTCAGGAAGTTATTGAAATGTCAAAAAAAAGATGTTGTTTCAAAGAAGAATAAGACACCTCTAATTAGAAAGAAGAAATTGTGCCCCTCAAAAAATGTTAGACCTGTAGAAGGAGATGATATTGTCTATAGCAATAGAAGGAGAAATCCATTTATTGAAATTCGTAGACGAATGTTTCATAACAGAATAGTGTCAAATTTATTAAAAAATGTAAAGAGCTATAAAAAAAGACCGCTTTTTTCAAGAAAAAAAAGCATAGTTAAGATTGTGGATGAAGCATTTAAAGTGAAAAATAAATTATATATTTAGTAATCAATAGATTTTGTACACTAGATAAGGTAATCAATGTGTTCAAATCAAAATGTAAGTGGAAAAGAGTAATTAATCGGACTAATTTTTGTGATGTTTTTCTGGAGAATGGAAGCATAGTTCAAGTTGTGAGCCATTTTTTAACGAAGAAAGTTACTTTCAGAATAATGATTTGATGCATGCAGTTGACACCAGTGGTCGAGCATATGAGGTGAAGGACGGTTGTCCGGTTGAAAAAGAAAAGATTGAGCCTAGAAATACAGAAGAGGTGTTAGCTGATGAAGTTTTAGGGAGATGTCCTCAGGCTCCAGTGTATACTTGGAATTGTAGTAGTATTTGTAGTGTGCGACAGGATTCAATTGATTTGTTTCGCAGTTTCTTACGGACATATACTAAGAAAAGTCTAAAACAAAAAATGAAAATTTTGCAAGAGTTAGATCCTTGTAGAGTAAGAGAAAAAACAGGTTTGCAAGGACATTCACTGGCTTGTCTTTCAAGAAAAGTATGTCAGAGTGTTTTTCACCATTTTAGGATGTTAGCAGTGCATCATAATAAAGTGAGGAAATTAGTGAGAAGGTTGTATTATGCAAAAAGTCCAGCACTTGAGCTAAAACAGTTAAACAGTGCTCTTTTGCATGGAACTGAATTAGATGTGAAGAACATTTGTGAAGAAATTGAGTTTTGTTACTTTGATGACAAAGAGGACAGTGCAGAAATTGATACAGTAATAGAAGGTAATGTGGAAGAGAATGTAGAGATTTCAAGTACAGAAAAATTTGAACATGAAATTACAAAGCTTAAGGTCAATTCAAGTGAAAGGCCTAATTTTACTTGTGTGTGTTGTCGACGAACTCATTATAAGAATCAGACTAGATTAGTTGATTTATATGTAAAATGCGAAAAGGTAAAAAACTAATGAGTGGAAGGATTTTGTAACTTATTTGTTGGTTGAAAATTGTTTTGATTTGGGTTCTGATCAACGTATTTGTAAATATTGTTATAATAAATTAAATGAAAACAGAATGCCTGCTCGAGCTGTTCATAATAATCTGGAGTTGGTAGACATTCCTTCTGAATTGATGGATTTAAATACGTATGAGTCTATTCTGAATTAATGTGTGCATCCTTTTCAGGCTATTGTTCGCATGGAGCCTTAGATAGGGACATTGCCTCCTTCTGATTTATAGAGAGGATTAAAGGGAAGAGTTGTTTATTTGCCTCTAGATTTTAAGAAAAATATTGATACAATTGGTGTAGAAAAAGTAGAGGAGGAACCTCTGGTTATTCTAGTTAATGGTGTTCCGACAAAGAGTAAGAAAATCTGTCAAGAATTAGTGGATGTTAGGAAAGTCGAAAAGGCAAAGTTGTATTTGGTAAAAAACAATCACTACTATAAAAATGTATATGTAAGAGAAGATGAAACTACTGTAGAAGAGGACAGTGATTTCTCAGCTGGGCAAATTGAAAAAGTTGATGTCTCTAGAAGTAAAGAAATGTATGAACATTATAGGGTTCATCCATTGCATTCCAAAGAAGTAATGGGGAATGCTATTGACTTGTTTCAAATGAAAGAAGCAAAAGGAAGTCCCATTAGTGTATGGGAAGAAAGTCTGGAAGCTCATTGTTTTCCACAGTTATTTCCAAAAGGTGAAGGTGGACGATATGACGACCAACCTGTTCAAATTCCTGCATCTGAATACCGGACTTCAAGATTATATGCAGAAGATCCAAGGTTTCGTCAATGCATTCCATATTTGTTCCATCTACTGTTTGAGAGTGACTTGTCTGGACTTTCTTATGCAGTGAACCATATACTGAAAAGTGGAGTACATCTAAAAAATGTTTCGACAAGGGACTTTATGGATAAAGTGAAACTGCAAGACAGTGTTTTGGAATCTCAGCTAATTAATCTCATGGCATGTCAGCGTGGTACTAACGAGTATTGGTACCGTCGTCATGGGGAATTGAAATGTATGCTAAGAAACTTAGGAACTCCTACATGGTGCTCACTCTTAGCTGTGCTGAGTATGCTTGGGAAGACTTACTTGAATTTCTACGAGAGGCAAATAAAAACATTGAAAATATTGAATACAAGACACCTGGAGAACTGTGCTCTTTGGATCCAGTTAATGTATGCAGGTATTTCAATCATAGGTTTGAAGCTATGATGTCTTTTATTACAAACAAAAAAAATCCTCCGCTTGGAGAGGTGTTGGATTTCTTTTGGAGAAAGGAGTATCAAGCAAGAGGTGCTCCTCACATACCTATGCTGCTATGGACTAAAGATGCACCAAAATTTGGAACAGATTCAGATGAGAAAGTGATGAGTTTCATTGAGCAGTATTCTACATGTGCTGTTCCAAAAAGTACAGAAGAAAACAATTTAAGACATCAAGTTTTAAGCTTTCAAACCCATCGTTGTGGAAAATACTGTCGTCGAAAATACAAATCCAAGGACAAGTTCTACACGAAATGTCGTTTTGCATTTCCACGTCCAGTAACATCGAAAGGAAGAGTGAACAATTTTATGTCTTCTCTGCGACATACTGTGACAAGAAAATCACCTAAAAATACATCCAACCTAAGAAGAAATGAGGAGTCCAAATACATAAATGACTACAGCCCAGTCATTTTGTCCATGTGGAATGCTAACATGGATATCCAATATGTTGCTGACAACTCTATTGCTGTGGCTCGACATGTGACGTCTTACATCACAAAATCAGAAAAGACGGAACTGAAGGAAATGTGGGAGGAAATTTCACATGAAAAGAGTCTAAGCAAGAAATTATACAGTTACAGTCTGAAGATGTTGTCGCATCGAGAAATTGGAGCATATGAATGTTCTGATCGGTTATCATCAGCAAGTCTATATGCCAAATCTAGAACCATCATTTGGGTGAGTCTAGGTCTTGCTGCAACACGAAACCGAGTTTTGAAATCTGTACAAGAAATAGAGTATTTGGCGGCGAAAGATATTTTGAAGACAAACATTTTGGATACATACTATCCAAATAGAAGTAGTCATCTTGAGAACATTTGTCTGTATGAAATTCTGCAAACCTATACTTTTAAGAGGAACGTCACAGAAGATATCAATAAAGGTGTATATGCTGTAATTGGATGTGAAGGCTGTCTGGTGAAACAAAGAAAAGGCAATTTGATTAATCATCGAAAATTGAGTTGTGAATCTCCAGACAAAAGGGAATTTTATTACTTAGCTCTTTTGCAACTCTTTAAGCCTTGGCGTACAGAAGAGGAACTACTTGGAGATTTTCTTACTTATGAAGATTCGTTCAATGCAACCAAGGATACCATAGAATGTCCTGTTTTTTCAAATTATCTGCAAATGTTGAACGAGGAAATACAGCAAAATGCTACAATTGCAGCAGAGATTGCTAGAGACAGTTCTCAAGACAGTCAGAGTTCTGCTTCATTGAGTCAGGATCCACTAGGAGGACCAATTATACAAAATGAAGCTGCCACTGCCATGAATGAAGTGGAAAGAGCCATGGAACAAGCTCAGGAGGATGTAGTTAACTTAGAAGATTTGGAAAAAGAACTAAACGTTGAGCAGAGACAAATATATGACGAAGTCACAGAACAGATTGAGCATGGTTTATCTCATGAGAAAAAAGAGTGCTCATGTACATCATTTATAGCTGTCCGACTGTACGTGAGTGGAGAAGCAGGAACTGGAAAAAGTTTTCTGATTAAAGCAATTGCAACGTGTCTGCAGAAAAGAACGGAGTCATCGCTGTTTTGTGTTGTTACCGCTCCAACTGGGTTGGCAGCACATAACATTAAAGGGATTTCTTTACATCGCTTATTGATGCTGTCAGTAGAGCATGATAATAAATTACAATAGCACAAGCTATCTGGAGAAGCTTGTTGTGAAGTTTCCCGAGTCTTGAAGAAAATGAAACTTTTTATCATTGATGAGGTAAGCATGGTATCAAATGTAATGCTTGCTTTTGTGCATTTAAGAATGCAAGAAATTCTTAAAACAGAGTATGATGTGTTATTTGGAGGCAAACACATCATTGTTTTTGGAGATCTATTGCAGGTAACTCCAGTGAAAGGACACGCAGTGTTTAAAATGCTTACACATGAAGATACAAGGAAGTGCCTAGGAAGCATTGGAAATGTTAACATATGGTTACATTTCAAATATACAGAACTGCTACAAAATATGCGACAGGCAAAGGATGAAGATTATAAAAATATTCTACAAGATGTAAGAATTGGAAAAGTAAGTGAGCATGGGAAAGCAGCTTTACATGCATGATTAATTTCAAATGTGTTTCCAAACGAAAACATTCTCCCAGAGAATATTTTTAAGAAAATTCCTGAAAACAAATCTGTCATATGCTTGATGCGAACTCTGCAAGAATGTTTAATCTTCAACAACAAAATGTTAAAGTTGGAAAATCAAGAGATTGTGAAACTGGAAGCTATTGATAAAATAGAACATGAAGGAGCAACTATTATTTTGTCAGAAAAGTTGAAATCAAAATTGGATTCTTTAGAGAAGACAATATCTAAAACTGCTGCTTTGGAAAAGACTCTGTATGCATCTTTAAATTGTCTTATAATTTTCCGACGTAATTTACATGTGGAAAGAGGTTTAGTAAATGGAGCAATGGGTCATGTTGTTGATTTTGTGAATTACCGAAATAGAGACGGAATTGAATTTATAAAAATTAAATTTGTTGGTATTGAAGAAGTACAACAAATCAGTCGTTGTTCTGCCCGATTTTTGCTTGTGAAAGATTTATATGTCCGCAGAAAACAGTTTCCTGTTTCTTTGGCACATGCAGTGACTATTCATAAATCTCAAGGTTTAAGTGTAGATAGTGCTTTGGTGAATATTGGAAGTTCTGTGTTCAAGGAGGGTATGGCATATGTTGCTTTATCTTGAGTCAGAACTTTATCTGGATTGTACTTGATTGATTTTGATGAGACAAAGACTAATGCAGATCTAAATTGTGTAAAAGAATATAATAGGTTAAGAAGAGAGTATGCTCCAAATTTACCTCAATATCCTCTATTTGATAAGCGTGTGGTAGGCCAAAAAAGAAGAAATGAGAAATATTGTAGTGAAGTAGTAGCAAAAAGAAAAAAAGTAGATGAACCAGTAATTGTAAGCAGAAAGGAAAAGGATTCAGTTAACGATGTTGTTGGATTTCAGTTTGAAAACAGTTCTGGTGTCAACTGCTATGCTAATGTAGTGGTTAATGTTGTTTTTTTTCTCCAAACTGTACAAGAACAAATTGCTAAAAATCGAGATCAAAGATTTTGTTGTTTGTTGAATTTTGTGTTTGAGAAATGTAGCAGTGATAGAACAAAAATACAAAGTGTTTCTGAAATTCAAAATGTTTTAGACATATGTTCTGGTCTAAATCAATTTTCACAGAATATTCAGCAAGATTGTCAACAATTTCTAATGTATATGCTTGTTGTTTTGCAAGATGAAGGTGTAGATGTAGAAAATCTTTTTGGCCTTTCTTATAAATGGCAACATGATTGCGACAATTGTTCCTTTTCTAGTAGTGCTACAATAGACACTGAAAGATTTATATATTTGACTTTACCAGACTGCAAATCAGTGTCTTTTAATAATCTAGTTAGAGAAGCAAATCAAAACATGGTCTGTACTCAATGTAAATCTGCAATGCTATCAACATTATTTATACAAAGATATGGACAGTATGTAATTGTAATGTTCCAACGATGTAGACCTGATGGAACTACATTGACAACTTTAATAAAAAAGTGTGTGGCTTCTCAATTGTCAATTTCAGGAAGAACCTTTGCAACTGCAGCAATTATTTACCAAAATGGTCCTTCAACAACATCAAGACATTACACAGCTTATTTAAAAATGTCAAAAAGGCTGGAGTAATTGTAATGATGCTCAATTGACTTTCAAACAATGTTTGCCTTCTGACTTACAAAATTATTACCTAGTGTTCTTCCAACTGAAATTTTAGGGAAGGTAATTGGCCTATGAAGATTGGAGCAGTTAATAAAATTTAGTTTGTAATTCAAAATTACTTTCCGAGTGAGAGTGATGAAGATAATAAAAAACATGTAGTTGTCATAGAGGTAGTATAAGTGTATCACGTAGTGTGTGATGTGAGTATTGTAGGAAATATTAATCAAAAGTAAGCGAGGGGTTGCAAATAAAACTATTGTTTCATAATGTAAAAGATGTTGGAGCTTTTCTTTCAGAAACTCGGGTAAATGGGAGATTAAGAATACTCTTGAGTAATTTCCAAAGCAAAGGACTTTCCATATAATATTTGGCCTCGTGGAAAAGTACGTGGATCAAAAGTGACTAAAGATAAGTTTTTTCTAAATTTTACAATATTTATTGAAACGTTGTATGGGTTTTTTAAACACAATCATTTTGATTGTGTTTTTTTTTGCCCGCTGTCATATGATGAGTAGTATTGAAGTCACTCTTTTAAGTTAAATTCAATATATTCTGAGAACAGCAAAAATAAACCATATAACATGTTGAACAAATTATTTTGTATTTTGTATTATCAAATATATATTATTCTCCCCTTGTCTTATGCTCACTCACCTTTTTCCACCCTCTATCACTCCTCTTAACTCACCCTCACTGGCCTTCTCTCACTCTCCCTCACCTCCCTTTCCTTATTCCACTTCCCTCACTTATCCTCATTACCCATTTCTTCACTGCCCTTTCCCTCTCTCCCATCCACCACTTTCCAGTTGTCAGTCACTCTACTTCACTCCCCCTCCCCTTCTTTCCTTTCTTTGCTCCCTCAATAATTCCCGTTCTCTCACTCACCTTACTCTACTTCACTCACTCCTTCTCTCACTCCCTCTGTCCTCTCACATCCTCACTCCCCTTCCCTCACTCCCTCTCTCTTAGCCTCTCTCCCTCGGTCCCCTCACTCTCTCACTCCTCTTTCATCACGCTCACTCCCTATAACTCACCCACACTCCCTCACATACCTTTCTTTGCTCCCTTGGGCAGTCATTTTCTCTCACTCTTTCCTTCACTGCCTTTATGTCCTCACTCCCTCAGGCCCCTTGTCTTACAATCACTCGCCTTTATCCACCCTCTATCACTCCTCTTTCCTCAACCTCACTGCCCTTCTCTCAGTCTACTTCACCCCCGTTCCCTTACTCCACTTCCCTCAGTTATTTTCATTCCCCATGTTTACTGCCCTTTCCCTAACTCCCCTTCCACACTCAACTTCTTTCAGTCTCCCTACTTCACTTCCCTTCCCCTCTCTTTCCTTCCTTCACTCCCTCACTCATTCTTCTTCCTTTACTCACCTTACTCAAATTCTCTCACTCCTTAAATCACTCCCTCTGTCCTCTCACTTCCTCAGTCCCCTTCCCTCAGTCCCTCTCTTTTAGCCTTACTTTCTCCGTCCCTTCAGTCTCTCACTTCTCTTTTGTCTTGCTCACTCCCTATAGCTCACCCACACTCCCTCACTTACCTTTCTTTGCTCTCTCACTCAGTCGTTTTCTGTCTCTCTTTCTTTCATTACCTCTATGTCCTCACTCCTTCACTCCCCTTGTCTCATGCTCACTTGCCTTCATCCTCCCTCTATCTTACCTCTTTTCTCAACCTCACTGCTCTTCACTCACCCTCCCTCACCCTTTTCCCTTACTCCGGTTCCCTCAGTTATCCTCATTCATCATCCTTAACTCCCCTTCATCTTTCTCTCCTCAAGCACTCACCTTTTCCAAGTCCCTTTGCTTCACTTCTCTTCCCCTTCTTTCCTTTCTTTGCTTCCTCAGTCATTCCCCTTCCCTCACTCACCTAACTCCCCTTTACTCACTCTTTTTCTCACTCCCTCTATTCTCTCATATTCTCACTTGTCTTCCCTCACTCCCTCTCTGTTACCCTCACACCCATTGTCCCCTCACTGTCTTACGACCCTACATTCACCCTCACTCACCTTCCATCCTTCAATGTCATGAATCCACCATCACTCACTCCTGCTTCCCTGTCACTCACTCCCCTTTCTTTACTCCCCTTTCTTTCTTTAGTTTTCCTAATGTACATTCCTTTAGTATCTTACTCACTTTCACTTCATTTCTCTCTCCTTCTCTTGTTCTCTGTCACTGAATGTATCCATATCATTATCCTTTTAGTAATTTTCTCTCCCTCTATTTCTTTTGCACTCTCTCTGACCTTCACCATTCCTTTGTTTTCCTTTCTGAGTCCTTCACTCCTACTTTATCTCTTACTACCCTTTTATGGCTTTTAATCTCCTGCTTTGTCTCTTGTATTGTGAAATATATATTATAAATATTATAACTTACTTTTTCTCTTTCACAGATATTAAATTTACTGAAAATATGTAATTAAGTTTACATTACTTACAAGGTAAGTTTGACATACAAAATTTAGTTTCTCAACACTTTTTTCCTTTACCTCACTATTCTTCTCTCACCCACCCTCACCCCCGTTCCCTTACTACGCTTCCCTCACTTACTCTGAATCCCCATGTTTACTCCCCTTTTCCTCACTCCCCTCCCACACTCACCTTCTTTCAGACCTTCTCCTTCACTTCCTTTCCTTTCTCTTCCCTTCCTTCGCTCCTTCACTCTTTTCTCTTCTCTTACTCTCTTTACTCCACTGCACTAACTCCTTCTCTCACTCCCTCTGTCCTCTTACTTCCTCACTTCTCTTCCCTCACTCTCTCTCTCTTACCCCCATTCTCTCTGTCCTCTTAGTCTCTCACTCCTCTTCTGTCACGCTCACTCCCTATAACTCAGCCACACTACCTCACTTATCTTTCTTTGCTCCCTCACTCAGTCCCTTTCTATCACTCTTTCCTTCAGTACCTCTATCCCCTCACTTCCTTACTCCCTTTGTCTTACCCTCACTCACTTTTATCCACCCTCTTTCATCCCTCTTTACTCATGCTCTCTGCCGTTCTTTCACTCCCGTTCTCTTAGTCTGGTTCCCTCACTACCCCTCATTCCCTATCTTTCTCTCCCTTTCCCTTTACTTTCATCCCCCACTCACCTTCTCTCAGTACCTATGCTTCAGTCCTCTTCCCCTCTATTCCCTTCATTCGCTCACTCAATCATTCCCGTTACCTCACTCACCTTACTCCACTTCACTCACTCTTTCTCTGACTACCTCTGTCCTGTCACATCCTCATTCTCCTTCCCTCAGTCCCTCTCTCTTAGCTTGACTACCTCCATGCCCTCACTCTCACACTCCTCTTCCATCACGCTTAATCCCTATAACTCACCCACACTCCCTCACTTACCTTTCTATCCTCCCTCACTTAGTTCTCTTCTCTCACTCTTTCCTTCACTCCCTCTGTCTCCTCACTCCCTCACTCCCCTTGTCTCACGCTCACTTGCCTTTATCCACCCTCTATCACCACTCTTTCCTCAACCTCACTGCTCTTCTCTTACCCTTTCTCACCCCCGTTCCCTTACTCCACTTTCCTCACTTATCCTCATTCACCATGTTCACTCCCCTTCCCCTCACTCACCTCCAACACTCACCTTCTTTCAGTCCCCCTACTTCACTTCCCTTCCCCTCTTGTCCCTTCCTTTGCTCCCTTACTCATTTTCCTTTCCTCTCTCACTGTACTCCACTTCACTCACTCCTTTTGAATTTGTAAAGAATATAGCTCTTTTTGGAGAATTGGAGGTAGTTCTAAAAAGAACTGTTTTTTTTCTTCTTTTTTTTTTTACTTTTTCCGAACGTTTTAAATTTGTTTTGGTATTTTTTTCAGAACAAAAACAAAACTAGGGAATGCCAAACTGCTCAACAGGAGCAAAAAAAGGGGAAAAATTAGGGCTGGGGAGGGCAGCGGTGTTCTTCTCTTTTGCGAACAATTAGTAGGATACTCTGCTCCACATAAGTTCGTCACACTGCTTACATCTAATGGTAATGACAGTAAAAACAGGCTGAATGTTGGGTATCAGCTCCACTGCTCTTCCTCTCCCCGATGATGTTGCTCCTCTGGTGGAAGTTGAGGTGCCATCTCTCGGGGCATTCCGTGCCAGGTCCCTGACACTCTACCGGGCATAGTTCTGGGGGTGCCTTCTTTGCACATGCCTTATCATGGTAGAATTCCCAAAACTATATTTTTTGGTGCGGTCACCACGAGAAAGAACAGTGTGGCAAATCTTGCACTCCACCTTGGGAGCATTGACCTTCTTCTCCCCTTCTGGAATTGTAAAAAATTTCCAAATGAAGTGCTCCTTCACTTTTGACTGAGGAGGGTCCTCCTGAGAAACTCATCAGAGTCATCACTGCTGCTTGGTGGTCTTGCAGCCATTCTTTGCAAAGAATTGAAGAGAAGAAAGGAATAGGTCTTGCTCTCTCCAAAGTGAAAGAGGTAGTGAAGGAAATGGGTGGGGTTTTCATTAGTTGCAAAAAAACCTGGTAACAACCAATGAAAAGTGTTATTTTAAGGTCACATGACTTGACGCGCTTGCGCTGCGCGCACCGGAGCGCTTCCGGGGGCGCTTACGCCGCACGTACGTAGGCGCTTCCGGGGGCGCTTACGCAGCGTGCCTGAATGACGTTTTGTTAGGTTTTAGGAAATGCGTTTAAGGTTAAAATACGGTTATTTAAAATCAAAAATACTACTTACATAAGTATGCCACTGAATCTCTTGCATTATTATTTACTTTAAATACATACTTTTTTTTCCGCACGCGGGAATAGCGCTCTCGCTACGCTAACGGGTGCGCTTACCGGTGCGCGCACCCTGAGCGCTCCGAGGTAAAATGATAAAAAATAAAAAAATACAGGAAAAATACATTGAAAAATTAATTTTAGAAAAAAAATTATAAAAAATATAATAATTAATAGTTATAAAAAACAGCAAAAAAAACGTAATAATTGACTTTAAAAATTGTAGGTTACAAACTCGATATAGCAAGGAATTAGCTTTTAAAAAACCTTTGAAATTCACTGAAAAAACCATGGGTTTCACAATCGTTATAGTTAGGAATTAGCATTTAAAAAACCTTTGAAATTCACTAAAAAACCATAGGTTTAACTCTCGTTATAGGTAGGAATTAGCATTTAAAAAACCTTTGAAATTCACTGAAAAAACCATAGGTTTCCCACCAGTTATAGTTAGCTGAACATTTTACTCATACAAAACCATTGAAATTCCCACGTTATAGTTAGTTGGACTCACTATAACTCGTGCGCCCGCAATCCACTGCTGATGATGTCACATATTACATCATTCATGACATGGTCAGTGACAACACTGATGACATCACTGATGACATCTCAAATGACATCACTGATGACATCTCAAATGACATCACTGATGACATCACTGATGACATCATCCATGTGATAATACGATGAACCTGCTCATACTCTAATCTAACCTTTGATACCCAAAGTGATAATTGAAAACTAACATTCCTGAAATTATTGACACACCAATATCAGTAACTACATACGCACTCACTGATTCCTAGGTCTACACACACATCCACTCATTCACACATACAATCCCTCATACATACAGACACTCATCAATACAACACTATCATATGCACTCATACACCTATACAGACACTCACACACTGCCACTCATCCATGGAGTTACTCACACACCTAGTCAGTCATGCAAAGAATCAATCACACTCCCATTTTCTCATCTATACAGATATACACACAAAACCTTACTTATTCAAACATAAACTAACATATACTTACTCTCTTTTACAATCACTGATACAAGTACACATTGATAGATACAGTCACTTATGCAATCACAGGCTCTTATGTATAGTCATTTATATATGCCAACTCTCACATGCACTGTATTTTACACATGTACTTACTTGGACATGTAGCACTGAGATATCCATTCACTCACCCACACACCCATGCACACAGTCAACCGCCCATACAGTTGTTTTCACATGCACTCTTGAACCCATACACCAAGTGAATCAACTGCTCGCACATGTATGCACAGAGTCACACACCTCCTAGCCACCCACACACACATGCAGCCTCACATACAAATACTTGGGCAAACAATCAATAACTCATATAGCCACTCATATAGCTACTGATCAACACATGCAGCAGCTTACACAACAACATACATAATGATGCACACATCAGACAGTTTAGTCACTAACCCATGCATTCAGTAAGACACATTTAATCACTCACTCATACAGTCAGTCACGCACCTACTAAATTCTTCATCCAGACACTTATACATCCACTCATTCTTCAATATGTAAAACATATTTAAACTTTACAGAAACACACAGACACTGGATGATGTCATCAGTGATGTCATCAGTAATGTCATTTGAGATGTCATCAGTGATGTCATCAGTGATGTCATTTGAGATGTCATCAGTGATGTCACTGACCATGTCATGAATGATGTAATATGTGACATCATCAGCAGTGGATTGAGGGCGCGCGAGTTATAGTGAGTCCAACTAACTATAACGTGGGAATTTCAATGGTTTTGTGTGAGTAAAATGTTCAGCTAACTATAACTGGTGTGAAACCTATGTTTTTTTCAGTGAATTTCAAAGGTTTTTTAAATGCTAATTCCTAACTATAACGAGTGTTAAACCTATGTTTTTTTTTAGGGAATATATATATATATATATATATATATATATATATATTCACTGAAAAAACCATAGGTTATAGACCATATATAGTTAGGAATTAGCATTTAAAAAACCTTATTTTACTCACACAAAACCATTGAAATTCCATATATAGTTAGTTGCACTAACTATATATTGCGCACCCGCAATCCACTGCTGATGATGTCACATATTACATCATTCATGACATGGTCAGTGACATCACTGATGACATCACTGATGACATCTCAAATGACATCACTGATGACATCACTGATGACAACATCCAGTGACTATGTTTCTGTAAAGTTAAAATATGTCTTACATATTGAAGAATGAGTGGATGTATAAGTGTCTGGACGAAGGATTTAGTAGGTGCATGACTGAATGTATGAGTGAGTGATTAAATGTGTCTCACTGAGTGCATGGGTTAGTGACTAAACTGTCTTAATTTGTGCATCATTATGTCTGTTGTTCTGTAAACTGCTGCATGTGTTGATCAGTAGCTATATGAGTAACTATATGGGTTATTGATTGATTGCCCAAGTATTTGCATGGGAGACTGAGTGTGTGTGTGGCTGGCTGGGAGGTGTGTGACTCTGTACAGATCAATGTGTACTTGTATCAATGATTGTATAAGAGAGTAAGTATGTGTTAGTATATGGTTGAAAACGTAAGGTGCTCTATGTTTAACTGTATAGAGTAGAAAATGGAAGTGTGATTGATTCTTTACAGGACTGACTAGGTGTGTGAGTAACTCCATGGATGAGTGGCAGAGTGTGAGTGTCTGTATAGGTGTATGAGTGCATATGATTGTGTTGTAAACATGAGTGATTGTATGTATGAATGATTGTATGGGTGAATGAGTGAATGTGTGTGTAGACGTAGGAATCAGTGAGTACGTATGTAGTAACTAGTATTGGTGTGTCAATGGTTTCAAAAATTATACTCTGTTTTTAACACTGGGTGAAACAGAGGTTATATTAAAATGTGAGGAGATGCATTGTATTGTCACATGAATGATATCATCAGTGATGTGGTCATTGATGTCAAATGAGATGTCATCAGTGATGTCATCAGTGATGTCATTTGAGATGTCATCAGTGATGTCATCAGTGATGTCACTGACCATGTCATGAATGATGTAATATGTGACATCATCAGCAGTGGATTGCGGGTGCGCAATATATAGTTAGTGCAACTAACTATATATGGAATTTCAATGGTTTTGTGTGAGTAAAATAAGGTTTTTTAAATGCTAATTCCTAACTATATATGGTCTATAACCTATGGTTTTTTCAGTGAATTTTCAAGGTTTTGTAAATGCTAATTCCTAACTATATATGGTCTATAACCTATGGTTTTTTCAGTGAATTTCAATGGTTTTTTAATAGCAAATATCATAAGCTGTCGAATGTCAAGTACGTGGTAAGATTTTTTTTTTTCGTGTTTATGCACACTGATCTGCTTTGATTGCTGCCCCCCACCCCTCATTTCTATTAGGAGTACTCTCTCTTTGCAGATAGTGAAGGGTAGTTAACGCAGCCCTTTCCCCCTTTGTAATCCGTCGTGCCTGCTTCTCTCTCCATTTGATTGATTGTTCTCTTTGGTTCATTCTCTATTTACAAACAAGCACAGAGTCGCAATACTCTGTTTACTCTTTGCAGATAGCGAAAAATCGTGTAAAAAAACAAAAGGAATCGAGCAAAATCAGTAGGCCACTAATGGGATCTCTTTTGACCTCGCTAAAATAGAAACATTAGGAACAACCTGTTGAAAATAGCAATGCGTATGTATATAAGCGGCGTTCATTTGTGTTCACAGTACCCCTTGTTGATTGTTTCAATCGAGCATTGAATTGTTCGAAGTTAATTCTCTTAACGATCTTCTCTACCTGCAAACGAGGAAGAATAGGAATATTCTATCTCCCTTTGCAGATAGTGAAGGGTAGGTAACGCAAGCCTTTAACACGTCGTACCTATTTCATTCCTCATTGATTGATTGATTGTCCGAACATTGACTGTTTGGGAATTAGTTCTTTTTGGAGGTATTCCCTGTTTGCAAATAAACGTAGGAAAATCTTTGCAAGTAGTGAAAGGGTATGTAATGCGGACCTTTCTCCCCCGTTGTAATCTGTCATGCCTATCTACTCCCCACTGATTGATGCACCTTTTTCACCCGGACCATTTACTAGAGATACGTCATCTGGCCCGACCAGAGAGCACCCCTAGTGAAAAGGACATATGCAATAATAACGAAGTGATCACTGTATCCTGTTAACAGAAACTTTACCATGAAACAACCTGGAAAGAAAAAAATAGGAAAACGAAAATCAGTAGGCCACTGATGAACATGAACTTTTATTAAACAACGAACAAAGAAACGATAACATAACGTAATGATAAAACCTATTAATGTCCTAGAAACAAGAAAACGTTAAAATATGCCAGTGGTGAGAGACCAGAAAAACAGTAAGAGAAACCAAATCACCCCTCGCTGTCCCACCGCCTGCCACGCCAAAAAAATCGATAGACTAGGGAAAATGCAAGTCAGTAGAACATCCACCCCCACTCTGGAAACTTCCAAGGTGGGGCAGGGTTCCGGCTACGCCCAGCCGGGAGCAGCCCATATAAGGCAGGTCCTGCTGCCACGCCTCGGCCAGGAGATCCTAACGTAGGGTGTAGCCGGAGGAGAGGCCGAGACCAGCGGGACCCGGCCAGGGGATTGCCTTTACAACGCTGAACAGTTGCAGGGGGGGGGAATGTCTCCTCGACCCTCCCCTCTCTCTCCCAGTCCGGCCGCGGTGGCCCTTGAGAGTTGCAGGTAGTCCCGCCACATGCTCTTCCGGTCCGACCACCAACGGTCGGGGGGCCGAGGCCGACGGGATCCGGCTGCAGCCGATAAACCAAGAAACCCGTTCATGGGGCCAGAGCCAGGGGCGTCCGGCCGACATCCACCGGAAGCCCGGCCCGAAGACGGACGGGACACTTCTTTCTTTTATAATGGCTGCGACAACACTGGAGGGGGATGTCTTGCACATGCCTCCGACCCCCCCCTCGCCCTCATCGCCTGGTCCGGCCATAACAAATCTCAAGCGAGACGCCGTGGGGTGCACTGGGAGGGAGAGACGGTGCGAACAGGCCTCTCCCGCCTCCCCAGGTGGAGGCTTCCCAGCTGCACCCTCAGCGCTCCAGGCGGTGGCATCCTAACAACTACAGTGCTGCACAGTTTCGGAACGACCTAGATAACGGTTCTTCCACTGTGGCCATGCTGCAACGTCTCGCCCGGCAGGGTGGAGCCCGTCCGCTCATGTGACCCCGCGATCGCCGGTAGCTGCCGAACTCTCAAAATGGCGGTCGACCTGGCAAGAGCGGGCCCAACATAAAGAAATGGCCCGGTCACTGGTTGACTCCACCACCGTAGTCCTCCACGACCTTGAAGATTCTAGAGGAGCCGCGGGAGTCTCCGACCCCCGATGGGGAATGACTGCCATGATCGCCCGTGGAGTGACGAAACTGTATCCGCGGGACGTCGGCGCTCCCATGCTGGCGCCAGCCTCACTTTGAATTACTACAATCCTGCAGACCTCACTTCCGGTGAAAGCACAGTGTGACCCGGTAGGAAAAATTATTGCACCCCCTCCCCTTTTTGACTGATAGTTCAAACCACCGATCCTTTCCTTTGCCCTTTTAACGGAACTTTGGACTGCCTCCCCCTCTTTTACATTTTCTAGAGAAAACAAAACATTAACCACTACATTAGCATAGCAGTTGACACCAGAACTGTTTTCAAATTGAAAACCAACAACATCTTCAACAGAATCCTTTTTGTTTCTGCTGTGACCCTGCTACAGCACAGGCATTGTCCCCAGCAGTAATTCTGCAATGCCGGTAAGAATAGCTGTGGTGCCTACTGGACTCACTCACCCCCGCGGCGCCCCACGCCGTTATTTGCTGGGCGGCAACTTACTAGGCATCACTTTCGTGCCATCTAGATTTCAGCGCGTTCTGCTGCCTTGGAACTATTCGCACAACAGACTGCTACTGACGACCCACCCCCAGGCAACATCTTCTGAATTTTCATAATTTGAAAGAACTAGTAACATGTCCTCATCAGGAATTCAAAAGAAATTGCCACGGTCTCTTCGTTGTTTAAATGTTTTTACTGTTTTTGTTTTGTTGTATATATTTATATGTTATTAAAGTTTTATATTCCTACTACTTTGTTGGAGTGCTATATATTTTTAATGTGACACATAATTGTAAAAACTTTGATGTACAAAGAGTCATTCCTAGAATCTTCCGCTTCAGGCTCGGTCCCCTCACCAATCACAATACAGGATGGTTTTCAGATAGTAGGAACACGTGTGGTGTGACGGATCTCATCGGGTGTGGGCCTTGATCTACTATAACTCCTTTGAAGAGGGGTGAATCTTTACAGCTGGAGCCATAAACTACATCTGCAGGGCTAGCTGATAGCCTGGACAATCGGACACAGAGGAAGAGGAGTGTCAGAGGGTGCGGTAGTGAATAGGGCGAAAGGGAGGTGTCGGGCGGGCACAGAGTGTGATTCTCAGGGAAGAGCAGCGCAGATGGGGGAAGGTTTATTGCCCATGCATAAGACAGAGAGCGGTGGTGACCAGTGCCTGGGGGAGATGCTTACGAGGGTGAGGAGCCATGCTACGAATCGACAGCGTGCAGAGAGTGGGTCTGGTCAAGACATCTAAAATGGCTGCCGTGCACGACAAAAGTGTGGCATTTCAAAAAAGGCAAGATGGCGCAGACAATGTTTTTCAACACTTCCTCATTTCCTTCGAATCGAACGTTAACAGACGTTGGGGCATATTACCAAAGTTAAGCGATATTTATCGCTAACGATGCTTACCAACCAATTTTTTACCACTAAGCATCGTCAGAAATTATCGAAGATAAACCTTACTATTATCAAGGTTTATCGCAAATGCGATAATAAACGGCCGCAATGCATGAATATCGCTAAAAACTCAGCGATATTCATGCATTACCGAGCTAATACTCTTAGCCATGTTATCCACCTCCCATTGGATAACATGGCTAAGAACTGCTCAGGGCAGGTGTTACTTTTTGGAGATATTCGCGCTTAGCGCGAATATCTCCAAAAGTTGGTAATAGGAGATAGATATCTTGCATGTTGTAATGCAAGTTATTGTGGTATATGGAACTCATACCATAATCTCTCAGGAAAGCAGAAACTGATCCTTTTGGGACCGCCTAAAAAGGCCTAGGGGGTGAGGAGTACTCTACTTTGCCCCCTTTTCACGTTCCGAACTATTTTATTTTACTCTCTTCTGTAATTACACAAAATAGCAGCGATAAGATGCATCGGAGACACACAGTGAGAGAAAGGAGGCCGGAGATGAAGAAGACATGTCAAATACACATTGGAGATAATATAGTGGCAGAAGGGAAGTAAATATGAGTAAACTTACCATGTAACATAAAAATGTTGCACTCTATACTATAAGTCTCATTTTATACTACAATCACTTCGCTACAACCTCATAAATTAAAAATAAAAATGAATAATGTCTCAAACAATTTTTGATTTCTAAATATAAATTTATTCTTCAGAATTTTCTAAATTTGAAAGAACTAGTAACATGTCCTCATCAGCAATGTCCTCATTAAAAGTCTCCAATGATGATTCTTGTAACTCTATGGTCTCCAAACACTCGATAAATTCGCCATCAAGAGATTGATCAAAAAAATCATTCAAGTCATCTCCTCCTTCTGACAATATTTCATTATTGGTGCTGTCAATTTCAATCAATGTAGTGGAATCATTCAAGTCATCTCCTCGTGACAATATTTCATTATTGGTGCTCTCAATTTCAATCAATGTAGTGGAATCATTCAAGTCATCTCCTCCTTGTGACAATATTTCATTATTGGTGCTGTCCATTTCAATCAATCTAATGGAATCATACAAGCCATCTCCTCCTTGTGACAATATTTCATTATTGGTGCTCTCAATTTCAATCAATGTAGTGGAATCATTCAAGTCATCTCCTTGTGACAATATTTCATTCTTGGTGCTGTCCATTTCAATCAATCTAATGGAATCATACAAGTCATGTCCTCCTTGTGACAATATTTCATTATTGGTGCTCTCAATTTCAATCAATGTGTTGGACAATTCAAAAGAAATTGCCACGGTCTCTTCATTGTGAGCCATTTTATTTTGAAATTGCTTGCTGTAAATTGCAGAAAAAAATAATCACTTTCATTTATCGTCTTTAGTAATACATAATATAAAACTAACTTTATCAAGTATTTAGTATAACAGAAGGACTGCAAATAAATAACAGAAAACATTTTTCAAATTATCTTCAAGTGTACAACATAGTTCCCCATACAAATTAACAACTCACCTTTTTAAAAGTAGCAGAAGTGTTAGTACTGTGTAAATCAAACACCAGAAATTCACCACCAAAAATTCCTCACAAATGTACCTCAGACAGTAGTATCACAAAATGGCTGTGGTTTCCTCTCATTTGACATATATACATAACCAATTAACTTTCATCACACACAAATACAAAACCAAAGTAACATTTTAATTGGTTCTAAATTTCAACACTTTCAAATGTGTTTTCCCCATGCAATTTTCCATAGGACATTTACATACGTCTACAGCCTGAATGGCTGAACGGAATTACACCAAACTTGGCAAAATGGTACATCAAACCTAAGAGGTCAGGAAGGATCTACTATGCCCCCTTATGGTCATTTCCCCCTTCGCTTTGGCCTCCTCTTGTCTCTCAATCCTACCGAGGGACAAGATGGCGGCCGCTACGGACTGTTTGGAATGTTGACAGACGCCGGAGAACCAATCAGCTTCGCAAAGCTCCGTAACGCGAAAAGTACGCGAAGCGGAGCGCTGTTACAGATATATATCTTTTTTTCAACGTTAATTTCTCAAAATCCACTGGAGCACATATATTGAGACCTAGCAAAGGCACATCGGGCTACCAGTCCCTAATATTTTGCCAAGTTTCGTGCAAATCCATTCAGCCGTTCGATTATTATTATTTTGTTTTTTTTTTGCCCCGCGGGGCCCTTTTAAAACCTCCACATCAAACCTAGGGGGTCAGCGAGGATCTACTATGCCCCCTTATAGTTATTTCCCCCTTTGTTTTGACCTCCTCTTGTCTCTCGATCCTACCGAGAGACAAGATGGCGGCCGCTACGGACTGTTTGGAATGTTGACAGACGCCGGAGAACCAATCAGCTTCGCTTCACAAAGCTCCGTTGCGCGAAAAGTCCGCGAACCAGAGCGCTAACCGGTCCGCTGTTACAGATATATATCTTTTTTTAAACGTTAATTTCTCAAAATCCACTGGAGCACATATATTGAGACCTACAAAAGGCACATCGGGCTACCAGTCCCTACAATTTTGCCAAGTTTCGTGCAAATCCATTCAGCCGTTCGGGCTAAAAGTGAGGCCAACCGCCCTATGGAAAACTCAATGTTAAAAACACGTTTTGGGACCCCCCTTTTTTCTCGGCCCCCACTGGACGAACCCCCCCCCAAATTTTCAAGGGCTGCTCAGAAACAAAATGTGCCATTTTCCTGAAAATTTCAGCCGATTCCGTCCACAAACGCCAAAGTTATTAGACATAGAATTTTCAAAAAACCCATAGAGAAAAAATCCTAACTATATATACCTACTGGCGACCGCCAGTAGGTAATATATAGAGAGAGAGAGAGCCTCTTTCTCTCTGTAGATGATATATGTATATATATATATATATGTATATATATATATATATTCACTGAAAAAAACATAGGTTTCACACCAGTTATAGTTAGGAATTAGCATTTAAAAAACCTATTAAATTCACTGAAAAAACCATAGGTTTTACACCAGTTATAGTTAGGTGGAAATTTTACTCGCATAAAACCATTGAAATTCCCACGTTATAGTTAGTTGGACTCACTATAACTTGCGCGTGCAATGCACTGCTGATGACGTCACATATTACATCACTCATGACATGGTCAGTGACATCACTCATGACATCACTTTATATACATATATATATATATATATATATATATATATATATATATATATATATATATATATATATATATATATATATATATATAAAAAGAAAGAAAAAGAGATCTCTTTTCTATATTTTTTATATGTCACAAGACCCCTTGTTTCTTATCTCCTGGGGATGGGAATCTTTACCCTGGTTGTTAGTTTGGGGGCCTTTAGAGAACTCCTGGACTTTACCCTTCTCCCCCCACTTTTCTGCTGGGGACCCTGCCTACCTTTGGCTGAGTCTCCTCCAAACACTTTTTTGGGGACCCTGATACTCACCAGCAGTCCACCTCCTATAGCAAGCTTCCTGGGGTCAGTCAGCTTTCTATCGTCCAAGTGCTGGCGCAGCTCTGCAAAACATAGGCAAGTGCTCCCATGCAATCAAATTGTAGAGCCTCTGAAAATGTGTTACATTACTGCCCTTCACCCTGCCATCCAGTGACCTGCAGAAAGAATCTACACATTCCAACTAAGTGTTGGCATCAGTCTTCTTACTGGACCTAAAGTGATCCCTGTACTTGTCAGGAGTGAGACCATACTTGGTGAGGAGAGCGTCCTTCATATCAGCATAGTTAATGTTCTGCCCCTTACCCAAAGCTATCAGCATATCCTGTGCTTCTCTGGAAAGAGGCCACAGCGCCCCCCCCCCAATTTCTTTTAGGGACCCCATTCATTTGAATAGATTCATCATACCCCTGGAACCACCTTTGTATGTCACCCCACCTTCTTGAATTCCTTGCCTACATTCTTTGGGATGTGCAGAATTCTGTCTGCCTGCCCTGATGAATTGCTGCCACCATCTGAGCCTGTTCTACTCCTCTGTTCCAGCTCTTTTATCCTGATCTCATGGTCTAGCATCCTCCTTTTCTCCTCCATGGCTAACTTAAGCTTCTCCAGTTCCATAGCAACTCTTCTTGCTTCCCACCTGTCCTCCAGCTCCTCTGGGGATAAGCCACTGCTGCCTGGTTTAGAGGGTGCCCCCTCCCAAAACACATCCAGCCTTCCCATAGGCTACTCTGCCTCCATAACAAGATCCCTAGACTGCTCACTAGCATGTCTGGCTGCTACCCAAGCCCTCAGCGCCTTTTGTAGCTCCTCTTTTCTGGTGAGGGCCCTGATTTGGTCTTTTAGTTTTTTTTCAGATCGCCTTCAATGCCTTCACATTTTAGGTTTCTAACCTCTCCTCCTTAAAGGCCACTTCAAAGGATGCAGCAGATGATGGAATTGATTCAGGCATGTTGTACTGGAAGATTCCGGTGCAAGACCGACGGAAAGGCAAAAATAGACCAAAAACACAGTATGTGGTACCTAATGGTCTGCGATATGGTAGCAGTGCACACAAATCACTGCAAGTCAAGTGCAAATACAAGTCCTAACCTCACCGCTGACAACCAATCTTAGAAATTGGGGTCCCAAGTTGGCAAGGGTTTGCACCTTTGTCCAAATAGGGACCCTTCCTTCTAGTCAGGCTAAGGGAGTTACACCCCTAAAATAACCCCAGCTCACTCTCTTGGTAGCTTGGCACGAGCAGTAAGGCTTATCTTAGAGGCAGTGTGTAAAGCATTTGCACATAACCATCAGTAACACAGTGAAAGCACTACAAAAGATCACCACACCAGTTTAGAAAAATATCCAATATTTTTACATACTCAAACAACAACAAAAACGATAAAAATCCACAATACAGGACTTAGAAATCTTTAGCCATCAAAATAGACTTGAGATATAGTTCCTTAAAGTTGATAGCTTCATCTGGGGCTATCACAGCATTGTGAACAACAAATCCAAACAGTGCTGGCTGATTGCGGCGTCGCGTGCCAGCTACGGTGTTAGGAAGTCCTGCAAAACAGTACCTTTAGAAATACAGGGTGGCGGCGACCTCTCGATGAGCCTCGAAAGGCTGGCGTCCACAGGCTTTGGTTTCGGAGGTTGGTGCAGGAGTCGGGGGCCCTTCAAGTCACATGTGTTGCAGATCGAACTCCACCCGGTTGAAGTCGGAAGTGCCGGTGTCGGTAGGCATCAGGGCTATGGTACAAAGTGCAGTGGGGTGGCATGCAGTGCTCTCAGGTCACGGTGCAGGCAGCGGCTCGGTGGCAGTCGTCCAGCGGTGTTGCTGAGACAAGGGCTGCGGTACGACGTGATGCGGTGCTCATCACGGTGTTGGCAGTTCACGGTGCAAGAAGCGTCATTGTCATTGCTGAAGTGCTGTCATCGACTGATGAGCTGGAGTTGATGACGCCGGCGCCGGTATGCTATGGCTGCAGTGTGGGATGAGGACAGTGCACGTGTAACTTACGAGCGGTGTCCTCGAACCATGGTGCAAGCAGTGGCGTCGATGTTGGCGTGGAGCTTCATCGTCGGAGATACCAGGGCAACAGCGTGAAGCGGGGTGGTGCGGAGTGCGGTGCCCACAGGTCAAAGTCTGTCCGCCACCCTATCGGTATTCTGGACCGCCCGCCGTGAGGGCGGGGGTCCTGGCCGTGAGGGCGGGGGTCCTGTTGGGGGAATTAGGATGTGCCCGCCACAGTGGCGGGCACATCCTTCATTTTTAGCATTGTGGCGGGCGGTGCACTCTGCACCACCTGCCACAATGCTAAAAATGCATTTTTGCATTTGCATATCCAAAGCGGCAGGCACCGCGCGGTGCCTGCCGCTTTGTACATGCAATTGAAGGGGAGTACCATAGGTACCCCCCCTGTGCACCCCCACCTCGGCCTTCACCAGGGGCGCCTGCAGGGGCCCCCCAAAGCAACTACCGCCTGCCTTTCTGTGGCGGCATCACCGCCGCGGAAAGGCACCCATTTGCAAGCATCCAAATATGGCTGGCGGTGTCTGATAGACACCGCCACCATATGAACCCTTTTCTGCCCCGGCCGCAAGGCGACCGGGCGGAAAAGTGGCGGGCGGTGTTTACCTCCACTGCGGTCCCCCCTGCCATTGTAATGTGGCGGGGGAAAAGGGTGGCGGGCGGGCATTTCTGTCGGGAGGATCGCCACCGCCACCATGGCGGTGGCGATCTGCCCGACATGGTAATGGGCCCCATAGTCCCCAGTGCTGAGTGCAGAAGAAATTAAAGTCTTTGTTGTTCCTGAGACTTCTTGAACATGGGGCAAGATCTACCTCATGCCCTTGGAGAAACTCACAAAAAAGGAAGTTGCAGAATGTTCAGTCCAATCCTTTCACTGACCTAGACAGGAGCAGCCACTGCAGGCCAACATAGCAAAGGACACAGCAAAGTGGTAGTCTCTCCTCACAGCTTCTCCAGCTCTTCTTCTTGAAAGTCTTCTTCCAAAAGAGTTCTAAAGTTTAGGGGTTGGTCCCACTTTTTATAGCCCAAAATCCTTTGTTCTCTGGGGGAAGAGAGTGTTTGTGCCCAGCCAGAACCAGTATTGTCCTCTCTGGTGCAGCTTCCTGGCAGGAGGTGGGGACAGCATTGTCAGAGGCAGACCAAGCCCATTCAGGTGAAAGGAAAAATCCTCCCCCTACTCTAAATGCAGCCCAGGTATATTCAGCCCATCTCTGACCCAGCTAGACTCTCTGGAGTCACTGCTCCTCCCCAGCCCCTGTCATCCCAAAGCCAGACAGTCAATCCACAAACCCAGCAGGGGCGCACTGGATGGCTAAGCAAGAAAATACCTACTTTCTAAAAGTGTTATTTTCAAACACAGAATGTAAAAATCACCTTTACTGAAAGATGCATCTTTAGATTCCTAGTTAAGGCATACTAAACGTTATTTCTCTTGCAATAGTGAAAAACTGAATTTACAGTAATTCACTATCAGGAGATGACACACACACCAGAGCATGTCCTATCTTTCACATACACTGCAACCTGCCCACAGGGGTACCTTGGGGCTACCATAGGGGTGCCTGACATGTAAGAAAAAGGAAGGTTAGGGCCTGGCAAGTGGGTACACTTGCCAAGTCGACGTGGCAGTACCAGACTGCACACAGGCTCTTCAATGGCAGGCCCAAGTTACACTTACAGGCTGCTTGTGTGGGTGGCACAACCAGGGCTGCAAGCCCACTAGCAGCATTTGATTTACAGGTCCTGGGCACACACTGTACACTGTACTAGGGACTAACTAGTAAATAAAATCAGCCAATCATGGAAACACCAATCCAGAATAACAATTTACAACAGGAGCACTTGCACTTTAACACTGAACAGCGGTAAGAAAGTGTGCAGAGACACTAAACCAGGAAAAACAGAGTCAAAACCGGGAGGTCAGAAAGCAAAAAGTCAGGTAAAACACGCCAAAAGATGCCAATTCTAACAGTAACTTTATTTTAATTTTGCATACATTTTAGTGTGTTTTGGACACTATTACAGTGCTGTTCTAGGATTTGGAGAATAGGGTGCTGAGCAATCGTTATGTTCTGATTTGTCAATGTTCTAATGCTCAGCTATAAATTACTTTGCATTGCTTCCTACTACTGTCTTATGGTAAGGACTGCTAGCCATTATATGGTCTCAGCCTGACCCACTGCTACATTCTAACCCACATAGAATTAATGGGAAACTAGAACCAGGCCATACTGCAACTCCTAGATTTACACGGACCATATCACAACCTAGACTTACACGGACCATATCACAAGTGTTTTGGTGTTAAATTGAATTGATGTAAGAGTCCATCTGCTACAGAAATCTGCTTGCTCATCTATTAGTTCAGATTGCTTGATGTCTGGCACAATTGCAAAAACTTCTATTGAGGTCTTTAGTGAAGATTACACCAACAAAGGAGTTGCAAATGTTATCCCTGCTGGATAATGATTGTGAGAACACAAGTACTCACCAATACATTTGTGGGTGTGTCCTACCCCTCTGAAATTGTTTCAGAGAGCCTCCCTAGTGCTGTGCCTGTGTACTGCATTCAGCCATCATCAGCTGTGATCACTATCCTTCTCCCCTATGATCTGTAAAGTACTGGTGGTTCTCTTTAAGCAAATTTTATCATGGGTTATGGGTCACCAGATTATCTCCCAAGCATAAATGATCCCACCCCCACTCACCTCCTTACCCATCTCCATGGGAGTAACAAGCTGTTGTGTAGTTCCTAGCAATCCATAGGATGTGTGCATTGTTTGGACAACATAAACTAAGGGCTTGGTGTCTAGACTGATTGCAGACACCCATGCAGGATATGTTGGCCTACAGACCAGCTAGCTCACAGTACCACCGTAAGCCCCCTAACCTTACCAGGGAGCAAATGGTTTTTGGCAAACACTGGAGATGACAACCCTGACCCCTCAGGGATCATGGAAACCGTACAGAACTTTTCGCTCAGTCACTTGTGCTCACTTATTCTCAGAGAAACAGACAGAAAATACACAGTGGAATGTTTTCAATAATCTTTATTGAACCAACGTTATTCTTACATAAAATTGATTAGTAGAGTAGACAGAAGCAGATAAACTTGATTACAAGCACCAAAAGCCTAATAGTAGAAATAGTTCTACCATATAAATGACGCAGTAATCTAGTGTACTCTTATGATGCATACCCTAAGTGTACCTAGAGTGTATGTAGGTGTAAAGCAAATATTTCCCCCAAAGGACGATCCAACCCAATTACCTGATGGGAAAGAGTGCAGGACACCATCTTGGTCATGAGCTGGTCACCCCTCATGAGATGTCAGGCCGTTGCTTGCTGATCTCTCAGCATCCATAGAAACTGGGTGTCAGCGGACGTGCCTCCTCTACTAATCTATCAGGATGCTCCTCTTTCATAATAGAAAGCAGCCTTGTGATATACCTATCGATGAGTAATGTTGAGGATATAAAGATAGTCCTGTTGCCCCCGTGGCTGATGATAGTGCTGACATTTGTATGCAGAAATGAGACCTTGTACATGATGTTCAGGGCATTGTGATAATGTTGTGTGAAGCTAGATGTGTAAACAAGTTTAGCTTCAGGAAAACGAATCCAACCTTGTTGTGCACTTAAATGTGTGCAACAGATCACAGCTGAAAATTTTATTTGTGAGGACAGTGTAAGAAATAAGCTGCTTTGGTATATGACCCTAACTGTGGAATATAACAAAGCCCTTGAAGAGACTCTTCATTTTGCTTATGAGAGCAGCTATATTGATCTTTGGTTGTGGCTATGATGCCATGAAAACATTAGATCCCAAATGAAAATCATCAAAAGCTCATTATTGCATCCCCATGCGAACCCCAAAAATCTTTGTGGCCAATTTCAACCAGCTTTTGGTAATCGAGAATGCGATGTATCTAAGGAATCACTAAAGATTTTACGATTTCTAAAAATGACCAAACAGAGATTGAGTATATAGGTAATTGCTATTAGGTCAAACTACTCTGTTTGTTCCTTTAGGTTCATAGGTGTGAATGGTTTTGTATTAGCTAAATTACAATCACCTGATTGGTAATCGCAAATTTTGTAATGCAAAACCAAGGCTGCGCGGGTCCTAAGGTCCCCTGATGAACCCCCCCAGGGGCATGTGTGCGCTACATGGCACTTTGAAAAATGCATTTTTTGTGCATTTTCAAAAATTCCACATGGTTAAAATTAATTTGGAGATGATGGTAAAAGCATTTTCTAAATGCAAAGTCAGCATTTAGAAAATGGCTGGTACATGTGCTTAGAAAATCACAAATTGTGATTCCCTATTTGTAGTCCCAATTTTAGGTATTCGCTAAAAATTGTGATTACCTAAAATGCACTGCCAAAGCCTTTCATACATCTTGAAAGTCTATTCTGCATTAGCAAACGGACGGATCTAGCGAGCTGCACCGTTTGCGATGCATGCGGCCCAGTGTTCTTAATTGCAATAAAAGACTGTTCACTGTGGATCTGGTCGAGCTTTGTGAATGTTGTGGTGAAACTATCACTTTCAAAATGCAATCATGCAAAATGAAGTTGTCTGTTTGCAACTTGAAGTGGCAAGATCTTGTGGAAGCTGCTACTTCGCAGTAGGCAACTGTTCCTAAGTGAAATGTGAAATACTCTGTTATACATTCCTTTTTGCAGTATATACATCTTCTGTAAAGTGCTCTGATACTTACTCAGTCTTGTCCGTGCTACAAATACTGTTACATAAGTAAATAAATGCCAGATTTCATTTGCCTAAACTCATTTTAGTTGAGGCGTTTGACATTGCCAATGACATTCCATGACAGGATATGAATCCCACTTCGCACTTCAGCCTTCCTGTCACTTTCCCTCAGCCTTCTCCTCTCACGACTTTCAGAGCCAACCAATGCTTTTCATAGCTCCATACGCTCCATTTATTATGTATGTCTCAATCTGTGTATAATCAGAATAGTACATTGTATAGAGTTATAAAACTCTATATTATTATTGACTGTACTATTCTTATTTAACAAAGTGGGTAGATACATGGAATATAGTTCAGTACTCAAAACGTGCATAATCATCGACAATCCTATTTGGAAACTATGGATTCAGTACATACAAATTCCAAAGGAAAGGGGACTTCAAGAATATTTAACAGAAATAGCATTAGTATAAAATGATAGATTCAGCATGTCTCAACAGATGACATTTGTCAAATATGTTAATATGATTATGAGAACAATACAAATAGTACAAAATGCACCCCATTGAAATAGTAGGTTAGTACAGTATGGTTCCAAAGAAAACTCTGCAACCCAGAAACATTGGCAAAATGATATTTTAGAATTTTGGATTCAAGAAAGGCACAATACAGTAGATAGTTTTATACCTGAAAAATATTCAAGGTCAGCTTGCTTCAGGCTATCCGTAGATCTTTCAATTACAGAAGACACTGTTCTTTCAATCTTTGCCAGCTTTTGGCTTTTGGAATGCATCTGTGAGTCTCCTGCCCATTTCTCAAGGATTACAGGAATCCAATCTGCAGGGGGAAAGAAGTTATCTCAGCATAAAACTTCAACCAAACTATTATGGCATATACATTTTATTATGTCATTTCAGATGAAAAGCAGTAGATTAGTGATATAATGGTATTATAACGATGAGCTGTGAGAAATATGATGAGCAATACATTATCACATAAGGCAGTTCTTCGAATTATTAGACTGGAATGTACACTCCCTTAGAGTATGCATGTTCAACCTACTGCATTGAAATCTGTCACTCACTCAAAATGTGGGTTTAAGGACCCGTGGGTGTGCTATGTTCAAATCTTTGATTTCACCTGTTACTTTCACTTTAAAGAATCACAAATGACCAACATGTGTTTCATGCAACTAGCACGTCACTTCATCAGAGCCAAGCACATAACATACAAATGTCTCTAAAAAACAAAAAACACACCCTATTAGAGCACTTGATCATCATAGATAAAAAACTGTTAGAACTGAAATAAATTCACAAGAGAAAATGTCTCTTTCTTCCTCACTTCCCCAACTTAAAAAATGTTTCCTATATGTCATCAGTAATGTCATTTGAGATGTCATCAGTGATGCCATCAGTGATGTCACTGACCATGTCATTAGTGATGCAATATGTGATGTCATCAGCAGTGCAGTGCGGGGGCCAAGTTATAGTTAGCTCAACTAACTATAACAATCAAATTTCTCTGGTTTTGTACAAGTGAAATGTCCAACTAACTATAACGTCCATGATACCTGTATTTTTTTCAGTGAATTTCTAATGTTTTTTAAATGCTAGGAGACTGTGCTTTCCTTTTTTACCTTTTTTCAGTGGGAATCGCTCACGGTACGCGAATCCTGTAGAAAATGTTTCTTCACACATACTTTTTTGGGCCTTGGGGATCCCTGTGGGACACCCATACCAGGCCTAGGGAGTCAGGGTGTTTCTACCCTGCCCCCTTTTACTTGATTTTAAATGTTTTTCTAACTTTTTTGCTTGTGACTTGGTTTAACCGAGTCACAAGATGACTGCCAACACTTCCTGGTTTGAAGTGTTGACAGCCAATCAGAAATAAGCTCGAGATCGGGAGGGTTCAGCCATTTGGATCGCAGAATTCTCAAACATCGATATCTGTAAATGCTTGAATTTCCTAAAAACTACTGAACGGATTTACACTATTTAAAGAAAAGAGTGCTGTCTGGACCAAAAGCTACCTTTTGCCAAATTTGGTGCAATTCCCTTCAGCAATTCGGGCTGTAGCCATGTCTAAAGTTTCCTATGGAAAATAACAGAGAAATCACGTTTTGGGATCCCCTTTTTTCTTGGCCCCCACTTGACGAATCAACCTGAAACTTTCAAAACAGGAGCTGACTGGAGCGCCCCATTCGTCAACCGGTGCCAAAGATATTGGCAAAAGAAAAAATGATTTTTGAATAGAAACAAGGTTCTAACTATAACTACCTACCGGCGACCGCTAGTAGGTAATATTACCCACTGGCGGTCGCCAGTAGGTAGTTATAGTTATGACCTAGTTTCCATAGGAAATCTGCAACATTCTATTTGGAATAACTTTGGCGCCAGTCAATGAATATTCTCCAAGAAGATGGCCTGTTCCGCTCCGCTACTTCCCTGAAAGTTTGGGGGTGATTCGTCAAGCAGGGGCTGAGAAAAAAGGGGGGTCCCAAAACGTGTTTTCCCCGTACAATTTTCCATAGGGACCTTCAGACACGGCTACAGCCCGAACTGCTGAACGGAATTACACCAAATCTGGCAAAAAGGTGGAGTTTGGTTCGCAGATCACGCTTTTTGTTAAATGGTGTAAATCCGTTCAGTAGTTCCTGAGAAAATCAAAAGTAAAATCATAGATATATCTATAGACACGGTACGCGTACAGTACGCGTACCCTGCCGTGCACGAGCTGAATGCTAATTGGCTGTCAACACTCCAAACCAGGAAGTGTTGGCAGCCATCTTGAACCGAGGCACAAGAAAACAGAAAAAAAAACTTGAAAAACGCGAAAAGGGGGCAGGGTAGAAACACCGTGACCGCCTAGGCCTGCTCAGGGGGTCCCACAAGAACCCCCGAGGCCCAAAAAAACATTTAAAAAAAATAAAAATCGCGGGATACGCGTAGGGTACGTATATCCTGGCTATAAAAGAAAAAAAAAGAAGCACGGCTCCCGTGCTTTATTGTAAATTAGCCACCGGGGGGCAAAATCCTGGGGGCTATATATAAATAAAGTGTGGGGGGGGCCAATTCCCCCACACTGCCCCGGGGACTGCCACCACCCGGGGCAAAGTTTGTAGTATAGCAGGGGGGCACATGGCCCCCCCCGCAGCCCCGGGGACCGCCACCCCCGGGCTTAAGTGTATAATGATAGGGGGCCTCTAAGGCCCCCTGAGCCCCGAGGACCTCCACCCCCCGGGGCTTTAGTATGAAGTATGTGGGGGGGCTCACGGCCCCCCACAGCTCCGGGGACTGCCACCCCCCAAGGCTTCTTTTCAAAATAAAATTTTAAAAAACCTATGTGGGGGGCTCAAGCCCCCCCACATGCCCCGGGGACCACCACCCCCGGGGCTTTACAAATGATGGGAGGGGGGCCGTGCGGCCCCCCTCCTGGAGACTGTGATGGCCCTGGGGACCGCCACCCCCCAGGGCCGGCTCCTGCAGTGTCCTGGGGTGCCTACCCCCGGGACACTGCTGGTTGCTATGGTTTTTGAAAGAGAGAGCAAGAAACCTGCTCTCTCAAAAACCAAAGCCGATTGCTTTTCTGCATGGGGAGCAGCATGTTAGCTGCTCCCCAAGCAGAAAAGCAATGCCGGCTTCCGCAGGATGCGGGGAGCCGGAAGGGACCGTGGGGGGCTTGGGGACCCCCCCACGGTCCCTAACGGTGAGGGCCAGGCCCCGGGGGATGGGGTCCCCGGGGCCAGAAGTGGCCCGGGAGGAGGGCCACGTGGCCCCCCCTCCCTAAATAATAAAAAAAGGGATAAAAAAAGATGTAGACCGGCCCCGGGGATGGGGTCCCTGGGGCCTTAAGTGGCCTTAGGAGGGGGGCTATTCAGCCCCCCGCCCTAAAAATTAAAATTAAAATGTGGCATGCCTCGGGGGATGGGGTCTCCGGGGCCTGGATTAGCCACGGGAGGGGGGCCACGCCACTACGGTGGCGAAACGTGTCACGGCGGGTTTCTGTCTTAAATAAACCCCCAACTTTGCTGCACGAAATCCTGCCTGCTGTGCTGGTATTTGTCTGAGAGCGTGAAAAGTTATTATGAATTCCCGGGATATATATATATATATATATTATATTATTTTTTTCCCTGAAAAACCACAGTAAGTCTGACATTTCACTCGTACAAAACCAGAGAATTTCATTTGTTATATTTAGCTGAGCTAACAATAACTCACGTCCCTGCAGTGCACTGCTGATGACGTCACATTTTACATCACCCATGACATGATCAGTGACATCACTGATGACATTACTGATGACATCTCAAATGACATCAGTCATGACTTGGTAAAGGCTCCTCCTGCCTGCCCCACGTGGTCTGTTGTGAGGCCCCTGCCCTGAACTCTCTTGTCTGTGCCCAACACCTACCCCTCCCTTCTATCCTCTATGGTCCTTTGTGCATGCCCCTGCCCCCTCCTTCTTGCCCATTATGGCCATTGTGCTGCCACTAACCCTCCCACTTGCCATGCAAAGACTTCTGTGCTGCCACAGCCCCTCCTACTTTCTTTGAGTGGTCAGCTAGCTGCCCCTGACCCCCTCCCACCTTCCCTCCATTGTCTGTGTATATGCCATTATAGTCTTACTGTTGCCCTCCATGGTGTGTTGTGCTTCTAGTGCCCATCCTGCCTGACCTCCATGGTCAGCTTCCTGCTCCTGCCCTGCCCCCTTGCCCGCTGTCCTTTGTTTTCCATGTGCAGACCCCTATTCCCTTCCTCCTGGCTTGTCTGCTCCATTGTAATGCCCCTGATCCCTCCCTCCTGCCCTTTATGGTCTGTTATGCTGCAGCTTTCTCTCCTGTCTGTCCATTATTGTCAGCTTTCTCTCATTGCCTCTTTCCCCTCTAATCTCTGTTGTCCATGTGCATGGTCCTGTCCCCTCCCTTTTGCTTTCCATAGATTGTTGTGCCGCACTGCCTTCCCACATGCCCTGTGTGGCATATTGGGCTGCTGCATACCCCAATGCCTGCCCTGTGAGGTCAGTTTGGTGCACCTGTCCATGTCCCTCCTGTCCTCTGTTATCTGGATCCATGTCCCTACCCCAGTTTCTCTTGCCTTCCAGGATCCAATGTACCATGCTTGCTAGCATTTTGAACTTGGTAAGAGGGAGATTTTGAAAACAAACTGGGGAATTGATTTTCCCCATTGACTTACATTGAAAAAGAGGAGATTGTAGACAGGAAACAGAATCGTTAAATCCCATTTGGGCTTAAAAACATTGGAAGTTTCCTGGCTGTATAAGGTCTGTTGGCATGTATGGTTGTACAACCACTGCCTCTTGCTTGTGCCCACAATGGTCTATTATATTGCCACAGCCTCTCTTGCCTGTCCTGCATTGTTGGTTTGTTGCCCCTGCCCCCCTTTAACCCTCCTCCATAGTCTGTTGTGCTGCCAATGCCCTTCTGGCCTACCCAGTGTGGTCAAATTGTTGCCTTTGCACCCTCCTACTTGCCTTAATTTTTCTGAGTCCGTGCCCCTGACCTCTGCCTTTCAACAGTATCCTAATGAACAACTAGATTGCTAACATTCCAATTTATTACAAAAGTGTGGCACACCTGACATCATCTTGATGTAATCAAAACTGTAATACCTAAAGCATTTCCTTTAGAAATTATAAAAACAAGAGGGTCTTATTTGCATCGAAATTAAGGTGAGTGCTCTAAAAAACTAAAATGAGGACCTATTTTCTGAGTCCTCAAATAGCAACAATGCACTTTTAAAGTATTATTATCTTTATGTTTTTTATCCAGTTCACCACTTGATTAAATGTTGCACTTAGGGGAGAGGATGTGTTGTTACTTCTAGAGCTGCATACTTTGCCACCTGGGAACCAGGTTGGAGTTTCTGCTTTAGCTTGACATTCTGTGATTCTGGTCAAATCACTTAATCTTAATGTTAACTCTTAATGTGTTTGGATTGGAGTGGATGTACGGTGTGTGTAGTGGAATTATGTGGTATGTTGTGCAGTGAAATTATGTGGATAGAAAGTATGTGATATTTAGTGTATATGAATTATGTAGAGTGAGATTATGTGTTATGGAGAGTAATTATGTTGTATGGTAGTCTGTGTTGTGGAGTGGTAACCTCAGGTTTAGCTTTCCTCATTTCTATAAAAGCTAAACTATGAACTCAATGAGACAAAAAAAAGAAGGAACCATTGAGGAGCACTTCTGGACCTAGTCGGAAGTATGAGCAGGGCCACTGGAATTATGCGACTGTTTGGCTGCACCAACTTTCACATAAGTATACATTTTCCGCATTTCCCACATAATCCATCATCTGCTGCATAATCTGTAGATTTGAACAAAAAAACATTATTTCTAGCTCAAACTGCTCAAACGCTACCAAAAATGCAGCAACAAGTGTTATAGCGTGGTGGAAGGTGCTTTGCAAACCTTGAATGGTCACCTATTACTTATTTCTAAATGTGGGTATTAAATTGGTACTAATGGTGTGCAAACCACTCTTGCTTCTTTCTGCTCCTCTTTTGCCTCTTCCTGCATTTCTGTTGCTTCTTTCTGCACCTTTCTTTTATTCTGCACTTCTTTTGCCTCTTTCTGCTCCTCTCTTCCAGTTTCTGCACCTCTCTTGCCTTTTACTGTACCTCTCTTGCCTCTTTATACACCTCACTTGCTTCTTCCTGTACACCTCTTGCCTCTTTCTGCACCATTCTTCCTTCTTTCTGAACCTCTCTTGCCTCTTTCTGCACCCCCTGTTCCTTCTTTCTGCACCTCTCCTGCCTGTTTTTGCACCTCTTTTACCTCCTTCTACACTTCTCTTGCCTCTTTCTGCACCTCTGCTGCTTTTTTCTGTACCCCTCTTTCTTCTTTCTGTATCCCTCTTCCCTTTTTCTATATCTCTCTTGCCTCAGTCCGCCCACCTCTTTCTGCACCGATTTTGCCTGTCTCTGCAACTCTCTTGCCTCCTTCTGCAGTTCTCTTGCCTCCTTCTGCACCTCTCTTACCTCTTTCTATACTTCTCTTGCCTGTTTCTGCACCTTGCTTGCCTCTTTCTGTACCTCTCTTGACCCTTTCTGCACCTCACTCGCTTCTTTTTGCACCCCTCTTCCTTCTTTATGCAAGTCTCATGCCTCTTTCTACACCTATATTCCCTCTTTCTGCACCACTCATGTCTCTTTCTGTACTTCTGTTACTTCTTTCTGCACCTCTCATATCCCTTTCTACACCCCTCTTGCCTCTTTTTGCACCTCTGTTGATTCTTTCTGCACTGCTCTTGGTTCTTTCTGCACCTTTGTTTTGCAAATCTCTGCGATCTCTCTTGCCTATTTCTGTACCCCTCTTGCCTCTTTGTCCACCTCTCTTGCTTCTTTCTGCACCTCTCTTGCTTCTTTCAGCACCTTTCTTTTTTCTGTACTTCTTTTGCCTCTTTCTGCACATCTCTTGCCCTTTTCTACACCTCTGTTGCCTCTTTCCGCACCTCACTTGCTTCTTCCTGTAGCCCTCTTGCCTCTTTCTATATGCTTCTCACTTGCCTCTTTCCGGAAACCTCCTGCCTCTTTCTGCACTTCTATTGCTTCTTTCTATACCTCTTTTGCCTCTTTCTGCTCCTCTCTTGCCTCTTTCTGCATTTCTCTTGCCTGTTACTACACTTCCCTTGCCTCTTTCTGAACCTCTGTTGCCTCTTTCTGCACCTCTATTGCCATTTTCTGTACTACTCTTGCTTCTTTTTGCACTACTCTTGCTTCTTTCTGTACCCTTCTTCCCGTTTTTGCATCCCTCTTGTCTCTTTCTGCTGTTCCCATGTCATTTTCTGCATCTCTCCTGCCTCTTTCTGCACCTCACTTGCTTCTTTCTGCACTTCTCTTGCTTCTTTCCACACCTCTGTTACATCTTTCAGCAATTCTCTTGCCTCTTTCTGCACTTCTTTTGCTTGTTTCTACACCTCTCCTGTGTCTTTAACCACCTGTTACCTCTTTCTACACCTCACTTGCTTCTTTCTGCACCCCTCTTGCCTCTTTCTGCAACCCTCTTTTTTCTTTCTGTACCTCTCTTGCCTCTTTCTGTACCCTGTTCCCTCTTTCTGCACTTTTCCTGCCTGTTTCTGCACCACTTTTGCCTCTTTATGTACCTCTGTTGGTTATTTCTGCACTTATCTTGCTCTTTCTGCCCCTTTAAGCCTTGGTCAGCACCTCTGTTGCCTCTTTCTGCACTTTTTTTCCTTCTTTCTGCACCCCTCCTGCCTCTTTCTATACCTATCTTGCCTCTTTGTGCATCTCTTCTCCCTTTTTCTGTACCACTCTTGCTTCTTTTTGCACCTCTGTTGGTTCTTTCTGCACTGCGTTTGCTTTTTTCTGCACCTCATTTGACTATTACTGCACTTCTCTTGCTTCTTTTTACACTTCTGTTGCTTCTTTTAGCAATTCTGTTATCTCTTTCGGCACTTCTGTTCCTTCTTTTCTGCACCCTCCTGCCTCTTTCTGTACCTCTCTTGTCTCTATGTCCACCTCTCCTACCATTTTCTGCACCCCTTGTGCCTCTTTTTACACCTCTGTTGGTTCTTACTGCACTGGTCCTGCTTCTTTCTGCACCTCACTTTCCTCTTTCCGCAGTTCTCTTGCTTCTTTCTATACCTCTGTTGCTTCTTTCAGCACTTCTGTTGTCTCTTTCAGCATTTCTCTTCCTTCTTTTCTGCACCCTCCCTCCTCTTTCTGTACCTCTCTTGCCTCTTTGTGTACCTCTCTTACATTTTTCTGCAGCCATCTTGCCACTTTTTGCACCTCTGTTGGTTCATTCTGCACTGCTCTTGCGTATTTCTGCACCCTCTTGACTTTTCTGCACCCCTCTTTTCTCTTTCTGAACCTCTCTTGCCTCTTTCTGCACCCCTGTTACCTCTTTCTGTACTTTTCCTGCCTGTTTCTGCACCTCTCTTGCTTCTTTCTGTACCTCTGTTTGTTCTTTCTGCACTTATCTTGCCTTTTTCTGCACCTCTGACTTAGAGGTAGTTTTGATCCCCTTGGACATTTCACTTGTACAAAACTAGAGAAATTCAGCCGTTATAGTTAGTTGAGCTAAGTATAACTCACGCCCCCGCAATGTACTGCTGGTGAAATCATATATTACATCACTCATGATATGGTCAGTGATATCAGTGATGACATCTCAAATGACATCACTGATGACATCACTGATGACATCATCCGCATGATCCTCTGATGCTCCTCCTCACAGCCTAATGTAATTTTTGATACACCCACTCTAAAATAAAGACTACCATTCTCGAAACCATAGTCACATCAAAACCATTTACTACATACCCATTCACTGAGTCCTAGTTCTACACACACATCCACTCACTCACCCATACAGTCAATCATGCATGCAGTCACTCATCAATACAGCCGCTATTATTTGTCCTCATACACCTATACAAACACTCACACACTGCCACTCACCCATAGAGTTACTTACACAGCCAGTTAGTCATGCAAATAATAAATCACACTCTCATTTACTCACCTATACAGTTATACACACACCACTTCACTTATCCACACAGATACTAACACATACTTACTCTCTTATAAAATCACTGACACAAGCACACACTCATCCACACAGCCACTCAAACAATCACTCACTCTCACATATAGACATTTATATACTCTAACACTCACATATACTGCCTTTCACATATGTAGTTACTCACACATGTACCACTGAGACATCCATTCACTCACTAACAAAGCCATAAACACACTCACCCACCCATACAGCCCCTCACAGATGAACTCTTGAACAAAAACACCCAGTGAATCACCCACTCACACATCCATGCAGTGAGTCACACCCACCCCACCCACCCACACAGACACTCAGGCACCCATACAGATACTCAGACAAGCAATCAAAAACCCTTATAGACACTCATGTAGCTACTCACCAACCCATGCAACCGCTTACACACCAACAGACAGACTGATACAGACATTCACACAATTTAGTCACTAACCCATACATTCAGTAAGACACGTTTAATCACTCACTTATAGAGTCAGACACACACCTACTGAATCATCCATTCAGACAGCCATACACCCACTATTTCTTCAATTCAATTCACTTTGGTATATATATATATATATATATATATATATATATATATATATATATATATATATATATATATATATATATATATATATATATATATATATATACACAAAAGAGTGGCCTCCAAGGATGAAGCCCACACGGGTGAGTATTTCTGCATATTTATTGAAGACTGCAGCAAAGAAGATGCACCGCAAGCAGCACAAAGTTTATTTTCAAAGTCAAATGCTGACGCGTTTCGGGCTCAGTGGGCGTGGCTGCTCCTGTAGCCTCTTGGTCTTCATAGTGCTCAATTCAGTGTTCCTCCAGTGAGTGGGCGTCAATGCTTTGCTTAAAGTTAATAAAACATTGAAGTGGGTGGCTTTAGTATGATGAAAACAGCTTTGTTGTAATTGCCAGCCTTTAACGCAGCACCTCGTCCCAATGCGGCGACAAGTCCCATCTGCTCAGCTGAAAACAGGCTTGGATGTAGTTCCAACCACAGCTTCGCTATTCACTTATCAGCGATGGTGCCGCCCTCCACGTCAAGACTACCGTGTTAATTTATGTGAACAATGGCCCAAAAGCATTGAGGATGCACTCCCAGTCAGTGCGTCCTCAATGCTTTTGGGCCATTGTTCACATATATATATATATATAATATATATATATACTGTAGTATACCCACTAGTGCTTATTATTTTTTGTCTGTGTATTTGTACAGTTAGAATTGTTTTTCTCCATGAGTAAGAGCTTATCATGCGCCTCTATCCCGAGTACCCTTATCCCCACCTATCACCTAGCTAATGGTTTTGTACAACTAAGCTCTCGGCTGAGAGGCTTTACTTAACCATATGCATAGTTCATTTAATTTTAAGTCTTATGCACAATCACTTAGGGGTGTTATGACCGGGAAATGATTCATTCTTCAAAATTTGGAAGAATATCAAATGTCAGTTGAAAATGCAATATTCTTGAAATCTTAGTAATCAATGACCCGTAAATATCAAAATAAGAACTTAATGAATTATACACCATTGTTTTAATATAAAGCAGATATCAGAGGAGAATTTCTACTCGATAGTAATATGACTGCCAGAATACAGTAAATATGGTTGAAAAGATATTTCATGTTAATTACGGAGCACTACGAGTATATTTCAAGATTAACAACAAAGTTATTGTATCCCAAAAAATGTTTTTTCCTATGGGGATACAAAGCAGTTAAACGATGTAATATGAATATCTCTTCTATGTCTATCATGCACGGGTCATCAATCACGGGGTCAGCCTCAGTTTAAATATGGGGCGGGATACTGACACTAATCACCAGCGAGCAAGGCGTCTGAGAACGCCGAAACGCGTTTGGGTTTTTATTCGGAATATGCACGTATAAATTTCCTGTAAAATAAACTTTACCTGCGGCTGCAGAAGAAGAAAACTTTGGAGTCCGTTTCTCTTTTATCGTGGTAATCGGGACGCCACGCGGCAAGCGGCGTGAAGAGTGGATTACTGATATATATATATATATATAACAGCAACAGCTTCTATATGTGCCCAATAGTTATTTATAAGTCAGAAAGCTGTCATGTGTGCCTAAAGGTGTCCTGTTCCCCTTAGGTATTTGCTACATGGTATTTGAATGATTAACCTAAAACTGTACTTCGTACTAAGGCTATCAGTATTCATGCTTGAAATCTGATGCCATTACTGTATAGTGCATTTGAATTTGTTAAAGGTGCACCAGAAGACATCAACATGTCTACATGTCTACTTGTATCTACACTACACTTAGAATCAGAAAGTTGTTACGTTTAGACTGTGTTCGTCCTCTTCACCCTGGGTACTGGCTAAACCTTAGTGGTATTTAAGTGTTTACCTTTCCCCAATCAAGAAAATCATTTAGGCCCAGCTGGTCCGCTCCCTCCTGATAGATCCATCGGGCTTCTCTCGTGCTGAGTCTCCTCTCCATATTAAACTGTTCTCCCTGTACTTTCGTGTATAATCATGGGGATGGGGGAGGTAGAGTGAAGATCCTTTCAGTCTCCGAGGTTGACTTTTATAATCAGAAGGGGGAAAGGATCACTTGTCCTGCTTAAACCTTGGGTTCACAAGTCGAGGAACTGGTATCTCCCAACAAATATGACTCTCATACACGTGTATTCAGATGATCTCTCTTCAGCGGTATATACTGGGTACCCGCTTTCCTACACGTGCGTGTGTAATCATTGAGTCATTTTTTGTATTGTGCACCCTCCACCAGGAGGTTTCGCCTTAGGTTTAAGGCAGTAGTGACCGTGGAAAGTGGGGGGGTATAGTGGTGGTGTCGTTGTTAAAAATCCGGACAGCCAGACTGAGACAATTTTTAATAAGTCTGGATTCGGACTGTAAGTAAAAAGTTAGGTGCACTTTCTGAATTGGTTAGGGATTCAAGTGCATATTGTATATAGGGTTTAAAAAGAGGTCAACATGTTTCAGCCTTTGGTAGTCAGAGGATCTTAGGCTTTCGTCAGGACCAATGGGGGTGAATAAATAGTGAGAAAAATCGTTTTGAGAAGAAAAGAGGTATATTGACCTGATTCTTCGTGATTCAAAGTTTCATTGTACCTGAAAAAAAGAAGAAGAAACACACACACAGACAACAACAAACAGGGAGACGGGGTGCGGGAAAACACATATTATGTACAATAGTACCTTTTTGTTATTAAGGAACTAGGAAATGGCAATACTTTTCTTCATACTCATTTCAGGCGTCAACTCTTCCTTTGTCATACTTCGGTGGGCAGGAAAGACTAATACTGTATTGAGGTGCCCATAGTTTTAACATTGTACTCTCTCAGTGCGTGTTCTATAGTGAGAACCGTTGTAATTTGTGGCCGCTTTGTAGTTGCATTCACACTCCTGTCATACCATGCTTACTATCACATATCATTCAGGTGTGTGATTTTTCGTGCTGAAATGAATTATTCACATGCTCTTTTGACCAGAAATTGTCCGTGGGTCATTATCTGGGGAGTGCGTTATGCGTGACTCGAGTGGTGCCCAATGCGCTAAAGGCGTTTTTGTTACTCGTGCATACCTTGTTATGTTTGAAGAAATACTTCCTCGGGGATTAAGGCTGATCGAGAGAGGCCTTACTAGAGGGGTATTAAAGAAAAAATGTTACAGGGCGCGGTCTTGTACTTGCGGTTTGTTCTCGTGCTCGGTGCGCTCGGCTGTCAGCGTTACCTTAGTGCCTTCTTACTCGGTCTTTGCCGCATGTGCTGGCTCTGCCTGTCATCACCCGGAACTACAGGGCGGTGTAGTTCCGGGTGGATTTAAGCGTAGTGATGCTAGAGATGGAAGAGTTACTTTCCGCTCGTTCTTTTTTACCATTACTACTTGCCCATAATCTACACGGGTAGATATTAATAAATTAATTAAATAATATTTGGTAGCAATTGGATTACTAAGATTGATTATGCAATGGAGTATTAGATGCACCAATTTTAGAAGAGATACTCCACGATCGGTCTAGGTCGATGGTTATTACTATCGTTCGGAATCTCTAATACATTTGTCATTGTGACTTTTGGGGGGGATAACTAGGTGAAGAATTCTATCTCTAGTAATTATTTTACGAAGGTGTATTGCTGAGTGCAGCCGTTTTATGCCGAGTTGGTGGCCCAAGGTGCACGTATATGGAATTTTAAAAAAAGTTTTAAGTTGGCATTGGAATTACCTAGTCTTATATGAAGGCACTTAGGTTCTATTATGCTCTCATAAGGCACTGCCAAAAAACACGGGTATGTGGTGTGAGCAGGATTAACAGGCCACATGTGTTCTCTACTTGAGGTACAGTGTTATAGACGGGCTTGGGGTGTTGATTATCTGTTGAGGGACAACCAAGGAACAGAATCGTTAAGGCCCTGGGTATCTGTTTTGAGCCTGTGGACCCAACGTTGTTCCTTTTCGAACAGTATCTTTGCGGCGTTTCTGTCTACTGTGTCTAGACTTTCTAGGATTACCCAGCGCAGGTCATTGGCTGTGTGTTGTTTCTCTTTGTAATGCGATGACATCTTTGTCGTGCCTTTCTTACAGTTCACATTACTCCTGTGTTCACAGAGTCTCTGTTTGGCTTTTCGGCATGTCATCCCAATATATCGCATGTCGCAAGGGCATGTGATCATATACACAACGTGGCTAGTGTTGCAATTGGTGTGTTTTTTCAGTTTCCATAAAAAGTCTGGAAGTAACTGTAGTTCTTTTGTTGGTTCTGTGGTTGCACACACTACGCAGGTACCACAGGGATAGTGTCCAGTGATTGGAGGGTTATTCCATAGGCCTGGTTGTTGTTTTTTCTTTTTCGGAGGTGGTCTTGTGTGGACCAGAAGATCTTTTATATTGCTGCTCCTTTTGTTTGCAAATCTTGGTTTTGACCAGGTCAGGGTGTTGGATGTTATAATCCTCCCTGTACTTTCTCCAGTACCACCCACCGGATGTCTCTCGGGGTGTGTTTGAACTCTTGGAAGTGTTGCACCAGTTTCGTGGTCAGTTTACCTGTACGTAAAGTGCTCAGATGTGCCTGTATTCTAATCTTTACCTTGCGTGACGTCAGACCTATATAATGTAGGTCACATGGGCAGGTAAGCCTATATAAAACGTTAGAGGTGTTTTCAGTTGCTGTATTTGTTCAAGTGACAGATTTTATTCCCTGCCAGCGTCCCACTTTTGGTAGCTGCAGTTAGCTCACACACAGAACACCCCCCACACGGATAGTGTCCATGTGGTAAGTTGGTCTCATGTGTTCCCTGTCTGGGTCGGGTGTGGACTAGGCGGTCTCTAAAGTTTCTTTTTCATTTCTTTGTGCACTATCACACTTCTTCTGTTTGGAGTGGTGGACGCTGATGATGAGAACCTAGGCAGCAAGCGAGTACCATCCTGCTAGCCTCCATGGTGTTACTCCCATGAGGCTCCACCATTCCTCTCTCACACTTTTTCTCTCCACTTTTCCTCTCCGCTCACTTCAAGTAATTCTTTGAGGGAAGGGAGGGTTGAATAGAGGAGGAATTAACTTGGAAAATAGCGCAACCGGTTTTAATGTATCTTTTTTGCAAAATGGTGACCCAGATCCAGTAAAGCGAGACGGTAAACTGATAGCCGTTGCCCTATCTACATAATGACAGTACCTGTAGTCAGGCCAGAAGATTTTCGTTAATGGAGGATAGCAAGGCATTCCCGTAATCTATCCGGCTGACAATGAGACCTTGTACTAAAGGCATGCGCGACGAAAGGGGAATCCATTTAAAAATTTTCTTCAGACTGCGCATGAGGCCGAAGCTGGTGTGCACTACTTTGTTGATATGTTCAGCCATGGACAACCTGTTGTCGACTATTACCCCAAGATTCCTAACTGAGGATTTGGGAGAGGGACAGGGTCCTAGTGTTGTTGGCCACCATTCTTTTGTCCAAATCTTGTCAGCCTTTCCGAAAAGCACGATCTCAGTTTTGCTAGCATTTAGCATCAGGAAGTTGTTGGTCATCCAGTTATGGATTTCAATCATGCAAGTTTTGAACCTCCGTTTGGTTTTGTCTGGATCCTGGTCAATGGTGATCAGTAATTGTGTGTCGTCAGCGTAGGACACGGTTCCAAAACCGTGGGCTCTGATCACTTTAGCCAGGGGAGATACATATAAGTTGAAGAGCGTAGGGCTCAATATTGACCCCTGAGGTACACCCTTATCATTATCCAAATAGCTGGAGGAATATGTTCCTACTTGGACCTTTGAACATCTGTTGGTTAGATAGCTTTTAATCCAGAGTAGCGCAGGGCCCTCGACACCAATCTCGGCAAGACGTTCTAGGAGAATGAGATGCGAGATGGTGTCGAAGGCTGCGGACAGGTCAAGCAAGACCAATATGGCAGACTGTCCTGAGTCTAGAGTCATTCTGACATTGTCAACAATTTCGAGCAAGGCAGTCTTGGTGCTATGGAATGCCCTGAATCCCGATTGGGAGGGGTCCAGAAGTCTATTTGTCTCCAAGTAGGTTACAAGTTGTTTGTTTATCAATGATTCCATGACTTTTCCGAATAGGGGCAGAAGAGAGATAGGGTGATAGTTTGAGAGTTGTTTAGAGTCGGCCGAAGGTTTCTTTAAAATTGTTCTTATTGTGGCCTCCTTCCAGTGCAGGGGAACAGAAGCGTGAGATAGAGAGAGATTGAGGGTTTTAGTTAGACCAGAAATCAGGGCAGGAGATATTTTTACTAGAATTTGGGAGGAGGCTGGGTCCCCAGGGGATCCTGACTTGATTTTGTGCAAAGTTGATTCTACATCTGTTTCAGAGAAAGGAGAAAATTCTCTGAGTACATTGATTTGGTTTTTGGGGTCACTATCGCTTTTATTAAGCGGAGGTGTGGTCTGAAGGGAAGTAGTTGGTTGGGGAAAAAGTTTGTAGATGTCATTAATTTTTTCGTGGAAATACGATGATACAGAGTTAACCCACTCTTGTGATTCATTGGATGACTGCTGGCAGGCAGGGGGGTTAGTGAATTCTTTAACAATTTTACATAGCTCTCTCTGTGAGTTTGCTGCTTGGGTTATCCTGTTGCCTAAGTACACTTTTTTAGCCATAGCAATTTCTTTCATATAGGACCTATGAGCTGTTTTATAATGTCTGTCAGTTTGGACTTTGGTTTGCCGCCATTTCCTTTCTGCTATCCTGACAGAAAGTTTGATCTTTTCCAGGTTTGGAGTAAACCACGGAGAGTTTTTGGTGGGAGGCCTGGATACTCTTATTGGGGCGATTAGATCTAAGGTCGAGGAGATCGCGAGTTCAAGATCGATAGCTGCTTTATTAGGATCAGTGATATTAGTGATGACAGGGGGAGAGATGTGGGCGGCAAAGGAGTTCAAATTTATCTTATTCCAAGGTCTGCTCAGTTTTACTTGATTGCTTTTTTGGGGTTTTATATAGGTGCCACTATGTGAAATTTGATAACATAGTGATCAGTCCAGAGTACTGGAAGTATTTAACTGATTTCTACTTTAGAGGAGTTAGTACACAGTAGATCCAATGAATGACCAGCAGTATGAGTAGGGCCTGTGGGTAGTATGCTTAGTCCTAAAGAGTTAATATTGCTGATGAGATCACTGGTATGGGGGTCTAGGATTAGTTCCATATGATAATTAAAATCCCTAGTAGTAGAAAGGTACCTGAGGCCAGGGCATGAGGAGCTATCGCTTCCACGAGTGTATTTACAAAATGGGATTTTGCACCAGGGGGTCTATAAATGAGAGCAACCTTCCATGACTCCTTGTTCCCAATCGTCATGGTAGAGATGCACATCTCACCCCAATTCTCTAAGTAAGAGTTGTTGATATGGAGCTTGATAAATGATTTATAGATAATTGCGGTACCCCCTCCTTTTTTGCCAGATCGATCGAGTCTATGAATTTTATACTCATGGGGTAAGGCTATAGAGATGTCAAGGATGGAGGACTCTTGCAGCCAGGTTGCAGTAACGAATAGTAGATCTGGATTTTCAGTATCAAGTAACGACCATATTTCTAGGGCGTGCTTGGAGAGGGACCGAGCATTGCAGTACATGCATACTAAATTTGTCCGGGGTTGGGGACCAAGCTTGCTTATGTTATGTTTTATGCTGTTGGCAGTTTTTACACTAACCGGGATGCAGGTGCTGAGCTGTTGGGGAATGGCATTATCCTGAATAGAACGAGAGGCTACGTTTAGGGAGTAGAGCTCCTGACTGGTGTATCGAATAATGCCCATTGGTAGTCACAGGGGGGTTAGAGGGGCAAAAGAAAAATTAACAGGGTACCTGGCGTCTGGCGTCGACCCGGCACACTCACTAATGAAGAGGAAGTGTGCGGGACCGCAGCTGTGATGCAGTGGGCCTAGAGCGCTAACCCTGTTTGTTCCAGGAAATTAGGAAGCCTGGTAAAAGATGGTGTTTAGCCCCTCCACACAATCGGCACAAGCCGCGGCGGACCAGGGGGACACCAGAAGTACAAGTAAGTACAGTCAAGTTTTTAACCACATTGGTGCTAAGGCAATTCCGACCTGGTGCTGATATTTTCTAATTCCCATTGTTCATGACAAGGTCAGCTCGTCATTAGCACAGCTCCAGTGTACTGCATGACGAGCTGACCTTGTCATGAGCATGGAAGGGGTTAAAATCAGCGTGCAAAGTACAAACGGTTAAAATCTCTGGCAGAAGGCTGCCTGACCTGGATTATGTTCTGGGATGACGGTTTCTGCAGCGCGCATCCGCTCGGCACACTCACTAATGAAGAGGAAGTGGGCGGGACCGCAGCTGTGATGCAGTGGGCCTAGAGCGCTAACCCTGTTTGTTCCAGGAAATGAGGAAGCCTGGTAAAAGATGGTGTTTAGCCCCTCCGCACAATCGGCACAAGCCGTGGCGGACCAGGGGGACACCAGAAGTACAAGTAAGTACAGTCAAGTTTTTAAAATCAGCGTGCAAAGTACAAACTATTAAAATCTCTGGTAGAAGGCTGCCTGACCTGGATTGTGTGCTGGGATGACGGTTTCTACAAATAATTATAACGTCCCTGAAACCTGTGGGGTTTTTTGTGAATTTTTGCCAATATCTTTGGCGCCGTTTGACCAATCTTCGCCAAATGTTCAAAACTAATGGGACACTCGGGTCAGCTCCTGTCTGGAAAGTTTCGGGGTGATTCGTCAAGTCGGGCCGAGATAAAAGGGGCTCCCAAAACATGTTTTCTCCATTTCAATTTCTATAGGAAACATTTGTTGCGGTTGCAGCCAGAACAGCTAAACGGAAATACACCAAATTTGTCCAGACTGCACTATTTGCTTCAAATGGTGTAAATCCGTTAAGTAGTTTTTTAAATATTAAATGAAAAGGAAGTTTATATATCTGGGCGGAGCCTCACCACACATCTCATCGTGAGATCTGATTGGCTGTCAGCACTTCATCCAAGAAGTGTTGGCAGCCATCTTGGGACCAATATACATGATAGCACCCCATTAAAATGCATTTTAGTGAATGGAAGGTTTTGAGGGTCACCAAAAGGAGAACGTATAAAGAGTGATAACAGACTTTAGTTATATTATAAACCATTTGTTGATGGTATCATAATAATTTTATACTTGTGGTGTGTTCTAAGGTTATTTCACCCTGGGAAAAAGCCTTCTACTGTTATATCATGAATCATGTTTGAGAGAAAACTATTTTCTCATGCTTTTCCCGAAGAGGTTTGGAAGGTGCTCTAGAAGCTAAAATGAGAGCATATTTTCTGAAAATTCACATTATCTTTCTCAGTCATGTGAGAATGAAGTCTGACATTCTCATAAAAACATGTACATCCAACAAGGGCAGAGACTGTCAGTATATTACCTTGTGTTCTACTGCAGCTTCCCAGAGTGTTCTAAAGAAAAACTAGGGCAGTCTTTCTTATGACAAAAGTATGGCACACCTGAAGCCATCTTGATTGGAATAAACGGGTAACACTTAAAACATTTAATTTAAAAAGGAACAAAATGAGGGGGTTCATTCCTCTTCTATTTCATTAAAAAAGTCTGGCATGCAGACTGAAACATGCACTTTCAATACCAGCAGCAGACTTCCAGTTAACTCCCTGGTGAGCAGTATCTTAACCACAGTGATCTAATGCAACTAGAGTGCTAGTATTGTGAATGTATGGCAAATGTATGACACATCTAAATGCCTTCTTGATGGAATCAAAGTATAAAACTGAAAACATTTCCAACTGAGGAGACTGCAGTAAATGAGGAAATTAGGACACTTCATAACAAGTAGGTCTCCGAAGATGGCCACCAGAGAAAAAAGAGCTCAAATGTAGCACAAATATCACCCAGATGTAGCCCATGTGTAGCCCAATGACAGAAGTATGCAAAACACTTTTTACTTTTTTTTTTTTTTTGCAGTTTTATATAGTGCAGACTGGTCAGGTATTGGAGCGTTGCATCTCACTTGGACCCCTTATTGAGTATTCTGTATGAAGTACTTGAGATTGATCTTGTAAAACATTGAACTTTACTATTCTGTTAAACTGAAGTTGCTCTGAGCCGGGCTTTGTAACACCTGTTTTTACCTACTGATTTTAATTAATTCTCATTGTATTGTATTAAGAAAGAGGATTTATAGTTTTATGTACAATTTTATGATCTATGTTTCTAAATCAGATCGAAGCAAGTTTATTGAATTGAATTAATGGCTCCCAAGATGGCCAGCAAAGAAAAAGGAGCCCAAATGTAGCACAAATATCACCCAGATGTAGCTCACATATAGCCCAATGACAAAAGTGTGGAAAACACTTTTTATTTTTTGTTTTTTTGCAGTTTTATATAGTGCAGACTGGTCAGGTATTGGAGTGCTTCCCCTGAGCATTAGTTACATCACGCAAGGACAAATGAATTTTAGTTGTGGGCATGGGGAGATTAAGTGATTTACAATGCCAATAGCCGTAACTTTTGCGAATGCGAGAGCAATTACATTCCAAATGCTTCTTTAACTAGTAGTCACGTTTGCGGAGTAGTGGAGAAAGGGGTCTGGACCTCCAACCAGCGCTCAGGAATTCCGCTGCGCAGGACTTACAGGAGGTACCAGGAAGGCTTCTTGTCCCTCAGGAGTAAAGTGGACTTCATCCTCCAACCAGTAGTGTGCCAGGAGGCGCGTTTGCAGAGTGATGGAGAAAAGGAGCGCGGCCTCTAAAGACTTTTTAGCAATCCCACTGTATGGGACTTACTGGAGGTAACAGGAGGGGTAGTTGGCCCCCCAAGGACATTCTTGGGGGCCAACTACCCCTTCTATTAACTCCAGTAAGTCCCACACAGCAGGATTGCTAAGTACTTGTAGCAGGCCACGCCCCCTTTGACCACCACTCTGCAAATGTGCTCCGTGGCACATTCTTGGTTGGGTATTGAAGTCCCGTTTGCTGCTGGGGGTCCTTGCTGAGAGGTAGACAGAGACCACGCCCCACCTTTCTCCAGCACTCTGCAAACACGCCTCTTGGTTGGGGGATGAAGTTCCCTTGCCTCCTGAAGGTCCCTGGGAGCCAACTAGTCCTCCTGTTATCTCTAGTAAGCACCATACAGTGGGATTACTGAAATGTGGTCTGAGGCCACACACCCTTTTTACACTACTCTGCAAATGCAGCTCCTGGTGCAATGCTGCTTGGGGGATGAAGACTACTTCAGTTCTGAGGTCCTCAGGACACAAAGGGGCCTCATCTCCCCACCAGCAGTGTGCCAAGAGGCGCATTTGCAGAGTGGTGTCATAAAGGGGCATGGCCTCAGACCACCTCTCAGCAATCCCATTGTGTGGGGCTTACTGGAGGTACCTGGTGGGTTAGTTGGCCCCTAAGGACCTTAAGATTCTAGGGGACTTAATCCCCCAACCCAGAATATGCCAGGAGGCGCGTTTGCTGAGTGGTGCAGGGATGGTGCGGGGTCTCTGGCGGGATGCCAGCTTCTCTTGCAATATCCAATGCAAGGCCGGCTTTCCAGGAAAGCTTGCAAATAAACAAGTGTGCTGCCATATTCCATACATCAAGGTGTTTATGTGCATGTCATGTCTGTCATTTATTTTAAGCCCATAAGACATGAGTGTGCAAGAGGACCAGTTCACATTTACAAAAGGTATTTCACAAAGTGCGAACCCACGTCGCCACATTTATTTTGGTCTGTTTGAGCTAGAGAAATTTTCTTTTAGTCTGCAGATTATGCAGCAGATGATGGATTGAGTGGTAAATGTGGCAACATCCATATTTATGTGGAAAAAGCCGGCCCATGAAATCACATAATTCCAGTGACCCTGGTGTTAGGGAAAGCTGCAGCACGGGCATGAGGCCGCGGAGCTCTCATGCTGCTTTGGCATCAATGCAGGCTGTCTCTTAGGTACATTGCGAACAACAGAACTGCGGCTGACCCTTGGTTCAGCACCTCAATCCCTGTTCAATACGTGTAAATGTTCTGTGCACAACTCTTCCGAAGTCTGCTGCAGTTGGGCTCCACTGGAATCCAGACAAGAGATTTTGAGAAAATGGAAGGTGTACCAGGAAAAGATTCCAAACACTACTAAGAGAGTCCTTTAAGTTTCTTTTTATTCTCTTGGACACCTTCTCGGGTAGATTTACAGCGGAACAGCGTCCTTTCTCTTCTGCCCCCTCACTTCCTCATCCTTCTGCCCTCCTTCCCTCCCTCGCCCTCCTCTGCTCCCTTCTGCCCCCTTCCCTCCCTCGCCCTCCACTCCTCCCTTCTGCCCTCCCTTACCCTAGCACTCCCTGCAATTAGCCGAGGGAGGTGTTCACTGCTCACATACATTACAGGAGCCTTCCTTTGAAGGGCCCTTATCTACGGCTTACATTGGGGTCGGGGTCAGGTCCGGGGAAGATAGGGGTGCTGGGGGTGGCTGAGGAGGCCCCAGTGACTAACGAGCAACCCCGGATGCCCCGGCCACCTCCTCAGGGTAGGGAACTTGTACTGCTGGGTGCAGCCTCTGAACTGGGAAAGCGGGTTCAAGTCTCTTCAACATCCTGTGATTCTGGGCAAGACTCTTAATCTCCCCATGGCTCAAACAAGCAGTAAGTAACCCAGTGGCGTAACGAAACTTGAGAGGCCCCCCCTGCAAACTACATGGAGGGAGCACCCCTCCCATCCTCCGTGCCATTCTAGAGCACTCAGGCCAGCGACCCGCCATACTGCAGGGGATGCGGGACTATTGTTACACTACTGTCACCAATCCAGCCATTATAAGTAACACTGGATGGTGGAGTTAAAGGTTGGGCTTAGTCTGCCAGCAGGCTATCATAGGTGTTGGTCCATTCATTACAGGGTCCCTACCATCAGTACGCCGGGGACGTTTGGCCAATTTTAGGTGGGTTTCCTGATGCAGACTCCTGTCATGATATACAACATCGGGCCCGCTCATCGTTCAGTTTTGACAAAAGTGCATCCACTGCTCCTTCTCGTTTCCGTTTTAAAACATTAGACAAAGCGACAATGCAGTATTTCAAAAGCAGATGTAACTACAAAGAGCAAATTTTGATAATACATTTTTATTAGTAGACAATAGCAATCGTAAGAGGCATTGCATAGCTTCATACACACTGTGACCCCATTTCCACAGTCTCTCGCTCGCTCTCTCTCTCTCTCTCTCTCTCTCTCTCTCTCTCTCTCTCAGTGAGTCAGTCTCTCTCTCTCAGTCAGTCAGTCTCTCTCTCTCTCTGTCATTCAGTCTCTCTCAGTCAGTCAGTCAGTCAGTCTCTCAGTCTCGATCGCTCTCTGTCAGTCTGTCAGTCATTCGGTCTCTCTCTCTCTCTCTCTCTCAGTCTCTCTATCGCTCTGTCAGTTAGTCAGTCAGTCTCTCTCAGTCAGTCAGTCTCTCTCTCTCTGTCAGTTTCTCAGCCAGTCAGTCTCTCCGTCAGTCAGTATTCAGTCTCTGAGTCAGTCAGTCTTTACTCTCTCTCCACTCTATCTCTTTCTCTCCATTCTCTCTCTCAACTCTGTCCACTCTCTCTCCACTGTCTCTCTCTCCACTCTATCTCCACTGTCTCTCTCTCCACTGTGTCTCCCTCCACTGTCTCTCTCCCCACTGTCTCTCTCTCCACTGTCTCTCCACTCTCTCATTATCTGTATTCTCTCTCCACTGTCTCTCTCTCCACTGTCTCTCTCTCTCCACTGTCTCTCTCTCCACTGTCTCTCTCTCCACTGTCTCTCTCCACTATCTCTCCATTGTCTCTCACTCTCTCTCCACTCTCTCTCTCTACTCTCCCTTCTCGCTCTCTACTCTCTCTCCACTCTCTCTGCTCTCTCTCCATTCACTCTACTCTCTCTCTACTCTCTCTGCACTCTCTCTCCACTCTCTCTCCACTCTCTCTCCTCTCTCTCTCCACTCTCTCTCTCTCCACTCTCTCTCTCTCTCCACTCTCTCTCTCTACTCTCTCTCTCTCTCCACTCTCTCTCTCTCTCCACTGTCTCTCTCTCCACTGTCTCTCTCTTTACTGTATCTCTCTCCACTGTCTCTCCACTGTCTTTCCACTGTCTCTCACTCTCTCTAGTGTCCCTCCACTCTCCCTCCACTCTCTCTCTACTCTCTCTCTCCCTTCTCTCTCTCTACTCTCCCTTCTCTCTCTACTCTCTCTCCAGTCTCTCCACACTCTCTCCACTCTCTCTACTCTCTCTCTCTCTCTCTCCACTCTCTCTCTCTCCACTCTCTGTCTCTCTCCACTATCTTTTTCTCCACTCTCTTTCTCCCCACTCTTTCTCCACTCTCTCTCCACTCTCTCTCCACTCTCTCTCTCCTCTCTCCACTCTCTCTCTCCACTCTCTCTTGCCATTCTCTCTCTCTCTACACTCTCTCCACTCTCTCTCCACTCTCTCTCTCCACTCTCTATCCACTCTCTCTCTCTTCTCTCTCTCCACTCTCTCTCTCCACTCTCTCTCTCCACTCTTTCTCTCCACTCTCTCTCTCCACTCTTTCTCTCCACTCTCTCTCTCTCTCTCCACTCCCTCTCCTCTCTCCTCTCTCTCCACTCGATCTCTCTCCACTCTCTCTCCACTCGATCTCTCTCCACTCGATCTCTCTCCCCTCTCTCTCCACTCTCCCCCCACACTCTCTCTCCACACTCTCTCTCCACACTCTCGCTCTCCACTCTCTATCCACTCTATCTCTCCACTCTCTCTGTCCACTCTCTGTCCACTCTCTCTACTCTCTCTACTCTCTCTCCACTCTCCCTCCACTCTCTCTCCACTCTCTCCCCACTCTCTCTCTCTCTTCACTCTCTCTCTCTCCACTCTCTCTCTCTCCACTCTCTCCACTCTCGTTCTCCACTCTCTCTCTACTGTCTCTCTCTCCACTCTCTCTCCACTCTCTTTCTCTACTCTCTCTCTCTCTCTACTCTCTCTCTCTCTCTCTACTCTCTCTCTCTACTCTCTCTCTCTCTCTCTCTCTCTCTCTCCACTGTCACTCTCCACTCTCTCTCCACTCTCTCTCTTGCTCCACTCTCTCTCTTGCTCCACTCTCTCTCACTCCACTCTCCCTCACTCCACTCAACTCCCTCTCACTCCACTCCCTCTCACTCCACTCTCTCTCTCACTCCACTCTCTCTCTCACTCCACTCTCTCTCTCACTCCACTCTCTCTCCACTCTCCCTCACAAAGTAGTGTGCGTTGCCATGGGCGTCCGCAGATATTTTTCCAGGGGGGGGGGCACATTTATAACTTCATCAACATACCCCTTGCACTCTTCTCCCCTCTGCCTTGCACCCTTCTCGCCTTCCCCCTTGCACCCTTCTTGCCTTCCCCCTTGCACCCTTCTCCCCCCCTTGCATCCTTCTCCTCTCCCCCTTGCATCCTTCTCCCCCTCCCCCTCCCCCTTGCATCCTTCTCTCCCTCTGCCTTGCACCCTTTCCCCCCTCCGCCTTGCACCCTTTTCTACCTTGCACCATTCTACCCTCTGCCTTGCACCCTTCTCCCCTCTCCCTTGCACCCTTCTCCCCTCTGCCTTGCACCCTTCTCCCCTCTGCCTTGTACCCTTCTCCCCTCCGCCTTGCACCCTTCTCCCCCCGCCGTGCACGCTTCTCCCCCTCTGCCTTGCACCCTTCTCCCCCTCCGCCTTGTACCATTCTCCACCTCCACCTTGCATCCTTCTCCCCCTCCGCCTTGCACCCTTCTCCCCCTCCACCTTGCACCCTTCTCTACCTTGCACCCTTCTCCCCTCTGCCTTACACCCTTCTCCCCTCTGCCTTGCACCCTTCTCCACTCCGCCTTGCATCCTTCTCCACTCCGCCTTGCACCCTTCTCCACTCCGCCTTGCACCCTTCTCCACTCCGCCTTGCACCCTTCTCTCTGCCTTGCACCCTTCTCCCCTCCGCCTTGCACTCTTTTCCCCTCCCCCTTGCACTCTTCTCCCCTCTGCCTTGCACCCTTCTCCTCTCTGCCTTGCACCCTTCTCCTCTCTACCTTGCACCCTTCTCTCTACCTTGCACCCTTCTCCCCTCTGCCTTGCACCCTTCTCCTCTCTGCCTTGCACCCTTCTCCCCTCTGTCTTGCACCCTTAGCCCCTCTGCCTTGCACCCTTCTCCCCTCTGCCTTGCACCCTTCTCCCCTCTGCCTTGCACCCTTCTCCTCTCTGCCTTGCACCCTTCTCCCCTCCTGAGCAGTGCTCTGTGCTGCCTCCTGCTCTCTCTCCCAGTCCTTTTCAGGGTCCTGAGCAGTGTTCTGTGCTGCCTCCTGCTTTCTGGGGCCCCCACTCCCCGTCCTTGTCAGGGTCCTGAGCAGTGCTCTGCGCTGCCTCCTGCTCTTTCTCTGGGGCCCCCACCCCCATCTTTGTCAGGGTCCTGAGCAGTGCTCTGTGCTGCCTCCTGCTCTCTGGCCCCCGTCCTTGTCAGGGTCCCGAGCAGTGCTCTGTGCTGCCTCCTGCTCTCTCTCTGGGGCCCCCACGCCCGTCCTTGTCAGGGTCCCGAGCAGTGCTCTGTGCTGCCTCCTCTCTCTCTGGGGCCCCCCGTCCTTGTCAGGGTACTGAGCAGTGCTCTGTGCTGCCTCCTCTCTCTCTGGGGCCCCCAGCCCCCGTCCTTGTCAGGGTCCAGAGCAGTGCTCTGTACTGCCTCCTCTCTCTCTGGGGCACCCCAGCCCCCCGTTCTTGTCAGGGTCCTGAGCAGTGCTCTGTGCTGCCTCCTCTCTCTCTGGGGCCCCCAGCCCCCGTCCTTCTCAGGGTCCTGAGCAGTGCTCTGTGCTGCCTCCACTCTCTCTGGGCCCCCACCCCCGTACTTGTCAGGGTCCTGAGCAGTGCTCTGTGCTGCCTCCTGCTCTCTGGGACCCCCAGCCCCCCGTCCTTGTCAGGGTCCTGAGCAGTGCTCTGTGCTGCCTCTTTTCTATCTGGGGCCCCCAGCCCCCATCCTTGTCAGGGTCCCGAGCAGTGCTCTGTGCTGCCTCCTCTCTCTCTGGGGCCCCCAGCCCCCGTCCTTCTCAGGGTCCTGAGCAGTGCTCTGTGCTGCCTCCACTCTCTCTGGGCCCCCACCCCCGTCCTTGTCACGGTCCTGAGCAGTGCTCTGTGCTGCCTCCTGCTCTCTGGGGCCCCCAGCCCCCCGTCCTTGTCAGGGTCCTGAGCAGTGCTCTGTGCTGCCTCCTTTCTATCTGGGGCCCCCAGCCCCCATCCTTGTCAGGGTCCCGAGCAGTGCTCTGTGCTGCCTCCTCTCTCTCTGGGCCCCCCCTCCTTGTCAGGGTCCCGAGCAGTGCTCTGTGCTGCCTCCTGCTCTCTAGGGCCCCCACCCCCCTCTTTCCGGGTCTCGCCCACTCTGACTGAAGAGTAACAATGTCAGTTGAAACATTGTTTCTCTTCAGTCAGCGGGAGGGGGTGAGGGGCTCCGAGCTAGCTGCAGACAGACTGCACCTGCTTTGGAGGGAGAGAGGCTTGCTTTAGTGCAAGCCTCTCTCACAGCTCTCAAAAGAGCTGAGGGGGGCCGGGCCCCCTTTATTTACTGAAGTGAGTGGGGCCCCCCCCGCACCGCGGGGGCATTTGTTACGCCCCTGGAGTGACCTTGTGTAATGGAACTGGCCCTTGTGGGAAGCGCTTCAATACCTTCAGGGCCAGTTTGCGCTATGTAAAACTATTTTTTTTAAGCTCCAGGGGGAAGCCTATAGCTTAATTCGAGGAGAGTGGCACCAACTGAAGTTTACAGCTCCATCAATGAATGAATTACAGCTCCGCCTGTGGCTCAGAACTCCAGCCAGGACATGCAGCTCAACCCAGGGCTCACTGCAGCTCCCCTTGGGCTTAGAGAACCTTCTGAGCCTACAGCTTCACCCAGGGCTCACCACAGCTCCACTCGGGCTAAAAGCTCCATCTAAGACCTGCAGCTTCAGCCAGGGCTCACTACAACTCCCCTCTGGCTTAGAGATCCATCTGGGCCTGCAGCTTCACCTAGGGCTCACTATAGCTCCACTCTGGCTTAGAGATCCCTCTAGGCCTACAGTTTCATCCATGGCTCACCACAGCTCCAGTCGTGGCTTAGAGCTCCACCCAGGCCATGTGGCTTCAACGAGAGCTATCCACTCAGGACTTGCAGATCTATCCGGGGTGTACAGCTCCTTTTAGTGCTCACCACAGTTCCACCTGAGTCTTGCAGCTTCACCCAGTGCTCACCACAGCTCTACTTAGGGCTTAGAGCTTCACCCGGGAGATGTAGCTTAATCGAGAGCTCACAACTGCTTCTCTCACGTCTTAGAGCACTATCCGAGGGCTGCAGCTCTCTTCAGCGCTCGCCACAGCTTGACCCAGGGCATAGAGTAATAATAATAATAACCAAAGCCCACTACAGCTCCCTTTGGTGCCTACAGCTCCACTCAGAACCTGTGCCTCCAACCAAGGCCTGCAGCTCTGATCCAGCGCATACTGCTCAACCTAATGCCCGCCACAGCACCACCTGAAGCCCACAGCTTCTCTAACTGCCCTCAGCATACCGCACTCCCCTCCACCTATCCAGGATCTGCAGCTTATTGACTCAGCACTTACAGCTCCATACATTCAATTTACATAGCTCCATCCAGTGGTCAGAGCCCACAGGTCCACCCATTGCCTACAGCTTCACCCAGCGCCCACGCACTTTGTCAAGAGCTGCGGGCATCTGTGGCGTAATATATATATATATATATATATATATATATATATATATATATATATATATATATATATATATATATGCAAAGTTCCAAATACGACTCCCGCAGACTCTCACCGCTTGCCGTAACATGGACACGGACCCAAGGTATGTGCTTCAAAGTTCTTTAATTCCTGCTGTGTCAAGACGCGTTTCGCAGCAACAGCCACTTGTTCACTCGACAATCAGTGCTGACGTGAAAGTGCTTTTTAAAGTGCTAGTGTGTAAAATTTTGAATAGCCACGTGACTGAGAAAGTAATGAAGCTAGAAGGCATACTCGCCCCAAATACAGCTCATATAGATTGCGATAGTTTAAACTCTTGTAAGTTAAAATGCATAAAAACCCCTAACATGTCATAGCTAAAAAATGACAAATGCATATAATTTTTTATGTACAATGTATCACTCATGGGCGAATAAGAAATCATTATTCTCCATGAAACCATAATGACCTGTCACGTGGACCAAAAAAGTGCATAAATAAGTGCATCCATGTGCAAATAGCTGCAAAGTGCAAAATTGATCATTTCTTTTAAAGCAAACCCACTACTGCTGACAACCAGACTAGAATAAGTATCAACATTGAAAATTCATGTCATCGCTGTAAAATACGTTATACAGTTGTATGGATACCAAATTCTTCATACATTACTGTGCTTTCAATTCTTGGTAAAATACTTCTAAGATACATCAAATTCAAATATAAATTTCAAGTGTAGTGGGACTACATGTTTAGAATTATATAAGCTCACATATTCTATACTGGTCAATTCATATGATCATGCAACCTATTTTGTTAATCTCTAAACTGTAAGAGTAAATCGTTACATAAATAAATAAATAGCTAAATATAAATGTACTGTACAAATGTGTGCTGGATAACCTGACAATGCACATGAATTAAGAGGCAATCTAAAAAAATTGTCTGGGTGATTGCCTTCATCCTACAGTCAAAATACTTAGCAAAATTACTTGATACAGTCCAATACATATGTATAAATAGAAATATATAAATACTACAATAAATATAAATATATATAAAATGATCAGATGAAATTCTACACATATAATGACTGCTAAGAGTGTACAGGGTTAGTACTACCTTAAGGATAAGTTCAAGTGCTGTCTCTTAATGTTCTATAATGATAGATACAAAAATATATACTTCAGAAGAGACGTTTGTGTTTAAGGAAAATAATCTGCCGTAGATAAAAACATAGCTGCACTGAAGAGAGTAATACATACCAATAAATACTCTGTGGATAACCAGTTCTATTAGACTCAAATTAAATAGAATATATAGCTCAAAAGGGTTCAAAAGAGTGTTATTATAGACATGTATACAAATCTTCCGTGACGTTAAGTCCATTAGGTTGTTTGGTGTCCAGTTGCAAGATGTACCAGGTCTCTAACCTCCTAAGTTTACTTACTCTATCTCTATCAGTGATGTCATTGACCATGTCATGAATGATGTAATATGTGACATCATCAGCAGTGGATTGCAGGCGCGCAAGGTATAGTTAGCACAACTAACTATAACGGAGGAATTTCAATGGTTTTGTATGAGTGAAATGTCCAGCTAACTATAACACCCCAGAAACCTATGGTTTGTTCAGTGAATTTCTATGGGTTTTTAAAAGCTAATTCCTAACTATAACATACCTGAAACCTATGGTTTTTTCAGTGAATTTCAAAGGTTTTTTAAATGCTAATTTCTAATTATAATGTTCATTAAGCATATCTGTTTTTTCTGTCTTTTTTAATTATCATGCCATTCTCAACCTAGTAAAAACTGCAAATACCACTCTTCCATTGATTCCTTCCGCCAACTAAATCTCCACAAACCAGAACTAAGCATGGGCGTAAAATCCGCTCCGCTCGCGGATTTTTCGGATTTTCGGCAAATCCGCAATCCGCGAACGCTCGCGAATTTGTCGAAAATCCGTGAATCCGCTCGCGGCGGATTTTTTGCTTGGTTGCGGCGCGCGGTGTGGTGCACGGCGTTCACTTTCCGTCATTTTAGCGTTTGCCGAGTTGTTTTTCTTTGCGAGTGACGCGCCATTTTAGATCTTGCTGCGTGTTCCCGCGGGAGTTTGTCGCCCGCGAATACGTACTCGCGGCTTGCCACCTTGCACAGCACACCTCGCGAGAGTTCGCAATTGCGAACATGTAGTTGCGGCGGAAAGGAACAATCTCGCACTTGCGAAATAGAGATTTTGCAATTTCGCACAAGAAAATCACCAGCAAACAGGATAAACCTTCAGAAAATTATGATTTTTATCAGAATCACTCCTCAGGTTGACATTTGCATGGCCTTTTTTTTTGCAAGGAGTCCATTTTGGGGGGGGGGGGGGAGGAAGGAAGTGCCCCACAGTCTCCAACTTCCTGTTCCTGTCCAGCAGGCTCCTCCCAGTGCTTTGTCCATCTCCTGGTCACTTTCATTTGGATCTGGAGCTGGAAGGATTACTTTTTGTGGGTGCTGCTGGATATTTGGATTTGAGGCCTTTTTGACTGTCTTTGGATCACTTTTGGATTAGAAATCAACTTTCACAAGTAAGTTTGTTTGGGGCATTACAGTTGCTGCAAGTACAATTTTGGAACTTTTTCAGAAAATTAAATAAATTATATTGTGGGTAGCCACAGTATCCAGTAGGACCAGGGTTGGTTATGGGTGCATGATACAACTGTTTTGTTGAATTTAAACACCATTGAGGCCATGGATGGGCTGGGATTGTGCAGATTTTATTGTTTTTTGTCGTTTTTTTGGGCCTGCTGGTGTGGCCCTTTGCCCAGGGGTGGTGAGTGTTGCATGGGCCTAGTCTTTCTGTGGGGTGTCTTCTTGAATTTAAACATAATTGAGGCCATGGATGGGCTGGGATTGTGCTTATTTTATTGTTTTTTGTCGTTTTTGGGGGGCTGCTGGTGTGGCCTTTTGCTTGCCCAGGGGTGGTGGTGGTGCATGGACTGAGTGTGCCTGTGGTGTTGTCTCACTCTCTTTGATGTAAACATCATGGATGGCATTGGATTGTGGTGATTTCTGGCTGTTTTTCTGTTTTTTGGGGGTGTACTGTTGATGTGGTCTGGCCATGTGGGTGGTGGTGGTGGCCATCTTGAGTGCTGGCTGGTACAGGCAACATGTGCTTGGGGTGTAAGGGGGCCATTTTGAGGAGAGGCAGTGTCTGAGGCCTGCACTTATTTTGCCTACTTTTCATCCCTTATGCCCAGGGGTAGTGAGTGTTGCATGGGCCTAGTGTTTCTGAGGGGTGTCTTCTTGAATTTAAACACCATTGAGGCCATGGATGGGCTAGGATTGTGCAGATTTTATTGTTTTTTGTCGTTTTTTTGGGCCTGCTGGTGTGGCCCTTTGCCCAGGGGTGGTGAGTGTTGCATGGGCCTAGTCTTTCTGTGGGGTGTCTTCTTGAATTTAAACACCATTGAGGCCATGGATGGGCTGGGATTGTGCAGATTTTATTGTTTTTTGTCGTTTTTTTGGGCCTGCTGGTGTGGCCCTTTGCCCAGGGGTGGTGAGTGTTGCATGGGCCTAGTCTTTCTGTGGGGTGTCTTCTTGAATTTAAACATAATTGAGGCCATGGATGGGCTGGGATTGTGCTTATTTTATTGTTTTTTGTCGTTTTTGGGGGGCTGCTGGTGTGGCCTTTTGCTTGCCCAGGGGTGGTGGTGGTGCATGGACTGAGTGTGCCTGTGGTGTTGTCTCACTCTCTTTGATGTAAACATCATGGATGGCATTGGATTGTGGTGATTTCTGGCTGTTTTTCTGTTTTTTGGGGGTGTACTGTTGATGTGGACTGGCCATGTGGGTGGTGGTGGTGGCCATCTTGAGTGCTGGCTGGTACAGGCAACATGTGCTTGGGGTGTAAGGGGGCCATTTTGAGGAGAGGCAGTGTCTGAGGCCTGCACTTATTTTGCCTACTTTTCATCCCTTATGCCCAGGGGTAGTGAGTGTTGCATGGGCCTAGTGTTTCTGAGGGGTGTCTTCTTGAATTTAAACACCATTGAGGCCATGGATGGGCTGGGATTGTGCAGATTTTATTGTTTTTTGTCGTTTTTTTGGGCCTGCTGGTGTGGCCCTTTGCCCAGGGGTGGTGAGTGTTGCATGGGCCTAGTCTTTCTGTGGGGTGTCTTCTTGAATTTAAACACCATTGAGGCCATGGATGGGCTGGGATTGTGCAGATTTTATTGTTTTTTGTCGTTTTTTTGGGCCTGCTGGTGTGGCCCTTTGCCCAGGGGTGGTGAGTGTTGCATGGGCCTAGTCTTTCTGTGGGGTGTCTTCTTGAATTTAAACACCATTGAGGCCATGGATGGGCTGGGATTGTGCAGATTTTATTGTTTTTTGTCGTTTTTTTGGGCCTGCTGGTGTGGCCCTTTGCCCAGGGGTGGTGAGTGTTGCATGGGCCTAGTCTTTCTGTGGGGTGTCTTCTTGAATTTAAACATAATTGAGGCCATGGATGGGCTGGGATTGTGCTTATTTTATTGTTTTTTGTCGTTTTTGGGGGGCTGCTGGTGTGGCCTTTTGCTTGCCCAGGGGTGGTGGTGGTGCATGGACTGAGTGTGCCTGTGGTGTTGTCTCACTCTTTTTGATGTAAACATCATGGATGGCATTGGATTGTGGTGATTTCTGGCAGTTTTTCTGTTTTTTGGGGGTGTACTGTTGATGTGGACTGGCCATGTGGGTGGTGGTGGTGGCCATCTTGAGTGCTGGCTGGTACAGGCAACATGTGCTTGGGGTGTAAGGGGGCCATTTTGAGGAGAGGCAGTGTCTGATGCCTGCACTTATTTTGCCTACTTTTCATCCCTTATGCCCAGGGGTAGTGAGTGTTGCATGGGCCTAGTGTTTCTGAGGGGTGTCTTCTTGAATTTAAACACCATTGAGGTCATGGATGGACTGGGAATGTGCAGATTTTATTGGTTTTTGTCGTTTTTTTGGGCCTGCTGGTGTGGCCCTTTGCCCAGGGGTGGTGAGTGTTGCATGGGCCTAGTCTTTCTGTGGGGTGTCTTCTTGAATTTAAACACCATTGAGGCCATGGATGGGCTGGGATTGTGCAGATTTTATTGTTTTTTGTCGTTTTTTTGGGCCTGCTGGTGTGGCCCTTTGCCCAGGGGTGGTGAGTGTTGCATGGGCCTAGTCTTTCTGTGGGGTGTCTTCTTGAATTTAAACATAATTGAGGCCATGGATGGGCTGGGATTGTGCTTATTTTATTGTTTTTTGTCGTTTTTGGGGGGCTGCTGGTGTGGCCTTTTGCTTGCCCAGGGGTGGTGGTGGTGCATGGACTGAGTGTGCCTGTGGTGTTGTCTCACTCTCTTTGATGTAAACATCATGGATGGCATTGGATTGTGGTGATTTCTGGCTGTTTTTCTGTTTTTTGGGGGTGTACTGTTGATGTGGACTGGCCATGTGGGTGGTGGTGGTGGCCATCTTGAGTGCTGGCTGGTACAGGCAACATGTGCTTGGGGTGTAAGGGGGCCATTTTGAGGAGAGGCAGTGTCTGAGGCCTGCACTTATTTTGCCTACTTTTCATCCCTTATGCCCAGGGGTAGTGAGTGTTGCATACTTGCATGTCCCTAGTCTTTCTGTGGGGTGTCTTCAATGTAAACATCATGGATGGCATGGGATTGTGCTCATTTTTCTGTGTTTTGTCGATTTTTTGGGGTGTATAACTGAACTGATGTTCCTCTGTCTTCCATTGCTTTTAGGTGCACAAGAAGACTCAATAGAACCACCAGTGCCAGGAAGAAGTCCTGCAGCGGTGTGTGCAGCATAATGTCACGCGACGTCACGTCTGGACACAGAACCCTCTGCAACTCGTGCAACTGCTGCCTGCTGACCTGCTCTGAAGAAGATGGCCCCAAAAAAAGTAACCTGTAGCTCCTCTAGCAAGAAAGGTGCCAGTAAGGAGCAGAAGAAGCAAGTTACCAAGGACACTGGTGTGCCGCCCGCCCCTTTTTTTGTGAGTAAAAAAAAAAGTATGCCTGCAGCAGCTGCAGCGGGATCTGCTGGGGACCAAGCTGGCAGCAGCACCCCCGCTCCATTGGGCTCAGTGCCACCACCACCACCACGCCAACTTAAGTCCAAGCCCTTGAGTGCTGCAGAGGCAGCCAGTATACTTCTTCAATCACCATCGACCAGTGATGTTGGCTCATCGCAAGAAAGCAGCAGCAATGTCCCTCAATCAACACAGGTTGTTGTAGCTCATCTGACGAGTGTTGAACAACCACAGCGGCAACAACAATCACATGTGCAAGTACAAGCCCAAGTACATGTGGAAGGAGAGGCAGCGCAAGGAGATGCGCATGCAGAGGTGCATGGAGGGTCACAACAAGTGCCCACAATAGTTGTTCCTCCCGAAGTAGGGGCACATCAGGAAATCGACAATCAAGGCGAGGTATCATTTGAGGAAGCCACTCCTCCTGATGATCCTTCATTGTCTTCCACAACCCTAGCAAGGAAGAGATCAAGGGTGGTGTCTACATCCTCTTCAAGCACACCTCCTTCTGATGATACGGATCAAACTTGGGAACCAGCACCACAGCCGTCTGAGAGTGAGGCACACCATGATCCAACAAAGGTACTTAAGCGTAAAAGGAAGCTCGTCCAAAGTCTCAGACTTATGGAGTGTGATGAGGCTCAACAAGAAGTGGCGGATACTGCTGCTGATGAAGACTCTGCCAACGACGACCCAGTCATCATAAAGGTCACTGCAGCCCCAGCGGGCATGCAGCAAACAGACATTTTGACCCTAGCCCGAAGAGCTGCTGCGCGTGATGATGATGATGATGATGTTGTCGATGAGGAGGCAGTGGAAACACCACAATCATTGGAGTTAAGTAGTACACCAACTCGTCCCGCTTCCATATTTCTTTCTGGCAAGAAGAGACCTGCGTCAACCTCGACCTTAATTAGTGGCGGTGAAAGTGGAAAACGTACAAAAGTTGGCCAATCCAGATCCTCCACTTCATCTGGCATTAGCTTCATGACCACCACCACCACCAGTATCGCCGCCTCCTCCAGGTCCCACAGACACTTCAAGTCCCCAGTTTGGGACTTCTTTACTGTTTGTCCCAAAAATCCAAGGTTTGCCATTTGTACCCTTTGTAAGCTTGCAGTTAGTCGTGGTAAGCCAGGTAGCAACTATGGTACCGGCGGCCAGAGTGGTCATCTTGACAGAAAGCACGGTGTCCAATGGTTTGCGCACCTAGCTGCGATCAAGAAAGGCCAAAATCAAGGAAACGTTGATGTTTCATCTGATGTTGACGAGCAGGAAGAAGACGTGTCAAACACTTCCCTTACACCCAGTACCCCTCTCAGCAGCACACCCAATGTGAGGCACACTAAGAGTGTTGGAGCGAGTGAGACACCAACGCACAAAAGTTCACCAGCGAGCAAAATTGGGTCAACGAAGTCATTATCAGCCCGTAAATGCTTGGTCCAGGCCAACATTAGAACAATGCTTACTTCAGACGTGCCATATGAACGCAACCACCCACTGACGCGTCTGTATAACACTAAGCTGGCTAAAATGCTAGCTGTGGACCTTCTACCTTTTTCTTTTGTAGAAGCGGTAGGTTTTCTTGAATTAGTTGCAACGCTCTGCCCTAAATGGAAGGTTCCGAGCCGGTTCTATTTTGCCAGAGTTGCGGTTCCAGCACTACATGAAGATGTGCTGCAGGCGATTGGGGCAGCTTTGCAGAAGAGTGCTGTTCACACAATACATCTGACAACAGACATGTGGACCAGTGGCCCAGGCGATGATTACATGTGCATCACTGCACACTGGGTCTCTTTTTCAGGTGTTATAGCAAAGCTAAACGCAGGTGTTGACCCGGACCAAGTTTTCAAAGCTGCTCGGAAACATGCAACACTAGCCATGTTTGCCTTGGAGAAAAGTCACACAGCAGAAAACCTTTTGGAAGAGTTTGACAAAAAGGTGTTGTCAATGCTATCCCCCCTAAAACGCAAGATTGGTTATGTTTCCACGGATAATGGCGCCAATGTAGTTAAGGCCATGTCACAGGGTCACCATGTTAGAGTGCCGTGTTTGGCGCACTGTATCAACCTGGTAGTTCAAAAATTCTTGAGTGATAAAGAGAGTCCAGCGTTCGAGGTAATGGCCACCTGCCGCAAAATGTGCAACCATTTCAGCCATTCTTTTAAGGCCCGGAAGCATCTGCGGAGACTGCTACTTCAACGTGGAATGCCAGTGAAAGCACTCATCCAGGAGGTGGCAACACGTTGGAACTCAACCTTCTACATGCTTGAGCGTCTGCATGAGCAGTATACGGTACTCGATCACTATTTCTTGACAGAGGCTACATCTCAGAAGGAGGACCTGCGGATGAGTAAGGCGCAATGGGCCATAGTTAAAAGCCTGACAGACATGCTTCGTCCTTTTGAGTTCTTCACGCGTGCAGTCAGCCAGGAGGACTGTAATTTGGGAAAAGCTATCCCATTGTTGTGCATACTGGAGCACCAACTGATGGCGGTTTCTTCTGAGTTTGAAAAAGATGAAAAAAAAAAAAACCATTTCATTTTGTCTGAGAAATTATTACATCGCCTACGTGGTGATGAACGTCTTAAAAACATCAACTCAGATCAGCATTACATTTGTGCTACTATTCTGGATCCACGCTACAAAAAGGCGCTGGCAGACAACGCATTCTTTCCTTTCGCTGATGCAGATGTTCAAAAGTACAAACATTGGTTAGCCTGGTCAGCCAAGAGGTTTGAAAAAGAACGGCAGGTTATTGAAGGAGAAGCCAGTACATCAGCATCAGCATCAGCAGGCCATCCGCAGTCACAAGAATCCACTTCTGCACCTGTGGCTGGGGCACAAGTGACCTCTCAGCCGTTAAAGACACCGGCAACTGGATCATCTGCACCACACACAATGACAACACTAACAGTGGCTGGGGAGGAGGATTGGCTAAGTTTGATGGGGTATGGTTCTCTAAAAAATGTCACAGGCACAGCAAAAAGTAAGCAAAGTGGAGGAACAGTTGATGACCTTGAGTCGATGGTGCAGGACTATCTGAATGACTCAACAGTGGTCTTTCTTAATGAGGAGCCATTGCAGTATTGGCATGGCAAAAAACAATTGTGGCCACAGCTCTACAACCTGGCTATAAACTATTTGTCTTGCCCACTCGCAAGTGTGTCTTCTGAACGTGTTTTCAGTGCTGCTGGTGGCATTGTAACTGCCAAACGGAGCCGCCTATCGCCCAAAAATGTGGAGCGGCTGACAATGATCAAGATGAATCAGCACCTCATACCACCAGATTACAAAGTGCGAGAAAGCACGCCACATGAAGACGATGAGGACAGCAACGTAGATGAGGGGATTTTTTCTCTGTTCGGTGCCACTGACCTCATCCAGCCTGAATTCGCAGAGTATGATGACGAAATCTTGTTCTTATTCCCTGACACCGAGCCCTGAAAATGAGACAATCAATCAAGAACTTTCTTTTTCGTCCTTATTCACTTTTATTCCTGTGTGCTTTGTGTCTCTCTTTCTTTGTTTTGCACAGTTAATTTAATTCAAACTTTAATCACCTAATCCCAAAAACAAGACCATCATCAGAACTGTCTTCACTTGTTTGCTTATTGATTTGAAGGTGCCGCAGTCTACATTCCTCAGGTTCACAAGTTCTGAAGAACATGCTCCTCTATCCTCCTCCTCCAGACTGCGATTTCCCTTCAAGCAGAGTGCTGGATTACGCACAATGAAGAAAGACTCAGCACTTGTGGGGGTGTTGTACTTCTTTGCGGGTGAGTTGACGGTTTTGGGCCCATTGCTGTGAAGATCTAATAATGGACAAAAGTGTTTTGGACCAAATATGAGGTGGAAATTTCTTGCCGTTTTTGCTGACTTGCTTGCCTTTGAGGTGCTCTTTGGCGGGGTTCCGGGGGTTTGTGTGTAATTTTTGGTGTCTGTCGAAGCACTGCTGCGACAGTCTAATCTTGATTGCATTTGCTTTTCAGGAAATCCGTGGTGGAAAACAGGAGTTATGATGATTGATGATGACCTAGCTGCACAGCGCGTTACTTTGGACCGAAGGCCGAGAGATATTGTAAGTATGAGATTTAGCTTTTTCGCTGTTTGGGGGTGTTGTCGGGTGTTTTTTTGCGGGTGGGTTGGCGCCGGCGGGTCTTGCCTGGGGCATTCCTGGGAAGGTCTAATACCGGATACAAGTGTTTTGGACAAAATCCATAAGGAACAGCCTTTTTTTGCCATTTCTTCAGACATCTTGCTCAATGTAGCGTTTTGGGGGGCTTCCTGCTGTTCGTGGGTGGGTTGCGGCCGGGGTCTCTGTCGAAGCACTGCTGCGACAGTCTAATCTTGATTGCATTTGGTTTTCAGGAAATCCGTGGTGGAAAACAGGAGTTATGATGATTGATGATGATGATGACGACCTAGCTGCACAGCGCCGCGTTTGGACCGAAGGCCGAGAGACATTGTAAGTATGAGATTTAGCTTTTTCGCTGTTTGGTGGTGTTGTGTCGGGTGTTTTTTTGCGGGTGGGTTGGCGGGTCTTGCCTGGGGCATTCCTGGGAAGGTCTAATACCGGCTAGAAGTTAGTTGGACAAAATCCATAAGGAAACACCAGTTTTGGCACTTTTTGTAAGTTAGGGTTCGTTAGGGTTAGCCCTAGCAGCAGGATTGCATGTGTTTAGGGGGGTTCTATTGCAACGCGGTTCTGTTGTTGTAGAGCACTGTTGGAGCGATGCTGGCTATGGATACTTTTGCTTGCAGGCAAGTGGTTTGAATACAATCCACGGTCTGTATTTGGGTCTACTGTTACTTTCAAAGTACGTTTTGTAACCATTTTTCTGCTAGGCATCGTTTTTGGAGATATGATTGGGTTCTTCTACATTTTTGCGACTGGCTTTAGTAAGGGTCTTGGTGGGAGCATTGCTGGGAAGGTCAAATTTTGTTCTAAAACACAGTAGTACACCCACCTTGAGGGGAAAGATCCGCTATAATATTTTGGCCATACTTATTGATCCTTAAAAAGGTGACTCAGACAGAGCACGCAATTTCAAAAATATTGTACTGTCTATTAGGGAAATCAAAGTGTGACTTTTTGAACCACACAGCGTACATACCTTTTATTTATTTATCAGTGGTATTGTAATAGCACTTCCTGTTTTCCGTTCAATAATTACAGGCCGGGTTTCAGTCAACATCCGCCAGGCAGGCAGTGGACAGGGTGTCTCTTCTGTCAGTGGTCACCACCACATTGATGGACGAAGCGTCAGCTGGAATGGAGGAGTGCCGCCAATAAGAGGAATTGTTTGCTGCATGCAACTTACTTACCAATTTCAACAGGACAACTCCAACAACATACGCAATACAGATACAGTATCCATTGTTGTCTTTTATTCTATGAGTGTGACTGCATGTGCTTACCTTTACTTTGTAACCAAAGATTGTCTGTAAACTCTGTATCTTCAATTATTGTTTGTCCATGCTCTGCTTTTTTTTTCTTCTCTCAACAAAACCTACCCAAAAAGAAACCCCCATTCCCATCCATTTTACAAACCCTAACCCTCTTCCCCCGGGCTGTGTTGTTTTGCTTGATGTCTGACTAAAATGACATCAATAATTCCACACACTTGCTGGGGAGGATAAGGTGATAGCAGCAACAGGCTGGTGAAGGAATACGAGGATATCTTCTAGACTTACTCAGCTTCAGTACTATATCTTCTAGTAGTAGTAGCCAATGTCAAATAAATTCAACGCAAGTACTAGTTATACTTGCAATACTTTACCATTTGTTAGGCTACATTATGGCACTGTTCTAGTGTACTGTCACCTGCTATTTTCTCGATCGTACCGTAACCGTTGTAATGCTACAGTAAGGAGTACAAACAAGGTTTCGTTTTCTTTTTTTCCATAGGCATGCAACTGCCACTGTGTCACACCACTAGTAACACCGCAATGAGGAAATGTCACCCGCCCAGGAATGACAACGTTAATCCCCATTTCACCTGGAGCCAGCCCTGGGCCTAGCCCTAATTTCTAACACAAATTACAGGTAAGATAAGCGTTTGGTGGGAGGTAGTATAATGGAGTATTATTTCGGAGTAGACAAGAGTTTGACGGTTGTACTACTAAAGTCCTACGACTGTTCAGGAAAACAAAGTTACTGTTACACCCCCGCCCCCCACCCACCAGACTGAAAAGCAGTAAAAAACAGGTATGGTCAGATAAAGTAGTTGAAAAATATATTTATTTATCCCTAACAAAATAATCTCCCTCACCCACCCTAACCCCAACGATTGTCTCTGAAACGTCCCAAAACGATCCCAACTCCCAAATCCCACCCCCCAAAAGTCTATAAAAAAAGGGCAAGGGACACTCCACTACTGGAGGGTGCTGGTGCTGGTGCATGATGCGGCATGGGCATCATACTCCTTGCGGAGGGTGGCAAGCTCGGAGCGGAGGCCCTTAACCAAGGTCTTATACCTCAGGACCTCCTGCTCCAGGTTGGACATGCGGACTCGTAGGCGGTGTTGGCGTTCCTTGCAGCTCCTGTGGGGGGCAGCTGGTGTTTCGGGTGCTTGGCGGTGGCGGTCGGCTTTCTTAGCCCGGCTCGGTCCCGCTGGTTTAGTCACGGAGGAGGATGCAGTGGTCACAGTCGAAGATGTTGCCCCGCTCGACTGCGTGTCCTCCTCCTCCTCCAGGGCCACCAGCCGCCGATACTCGGCGACTGTGGCCTCCAGCCTCCGTTGCCGGGCCAATCTAGCCTGCTCCCTCCTTGTTGTTGATTTGGAAGGAGCAACTATATGAAGAAAGAAAGACATAGTCTGTAACCAATGCTCCTTATTAATAACACAAAGTGATTGAGCCGAAAGTTGGGTCACAGAGTACAAGTAGCAAATTGAAAGCACAGTACATAACTATTGAGGACAGTATCTATGTAACCCTCCCACTTCTGCATCCTTGCTCTAACAGTAGTGGTAGTTTAATGAACTAATTCTACGACCACTATGGACTTCCATTACAGTCGACTATGACAGTACACCAGTCTTATTCTTCTTCTTCTCTCTTGTTTAGGGAAATGGGTACGTTATCTTATGCAAGCCGGCAGAATGACATGGACACAGCACAGTGAAGTTGCACCCGAGAAAAAAAGTTGCACACCATGATGATGGAGACAGACTTGCGTTACTGTACCGGTCCAGTACATGCAGGTGGTGAAGCTATTACTTTTCTATTACGGGTGGCACTGAGAATACTCTGTTACAAGGGCTACTGCTTAATTAATTTACCTTTCACCCTACAGTGCAAATGAGTACTAGAAAAGGAAACTGAAGAAGCTAACTAATTTGATTATCTATCACTTCACATGGGACGTATTTAATGACAGATGAGATGACTTTAGGTGCTTTGCTTAATATTGAGTGAACACAGTGATACACCCACACATGAATGACGTACTACAAGTAAACTAAAGTTATTAAGAGAGGTACGGAGTGTCCACCGTAATAACCAGATATATGCTGTGAATGCAAACGCAATACAAAGTACTGCTACTATTCATGGTAGTATTGGACACATTTACAATTTCTTTTCCTTGCCTTCCCTGCACTGGGACGGACGTGCGGGTGCGGTGGTACATGCTCTTCAAGGTAACACTTACTTCACCTGGCGACCATCTACTCTCTCTAGATACACATTTGCTATGTAAGAGTCAGAGAATACCATGCTCCAGGCATCCATTCATTCAAAGTATACGCACACATACAGTTTCTGTTTCACCCACCCAGGCTGCTGTCCTTCCACCCATCCTTGCTTCATCATTGACCCAGCCATGCACCATACCATATTCTTTCCTTCCCAGCCACCTCTGGGTCCAAGCAAACACATATCGTTCTTCTTTGCCAGCCATCATACAAGTTCGCGTCCCACTTACTTACACCCTTCTTTCGCTTTTCGTTCATCCCATCCATCACGTTCGTCTAAGAACTTATTGGGATTCTTCTCACCAAAAACTTCACAGCTAAGTCGAAGTACATTTCGAGGAGGCTACTACCTGGTTGATTTGTAATTGTAATACACCCGTGCAGAAAGCACACTATGCAGTCTTCAATCTCAATAAGTAAGGAATATATAGCTTACCTGTTTCCGCCACCACCGTTTGATCCCCCACAGGAACGGCCACCAGCTCTTCTACCGCCGCATCCTCCCCAGAGGCCTCCGAGTCCAAGTCCAACACATCAGCCACCTCCGCGCTGGCCCCGTCACCAGATGTTACACCTACAAAGTACATTTAAGAAAGTTAGAATACACCACTCACTACTATATAATATTTGGTCTAGGAGAAATGTTAAAAAAACAGAATACAATGTAATAATTTGTGACTGTCTACTCCATAGTAAAAATGTCCCATTTTCCAGGGAAGGCTGTTGTCTTGCTGCACTTTTATGCACAACTGATGAATGCTTGCTTTTGATTTTTAACACGCACCACTTTTTCTCCTAACAGACAGAAGCTTGACTCCTGAGTCCTAAGAACACGACCAGGATCAAGTTCAAAGTAGGTGAGAGTTCGGCTCGACCACAAGAAATGTGTCCAATTAATCGTCAGCACTAACCACTTTTCCGTTTACAGTTAAATAGTTTTATGACAAAGTAGATTTCAATAAATGTGTTTACTTTTAATAAAGCTTTTACACTTAAATAGACTCTGTGGTTTTTGTTCCTCTAGACTAGAGTGGATGAGCTAAAGGTTTTGGAATTTTTGCAAGCATGAGTGCCTCTGACACTTCTTGACTGTGCTGTGACTCCGTACTACTCTCTTGTCCTGCGTACGATAATCTAGAGATCATTGGGGATCTATAATCGGTGACTTCGGGAGCTGAATGACTCTGCCACACTATCTAGTCAGTAAGGAGACAGTGCATAGAGGTATTGCTGAATATAATGGGAGTCCAATGGAATTGCCAAATGTCCTATCTTAGTTAGCTACACAGACAGACTAATAAGAATAGTCTAGTAATACCACAGGGAGTCATATTCGAGGCAGGATAAGAATTTATATCCAGTCTACAAGAAGATCAAAGACGATTTAGAAAAAATCGAATGAGGAACGCTAGGAAAAAATAGGTACTGTTTAGTAAAATGTAAACTTACTGGGGCCAGCAAAGGAGCCCTCGCCTGCCCGATCCTGGCCTGCATCCTCAGCACCCTCCTCCTGTGTCCTCTTGCCCTTGGGGGGAGCTGATGTACAACATGAAAGAAAGAAAAACCATAAAACATGGATGAGATTTTTCAACCAAATCAAACATTTCAAAAGAACAATAACAACATATTTTGGAAAAATAGCAAATAGATAGACAACTATTCCACGGGATCTATCTCATGTGGTATACTACGTTATTCGTATTGCCTGATTTGCGGAACGTTGACTTAGAAAGTTCCTATGTAACTCAATAAACAGACTACTAAAGAGGTTTGCCTAGGCCTGGCACTGCAGGCAGTAGTGCACAACACGTGACAGACAAAGTCCATCCTGCTTGCAGATCAGTGAATACTCAAACTATCAATCCACCCGCCACCACCGCCACTATTTCTTCTGATAGCCATGTGACTGTCTAAAGGAAGGACACTGGACTTCAGTCTGTTGGGGCTGATTTATAAGTCCCTTGCGGAAGTTGCGGCTGATTTTCCTCCATTGTTGCGTGCCTTTTCTGACGCAGCGGCAGAACAAAAGACTCGCCATGGTGTTGGTGCGGCGTATATATTAAAAAAAAAAACACATATGGGCATATGGGCGATGCATCACGTTGTAAAGCCCTGCGCCATCAGGGGGCGTTCCGGCGCAAGGGAGGGCGTACCTGCGCAGGAACGAATCCTAAAAGTGGCTGAGGGAAATCTACAAGATGTCAATCAGTCATTTTTATGACAATGATGCATGACTCAAACCCTGCGCGCTTGAAGCCGACGTACGGCTTGATGCAGCATTGGGGAGATAGGGTACCCCAGAGCATTGCTGGAGCTGCGCCATCGTTGGCACGCAACTCCAGCAATGCGCTGCCTTTACGGCACAGATGCGTAAGGCTTCTGTGACGTTTTGGGCCAATGGGTGGTGGTGGCATGGCACACAATTACTGCCGCATCCCTGCTACTTTGCAGGGATGCGCCGGTAATTGAAAATATGACCCTTACTGTCTAGCATTACGCAGTTCTTTTCTTTACAGTACACTGATACATAATTTCTCAGGCCAATGAAATGCTTCTGAACACAACATACAAAACAAAGAAGCATAGTAGCAAGCAAGGCTACTGAGAAGGAGAGCAGTGCACCTGAAAATGAAATGCATAGAAGATTTTGAAATATAATTTACCTCAATGTAATCGGCAGCATTATTGCTCTTGGTAAAGAACAAAGATTTGCAAATAACAGAGCAGGATAAAACAGAGTAGTAAATGTACTACTACTACTACTCACCAAGGCCGGGGACCTCTACGCCGAGCGCGTCCAGCAAGTCCCGCTCCCGGTCCATGACATCGGTCCAGCGGTGGGTGGCCTGGTTATATGTGCGCCGGACCCCAGAGATCTTGTACATGGCCCGGCACACCTTCTCCCACCGCTGGCGGCGCTCCCGGATGCCATAGCCGGTCGCGATCTTGCCGCCTCCCAGGATCGTCTTGGGGAGGCGGCGCTGGACATGGAAGATCAGTGCCGCCACTTCCTCCGCGCTAAAGATCTCCCTCGGGACCACTTGCTCCCCCCTTAAACGCCCGCACGGGAGCCGGGCACGGGGTGCGGGACCCTTCCCCTTCTCAGGGTGCTTCCCGGCTCCCTTTACCATGGTCTGGGCAGAAATAAACTTAAATGATAAAGAAGAAATAGAATAGTGAAGAAGAAAATAAAAGAGTTTAAAAAAGTAGTTTAAAAGTAACTAAAAGCTGCAGAAAACACAAAAATATAGAGCTAGAAAAATAGAGGGTTAGATAATAAGTAAAATTAGATCAAAAAAACTTCAAACAAGCAAAGGATGGCAGAGATTGAGAGAGGATAGAGAAAGCATGCCCAGAACCATAGCAATGAATGAGAAACAAGATGGCCGCGCCCGTTCACGACCGCGTGGGTAAGTTCGCGCGAGATTTTCCTTGCGAGTACGCGCGAACTTGTACTCGCGAGCAGCACACTTTGCGAGATTACACATAGCGGGCGGAAACGGAATTACGTCACGCCAACAAGATGGCCGCGCCCGTGTACGACCGTTAGGGTAACTTGGCAAACGAATAGCTAGAAGCGCCTCGCGAACACGCGCAAGATCACGCGAATATACACGTCGCAACAAAAACAATTTTGTATTCGCACGTATTCGCGGCTTCCGAAATCGATCTCGCACGGATTCGCGCCCCAAATAACGCGCGAAATTGCAAAAAAAACGATTTTAGCTAAAATGAAAGCAATGAGCAGGTGCAAAAGTTCAAACTTAACATTAGTAACATTCAAGGTAGTGCTTCCTGATGGGCCCCTCCAGAGTTTGCAACAATTCTATGACCCTGCTATGACCCAAACAGCAGGCTCATAGAATAGCACCATAAAGGTCCTGTAAAAAAAAAATTTCACTGCAACAAAAAGCAAATTACAGATAAGGAAGGAATCAGGTGCCAGCCAGACTGGAACTTTCAAAATTACTGACACATTAATGAAACACAAATTAATTGATGGCAGTTGAAGAAGGGCAGGTGTGCTAGCTTTTTTCAACCACCATAATCTACAGTAATAAATAAACCTAATAGGTGCCTGTGAGGATGTACTAGAGGGTGGCATGGGTGTCCCAGAGGGTGGCAGTGGTGAAACAGAGGGTGCTGTGAACCTGTGATGATAAACCAGACGTAGAAACAACATAGTCGCGGCCGTTGCAAGCCGAAAAGTAAGTTCGCAATTGCGAACTTGTCCCAAAATCGGCGCGAACACGCGCCAACACAAAAAACGGAAAAATCCGCAAGTCCGCTAGAGTTCGCGGATCTTCGCGGATTGCGAATCCGTAAATACGCAAGTTCGCGGATTGCCAATCCGCAAAATCCGCCCATGCTTAACCAGAACCACAACTAACGTTAATGATATACAAACTGGGCATTCCTGTTGGAAAAAAACACGAAAACACCACTACCCCATATTTTCAACAACCAGCCAAATCTGCACTGCTACCTAAAAAAACAGGCGATAGCCCCACTTACCAGTAACAAACTAACATCAACATTTAACTGGTGTAAGGACGTCGACTATCTACTGCGTGAATTACACCCAACTCACACCCATATCTAAAGACGTATATGTGATAGAGGTACTAATCATGCACTACCAACACCTAAAAATATCACAACACCCAGAGCCACCACCACCACCACCACCCCTCCGAACCACTCCCCCCTACTACATCAGAAACAGTGCAAAACAGGACAACGGACCTTCCCAAAATACCATATCCCCTCAACCGCACAATAGCTGAATGTTCAGAGATGTGGCAACCAACTATGTATAAGGGAGGGAACTCGCACATCAACAATAATTTACACAATCCCAAGTGTACCGGTGATATGCTGTACACAACTCACTATACAAACAGCAAACCTTTCCATGTGGAGATATAGTATTGATACGTGTAGTGTAATGCACAGTGGACGCAACCATATTAACTCAGACACTGGGGAATGTCTCGGTCATGTAGCTGTGTTGTCCCCCCGCTTGAAGCAGAAGTGGAGTGGGCTGGTCCAACGTACACAACTCCAGCGTAAGAGTATAAATACATAGGCCACGCTTTGGGCGTGGTTCACTTGTGCGAAGACAAAAGACTCTGCCAGAGAGATGGCCCTCACCCTGCCATGTGGCTACCGCCATGACCACGGGCCTCCTCGACACACGCCCACTGAAAACTCAGCGCCACAGCACCACAGACTTATGTCTGTATCGACTACTGCCTTCGATCTACACTGCAGACAGCAGGGTTCACAACTTGAATTCAGATTGGGATCTATACTACGGACAGCATTGAATTTAGCCTTGATTTATTTAATGCAGAGACAAATGTACTGTATCTCCTCAGATTTTGTTAAAGGATGTGACAAAAAGCATTCCTTGATGTCTGTGCTGACTACTGCCTTCGATCTACACTGCAGACAGCAGGGTTCACAACTTTAATTCAGCTTTGGATCTACACTATGGACAGCATGGAATTCAACCTTGATGAATTTCATGCAGAGACAATTGTACTCTTTATCCTTAGATTTTGTTAAAGCATGTGACAAAAAGCATTCCTTGATGTCTGAGCTGACTACTGCCTTCGATCTACACTAAGGAGACCAGGGCTCACAATTCAGGTAGAATGGCGATTGCAGATGTAGCAATCCAGTAGCCAAGACACATTGTTCCAGTGCGGCCCGCCCGGACTACGCATCATCGCAGGGTGTGCACACGCTGGGTTCTTCAGGTGCCAGTAACTCACTGCATCGCAAGTCATCGCCACGTTGCCTTATTAAGGCACAATTCTTTAGACAGAAGACGTTGATCCCAGTGCGGCCCACCCGGACCACGCATCATCGCAGGGTGCACACACGCTAAGCGAAGCGCCAGAGGTACCACTAACTCAGTGCACGATAACTGATCGCCACGTGGCCGCATTGAGGCAGCATTCAATAGACAAAAGACATTGCTCTGAATGCCCCCCCCCCGGTCCACGCATCATTGCAGGTTACATCCAAGGTGAGCTCCAAAGGTACTACTCACTCAGTGCACCATAAGTCATCGCAAGGAAGACTGAACAGTTTTATGTCAGCAATGAGGCATACTATGCTGGTTGAAAACCTGGCTGAACCAAGAAATTACTTTGAACCACACCATACTGCTAGACTGCCTGAAGTTGGATAAGTCTAATAAAATTCCTGGTTGGGCTACATAAAAACGGGTTTCCACAACCTAGGACGTCCCGAACTTTTTTTGTCCCCAGATTCCATAGTGAGGAAGGACATCGGACTGATCAAAAACGCCATGATGAATTTACTCTCTTTAGAGTGGGAGGAGGTAGAGCTGATGAAACCAACAGTTAGAATAAATTATGCCCTAATTAGCTCTCCAGCCCCTGAACCATACCTCACAATAGTGAATCACCCCTTTCATCGGTACCTCCTAACAAGATTTCATTTTAACTTGATTCATTTTTCCCTTGGCTGTTTTAAAAATTGGTGCCCCCCAGAACGGGCTGAGCCCTGCCAATGTGATGATTTCTCGACCCAGGACACATTACATTTCATTATGTTCTGCGAATACTATCGAGAAATCCGAAGGAAATTCTTCTGCCCTATTCTGAGGGAGGCGGGTTTTATACAGGTTAAGCTAGCCCTTCTGTACTTACAACAATTAAACTCCCCTAAAATAATATTCCATGTTGCTAGTTTTCTAGTTGCTGCCACTCGGATTAGGAACAAGATTGTCAAGGCTATACCTATCTCTGTCGATATTTTATGAACCAGATTGTTTGCTGTTTTTTACTTCATGATTTTATGAACATGAGTTCTTGTAATCTTTTATCTCATTTTTAAGACATATTTATATTGTATAATATTTTTACTAGCACAATGAGCTTCTTTGCCTATGATGTTTCTGTGTATAATTAATTGTTTGTACTGTACTATGTCTTTTATGATATTAATTTTTCGAATAAAAGTATTTGACTGACTGATGTCAGCAATGAGGCATATTATCACTTGAAAATCGAATTTATGCAGAATTCATTAGACAAAAGACATTGTTCCCAGTGCGTCCTGCCCGGACCATGCATCAACGCAGGGTACGTACACGCTGAGCGGCAAAGGTACTACTAACTCAGTGCACCATAAATCATTGCCACGTGGCCTTATTAAGGCAGAATTCACAAGACAAAAAACATTGCTACCAGTGCGGCCTGCCCAGACCACGTATCATCGCAGGCTCCACAGAACTTGGTTGCTTCAGGTGCCACTATCTCAGTGCCCCACTTATCATCGCTGGCTGCACACACGCTAAATTGCCAATACTGTGCAGCTCTATTCAATGCCACGCGGCCGTGGGCGCTTGGTAACCGCTGCTTCCTGCCTACACTGAGGTCATCAGGGCTCACAATTAAATTGACTCTTCATTCATTAATTGTAGAGTGCATTATGAAACTAAGTATAAAGTCCCTCAAACCTAAACAATATCCTTTAAGTATCCTTCCTTCAATAACTTGTTTTATATCAGTTATAGGTTTAGTACAATTACCAAATTCATCCTGCAAGTCCAAACGAACACTGAATGGCAGTCTACACTGCTGACAGCACAGCTCACAATTTGAACTATAATGTCCTGAAACCTACATGTTTCGACAATGTATTGCATACATGTTTCATCGTCTGTTCGAATCCCGATTACAGATGACGCATTCCAGTAGGCAACAGACAATGCTCCTAGTGCGATACGCCCAGATCACGTATCATAGCTGGGTCCCCAGACACTGAATGCTTCTGATGACCCTACGTCAGTGCAGCACAACTCATGGACTCTTTATGATAGAATGTTTTGTGTATGATTTCAGATCTGCCGCCCCTACCTCAGTGCACCACAAGTCATGGACCCTTTACGATAGAATCTTTTGTGTATTATTTGACATGTAGTGCTCCTACCTTTGTGCAGCACAAGTCATAAACCCTTTATGATGGAATATCAGTGAATGATTTGATGATTACTATTGTACTTGTTAACAACAGCAACGATTCCCGAAAGAATGGCTTACACTCACCCCACATTCACCCAGCACAGACATCACTGAACATGTGACCCTGGCAATAAAATGGAGTCGAGCACACGTGTCCGTACCCAGTTCAACTATCTATCTGTGTCTGTGTATTTATTATGTTTGTAAAATGCTGCCCCTGGGCCCTACCACATTACATTGTGCTGTAAACAGCGTATGCAGCCATCTCACCTCTGGCAGTAGCAAATACTTCGGTTATGTAACTTTCTTTCGCTCATTCTACAAGTACGAACGTAGAAACTGGATTGTTACATTGGGCATTATTTTTAATCAATCATGGCATTGGCAAGGGGCTATCAAATCAAGGCGACTCCATTTCATGAAAACAAAAATGGCCCTATTGAGTTTCCCTAGTCAGTATGGCTTTAAACATCCAAAAGAGATGATAACTATTTATAATGTAAAGTGTAGATCCTCTGCCATTTACGGGGCTGAGCTTTGGGGTCATGGAAAAATAGATATATTACAGCTTGAAGAAAATGCTTTTCTCAGGTCTCTCCTTGCACTCCCGAAAAGTAGCTCAACGTTTGTCACTCTGAATTGGGTGCCCCCTACCTAGCAGACTTGATTAGGATCCAACCTGTGCTATTATGGCACAAAATATGGTCATCTGAACACACTATTTTAAATCGAGCCATAATTGCCAACTGCCAAAAATCCCTTAAGGTTTTTAAAATTTGACGGCTCAAGTATGTCCATAATTTCCTGGTAAACCTTGGCCATCCTGAATATTTTACCCTCCCTGAGAGTTTTGCCACCGCCCAGAGGAAAGCCTTGAAGTTGAGATGCATCTCTTTTTTGGAAGAAATCAGATTAGCATCTGAAATCTGTAAACCAACGGTGTTGAGGAACCAATTGATTTTGACCAATGTTTACATGCAACCATACTTAGTTAACATTTATAATTCTCACCATCAGTTTGTGTTCATACGTTTTCGGCTGGATATTTTCCATCATTTAATCAGTTTTTCTATTGTTAACAAAAGGTCAGCCGACCAGGGGAAATGCACGTGTGATGATATTTCACATCAGAATACTATGCACACCATATTCTTTTGTAAACACTTCTCATGTCTGAGACAGAAATTTATAAAACACTTGTTACTACAGTTGAGTTTCAGATATTGTCATCCGGCGTGTACATATTTGCAAATGTTGCCAGTTATTTTTACGTGTTTTGTAATGTCGCATTTCTTGTTGACTGTATTTATATTAGGAAGCAGCTGTAAACTGTAATTATATTTTCGTGTTATGATGTTCGACCTTTTTATATTCTAAGTCTTCACTTTTTAAATAAGGATGAAATTTGTATAATTGTTTTTAAATTGTATTCTTGGTCTTTTTAATCATTGTATCGTTGTATTTTGTTGCTTTTATGATTCACTTCGTGACTTCGAATAAAGCTTATTTTGATTGATTGATTGATCATTACGGTACTGCAAGCGAAATGTATAGTACATTTATAAGTGCCTGCGATTGCCAGAGGTTTTTTTTAAATGCAAAACCAACAATGATGGACAGAATGTGGATCAATGTCACACATTCACCCCAGTCAAAAGATCTGGGCCCAAATCCATCGTTTTTCCACTCCACACCACCCTGGGTTAGACAATGGCGATATGCAAATCAGCGCTGACCCTGTTGCCCCATGGGAACAGTCCAGTCCGAACTACAAAAGCCATGTCCTTCCCAGAACGGAAACAAGCATCCGAGGACCGGCCCGGTTTCGAGGTAACACCTCTCATCAGCCCGGCTAGCTTGATTCCAGTGGTGTGGAGTGTCTGGGACTCACGTCTGAGCATCCCCAGTACATTTAGAGCGGTAACTGCAAACACAACAATGATGGACAGAATGTGGATCAATGTCACACATTCACCCCAGTCAAAAGATCTGGGCCCAAATCCATCGTTTTTCCACTCCACACCACCCTGGGTTAGACAATGGCGATATGCAAATCAGCACTGACCCTGTTGCCCCATGGGAACAGTCCAGTGCGAACTGCAAAAGCCATGTCCTTCCCAGAACGGAAACAAGCATCCGAGGACCGGCCCGGTTTCGAGGTAACACCTCTCATCAGCCCGGCTAGCTTGTTTCCAGTGGTGTGGAGTGTCTGGGACTCACGTCTGAGCATCCCCAGTACACTTAGAGCGGTAACTGCAAACACAACAATGATGGACAGAATGTGGATCAATGTCACACATTCACCCCAGTCAAAAGATCTGGGCCCAAATCCATCGTTTTTCCACTCCACACCACCCTGGGTTAGACAATGGCGATATGCAAATCAGCGCTGACCCTGTTGCCCCATGGGAACAGTCCAGTCCGAACTACAAAAGCCATGTCCTTCCCAGAACAGAAACAAGCATCCGAGGACCGGCCCGGTTTCGAGGTAACACCTCTCTTCAGCCTGGCTAGCTTGATTCCAGTGGTGTGGAGTGTCTGGGACTCACGTCTGAGCATCCCCAGTACACTTAGAGCGGTAACTGCAAACACAACAATGATGGACAGAATGTGGATCAATGTCACACATTCACCCCAGTCAAAAGATCTGGGCCCAAATCCATCGTTTTTCCACTCCACACCACCCTGGGTTAGACAATGGCGATATGCAAATCAGCGCTGACCCTGTTGCCCCATGGGAACAGTCCAGTCCGAACTACAAAAGCCATGTCCTTCCCAGAACGGAAACAAGCATCCGAGGACCGGCCCGGTTTCGAGGTAACACCTCTCATCAGCCCGGCTAGCTTGATTCCAGTGGTGTGGAGTGTCTGGGACTCACGTCTGAGCATCCCCAGTACACTTAGAGCGGTAACTGCAAACACAACAATGATGGACAGAATGTGGATCAATGTCACACATTCACCCCAGTCAAAAGATCTGGGCCCAAATCCATCGTTTTTCCACTCCACACCACCCTGGGTTAGACAATGGCGATATGCAAATCAGCGCTGACCCTGTTGCCCCATGGGAACAGTCCAGTCCGAACTACAAAAGCCATGTCCTTCCCAGAACGGAAACAAGCATCCGAGGACCGGCCCGGTTTCGAGGTAACACCTCTCATCAGCCCGGCTAGCTTGATTCCAGTGGTGTGGAGTGTCTGGGACTCACGTCTGAGCATCCCCAGTACACTTAGAGCGGTAACTGCAAACACAACAATGATGAACAGAATGTGGATCAATGTCACACATTCACCCCAGTCAAAAGATCTGGGCCCAAATCCATCGTTTTTCCACTCCACACCACCCTGGGTTAGACAATGGCGATATGCAAATCAGCGCTGACCCTGTTGCCCCATGGGAACAGTCCAGTCCGAACTACAAAAGCCATGTCCTTCCCAGAACGGAAACAAGCATCCGAGGACCGGCCCGGTTTCGAGGTAACACCTCTCATCAGCCCGGCTAGCTTGATTCCAGTGGTGTGGAGTGTCTGGGCCTCACGTCTGAGCATCCCCAGTAGACTTAGAGCGGTAACTGCAAACACAACAATGATGGACAGAATGTGGATCAATGTCACACATTCACCCCAGTCAAAAGATCTGGGCCCAAATCCATCGTTTTTCAACTCCACACAACCCTGGGTTAGACAATGGCGATATGCAAATCAGCGCTGACCCTGTTGCCCCATGGGAACAGTCCAGTCCGAACTACAAAAGCCATGTCCTTCCCAGAACGGAAACAAGCATCCGAGGACCGGCCCGGTTTCGAGGTAACACCTCTCATCAGCCCGGCTAGCTTGATTCCAGTGGTGTGGAGTGTCTGGGACTCACGTCTGAGCATCCCCAGTACACTTAGAGCAGTAACTGCAAACACAACAATGATGGACAGAATGTGGATCAATGTCACACATTCACCCCAGTCAAAAGATCTGGGCCCAAATCCATCGTTTTTCCACTCCACACCACCCTGGGTTAGACAATGGCGATATGCAAATCAGCGCTGACCCTGTTGCCCCATGGGAACAGTCCAGTCTGAACTACAAAAGCCATGTCCTTCCCAGAACGGAAACAAGCATCCGAGGACCGGCCCGGTTTCGAGGTAACACCTCTCATCAGCCCGGCTAGCTTGATTCCAGTGGTGTGGAGTGTCTGGGACTCACGTCTGAGCATCCCCAGTACACTTAGAGCGGTAACTGCAAACACAACAATGATGGACAGACTGTGGATCAATGTCACACATTCACCCCAGTCAAAAGATCTGGGCCCAAATCCATCGTTTTTCCACTCCACACCACCCTGGGTTAGACAATGGCGATATGCAAATCAGCGCTGACCCTGTTGCCCCATGGGAACAGTCCAGTCCGAACTACAAAAGCCATGTCCTTCCCAGAACGGAAACAAGCATCCGAGGACCGGCCCGGTTTCGAGGTAACACCTCTCATCAGCCCGGCTAGCTTGATTCCAGTGGTGTGGAGTGTCTGGGATTTTTTTTAAGCATATTTATATAGCTCGAACTCGACCCAAAAGTATTTCAGCGTTTTACATGAGCACCGTATTTACATTACACTTTCAGGCCCGCGGAGATTACATGAGTTGGCTACAATAACAGGATGTGGACGCGACTCTGAGGCTCGAACACTGATTTGCAGCACCAAGTTCGACAGTGTACCCGACTGACCACATAAGTATATATGTTGCCGCAGCCTAACTCCGACCACGAGCCTCATCCTAATTAGCTGCCCTTCATGTGCCAAAAACTGCAACCTTCAGTTTTCATAGCCCTGTATTGCTATAGGTACAACACTCAACTGAATGTGTGTGTGTGTGTGTATACTTGTAAAGCGCACTGCCACCCCATCTCGGGGCATCCTGGCGCTGTATACCGCTGTGGAACCCATCCTGGCTTTCCCTGTGAGATGCCCCCTCCAGGGCACCCCCAAGGTGAAGCCAGGCATCCCAGCGCTGTTGGGGCCGTTGTGGAGATTAAGCAAGCTATTGCCCAGAGTTGCAGAGTGGGGCCCATGATTAGAGTAGGCACTGAGGCGAGAATTATCGAGTCCGTGGACATTGAGCCCAAGACCCTGCCGCGTCGGGAATTGAACCATGGTCCCGGGCCTGACCTCTGCTTCAGGGTCTGCCACTTCTAACCAGTGAGCCACACTTCTGTACAATAAACATTCATATCCACAGAAATGTGTCATGTCCATCATCTACTATGTATGGAACTATGGATGAATATAGGGTCAGTGATACCCCGTACCTTCCATGTTGGCCATGTTGTGGGACTTCACTGACATAATGACACATTTGCATTTAAGACCCGGATGACGGCAGCACTACAACTCAGACACTCGAATCAGTTGATTTCTCATATAGCTCACAAAGGAGCCACGCCCATAGCTCCGGAGTCATTCTTAACAGCCTCACATAGCACTGGCATACACCAGGCCAGCCCACTGCGCTTTCGCTTACAGGAAAAGACAACAACGCTACATGGCCCAGGTTTTCATTGTAGTGATCAGGTCTAGTAATCAGAATGCCAAAGCCACTCCCTCATGGCTGGTAAACACCCACACCACACCCATCCAGCAAAGGCGTCACAAGACACGTGACCCTACCAATAAAAAAGCCTGGGCGCACACGTGCTCTACGCCATTTTAGAGTTGCTCCCATTCCATGCGCCGTGATGGCCCGTCCTGGTGTTCCGGACACCTCATGTAGGCCCAAACCATCAAACAGGGGGGGCCCAACACCACGTGCGTGCCCTCTGTGGTCACTGAGTTAGTGGTACCGCAAGGACTGAGTGGGTGAGCAACCTGCGATGATGATGGGTGCACGAGTATGTCCTTTGCCATAGTGATATGAAGACTCAGCACCAAATGTGAGACTTCTTGGTGGCAGAACGGGACTGCAAGATGTAGAACGTGCCCTGTCCGCGAAAAGGTGAGCGTTGAGGCCTGGGTGCGCAGCAGAGGGAGTAGATGGGGTGCAGCAGACTGGATACAAAAAGACGACACAGCGATTTAGGCGTACACAGTCCTATATAACCTATCTCATTGCCTTTAGATTTTTTTTTCCTATAGCAGGATACTTTTTATAGTTGCCCAAATGTCCGTCGCTCTCACATCTGTAGCAAAGTAGATGAGTATTTATTTTTTTGTACTATGTGCCCTTAAATTTATCGTCTTATTTTGACAACCTTTTCTTTCTCAGTTCTTTTAGCACTCATGCTGATACGCAGTATGGTCCATGCCTTCGTTGCAGTGCGCAGCGAGAGATATTTTGTAAGTGAAAAAACAGATATGAACCTAACCTAGAAATCACAGTCGTGCGTGTGCGCTTCCTTCCGTGCTACCCCCATTGGTCTTTGCGTGCGACATATTCTAAAAGACTACACGTAATTGGCCAAAGGCAGGCACATTGCTCCGCCCATGGCCTATTGGTGTCTATTAAGCGCTTCCTGCGCGTAATAGACTCCAATAGGACATTAGGTTCACATTATTGTGCCCAGACACGGGCGTGATAATTAAAACCACGTGTGTGGCTGCGCACCACTTGTTTTCTATAACCGGATGAAAAACATTACTACTTCTAGTAATTGTTGATAAATCGAAACCCATTAAAATACTTGGGACTGTGCAGATTGTTGTGTTTTTAATGGGGGGGGGAGTGGTGTGGGAGGGCGGTGTTATTATACACCACATTAAGATCGTGGCAATTGCCAGTCATAACATCTTCCTTCATGTTATTCCTGTTAAAGGATCAGTGTCATACATATTCTTTTCTGCAATATCATTTTAAGTTCAACTCTATCATAGAACAAGCATTTGCAATGCAATAGGTTTCGCATTATTAAAGTTTGAGCTATTAGCATTGTTAAATAATGCAACACCAATAGCTCAAACTTTAATAATGCGAGACCTATTGCATTGCAAATGCTTGTTTTTAAGGAGGTAAGGTTATCTCCCTTCCTTCGTAATATGGCCCATAATCTCTGCCTTCATGTATTTAATTTTACGGACTTCTTAAACCACACTCTATCTCGTAGATCTCTACGTCCTAGACAAACTGGTGACAGAGGATAAACAGGAAGGGCTGAGTGCAATAGGCAGACGCTCTATCTCCTCCTGCCTCTCTTCTTTTAACTCTCCCTCCCCTACTCACTTCCACCCACTGCCCCTCCCTTCTATTTTCACTATGGTCCTTTCATTCAAACTAGCTTTCTATACCTCTTTCACATAGCACACATACTTATATTTCATTTTTATCTTTTTTTTTTTCTTCTTTTTATTGTCCTCATTTTCGCCCATGGTATATCGCATCAGGCTCTGGGAGAGAGGAACATACTGTCACAGATATACTGGTAGTGCTTTCACCGATAATTCAGTGTTGACACTCAGTATTATCACATCTCTCCATAAAGCACCACAATATAGCCGTAGCAGGGAGATGTTGCTGCAATTCGATACCCACTGCCGTTGGGGGAAACATTGGGTATATCAAAAAGGAAAATAGGGATAGACCAAGCAGCTTAATCATAGGACAGTGGGGGAAAAAAAAACACTGTCAAAAGCCAACTAATTCAAATTTAGGAGAAGCCAGAATTTACGTTTTTCGGGATTGCCAGATCTTGCGAGGTCAACTTTGGATGTTTGCAGGACTGAGATACGCCAGTCTAACAACGTAGGAGGTGCTGAGTCTTTCCATTTCCTGCAGATTTCCCTTCTGGCCAATAACATGCAGTAAAAAAGAAGGTTCTTAGCAGGGCCTCGAACTCCCAAGAATATTCCAAAAATTGCAGTCATTGCATTGATTGAGATTGCTACACCCAAAGATGTAGTCAGTAGTTTACTCATTGAATCTCAGTAGGAGAGCAACAGTGGGCATTCGAAAAACATGTGTATGTCAGAGGCTGCTAGCAGCCCACACTTAGGGCAGGCTACAGGGGAGTTTATTGAAAATTTCGACAGCCGCTGTGGTGAATAGTATGCCCTGTGTAGGGTAAAAAGATGATTCCGACGCACCCAGGCTGGTTTCACTATGTCCCACAAGATTTTAAAAGAGGCGTGCCAGATGTTATCAATGTCCTGATCAATAAACGATGGCCCCAAGAAGATCATAGGTTAATTCAAAGAGTTGGTGACCCCTCACAAAGCCCCGCTGGTCCTGATGTAATATAGAAGGTGCCTCTACCCCTAGTCTATAGGCAAGAACAGATGTGAAAAACGTATAATCCGCGTTTAAAATGGAGATAGGTCTATAAGACCCACAACTTGAGGCTGGTTTACCTGGCTTCAAAATCAAAGTAATAGAAGCATCATTCCACGAATTAGGGAGAGACAGCCCTGCCTGAAAGATCTGATTAAACAGCGAAGTTAAAGGAGGAACTATTATTGTCAACAAGGTCAAATAGAGCTCTGAAGGAAGGCCATCGGGACCCGATGCCTTACCCTTCTTGCTGTCTAAGATGGCACCGCTAACCTCTTCCTGCGAAATAGGTCTATCTAAGGTGGCCCTTTGTTCAGGTGAAAGAGAGGGGAGAGACACCCTGTTTAACCAGTCATCAACATGACAAGCCTCGACATGTTTGTCCTCGTGATAGATGTTCTTAAAAAAATCACAAAAGGCACTTCTAATGTCAGCGTCAGCTGAATAAGTCACCTGATCTACGTTGATTTGAGCTATGTTATTTCTAACTCGATCAGTTTTGCCTTTCCAGGCCAGAAGCTTGCCGGCCCCCTCTCCATATTGAAAATGTGCTAGCTTACTGGCCTCCCATCTCTGAAGGACTCGAGTATTTATAATTGAGCCCAGTTCTCCTTTTAGGGTAGATAACTCATCTTGCCAACCTTTCATAGTTTCCGGGGGAACGGCCGGATGTAGCAAGATTTTCTTTTGCACCCTAGCCATATCAGCTTCCAATAAGGTGACCGATTCTCTATAGATTTTGTTTTTATGTGAGACCTTGTTTGTTATTATGCCTCGCAAGAAGGCTTTAAATGCATCCCAACCTTGAATCTCGGACGCCTGGACGCCTGAACCTACCCGTGGGGAACTGCACCTGGGACGCTGCTGCCTCCTGCCTCCTGGACGGGAGCCCCTTCACCACATCTTGCCGCACCCGCTTCGCGGGTGCCACTGCGCGGTGTGTAACGCCGCCCGGGGTCATTGCTGTGCTGATTTGCTGCTCTGCTTGGGGAGAGAGGTGTAAGGGAATCAGGGGTGAAGCACTGCAGGGACTCGCATTCCCAGGAGTCCCTGCTTGACCTTTGTCATCTGGTCTGCGCCCCCTGACTGCCCCGCCTCCCGGACGGCAAACTCCTTAAAATCAATTGGCCTCCCATGCACTGGCGGGAACCTTGAATCTCGGACGCCTGGACGCCTGAACCTACCCGTGGGGAACTGCACCTGGGACGCTGCTGCCTCCTTCCTCCTGGACGGGAGCCCCTTCGCCACATCTTGCCGCACCCGCTTCGCGGGTGCCGCTGCGCGGTGTGTAACGCCGCCCAGGGTCATTGCTGTGCTGATTTGCTGCTCTGCTTGGGGAGAGAGGTGTAAGGGAATCAGGGGTGGAGCGCTGCAGGGACTCGCATTCCCAGGAGTCCCTGCTTGACCTTTGTCATCTGGTCTGCGCCCCCTGACTGCCCTGCCTCTCGGTCGCCTTCTTCCATCTATATTACAAGCTCATCCCCACGCTGCGCGGGAGCGCCGGGCGAAGCCCGGGCCAAGGGCGGGCCCGTTTGTGCCCGTTAGAGACCGTTTGTGACCGGACTGGGCCCCCTCTCTTGGTTCCCTGGTATTTGTACTGATCCAGCTTTTGAGACTTGACGTTTGCACGTTCTCACTGTACTCATAAGGAACCAGTTGATAATATGTCCACAAAGGGGAAGCAGAAGCAAAACTGCGGCGGGAGGATGCCAGATAATTGGGCCATTGGATAACTTCATAACAAGGGTGAATGAAACTATAGATCAGAGCATTGTCCTCCTTGAACGTAGAGTATCCCAAGACCTAGAAATAGCTAGGCGCTCATCCTTGGGACTCCTCGCACTAGCAAGAACCCCAGTACGAACCCAGGATTCAGGTGCCGCGAATGATGTTAGACTAGAAAGATTCAGTTTGCCAAATATAGTTGACCTGTCTGCATCCCAACTCTTATCAGACTCCCAACTAAGCCTGGCTTTAGAAAAATCACCTAATTTACTTATTAATCACACGCCAGACGAAGTAGGGAATACACAGTTACGTGGCAAGAGAGAGGGTGCAATACCAAAGCAAAAGAAACCAGCGAAAGCGGCATTGGTTAATGAGAAAAATGCACCATCTAAAAAATGCAGCAAAGTAAAAAATTGCCAAACACTAAATGGGAATAGCAGAATAACCCCTGCTGAGACTACAGAGGATCTGGAATTAGGAAGCACAGACATACTTGCAGTAGGGGGGGATACACATAAATGCTGTGAAGCAACTAGCACCCTCCTAGTAAAAATTGGGGAACTTTTTAGATCTTATTTTGCCCCAATAGAGACCAGACTTTCGACTATTGAAAAACAACTAGCTGGGTTGCATGCCTCCTCAAAAATTACCCCTAAGATTGCCACAAACACACCTAACCCCGAGTCCTCTCTAGCAGGTGGGACTAAAACCAAAACTGGAAATGACAATACCGTAGGTCCAGGGCCCAAGAAGACCACAGCACAAGTGTTGAGTACTACCGTAACAACTAGGACCTCAACAGCCTAAGTAAACAAAAACCAAGCGAAATCGACAAATTATTCCGTACCTCCCCAACCTACTAAACAAACAGAGAGTCAAACTAAGCCAACACCCCTGCCCTTGGATAAGGACCATAAGAAGGGAGAAAAAGAGCACAGACGTACGGCTCACCTGCCTCCAGAGGCAAGCTCATTGGTAGTAGTAATGACCGGGGTCCCAGAGGTAGCCGATCATATTACTGAAACTAATTGGTCTCTAAAAAATAAAGTACAACATTGGCTTAATGTTAACCGACCGTTACCCCAACACTACACTACTAGGATTCTAACAGTCCGCAGAGTACCTTGGATTGGAAAAGAGCGTAAAACTACCCAGGGCGACTGTGTTATAATCAACTTTGAGGATCCTCGTACTGTAGACTATATATGTTCTTGGAATACACAGGGCTCCTATAAACATATAGAAACAAAGCGGCTCTCCTTTTTCTATCCCCCCAGGAGTCGTGTGTGGCCAGGTAATGATAGGAATTGGAGTAGATCAGGCTACCAAGACTGGGGTGAAGAATGGGGAAGCTGGGGAGGGAACCTGGGTAACTGGGGAGGAAATACGGGAAGAGATGCCGGCCCCATGGATAATTTCATGGGGCTTCCTACCTACAACAGATATAGCTGTTTAGAGATGGTCGACTGACTGATACCAACCATCAACCCATATAAAGAACAGGGTGGTTTCAAGAAGCACAATAGCAGAAATAATCAGCTGCTTAATGTCTATCAGACTCCTAGCCCCCCACTTACGAGGATTAGTAATGACAAACAGGAAATAATAATACCAATAATAAGCAAGAGCGAGGGTATAGATAGCATGTCACCCGTAAGGGCAACCCCGCCAGAAAGATTTGTAATTGCTGAAAGCACCGTAGATGTCAGTACTAACATACTTAACATACCAACTAAGTCTAATTCTGATCTAGCGATCCTTAGTTGGAATGTGGCCGGCCTGGAGCAAAGATTGCCTGACCTAAATTGGTTAGAGACTCTGTCTAACATAGACATAATTATGCTCCAGGAAACATGGGCCACTACTAACCTGCACATTGAGGGCTTTCACTGTAATAGTGTAACTGCGGGCAAACCTGATTTTGGTAGGCCGATGGGCGGATTGTTAACTGGCATTAGGATTACTGCAGGTGGGAATATTAAGGTAATACCAACTAAAAGCCCTAATATTCAGATTATCGAATATAAAAGAAAGGTCCCCTTTTATATTATTAATTTTTATAATAATGATTTCTATTCAATCCCAAATACTAATTTTATTGAATTAGCCAAAATCTTGAGCAGTTTAACTGAACCTTTAGAAAATGCTATAAGCAAAAGGATTATTCTAGCTGGGGATTTTAATGCTAAAATCCCTAATCTAGATAGACCAGGGGCTAATATTCGTAACGACCGAGCAGACAAAAGGGGGCAAGAATTGGACTTGCTTATCCGTGAACATATGTTAACTAACATCATGGATGCAAGCCCAACTCCTAATGATAACTATGTCCCCACATTTAGAGGCAGAGATTATTCCTCAACTATAGACTATATTTTTATGTCACCCGAACTTATTGACAGTCTAACGATGGCTAAGGTCATCGAGACTGCATTCGGGGATCATAACGCACTGGTTGCGAATATAAGACTAGGGCCCCCGCCAGTATTTAAAACCACTATGGGGGCCAGATATATAATGCCCGCTACAAATAATTTAAGATTGAAATAGAGGAAAGTGGATTGTGGTAATATAATTGACCAACTCACTACCAAACATCAAAACCTAATAGATTCTTGTACTAATGCTGATGGGAATCACCAAAGGGTGATCTCAGATTTTACTAATCTGTGCTTAGTTATAAAAACAATTTTAACTGTCCCTAATGGTAAAACTAATACGAACCCTAAGTGGTTCGATAACAACTGCTCTGCCGCAAATAGGGCCCTACGTAATGCACTGAATGCTAAACCCAGATGTCAAACTAAGGTTAGGGAGGCAAGAAAAAGTTATAAGGCTGAAATAGGGAAACGTAAGGCAACTATTTTGTCAGAACGCTGGGAGGAGCTATCAGACTCAGCCTCTGGGAAAAAAGGCACCACCTTCTGGGCCGCTGTAAACAATCTGCGGAATTTGGGTACACAAATGTCAGCAATAAGTTGCACCATTTCCAGCAATCAATGGTAAAACCATTTCTCTAAAGTGTATGCAATACCACCAAACGCTAATAATAATTTTGTATTAGGCGATTTGCGCCCTTTAGAGATTAGCCTGGGAGAGGTCACCGCCGGTATTAAACAAAGCCCCGGCAATAAAGCCCCAGGGCCGGACGGCCTCCCAATTGATATTATTAAATGGAAACCAGAATTGTGGGCACCCATTCTGACAAACGTATTTAATAGCCTACCTTTAGTGCCCATACCCGACACATGGTCCACAAGCATAATAGTGCCTATATATAAAAAAGGAGAGAGAACAGACCCAACGAATTACAGACCCATCTCCCTCCTAGATAATACTCTTAAAGTTTTGGGAAGAGTATTATACAATAGAATTAATGAGTGGGCAGATGAAACAGGGATCTTAGATTCCTGCCAAATGGGGTTCAGGAGTGGGGTTGGAACAACCGAGCAGTGTTTAAACTTAAATCTAGTGATTGGCAAATATACTATTGCTCGGTCTGTACCAATCTACTTAGCTTTTATGGATTTATCGTCCGCATTTGACCTAGTAAATAGGTCTAAATTGTGGGCGATTCTTTTAGAATACGGTCTAGATGAATCACTTGTTTATTTTCTCGCATATTTGCATATTGACACAAGGGCACAAGTAAGGATCGGGATGGGGGGGAAGTGTCAGAACCCATAAAAGTAGAGAGAGGAGTTAGGCAGGGGTGTGTTTTAGCACCCCTGTTATTCATTATCTATATAAATGGACTAAACAAATCCCTAAAATCAATAACCCCAGATGTCCCGAAAATAGGGGGGAGATTGTTACCGACTCTGCTCTATGCAGATGACGCGGTGCTTATGGGCCTAACCCCGAACGCCCTGCGTAGCCTGGTAAAAAACTTTGTGCAATACATGGAAAAACTTGATCTTAAAGTAAATTAAAAAAAATCTTTTATTATGTCCTGTGGCCCGGGTAAGAGACAATTAAGTGCTATTTCAGTGGGTGTTGATAAACTTTATTCTACCAACACCTTTCCCTACTTAGGAATGGTTTTTGCTGCGAGCGGCTCGTGGAGTGGACATTTAGCCCACGCCACGAGCAAGTTCTCAAAATCCATTAACTCCATTCTTAGCCTCTCACGGCCCAGGAAAGTAGACGCTACAAAGGCTATTTTAAAAATCTTTAAATCACAATGTGTACCAGTTGCTACTTACGGGGCAGAGATCTGGGGCCTGGGAAAAACTCCAAGCATCCAGACAGAGGAAAACCGCTTCTGTAGAAAAATCCTCGGAGCACCCATTTCCTCCTCAGAATACATTTGCCACTGCGAACTGAATTTGTATTATATATCAGATTTTATTGCCTCCAGACCGGCAATGTTCTGGCTTGCTATATGGAAAAATGACATGGCTGGTCTAACCCAGGACATCATAAGAGACTGCCTTTACTGTGATAAAGGGATGTTAATCCCTTGGCTCTCTGGAGTGTTTAAAAAATTAAGTAGCGTTGGCAAAGGACACCTTTTCTACGACCCTAGCAAAATTAACCCCAAGGATAAAAATGATTTAAAATCTGCACTGTACACACTTTACAGAGAAGAAAGATTGGCAAGGGAGCAAATTAAACCGACAATCCAGGCTTATGTGAGCAAAGATCTGTATATACAACCAATCCCTCTGTACCTCACGCTTCCAATGTCTAAGTGGGAAAGATCTTTGCTTTTTCGCCTCAGGGCAGGTACTGTGAGATTTCTATTATGTTTCCCACTAGGCTATACTTTTTTGAAACCTGGAAACAATGTGTGCCCATGTGATGATACCAGCCCGCAAACTGACTTACATTTCTTTTTCTTTTGTAAATTTTATCAAAAATATTTTAAATGGTTTTTAGCACCCTATTTTAAAAAGCACAGACCACTTTCTCTAGAGGAATCTAATTTGATGTTATTGACTTTGAATAATGAAGAGTTGATATTCCGCACTAGCACTTTTCTAAGAGTCATTACCCATGTTTGTAAAACAATGGAGAACCCTTAGTAAATCTGAGAATCACATTTATAACTGTTTTCATATTGCTGTTTTTAACTATTGTAAATATGTTATTTGATCTAGGATTGTCTGTATTGCTTTTATGATTTCGCAAAAATTCGAATAAAGTTTTGAAATCGAAATCGCATCCCAAACACACCCGGGGGAAGCGGACCCAATGTTGTTATCAAAAAAACTTTGTGGTTCAATTTTTGAAGCGGTAATTTCATCGGGAGCAGTAAGTAATGAACGGTCAAACGACCAAACTCTAGGTGTGTTTTTCAACAGCCCACCCAGTTTTAGAGAGATGGCCGCGTGATCGCAAAAATGGAAAGGGAGATGAGAGATGTTTTGTGCCTGTTTTAACTAGTTGCTGACTGATTAAGATATAATCTATTCTCGACTGGTGATGGTATTTATAGTTGTGAAATGAGACACCTTGTTGAAGCCCAGATCTTAATCTCCAAATATCTACATAGCCAAATTCCTTCATTTTGTCAAGTAAAAGGGCCCTTGTTTTTGAGGGGGTTACCGATCTATTAGTAGGGGATTTATCCAGTATAGGGTCCAAAACTATATTGAAGTCTCCAGCCAGTATCGTGGGCTCCGGATACGAAAGCAGGTGAGAAAATACAGTATTCAATACCGAAGGGTCGTCATGGTTGGGCCCGTAGTAACCTACTATTGTAATCAGAGCCCCCGCCACCACTACATAGACAGTAAGCCATCTACCTCCTGGATCTGCGAGTTTATCAATTAACCTTGCTTTTAAGGATGTTTTGAAGAGGATCGCCACCCCTCTGGAATTTAGAGATTGTGTAGTAGATACGCAAAAATCTACCCATCTATTATTTTTAACAACAGAGGTGATCTCAGTCTCTGTAAGATGGGTCTCTTGAAGTACAAGAATTTGAGCATCTGAATCTCGCAAATACTGCAATATTTTCCATTTTCTTACAGGTAACCTACGCTGCTTCCACTGGAGTCCAACCCAAGTTTTTTTTATTACATTGGTCTGTTTAAGTTACATTTTTATTTATTTCTGTTTTAATAAAGGTTACTTTTAAAAAAATGAGTGTATATGTCTTATTTTTGTGACAACACTTGACTATTATTTATTGTGATAATCATCTATTTATAGAACATTTTAAAATCAATACTATTTAACATGACAGTGCACCTAGAAAAAACAATGTAACTAACTGCTAGGCGATTAAATCCTGATTAATTATACAACTGCAAGACTTCTATGAGTGTATCACTTTATAACACCATAAGTACTAGGGGTGGGCGTAGTTCGCGCAGTAGCGCTACGCGAAGGTACGCGAAGTGCACTTCGCACTACGCGAGCTACGCGTAGCACTTCGCGAACTGCGTAGTAGCATGTTCGCACTGTGCAAGGTGTCATTTTCAATGATTGCGAAGTGCAGACAAGCATCCGGCACTGTGCAATCATTAAAAATGGCATCTTGCACAGTGCGAGCTGTACTTTTCTGCTGCTCGAGTAGATTTTTACTCGAGCTGCAGCTTTCTCAACGCGGACTGGTAGTTTCTCATTGCGAGCGGTCGCGAGCATGGGCGACCACTCGCAATGAGAAACCTGACCTCCCCGCTTTGAGAATCTCGCCGGGAGGGTTTATTTTCCATGCTCGCGAACAAGGAAAGAGTTTAGCGAGGATGTCATTTTGCTTGCTTGCGGTCGCCAACTTGACGTTGAGGACCGCGAGCAAGCAAAAAATGACCGCTGCACTACACTATGCTACGCTACGCATGTTTGCACTGTGCTACGTGCAGCTGGCATAGTGCAAAGTTGCGCAAACTTTGCAAACTACGCGAGCGTAGCGTAGTGCTATGCCCAGGGTTAATAAGTACTGCCCATGTGATTACAAAACAAATAAGGCAATGTCTAGCACCACCGAGGCTTCAGGAACTGCCGAGGCATACCCTGCATATTTAAATAAAATCCTGAGTATAACGATCCCCGGACTTAAATTAGCCTCAAACTCCTCGAACAATTAGTAAATAATATCTGGGAAGGTGGCGCTATCCTAGACTGCAAAACGTCTCTGTACCCTTCTGCGTCCAATTCACATTTGACATTAAGACAGTTCTTAATTTGTATAAGAATAAGTGCCAGGGCTCAAAGTTTTACTAAGAAAAGAATGGTATTTATGACTGTAAGTGTAATACCCGGACTGACTCTTTAGCAGCTCTTCTACCTTTTCAGAGGTGCTGACTGTAGGGAAGCCGTCATATTTACCCAGGGGCCTCTACATGACAGAGGTGAGAGCAAACAGAGACGACGGAGCGCTGCGTACATTAGGAGCAAAAGGAGTATACAACTCTTCCAATTAACCTCAAGAGAGGGCCCGAGCAGCAGCACTGGCATTACAAAACCCCATGTACAATGTGTCTACTCTGTACTCAACAGTGGGCAATTCTTTATCGATCCCAATCAGACACTGCTGCTTCACGTTTTGTGAAATGTTTCACAGTGTGAGCTTCACTAAATACTTTGTGGCAATTTGAGTGGGAGACAGGATTGTCGACATTCCAAAACTTAGAGACTCCTAATTTTACCATAAAAAATTACAACATACCACTAATTTTTATTCTCCCCGGGGATCCTATCCCCCGGGGCTTATATGCAATATTAGGGACCGTGGGGGGAGCCCCAATGCCCCCACGGTCCGAGCCGGCTCCCCCGTCCTTCGGAAGCCAACATTGCTTTTCCACACGGGAACAGGTAACAACAGGTAACATGCAGCTCCCCGTGGGGAAAAGCAATCGGTCTTGGAGCCCCCCACCCATTTTTCTGAAAGCCGAGGAGTAGCGGTCCCCAGGGCTGGGGGGGACTTTTAGCCCCCACCCATGTATTTTACTGGGGGAGTGGCCTTTGAACCCCCCATCCATTTATTTTGTAGCCTGAGGGATTTCCTATGGATAATAGGTTCTAACTATAACTACCTACTGGCGACCTGGTAATATATATATATATATATATTCACTGAAAAAACCATAGGTTATAGACCATTATAGTGATGTCATTTGAGATGTCATCAGTGATGTCATCAGTGATGTCACTGACCATGTCATGAATGATGTAATATGTGACATCATCAGCAGTGGATTGCGGGTGCGCAATATATAGTTAGTGCAACAAACTATATATGGAATTTCAATGGTTTTGTGTGAGTAAAATAAGGTTTTCTAAATGCTAATTCCTAACTATATATGGTCTATAACCTATGGTTTTTTCAGTGAATTTCATTGGTTTTTTAACAGCTAATATCTGTAGCTGTAAAATGTATTCTTCTTTAAATCCAAAAAGATATTTTATATGTTTATTAATAATTTTTTTTTTTAATATTTTTTTTTCTTCGTTCCCGCTTCGCGAATCGGGAAACTTCCCGTTAGCTGACCTTGATGCCGCGAAATAGACCGCGAGCCGGTAAACGTTTCTTTACCGCAACTGCCGCGTTAGAAAACAACATCGTGACGCCTCCCGTCCACATGACGTTTTGCGTTGTCGCGTGATACGTCATATGACGTGCTACGTTAGCGAACTGGTACGCGAAGCGAGGCGCAAAGCGCAGGTTTCTGGAAGCAAACCGTGAGGCCCTGCAAAGCGCGTAACGTAAACACAGCAGGTCATGTGACTTGGTAATAACACTTTTCATTGGTTCATTTCACTTTTGGTTTCCTAATGATGTAAGACTAGGTCATATAATCTAAAATGAACACTTTTCATTGGTTGAGAACTATTGTTTTTCCCAAATGATGAAAATCCCTCCTTCTTTCCTCACTCTGACTTTCATCATTGTGAGAGAAAGACCCTTTGTTACCAGTGAGCAATGGCTTCTTTAGTAGCTTCAGCTGGTGCTTCCCCACCACCTCCACCACATCCAAGGAAGAGTGGACCACCTGCTCAAGTTATAATTCAGCAAGAAGAGGAAGAAGAGGAACAGGACGAAGAGCACGAAGAGAGGCACTTTTTGCCTGAGGAGCCCAGGACGTCTCACCGGAAAGAAAACTTCATTTGGCAATTTTTTTAAATTCCCAAAGGTCAGAAAAAAGTAAATGCAAGATACGTAACTTGCCTTATATGTCAAGATAGACTGTCCAGAGTGACCGACAAAAAATACAGTTTCGGAAACTACACAATGCATCGCCATATGACTAGGTGGCATCCTAACAACTACAGTGCTGCACAGTTTCGTAACGACCTAGATAATCTCCCTATTATGGCCAGAAGATCTGTTGTACCGGAAGTAACGGGACCAGAGGGCAGGGAGATGGTGCCAAATATACAAACGAGATTTTGTGAAGTAAAACAAGTCTGCGTACATTGCAGTGGATTCATTTGCTACGGAGAAAGTAGCATCACTCTGATCAACAGAGCTATTGACAATCATGCTCATGTTTGTCCGAAACGCCCCAAACAATAAATTCATTTTTTTTTTGTTGCTCCTGTTGAGCCCTTTACAATGAATCGTTTTCGTTGCCCCCTCCAAAAAAAAAACAAAAAAAATATAAAACTTCAGAAAAATTCAAAAAAAGTAAAAAAATGTTCAGAAAAATAATTAAAAAAATATAAAACAACAAAAACAATAAAAAAAAAGTTCTTTTCAGAACTACCTCCCCGGTATTAAAAAATTGGTACAATATTTGGAACTGTGCCAACCTCTATTTCTCTTAGTTCGCTTCCCAGTTCGCTCGCCGGTACGCGAACCGGAAGCGAACCAAAAAAACAGTAAGTATAAGGGAAGGAAACAGACAGTTATGTTAAAAGAAAGACAGCTATAGGGGAGTAAACTAGAGATACTATTACCCGTAATCCTCTGCTGATGATGTCACATATTACATCATTCATGACATGCTCAGTATGTATGGAAAGGGGCAGATTTATATTAACTAGCACATCCCCAGAGATGCACCAGTTAACGTGCACCGCTGCTCTACCACCCACAGTCTGCCGCATTTACAATCAGATAGGACAAAGCTGCATCAAAACCCTGCGCCTGCTTGAAGCAGGCATAGATCTTGACGCAGGTAGGGTGAAAGCTAAAGCAACAACTAAGTGTCGTGTGCAGAAGTTGCAAAAAAGGAAAAATGGCGTTTAAACCAATAATGAGCCCATGCTAACTTAACACAGTGTAAAGATATCCAGGATCTACATCAGTTTGGGGTTCACGAACCTGGCAGGTAAAAGGCACTGAGGCTTTGCACCGTGCATATCTTATCCCAAATCATATGTTGTTTGTGAATGAAACAATTTCCCAGACCAAATGCTTTGGATTGGCTACTTCTAAAAAATTAAACACCCCTACTATCCCGGAGTTAGAGGAATATGATGGTTGGAGTAATTTTACTCGGTTGTCCATTAAAGATTTACAGGCCCTACTCCATAATTCTTCCTTTAACATTTCCAGTATAAATCCAAAAGGTTGGCTGCTTTGGCAACGTGCCTTATCCACGGTTTAATAACGCTGCCTTTTGCTTTATATAAGTTTTCAAATTGTATGAAATATATACCAATAGGTCGTTATGCACCTTTAGGTAGTGGTTTTCTTCATGAGGTCTGGTCGCTTCCATACACATACAGATGTTTCAAAGATGATCAAGAAGTTTATCTGAATGGAGAGGAATGCACTGAGACGCCAGATCATTCACTAATGTGTAGGCACATACAGTTACACGGTTCATGCAACAAACACCGACCAAATATGGCTTGCGTGTTGCAAGGCACGCCAGTTCCTGCTATCATACCCACGTTCAAGTTGTTGGAAAATGGTAGTTATTTGATGCTCAATAATGAAGATTGTTCTGGGTTAATTAAAAGTATTCCTTTTATCGTAACAGTAAGTGAACGGGTTATTTGCTGCAGAAATGTTCTATTTCCTCCCACACATGAACATAGGGAGTTTTCAATCTGGCCACAAATACCAACCTTGGGAACAGATTTCAACGGCATGGCAAGAATAAGAGCTCTTTTGTCTCAGAGAGAGGTGGCCTTGAGTTCGGCCCGTGAAACTTTCGTGCTTCACATAGCGAACACCCGTACAGAGGTGCAGACCCTTTTAAATACAGATTTGCCTTTCCATTTCAGCAAGATGGTTCGGACTATCTTTAACGCGTCCTCCACAAAGGGCCTGGCGCACTTTTTTAAAGTTGTTACCAGTGGTCTCGTGACTTCATTTGAGAAAATCTTTGGAGTCATCCCTGCTTTCTTTCATTCTATTTTTTCCACTGTGCTTGGTGGATTCCCATTTTTACTTGCATTACCAGCGGACGCTCTTGTGCTTTTTTACATTTTTAAATATGGATGTCCCTCCTGTGCAAGCTCCCGCCCTGCAGCTGCTGACGCTGTTCCGCAATCGCATGCTTGAATATTATGGCACAATGCCGTTGGCGATATTAAGCACGGCATATGGATTATCTTTTCGATTCTCCTACTTCACCTGTGTCCAGCCTGTATTTCACTGCCTGACCTGTGATTTCGATTGGGCCATTGATTTGTGTCTCTGCGGACCGGTTTCTCCTGACGTCGACTTTAATCAGCTGATGACTCCTATCATTACTCACGAGTTGGTTTGTCCTGGCGAAAGGATTATGGCTGTGGCATTGATGCATGGACTAATTGGTCCCTGGAATTTACTGGCGGCAACACAGTCTTTCTTGGAACAGAGCTTTCTTGAAAACCCACCGAGCTGTCCTCTGATGGTGATAGAGGATCCGGTGCTGGGAGAGCACGTATGTTCTTTTCCGCTTTTAAATTGGATGGCTGAACTCTTTTCGGATGAAGACGGTGACTTCCTATTGGAGGCTGTTGCAGCTTATTTTGCATACACAGTTATGTCATAGACCTTTTTCATGTTTGATATGCTGAGTACTAGCATTTCATTGACAATTCATTGACTTATTTGTCAAGTTTTTATTATTTAGCTTGCCTATTGGCTTAAGCCTCGATAAAGTAGTTGGCTGTTTTATTTTTCTTTAGCATTAAATTTTCCTAGTTTTTAATGTTTTACCTTGCGGACCGTCCACATATAAAGTTGTAATCTGCTCTCATGAGATGCCACTTCTATTATCTTATTCAGTTCGTTTCCGGATCATGGGGAAGTGTCATCTAGATCCTGGATATCTTTACACCGTGTTAAGTTAGCATGGGCTCATTACCGGTTTAAACGCCATTTTTCCTTTTTTGCAACTTCTGCACACGACACTTAGTTGTTGCTTTAGCTTTCAACCTAGTAGTTCATCGTGGTTTACATGAGAATAATATGTTATTGCTCTACTATCTGCTTTGCTTGTTAAACTATATCTGTACAGCGACTGCTGAAGTTTCAAGAACAACACGATACAGAATTGTTATGAGGTCTGATCTCCACGACTTCATACTCATAACATAAGTGCAGCTTCTGCCAATTCTGGGCATGAGGCGGGTTTTATATTGCTTTGCCGAACACACATACACAACACTTGATGCGGTTCACATGAAGACAGAGCTGGTGTATGCTGATGTGATTCCTTCAAATCTAAGACACTAAAGTATGGGCACGCCCTAAACCAACACAAAGAGACCTTCTTAGCAAATAATATAATATGTGTATTAGGGAGGGTCAGATATAAGCAGCCGCGGGCCGTGGAGGGAGTTACGGTGAGGCAGGGAGGCGGGGAGGGGGAGGGGCAGGGTGGAGCCCTCTCCACCCTGCCCCTCCCCCTCCCCGCCTCCCTGCCCCACCGTAACTCCCTCCACAGCCCGCGGCTGCTTATAAGTGTTGCTAACTCTTATTCATTTACAGCATGTTAACATACTGTCACCGTTCGCTTTTTATGTACTAGTAACTATGCTGGTAATTTTGCTACTGATAATATGTGTACTTCTATTATCTAAGATACTACGCCTGAGAAGACGGCATTAGTAAATAAACATTTCAAATACACATGTGTTCTTCTTAACTCCATGTTCTGGTTTCTAAGAAATATATAACGACCGACTGTTCATGAGTTCCACGTATCCTGAGATACTATAAGTTCATATTCTGGATTGTCTAAACATTGAGAGTTTGTTATATCCAATGTGACACTGTACCTAGCTTGCTAAGGGGTTTTTGATTACTAAGGTGAGTTTTGGGGCACCCTAATTCGCCAACGTTCCAATCCTCTGTCCACAGTTCTGTGTGAGAACAGAAACCCTGCGACAGGGACACCCCTGAGCCTTGCTGGAGCTTCATCACACTTGCGATACAACTCCAGCAATGCGCCACCTTTACGGCACAGATACGTCACGCATCTGTGCTGTTTTTGCCCCATGATGCGCCGCATTGTAAATGCAGCACACCATAGGTGACGGAACAGCGGCACAGAATGACTAACACATCCCTGGTGATGCGCCAGTCATCATAAATCTATCCCTATGCTTCTTATCTTGTTAGAGATGAACCGCCATATGTATCATCAAAGTTTTTTGCATTTCCTAAATAGCGAACTTTAAGGAATAAATAGCGATTCTTTACCATTCCTAGTTTGCGATGAGCTATTTGCTAATTACAAATTACCCATTCATTTCCATGCAGCAGGAGGCCCATAGGAATGAAGGTGCAATTTGCGATTAGCAATTACCTCATCGCAAATTACGAATTTTTCCGAGGGTGCAGGGGTGTCTCAAGAACACCCTGCTGCACCCCTGAAAAAGAAATTTGGCGGCATATGGCGCACATAAATTTTGAAAACATTCCTTTACCTCAAAAACGATTTTCAACTCATAATTTGAAAACACTGCACATGGGGAAATGACTTAAAATGTCCTTAAGACACATAAAAGCGTTTTTTGATTGCCTTTGCAGCATGTTTCAGTCACCTTTAACATGCCTATGTAACGCAAACATTCAAAATCTAAATTTGCCATGCACAGGTGGGAGCATATTTACAAGCAATTTGCTCCACAGACAAACTTCTTACATTGAAATGGGAAAAATACCATCAGAGACTCTCAATTACCTTATAAAGAAGCAGACACCATTATGTCCTTGTCATCAATATTAAAACCATTGCTTTTTCTCAAAAACGATTTACAAGTCATAATTTGAAAACACTCCACAGCTCCTATGCACATAAAAACCCTGTCAGTACCAATACTTCACATTTTCTCCAATTACAATTTCTCAAAGAAACAAAATCTATTTGTAAAACACTTGAGACAAAGCAACATTTGAAAAACACAACTTTCTTCATAATTTTCTCCTTAAAGCACACTATTTTCTATCTAAATTAAAGAAATCTTTTCTCACCTTAGCAAATACTTTGAGTTTCAAAACAGTCTCAGAAACACACCAATTTGTCTTCAGCAGAGCAAAAGGTATGCACTCCAGAGTCTGCAGCTATCAAAAGCACAGAAATGCTGTAATTCTTCACACATATCTCTCATGTCACCCAATCAAAACTCTTCCCTCACTTTTTTTCAAATGAAAACCCTTCCCCCTCTGCCATTTCATGCCTTTTCTGCATGGCAACCACGTCTTGGAAGACCTCTGGTGTTTGCAAGTTCACACAACAATGTTGCAATTGAACTCTGAACTCTCAGTGCACCTCATATCCACTGCATTCTTTCATTTAATGATTTTTTCTTCACCACTCAAAATACATCTTTCAAACAACTCATCCATGCACCCTAACTTTCTGTTTTCAGCAATCAAAATCCACCAATCACTGTTACTGCTTCATTAACACAGAAACTCCACAGTTTTTTTCATTTTAAACTCTTATTTTTTCAACTGCCATTTCATTGCCACACTTCATCTGACTGCAGGAGAACCTTCTCTCACCATGTTTTCTGTCTGGATTGTTGGACATAGTTACATCTATTGGGCTCAGAGGTATGCTGAGAACAGGAATTTACCTAACCTCAATTTACAAGATGTGGAAATTAAGTGGTTTGGCCACAGAGGATTAAAATGTCACCAATTGATACCATTGGTGAAAACCTTTATGCATTTGCCAAAACCTGACCTGTTAATTGTGCACTGTGGAGGTAATGATTTGGGCACTTTGACTGGGGTAGGTCTGGAAATGCTTTTAAAGGACACCTTTGAGCAATTGATGGCACTTTTTCCTCAGACTGCCTTGGTATATTCAAATATATGCCAAAGACAGAAATGGAGGTGGTCAAACCAATTTTGTCCACAAATTGAGAAGTCGAGGAAGCATGTAAACAAATCTGTTTCAGCTTACATGAGAGACCATGGAATGGGCTCCCTGTACAACAATAACTTGCGTTACTACATGCAAGATATCTACAGAGGAGATGGAGTTCACTTCTCAGATGAGGGCAACAGAGTTTTCATTTTGAATTTAAGACTGTGCATTGGTACCTACTTATAAGTACCTAAATGTACCATAAACCCAAAAGCTCTTCTCAGAGCTACCCTACATCTGATCACTCACAATTATTATTTTACTCTAACTTTTTTCACTAATTTTCAAGAAAGTACGCTCCCCAGAACGCTTCCCGGTTCGCGAACCGGGCGCACTCCACGCAAAAAAACTAAAAAAACGATATATTTTTTTTTTGCCCTGCGAGACCCTTTTAAAGCCTCCACATCAAACCTAAGGGGTCAGGGACGACCTACTATGCCCCCTTATGGTCATTTGCCCCTTCGCTTTGGCCTCCTCTTGTCTCTCGATCCTACCGAGAGACAAGATGGCGGCCGCTACGGACTGTTTGGAATGTTTACAGACGCCGAAGAACCAATCAGCTTCGCAAAGCTCCGAAGCGGAGCGCTGTTACAGATATATATCTTTTTTTGAACGTTAATTTCTCAAAATCCACTGGAGCACATATATTGAGACCTAGCAAAGGCACATCGGGCTACCAGTCCCTACAATTTTGCCAAGTTTCGTGCAAATCCATTCAGCCGTTCGATTATTATTATTTATTTTTTTTTTGCCCCGCGGGGCCCTTTTAAAACCTCCACATCAAACCTAGGGGGTCAGCGAGAATCTACTATGCCCCCTTATGGTCATTTGCCCCTTCGCTTTGGCCTCCTCTTGTCTCTCGATCCTACCGAGAGACAAGATGGCGGCCGCTACGGACTGTTTGGAATGTTTACAGACGCCGGAGAACCAATCAGCTTCGCTTCACAAAGCTCCGTTGCGCGAAAAGTACGCGAACTGGAGCGCTGCCCGGTCCGCTGTTACAGATATATATCTTTTTTTGAACGTTAATTTCTCAAAATCCACTGAAGCACATATATTGAGACCTACAAAAGGCACATCGGGCTACCAGTCCCTACAATTTTGCCAAGTTTCGTGCAAATCCATTCAGCCCTTCGGGCTAAAAGTGAGGCCAACCGCCCTATGGAAAACTCAATGTTAAAAACACGTTTTGGGACCCCCCTTTTTTCTCGGCCCCCCCTTGACAAACCCCCCCCAAATTTTCAAGGGCTGCTCAGAAACAAAATGTGCCATTTTCCTGAAAATTTCAGCCAATTCCATCCACAAACGCCAAAGTTATTAGACATAGAATTTTCAAAAATCCCATAGAGAAAAAATCCTAACTATATATACCTACTGGCGACCGCCAGTAGGTAATATATATATATTCACTGAAAAAACCATAGGTTTAACACTCGTTATAGTTAGGAATTAGCATTTAAAAAACCTTTCAAATTCACTGAAAAAACCATAGGTTTCACACCAGTTATAGTTAGCTGAACATTTTATTCATACAAAACCATTGAAATTCCCACATTATAGTTAGTTGGACTCACTATAACTCGCGCGCCCGCAATCCACTGCAGATGATGTCACATATTACATCATTCATGACATGGTCAGTGACATCACTGATGACATCACTGATGACATCTCAAATGACATCACTGATGACATCACTGATGACATCTCAAATGACATCACTGATGACATCATCCATGTGATAATACGATGCACCTCCTCACACTCTAATCTAACCTTTGATACACCCAGTGTTAAATACAAACAACCATTCCTGAAATTATTCCTGAAACACGTTTTGGCATCCCCTTTTTTTCTCAGCCCTCACTCCACGAATCCCCCCGGAACTTCCAGGGAAGGAGCGGAGCTGGCCAAACTTTTGGAAAATTACACGCAAATTCCTCAACCGGCGCCAGAGTTATTCCCAATAGAATGTTGCGGATTTCCTATGGTAGCCAATCCTAACTATAACTACCTACAGGGGACCGCCAGTAGGTAATATATATATATATATTAAATCCACTTCCCCTTCCTTTCGGCTTGAAGAAATCAAAGGACACTGCGGGACATTTCAGCGGCTGCTCTTTATTGGATGTACAGCATTACCGGTTTCAGCGTGTGCCTTCGTCATATGCCCCAGTCCAAATGCGTGCTTCACCTCTCACGCTGTTCTATGTGGCCACCTCCTCCCAGTGGTTAAGGGGCCTCACCTGCATCACATTCCGTCCGTATGTGCCAAATCAGAGGACTACCAGTCCCACAGTGCAGCATTCCGGCAGTCTGGTGCTTGGTGAAGTCGCTACGTTCTTTCCGCAATATTCGCCTCCGGTCCCATTCTTTCTGGCACTTGCTTATTCAGGTACGCAATGTGGAAGACGTAAGTGCAATACCGACGTCTAACCTAGATGTCTAGGTCCGCCGAGTTCCAGCAGCTTCTCCGCACCTGGTAAGTCAAAGTGGCGGGTCACGGTTACTCCAATCCCTTGGTTACCATCAGTTCTTGCCCATGTTACCATGACCGCTTGTGTTGAAAGGGTCCTTTGTGAGCTCCACAGGCAGAGCCCAAAATATTAAATCCACTTCCCCTTCCTTTCGGCTTGAAGATATCATAGGACACTGCGGGACATTTCAGCGGCTGCTCTTTATTGGATGTACAGCATTACCGGTTTCGGCGTGTGCCTTCGTCAGATGCCCCAGTCCAAATGTGTGCTTCACCCCACAATCCCATGGCATCTCTTTCTTTCCCCCACTCCGCTAGCAATGCTATGCTGCCCCCCCCTTTACCCCCCTGGTACCCCTTTCTATCCCCCCCCTTCAGGCACAGCAGAACCACTTCCTGTCGTCAACTTCCCCTTCTCCCAACCCCCCCCCACTCTACCAGATACCGGCTCCCTCACAGCCACCGCTCATAGCCAACAGGACCTCTCCAACCACCTCCCCTTTTTTCCGCCCAAACCTCCTACTCTCCTATGTCTCCTCACAGTCCTCCCCTCTCCCTTCTCCCCACCATCTTGTTCCGCACCCATCCCCCCTAAACATGTCCATAATTCCTTCCCTTCGTGCAGCGCCATCAAACACAACTCCCCCCTCTCCTCTGATACCCCAACCCCCGCTCTTAACCTCCCCCTTTCCCCACCTATGAACCCTATACCTCAACTCGCCTCTTGTCCTCCCACCTCTCCCTGCCTCCTACCACCTATACCACCCCATCCCTATGCCATCGAGACACCCAACCATCTGTGTTCTGCCCTACTCTCTCTCGAAAATAAGATATGCTCTCTCATCACCTCCATCTCCCAGCCTGTAGCTTCCATTTCACTTTTAAGCTCTAAGATTTCAACTTTCCCATTCTCATCAACTCCTCTGGAAAACTCTCACCTTCCCACGAGAGGCACCTCGACCCCTCACACCATTATAGCCAAGCATAACCTGTCGTCCGCAAACATCGCTCATTCACTCAAGCCTTTGAACGCTACCCTTCTTCAACCAGCACCTCCGAGTAACCCAATTACCTACTCCATTCCAACCATCTCCTCTGTCAGAACCAAGCATCCACCCAGACACTCCCGTGCACCCCCATATAGGTATAATATCCCTATCACCCTTCTTTGCCCAAGTGCCCCCGTCACCAAAACAGTCTCGACAGAACTGCGCTGCATGCTCCACAACTGCAGATCTGCGATAAAACACAAACTCGAAATCTCTGATACCATCACCCTTCACAATATTGACCTGTTCTTCTTAACAGAGACCTGGTTCAACGATACCTCTCATTCCATGTTTGATCTCCTCCTACCCACTGGCTACTCTATTTTCAGGAATGACAGACCTATCAAAGTTGGGGGAGGTGTTGCAGTTATCTTTAGAAACTCCCTTCAACTCAAGGCTTTTCCCATCAGCGCATTCCGCACTTTTGAATGTCTATCTCTTGAGCTTCAACTACACCACCGCTCACCCCTTAGATTCCATGTCATATACCGCCCACCTGGCAGTGGCCCTTCATTTATGGAGGAACTCACTGACTTCATCAGCGACCAATACGCACAAAGTGACAATCAGACCTTCGTGGGTGACTTCAATCTCCACTGGGGCTCCATGCAAGACTCTTCCGCGAACAAGCTGGCCTCCTTCCTCTATACAAACGATCTCACCCAACACTGCACAGAATCAACACACTCTAAGGGTTCTATCCTGGACCTTGTTATTTCTAAAGCAGGCATGCTTTCTATTGCTACCCCTATTCACGTAGACTGGTCTGACCACCTCCTCATTCCATTCTCTCTTCTCCTAGCACACTCTATCACTCTTGGCCAACCTAAGAGGGCTACCTCCTGGTTCCGTGACGCTAAAAACATTGACACTGCTTCCCTCTGTGAATCAGCGTTGCTGTCACTTCCAAGGCTAGACCCGAACCTAGATGTTGATGATCTCACTTCACAATGCCTCTCAGTCCTTGCAGTCGAAATCAATAGCGTTGCTCCTCTCCAAAGCAAAAAGAAAAGGCCCATTCCCTCAGCACCCTGGTTCAGCAAATCCCTATATGAAGAAAGGAAGCACCTAAGACGCCTGGAGAAACATTGAAGGCAAGCACCCTCCACCGATAACTTGGCCACGCTTCGTTCAGCAAGATCCGAGTACCACAAGCACATCTTCCTTGGGAAAGCATCACACTTCAGAACCCTCCTTGACTCAGCCAAAAATAGACCCAAAAACTATTTGATCTCATCAAGACCTCTAACTACTCTCCCCCAACCTCCAAATTGGAGGATTCTACAAAGAAAGCTGCTGATTTCGCTGTATTCTTTGACGAAAAAGTGAAATCACTTGTGGTTCAGGTCGCTCATCCTACCCCTCCAGAGGAGCGCAAATCACTAGTCATCTGGCAGAACTTCGACCCCATCTCTGAAGATGTCCTCCTCAAGTACATCCTCGAAACAAAGCCCTCAAACCACTCGCTCGACCCCATCCCTAGTGCCATTGCCATTGACTTCTATACCCTTTCTCTTCCCTATTGGACCACTCTGGTCAACCTCTCCCTCTGTCAAGGTTCCCTCCCTGTTCCCTTCAAATCTGGGCAGGTCACCCCTCTGCTTAAAAAACCCACTGCGGATGCGAATGACCTCAACAACTTCCGCCCCATCACTAACCTACCCTTTCTTGCGAAGATCACAGAAAGATGTGTTGCGAAACAACTCTCACGTCATATCAAGGAAAATGATCTTCTTGACAATTTTCAGTCCGGCTTCATCCAAAACTGCAGCACTGAAACTGCCCTGCTGCAAGTGATCGATGACGCGCTGAGAATACTAGACTCGGGGGGGTCTTGTCTTCTAATTCTCCTTGACCTTTCGGCAGCCTTTGACACTGTCAACCACAACACCCTCCTCAACACCCTTCAACAGAGAATGGGCATGGAAGGCACCGTGCTTAAATGGTTTGCTTCTTTCCTTTCTGATAGATCCCAAATTATCAAAATAGAGGACAGTCTCTCACCTCCTTTGGCGGTGGGTCAAGGTGTTCCCCAAGGCTCTATTCTTGCTCCCACATTGTTCAATCTCTATTTGGAACCTCTGGAAATCTCCTAAGTAAATCTAGGGTCAAATATCACCTCTACGCTGACGACACTCAAATCAACCTCAAGGTTGCCTCCACGCACGATCTCTCTGTCCTAAGCTCTACCCTCGACTCCATTCATAACTGGATGTCAACACATCAACTGATCCTGAACCCCTCCAAAACTGAGTTCCTCCTCCTCTCCTCCTCACTCTCTCCTCCCCCGGTGCAATCATGGATGGACCAGATGAATCTGCTGAACACTAATCCCATCATTGTCGACAGCGCAAAATCCCTTGGTGTCATACTCGACACAAAACTCAATCTACTCGCTCACATTAATTCAATTGCAAAGTCTGCCCGATACCAACTGCGCCTTCTTTGGGGGATTCGTCGCTTCTTCCCGGTGCATGACCTCAAAACCCTGGTCCAATCGCTGGTCCTCTCCAGACTGGACTACTGCAATTCTCTTCTGACTGGCCTCCCCAAATCCCACCTATCCCCCCTTAAGTCTGTTCTACATTCAGCAGCTCGTTTCATTTATGGGGCCAAAAGAAGCGACCACATCACTCCCATGTTATCCTCCCTCCGCTGGCTCCCCATCGAGGCGAGAGCTATCTACAACACTGCCTGCATCACCCATAAAGCCTTGCACTCCTCCTCTCCGCGCTACCTGGCGAATAAACTGAAACTCTCTGGAGGCTCTAGACCATCACGAAATGCGGAAAATCTACTGCTTGAACCTCCCACTTTCAAGAAGGAGAGATCGATGGCCCAATCCTTTTCAGGCAGCGCAGTGAGAATCTGGAACTCACTTCCGCCTCAGCTCAGGACCACCTCCTCCTCCCAAGCCTTCAAATCTGACCTCAAAGTTCTCCTTCTTCAAAGACATTTCCAAATGTAATTCATGCCCTCTCTGCTATCTGAAGGAAGCCCTTCAACTACTGCAAAACCTACTTTATTTGACTATGGAAGTGTCTTCCAAGTGTGTTCTTGTGGTTTGAAAGTCTGCCTCTAATTGCAGTATTGTCCTTCCTCCTGTGTCTGGGACTCGCGGGTGACTTGCACCCGTCACTCTCTCCGGTAACACACTGTTTTCTACCTCCTACATTTGTTTGTTTCGACACCTGCACAAGTGCCACCAGTGCCTACGCAACGTTTGTTCTTGTGCTGGAGTGTCCTCCATATATTGCAGTATTATACCTCTATATTTATTTTGTACGCTTTTTGTAACCTGCACACGTCACTTTTTCCTCCTGCAATGCACCGTTTGCTACCTCTTGTATTTTATTGACTCACGATTGTCACTTTTGTAATGCACCGTTTACTACCTCTTATACTTTGTTGGCGCACAATTGTAATTTTGCTTCATTTAATGTAACGTTTGCCTTTGTATTTTGCTCACTTGTAATGTTCTCATGTATCAGTTCTGTTCCTATTGTGAAGCGCTCTGACACCTTCGGGTAAAGTCCGCGCTATATAAAAATTCATAAATAAATAAATAAAAAATAAATAAACCTCTCACGCTGTTCTATGTGGGCTCCTCCTCCCAGTGGTTAAGGGGCCTCACCTGCATCACATTCCGCCCGTATGTGCCAATTCAGAGGACTACCAGTCCCACAGTGCAGCATTCCGATAGTCTGCTGCTTGGTGAAGTCGCTACGTTCTTTCCGCAATATTCGCCTCCGGTCCCATTCTTTCTGCCACTTGCTTATTCAGGTACGCAATGTGGAAGACGTAAGTGCAATACCGACGTCTAACCTAGATGTCTAGGTCCGCCGAGTTCCAGCAGCTTCTCCGCACCTGCTAAGTCAAAGTGGCGGGTCACGGTTACTCCAATCCCTTGGTTACCATCAGTTCTTGCCCATGTTACCATGACCGCTTGTGTTGAAAGGGTCCTTTGTGAGCTCCACGGGCAGAGCCCAAAATATTAAATCCTCTTCCCCTTCCTTTCGGCTTGAAGAAATCAAAGGACACTGCGGGACATTTCAGCGGCTGCTCTTTATTGGATGTACAGCATTACCGGTTTCGGCGTGTGCCTTCGTCAGATGCCCCAGTCCAAATGTGTGCTTCACCTCTCACGCTGTTCTATGTGGGCTCCTCCTCCCAGTGGTTAAGGGGCCTCACCTGCATCACATTCCGCCCGTATGTGCCAATTCAGAGGACTACCAGTCCCACAGTGCAGCATTCCGATAGTCTGCTGCTTGGTGAAGTCGCTACGTTCTTTCCGCAATATTCGCCTCCGGTCCCATTCTTTCTGCCACTTGCTTATTCAGGTACGCAATGTGGAAGATGTAAGTGCAATACCGACGTCTAACCTAGATGTCTAGGTCCGCCGAGTTCCAGCAGCTTCTCCGCACCTGGTAAGTCAAAGTGGCGGGTCACGGTTACTCCAATCCCTTGGTTACCATCAGTTCTTGCCCATGTTACCATGACCGCTTGTGTTGAAAGGGTCCTTTGTGAGCTCCACAGGCAGAGCCCAAAATATTAAATCCTCTTCCCCTTCCTTTCGGCTTGAAGAAATCAAAGGACACTGCGGGACATTTCAGCGCCTGCTCTTTATTGGATGTACAGCATTACCGGTTTCGGCGTGTGCCTTCGTCAGATGCCCCAGTCCAAATGTGTGCTTCACCTCTCACGCTGTTCTATGTGGGCTCCTCCTCCCAGTGGTTAAGGGGCCTCACCTGCATCACATTCCGCCCGTATGTGCCAATTCAGAGGACTACCAGTCCCACAGTGCAGCATTCCTATAGTCTGCTGCTTGGTGAAGTTGTCGTAATTGGCATGGCCGCGTTAGCGATTAGCTGAAACTACACGCTGTCCTCCTTAACTTGGCTATGTATGAAAACGCCATTTTGAATGTTGCGGCAGCCATCTTAGACCATAAGCGGCCTCGTGGCCGGCGTGCCCCTTTAGTCCGTTGTCCGTTCCACTGACCACTTCAGTCTGCCCAGCAACAGGCTATTGTTAGTACTGGTCAAGCTTGCACATGCGCAGTCCCAACTGACCAGTAAGCCTTCAGGAATGTGTGCCAAACTGACCAGCGGAGTTGTGCCCCCTCCAATGAGCTGGCAGTGTTCCAAAACATGACCATATATGTATATAAATGTGTCCTAACTTGTGCCGCCTACCTTTTATTGCCCCAAAACTGTATATAAATCGGGGTCACACCGGTGTTCGGTGTGATACCTCTTGCATTACCAAAGGGTGCTGTTTGAGTGTACCACCACCCCATGGGGTCTCAATAAACTTGTTCTTTGCCTTTTACAGTTTCCGTGCCAACAGTGCTTGAGTGTAAGTGGGTTATCTTCGGAGCATGTAGGCCTTGGGAACCCTGATTACTTCAAATTGGCGACCACGAAGGGACTCATCGGTGACTCGGATGCCCGAAGGAGAGGTCGTGACGAAGGCTTGGAAACTCGCCATGGACGCGCGCTGCCACGAGTGACCCGAGTCTTGGCTCCCACGGTGTTTCTTCCTTTCCTTCCGATCTGACCTTCCAGGTGGCGCCGGTCCCCGACTGAGTTTTCGATCGTCTGTGTTGCCGGGAAAGCGCTGTTTGGCTGATTTGATCACAAGACCTTGGCAGTTGGAATCTGGATATTTGAGAATTTGGGTAAGAGTTGTGTTCGGTAAGGTAGTCTTCGGACGCTTACTGAAGTTCTATGATTTGTGTTCGGTAAGGTAGTCCTCGGGCGCTTGCCGAAGTCCTACGATCTGTGATTTGCCTTGAGTTAGCTAACGTTTGTGAATTTGTGATCTTTGAACTTATATGTGTAGTGCACTTCACATAGGCAGGCATGTAGAGATGTTTCTCTAACTTTGTTTTTTTCTTCCTCTGAACGGCACAGTTGTGTGAAGTACTGTAAGTGCCATTTTGTGCGGTGTCACGCTTTCGTGATACTTTTTGAACATGCCTGTTTTTAGCACACTCCGAGGGATGTGCTGTCTTGGAGAGGGTACCATAATTAGGTTAGCGGAAGCACAGCCGGCTCCCCCAGAGGGAACACCAAATCGCGAGATGTACATCAAACTTGGCCTTCCCCCTATTATGTACAGTAAATTATGGCATAAGTACACAAAGGCCGATCCTGAATTGCAATGGCCTCTACATGGGTCATTTGATTTACGTAAAGTACAGTTTGTGGAGCAATGTTTGTTTCAACGCAGGTCTAGACAAAACATGTTTGATTGTGTGCGAATGTGGGAGAAAGCGGTGCGTGAGCGTATGAAGCGTGAAGTTGCCTTGGCGGACAAAGAGCAGCGCAAGGCTGCTCGGGATAAGGCTTTACAGCTTGAGGAAAAGGAGGCTCAGGAGAAGAAAGAGAGAGAGGAACGGGAACGTAAATTGCAAACGACTGGTCAATTTCCTATTCGCCGACCGCTTTATCCTGTCCTTAATAATGAATTTGATGATTTTTCATTGCTAGATCGGTCACCGCCTCCGTACGTTTCGCCGACGGCTCCAGCTGAAGATCCGGGAGATGATGGGCAGGATAAGTCGGAAAAGAAAGGTGTATCTGCTCTCAGGTTTACTGCGGAGAGGTCCGCACATTTACGTAGTTGGGCTCGTAAAGTGAATAAGAACTGTGTTTCTCAGTCTGAGGTGATTGCAGAGAGGGGTAAATGGTCGGAACTTGAATTAATGTACTTTTTGTCTAGTTTGGCGGATGAAGTTGTTGCCGCGTATCGTGATCTTTCAGACACGTTAGAACCTAAAGCTTTGTCAGTGCATCGTGAGAATTTGGATAAAGGTTTATTTGATCTTGCAGATGTTGATGACCTATTCAAGCAACTGATCCAATTGCGAGATGAAACGACCAGATTGCGGGAGGAGCGGAAAAGGAGGCAAAAGGAGGCCGAATCGGCGCCTGATGAGCAGATTAAGGAGTGTCCTCTCCGGGGTTCAGATAAGAGTTCTGCGTTGCATGTTATGCCTATGCGTGAAGCCGCGCCCTTGTATGTTCCACCAAAAGGGGAAGGTACAGATGATGATAAATCGTCAAAGGATGCGAAAGGGTATTTTGTGTATAAATGGGTATACACGCCTTGGAATAGAGCAGATGTTATGGCATTGAAAAATTCTCTACCTGATCTTCGAAAAAATCCGGCGGCATTTTATGAAGGGGTGGAAGGGGCTATTTCGTCCTGTGTGATGACTCTTGTGGATATAGATTTGTTCTTTGGGTTAATTTTACCACCTGATATGTGGAGGCAGATTCGTAAAAATAATGATGAAACAATATTGGGGGCACATGGAAAGAAATAAATGCTGCCGATTTAGATAGGGAACCGGCATGTAAGCCTTGTCAGTTAATTCTAGATCTTCCGGCAGCTATTTTGATTAAATTAAAGACGCTTGTTCCCTCTAAAAAGATCGATTGGACTATGCTAACGTCGTGTAAACAGAAACCCGATGAAACAGTTTCAGATTTCTTTACACGTTTTGAGGAGGCATTCCATGATTACAGTGGTCAATCTTTAACAGACGATACGGGTCGGCATCTGTTTGTAGATAAGTATGTGGCTAATCTCCTACCGGAGATTGCAAAACGATTGAAGTCGAGTGAAAGTTCCTGGGCCACGGCGACCCCAGTGTCTTTGTTAACTATGGCTCAGTACTATGAGCGGCAGGAATTGGAGGCTAAAGAAAGTGTAGAGAAAAAGGCGAAGGAATTGAAAACGAAGGTGATGTTGGCGCAGGTTCGGGGGACACAGGGTAGAGGGAATGATAGAGGTAGACGAGGTGAAGGAAATACGTCGTATGGTCGTACGGACATAGCGGGGGATCAGTGCGCTTATTGTAAGGAGTTTGGGCATTGGGCCGAAGATTGTCCGGTACTTCGTGAACAGCGTAGTCAGCGTGGTCGAGGAGGCGGAAGGTCGAGAGGAGGTTATGCGGGAGCGAGAGGTGGCGGAAGTGATCGCGGAAGGGTTGAGGAGAGGGGCCGTGGCCAGGATGAACGTAACACGTTTGATAGGCGGAATCAATATCAGATTTCGGAGGGTGAGAATGTGGAGCATCAGGATTATGTGCATGCATAGGACTGCGTAGGATGGGGTAAGGAATCAGTTGAAGTGCCGGTAGATCAGCAGGGTCCATATGTAACAGCGGGTATTCTGGGTTCTACTGATCAATTTCTAGTTGACACAGGAGCTACACGTAGCGCTTTGTCGAAAAACTTGGTTCCGAGGGCTCCCCTGTCTGGCGAAATGATTACATGTGTAGGGTTTGATGGCACACCCTCCCCCAGCCCATTGTCCAAGCCCCTTGCACTATGTCTTGACAAATACTTTAGTTGTGGTCAATTTTTGTTATCACCCCATACACCAGATAATATCCTGGGTATTGATTTGCTTAAATATTTTCGAGCAACGATACGTTGCGCTCCTGAGGGAGTGAGGGTTATCCTGAATGACAATTATCCTGACCCCGACAGGTTTTACGCCATCTCAGATATTCCAGCCTTGGCCTCTCTGCCGCATACGTTATGGGCGACCTCAGATACGGATGTGGGAGAGATGCATATTCCACCAATACACATTACTGTTAAGGAGGGGGGCCCTCTACCACGAGTACCACAGTATAAGATCTCGAGAGAAGGTGAACTTACATTGACACATATTGTTCAGGATTTGATTTCTGCAGGGGTTGTGGAGGAGGTCCCTTATAAATGTTTGCAACAGTCCTATTCTTCCGATCCTTAAACGAGATACTGACAACAAAGTCTATCGCTTTATTATTGACTTGCGAGAGATCAATAAAATTGTCATTCCCCAATACCCGGTGGTGTCCGATATTACGACTCTGCTTACGCTGGTCCCACCCACGGCCCCCACGTTTAGCGTAATTGATTTAAAGAATGCGTTCTTTTCCATTCCTGTTCATTCTGATAGCAGATACTTGTTTGGCTTCACGTTAAATAATAAATCGTATAGATTTTGTCGTGTTCCCCAAGGTTATACTGAAAGCCCTAGCATCTACAGCCAGGCTTTGAAAAGGCAGCTAGATTCGTTTAAATTGCAGTCTGGCGTTGCTCTCACCCAGTACGTGGATGACCTTCTGCTTGCTGCTGACACTTATGCACAATGTGAGGAAAGTACACTTGCGTTGCTTTCCTTTTTGGTGCAAACCAATCATAAGGTTTCGAAAAAGAAACTCCAATACTGTAGACCTCAGGTGACCTACCTCGGTCATCTGTTGTCTAAGGAGGGGCGTGCATTAACATCTGATCGAATTCAAGCAATTTTAGATACACCAGTCCCCCGCACGCAGAGAGATGTACGTGCCTTCATAGGATTGACGTCTTTTTGTAGACAGTGGATTATGGGTTTTTCACACATCATAAAACCCTTACTAGCATTATTGTCCAAAGCTACACCAATGCCTCTAGAATGGACAGATGATTGCCAGAAGGCTTTTGAACAGTTGAGACAGGCCCTTTGTTCTGCACCCGTGTTAGGCACACCAGACTACACGAAACTTTTCACATTGTACGTACACGAGAATGATGGGTGCGCATTGTCAGTGTTAGTACAACTACACGGGGATAAGCAGAGACCATGTGCATACTTCTCTGCCATTTTGGATCCTGTAGCACGAGGGTTGCCTGGGTGTTTTCGAGCGGTAGCAGCAACGGCAGTGGCCATACGACAGAGTGAGGGAATAGTGTTATCGCATAAACTGCTGGTGTTAGTTCCTCACGCAGTAGATGCTCTGCTAAACCAAACAAAGACCCAATACCTCACGAGTGCACGGCTAACAGGATACGAGCTGACACTTTTGGCGCCACATATTACACTAAAAAGATGCGCTACCCTGAACCCTGCCACTTTATTGCCCTATCCGGCCGAGGAGGGTCAGGAAGAAAAACATCATGATTGTGTTTTCCTGACCGAGGAACAGACAAAGGGTCGTGTCGACTTACAGGATGCGCCACTTCCAGATGTGGATGGGGAACTGTGGGTTGATGGATCATGTTTAAGGCTGCCAGATGGCACGACTTCCGCAGCTTATGCGATCACGACACTTAAGACAGTGGTAGAAACAGCTAGGATACCACAGAAATCGGCTCAGGCAGCAGAGCTGATAGCTTTGACAAGAGCCTGCGAATTGAGTGCTGGCCTATGTGTGAACATATACACAGACAGCCGGTACGCCTTCGGAGTAGCACATGACTTCGGGCTACTCTGGAGGGAGCGTGGGTTTCTGACATCTCATGGAGAACACATTATGCACGGAGAGCTAGTGCGTGATCTCCTAAATGCGTTGCTTGGCCCAAAGAAAGTAGCGATAGTAAAATGCAGTGCTCATAAAAGGATCACGGATAAAGTGGGCCAAGGAAATGCCTTTGCAGACAGCATAGCTAGACAAACGGCTATGTCCCGAACTAGCTCCCCCATGTATGTGATACAATCGCAAGCTGAGCGATGGAGTGATGCTAGAGCAGAAATATTGGACATTCAAAAATCAGCTACTGAATCTGAACTTGCGGCATGGGCAGCAGATGGGGTACTAGATGACGAGGGTTGTTGGAGAAGCAAAGACATGGAGAAATGGAAATTGCCTGCGGCTTACTTGCAGGCGATGGTCCAGATGACACATGGACTGGCGCATGTCGGAGCTCTTGCAATTACTCGGCTGTTAACACGAGCTTGGGAACATCCTGAGATCGCTAATACTGCGAAGAGAGTAGTGCAGACCTGCCTGGTTTGTTTACAACACAATCCCGGAAAGGGGACCCATACTCCGAAAGGAGGGTTCGTTCCACCTTCTGCACCATTTGAGGTACTTCAAATGGATTACATCCAACTCGAGCGCTGCAACAACCTGAAGTATGTCCTAGTGGTGGTATGTGCCTTTAGTAAATGGGTTGAGGCCTTCCCCACGAAAGACAATACGGCTTTGACAACAGCCAAGGTGTTGCTTAAGGAATTCTTCCCTCGCTTCGGAGTTTGCAAATTTCTGTGGAGCGATAATGGGCCTCATTTTGTCGGAAAGATTGTGGAGTATGTACGGAAGGGGTTAGGGATTCAGCAGAAGTTCCACGCTGTATTCCACCCGCAGTCGGCAGGTCTGGTTGAGCGGTACAATGCTACGTTGAAACTTAAGCTGGCCAAAATTGTGGCGTCTACATCGTTGAAGTGGCCAGACGCTTTGCCGCTAGCACTGCTCTCTCTTAGATCAGTACCCCATTCACGAACTAGCCTTACCCCCTATGAGGTGGTGTTTGGGCGCCCCATGAATATCTGGGGGGTGCCTAAGCCGCGATTAATACATGATGTGCCTTGTGTTATGATGAACGACTATTTGGCACGATTAACAAATGATTTACTCTCTATTCATCAGCAGGTTCGAGAAGCGCTCCCTGACAACTCTACTGGAGAGGGCCATGATCTCCGTCCTGGGGATCACGTCATGATTCGGTCGTTTGAGAGAGCAAGCAGTTTGGAGCCCAGGTGGAAAGGCCCCGAACAGGTCCTCCTTGCAACCCGAACAGCTGTACGAGTGACCAACAGGAAGCGGTGGGTGCATTCGACACATTGCCGCCGTGTCTCTCCGGATCTGGTGACCCCTGCTGTGCTGACCGACTACAAGGAGATTTTGGAGAAAGAAAAGAGCCCAGCTGTGAGGTCGGCCGAAGTTGAGGGAGCCTTCCCGGACCACGCTGTTGCCGGACGAGAACGCTACAACTTGCGTCCTCGATAAGAAGATTTTTTTGTATTTTTAATGACTGGTTGGTTACCGCTCCAGGTTTGTGAAACGGAAACCGGGAATTCCAAGGGGGGGGGATCAGTTCTGCCAGTGTAGCGACACCCGTCTTGGCCCGGAGAAGAAAAACAACGGCTACCTCGGAGTTCAGCACCGCATTTTTCTTTTTTTTTAGGTATACACGTACGTGTATCTGAGACTCTGTGAACAATTTGTGCTATTTGAGACCTTTGCACGAGTATTCCTGAACTATGGAATCAACGGCATCACGAGATAAACGAATATTGGGTGCCTTTCTCTTTGTTCTGACTATTGTGGTGATAGCTGTAATAGCCTGGGTAGTTGAACTTGTGGTGCCTGTACGTGAACATTTGCTGCCGTCTACCCCGGCTCCATCTGAACATTTTCACTTTACATTACCCTATCACGAAGAACGACATCGGCAAACCTATCTGAATAACAGTTTTATTCAGATTCTTCATCACACACATAATATGACCAATACCTCAAATTGCTGGGTGTGTGGGATGTTGCCAGGGCACCAGAAAAGAGGGGGCACCCCACTCATTCCACTCCCGTTTTCGCACAATGGATCATGTAACGCCTGGTACACCCTCCTCTTTACCTTGAGATGGCCAACCAAAGGGGGGGTGCTTTTCCGTTTGAACAAAGTATGCACCCATGATAAGGATGGGTTTCCGCGGGCTGAGGGTACTCGATTTGAATGGGAGGAGTACAGGCCTGATAATATGTCTGCCCCACGTGTGTACAGCAACCAGAGAAATGTAAATGTATCCAGTGCACATGTTATTAATGTTATTGCCACTAAAGCCGATTTGTGTATTAGAAATAAGGGTTCGGTTGCAGTGGGGAAAAGCGAATGTAACTCTACCCTTACTTTTGATAGTCCGAATGGCATCTCATTTGTAGCATCACGAAACACGTACTTCATTTGTGGAACGAAGGGTTACCATCAGCTTCCATTGGGATGGTTGGGCACTTGCTATGTATCGTTTGTGCTACCTCCTGTATTCATTGCCCCACCAATGTATCACAATGACTATACTTTGTATCATGATTTCGTCCTGAATAAGGTTAAACGGACTGTTGTCTTGGATGACATAGACCAAACCGATACTGCTTTGCAACAGTATGTGGACTTCAATTTGGGACTATTTTCCTTCGTGGGGGCTGCACTGAACAGCCGGAAAATAAGACGACTGACACGTGTTGTTGAAGCTGTAGCGAATGACACTGCCATTGCCTTGGGAAACATCACTGAGGAACTACAGATTTCTAGAATTGTTACGCTCCAAAACAGGATGGTGTTGGATGTAGTTCTGGCTGATCGTGGGGGGGCATGTAGAATTATCGGAAGCAGCTGCTGTGTATACATTCCGGACAATTCTCCATCTGTTTATGATGCCATATCCAAGCTCCACAAGATCGCAGCTGAGATACATCCGGACAATGGAACTTGGACACTTTCAGGATGGTTCTGGTCCATGCTTGCTACCTGGGGCTGGAAACTGTTGACGATTCTATGTATAATCGTGGGAGCAATGTTTTTCATATGCCTATGTATTCAATGTGGCCCAGCCCTATGTTCTATGTGTCTATCAGCTTGCATACCATCAAGACGAGCTCTTGCTCATGACAAAATGATGCTTCATAAGGAAGTAACACGAATAATGTTAATAGACATCGAGGACGAACATCCTGATTATGTTCACTATGAGGTAGATTCAGCTAAACGCTAAAAGGGTCGTCTGTCGTAATTGGCATGGCCGCGTTAGCGATTAGCTGAAACTACACGCTGTCCTCCTTAACTTGGCTATGTATGAAAACGCCATTTTGAATGTTGCGGCAGCCATCTTAGACCATAAGCGGCCTCGTGGCCGGCGTGCCCCTTTAGTCCGTTGTCCGTTCCACTGACCACTTCAGTCTGCCCAGCAACAGGCTATTGTTAGTACTGGTCAAGCTTGCACATGCGCAGTCCCAACTGACCAGTAAGCCTTCAGGAATGTGTGCCAAACTGACCAGCGGAGTTGTGCCCCCTCCAATGAGCTGGCAGTGTTCCAAAACATGACCATATATGTATATAAATGTGTCCTAACTTGTGCCGCCTACCTTTTATTGCCCCAAAACTGTATATAAATCGGGGTCACACCGGTGTTCGGTGTGATACCTCTTGCATTACCAAAGGGTGCTGTTTGAGTGTACCACCACCCCATGGGGTCTCAATAAACTTGTTCTTTGCCTTTTACAGTTTCCGTGCCAACAGTGCTTGAGTGTAAGTGGGTTATCTTCGGAGCATGTAGGCCTTGGGAACCCTGATTACTTCAAAGTCGCTACGTTCTTTACGCAATATTCGCCTCCGGTCCCATTCTTTCTGCCACTTGCTTATTCAGGTACGCAATGTGGAAGACGTAAGTGCAATACCGACGTCTAACCTAGATGTCTAGGTCCGCCGAGTTCCAGCAGCTTCTCCGCACCTGGTAAGTCAAAGTGGCAGGTCACGGTTACTCCAATCCTTTGGTTACCATCAGTTCTTGCCCATGTTACCATGACCGCTTGTGTTGAAAGGGTCCTTTGTGAGCTCCACAGGCAGAGCCCAAAATATTAAATCCACTTCCCCTTCCTTTCGGCTTGAAGAAATCAAAGGACACTGCGGGACATTTCAGCGGCTGCTCTTTATTGGATGTACAGCATTACCGGTTTCGGCGTGTGCCTTCGTCAGATGCCCCAGTCCTAATGCGTGCTTCACCTCTCACGCTGTTCTATGTGGGCTTGTGGGCTCCTCCTCCCAGTGCTCCAGGTCCCACCATGCTGCTGTACTCTAATGGCGGGTGCTGTCATTCGCGAGGTAGGAGTTTGCGATTAAAATTCAGGCTCGCTCACACATAGTGTGAAGCACTCACAGGGCAACAGGTTAGTTGGCAGACATTTCTTTATTATGATGCCTTGATGCGTGATGCCTTCATCAGTTACAAGAAATGTTGTTTAGTCCCAGTCTGTTCGTTGGTTAAAATACAATATGGTCAATGGTGCATGGTCGACCAACAAGTTCGCGAGCTATACAAGCCCAAGGACGCTGAGCCATTAGACCGACGCCTGCGGCTACATTGCAGATGCACCAGCTAGCGAGGGGGACATGGTGCCTAACTCCGGGGGCCAAGTGGGCGCGGCATTACAGATCACTGCATTTGCGGAAGAGAAGTGCAAGCAGCCATGCTATTGGCCCGGCAACAACCAATGAGGATTGAGGATATTGTATTTTAACCAACGAACAGACTGGGACTATACAACATTTCTTGTAACTGATGAAGGCATCATGCCGAAACGCGTCTTAATAAAGAAATGTCTGCCAACGAACCTGTTGCCCCGTGAGTGCTTCACACTATGTGTGACCACTAACTCCCATTTTTTGCACTGCTTAGTGTCACATAGCCACCTGTAATAAACTCTGAGCACAAGTCTAAAGAATATTTGTAGGAAGGCAGTAAAAGTTTGCCAAACGAAGCAATCACTGCACAAAACGACCTAAATGACAATTTACTGGAAGCTTTTTTGTGCACCCCTCCCAGATCATTGTATATGAAGGTCTTAACTTTTCCAACCAGCCTTTGCCTGCTTTCCCGGACCTTGATGTGTTCTTTACAGTGTCTCTTACGTCAATGAACTGTGTTAAATTTTTTAACTGCAGAATATTGATTTTCAGCAATTTTGTTGACAAAATAAATGTTGATGTTGGTAATCTTTCCTACCACTGTCTAGCTATTTGGACTTGCACTAATAGTGTCTTTTTCTTTGACAGTGTACAGATCAGAATTTTTCCCACACATAAATTCAAGTCTTCCCCGGGGCGTGGCTACGGCTGCAATGGAGGCAGACGTGTTCGGGTAGAGCTCTGAAAGAGGCTCCCCTGAACAGGTTGACAACTCCAAATGCAGCCGTCTATGAAAGCACTGCTAGAGTGGAACATAAGTGGGGCGTCCTTCTGGTGCAGCAAAATCGACCTGGACTCACCCGAGCCCCACTGTGCGCAATCCGACTGGTGAGGCCGCTTGCTGCATGACCCCAATGTGGACGACCTACACTAAGTGAGCCCGGGGTCTGGTTCCGCCCCCAGGGCCGCGAGGAATGACGCAGTGATTGTGAACGGCTGGCTACTGACTCCACCTGCTGCTCCTGCACTGCTTTCTGCCGCTGTGTGGTGCATTGTGGCGGTAGACCTGACCACGCTGCCCACTTGCCTTTGCGGGCGAGGGCCGATGCTGTTGGCTGCTCGACTTGCTGCGGCAGAGGAGTTGTACACGGTGGTGAAGACCAGATTAACAAAATGTCCTTCACATGGACTGTAAAGCTGCTTTAGACATTCCCCAGCCCCAGATGAAACGCTGCAGGTGCCCCCCCCGTCGCCCAGACCTGCATTGTCGGAGGTGTGCGAAGAGCGGCTGGAGCCCCGCCAGTGGGGTCTGCGGGACCCCGGACTTTGCTGTAGCCCGATTCGGCACCCAATAACCGGGGAGGTGTGCGGTGTGCAGAACTGGTTTGGCCCGATGAAGATGCTTCTGGATGCACAAGGCAACTGGGGAAAGTGCCCCCCCTCTTGCTCCTGGGCTGTGAGTGTCCACTACCCGGGCCGGCTTTGCTGTTGCTACCACCGGGGTGAGATCGTGTTGGAGGCGGTCCCTGCTGGTAGACCGGGAGCGGTGTGGCTGACTGCTGCTCCTCGCAGTCCCTGCGCTCCGCTGGAGGTGAGAGGCGGATTGCGCTTGATGCCCCCAGGACATTCTTAATACAGGGCTTCGCGAGGCGGTGTCCTGTCTGTCCTCGCAGGCGCTGCGTGGCCTGGTGACAAGAGGCCCCACACACACGCTGCTACTTGCTGCCAAACTAAACTATTTAAGTGGCTGTTCTATGGATTATGGAGCCAATTTAAACACTCCCCGGCCCCCGGTGTGACACTGAGGGTGCTCCCCCCCGCCGCCCAAATCTGCACTGTCAGAGGTGAGTGGAGAGTGGCTGGAGCCCCGGCGGTGCTGTCAACGGGACCCCAAGCTCTGCTACAGCCCAGCTCAGTACCTAATGACTGAGGGGGAGTGAGGGGAACGGGCCCCGTGGGGCCCGATAGAACTGCTGCTGACCGCACAGGGGGACTTGGCAGAGTGCCCCACCTCCTGATGACAGGCCGTGAGTGACCGTTGCCTAGACCGGTTTTGCTGCTACTGCTGCCGGGGCAGGATGGCGATGGCCATGATCCCTACTGTAGGAGCGTGAGCTGTTTGGCTGGCCGCTACTTCTCGCAATCCCTGCGCTCTGTTGAAAGTGAGAGGCAGATTGAGATTGAGACCCCAGGGACACTCTTGGTTTGCGGGGTGCTGTGAGGCGGTGTCCTGATTGTCTCTACACCTGATGCGTGGCCCTGTGACGAGAGGCCCCACACCCACGCCACCACTTGTTGCAATGTGCTGTTCCTCTCCCGCACGCGTGGGCATTGACGCGTGAAGAGTGTTGATGGCACTGTGGGATGTGCTGACGTGCTGGTCTCCGGCTGTGACCGCCATTGGTGGGATGTCCAGCTGATGCCCCCTAGGATCTGTGCGGGAACGCACACTGCTGCACTAGTAGTCCATGGCCTGTGCCACAGACACTGCTCAACACCAAGCACCCGGATAGGAGTGGAGTGGGAAGCCTAATTGGTATTAACGGAACATCTTCTCGTGGCTGCAACATACCAGCCCCTCCCTGAGACGTCCACTGACGCCACCGCTAGTGGCAAGCCAAAGGATTGGGACCAGTAGTGGGCAACTGGACTGCGGCGCACACATTTAGAAGAGGCAGTGGTGCCCTCCCGCTGAGGGCCTGGCCTGTCAGGTTTGCACTCCGCAGGATCCGCATGCAGCAACAATGCTCCACCTCCGGACCCTCCAAACACCCTGAAGTAAATACACAGGGTGTTCAGATGATACGGTGAGGGACAAAACCCCAAAAGGGGAAAAATCCCGAAAGAATAAAGAGGAGAAAGGAAGGGGCAGCAGGGATAAAGAAACTGTAAGGCAAAAGATACAAGGGTTAATACAGTTCTTAATTCCTACACTCATTAATGTCTCACTAAAGCACAACCTGTAGAATCACCTGTAATGAATGCGTGCATACACCAACTGCTGATCCTTTCCACCTTCCTTCTATCCTGTATAAACACAAATACAAGGTATGAACAGAAAACCTAGCAACCATCTGTCTAAACACTGTTAGATAGATATAGTAACATACCCCTTTGCCTTTTAACAGCACGCTCAAAAGTAATATCCATATCAAGTAAGATCAAGCACCAAGAGCCAGCACCAAAGGAATAATAAGCAACAGTGCTGTAAGTAAGAAAAGACTCCTCATGAAAGTTCCAATAATCCTCCTGTGTATATCAATGGCGAGGAAGTATTCATAACCAATAAAATTCACATGAAAGCCAAAACCAAATACGGTATGACGTAGTTACCTCACTACAGTCATCCGCTTTGGCACTTGTAAATCCACATGAAGCAATAGAGCCACGAAGTCACTGTTCGTGACGGTAGTGCGGAGGTCCACCATTCCCCCCCTGCACTCCGCCACTGAAGTACACACTGGAAACGAAAGGCTCGTCAAACCGCTGTTAGAATCACAGCGCACGCCCCACACGCCTCGGGACCTGAGACAGTAACAGTTCCTCGCAGCCGCGAGGCAAGACAGTACACCTTGAACAGAAATTCCCAATGCAAATGCGCTAGCCAGCGCGAGTAAATTAATACCGGCACTGATGATTCATTTCTCCCGAAAGAAGAGGGAAAAACGGCAAGACATCCGAAAACAGGACAGGAACCAGCAGAGGAGCAGCTGCTACCTCCGCTACAGAATCACGAGCACTGATTACCTGGCTCTGCCCCGTGATATCCTGTTCTCGCCGGGGATTCTGGGTACTGTAGTTCAAAGCCCAGTGTTGCTGGGTAATGTAGTTCTATGCAGGCGCGGTAACCTGCTACCTGACATGGCCTGTGTAACGACTGCTGTAGACATCCACACCCTCCCACCAATTGTGTGGACCCTGCTGTGTCGTGCACGCCCGGGAGACATTGCCTTTTAATTCCGCTGTCAGCGGAGCTGTACAGGAATTAGTCTAAGCTCAAATCGGACAAGATGGCGAAGCACGGAAATGCAAACCAAACGGCAAATAAATTGGACGTAGTACTTGCTGTGATAGAACAGCTGGAATAAAATATAAATCAGACCCGTACCTCTCTGGAATCTAAGATCGACAAGGTGGTCATAGACCTTACTCATATGCACGCGGACCACCGGAAGTTGGCAGACCGCACCACCGTTCTGAAAACTATGCTTACTGACTTCAAACCGCAGGTGGTCCAGACAGACAAGCTCAACTGTGTGGATTTCCTGGAGGACAGGGCCGAGGACGCTGAAGGGCGGGCACGAAGAAACAACATACGGATAGTAGGAGTGCCGGAACACTGGGAAGGAAGAGAGCCCGCGCTACACATGGAAAAGTGGCTCAAAGACCTCCTCCCGGAGGGATCCCTCTCACCTCACTTTGTTATAGAGCGCGCACACAGAGTCCCTGCAAGCCCCCCCCCCACGGGGTCAAATCCACGACCCATGCTTCTACGACTTCTCAACTACCGAGATCGTGATCCATCCTGCAAGAAACCACGAAACTGCAAGATATCCAGATAGATAACGATAAAATAATGTTCTTCCCGGACTGTACCATCCAGGTGCAGAGGCAAAGACACTCCTTTATGGCAGTAAAGAAACGTCTTTGACAACACAGCTTGAAATATTCTTTGCTCTTCCCGGCGCACTTGCGGGTGGTGGAAAGCAATAAAAAGCTGGTTGGATACCTTCACCCCTGCAAGTCCTCGTGACGCTTCTGTTTCGGCCACCTTGCCAAAATTGAGAGGCCCTTTTCGCCGCCGCAGGAGAGAGAGAACACCGACGGGAACCCGGGCGCCGCCCTCGCCGCCGATGGGAATGCACACACACTTGATTCTCAGTGGCCAAAGAGATGCCCTGCAGGTGGTAGCGGAGATCAGCGGTTCTTTGGAAGCTGAAGATGCATCAATCTCGAGCCCACGTGCCCTGTACAGTGACAACGAGCTGGTAGATGGTCTACAAAACTCGCAGGAGTCAACTGACCAACCGGACATTACTCAGCAGACAGCTGACACCATCATATGAACGTTGTGATACTATATCCTTGATTGAACTGCAAACTAAGGTATTGTGATGTATATGTAAAAGTATCCAGTTGTTAATGATATGTCCATATACAGAGGCCATGCTTCGGCCGCTGAGCTACGTACGGGGTGGTGAGTGCCATAATGTTGGGAAGGGTTTAAATCTATACTCTATCACAGTGGCGCCAGTGCCAGTTCATACCATTGGACCGGTGAAGTTTACCGAGCTAGAGCATATAGTTTGATTATATTATATTGCATTATGCCTGTAGACGGGGAGCCTCTGGAACATGTGATACATATATTGTTAGCCACCTGTAAGTCGCAAGTAGCGTACCCCCCCAAGTCGTTTTGACTGTTGCCTCTATTGAGGGTTTGGATGATTGCTAGTTGCATTATCGCCCTTTTGCCATTATTTTAGTGTGTATGTCATTGTAGTGGATTGTTATGAGATATTGAGATGTTATGAGATATCTTTTATGATACATCCATCCAGCCCGACAAAATATTTCGATAGCCTCCAAGTGGGGGAGGTTGTGCTCTATGAGGTCATGTACACAGGGTGTGTCTGATGGGTTGCTAGCAACATGTGACAGGTTTGTGTACTTTAGAGAACATGTCTGCAATTAAAATCGGCACATGGAATGTGCGAGGCATGCATACACCACCCGGTAGGTATCAGATATAACTTCAACGCTTACACCGCTGATGGCGAGGCCAATTATATGCTAAGGGATATTCAGCATATGCACGAGGCGTGCTAATTTGGGTACAACCGGGGGTCCCACTCAAAAACACACTCTCGCTGATAGACGCAGAAGGCAGATATGTGGTGGTGCGGGGTACGCTGGATGGCAGACAGGTTGTGATTGCATCACTATATACGCCTAACACTGACCAGGCAGTCTTTTTTGATGAAATGTCATGTGTCCTAGCGCCATGGCATGATATATCCATGCTTCTGGGGGGACACTATAACAGTGTACTTTACGCCTCCCTGGACTGCTCCTTCCCTCCCCTTCCGGGCACACACACATACAGCCATGAAGACGCTGACTAACTGGGCAGGACAGTGTCATCTCAAGGACATCTGGACACATCGTAATCCACATGATAGGGTGTACTCTTATTACTCTGGCGCACATGGCTTACATGTACGATTAGACCGGTACATGATTTAGGAACACCTATTTCACATGCGTCCGCTGTTTAATACCTAGGAAGGACACATTCGGATCTTAAACCGCATATACTGGAAGTGTTATAGGAGTGCCCCCGGCCACCGATCCCAACCTCGCGGCTGCAGCCAAACGTGTTACTAGATGCACTCTTCCGGAGTCTGCTGGCCACACATATACTGCGTTACTTTGAGGAGAATACTGGCACCGCCACAACGCCCCAAGTAGAATGGGATGCGTTCAATGTAGTGGTTAGGGGCGAATGCCTTGGTTTATAGGTGGGCATACGTAGACAATTAGAGACTGAACTCACACAGCTTGAAAATGGCCTGCTCTGCGGGGAGGAAGAAGCTGTGGAAGGGGACGATGGGTCATTGACGAGACTCGGGGGAACATTTCAGATTACTTGACCGTCTTCGCAATCTGAATTACGCAGCACATTCGGCACGTACGCGTCACATGGGAGACAAGCCTGGCAAGTTGTTATCGTGGTTGATACGACAAGACACAGTTACCACACCTGTGATGTCTATACAAAACTCACATGGTGACACGGTTCATACCCATAGAGATATACATGATACCTTTGTGGAACATTACACCAGGATGTATAGGTCTCGCTTGCGAGCCACAGATTCGGACATACTGGAGTTTCTCACTGCCCTGACACTGCTGCGTTTGGCGGTGCATCAGCAGGATGAACTGGGCGCTCCTCTGCTGCTGGACGAGCTGCGCAATAGTATCTTCTCCCTATCGAATGGCAAGTCGCCGGGCCCGGATGGGCTGCCAGCCGAATTCTTTAAAGCCTACTCCGATATCTTGGTACCGGAGCTGCTGCGGGTGTACACAGCGGCCCTAGATGACTCGGCCCTTACACTTATGCAAAATTAGGCGAATCTGATCTCCCTCCTGAAACCAGGCAGGGACCCTGAAAACCTAGGCTCCTATCGCCCATTGGCCTTGCTAAACACGGACTATAAGAACCTTGCCTCCACCCTGGCCAGGCGCATATCCCCATTTGTACCAACCATGGTCCATAGCGATCAAAATGGATTTGTCCCGAATAGAAGCACCTCTCTTAACATCCGTAGATTATTCAGAGTTCAGAAATATACGGTGGAGAATTGGCCACGGACTGGATGTTTAGTACTAGACCTAGAGAAGGCCTTTGACTCAGTGGAGTGGCCCTATCTGGCGGCGGTGCTGCGTAAGTACGAACTAGGAGATGATTACCTGCAAATGGTACAGTTATTGTACCAGCGACCCATAGAACGGGCCCGCACAGGCAAGCTCATATCTGATGCAATCAGGGTCAGACGTGGAACCAGGCAAGGATGCCCCTTGTTCCCATTGCTTTTTCCCCTTGCTATAGAGCCCCTGCAGCTCTGCCACGAGACAGTGGAGCAGAATGGGGCATTCCCCTGGAAGATGGTCTCCATACGGTTTCCCTATACGCGGATGACCTGCTGCTGTACATGAGAGACTAGCATGATATACCACCGGCCATATCTGACATATTCTGGCGGTTTGAGGGAGTCTCAGGGCTTAAGGTGAATTGGGCCAAATCGGGTGCTTATTCTTTTGGCGAGGATGTGTGCGCAACTGATCAAACAATCAATGGTGCAGCGCTTGCCTGGTATCCGACAACGTTTAGATATCTGGGCATATACATCTACAGATCCCCTGTGGACATACTGGAAGGCTACCTAGTATGCGCCATCTCCTCTATACGGGCGCAGATACAATTTTGGAAAACTCTGCCCCTAAATGTGATGAATCGTGTCACCCTAACTAAAATGATAGTGTTACCCAGGCTATTGTACTATTTTGCAAATCTGCCAGAATATGCCCTGGCACGGCTGTTTCGGGAACTGGAAGGGTCACTCAGAGGTCTAATATGGAATGCGGGACGGCCCAGAATAGCGTTGCAAAAATTATACGCGCCACCGGAATGTGGGGGCTTGGCAGTTGCTCATCTAGAATTGTATTATCTAGCTGTGCAGCTGCAGTGGGTTCCACGGTGGTTAAGCGGCAAAAACCTAGCGGATACTGCCACTGTGACGTGTTCATGGACAGAGACACAAATTTACGGTTTATTCCATCCACTGGCAAAATTCCCAGTCCGACACAGTTACATACGGAATTGGCCCATAGATGCTACCGAAGAAGCCTCCAACTCACAAAAGATACTATTCCTTATGCCCCGATACTGCCATTGGCTGATACGCCCCGAGGCAGGGATTTTGTAATGGATGTAGCGTTGATGCCCTGGACTGAGGTGGGAGTGAAGGCACTGGGAGATGGTGCCTTGTTGTCTTTTGCAACACTGACAATAGATACTGGCTTGCCAGTGGGCCAGTTTCTCATGCACGTAGCCATCATACGGACATTGACACTACACTGCGGAGAACTGACAACCGAGCCACAAGTGCATCAGTTGTTGCAGTATCTACATGCGATGGGAGAGGGGACACATGTGATCCATTGGCTAGTGTAGGCCATACTTACACACGTGTTAAAGCCACTGCAGAGACTCCGGGCGCGATGGGCTGAAGACAGAGGTCAGCCCTGGACAGATAAAGACTGGGAACATGTCCTGGCCTGCGCCACGTATATACCACATAACTCGCGTTTCAAACTCATACCAACATACATATTGCACAGAGCGTATCTCTCGCCCAACAAGATTAATACATATTTCAACGTTGCCACTTCTGCTTGCCCGAGATGTCATCTACTAGATGCTGACCTACTGCACATGCTATAGTCACTCCTATTGGCGCACAATTACGGAAACTCTTACCAACAGCATTAACATCGAAGTGCCACACACATGGGAAGTTTGCATCTTGGGGTTTTACAAACGAACAAAATCTAATAAAGTCAGCTCTAGATTCTGTGACTTAGGTTTAATTCCTGCAAAACATTCGATAACCAGGAGATGGAAACATAAAGAACCTCCGGAAGCACTCCACTGGTATATCTCTAGAAAATTGGGCACAGGCGGAGAGCACCATTCTTCATAGAGAAGAAACGGCTGGCCTACGTAAGTTCCCCATAGCACAGGTCTGGGACGATATCCTGAAACTTCTTGCACAAACTAGCACAGCACTGTGTGCACCCCCCGCACAACGAGTGGGAGACGATGACTGAAACATTGCTTGGGCGATGCGGATGGGCCGTGTACACAAGATACCTTAGGACACAACTGTCAAGCTGAGAAATGACCCCACATTCCTTAAGGACGCTACATGTGCACAACCCTGGTAAATACCTTAACCTCCACACAAACACATATTGATCAGGAATAGTAACCCAAATTTGCAAACATGCGCACGGCCCTTGGCATGGCTTCCCTCGAAAGGCACATAACATGCTAGTTACATATATTTGATTATGTACTTGATATCTATTTTTCTTGTGCATCCATTTTAAGTTTATTACTTATGTTTCAAAAGTTAGGTAAATGTGGATATCTTACAATTAGCGGCATTGTTCACTTACAATCACCCATGCCTTACTGTCCATTGTCATTCAAGATTGTATTGTACACGAACTGTATGTAACTGTGCTACTGGACATGGTCGCCTTTGATTAATCATTGCAGTAGAAATATATGTTGGACATTTCCTGCCCCTCAATTGGAGGTGACAGCATACGTGGGTATCATATGCCCGTACTACACTGCTAAGGCACGCAACCTTCTGAGTAAAAGAGACAAACTATGCTGTGCTCACCGAGTGGTAATATCTAAGACACTTATATGTAACAACACAGCAATATTAATCTTGCATGTAAGTGCACTGAAAATCTATGTTTGATTTGTCTGTAATATACAAAATGCATTAAAGATATTCCAAAAAAAAATTCAAGTCTCCTTGTTAATATACAATAAAAACATTATAATTGATTCTAAGAATAAAATGTGTTCATTTCTGTATTCTGGCATCAGCCCAATTATTGGTATGGCTTACTTTTACCAGTGTGAATTTGGAGTTGATAAATGGCTTTCAGGAAGTGATTTAAAAGAGAGCACAGCTTTCAATAACACGCTTTGGAGGGGGCAGCATGGGAGTGCCTCTCGCGGTCTCTCTCACCCTCTCGACTCACTACTTTATCTCTCCTATCACCTCCTACCCTAGGACTGAGTTTTGTTTGAGGGTATGATCTTTATCAAGAGCATTTACCATATTCATCCCTAAAACTGCACACTGCAACAAGGAAGATCGTTAAGATCACCCACTGAACTGAGTGAGATAGAATACGTTTTCCTCATTGTTTTTTTTGTCCTACATCTGTATTTATTCTTTTAAATGTACTTGCAAAGCGTTTCATGGAGCTGGGAGGTGTCTGGGTTTGCTTAGGGTGGAACGTACAAAAGATTTGAGGGGCAGCTCTTCAGAAGAAACATGGCAGATGATCTAGTCGATGAATGTAGTCCTGAAAGTGGCCAATGAAAACTTCTCGAGTCAGTTCAGGAGGGTCAAGAACCAGCCAGTGCTTAATTTGTCCCAGTGGCTGCCAGCGGTGGACACCGGCACTCACTTTTGAGGACATGGACATGTTTTAAATCATCATATTTTGACACTCAGCAGGAGAGAGAGAAAGGCAAAAAAGGAGATAGACTGAATATACAAAAGAGTTACCCAGGGAAAAACGGGAATGAAAAATAAAATGCTGGTGAGAAATAAAGAGAGAGGAAAAGTAGGGCGGAGAAAGGTAGTGTGTCGATGGGGATTCCAGAGTAGGCAGCATTTGCATTCAGCAACATCTGCATTCAGCAGCACCAGCGGATGTCTCATGAGAAAATCTTGGAATTTAAAATGTATTTACAAAGTAGGTAATGGGACTACCTATGGTGTGGATGAGTGGTGAGCCCATTCAATTATAATCTCCTATTAACTTTTATAATCTACAACACCAGTGAAGGCTGGAAAACCCCAGCTCACAAGTCAGTAACATGTAGTATTTTAGCCCCAAATAATACTATCAAATCGAACCAAGGTGTGTTTCTGCTTCATGATATTCATATTCTTCTTATCAATCCAGAGACTGCTTTCCTTACTCCGAGGAAATTTGAAAATAAAGATGGACCACCCTGGTAAAAGTAAAGAGCCATTGGGGCTTCTTGCCCTGATCGCCCATGAAGAAGGGTCCTGTCCTATTTAATTTGTGACAAACTTTATTTTAGTCTGTTCTTATATACCATTGCAATAAACAGAAGCATTAATTACTTGGAGCACAATGAAAGAACAAGTGAAAAATTGTGAATATGCAACTTACTAAAAACCTGTGGGAGGGATGTGCGCAGGAACATTCGTTATTCTGATCCTCGAGGGATCTGATGATATTTTGAGATTAACAGACATTGAAAATAATATTACCCGCTTCTTCTCTCAGGTATTCTTCTTGGGAAGTTCCCCGGGCCCTCGCCCGGTACAGGCTACCAACATTTTACCCCAACCGTTTCCCCTAATACCTCCCCCGCTTACCCAGAATGTCACTTTGTTAAAGATAAAAAAAATAAACAAGTTCCATCACCCAAAATTTAGTAAGAAGGAGATAAGGGTGGGAGATAAACTAAGAGGCTTGAGATTAGGAAAGCTAGGACTTGGAACAACAAAGATTGCCAATAAGTAATCTGGACATTATTTAATCCAGCCCAGTGGTCTTTCCTTATAAATAATCAACTCAGATTCTATCTATCAACGATTACAATTAAGATAAAAAATTATGATTGTGTGCCATGTAGGCACCCTTGAACAGACATTGATAACGATTGCTCAACTTCTCATATTTCTTACCTTGCAGGTGGAGTATCAGTGTCACAGTAGCTGCCCAGATAAAAATCACTACGACAAAACCAGTGGATTATTCGTGAGCTCCTCAAGAAGGAACATACAATCCTTAAACAGTGAATAGAGGTCAGGGTTACCAGAGTATCGTTTGGAGCAACTCCAACTGATAATGGATGTCTAAGCAAATATTCTTGTGGAATCCAGATGCATGATTGTTTAGAACTTACAGATCTTAACAGACATAAACAATAGGCCATGATTGTGAGTGCCCTGCAGATTTGGGTAAACAATCCCAGGGGATGACATGTTTTCCAGCGCCATAGTTTTTGCCTATCGTAATTTCAGTCCGTCAAAATGGGGCATAACCTGGAGATGTTGGTGCGTTTACTGGTCATTTCCCCTAATTATATTTCAGCAAGTCTTATCTGCCAATATCTACTTAGGGAAAATTCCAAGGGTGTGGTCCATACCGTACCTAGGGCCATATGTATCAAGATACCCATTTGCGATTCTCAAATAGCGAATTTTAGGAAATCGCTATTTGAGAATGTCGAATGGGTATGTATGTACAAAATCGCATTTTTTTGCGTTTTCTTAAATTTCCTTAATTGCGATTAGCAAATTGCGAATCGCAATTAAGGAATACTTTCCCATTCATTTCTATGGGCCAGGAGACCCATAGGAATGAATGGGAAATTATTCTCAATTTGCGATTCGCAATTGGCTAATCGCAAATTGAGAATAATTTCAAGGGTGCAGGGGTGTCCAATGGACACCCGGTTGCACCCCTGAAATATGCATGGGTGCACATGTGGCGCACATACATGCCCCAAGGCCATGTATGTGCGTCACATGGCACTTTGAAAAATGCAAAAATTTGCATTTTTCAAGGAATTCGCAACTTACCACCAACTAGAAGTTGGTGGTAATTTGCGATTCCTTAAGGGCATTTTGCAAATTGTTTTTGCTTCCTAGATTGCATTTAAGGAATCCCAAAATTTGCGATTCCTTAAATGCAATTGCAAAATAAGGAATCGCAAATTTTGCGATTCCTTATTTTGCACCACATTTTGCTTAATACATACCATGTAGCAAGTTCGCATTCGCAAAGGCCGAAAGAAGGCAGAAATTCTGCGAATTTCGGCCTTTGCGAATGCGAATTTGCTTGAGACATATGGCCCCTAGTAATTACCAGGTGGAATGGACGCTGACCAACTCAGAATTCTAACTCCTTTGTTACATGGGCTGTTCAGGGGATAGTATTATCCAGCTCTCTTGTAATTAGGTTTATAATCTCTTTCTTTTATCACTGTCCATACAAATGGGATGGGAGGAGCTTCTTACACATATACTAAAACTGAGTTTAAGTAATATATTTGAAATGCTACATTAAACGTAGAGAATCAAAGAGGTACACATAAAATATTATATACCAGACAATACAACACACATAGATAGTATCAGGGACTAACATTGTCAAAGGGCACAGTACTGAAAAATGTGCATCTAAAGATTCTGCTGGAGTAGGAGTTCTAATTCAGCCTCCCGAGGGCACCCCAGTATCCCACCCCCTTCTAGATCTACCCGAGGACATCATTCTAGGTCCATCAGAGGCGCTCAACATTGGGGTGCTCAGAATCTTGGGCTTTCACAGAGAAATTGCTGTTGGTTCTGATGCCCCTTGTGTACCTGAGGATGAGAAGGGTCACAAGAAAGAACAGTGAACATTGAATTTCAAAATGATAAGATCCAAAGTAAGGGCAGTCAATATCTTACTCCTTATCTTGGTGCAATTAGCCATCCCCGCAATTCCCAGAGAACTGAAGGCCTAGCTACCAGTGGTATAGTTCTTGGAAAGCAGAGAGCCCCTTTCCCAAAGCCAAACAGGTTTGTTCTACATCAACCTCAGAAATGATAGAGAGCTGATGAGATTGATTGGTAGGAGGTGGGGCATCTACTGCCAGGATGTGTCTTGGGATGGGACATTCATTGGTTTAAGTCTTTCATTAAAATGGGTAACGATGGAGAGGTCCTGAGTGATTACCCTGTATTTTTCCTCCAGGAAACCTGGCTGTTAGAGTGCTCTGTTGTTGAGAGATGTGTCACTGTTGTGCAAAATGCCAAGGTCTCGACCAGAGGAAGGAAGACCCGCAAGTGGTTTACTAATTTTGGTATCTGTCCATTGTGGGAGGAAAGTGATGAAGTTGCAAACTGCTTGTGCATGGATACTTGTCTGCTTAATTTACCTGTTTAATGATGTTGTGGCGTTGAATCAAATGGTCCGTTCCAATATATATGTTCTGCCAGCTTGCTCCTGATAGCACAGATTGGGGCCAAAATTAAATAATATGGTTTAACCTTTCAATTATTATCACTTACAGGAAAGTGCCCTGGTTTCTTCTCAACTCAAATGATGACTCTTTGCCTGTATTTTGATCCAAAGAGCTATTTCGGCATTGCAAGCTAAATTTCAAATACAATTCCAAACTCAGTATATGATGAGTGTTTGAATACGTTTCAAACGCTTGATTCTCATTAAGAGATTAGTAAGAGTCTTTTTATTTTTTCCTATTGAAATTAGTCCATACATTTTTAGTAAATGTACAGAAATCTCATAAAAAGGGTTGGTTAGAACAAATAATCAAAGAATGCATCAATCACATTCCATAAAGGAATAAAACCCCATTCTAAATAACAGGACTGGAATTTCAAGGTAGTAGAACTCATGAAAAGTTCACGTTCAAAGGAAAGAGAGAGATCAAAGGAGCATAAAGCTCAAAGCCAAATCAAAGCAGCAGAACTTCCCAAAAAGAGAAGTTCATGAAACTCAGCCGAGTCTCCGTAATACAAGCAAATTAACCTACAGTTGCAGTAGCTTTCTATAACAAGCATTTACAATGCAACGGTTTCGCCTTTGCAAAAGTTAGAGCTATTGGCATTGTAAATGGCAACCTTTTTATTTATGAGTTGATTTTGAAAACAGATAAATAAATGGCATTGTCATTTACAATGCCAATAGCTTAATCTCTCGCAAATGCCACACACACACCGAGAGCCCCCCCACACAGAGCCCCCCCACACACACAGCCCCCCCCACACACACACCCACACAGAGCCCTCCCCACACACCCACACAGAGCCCTCCCCACACAGAGCCCCCCCCACACAGAGCCCTCTCCACACAGAGCCACACAGAGCCCCCCACACAGAGCCCTCCCGACACACCCACACAGAGCCCCCCCACACAGAGCCCCCCCACACCATATACGTTTCCGCTCTCAGACCTATCATATGAAAGAACAGAAGTGAAGGTTGGCAACTCTATTGTTTTTAGTAAACTTATACAAGACCCAGCACTGTACATGCTGTGCGCACTTCTCTAAAGTGGAAAAGACACTGGCTTGATGTCTGTAAATGTACCGTGTGTTTTTATGCAGGGGGCGGTCTCTGCCAAATGCTGGTTACTTTGAGGCGAGGGGGGCACAAGGTATCTAGTGTGCAGCCAGAGTTGAGACTGCTGGGCGGGCGGCCCTTGACATGAAAATGAAAGTAAATAAGAAACTCAGGTGATCTGTTCGAGGGACGGCCCCGCTAACGCAAAATGCTACAACGGGGTAGTGGGGGCTCCACACAATCGTGCCAGAGGTCTCAACACAGACTGTTCCAGCCCACACAACCACCCCATCCCCAGGGCTTCATGTTATCCGGTGGGTGCAGGCGGGGCCCACCGGCACTCTTCTTTGGGGACGGAACTCATTGATAGCCATTAGTCTTTGACCCAACGGCGGAAAGAAAGAGGGAGAGCAAGACCGACAACAGTGGCAAAGGGAGAACACACAGATGAAAAGGAACCCAGGCGTGTCCAACCTAGGTGCAGGAAAGCTATACTGGTGGATAAACAGACATGGTGTGACATACAGACTAGACGGCCTTGGCATTTGGCAACCCCGTCATTCTGCAACAACGCCAGCAACATTCTTAGAAACATGTAGGCGCTAGGACGTATTCTTCTCCATAATAAAGCACTGCCCACCTCTGACTGAAGCTCCCTAAAGACCAGGCAATAAGTCTCAAAGACTGCACCGATCTTTCAGGTGATGGGCAGGAAATAAAGTGGGGCAGGAAATAAAGCGGCGCACGTTCGGCAAGCACTTGTGTAATTACTCAGCTCCCAGCAGAACATGACCGGTCCGAATGCGTGATTCTACACCTAAATCGAGCTCTAGATCGACCTGGTAAAGATGAAGGGCGCAGTCAGTTCTGCAGGTACACAACGGGTCAATGCAAGGTTCCCGAAGTAATTCTTGAAAAATACACGCACGTGAACGTCGCCTTGATAGACGTCTACATAAGGCAGCTGGGTGCTTTAAATAAGTTTGGCTGGAGCCGTCTCTCTTTCTGAATACTAGTTTTTCATCCCAGCTGAGAGAACTGCACAGACCACTTACCGTCACGCGCCGCTGTCCTGCGCAGTGGCGGTCTCGTCTGTACTGCGCTGCAAGTTTCATGGCAGCGTGGGAACACCGACGGAGCCCCCCCCAACTTCCCAAACACGGGGCGACACCTACCTTGAGCGGGGTCCGGGGCCCTCCGCTTCTTCGGACCGGCATTGTGGTGGCTCCCGGCGCACTGTACACAAACGAGAGGCCCGAGGCGGCGAGAGCTACCAGCGGGGACAGGCAGCCGTCCGCCGGCTCCCTTCGCTGCCCCCGGCGGCCCCTGACAGCTCCTGCCGGACAGCAACGAAGTTTCTCCTGAGCGGCCGCCTCCATCCACCATGGAAGTGGGGAGCAGCGCTAACATCGGAGCGCCCTGAAGGCAGTATCACCTGCTAGCCCCTAACGGTACTTGTAAAGCAACATATTACACCGTGATTAAAAGCCAAGAAATGCTGAGTGTTAACAGAATGCTAGCGATGGGCGTTTTCATGCAACGTTTTTCACCGGAACCCCCATTTGGGACAGTTGGTTCGTACCAACCGTAGCTTCAATCACAGAGGAGTTTAGTATGCCCCAAGGCTCGTGTGACTTGGACAGCAGGACTTTACTACTCTTTGTACAAAAATAAACTCTGCAAGGGACAGATCATAAGGGGCAATGCTGCCGACCGTGGGAATATTAGCGCTTCCGTCTTTAAAAAAAAAAAAAAGTTTACATGATAGATCAGAGATTCAAATCACACTCCCCAGGCCAAGAAGCATGCGATTAAAGTATTTTTGTTTGCCTCTCACGCCATACCTGCCAGTTAATGATGACCTCGGATGCATATTTGCCAACACTTAAGAGCTTTCAGTCGGGACACGTAATTATGGGCTGACTGGTATTTAGACAGTTTCAGAGGACAACAAAAGGAAACAAGAAAAATACGACATCATTGAACGAGAATACAAATAAAACAACATGCACTGGGAAAGCCAGTAGGTCTAGCTTGCATTTTGAGTGATAACTAAATCATTAAAAAGCCTGCTACAGTGAAAGCACAAAACACAATAAATTATTACTTGCTGTATACAATGTATCAATGAGGCAGAAACCTTATTGTCTTATTCATTCAGGGTTCTGTTGGGATGGAAACTAGTCCCTCATATGTTGCAATGTAAGCATTCCATATGAGGCGGAATGATGCATAAAACCTTCAATGGCATGAGATGAAAGAATTGTAGGATCACCTCTGGGTGGAGTTAACGCCCACTACATTTTAAATCATTGCAGCACAAGTCCATATTTAAAAACAAATGGCAACATGGTGTTTATATGCAGAATGAATTGCAAATACTACCCCATATGCTGAAATTTCCTTGTAGCTAGAGTTTTCTTTACAAGGAAAATAGCCGTTTAGGACACTAACATTATAGATCAAACAATGTAACGAGAAGGGGTAGGCGTCCTAGCTCATAAATGGGCCTCAACTCCATGCTGCATCATTGAATCTGCAAATTAAAGGCACAGCTCACTATTGTATCATTGCAGTATGACTTTTCAAATTCTGCCAAATACACGTAGGCGAAGCATAGGGCATTTTCCAAACCATGTATTATTAAAAAAATGAACAGCGCAATCTATCTCGACAGCGCACCCCGCAGCATTTGCTCACTGGACAATTTTCTGTTACAAAAGCGAGAGAGACAGGATGGCACAGGAGAGTCAGTGAGTGAGTGCTGGGTGTGGAGAGGAGACACAGTAGGATGGCGTGCGAGATTAAAGAGGAGGAAGATAGAAGTGAGGGAGTGAGTGCACGAGAGAGAAAGCACAGGCAAAGAAGCAGGTGCGTGAGAAAGGTAGGAGTGCACAAGGAAGAATGAGACAAAATAGACTTCTTAAAGGGAGGCAGGATCTAGAGAGAGAGAGAGAGAGGACACACCCATGTCATAGGAATGTAGGGAAGGGGAGCAGGGTTTTAGAGAGAGAGAGAAGACACAGAGGTGACATGGGGATACTAAAGAGCAGGCAGCTGAAGGAGAACGGAGGATGAATGGGTGAGTGAGGTGAGGGAGACAGAAGGAGAATAGCGCAGAGACCCAGCCCATGGCCCTGTCTTTGTGCCGGTGAAGGAATGTCACATCCCTCGGGTGACACCGCTGTGTGAACAGGTGCCCCTCGTGCCTCTGGGGTCTCTCACGCCACCAGGCAAGAAGAGCTGTGTGTATGTGCATATGCACGTGGGTCATCTCGGGCAGAGGCAGGGTATCCAGCGATGAATAGAAGTGATTAAATTAAGCGCACAGAAGCGGATGATTCCCGGCACCGTCTTTGGTGTAACCTGATTACAGCAAACAGAGACAGAGTATCTATTGGCGAAAATTAATATGGTTAAATATATAGCGCATTGGGGCTTTGATCCAATTGCTTTAATGTAATCTAACCTCACAGAAGCTGGCTTTTCAAGGCGCTTCGAAGAATGTGATCTTATGGAGCGCCAGATTTCGAAGGTTAAAAGCAGTGAAAATCATGCAAGGTAATATCGCATACAGAGGTGAAGGCTTTCAGGCACTGAACTGAAGGTTATCACATAGCGCATAGCGGCCAGTACTGTGAGGCACTGAAAGGGAGCTAATCTTAGATAGCCTCACGGACAGCGGGAGGGGGGGTGGTATGGTGCAGCTGATAGCGGGAGCTGGCATGGGAGGCGAGGCCGCAGTCTAAACAAACCCTGGAGGAGCCCGTAGGCCTCACGGACAGCGGGAGGGGGTGAGGGGGGGGTGGTAGCCTCACGGACAGCGGGAGGGTGGGGTAACGTCACGGACAGGCTCCTGCGCGTTTAGTGAAGCTGGCCACATTATTCCATGCTTCTATTTAGAGGAATATATACAGGGGTTACCTACAGGACGCAGCACTCCAGCAAAGCCACTTACGAGCACATGTGGAATGAAATCAGTTACCACATACAGAGACAACAGGAAGCAAAGAGCAGGCAGACAAGGAGGGAGGGGGCGGGAACGGGGCACAGGACAGCGAGGGGGGGGAGGGCGGGAACGGGGCACAGGACAGCGAGGGGGGGGAGGGCGGGAACGGGGCACAGGACAGCGAGGGGGGGAGGGCGGGAACGGGGCACAGGACAGCGAGGGGGGGGAGGGCGGGAACGGGGCACAGGACAGCGAGGGGGGGCGAGGGCGGGAACGGGGCACAGGACAGCGAGGGGGGGGAGGGCGGGAACGGGGCACAGGACAGCGAGTGGGGGCGGGAACAGCACACGGTCAAAAACAAGCACTCACCCACATGGACTTCCTCCAACGTCGGTCGGCCGCAGAATGAGAGCAACATGGCGCCGAAAAAAACAAAAACAACTCCGCCCACCGCCGCATGACTCCACAGAGGGAACGCCTAGGGAAAAAATCGAGGGAACGCCCACGAATCTGGTCCGTGAATGACGGACAGATCTCTGTTCCAATGGCTAGCCTCCATTTATGGAGCTAGCCAATGGGACAGGGGGGCGTATTCCATTTTCCTTACTGAAATCAAGAGATTTCTCTGGAGGCGGAGCTAAGAGCTCCGCCCTCCAGCGAAACCTAAAAATGAAGCATCAAAATAAAGTAAGGATGATTAGAAGTAGCATTAGCCACAACAGTTAGTCTAGGACAAGGGAAATGGATAACAAGATGAGTAAGGAGTGGAGAAAAAGCAATGAAAAGCATTGAAACTAACTAAGAACACACACTAATGTAAACTATCTCAATATATGTTGCAGACATTGTAGCACGCTTCTTGGTCAATGGACCAATTGGATGGCAGCACTCATCTGAGAGCAGGTTCAGCTCTTCCTTTCCCATGAAAATGCACGTGGCTTGCAAAGCTTTATCAAAAGGCAGCTTTAGGCATTTTTGCGTAGTTAAGGTCTGGAATCATAAGTCTCAGTTCCCATATGCATCATATGCAGGTTGGTCTTCAAAATATTAAATGTTTCATTCTGTACAGAATTATCTATGCTAAAGAAGAGATACATCAACTTACAAAATACTGTTTAGTGATGCATTTCATTAGCACAAACAAGAAATACTGTTTCTATTGTGAAACTATTCTATTCAAGCATTATATAAAATATGGTGAGAATTGGAAGTTAATCATTGCAAATAATATGTTCCTTGGTAAAATACTGCATTAATTATAACTGGAATATTCTGCAGTTATCACAAATATTTCTCAGCTTGTCACACTAAGGTCAGACTTCTAAATTACGTTTGTGCACATTTCAGCAATAGTAGGTTTAATTCTAGTTAAAAGAAACATGCTTTTTAGCATTTCTATGGCCTATACAACTAGCTATAACTGCCTATTGCAGTTTGCACATTTAAAATGGGTGTCCTTTTAGGGTTGCAATCATTACACATTCAGCTACTAAACTTTAAATAATTAGCAATTTAATTAGTGAACTTTATCATGCCTTATCTTAGTGTGAACTGTTGACCTTGGCGAATGAGCTGTAAACATTGTCACAGGATTATCCTGATGATCTATTTATAGTAAGGAAGGTCTTTAAAGAGAAATCAGAGTTGAAGGTTTTTGAGGATTCCTTGAAGGAAGATCCGTTGGCATTAAATATCCCCACCTGCATTTTAAGCAATTTCCTTCTAAGGGGATGTAAAGTTTCTGCATTGCTTTGCTCAGTAGACCTTGTGTTGGAGATGGCCCTTTTTGCAGGGTTATCCCCAAACTTTGTGCTGCTTCCTCCTATTTTTTTGTGACCTGTTCTTGTGGGGTTTAGGACTCTGGGCACTTTACCACTGCTAATCAGTGCTAAAGAGCATATGCTCTCTGAGTAATTTGTGTTATGGATTGGTGTTTCCATGATTGGATATTTGATTTACTTGTTAGTTCCTAGTCAAGTGCACTAATTGTGCCAGGCCCTTTGAATCAAATGCTACTCGTGGGCCTGCAGCACTGATTGTGCCACCCACTTGAGTAGCCCTGAAACACTTGCCAGTCCCTAACCTTCCCTTTTCTTACATGTCAGGCACCCCTAAGGTAGGCCCAAAGTACCCCTGTGGGCAGGGTGCAGTGTATGTGAAAGGTAGGACATGCCCTGGTGTGTGGGGCATGTCCTGATAGTGAATTACAGCCAATTTCATTTTTCACTATTGCAAGGCTACCTGTTCCCCATAGTACAGAATGGGAAGTTTGTTTATAACATCGTATAAACATAACTGGCCTGGGAAATTACATAGGAAAATAAAGTTTAGAATCAAAAGATGTATCTTTTAGTGAAGGTGATTTTTACATTCTATGTTTGAAAATACCACTTTTAGAAAGTAGGTATTTTCTTGCTTAGTCATCCCGTGTGCCTCTGCTGGAATGTGGATTGCCTGTCTAGGTTTTGAATGACAGAAGGCTGGGGTAGCAGGAGTGGCTCCAGATAGTCTAGGTGGGTCAGAAAAAGGATAAATAGACCTGGGCTGCAATGAGGGAAGGAGGAGGAAATTTCCTTGCACCTCAAATGCCTTGTCTGCCTCTGACAATGCCGTCTCCACCTCCTACCAGGAATTCACACCAGAGAAGGCAGAACTGGTTCTGGCTGGGCGCAGACATTCTCTGCTTAAGAGATCAAAGGATTTTGGGATATAAATATTGGGGCCCAGACCCCTGGACTTTAGAACTCTTTTGGATCAAGAAGACTGCCAAGATGAAGAGCTGTAGAAGCTGTGAGGAGGGACTACCACTTTGCTGTTAACTTTGCTGGGTTGGCCTGCAGTGGCTACTTCTGTCTTGGGCAGTGAAAGGAATGGACTGAACTTTCTGCAATCTACTTTGTGAGTTTCTCCAAGGGCTTGAGGTAGAGCTTGCCCCCTGTTCAAGAAGTCTCAGGAACAGAAAAGACTTCAAGCTCTTCTGCCCTCAGCACTGGGGACTGTGTGGTTTGTGCTGCGACAGAAGAAAAGCAACTCGATGATGTCTACGATGCTGATGCCGACTCTGTGTCCTAAAGGCACCGCAGAGGGCACCGCCGCAACGCCGCACTGTGACTCTGGTCTCACCTACGATGCCTGCAGACGCACCACGACCTGTGGGCACCGCACTCCGCACCGCCTCGCTTCACGATGACACCTTGGCACTACACTGGGCACCTCCGCATTGCCGCACCACGACCCTGGTTTCACCAACGACGCCTGCTGATGCCGCCACCGAGCCGCTGCAAAAGACACACAATGGATGGACAGAATGCAGAACAAATCAAAACATTCACCCCCAGTCAAGAGATCTGGGTTAAATCCATCATTCGTTTGTTCACCATGCCACCCCAGTTTAGACAATGCCGCACCGCGACCCTGGTCTCACCGATGATGCCTGCTGATGCCGCCACTGAGCCGCTGCTTGCACCGTGACTTGGGGACACCACACTCCGCACCGCCCCGCCCCGCTTCACGACGACGCCTTGGCTTCCCTGACACCGCAGATCCACAGCAAAATCAATGCTGCTGCTTGCACCGTGGTTCAAGGGTACCGCTTGTAAAGTTACATAACGGACTGCCCTCATCCTACAACACAGCCTTGGCCTACCGACGCCGCGCCATCGACTCCAGTTCATCAGCCGATGACAGCGCTTCAGCCACGATGATGCCGCTGCTTGTACCGTGACCTGCCAGCACTGTGACGAGCACCGCCCTCATCTCACACCGCAACACTGGTCTCACCAACGACATCATCTGATGCCACCACTGAGCCGCTGCTCGCACTACAAACTGAGGGCACCGCATGCTGCAGCGCTGCACTTCGCAATGCAGCACACGATGCCTGCCGACGCCAGCGCTCCTAACTCCAACAGAGAGGAGATCAACCTGCAACGCATGTGACTTCGAGGGCCCCGGCGACTCCTGCACCGACCTCCGGAACCGACGCCTGCGGACGCCGTGGTTTCGGAAGCTCAACAAGAGGTTGCTGACGCCCTGCATTTTTAAAAGGTACTGTTTACGGGTCTTCCCAACACCGTAGCTGGTCCCCGACGCTGCGGTCAGCCAGAACTGTTTGGATTTGTTTGCTCACGACGCGGTGATAGCCCCAGACGGAGCTATCGACATCCATGAACTGTTTTTAAAGCGTATTTTGATAACTGTGGATTTTTAAGTACTGTATTATAGATTTTTATCATTTTTGGTTTTGTCTTAAGTATATAAAAACATTGGATATTTTTCTATTCTGGTGTGGTGTCCTTTTGTAGTGCTTACACTGTATTACTGTTGGTTATGTGCAAATGCTTTACACACTGCCTCTAAGATAAGCCTGACTGCTCATGCCAAGCTACCAAGGGGGTGAGCATGGGTTATTTTAGGAGTGTAGCTGCCTTATCCTGACTAGAGTGGTGGTTTCTACCTGGCTTTGGCACATGCCCTAGCCTGCCAACAATCCAATTTCTAACAACTTGATTAATGTTAATGGACTGTCCAAAGATGATATTCCTGCCGCCAGTACCTTTAAATGTGGCAACAGTTGCATGCCCATTGATTATGTGCCAATTTACCGGTTTCATTGGGTAGAAAACTTTAGACTTCTTGATTTAGAGCCCAGAGATCATTATGCATTTAGCCTGGAGTTTAAAGATCCCTTTGTGTCCCGCGAAAATGTAACTGAACCCCTTGAGTTGGTTTCAAAAGAAGAATCAGGGTTTGATCACAGAAGATTCACTTCAGGCTGCCTATTCATTTGAATTTGAGCTCCTAGAGATGCAATTAAATGATGATGGGATTGATTGGTACAGCAGAATGATGAAGCAATTATAAACCAATTTCAAACAGGCAAAGGTTGGTTTAAAGCTAGTTAGTGAAGTAGAAAAACGGGGAAAGACTGGTTTGACAATCATTGTCGAGAGGGAAGAAGAACGGTGAATAAGTATTATTGCTGCTTTAATTTAAACCCAAATAATGCAAGTATAAGAGAAGTGATGGAGGATTTGAAAATTGCATATCATAACTTATGGGCCGACAAAAAAACGGAATTTCATAAATCAAACTGGGACCTAAGGTTAGCAACTATTGAAAGTGAAGAATAGTAAGTATTGTTGGCACCTGATGAGCTCAGTTATGCTTACTTCACCATCCTTCCTTGAGGCACAGATAAGCAAGTATGATTAGTTTTCTTTAATCTATTTCCTCCACAGTAGTGGAGATTAGGAAAATTTGGCGGTGTCCAGGGCTACTTCCCAATCTGATTTAGAGGTTATCGCAAGCTCCGAGTCAGCAGTGGTGCTGTCCAAAATCATCCGTAATAAGATATCTTCTAGGACTGGTGATCCAAGTGGCCTTCCATCGGTTAACTTTAAGAAGGACTCCAGAAAGTGGGGCTTAATCTTGAGTGGGTTCTTCAAGTGGGTAACTTATACAGGTATCCTCCCTGAGTCATGGAAGGGAGCCATTGTGAAGCCTATTAAGAAAAAAAAAGATGAAACTGACCCACCAGTCAACGACCACATGATATCTTCACTGGAAGTCACCTTCAAGATATTTGCCCAAACACTATTAAAGAACATAGCTGCCTGGCCTTTTTACACTGGACTGACACCCATGGAGCAGGGAGGATTCAGGCCAAAATGCTCAACAATTACCCTGTGAGGTGACGCAAGTAGATCATTGAAGTTGGCAGGTGACCTTTGTTGCTGCTTCATTAACTTTCGGGCGGAGTTCAGCAGGGTGGACAGAGGCACGCTTTGGCATAAGCTCCATTCGTGGAACATATCCGAGGCCTTAATAGGTCTTCTGGTAAAACTAGATGGTTATAACTAGATGCAAGTTGATCTTGATGGGGCAGGTAGTCTGTCAAGGAAAATACCGGTAGGAAAAGGCCTACACCAGGGATGCATTTTAGGCTGCCGATTGTTCAGTTATTTCAAAGCGGACCTCCTCCAGGAATTAAGTGCTACCCATAGTTTCTCTCCTACGATTGGGGGTAGGTTTACCAGTTGCCTCATGTATGTAGACAACATGGTGATGATGGATTATTTCCCATTGAACTCCAACCCAAATGAAACACATTGAGTTTCTACTGCTTAGAAAATTAACTGTCAATCAATATTAGAAGACAAAAACTCTGCTTTTAAAAAAGTGGGAAAAAGCGTTTCTCTTGGTTTCTAGTCAACATGCTGTTAAACAGGTTGGGGAGTACAAATATTTTGGGATGATCTTCTTAGATGACTTAAGATTGAACAAACATCTGGTGATTCGGAGTTGATGACTGAAGTGAGTGGCTTGAAATATTATGACCGCAAATACTGAAGTTATACCTTTGAGCCACTAAGTAAAGTCACATGCTGTAAGAAATTTCCTAAGTTTCTGTGCAGAGCGGACGTGCTCGCATTAGATTGACAGGTTACATGGGAGCGGCCAGAAGGTAGTATCCTGAAGTCAGTACTTGATCTACCAAAAAATGCAATGATTCAAGCTAAAGTAGGAGTTAAAAACTGTAGCTTGGAGTTCTCCGGCTGGTTCAAGGGCCTTGTGGTTTTAGTTCTAGATTAAAAATTGTTTCCTCTGTGATAAATTATCCATACTAATCCTTCCAGAGGTAATGCCAAACTTCCTTAGTAAGGAGAACCCAGTTAAAGTTCTTATGGAACGCATTGGTGTCCCAGATATGCTCTTTGATGTGCTTGACATTTAACCAATGAGTGAAATAAAGAGCACTTTTAGGCACTGTGCTGAAGAAATGAGCTGGAGTGAGGATTTTAAGTTCATTGGAGATAAGAGATCAGTCATGCCCTTTCTACTATCCCAGGAGGGCATGGATATCTTTCAGTATTTGTACAGACTACAAGGTAGGAATTTGAGGAATGAAATTCCGTGCCTGAGAGTGGTAATTGATCCAGGGTGGCAGGTTCAGGTGTACAGATAGTTGAGAACCATAGTCAGTATCCATGTAAGAAGAGTAAACAGTATTCAGTGAGCGTCTTGGTGGACTGTGAATTTTTCTTAGAGAAAATGAAGAAGATCCTGTGACCAGTTTTTGAAAATTATGGGACACAGTTGAGAGACATGGAGTTAAGTCTGGTGTGTGGTTTGAGGCATCAAGATGTAGTTATTGCCATCAACCAATATTGTTGCAAAATTATATAATTTACAGTTGGCCCTGTCTTGGGATACAGGGATGATCTTCTTGAAGTAACTTGGGACACACAGACTGAATTAGGAGTATTAATTTAGTATGAAACTTACCCTGAAGCTGGATAAATAGGGCCTTTTAGTAATGCCAGACAGGTTAAAAATGTTGATAACTATTACAATGCACTTTGTTAGTTATAACTCAGACTTTATTCTGCTCACACTCCTATAGGGCCAATTGTGCTTATTTGAATATGATGTGAATGCTCATGAAAGCGTTCAGCTGTAGATTTATTGAAGATGCATTACAAAAGGTATTTTAAAATATAAATGTTGCCTTCAGGGTCTATGCTGCATGGTGTTGTACAATGGACTTTTGTCACCTAATTAATTACAATTACCTAAATATTTGTAATTATTATTGCACCTTAATAGTCTAAACTGATTCTCTCATAAACAATCTGATGTGTATGGTATAAATGGGCTTACTACCTTAAGATGCACTTTAGTTGTGAAGGTATTTTATATACTGATTTATATTGTTTTAGGTCTGTGTTATGTTCATATTGATGTGTTTTAGTCCTGTCATTTGAGATTTCATGATATTTCTCAATGTATTATTTATGAATTGGAAAATGTGTTGTACTTCTGTAAGAATGTATTTCTTGGAAATTAAGAATTTGACTTGACTGGATAAACACATTCACCATTAAAGTTGTTTATTGAAATAAAAGAAACTTAATTTATGTACACAGAATAACCAGGTGATACAGACACACTGCCATACAGTTTACACCAGGAATAATATGAAAATGATGTAAAGAACATGAGGAGGTCAATGAGAAAAAACTTTAAAGTAATGGTGAGCTTCCCAAAAAAATACCCATCCTAAATTGACTTAAACAAGAATGTGTCATCACTCCAGTGGTGTTTTCTCTTTTCATCCATGATCTACATGGAATTTTGATTATAGCTATCGATTTTCTTTAAAAAACAAATTGATGGGTATAATAAAACTTTTAGGGCCCAATTTAAATGTTGGTGGTAATCATACTCTATCGCAATGCAGTGTGCTTGCTAGCAACATGACGGTCTGCCAGCCGAATTTAAAAGCGGGTGGGCCACAGTTTTATCACAGCAGAGACTATTCTCTCTCTACCATGACAAACTTCTCCAAACACCTGACAGACTAAGGACAATCAGAAAATTGCCCATATGGCCGTCCGCCCAATTAGGATAGTCTGACATATAGCTGTTTTTTACTGCCCACCACCTCCTGGCACACCCTGGTGGTCAGGGGCAGTAAAAAACAAATAAAATGCCCCCTTCACCATGGTAGATGACTCTCTTGGCAAGAGGAAGGGAGAATTGTTTTTTTTAAATTTTCAAACACAAATACCCACTTTAGGTTTTTGTATTTGAAAATAAAACACTTTGAAAACTTTGCCGAATGGCTCTATCGGGTTTGAAGGAACCATAGGGTAAGGTTTCAATTTCATTCACAGGAACCTTGACGGTGGTTCTTGTGAATGCTGGACATGTCCTTCTGTCACAAATCATACAAAGCAGTCTTTCTAAGTAAAGTTGTGATATATATTAGCTACTGGCGGTGACCATTAGGTAGTTATAGTTAGGACCATGTTTCCTTAGAAAAAGTGTTCTTGACTTGCCTATATCTTTGGCATAGTTTGACAAATCTTAAAAAAAAATACCCCAGAAAGTAAAATTGTGAGTCGTGTTGTTTATGGATAGTTTTGGGTTGATTCATTTAGTGGGGGCTGAGAAAAGGGGAAGGTAAAAAACAGTGTGTTTCCTATGTTAATCCCATAGGATATGTGAACACGGCTATAGCCCGAACCGCTGGACAGATTTACACCAAATTTGGCTGAAAGCTAGCTTTTGATCAGCATATTGTGATGTTTGTTATTTGGTGTAAATCCGTAGTTGTTGAGAGATTTGGGGAAATCCAAATAAGGATGTCTGTGATCGTGGCAAACTCACGAGTAACAAAAAGCTCATGCAGGGAAATGCAGAGCTCTGATCAGCTGCCAAAACTTAATAAACTAAGAAGTGTTGGTAGTCATCTTGGGACTTGGCTTCAGCTGAGACCCACAAAAAAATGGGGAAAAAAGAAAAGAGGCAAGGTTGGAATACCCAGGCCCCCAAGCCTTTGTCTTGGGGTTCCCCTGGAACCCCGCAATGGCATAAAAGCATTTTTTCTAAATTCACTGTGGTTTTTCTAAAATGTTTGCGAACATTGCAGTGAATAAAAAAAAACACAGGTTCCTGAGTTTGTTTTCATTCTAGCCCCTGGGTGGGCTTGGTCCCGGGGGCATACAGAGATTATTACAAAAATGAAGGAAGTGCCCAGGACCTCCCGTCATGCTGAGAAACAGGGGGTCCGAAAATGCAAAATCCCATGCATTTTCCATAGACTTCTTTGTTAAGCACTACCGCAAAAACTGCTGAACAGAATTACGCCAAATTTGTCAGGAAGGTCTTATTCTGCAGGATAAGCTTCAGTAATTTGGTCTAAATTCATTCAGTAGATTTTGGGAAATTAAGGTAAAAAAATATTTGTATATCTGAACGGTTGGGTGCGCAAGTGTCTCACAGGGGCACACGTTTAAAAATGGCGCATTCTGGTTAGCCCAGGGAACTTTTTTTCCCTTACGTCAATTTACTCCCCCTGCAGTCAGACTCCTGTAGGAGACTACACTTAGATTGTTGCTGGCAGCCAATGCAGGATTCAGAGCAGAAAGAGGCAGAATGAAGTTCAGCAACGAGCAGAAAGAGACAAAATAGAAATCAGAAATAAGCAGAAAGAGGCTAAATAGAGGGCAGAAATGAGCAGAAAGAGGCTGAATAAAGGTGAGAAACAAGCAGAAAGCGGCAGATAAAAAGTTGCAAACTTGCAGAGAGAGGGAAAAAGGTGAGAAATAAGCAGCAAGACGCAGAATATAGGTCAGAAAGAAGCAGACAGAAGCAGAATAAAGGTCAGAAATGAGTAGGAACAAGCAGAAAGTTGCAAAATAAAAATAGATCATAAACAAGCAGAAAGAGGCATTAAGAGTTTCACATGTTAACTCACAGGCCCATATAGAGAGTCATGCACTGCTGACACACCCAGTCAGACACTCTTGCACCTACTTAGACACTCATGCATCCACTCACAGACGCACTCAGACACTCATGCCATGCACCCACTTACAGACCAACTCAGGGACTCACATACCCACACAGACGCTCACATTACCACTCACAGATCCACACATGCATTCCTACACCCACTTAAACAGCTATGTACATACCCGTGCAGTCACTCAACTCCCACTCATGGACCCAAGGAGCCACTCACACACCCACAAACCCACTCACACCCACTCAGTGACCCATACAGCCACTCACACACCCACTTGCCTGCTTCCCACATTAATTAACATGGGAGACCAGTGGAAGGGCTACTAAGCAGTATTTCCTATATACATAAGAGTAGCAGTGGGCAACATTTTGAGAGGGCCTGTGCATTTCCAAGGTGACCTTTTTAACTAATCTCATCTACAAAGGCCATTCTGGGTATAACTCCTGGGGCTCTGCCCTCAGGAGTGAGAGACGCTTTTGGAATTGAAACCATACTACTCTGGCTTGATGCTGAGACATCAATAAGAGCAGCCATTGGGGCAGGAGGAGCTGCAAATGGATTATTCGCAGACTTGTGGTGGCCAGGGCTTGTCGTGCTCCAGAAAGGGGATTATCACTTGGTGGATTTTGCCTGGATGTTGATTGCCTGCAGGTAATTGCCATCTGTCATGACTCGGTCCTAAGGCACTCTCCAAGGTCCGGTTGGCGGGCCTTCTATCCATGTGATTCCAGAGACAGAAAGTATCTCCCCATTTCCACAAGATCATAAGGACTGCGCAGAGGTCGGCAGGAATAGGTTGAAGTGATGGCCAGTTGGTACAAGGACTGCCCTGACATACGCTATGATCAAACTGTGCAGAGGAGTGTGCACACCTGGAGTGCCAGAACGCTAGGAGTTCAAGGACTGCTAGGGAAGTTTACTAAGTCCGAGCTGACCCGTGCTTGCAACCAGAAACCTATGCTAGCTCGCATTCAGTACTGTGTGGTGTCCGGGGGATTTTGGGTGACGTTTGCTGATACTTCGAGACCCGAGCTGAAAGCCTAGACTGTTTCAAACTTCCAGATCAGGAGGATGACAGTACCTAACATTGCAGCCTCCACCTGAGGTTGCTGGCTTCCTCTCCCTGGACCCACGCTGTGAGAAGTTGGCCTGGTATATGCTGTCCAATATTTTAGTGGGCACCTTGCACCAGTCCAAACAACCCTTATTGATGGTAGGTTAAAGACAACCTTATAGAAAGCTATCCTAGTGGTAGCTGTGGAGAGCAGCCTGCAGGCTAAGCCTTGAAGGAATGTAAAGCAGCTTGTTCTACCAGTCTATAATCTCATGAAATGACTAAATGAAAGGAGAACCACATCAGGTGTATACATAAAATATAAGTATTTATTCTCAACACATCCCTCTAGTCTCTTTATGAGGCTAGAGGCAAAAGTACATTCAGTAAACTTATTTAGCACACAATAAATTAGCACAATCTATATTAGCCCTAGGGGCGTCACAAACCATATACTCAAAAAGTGGTATAAGAACCACAACTGACATAGATACAAGGCCTAGAGCCTTTAGAACCGCTGGGGCCACCAGGAACCACCCAAGGTAGTGACACAGTGGACCCACGGGGTGGGTGCAGTGTCTAAACACAGCCGTGAGTCACCATTACCTTCTATGGGGAAAGTCTCGGTTGGAAAATTACAGATTCAGGACACTTAGAAGAGGACTAGGAACCAACCACTTTAGAACTAGGAGGTTCTAGAGTCAACACTCACGGGAGCACTGGATTACTCGAGTTACCTCACCCAGGGAAGCTGGGTGCATAGGTGTCTTTTTGTGTCGGGTTTCGTCATCGATTTTAATGGAGAGCTGCTGCAAAGTGCAGCTGGCATCAAGTGGAAAGTTTCCGTTGGATCCAAGGGTGGATCGGAGATCTGAAGAACCTGAAAGCAGAGGGGACAGAGTCTGGGTCACTAGCGAGTGACCAGGAAGGTGAGTAGAAGATGCCAACCAATGTTGGGTGATTTCAGGTGAAGAAGGTGAAGCTTGACTCTTCAGCCACTAGGACCAGGAGGCGTCAACAACAACCAAGTGCTGGATTCGAGCTGTCCCACAAAAGATGTCGCGTGCTGTGGCTTTGGTATCCGGATTGGACCCAACAAGCCTTGGCAACAGCAACCCACGCAGAAAGCAAAGATTGGCTTCGGTGCAGACCACCAAGGTCTGAGGGACTCACCCTTTGGAGGGGAGTCAGAGCACATCTGGAGCAACCAGGAAAGACCAATAAACAGAAGAGTTACCTTCGTGGGGTCCCACCAGTCGACGGACCAGGAATCGCAAAGGAACCTTGAGCGAAAATGCTAGAAGCGGGCCCACGGAACAGTTGTGGGGTGTAGGCCCACAATCTTCAGTGCAAATGGTGCTCGGGCTAGAACTACAAGTAGCCCATTGCACAACTTCAGGAAAGCTCGGGAAGTTGATGAACTAGCAAATGTGCACGGTGTCTAGGGGTTCCGGTTCCACATCACTCGTGAGGGCTGCGGGTCTCTGCTTTGCTGGAATCTTGTATCGGCCTTGGAGAAGTCTGGAAGTCTGGGTCCTGTGTCGGAAATCCATCGGGATCCAGCAGGAGCCTTGGAAATGCAGAACGGCAAGATGCTTCTTTGGTGCCTGTTTGAACAGGGTAGTCACTCCTTAACCCCAAGGGAGATTCTTCCGTCGTCTAGTTAAAATAGAATGTCGAAGTCCCAGGATTTATGTTGCAGAGGACTGGGTTCCTATACTGATACCAAGCTTAGGGGATGAACTTACTCTAGGGTCCCACCTATGGGAGGACCCAGGGTTTGAGTGGTTACACCCCTTTCCCTTTGTCCAGTTTCACACCAGAGCAGGGGCCGAGTACCCCTGAAACCGGTTTGAACTGGGGTATGCACAGGGACACCAAGTGTGCCCCCTGCACTGTCTTAACAGCATTCAATAAATGCACCCACCCAGCCCGAATACACTAAAGCCTGTCTAGGAGGTGGTTACACCTCCCTGTGACAGGAAACCTATTGCCCAGGCCTCCCCTGCCGGAGTTTCGTCCACCAGCAGGAGGTCAGACTCGTGTCATTTTGTGATGCCAGGGCTCTTTTAAACTATTACTGTTTAAGTAAGTGTGTACACGTCTTCTCCCTCTAGAAGGGTGGAATTCTACCCCCGCCGCCAGGACTGGCGGGGATGTAGGATTCCAAAGTGTTTGACACCTAACACAACATGTTTCCATGCAGCCATTCCAAAGTTAGCATTTACCACGAGGTTATAATGCACTTAAAGAGTATATGGTCTAGCTGCATCACAGAACTACCTCAGAGAATAGATTCCGAAAGCTGCCGAGGGGCTCAGCTCATGCTTGGGCACCCTCTCACACAAAACCAAGCACTCTGCCTTCAGGATTGATAAGGCCTGCCATAGGAGTGACTTATAGATTTATATGTGTCAGTTATATAAGGTAGATATAGGTAACCTATATCTTATTAAGGGGTGCATGCACCACCTTACACAGGCTGCAGTAGCAGACCTGTGGTGCCATTTTGAAAGGCTTCCCAGGGGTGCATAATGCATGCTCCAGCCCCTGATAGGCCTCTGGGGTACCTATGCCCATAGTACCTAAGGAACCATATTCTACGGACTCACAAGGGTAACCCAGTAACCAATCTGGAGTGTACCTAAAGTACATGCAAACAATGTATAGAGGAAGCAGCTAGACTGGGGTCCTGGATAGCAGGATCCCAGGCAAACTAAGACAAAAACCATCAAAACACCAGAAAAAAGTGGGGGCAACCATGTAGTCAGATTCCACCTTCCTACACACGATACAAGGTACTCTGTTTTTGGGTCTATAGTGACAGGACCTGAGGGGTCTCATTGTGCCTTGTGTGCACCCACGGCTGGCTGCCTGGAGCAACTGTAACTTGCACTGCCGCTCGATGGGAAACATTTCTCCAATTCGGAAGCACCGTTGCTTCTGGTTTCACAGTCCTTTGCCTTGTGATAGTGATAATGACCTCGCACTCATGAAGGTGCCGCTGGGTGTCTGAAGGACTAACCTGGAGGGATGAAACTAAGTAACTGTTTCCTTTCACTTAAGCTGTTCCTGACAATCTAATCAAAGTGTCACCAGTGGTTGCAGCATGTATCATTGGCTGGGGTAATTTGAGTAGCTGAGGGTCTGGGTCATGAGGCACAGTCAAAACATGTGCTTTCTTGACCATTATAAATGTATGGGTAAGCGATATTGGGAATGCTATGTTTTATGCTAATGTGTTAGCAGGAAAGTGGAATACCTCTGTATATATGTTTCTGTTGCTTTTTTTATGGGAGGGATTGCTTGGATCATGAACACCACGGGGAATTACGCACACAGGTTTATGTTGCTTACGAGGCAGAGGGTATAACAGGGCAAGTTAATACCTATGGCTAGTACATATATGTTCATGTCATTCTGCTGTTAATGGGAGAGTCCAACAATTGTATATAACTGTAAGCCTAAATCCAATGTGTATGTCAATTAGATTTCAATATGTGAATAATACAAAGACTAATGTTTTATACATACGGTGTGGAGTCTTTTTGTAGTGTACTCAGTGTGTTGCGAGGGTGGTATTGTGCCAATACTTTACACTTTGACAGGGAGGATAAGCCTGGCTGCTCTGTGCCAAGCTACTAAAGGGGAATCACAGGTTATCGGACAAGTACGTCGTACTCTTCCTATCTAGAACGGTGGATTCTGTCCAGTGGCGTAACAAAACCTAAAGGGGCCTTCCTGCAAGATATGATGAAGGGACCGCCCTCATCATGTTCTGCTTCCCTTTCCCTTCAGAAAATTATTATTTCTGTGATATTTACAGTGATATGAAGCACTACATACAAACAAAGTTAACATTATGAAATTGATTTACAAAATAGGAGACTGGTAGATAGCATGTCCCTCGCTTTAGAATGATATTAAGGACAAAAAATGGTTCTCTCATCAACAATTGTGATAAACAGGCAAATGTGGATTTCTTAGCCCTTTATGTGTGTCATTGGGCCACATTTATTTTCACGGGCATGTATGTTTAGGAGACTGTCAAACGCAAGATCTATTGAATTCTCTATAGGCGTTTTATTTTGTTTTCAGGAATACAGGTAAGCAACATTAAACTATAGCATACTTCATTTAAAAATTCTAAGATTCTTTTCTGATTTCAAGCATGATGCAACTTTAGTGGTAACATATCACTTGAATGTCAATCGATGCCTTTCTGAGCAAAGTTGTGTTTTATCATTCCATCTCTTCACTTATTGGCCAATAAGGTCTAAACATTTCTCCAATTCGGAAGCACCGTTTTTTTCTGGTTTCACAGTCCTTTGCCTTGTGATAGTGATAATGACCTCGCACTCATGAAGGTGCCGCTGGGTGTCTGAAGGACTAACCTGGAGGGATGAAACTAAGTAACTGTTTCCTTTCACTTAAGCTGTTCCTGACAATCTAATCAAAGTGTCACCAGTGGTTGCAGCATGTATCATTGGCTGTGGTAATTTGAGTAGCTGAGGGTCTGGGTCATGAGGCACAGTCAAAACATATGCTTTCTTGACCATTATAAATGTATGGGTAAGCGATACTGGGAATGCTATGTTTTATGCTAATGTGTTAGCAGGAAAGTGGAATACCTCTGTATATATGTTTCTGTTGCTTTTATTATGGGAGGGATTGCTTGGATCATGAACACCACGGGGAATTACGCACACAGGTTTATGTTGCTTACGAGGCAGAGGGTATAACAGGGCAAGTTAATACCTATGGCTAGTACATATATGTTCATGTCATTCTGCTGTTAATGGGAGAGTCCAACAATTGCATATAACTGTAAGCCTAAATCCAATGTGTATGTCATTTTGATTTCAATATGTGAATAATACAAAGACTAATGTTTTATACATACGGTGTGGAGTCTTTTTGTAGTGTACTCAGTGTGTTGCGAGAGTGGTATTGTGCCAATACTTTATACTTTGACAGGGAGGATAAGCCTGGCTGCTCTGTGCCAAGCTACTAAAGGGGAATCACAGGTTATCGGACAAGTACGTCGTACTCTTCCTATCTAGAACGGTGGATTCTGTCCAGTGGCGTAACAAAACCTAAAGGGCCCCCCCTGCAAGATATGATGAGGGACCGCCCTCATCATGTTCTGCTTCCCTTTCCCGTCAGAAAATTATTATTTCTGTGATATTTACAGTGATATGAAGCACTACATACAAACAAAGTTAACATTATGAAATTGATTTACAAAATAGGAGACTGGTAGATAGCATGTCCCTCGCTTTAGAATGATATTAAGGACAAAAAATGGTTCTCTCATCAACAATTGTGATAAACAGGCAAATGTGGATTTCTTAGCCCTTTATGTGTGTCATTGGGCCACATTTATTTTCACGGGCATGTACGTTTAGGAGACTGTCAAACACAAGATCTATTGAATTCTCTATAAGCGTTTTATTTTGTTTTCAGGAATACAGGTAAGCAACATTAAACTATAGCATACTTCATTTAAAAATACTAAGATTCTTTTCTGATTTCAAGCATGATGCAACTTTAGTGGTAACATATCACTTGAATGTCAATCGATGCCTTTCTGAGCAAAGTTGTGTTTTATCATTCCATCTCTTCACTTATTGGCCAATAAGGTCTAAAAGAATATGTCTAACATCTTAAATTTCACCACAACAGAAAAGACAGGAGTCCATATGAATCAGAACCAAAGACATGGGCATACACGTTGCTGTCATAGGTATACATCTAACTTGCACTCACCAACAAATTGTGTGATCCTAGGCAAATCATTTCTTCTGCCCATACCTCAGGTCCATTATCTACCAGAAATGCAAAGTTTGCTGTGCTGCTATATCAACCCATTGAATTATCCTACAAGGATTTTAAGTTGTAAGTTATATACAGATTCACCCTCTTCACTCCTCAAACTAGCAGTGACCTTTATGACATCCTACTCCCTGCTGTTACCACGACAAAGACTCTAAGAGAAGTTTCTAACAAGCTTCCTGGAAACGATTACGTTACAGGAAGAATCCTGAATACATCCTGAACACCGAGGGACAGTGAAAGACTTGAACACAGAATTCTGCATCAGGCACATTAGCTCTCTGATGCATTTTTATTTACTGTCTTCTGCCCTTATAACCATTGAGAAGAGTTGGCTTAACGGTTGGGGTGGTCAACCTCAAATCTGGGGAACTGGGTTTTGAGTCTTGCAAGGATGCACAACATCCTGTGATTCTAGGCAAATCACTTAATCTCCCTGTGCCTAACAAAAATGAATGTGTCCTCATGTAATGCAACTGGTGCTCGTGTAAAGCAGTTTGATACCTGATTCCTTCGGGTCAAGTTCGCGCTATATAAAACTCTGTAAAAACAAACATTTAAATAATATGGCTATTTGTGCGTTAATATAGGATTATTCATACCCTTTATGCAGTTGGTTGCTTCTCCATCATGCAACCATAGCAGAATCATCACATAACACATAAGGATTCTGCCTTTTTGCATGTTGTCTTGAGTGTGTTGCTTGCAGTGGTGTATCAGAGAGTGATTGGCATCCCTGAAAGATATGGTTAGGGACTTACGAAATGTATCCAGTTCAAATGCTGAATGTTAGCATCTCTCCTCAACCTACTGTTGTATGGCGTTTTAGGATCCGAGCGCAATTTTCCCGATTCATGCCCTTATATAGGTACAATTCACATTGCCTTAATATAGGCATAGAAATAATACCCATATTTAGACATAGCCCATACAGTCCAAATACAGGCATGGCTACTTCCACCCGTTCCAAAACGATTTCTTGGAAAATCGGCTTAAGCAGTCAGGAACATCCCCTTGCTTGAATATTGAATTTTCCAAGAACTCATGGAGTTTTCAAAGAACTGCCATTCCCTTGGGGTTCTTTGATGACATTATTATGCCTGACTTTACGTCAAACTAGGCACCTTCAAGGTATAAATATGCCTTCACTTGCTCTAGCAAACACACAGTGGTTTGAAGCAGTTTGACTATCTATTTGCCCGACGCAGCTCATTACAACAAGTGCCGAAGGAAGCCGACCCTCCCGCTGACGCACTGATTGAGAAGCTGTCCTTTCTCTCTCCGAGAATCCAGCTCCAGTGTTTCCAAGCTCCCCTTGTGGGGTGTTGGGAAATCAAGTCCCGAGACAGAGATACCAGACCTCCTTCATTCTAAAACCAAGGTACGGAGCTGACTAGACCCTAAGAGAAATCTTGGATAGATTCTTGGCAAAGAATACTAAACTTATACTACACCACACTTACTTCTTCCCTAGTACAAGACTTAGGTTAGGTACATTGGGGTAGGCGTATTTTAGAAGCACCAGTTGCGTACTTTTAGTCATTGTTATTTATATATGTATTTTTATATGGCTTATAAACCATACAATGCTCTTACAGTATTTTTTTATAATATTATTCTCGCTGTACGCATTATACTTTGCAGCCTGCATTACAATTGTAGCAGTTCATTTCTTTTGTGTGAGAAAGAAGTCTGTTCAATAAATCCTTTTATTGAAAACGCCCATCTTTCTATTTCTCTGCACCTCTGATGAAATGAAGCATGCACGATTGACTGAGTGAAATACTTATCTATTGTTTCCACAACTCTAGAGATACATTTCTTATTCTTGGGTAACAAAGTTGTCATGTTTATGCGGTTGTCAGAAACTAATCCCTTCTTGTGAATTCGAGAAAGTTTCTAGTGACTTCTGAGCTAGCTGGCACTCACTATTAAGTTTAATATATTCGATAGAGACCTAGTCGACCTCAGTCCTACTTCTAATCTATAGGATATATTATTCCAATGCGCAGAGCCTATTGGGAATATAGGAACTACACTACATGGCGCCCAACGTTTGGTAAGGCACTAATTTAACGCTAGATGCTAGAGTAACTCAGTCATGCTTTTCACAGAGACACCTTTTTCCCGTAAAATACTCCAATAGACGTCTGGAGTGGGTTAAAGGATAAAATATCCGCGATAACTGAGAAGGACGAAAAATCCTATGTATTAGTTTTTTGGTTTGTTCAACGTTGAAGGATACAGTTTTCCAAAATATTGTGCACCTTATCTTTCTGTCCTTGAAACTTGCTCTGCAAAACTTTCAGTCAACAAAATGACTGAAAACGTGAACGGTGGAGCTACAGGTTTTCAACAAAACAACCCGGATGCTATAAACATCCAGGAAAATTTAAGGAAAGCCATCACTATAAAGCTTATAACAAATGGCCTATCATCAAGAGGTGGTAGGGTAATTTTTGGAATAGAGGCAAATGAATATCGACAGACAGAGGTATTCTATTCATGGATTGTCTTCCCGCAAGCAAATCCAGTAACACATGTGTTTCACTTCTACAAAGAAGAGGAACCTCCAACGGAATACACTCCTTTCGAGGATGTTGAAACTCCACTAACATACAAAGAGCATGCACTCTGGTTTAAAGGCACCCTACAACATCAAAATCACATTACCAGGCTCGGTCCACTAGGTAGACCAGGAGCAACATGGCCGGTACTAGCCAGCTTTACACCACAACCTGTCATTGAAGAAATGACGGGTGCAGAACTATTAGTTCAACTAAAACAACTAATCAAAATACATAGACAATTGGTTCAATATATCATCATCTAACTGTCCAACCTCCTATAAGGATTCCACAACACACCCCTCACCAGGAGAACACAAATAAAATTACACCACAGACTATACAATCAGTCATTGGTAAATTGTAGGGGTGGGCGTAGTTCGCGAAGTAGCGCCACGCGTAGCTATGGAAAGTGCACTTCGCACTACGAGAGCTATGCGTAGCACTACGCAAACTGCGTAGTAGCATGTTCGCACTGTGCAAGATGTCGTTTTCAATGACTGCACAGTGCGAACAAGCATCCGGCACTGTGCAATCATTGAAAACGGCATCTTGTACTCTGCAAGCTGTCCATTGCTGCCGCTCGAGTAGATTTTTACTCGAGCTGTAGCTTTCTCAAAGCGGACTGATAGTTTCTCATCGCGAGTGGTCGCCAGCATGCGCGACCACTCGCAATAAAAAACCTGACCTCCCCACGTTGAGAATCTCACCGGGAGGTTTATATTCCATGCTCGCGATCGGCAACTTGATGTTGCTGATCGCGAACAAGGATAAATTCTTGCGCAAACTTCACAAAGTACGCAAGCGAAGCATAGTGCTTTGCCCAGGGTTAGTAAATTGCCTGCAAAAAGGGAACAAATTCCATTCTGGATAGCTCAACAAATTACTCAAATCGAGGCAGTATTTTCTGATAGTGCACCTCATGAGAAACACAGAATTCTAACAATCTGTTTACCAATAGGGATTGCACCACACCTGGAAGACTGTGACACTTGGGGTACAGTCTTTGCTGCAATCTACACCAAAACACATGGTGTTCCGTCTATGGCGGTAATACCAGAAGTCCTGAAACAGATTCAGAATTAATACGGGGCAGAGCCTGCTTTAAATCTAGGTATGAAATTACTGAAGAATTTCAAACAGGTCTGAGCTATAATATTAGCTAATATTAAAGGTGAGGCAGCATCCGTGGCGACCTGCCAAAAATTAAGAGGATTTGATGTAACTGAGCAATCATATGAACTGGCCAGGATAATTGAAAAATCCTATGAAGAACTAGGTAGAGACAGTTTGGGTGGTAAACCAGTGAAACCCCAACTGACTGAAAGTCCTGAAAAGGTCTTTATTAAAAACACTCTCACTACTCCTAAAAAAAAGTGGGAGAACACTAAACAGACCCTTCCTAAAGAGAAGCGTTCTCAATCCAGAGGTAGGTCTCCTCAGAAGGAGCCCTCTGAAAAGAGGTATAACCTCAGGAACAGGGATAATTTGAGAAAACCTGATAGATATCAAGATACTGATACACGATCCTCTCGTACCTTTCAGACTTCCTCGCAGAAATCGGAAAGAAGAGGACGGTCTGAACAAAAGGAAGAAGAACGTGTGAAGTCCAAAGACGATCAACACGTTCCAAAAAATAAGAAAACCCTGTTCACCAAAAAGAAGGTAGCAGGTCTAAAAGTCAGACATGCAGAGGATCTTGAGGACCCAACTCAAGAACTGGGAGTGGGCCCAGACAATGCTAGACAGCGCAGCAGAAGTCACCATAACTCGCAAGATCTTGCGGGATCATCTGGAGACAGTGGACTTGAATGAGTACATCCAAGTTGAAACTGCCGATACCAGGGTTAGTGTACCCCATAAGTTATACGAAGTAACGCTCCGGATGGAAGGGGACATAACTAGGAAGATAAGTGCACTCTATTGGGAGAAACTCTCTAAGGGTTATGACATTCTTTCAGCCGAACAAGACTGGCCACCTGAATTTGTCAGGGAGTGTCCACATGGCGAAGAAATCATTATGCCAGCCATCTCAAATCATATTCCAATTCATAAAAAATACACCTATGCCAGAAAATGGACTGTAGCCCAGGCTCCAGCATTATATAAAAATCATGTAGGATGGGATGAGGATTCTCCACAACATAAAATCCAATTGAAAACTCAACCAACTGCTCAAAGGCAGTATCCAGTTAAGCAGGAAGCTAAAAAACAGGTCAAGGCGATATTAGAGCAACTTGAATATCAAGGGGTGATTGATAGATGCACCCGGTCAATGAACAATCCTTTGTTTCCTGTCTCCAAACCAGACAATACATATTGTGTAGTTTGGACTACAGGCATTTAAACTCTTGTTGCAAAACTTTTGCAGTACAAAATGCACACAGTGACGCACTGATGAATAACATCATGCGCAAAAAATATAAAACAACATTATATATTTCTAACGGTTTCTTCTGTCAAAACATCACACCAGAAAGCAGGTACTTGACCGCTTTCTCAATTATGGGGATACAGCATCACTTCTGACGTCTCCCCCAGGGATTTAAGAATAGTCCAGGGTTATTTTCAGCCAGAGTAACAGAGTTACTACAAACAAATGATGATGAGGCATTATCTTATGTCGATGACATCTATCTAACTTGGACAGGCACTTGAACAGAGTGAACACCATAATACTTGGCTTCGCATCTGAAGAGTATAAATTCAATTTTAAAAAATCAAGAATTGCCCATCTCAATGTCCTATTCTTAGGATACAAACTTTCAAGTGAAGGCAAAAGCCTGGCAGCAAACTTTTTAGAGAAGTGTGCGCTGCTCCAACCTCCAAAAACGCTGAAAAACTTACAGTCAATTCTAGGTTTCCTAAATTTCGGATGAACTTACATTCTAAATTAAGCAGAATGGGTTAAACCTCTCTACGAATTAATCAAACATGATTTCAAAACAACTTATTGGACTCAAAAACACACAAAAATTTTGCATTCAGTGCATACATGTTGTCAACAACACATTTACAGACATGCGTAAACATACACAACGTTGTAATCAGAATAATCCCAGGAAGATGCGGATTCACGTACTTAACATGTAATGAAGGAGCAAAAGTACCAATTGCTTATAGATCACATGAGTACACACAAACTGAAATGAAATTCACCTCTACAGAAAAAATTCTGACAGCGGTTCAAACTGCAGTAGCAAAAGAGAGAGCCCTCGCACAGAGAAAACGCTTAATGGTTGTTGTACCTGCCTTAGAGGCAGTAACAAAAGCAAGCATTCTAAATGCTAAGGCTTTACATCCGAGATGGATACAATGGGCTAACTCTCTTGCTGCAACAGACCTTGAATAAGTTTTTGACCCCTATTTGAAAACACAAGAATTTCTACAATACGAACAAAAATGTCCTCTGCCCACTGAAATTCTGCCTCTAGAACAGTACAAATGTATAATTTATACAGACTGATTAGCACAACCCGCAATTGGGGGTAAACAAGCTTATAGTGCTGCATGTGCGATTGCTAAAGGTCGTTGGCGCGATGTTAAATTCCGACCTATGGTCAATTCAATTCAATTCGACTTTATTCGGTTAGAATCAAATAACCATAAAAGTACACATAAAAATTCATCATTCAAATACATAGAAAGTACATTACAGATGAAACATCAAGACAACTAAAATTAATTCATATACAATGTAGTTAAATGCGAATTGATTTACGTAATCTAAAAGTAATTTTAAGAAATACAGCAATAGAAGCCACAATTAAAATTACATCTAATTTCTGCAGTGCTAAAAAAGCAGGGCGACATCGCTTAACTCCCATTTCCTTTAAGATAGGTACAATCAGTCTTTTACGTGCTGCTTTATAAAACTTACAGAAAAATAGGATATGCATGTTAGATTGGGCAGATGAATCATCGCAGGGACATTTAGTTAAATCATGTGACCAGGAATTCATAACGGGGAAACTTAAAACTCTAAAAAAGATATTCAACCTAAAACGAGTTAAAATGAACCGCTCTTGTTCTTTCATCGTTAGGGTTAGGTATGGTTGGATTTTCCTCTGTACCAATACTAGTTGGTGAGCAGCAACAGACTTTTTCTTTACTTCCTCGCTAGCTCTAGTGTTTTCCAAATATTTCATGCACGGCCGCCCAGTTTCTGGAAAAAATATTTTACATATGAAAAACACCTGATCCTACTTACATAATCTAGACTTAATACGTCTTTTATAATGGCGCGGTTTAGTAAACATTCATTATTGGTCCAGACCCTGTGCCATAATAAAATTGGCTGGACCCTAATTGTGTCTTCGATGTAAGGTTGACCAAGTTCCATGTGACAGATATAGCCTGAGGCACTCTCAGGTACAGCTAAGATGTACCTCAAAAACATATTTTCCGCGACCTGGATTGGTCTTACGTTTTCATAACCCCATATCCCAGCACCGTAGACAGCAATTGAAATACATGTTGCATTAAAAAATTTTTAAAGTTCAACCGTTGTTTTTTTTCCCCATTTTTCTCGCAAAGTTTTTTAGGGCCATAATTGGTTTACAAAAAAGCAATTTCCTAGCTTTTATTGCACTTGCCCATGTGCCTGCTTCATGAAATAGAATCCCTAAATATGAGAAAGTTGGGGTGAAATCTAAGGGACTAGCATCAATGTAAATAGCCCTTTTCTTCTTATTAGCTCCAGGACCGCAATTCATAGAGAATGTTTTTGTACAATTAATGTGCAAGTCTAGATCTGACATAAAAGTGTTAAAAGATGTTATGAGACCTTGTAATGCTATAGGCGTCCGGGCCATAATAACCGCATCATCTGCGTAAAGAAGCGCAGGGATCGGTCGTCTAGCTACCATAGGCATATCCTTTGAAGATTTTATTAAGGCTTCCTCCAGGCAGTTAATATACACTAAAAATAAGAAGGGTGCGAGGACGCACCCCTGGTGAACCCCCCCGCCCAATATCAAATGATCTAGTACATTCCCCATTTTTCCCATAACGCACTGTTGCGGTGGCACCTAAATATATTTCCATAAGAAAATGAATGATATTTTCTTCAACACCCAAATTTCCCAGAATGGCCCATAGCTGGCTATGTGAAACTTAGTCAAACGCTGACGTCAAGTCAATGAAGGCAAAATAAATACGCTCCTGCCTTGCCCTGATGTATTTTTGCTGTAGCATAAATAAGTTTAACCCTTACGCAATCGTTCCTACTCCTTTTTGAAACTTAAACCGGAGATCGCTAATAATACAGTTATCTTCTGCCCAAGTTTGCAGTCTGCTTAAGATAACTCTCCCTAAAATTTTCTCAGAACAATCCAATAAGGAGATTGATCGGTAACACATAGGGTTTTGTCTGTCTCCTTTTTTAAATATGGGCACAATGGCAGATGTAAACCATGAGGGTAGAATGCCCTTCTCCGCTGTCGCATTAAATAATTGCACTAAGAGAGGCCCCCAAAGGTCAACATTGTTTTTAAACAAATCTGATGGAATTCCATCTGGTCCCGGGGCTTTCCCTCCCCGGGTTGCCTTTAGACTCACAGTTACTTCTTCTAGAGTAACATCCAATTTTAAAACCTTTGCACCTCCCCTCCTCGAAGATTGGTTTGGGAATTGTTGGCCACCTTCAAGGGTACTATAAAGTTTAGAATAGTGGTTTACCCACAGATCTTCGGAGATGGCGGTTTCAATGCGTGCTTTAGTATTATCACCAAAGAAGGGAACATTCACAGCTTTCCAAAACGCGGTGACGTCCCTTCTCTGAGAAGCCTCGCACAGCGCCTCCCAGGCCTCCCTTTTAATTTTTATTTTCCTGTTATTCAATGCCTGATTATACCTTCTCCGAAGATCCCTAACCAACATAGGATCATGGGGAACGGCATGTAGCGCATGTTTAAGGTTTGTGTGGGCCTTTGTGCATGCAGAATCAAACCAGCTACTAGTCTTTCCTTTGCGTTTTTTTCGGTCCACCCATAGGTTCTCCTTAATTTGGCGGGCAATATTATTAAATTGATCTATAATATCCTGGCTATTAGAATTCTCGTCCAGTATTGCCAGGAAACTAGGTAGGCACTTATATATTAGATTAGTCAAAAAAACACCAGGGACCACATGATTCCACTTAAGAGAGTAGCCATTTTGTCTTGTCATGGTTACATCAGAGACATTCTGTCTGGGTGGTTGTCCACAGCTCATTTGTCGAAGAGGGATTAAAATCTCCAGGACTAGGGGATATTGGTCACTTAGTGCACTAGCCAAGGTTTGACAGGTTTTGATTAAGTGTCCAAGGCTAGCAGAGACTAGTATAAAGTCTATCGTAGAGGATGAGCCCCTGCCTATGAAAGTTGGCTCAAAGGGGAACTCAAAATGGCCAACTTTATTTGCGTACTCCAGGTCCCCTGAGAACATGATATTGTTTAACAAATCTCCGCATATAGATTGCTCAAAATGTGTTAAATCGCTATCATGGTCAAGCATAATACCACAGACTCCCTGTCTAGCCTTTTTGCAGAGAGTGCAATTAAAATCACCTCCCCAGATGACTGATATGTCCATACGATTATTGTCTATTTGTTTATTTAACTCATTGCCCAGTTTTTTTAATGTGACTTCCATATCCATAGGGGAAATGTTATTATAAAAAATAATAATTAAGATGCAGGCCTGCTTAGTTATATATATCTTCACCAGCTGATAATACGGACTACTAGAAATTAATTGTACTTTCTGGTATTGGAGCTGGTTTGATAAAAATGTACACAGGCCACCTTTAGCCCTGCCATGTGCAACCTCCACTGCCGGTGCAAACATGGTTTTGTAGCCGGGAAGATGGAGTGGCGCTATTAACCAGGTCTCCTGAATACACAGGATGTCAAACTCATTTATGGTGTCTACCCAAATTGGGTTTGCTCTTTTAGCTCTGAGTCCTGCCACATTCCAAAACATTATGCGGCTCAAATCCCCATTGTCTACAGGGGTAGAGGTACCACCCGTTTCATTAATTACCAGAATACCCCTCAGTTGTTCTAACGTAGTATGCGGGTTCCCAATGATGCCACTTGTCTTAATGGCCGCCATTACGGCAGGTAGATTAGGGGGGTTATTTACCAGCGTATTGGCACTACGTCCACAACTGGACGTTGCACCTTTCTCTACGAGTAGTTTCTGAACATACCCGTTTCCACCCGTCCCCTCATTAAGAACACTGGTTCTGATAGATAAGCTTTCCAGTGTCTTTTGCCTTACGGAAAATCTGAGTGATTTTTTAGGGAGTCAATCAACAGATTCTAGACCCGATAGCAATGCAAATTGGTTTGATGTCGTGATATTAAAATCGTTATAAAAAGAGTCTACTGGACGGTCATCTGGGTAGTATACATTTGTTGGTCTTTCTATATGAGTATCTCCTGAGTAGCATCTTGTCCAAGGCATAGCTTGCAGTCTCGGGTAGAAGTATGACAGGTCCCGCAAGACTATGCCACCTTCCCTTACCTGGCCGGGCCAGCTTTGGAGGAACAAGGTTACACGCCTGTCCCTAAAGTTCACAATGATCAGATCCCCTGCGAAGTTTTTTGATCGATGTCCCAGCCAGCCCACTCTCCTTACATTAAGAATTTCCCCATTTATGTTTGTTGGCAGCGATCTATTATTGCTTAACCAATGCATTACTTTATTTTTCAACTCATAGTATCCCTCTTTTTTCCCTGTAGGTAGTTCGGGGACCCCTAATAGTACAGCTACATATGGAGCAGCCTCCGGTGGCAAGTCTATGCAAGGTACCCGTTTATTTATTCTACCATTTTTAATTTCCCTGTTGCAGTTAGGAGATGTATTTACCCGCCTTAGCCTGATTTGCTCATTCTGCTTTAGGGGTTCAATAGTGTTGTTCTGCAATTGGGTAGCATTTGGTGGAAGAGGCACTAATTTCTGAGCTACCTCTTTCTCAGGGTTTTTATTTGTGAGGCTAGATGTAGTTATTTGGTTACCTTGATTTAGGGGCATAGTTTGAGTACAATTTTGAGGGATGGGGCCAGGTTATTGATAAGTATAGTGTTCGATCTTATCACTTCCTCTAATGTCTCCAACCTCTCCCCTACTCTTTTTAACCTTTCAACTAATGGAATGATTAGTGATTTAAAAATGTGCTCAGTTTTTTCCAGTATAATTTGTGACTGGGGGGGCAATAGAGATAAGGGGGTTACACCTGGATTTCTGGATGGGCATATCTTTTCCTTCGGTGGTGTAACATGCAGTTTTAGAGTTGTTGCCGCTCTTCCCTTATGATTTATTCCATTGCGCTTTCTTTTAGAGGGTAGCCCGTGAGCATTGGGAATCGCTTGAGGAATATGTATAGTAGATATTTTAGAGAGAGAGGAGGAATCACTCTCCTCTGATATGATTTCCAGAATAGGGTCTGCGCTTAAATCCTCTTCAGTGTTATCCCTAGTTGAGACACCAGAGGAATCTGGTGAAAAGATATTTGGAGAAGTATTGCCCATAGTAGATTGAATTAGCAATCTTGGGGGGGTAATAGCATGCTTGATAGGTCCCAAGGAGGACCGCTTATTATATACAGGTTCCATGGATAAGCGACGCTCCGTAATTGCGATCTCTTTCTCTAATACAGATGCCGCCCTTATAATGAATTGATCTAAGGTGCCTGTGATGGACCCTCCCACCATGGACTTTCTAGGCTTGCTCACTTTTGCTGTCATATCAGTTGACATAGAGCACGTACCACAAGTAACAGAAATTAAGCACACACAATATTTCTAAAGAAGAAAGTAATCTAAATATAGATTGCAAAGCCCATGAGCACAATACTGGTGATGAACAAAGTCTTACTTTGTAAGTCTTGATGATATAATTAAGAGGGGTGTCCCAGCCCAGCCTCGCACAGCCCCGGACGGCCACAGATGGCCCGCCCTTTGCCCGGGCTTCGACCGCTCGTCCCGCGATGCGGGATGTCAGGGCTGATGATATACACCTGTGGGGGTGTGGCGGGAGGCTGTGGACACAGTAGTTCTCCCTCCGATAGTCAGAGCAAAAGCCCCCAGCTGCAAGCGTTTCCCGCAGAGCGGGAAACGCGAGAGGTGACGAAAATAGCCCTAGGCAGTTTGCTGGTAGAAGGGGAGCATGGTTCTCCACCAAGTCGTGGCCCCCGCTGCTGCTTTCAAACAAAGTCCGCTGGTGAGCAAAAGTTACCCTCAAAGCCGAGTGCCATGACTGATGATATACACCTGTGGGGCGTGGTCGGAGGCTGCCTCTGTGTCCCGAGGTCTTGTGGACACAGTAGTTCTCCCTCCGATAGTCAAAGCAAAAGCCCCCAGCTGCGAGCGTTTCCCGCGGAGCGGGAAACGCGAGAGGTGACGAAAATAGCCCTAGGCAGTTTGCTGGTAGAATGGGAGCGTGGTTCTCCACCAAGTCGTGGCCCTCGCTGCTGCAAAGTCCAATGGTGAGCAAAACTTACCCACAAAGCCGAGTGCCAGGGCTGATGATATACACCTGTGGGGGCGTGGCAGGAGGCTGCCTCTGTGTCCCGAGGTCTTGTGGACACAGTAGTTCTCCCTCCAATAGTCAGAGCAAAAGCCCCCAGCTGCGAGCATTTCCCGCGGAGCGGGAAACGTGAGAGATGACGAAAATAGCCCTAGGCAGTTTGCTGGTAGAAGGGGAGCATGGTTCTCCACCAAGTCGTGGTCCCCGCTGCTGCTTTCAAACAAAATCCGCTGGTGAGCAAAAGTTACCCCGACCTATGGTCACTAAAACTCAATCTCTAGGAGATTGTACAGCTCAGCGAGCTGAACTACAAGCATTCAAGCTGGCACTTGAAAATACCGATCGCGAATTCCCCACATTCATAATGTGCGATTCGTATTATTCAATCTTACAATGAATACTTGCAGAACTGGATTCAAAACAGTTTCAAAGATGCAAACGGTGGCACAATTAAGCATAAATTGCTTTGGGAACAAGTAGTTCAATTACAGAAAGAACTACAAAAGACTCACGTGATCCATACACTGAGCCATCAGCGTGATGGCATTCACGTTGCAGGGAATTCATTGGCTGATGAAGCTGCGAAGGCAGCTGTGCAAACGGCTTCGGTAGCTGCAATCACTCGTTCAAAAACAAAAATAGACAGCAAATTAATGCAGGCTGTTATTGCTTCCAATAAAGACAGAGGTAAAACGTTACCAAAAGGCTTTCCACTCAAATACTCATATATAACTGATGCAAATAATGTTCCTTTTGCTCGAATTCCTGAGTTGGGGATAGAGTAATTCCAAACATGGAAAATAGATTAGGACTAATTTTAGCAGCACAGGAAGGGTTCGCCTCTGCACACGTAGGTGTCTCCGCCACAGTGTCATTATAAAAACAAAGATACTGGTGGCCTTGCATGAGGAAACAGACCAGAAACTATGTTCTGGAATGTGAAATCTACCAAAAAATGAAGGTTTCAACAGTGAAACGTCCTGCGCAGACGCCCCTGTTAATTTCAGATAAATCACTAGCGTGCGTTTACCTGGACCACTGTAGTCCCTTATAGAGGGATGGCAACTATAAATATTTCATGGTCGCAGTGGATTCATGCTCGAGATTCATTTGGATGTGGCCTCAGCGCTCGGCTGACGCCCGAACTGTTGTAAAAGATTTGTGAGTCTTTATCGGCACATACGTAGTCGACATGCTACATTCTGACCAGGGTCCTGCGTTTAGCTCCAAAGCTTACAAGGAGGCCATGGCCAGCATGGGTGTTGCATTGCCGTATTCTATTCCATTCCATCCTGAGGAAAATTCTGCAGTGGAGAGAAAAATCTGGGACATAGAGCAATCTATAACAGCTGGGGTATTAGGCTCGGGTGAAGGGTGGGTCAAACATCTAATAAGTGTCCAACATAGTCTTAACAATCTGCCAAGAAGTTCTCTGGGTGAAATCATGCCATATGAAATCCTTTTTGGTACTAGAATTATTGTCCAGGACCTTAATCGTCACACTTCAGTGGTAGAACAAAAACTCTTTGATATCAAAGACCGTTTGGCTGTTTTGCAGGACTTAAATGAAACAAGGAGAAGTCTAGGCAATACATTCCAGAAGCCAACGACCACTGAAGGAGAACCACCTGTCCCAGCAAGGTCTGCCTGTATTCCAAAGATTGGGGATCTAATCAGAGAAAATATTGCGGATAAGAAGGAATTTGGGCCTTCTTATAGACAACCAGTACCTGTCTTAGCAGTCCACGGGATCAAGAACAGTGCCACTCTCGCCCCTTGCTGGAAGAAAGGAGAACAGGTTTGTGTCTATCAACCTGGTAAAACCACATCACGTGGCCGATCATAAGTAGTAGGCCAAGTGGATTCCCAAGATGTAGCAGACGACCAAATCTGGCTACTATCCAAGAGGTTCAAACTGAGAGACTCATCACCTTTGAAGAATCTGCAGTGCGAAAAGAAGGACTATGCAACAAAGCCGTGAAACTTATGCCTCTTGAAACCCAAATAACAGTTCATCAAGATTCACCTGTCTACCATGATATAACATTCGACTATACCAATATGACAAAAGATCCGGTAACTCCAGGGATTTCAAGTAATCCTGATTTAATACCAACAATTGATAGAACTGCCTCTGGCTATTTCATTAACTTTGGTACGTTTTCCGAGGATCTCAGCGAACCTGAAACAACACCAGCAAAAAGAACTTTTAAAGAACAAGCAACAGAACTTTTTCATCCACTTGGAAAAATTTATCTGGTTTCACCATGGGTCGAACTGCTCCAAACCACTGTTTGTTTGCTAGAACAAGTGAAGGCATATTTATACATTGAAGGTGCCTAGTTTGACGTAAAGTCGGGCATAATAACGTCATGAAAGAACCCCAAGGGAATTTAACTGATTGTAAAGGCTGTATTTAGATTTAGGTTAGGGTGCTCTCTATAAAGGATATTTTGGAAAAATAAGTGACATAGTTTGTATATCAAGGTAAAGTAGCACAACACAACTGACCAAAGCCGGATCTGTTTTAAATATGACCTTCATAGGAAGTTTTGAAGAGGTCTCATTCAAGGGTCCTTTTAAAAACTGTGAAAAAAAAGAGCATTTTAGTGCACAGCGGGCAATTTAAAAAGCTACATAGTTGTGATCAGGGAGGGCTGTTCTGCACATCTCTCTGATAAATAAATAATGACAGCTACCATATCCAAAGTAAAATCTTGCATGTAATGAGTTACAGGTCTTGAAATGTCTCTTGCAAACTCTGTCTTCCAATTCCTCTTTGATGCACTTCACACATCTTAGCACCCACACAAATGCACACGCCTACTCATCAACACAAACATCTACACACACACATGCACACTAAAAATCTCCAGTACGGTTCCTCACAAATACTTTTCTTTACACTTTGTCACACCTTTATCATACATGCGTGCACATACACAAGGAAGTCAAGGAAGAAAAGGGAAAGCTGCAGAAGTATACTGACCAATATGTCAGCCTAGTATTTCTTAAAAAGAGAAAGGAGTGGGGATAAGAGTACGTCAGCTAGACGTGTTTATGTATTTTTAAAAAAATATTTTATTGATCTTCATCAATTCATTATTCCATCTCGTCATTGCTACACAATTAAATAAAGCAATCCATACACTTTCATTTTTAGAAATCAGACAGAAAAAGGAATTATAAGCAGAGGCCTCTTATCACTATACATAACCTAGCGACTTTACACACCGGTCAGGTACCTTCTTCTAGCTTTGTAATGTTCAAAGCACCCCATACACCATGACCTTGTTGTTGTTAATTAAATCCTGTTGATCCACCCTTCAAAAAGCTTTTCTTCCTCGGATAAAATACTTCTGGCTCCTCCCCACTAGTTTCTCTCCATCCTTTCCTTCCATCCTGTAACTGGGGCCCAAATTTGTTTCCCTAACTGCTTTGCCTTCCATCCTTTCTTCTCATATCGTGACATCCATTTTTGAAGCGTCGGGGTTTGGATCTTTCCATAGAACTGCTATACATATCCTACTTATAGCCATAGCCAAAAATATGAATTCCTGGCGATCTACCTGGACCCCAATACCATCAATTCATATGTTAAATTTATATAAATCCCCATTGCTCTGACCAAAAACTGTTCTATTGAACTTTTGAATGTGTCTAAAATGGGGCATGATGCAAACATATGAATTGTGTCTGCTTCCATGCTTTGGCAGCGCGGGCAACTTATACCGCTTGTTCCCCCCCAGCAAGCTATTCTATGCGGTGTGTAATATAGTTCAAATAAGGTCTTATAGTGTTGGGCCTGGAGGTTCGCTACCTTTAATTTTCCAGTTTGAGCGAGGTTTCAAACTCATTCCCGGCAATATTCAGTTTCGTTCTCCAGTTTTCCGAGACTTTCCCACTATCATCTTCCTTGTAGTGGCTCAGTTCTTCATATATATGTGAAATTGAGCATCCCTCCTCATTTTGTAATCCCTCCATAACTTCTTCTCCTTCGAATACCTTATTGCCACCTTGCTTCTTTAGCAAGGCTGATCTAATCTGCAAATATTTGTAGAAGTCCCTGCGCTCTAAATTATATAGATGTTGCGCCTTATCGAAAGTGATTATACCTGTTGAATCTGTAAGATCCCCAATGATCTTTACGCCACGCTCATCCCATCGTCTCATTACGTTGTCATGGAAAACCTCCGGTAGCGAGGGGTTCTTAAATAGGGAGGTGTAGTAATTCATTCTTCCCAGCCCCAACTTTTTCCAGACCAAGATTGCAGGCCCTAGTGTCTTGAACTTTACTTTCTTATAATAATTTGCTTCGCTAAATGTTAAAAGCCATTTGCTGGTCTCAGTGGTTATAAGTTCATATATATCTGGAATACCCTCACTGCCTCTCCATTTATCTAAAGTGGTACCCCCTAGTAGCCCTCTGGTGTATTGGAGGACCGACGCCCAATAGTATGCCCTGAAATCGGGTACTATCAAGCCTCCCCGATCCCTTGCCAGGGACATGAACTTGATGGTCCTTTGCATTCTGCCTTGTGCCCAAATGAAACGGTTAGCAACTCCCTCAATCTCTTTGAACCAATTACTATTGAATTTCAGTGGTATCGTCCTAAATAGATATAGGATTTTAGGGAGGAAAATCATTTTGATTATATTACAGCGACTGACTATCGTCAAATGCAAATTGTTCATTCTGTCTAAATCCTTTTTAGATTTTTGAATCACAGGAGCCAGTTTTTTCCACAATCCTTGTTAAGTCCGAGGTTATTGTTCTACCGAGATACACCGCACAGTTTGTTAATCTTTGGTCAGCCAGTGTAATTTTATTATTAATCACAATTTGAGTTTTGCCTTGGTACAATTTGTACCCAGACAATGCCCCGTAAATATCTGCCTCTCTTTCTATTTCTGCCAAAGCCGATACAGGTTCTGGCGATGTGATTGCAAGGTCGTCTGCGTACCCTAGAATTTTAGTTTCATACCCATTCAATATTATTGGCAGGATGTTTCTATTTAATTCTATTCTCCTAATAAAGGAGTCAATATAGAAGGCAAAAAGTAGCGGGGAACAAGGACACCCTTGTCGGGTTCCACGTCCAACTTTAATTATTCCACTAGCCTCACCCATTGCTCGAAGTCTAATCTTAGGCTTTATGTATAGCGCCTGTAGAGCCCCTACACAGCGTTTTCCAATATTTGCTTTTTCTAATGCGGGCCAGAGGAAGCCCCACGAGACCCTATCGAAAGCCTTCTCCACATCCAACCATATAAGGGCCATAGGGTCTCGTGAGGCTGCCAAACCATCAAATAGCATGCATACTGTCCTGATGTGGTCTGCCGTACCCCTCCCTGGGATAATCCTGTGTTGTCTAGGGGAGATTATCTTCCCAATTATCGAGCTTAGGCGATTCGCTAGAATTTTTAAATACATTTTGGTGTCACTATTCATGAGGCCTATTGGTCTGTAAGAACCTGGGTCTATTGGGGGCTTGCTTATTTCAGAAATACCACCATTGTGGCCTCCCCCCAGGAAGGCAGGGGTGTTGCTCCACTCTGGGTTTCGATCATGAGTTTATTGAAATCCTCTCGTAATGCTGGAAAAAAATTCTTATAAAATTGTAGTGGGATGAGATCTGGCCCAACCGCTTTCCCGGCGGGGAGATCATCGATTCCCCCTGGATTTCCTCGGGGGAAAAGCAAGCCTCCAATGCAGCTGTGTCCTCCATTGCTAGTCTCTCAATTAAAGCAGACTCGAGGTATTGGTCTATTTCCTCTCTACCCATCCCCATATCAGGGTTATATAATTTTTGATAGAAGTCCTGGAATATCATGCAGATTTCCTTAGGAGTGATATCAACTCGTGTATATCCCCTCTAGATGCTGCCTGCCTAGTTCTAACTGCGAGTATGCACCCTATTTGTTCACTATATTCATATTGATCCTGCTTCCAGGCAAGAAATTTTCCAGCCGCCTTAGTTGCCATTGATTCCCCCACGGCCACTTTGGCTAGAGCCAGTTTCTGTGCTCTCTCTTTTATGTCATGTTTAGAACCTATCGCCTTAACCAATTCTCTCTCTAGTGTGGTGATTAATCTTATCGTCCCCTCCATCTCGACCTTTTCTGTCTTATTTTGCTTGAAAGAGTAACTCATGGTTTCTCCACTGATACCAGCTTTCAGGGCATCCCAGACTACCCCTGTCTGACCGGCCCCATATTTATTTCAAGAAATTCCTTGAGCCAGCCTTCCATATGTGTCACTTATTTACTATCTTGTAGTAGAGCTCTTTCAAATGACCAGCTAATTGGTTGTATCTGAGTTTTTGGAGTTGAAGTCTCTAATATTAGGGGGTTATGATCTGACATTACCCGTGGTAGCCTGCTTATTTTAGAGATGTGGATTAGCGTAGGAGAAAGCAAAAAGTAATCTAAGCGTGCTATTGCCTTATGTGGTGCGGAATAGTATGTGCTGCCTCCACCTGCATTTTGTTGTTCCCACATATCTATAAGTCTGTTATCATTCATTAATTGGATCAGAGCTCTGTGACTTTTCCTCTTTCGACCTTCAAACCTATCAGGCTCGTTTTTCCAAAGGCCATTTAATCCATTAATATTAAAATCTCCACACATTATTATTGGGAGAGGCCAATTGGCCATTTGTATGTTAATTTGATTTAATATTTCAGGATCATCTATTTTAGGGGCATATATTGAGCATAGGGTGAAACTCAATCCTTGTGTTTGACATTCTACCATAGCCCAGCGGCCATAAGTTTTGGAAGTTGTTTTTTAACTGCTACAGCCTTGGCTCGTGCAAGTATCGCCACCCCCGTGTTCTAGCTCCTTGTGTTGTGTATGGTAAAAGTTGGTATCCTAATTGCTCCAATAAAAACTTGCGAGAGGCCTCTACGTGGGTTTCCTGTACGCATATCACATCGGCATGCAGAGTTCTTAGATATTCTTTCACATCCCTACGTTTCCTTGCATCATTCAGCCCACATATATTAATAGTGACTATCCGCATAATGTTCCTTTAAGTTCACCTTTAAGTTCCCATTCTTTCCTCCAGTGTTCACTATTCTGACTTTCTTTGTATGATGATGATGATGATGATTTTTTTATCTCCCCTTTAACCCCCCACCCAGACCAAACTCTCTCTTTGATCCCTCCCCCCTCCTTCCCCCCACCCTTCACCCAACCTAGTGTAGCAAGCAGACTTAAGGTCTTTATGATGGAGTCTGACAGTCAGCCTCCCTTTGACGTTTTTTGCATGCGTTTAAACATTCACGATGTTCTGAAATAAACCTTACACCTTATACCACCCCCTGTACTAACACCTTTCCCATAGTATACTGGGCTGTGCAGACTTCCCCTCCCCTTTTCCCTTTCCTCCCCCCCTCTTTATGTGTCCTCCTCATTCTGTTTGCATACACCAAGTCTGCGTATGTAACCCATCTTATTACTGGGATGCTGGGTTTCTGTTTCCTGGCTTTAACGTATCCATATAGGCTTTGGCTTGAACTTCTGATGTAAAAACCCTGGTGTTATTTTTGGATCGCTGACATAATATCGACGGACATAATATCGACTACCAAAAATATCGGCGACAAAATATCGACAGACAAAATATCGAGTTTCTATCTACAAACAGGTAAGTACTAAAATATCAAGTAAAAAATATCGTTTAAAAAAATATAGTTTGTAAAAATATCGAATTTCTTAAAAACAATGTTAAATTAAAAAAATATAAAAAATTAATAACTAAAATACACTTAAAAATACTTAAATTACATTAAACTTATTAAATAATTAATTAAAGTTATAAAAAAAATTACAATCATATTTAATAAAACATTTATATATAGTTACATAATATAAAAAATAATATGCAATATTATACCGTAGGATAGCGGAAGTGTAAAAATTACTATTCCCACTCATGAGAGTGCAACAGTAGGGAAGGAGTTGGATAGTGTAGAGGTAAAAATTACTATTCCCACTCCAGAGAGTGCAACAGTAGGGAAAGCGTTGGATAGCGTAGGGGTAAAAATTACTATTCCCACTCCAAAGAGTGCAACAGTTGGGAAAGTGTTGTATAGCGTAGGGGTAAAAATTACTATTCCCACTCCAGGGAGTGCAAATGTAGGGAAAGCGTTGGATAGCATAGCGGTAAAAATTACTATTCCTACTCCAGAGAGTGCAACAGTAGGGAAAGCGTTGGATAGCGTAGGGGTAATAATTACTATTCCAACTCCAAAGCGTGCAACAGTAGGGAAAGAATTGGATAGCGTAGGGGTAAAAATTACTATTCCCACTCCAATGAGTGCAACAGTAGGGAAAGCGTTGGATAGCGTAGGGGTAAAAATTACTATTCCCACTCCAGAGAGTGCAACAGTAGGGAAAGCGTTGGATAGCGTAGGGGTAAAAATTACTATTCCTACTCCAAAGAGTGCAACAGTAGGGAAAGCGTTGGATAGCGTAGGGGTAAAAATTACAATTCCCACTCCAGAGAGTGCAAGAGAAGGGAAAGCATTGGATAGCGTAGGGGTAAAAATTACTATTCCCACTCCAGTGAGTGCAACAGTAGGGAAAGCGTTGGATAGCGTAGGGGTAAAAATTACTATTCCCACTCCAGAGAGTGCAACAGTAGGGAAAGCGTTGGACAGTGTAGGGGTAAAAATTACTATTCCCACTCCAGTGAGTGCAACAGTAGGGAAAGTAAATACTCCATATATTATTTAAAAAAATAGATATATTAATATCTATGAAAAATTAATTAAAAGGTATTTAATATAATATAATAATTAATCAATTAAAAATGCAAATTAAAATAAATTATTACAATTAGGTACCTATTAATACAAATTAATTACAAATTAACAATTAATTAATTAGCAATTAAAAATGAATTAACAATTAATTCAAAATAAATACCAATAGATAAATTTACATATTTAAATAATTATGATTAAATTACTTCCCACCCTATTCCCCTATAGACCCTCAACCCGCTACAGAATTAAATTGCGCAAAAATTAAATAACATAAAATTCATTAATTAAAATAAATTATAACATAAATACACACTTTTCACACATATAACATAAAAAAACACTATAAGAAATTCGATATTATTAAAAATTCGATAATTTTAATAACCTATATTATATACTTCGATATTTTGACTTTCTATATTTTTAAAATTCGATATTACATTACTTACCTTAAAAACAATATTTTTGATGACTATATTCTGTCCATTTGATATTTTGTCCATTCGATATTTTGAAATCGATATTTTGTCTGTTTACCGTTATTTTTGTGTATGATCTTTAGTCTTGCCAGATTAATAAGATAGGCCTGCAGGCCAATCTGTCGGCATGGTTCCACTAGCTCCCTCAGCCGCCATCGCCTCTCTACTCTACTGTGGCAGAAGTCGGGGGTAGTGAAGAATCACTCGTTCTCAAAACAGCGCCTTGCATTTGGACGGGCTTTAGAATAAACCTCTTCTCTCAGTAGGAAGTTCCCGAAATATATCAATATTGCTCTAGGTCTTGCTGCTTCCTCCTGACCCCTCCCTTGATTTTTCTTCAGAACCAACGGAAAGCGATGGACCCTTTAAATTTCCGTTTCCCACTCCCAACGGGTCAATTGCGGGAAAGCTCCTTTCATTAATTTCAGGACGTAAGCCTGATGTCGTCACCTTCTATTCCTTCTTCAATTCCCAGTATCCTGAGGTTATTACGTCTCTGACGATTTTCTAGATCTTCCAGTTTCCACTGTACATCTGTACACTGTTTATCGTAAGTACTGAGTCTAGCTGTGTCTTTCACCTGACAATTTTCGAGGAAGCTTGTGCGGTCTTCCAGTTGGGCCAGCCTTGTATTGGTGTCTGTGCAGATTTTGGCCACCTTCCTCACCGCCCCTTGTAAAATCTTAGTTTCCAATCTGTTCTTTTTTCCTTCCGTTCTTGTCTCCTCCTGAAGTTGCTTGATTGATTCAAGTATCGTCCGAAGAGACGGGACATCGTCATCCGTCCTTGCCTCCGCCTGTGCGGTGTGTTCTGGGTAGACGTTCCTGGTGGCTGAAAATCCCAGTTCAGTTATGCATCCGAGTTGGCTCTGCTAGCCCGGCGTTGCTCACTACTGGCTTTCTCCAGGGAGTGAGAGTCTCTCTGTCTCCTTGATAGTCTCTTCTTTCTTACTATCGTGCCCTTTGGCGGTAACCCAGTGCCCGCCTCTGAGCTAGAAATTGAACTGGTAGGCAATGCAATTTTGCTATCTTCAGCTTCGGCTTCTGAGGGGGTGACTTCCGACCCATACGTTACAGAGTAAAAGTTGTCCCCAATGTCCTGAGTATCCTCGGTGCCACTGGGGCTGCTGCTAGCAGTTATTTCCTGTACTAGCATTTTCGTTGTCAGGTGTTCTCCACCTAAGGGGTCTTTAGGGTCTGCAGACAGACTCTCTCCCACAGATGGCTCTTGGTGGCCCTGTTGTTCTTGAGTAGATTCATGGACCAGGGCACCTGTAGTTTTCTCGCTGGCCCCATCTTTGTCTTTGTCTGTGTCGACATCAATGCTTTGCTGTCTTCTGCTGTCTCCCCCAATGTGATCCAGGTGTAAGTTTCTTCTGTCCTGCTGCAGTGGTAGCTATCTGGTCCACTCGAGATTCCCCTTGTGCAGCCTTCTTCCCTTTAGGGGTTACCATATTTTTGGCTAGTGCCGGTGAGCCTTTTTTCGGGGGACCTGTCTGGGTGGCCGGGAAGAAAAATCCTGTTATGCTCCTAAACCCCCCTGTATTCGCCTCCCCTGGTTTTGGCCCTCTCCCTCGTGTGTTACTCTATGCACCAGTCTCATTATTCTTCTTTTGTGTGACACCACTCTCCCCTGGGGTATTCCTGGCGCCTTTCCCGGCCTCCTTCCCAGCCTCCTTCCCAGCCGTCTTCCCCAGCTCTTTTACCTGTAAAGTACCTTTTGGGGGCATTGCTCCTTGTTCCATCTCCGTGGCCTTTCCCAAAGTATTTTCCTCCGAGTTATTTTCGGTGCCATCCTGAGCTGGTCAGTGCTGTCGAGAGTTGTAGTTGCTCCAGCCACCTCTCCTTGCTGTCCCGCCGGATTCCCAGGGATAGCTCTGCCTATGATGCTCGGAGCTCCGCTACCCTGGCTGTCTCTGCCTCGCCTCTGCCTCCAGCAGTTGCGCCGACTTCGCCAGCTCCGCAGGCTCTCCTTAGCTGCTCGCGGAAGCCCGGCAGCTCCACCAGCACCGCCTCCTATGTGCTGTCAGCTGACCTCATCCAAAAAATGTAACACCACAGCATGTTTAATCTTCTCCATGAAATGTTCAAAAGATAGGGATAGGTTTGTATATGGAACTCTGCCAGGCATGCTCATAAATTAACATTCTGTACAGGCACATCCAACATTTACATTCAGTTCCTTAAGGCAGAGTCACCTCTCACTAAGCACAGTGACAGTTAACTGGCCCACCCATTTTTTCAGCAACCCACCAAACACCAATCAGATACTGATAGAAGGGAAAAGAGTGGAGGGGGTAAACAAATATTAACAGTCAATGGAATATAATGATAGATGTATTGCAGTGCATGAGATAGAATCATAGTTAGACCAAAGGCATTCATAAAGAGGAGGCAGCTGTAAGAGAGGTGGAGACTGCCAGGAGAGAGTGACCGTCATTGACGAAAAACAATTGAGGAGGAGAGAAGCAGCCAGAAAATAGGAGCGGTCTAATAGCGAGAGACAGCAGGCCATAATGGATGTATAAGAGGAAAGAGAGACTGAAAGAGGATGCAAGATGATACAATCAAGGAAAGAGAAAGAAAAGGAGATCAAGAAGGATAGTTCATAACAGAATTGAGTAGCGAGAGTCAGTGAGTAATGGAGGAGCACTCTTAAATAATGTGTATGAGAGAGTAAGTGAAAGAGTTAGGGATAAAGAGAGAGAAAGACTACGGAGAAAGTCAGGACAGTTTCACAGAGATAAAGGAAAGAGTGAGAAAAACAGACCAGAGAGGTAGGGGCAGAAAGGAGGGGCATTTATGGAAAAGAGAAGAAAACAAGAAAGGGAAAAAACAGACAAAGAAACAAAAAAGGTAGAAAGAGAATGGGGGTAGGGAGGGTCAAGAGTGGCCCCCTCTGAGCATATGCTGTCCAGAGAGTAAGATTGCCTGAAATGAGGGTCATTCACAGTGCATGAAGGGGACTATATGGAGGAATGAGGAAGAGGCACAGCACAGTACATCTTAGTAGCAGCTAGAGAGAAGGGAGGAAAGAAAGCAGGATGGAAACTACATGTTGGGAGATAACAGAGAGGGAGTTACCCACAGAATAAAAAGTGGGGCAGCAGGGAAATAGAGGGATGTTGTGTTCGGAGTAGAGATTTCAAGGAGATGGGAAAACACCGGGAATAAGTACATTAAATGCAGCGTGACTATGGTATTGTAAATGACTGCGTTATTTTGAGTAGCAGAGCTCTGAGAGCTTATAGACAAGTTCTCAGTGCGCTTTCCTATAACGTGAAAAGCATACATTTTAAAGAAGTGCAGTGCACTCATTTTAGTGCAGTTTGAGAAATGGATCAGCTGTCCCATTTTTCTCAACCAGCTTTCAATAATTATGGATGAAAATCATACATGTATAAGGAGCAATGTCCACTATTCAGAGGATCATTGGGATAGAGCTACAGGCCAGGGTTCTGAGCTATAAGCCCACCCTTCTACAAAACCTAGACACTGACAATCTGAGCCGACAGCGCCACTGCCAGAGTCACAAGATCAGAACCTGACTTGGTCTCGTCTCCATACTCCGACCAAAGCAACATGAGAAATCCACATCTACTGTAAATATAATTCTGCTTGAGGTTGGAAATTCTCAACTGCGTTGTGTCCTGGTGGGAATGCAGGTGCATGTACCTGGTCAGATCTCACTTTGGGGGTGGGGGAGGGAGAACCTACCTCTGAAAGCAGGACCAAGCAATGCAAGGAGTCACTCCTAGCCAGTCTCCATCCCCCGTCAGGCATTGTTAAAGCAGTTGCCTTTGTTCAGTACTTGCAGGGTCCCCAGTGAGGGCTTCTTGGGTTTTTGCAAAGTCTAAAGTGACCAGGTGGTGAGGCAAATGATCGCTTCTGTGGTATAGTCCCAATACCCCTAGTGCCTGCCAGTTACTCCATGCCTCCCTTTATTACATTAAGGTAGAAAGAAAAGGGCGGTTGGTGGACTCACCTGTTTGGGGGACACCAGCTGGTCCAGCACTAGCCTCACCACTTCTTTAATCACCAGAAATCACAGCCCTTCGGCAGTGGAAGGATGCCAACATGGCCTGGGAGAAGGCTGCTTCTGGACCAGGACACATGAAACCCAAATGCAGCCCTTTTGCTCTTTGCTGCTTGCTTTCTATGTAGTCTGACTCCAATACTGGACTCTTACTGGCACTGCAGGCTGCAGTTAAACACTGAATCCTGCTTTAGTCATCCATCCAGGCCTTCTGTAAGAGCCGTTCACCCACTCCTGCAATTAAAAAAAAAAGACCTTGCTTCCTGTAGAATCAGTGGCTTTCTAAGATGTAACAATAAAGTGTTACATTACTACAGAGCAGTGTCAACCTATTGCACTGTCTCTGCACAAAGAACAGAGCAAGTTGCAGACTGCTGCATGATATCAGGACGAGCAAGTTGCATGGCTGAGGGGTCCCGGGGGCCTCTTGCACCGTGGATGTAAGTGGGGGTGTTAAGCCGCACACACATACACACACCTACATACAGAGTTATATCTGTCTCTCTTTCTCAGTATTGCTTATTCCTTTGAACTTCTTTTAACCTTCTCCTGGTCGCAGCCCTCTTGACTTTCTTTCTACACTCCACAGCTTTTGATTCCCAGGTAAATCCTGGGGTGCCTTTCTTTCCAGGCCTCTTTCTACACCGGCTAGAAACAAAAGTTATAAATTGCAACTTTTTCCTTTTTGTTCTGAGATCTTACCACTGCTACCTTCCCCAAAAAGCCTGAAGCTAAACAGGAACAGGCCTGTTGGCTCTATGCTTCAGCACTTACTTCAGTGTGGGGCAGTGGGGGCTCCTTCAAGTGTTGGGAAGCCTGGGGCCCCAGCGCACCACGGGGGCTGCGGGGGCCTTTGGTATGCCCCTGATTCTATCTGACTTCGATGCGTCCCAGCCAGCCAGAAACAGCTGGATCTAACATTAACATTGAGGTTGACATGTGTTCTCCCTGACAGCAACTGGATTGCTAACTATATGTATAACAACTGCCTAAGTCTTGGCATGATTATAAAGGCAATGCTCGAAGCAAAAATATTTGCCTGTTTTGTTTAGTTTTAGTTTTAATCACATATCTATATGAAAAAGAATAAACCACTATCTGGAAAGATTTTCATGTGGGATATGTCTTCTTTAACTGATATAACTGTGTAAATGTTTGTTATGTAACGAAACCTATGTAACTATTCATTTGTAAACTTTTTATATCTAGTAGTAATTGTTCCTATGTTCAGCTCTCAGATGCCACTATGGGTCTTGTTTGTACTGTGTACAATTTCAAATAAATAAATTTAATTCAGCCTATCTGAAGTATACTGCAAGACAAACACACAGTTTTTGTATACTTCAGTGTGTCACTCTATGTGGGCTGGGTATGCCCAGGAGTGTGTCCTGTGCACACTTTGTCACTCGAACCAAGCTATACCTGGTTGATGAGCCCTAATCAGGGTGAAAACAGTCCTAGGTTGCTTGTTCCAGTTAAGGGCGATCTGGTCTGGCAGTTTGGAATGGGCTGTTCCTTATGGAGCAGGGTCAAGAATGATTTGCGTATGGCTACATCCAAACTGAGATGGCATGGTGTGCAAAATAACAATGGACTGTGATGCATCCTGAGTAATTTCCACCGATCGAGAATAATTCAAGCATTCCACCCATAACCTTTTGTATACTTAAATGTGTCCCCCTAAGTGAGACGGGTATGGCCAGAAGTGGGACCTGTGCACACTGTCTCTGGAACCAAACTAAACCTGGCTGATGAGCCATAACTAGGATAAACCTGTCCTGGGTTGCTTATGATACCATACTGTTCATGGAGGCCCTAGCCTAGCAGTTCGGAATGGGCTGTGCCTATTGGAGCAGGGTTCAATACTGATTTACACATGTCGTGGTCCAAACTGAGGTTGCATGGTGGGCAAAATAACGATGGACTGAGATGCAGTGCCTCGTAGTTACCAGTGGCTGAGATTAACTCAAGAATTCCATCCATCCTTTTTGTATACTTCATAGTAACCATCTTAAGCATTGGTTGCTTCTTATCTTGATTAGCGAACAACAAACCTGTCTTGGTGAGTCACTGTCAGGAAGAATCTGGGTCCAATGTTGGGGAGATGGCGGATTCATTTGGTAATTTATTGTAGTTGGGATGGAAGCTAATACAGTTTATAATGTGGTCCACCCAAGCTGATACAGTTTACAATGATGTACACCCAGTTGGTCCAGAGACATTTTGAATCATGGGCAAAGTAGACAGCATCCTAGGGCCTACACTCCATGCGGCTCCCAAGGAAAGTAAATTATTTCTCTATCTAAACCTCCACCCTCTCTGCCTACCTATACTTCTGTCTCTGTCTCTCTCCCCTGTGTCATTTTACAGATTTTTGGGGCCCAAAGCTTCAAATATTTCAACAGTTTATTTGTTAACCTATTAAAGTATAACTTATGATTTAGTAAAGTTCAGCATTGTGTGAGCTTGAATTAGGAAATGGGTAATAAAAGCCAAATCTGTTCCATTCAGGGGGCTCCCAAATATGCCTTGCCCTGAGCTCTACAAATCATTAAGGCGACACTGGGTTGGTCCCCTCAGTGAGAGTGGGATTCTCAGTGTATTTGGTGCACTGTATATCTTTTCAGAAATGTTAGTATAGTGTACATCCTCGACAGTGAGGTTGGCATAATTATATGCAATTTTGCAAAATATTATAGGAGGCGAGGAAGTAAAACTATATGTGGCAGCGCAACTCAGCCCGAACTTCGAGTGGTAGTGTCTGCCAGAAGTTCATTATATTCCTGATACTGCCCATGGCTCTCCATAGAATTCCTATCAGTTTTTCAGTTTCAAAGCTTTATTCGAATATTTAAAAAGAACAATCATAAAAGCATACAAAGTAAATTCATATACATTCATATTTAAGCTCTGATAAAATTGCCACGTAAAAATTGACAGAATAAATCATTAAAAGTTAAAAAAGTAACAGACTTAATGCAGCTCGGGATTGAAAAACCATACTTTTCCTTGCAGCCATAGATTTCAGGATATACATAGCTGTATAAAAACAAATATTAGGATCATCCAAGGAAAACAGCAACCTCATTGCCGATTTTATCGTTGTACTTGAATTTTTTATAAATAAAGGTTTTAAATAGGCAATACGAAGGTGCTTATAAAGATCACACAGAAGTAAAAAGTTTACAGTACTCTGTTTAGTGACCCCATCACATGGACAAGGTATAGAGGGATGATTTCTCATATGGGGAAATGCCACCAAATGGTGAACGATTCCAAGTCTTAGTCTAATAAGAACAAATTGATGAGATGGTCTGGTGACTACCTTTAAATATTGGAAAAGCCGGATGTGCCCCTGTTGGAGTAGTAGTACTGAGGGATAATTGACAGCATTGTAGCGTCTCTACGCGCTTGGGCTTTCTTATGCAGATAAAAACACTTAAGCTCTTTCTTTTGGATATCAGAAAAACTCTCCGGGTCAACCGGGAGGATAAAGTTGAATAAATCCCTGGCAGTTGTCACAACATAATTAATCCATGGGATCAATGAGCTTTTATCTAGGCGAAGATAATCACTAATAATACTCCTCGTAAAACTAGTTTCTTTCTTATGCCAGATTGCTCTCCACACCATCAATGGTCTTACACCAATTAAATCTGATAAAAACTCTAGGCCCAATTCCTGGTGTGTTATCAAAGTGGAAGATGACATGGGCAAACATAACAATTTTTTTATAAAACTGTTTTCTTCCATTTGCAAATCCCCGTGGCGACAGTACCCCCAAACACCGGATCCGTAGAGCGCAATTGCAACACATCTACAGCGATATATGTGTAACATATCATATATACGACGGTCGCCAAGCTTATTTGCAAATTTAAAAACTCCATAGGCAGTTTTAGACATCTTAGCTTTTACATTGGATATCTCCTGAGACCATATACAATTACTAATGAATGTTATACCCAGATAGCAAAATTTGTTTACAAATTCTATTTTTTGTCCCTCTATATGGAAAGCTTTCAACTTCCTCATTTTCTTTCCACATGGCATAATAAATGTTTTGGTATTATTAATTTTAAATTTTCTTTCCTTGATGAAACCCGCAAACTTATCCATCAATCTCTGTAAGCCGCGAGGGGTTCTGGATAGAAGCACTGAGTCATCGGCATAAAGCAGAATGGGACAGCCTGACCATCTACTAGCGGAGCATCGGGGTTAACCTGCTTAAGCTCAGTGTCTATTGCATTAATGAAAAGGGAGAAAAGAAGGGGCGCAAGGACACAGCCTTGGGTTATACCTAGGTTAACACTGATGCAATCAGTTCATTCCCCCCCTTGGCTATATATTATACGGGCAGATAGTTTAGAGTACTGTAGTATGTTTATCTAGGGACCTGTATCGATACTCCTATTTCTGACCATTGTCCGGTTATAATTCACTAATATCCATACAACGGTACAGAAACCTGTTTCATAAATTAGTCATAGCGCATGCTGTCACATTAAGCAAGCACTATTCCTCCAGCCCCCCTAGAAAGCACATCGAGTTCTTAAACAAATCCAAGCCTCGAGCAACCTGGGAAATCCCCGCCTGCTATTTTTTGATTTAGTCCGAGAACTCCTGTAAAGCACTGCAAGAACGCTCAGTTCTTAGTGACATCTTATTGAAGTCTTATGTCCATACTTACGTCAAACCCAGCACCTCTCAGGTATAAATATACCAACGCTGCCCTAAGCAGAGACACGGTGGTGATGAACCTGGAGCAGTGACTACTTGCCGGAGAGCCCAGCTGTTGCGAGAGCCCACGGACTCTGCCCCGCCCCTTTTGACGAGCTGAGGAAGACACTGTCTTTTCTCTTGCCGAGAAATCCAGCCTCCAGCATTTCCAGCCCACCTTCGCGGGTGACTGGGATAACGAGTCCTGAGAAAGAGATACCAGCCCTCCAGCCTTCTAAATCCCAGGTACTGAACTGACTAAACCCTCACAGAGAATTCTTGAGTCAGATTCTTGTCAAAACAAACTTAACTTAAACTGCTACTTACTTACTCCCTCCCATGTATTAGGCTTAGGTCAGGTACACCGGGGTAGGCGTAGTTAGAAGCACCAGTTGAGTACGATTAGTCAATGTATATATGTATGTATATCTTTTATCCATTTTAAAGTATCATATGGCTAAGAAACCATATCAATGCTTTTACAGTATTATTTTATGATCCTGCTTTTACTGTATGCACTTTACTTAACTATAAGTATTGCAATCGTAGCGATTCATTTCTCTTGTATGAGAAAAGAGACTGATCAATAAATAACTCCTTTTATTGAACACGCCCGTCTCTTCCTTTTCTCTATAATCTGGTGAAACTAAGTATGCACGTATTGACTGAGTAAAATAGCTGTCTTTTGTTTTCACACGACTCTAGAGATATACTCTTGATCAGGGAGAGCAAAGTTGTCATGTTCTATGGTTGTCAGAAACTAAATCCCTTCTTGTCTATCCAGGGAGGTTAAACTCCTCCTCGCTTATTCGAGAAAGTTTCTAGTGAACTCTGAGCTAGCTGGCACACAAAACTTAAGTCTAATATCGTCAGTAGAACCCCTAGTTAACCTCTGTCCTACGTCTATACTATTGAAGATATTATTCCAATGCGCAGAGCCTATTGGGATAATAGGAACTACACTACATGGCGCCCAACGGTTTGGTAAGGCGATAAATCTAACGCAAGACATTAGAGCAACTCAGTCGTGCTTTTTCACACAGAACCTTTCTCCCGTAAATACTCCAAGGACGTCTGGAGTGGTTAAAAGGTTAAAATCCGCCAGAACTTAGTAGAAAGAGATTTCTATGTATAATTTTTGGTTTATTCAACGTTGAAGGATACAGTGTTCCAAAATATTGTGCACCTAATCTTTGTTTCCCTGGAAACCTGATCTGCAACAACAAAAAACCTTCTTGTCAGTAAAATGTCAGACAATGAAGGAGAAAGAGAGGCAGCTAGAATAGCAGCTCAACTCCTAGCAGACGACACAAGTCTCCTACAGACTGACCCGGAGGCAATACTCATCCCGGTCAGCATAAGAAAAACTGTAACTCTTAAACTAATAGAAAATGGACTGACATCGAGAGGTGGTACAGTCATATTCGTAATTGAGGCACATGAATATCGGCAGACAGAGGTATTCTATTCATGCATAAACTTTCCAGCAGCGAACGCTGTCACACATGAGTTCCACTATTACAAAATAGAGGAACCACCGGATTAGTACACTCCTTTCGAGGAGGTGGAAATACCATTAAAATACCAAGAGCACCTGCTCTGGATTAGAGGCACCCTAAAACATAATGATCACATCACCAGGCTCGGTCCACTAGGTAGACCAGGAGCAACATGGCCAGTTCTAGCCGGCTACACACCACATCCAGACATTGAAAAAATGTCTATACCAGAACTTTTAACACAGCTTAAATTACTGATTAAAATTCATAGACAATTAGTCCAATATGCAATGCGGACTTCAACAGTCCAACCAGCTATTAAAATTCCACAGCTGACCCCTCATCAGGGGAACACAAATAAAATCACACCACAGAACATACAGTCCTGTCTAGGTAAAGTACCCATTAAACAGGAACAAATTCCATTCTGGTTAGCACAAAAAATCACTCAAATAGAGGCAGTATTTCCGGATACTACCCCTGTTGAGAAACACAGAATTCTGACTATCTGCCTTCCAATGGGGATCGCACCACATGTGGAGGACTGTGACACTTGGGGCACAGTCTTTGCTTCCATTTACACAAAAACACATGGTGTTCCGTCCATGGCGGTAATACCTGATGTGCTAAGACAGATTCAAAATGAATACGGTCCAGAACCTGCTTTAACTCTGGGTATGAAATTACTGAAAGACTTCAAGCAGGTCTCGGCTATATTACTAGCCAACATAAAAGGGGAAGCAGCATCTGTAGCGATCCGCCAAAAACTGAAAGAAACAGATATAGCAGAACAACCATTTGAACTTGCCAGAATCATAGAAAAATCCTATGAAGAACTAGGAAGAGATAGTTTGGGTGGGAAACCAGTGAAACCCCAACTAACTGAAAATCCTGAAAAGGTATTTATTAAAAATAATCTAAACACTCCAAAAAAGAGCTGGGATGGAAATAAACAATCCACTCCCAAAGAAAAAAGATTCCAGTCCAGAGGAAGGTCTCCTCGGCGGAGACAGAGATCTCCGGACCAAGGACACAAGTCTCCCCAGAGCGAGCCCTCTGAGAAAAAATACAACCTTAGAAATAGGGATAATTTGAAGAAACCTGATAGATATCAAGATATTGATACACGTCCATCTCGATCTTTTCAGACTTCCTCGCAGAAATCGGAAAGAAGAGGACGGTCAGAACAAAGGGAAGAGCACTTCAAGTCCAAAGACAAGGAACCTGCTCATCAAAGTAAAAAGTTACAATTTCCAAAGAAGAAGGTAGCCAGTATTAAAGTAATCAAACATGCCGAGGATACTGAGGACACAGCTGAAAAATGGAGAGTGGGCTCAGACAATGCTAGACAGCGCAGCAGAAGTGAGCATAGCTCGCAAGATCCTGATGAATCATCTGGAGACAGTGGACACGAATGAATACATTCAAGTGGAAACTGCAGACACCAGAGTTAGCAAACCTCATAAAATATACGAAATAACATTACGTATAGAGGGAGATAAGACTAGGAAAATAAGGGGTCTATTTTGGGATAATTTCTCCAAAGGCTATGACATCCTTTTAGCTGAAAAAGACTGGCCACCGGAGTTTGTCAGGGAGTGCCCTCATGGTGAAGAAATGATTATGCCTGCCTTCTCAAATCACATTCCAATACATAAAAAATATACACTTGCAAGAAAGTGGGCAGTAGCCCAAGCTCCTGCATTATATAAAAATCATGTAGGATGGGATGAGGACTCACATCCTCACAAAATCCAGTTAAAATCTCAACCAACTGCACAAAGGCAGTACCCAATTAAGCAAGAAGCAAAAAAAAGGTCAGGGAGATCAGAGGGTTATAAACTGTTTCGACAGGACAGACCCAAACGCAGAGGGGGTGGACTGGCTATTGTTTGCAAATCTGCTTTGCCGTGCACGATTAAATCTTTGTCCGCAGCCTCGGATCCTTTTGAGGCTTTACACTTTTCTATTCTGTGTACTCCCTCGGTTTCCTTTTCAGGAATCCTTCTGTATAGGCCCCCTGGTTCCAGAGCCACTTTTACTGAAGATCTTCTTAGAATCCTGGAACCCTACTTTGGCAATTCCCATCTGTCCATTTTGGGGGATTTTAACTTTCATTTGGATAATCTAAGGGATCCCGACACCATCAGGTTGGTGGATACACTGGCAGCCTGTGAGTGTATTCAGCTTGTCAACAACTCGACTCACCTGGCGGGCCACATTTTGAATGGAGTCTTCACTAATGACGAAAGACTGTCTGTCGACACTCTGGTGCCTCTTGTTTGGTCGGATCATCAGGCGATCCCACTCCTGATGGTCCTCCCTATGGAAGTAACGTCTGATGCATCCTCCACTATTAGAGGGCCGAAAAGAAGTTTCAAGAATATCACTAATGATGCCCTTGAGCCATATATAAAGAAGTATAGCTGCTCTTCCTCGGGAGATGTGGAGGAAGCAGCTGTACTGCTTTCTGATTCTATCACCAAGGCGGTCGATGAGTTGGCTCCCCCATCCGTTAGATATTCGGCTCGCCCTAAGCCCACTGCTCCGTGGTATACGGAATCACTAAGACTTCTACGACAAGGTTGTAGAAGACAGGAAAGAAAATGGAGGAAAGCGTGGGATCCCATTGAAAGGGAAGTACATAAGGGTCTGTTAAATGACTATAAATCTAGTGTCATTAGGGAAAAACAGCAGTACTTCTCGAATCTCACTACTTCTCTTACCTCCTCTAGGGAGCTTTTTAAGATAGTTGACTCCCTCTGCTCCCTACAGGTTCCTGATCCTGTTGTGGGCTCACAGGAGCTTTGTAACAACATATCAGAGTTTTTCCATAAGAAAATTGAGGACATCTATCTCGCGTTGGAAATCCAAAGAAAGCTCTTAGGCGACTCCTCTCTCCAAACCCTGATTAATCTAGAAGTTTGGACTAGAGACCACTCTAATAGTTTAACGGACTTTCTGTTACTTACTCTGGAAGGACTTGAGCTGTTACTTGATAGGACTAAATCCTCATCTCCTCTTGACCCCTGCCCTTTGAAGATACTGAAGGAATGCAGATCTATACTGCTCCCGCCGCTTTTAGAAGTCATGAATGGCGCTATAACCCAAGGAACCTTCCCCATAGTATGGAAGAGGGCGATAGTGAAGCCTCTACTTAAGAAGTCCACGCTGGATCCGGAACAGTTGAAAAATTTTAGACCTATTTCACTGTTACCCGCTCCTGCAAAGATTCTTGAGTCTCACCTTAACTGCCATCTTACCACCTTTCTGGACTCATCTGGGTATCTTGACAGCTCCCAGCATGGATTCCAAAAAGCACACAGTACTGAAACAGCTCTGACTATGGTGGCTAATAACATCCGTATGAAGGTGGACGCCGGCCAAACCACAGTATTGGTACTTTTGGACCTCTCCGCGGCATTTGATACCCTGTCTCCCTCGACTCTTACATCTCGGCTGAGGGAGGCAGGGATCTCCGGTATGGCTCTGAATCTTCTGCACTCCTTTTTACAGCATAGAGAGCAGAGAGTCAAGCTTGGTGAATTTCTATCCCCTGCTATGTCCTTGCAGTGTGGGGTGCCACAAGGGTCGGCTCTTAGTCCGACCCTATTTAACATTCATGTCGCCCCCCTTGCAAGGCTAGTAAAATCTCAGGGGATGGAATTGGTGTCATACGCCGATGACACTCAAATCATGGTGTCATTGGCCCACTCAGTGTCAACATCTGCCACCAACTTCAGGATCTGTATGCAGACAGTCTCTGACTGGATGCTTCAGAATTTCCTGAAGTTGAATGGCGACAAAACTGAGATCCTGGTCTTTGGCAAAGACCAGGATATTTGGTCTGATGAGTGGTGGCCGTCCTCGCTGGGAACCTGTCCATCTCCTTCCCAGTCTGCCAGAAACCTTGGCGTAATTTTTGACACCTCCTTGTCTATGTCTTTGCAGGTCAACCGTACGGTTGCCACCTGCTGGGGGGTGTTAAAGATTCTTAAGAGGATCCTTCACTATCTCTCTTCTTCAGCACGTATGCAGGTGGCAGTGGCATTGGTGAGTTCTAGGTTGGACTACTGTAATGCGCTTTATGCAGACTCCAACAAGGGACTCATACAGCGACTTCAGGTCGTTCAAAATGCGGCTGCTCGCTTTGTTCTGGCACTCCCCAATGTTTCATCTGCCACGATGGCTAGAAAGAGCCTTCATTGGCTCCCCATCCATATGAGGATCTCGTTCAAGATCCTATGTCTAGCCTATCGAGCTCTGACAGATGGCTCTTCTCATCCTCTTGGTGCTTTGTTGACCCGTTACCAGCCTTGTAGATCTTTGAGATCCTCAGAGATGAATCTGTTGGTTGTTCCACGTGCAAAAAGGGTACACTGGGGAAATAGAGCTTTTTCCATTGTTGCCCCCAAACTATGGAACATGTTGCCCCATGAGATTAAGATGCAACCTTCTCTGTCTTTTTAAAAAAAAGCGCTTAAGACCTGGTGTTTCGTCAAGGCCTACCCACAATAGGAGTATACTCTGATAGCTGGTATTGTTTGGTTATGCGCCTTAACGCCCATTGGGCTTAGTTGCGCTATAAAAATTGCTTTTCATTCATTCATTCATTCAGATCTTAGATCAACTTGAATACCAGGGGGTGATTGAAACATGCACCTCACAAATGAACAATCCTTTGTTTCTTGTCTCCAAGCCAGATGATTCATATCGTCTAGTTTTGGATTACAGACACCTTAACTCATGTTGCAAAACTTTTGCAGTACAAAACTCGCACAGTGCGGCACTAATGAATAGCATAGTGCGCAAAAAATACAAAACAACATTAGACATTTCTAATGGATTTTTTTGTCAAAATATAGCACCTGAAAGCAGATATTTGACCGCTTTCTCAATAAATGGCTCGCAGAAAAATTTCTGTCATTTGCCACAGGGGTTCAAGAACAGCCCAGGATTATTCTCAGCGAGAGTAACAGAGTTACTACAAATATATGATGATGAGGCATTATCTTATGTCGATGACATCTATCTAACAGATGATGACTTGGAAACTCACTTGAAAAGAGTGAACACCATAATACTAGGGTTCGCAGCAGAAGGTTATAAATTCAACTTCAAAAAGTCAAGAATTGCCCATCTAACTGTCCTGTTTTTAGGATATGAATTACCAAGTGAAGGCAAAAGCCTGGCAGACAATTTCCTAGAGAAATGTGCCATAATCCAAGCACCAAGAACGCTGAAAAACTTACAATCAATTCTAGGTTTCCTGAATTTCGGAATAACTTATATTATAAATGATGCAGAGAGTGTTAAACCTCTCTATGAACTAATAAAACCAGATTTTAAAACAATCAATTGGACTCAAAAACACACAGAAATTTTGAGATCATTGCAAACAGACATGTTAGCTAAAACAAAATTGCAAACACGCGATAACACACGCAACCTTGTAATCCGAGTCATCCCAGGAAGATGTGGATTCACATACCTAACCTCTAATGAGGGAGAAACGGTACCAATAGCATACAAATCACATTTGTACACAGAAGCTGAAAAAACATTCAGCATTAAGAAAAACATTGTTCATGCGGTTCAAACAGCTGTAGCAAGAGAAAGAGACCAAGCTGACGGTAGACGGATTACCGTCAGAACAGCAGAATCAGCCTTTGAGGCATTAACAAGCCCATGCAATTTACCTACAATGGCATTAAATCCAAAATGGATACAATGGGAAAATTCTCTTGCTACAGACAAAGTGAAATACTATTTTGACCCGGAAATGAAAAAATAAAAAAATCTAGAATATGAAAGAGAATATCCTCTGCCAATCGACATTCTGCCAATACGACAGTACGCCTGTGTGATATATCCAGACGGACATGCTCAACCCTCAGTTTGGGGAAAGCAAGCCTATAACGCCACATGCGAGATTGTAAAAAACGTGTGGCACGGAGGAAAGTTAAAACCTCTGTTAACGAAAACACACTCAGTGGAAAATAATTCAGAACAACAGACTGAAATAATAGCGTTAAAAATGGCGCTAGATAATGCTGATCGCGAATTCCCAACACTAATAGTGTGCGATTCGTATTACTGCGTCAAATCATACAATAACGATTTACAGAAATGGATTCAAAACGGTTACAAAGATGACACAGGTGCCACAATAAAGCAAAAATCGCTTTGGGAACAAGTAGTTCTTTTACAGAAAGAACTACCAAAGACTCACGTGATACACTCACTGAGTCATCAGCGTGATGGCGTTCACGATGCAGGGAATTCATTGGCTGAAACAGCCCCAGCGGAAGCAACTAAATCGGCTTCCGTAGCTACAAAAAAGCGTTCAGAAAAATACGTTGACGGGGAAACAATGCTGGCGGTGAAAACGTCATCAAAAGGCGACTGCTCAGCGCTACCCATCATGTATCCACTCAATTATACATACATAATCGATGCAAACTCCGTTCCTTTTGCTCAAATCCCTGGAGTGGGGGATAGAGTAATACCAAACATGAACAGGAGAATACTGTTAATTGCAGACGCACATATGGGTGAGGGTCTTAGACACCTTAAGCTTAAAGATTCTCTGGAAGAATTGCAATCCACATACTGGTGGCCAGGAATGAGCCTGCAACATCACATATTTGCAAAAAACTGTCCAAACTGCAACAGGGATCGCAGTGGCGACCGAGACGGTGTATTGCCATGGCGTTTCGCTCAATAAAGGATTAAGCTATCGACATAAAAAAAATAAAAAAAACGTATGAATAATGCGTCATATTAACATGTAGAGACTATCTTCACTTATAATGTAGACCCCAGCTCTCGGCTGACGTCTGAACTGTTATGAAAAGATTTGCGAGTCTATAATGGCATATACGCAAGGGGCGTGCTACATTCTGACCATTGTCCTGCTTTTAGCTCTCGAGCTTATGGGGGGGCATGGCCAGCATGCGCATTGCATTGCGGGACTCTTATCACTTCCTTCCTGAGGGAAACGGGATGGTGTAAAGAAAAAACCAAGGCATAGAGCAATCTATAATGGCAAAGGTATTAGGTTCGGGGGCTGGGTGGGTCAAACATTTAATAAGTGTCCAACATAGTCTTAACAATCTACCAAGAAATTCTCTGAGAGGTCTCAGTCCGTACGAACTATTGTTTGGGACTAAAATGTTAATCCAGGACCTCGATAGTCAAACTTCAGTGGTTAAAGAAAAATGCTTTGACATCAAAGATCGTTTGGCTATTTTACAGGACTTAAACGAAAAAAGAAAAGACCTGAGCAACATAAAATTGAAACAACAGCCAACAAACACTGAAGAAAAACCACCTGTCCCAGCAAGGCCTGTCTGGATTCCAAAAATCGGGGATCTGGTCAGAGAGAAGATCGTGGTAAAGAAGGAATTTGGGCCTTCTTACAGAAAAGCAGTACCTGTCTTGGTTATCAACGGAACAAGATCAGTCGTATTACCGCCCCTTGCTGGTAAAAAGGAGAACCGAGTTGTATCCATCGACCTGGTTAAACCACAATCATGTGGCCGATAATAAGTAGTAGGCCAAGTGGACTCCCAAGAAGTAGCAGAACACCAAAATTTGCTACAAACACAGAGGTTCAAACTGAGAGACTAATCACATTTGATAAACCTACAGTGATTCAACAAGGACTATGCAAGAAAGCCATGGAACTTAAACCTCTTGAAACCCAAATCCAAATCTTACATCAAGAAAAACCAGTCTACAATGATGTAACCACAGACTATGCTAATGAAACAAAGAAAATTCCAAAAACAAAAAGGAATCCAGAAGCAATTGAAACAATTGACAGAACAGCATCAGGCTACTTTATCAACTTCGATGATTTTTCTGAGGATCCGAGTGAACCTGAGGAACAGTCGACAACATCAAAGACCGTTAAAGACAATGCAAAGGAACTCTTTCATCAACTACAATAAACCTATCTGATTTCTCCATGGATTGAATTTTGGGTGGCACAAGGTGTATTTGTCCTCATACTTTGGCTCATCATGGTACTATGCTTGGGACATTTCATTGAGGGAAAATATGTTACCATGGACACAGCAAGTCAGAATATCAACTTGGCCCTGAAACCACACAAGTCTTCACACATCGAGAAAAGAGAACTTTCTTCAGTAAACTTCACAGCCAATCCTATACCCGGTGGGGTAGCATGGGACAAAACTGGTTACGAAATCTATGGCCCGGTCGAGCTTTTGAAGTATCCTCATCAATTTAAGATTTCATTAAGTGACTTTGTAAAACCGAGCACATTCGCTGATGATTGGGACTTTGAAAGTATTAATGATATGATGTCAGATCTAGTGATGTCAGCTAAATTTACAGAACATGATTATTTACAGGGTTCATCTAATTATGACCAGATGTACTGTTACAACCACTATGGTAACCATTATCTGCATAAATCTGCTCAACCTAGAAATGTTTTTAATTATAACCAATGGGAACATTGTGCAACTCCACCAAAAGGCAGTTCGAAAACATTTTATGAAAAATTTCCATATTTCTCAGGGTTTAACACAAGTAATGCAGAAACGTTTTATTTCAAATTGTTAAATAAGACAGGAATGAAAACCATGCTAACAAACACAAAATTAATCTATTCAGAATCATTTTTTGACAAAATGAATACATTCGGTTTTGATTTCTGGAACAATAATATTGAAAAGAAAACAATCTGGGGTACAAAAGATTGGCAGGTGCAAGGTATAGAATCATTATTTAGAGCCTGCATGATCCCAGAACTAATTATATTCTTGAATGACACAATTCAACAGACAACCTGTCTTGGCCTAGCCAAAATTAAAGACTTGAACAAACCGTCTATTCCAAAACCAACACCTGACAGTAATAGCACTACAGATGTTGAGATAGACATATCCCATATTTTTAACCAAAACAGAACACATCCTGATTGGAAAAAATGGTTGATCTGGCCCACAGACACAAATAATTGTCAAGATAGATTCCTGAACAAAATACAGGGGTTCAAATTGACCAGGCCAGACCCAAGATACTCCCAGAGACAACATCCAGAGATTGTAACTACATACAGTGTGGGGAAACTCTGCCTCGAATGGCTACATACATCCACACTGACAGAAATTAAGCAACACTTGACTTTACTTAAAGAAGGTGCTGACTTGCGTGATTTCATTATGGGACCGCGCAAACAGCGTCAAAAACGTTTCATAGCGGCCTCTATATATGCAGCTTATAACGAAGCTTGGAAAGAAACTCAAATTGAGACAGCAGAGAAAATACGGGAAATTGACTGTGTTAATTTGGAAAAATCACTTTCTGTTGTAGACAATGGGTTAATGACTCTGTCTTCCAGAATATATTCACTGGACAGTATAGATTCATCTGCAATCGATATAATAGAGCAAGACTTACTGATGTTGCAACACGGTCAGTCCCAATTATGTTCTATTATACAGCTTGGCTGGACGTTACAAAATCTGCGTTCAGGCTACGTGCCTTGGCGTTTAATCAACATAACGTCATTATTCGCTATCTATAACCTTACTGATACACAAATCAGCTTGACACAAAAGGGTGCAGAGTATACAATTCTGAGCATTGAAAAACTTGAGAGATTACCATTGACAATGTCAGAACGACCTGTCATTGAATGGATAATACATGGGATGATAACTATTCCGATAACGACTTTCCAATTTCGATACTGCCCAAAAATATACAGGCAGGCCAGTATGAAAGGTTGGGTAAAGGATACATTAAGTCAACATGGAACCTACCTTATACACACACATGTTATAGTGAAAAAGGACAGAGTGTATTTCTTATTGGTAAAAATTGTGAAAAATCACTAAGTGGTATACTTCTGTGTCAGGGCATAAATTTGCATGGGGCCTGTGAGGGGACTTCAAATAACCTTTCATGTCACCAACTCGGCACACCTGCAACACAAATAGAACCATTCTTTAGACGGCTTTCTAACGGGATCTACATTCTAATTGTGGATCACAGATGTTGTGGCTTGCTGCCAGGAAAACCTTATCTAGTAAGCGTAAGCTCCATGGTCACTTGCTGTGAGCGAGTATTGTATCCAAACGACACTCCAGACAGGGAGGGAAAAATTTGGCCCAGTTTGAAAATCTCTTCTATTCGAATTGATACTTTAAGCAGAATGAAGACTGTGCTCCTACAGACGCCAGTTCATTTGACGTCGTCAAAAGAAACGTATGATCTCCAAGTTGCAAGGACAACGGGAGAGATACATGCATTGTTATCAACAAACTGCCCCCTACACTTCGCAGAAATGCTAAACGAAATATTAAACATTTCGGATACAACTGGTATCGCGAGTGTATTTAAGACCGTTTTTTCGGGACTGTTAACCCCATTCAAAGCAGTCCTGGGTATATTTCCCAATTTTGTCCATTCTGTCTTTGGCGGACTTCCACTCCTGTTGGGACTCGTAGCAGGCATTTTATTTTTGCTACTCTTGCTTCATTATGGCAAGCCATGTCACAGACAAGACTCCAGCAACAATGGAAGAAACGATCCTAGCTATACGCTATCGGGACCGCATAACTAAAGTCCTTGGATTAGCCCGGCTAAGAGATCTGAATATGACCTGGTTTCTTTCGTTCAGACCCATATGGCAGAATTGTGTCTTACCTGTATTGAGGTGCATGCTATGCTGCGAAGATTGCGTGTTGGACACCTGTCTTACACTACAATCAGAAGTACCATTGGATTCAGATACTTTGTTGGGTCCAGTAAAGGCTCATGCATTGTGCTGTCCCCAGCGGCTACCTATCCTGATGACGGCATTCGTGGAGACTTCACCACTACGATTGAAGGGTAGTGAAGTACAAGATGGGAGCAGCATCAACCAGGTACGACCTTCTGTAAGCAATACTGATCGAAACATCACTGAAGGTGAACATGCGCACGACTGCATGGTAACGACATTTTCCAATCTGGTCGAACTTTCACCTGAAGCGGTAAACTGCTTTTTGAAAGTCTGTCTGACATGATGTTTTCACCCGAACATTAAGAATGACTTTGAGCAAACGAGCACACAGCGTTCCCTGAACTCTGAATTTGGCCTTCAGCTTTAGAAAACAAAGCTACTGAGAACTATTTTTTCTTCTTCCCCTGAAAACGAAAACTTTTTCCAAAATCCAAAAATATTTACCTTTTTTTTTTGGCACTTATCTTCTGCTTAAAGTAAAACTATTCTTAGAGAACAGAGCTTCTATTTTTAGGAACTCTAGAGACAATACATTACCTCAACCTCTAGCATATTTGCAAGTAACTGTATTTATATGTGATGAAGTGGTCTTGCACTTTTTTTTCTGTATTAAGAGCCATTTCATGTGTAATTTCGCAAATCATTCATGCTGATATAAATGTGCTTCTTTTTCTTGAATGATTACACTGCTTGAATGCATACAGTACCTATACTCATTTTCGTGTATTTCGCATATGCCATTTTTCAAATGTAAAAAATGTATTTTGGGGTGGTTCGGTATACACATGCACTATTAGTTATGTTTACTATTGCTTAGGTTAGTAAATATGGACATGAATTCGTGGAGTGGGTGTAGTATGTTTATCTAGGGACCTGTATCGATACTCCTATTTCTGACCCTTGTCTGGTTATAATTCACTAATATCCATACAACGGTACAGAAACCCGTTTCATAAATTAGTCATAGCGCATGCTGTCACATTAAGCAAGCACTATTCCTCCAGCCCCCCTAGAAAGCACATCAAGTTCTTAAACAAATCCAAGCCTCGAGCAACCTGGGAAATCCCCGCCTGCTATGTTTTGATTTAGTCCGAGAACTCCTGTAAAGCACTGCAAGAACGCTCAGTTCTTAGTGACATCTTATTGACGTCTTATGTCCACACTTACGTCAAACCCAGCACCTCTCAGGTATAAATATACCAACGCTGCCCTAAGCAGAGACACGGTGGTGATGAACCTGGAGCAGTGACTACTTGACGGAGAGCCCAGCTGATGCGAGAGCCCACGGACGCTGCCCCTCCCCTTTTGACGCGCTGAGGAAGACGCTGTCTTTTCTCTTGCCGAGAAATCCAGCCTCCAGCGTTTCCAGCCCACCTTCGCGGGTGACTGGGATACCGAGTCCTGAGAAAGAGATACCAGCCCTCCAGCCTTCTAAATCCCAGGTACTGAACTGACTAAACCCTGACAGAGAATTCTTGAGTCAGATACTTGGCAAAACAAACTTAACTTAAACTGCTACTTACTTACTCCCTCCCATGTATTAGGCTTAGGTCAGGTACACCGGGGTAGGCATAGTTAGAAGCACCAGTTGAGTACGATTAGTCAATGTATATATGTATGTATATCTTTTATCCATTTTAAAGTATCATATGGCTAAGAAACCATATCAATGCTTTTACAGTATTATTTTATGATCCTGCTTTTACTGTATGCACTTTACTTAACTATAAGTATTGCAATCGTAGCGATTCATTTCTCTTGTATGAGAAAAGAGACTGATCAATAAATAACTCCTTTTATTGAACACGCCCGTCTCTTCCTTTTCTCTATAATCTGGTGAAACTAAGTATGCACGTATTGACTGAGTAAAATAGCTGTCTTTTGTTTTCACACGACTCTAGAGATATACTCTTGATCAGGGAGAGCAAAGTTGTCATGTTCTATGGTTGTCAGAAACTAAATCCCTTCTTGTCTATCCAGGGAGGTTAAACTCCTCCTCGCTTATTCGAGAAAGTTTCTAGTGAACTCTGAGCTAGCTGGCACACAAAACTTAAGTCTAATATCGTCAGTAGAAGACCTAGTTAACCTCTGTCCTACGTCTATACTATTGAAGATATTATTCCAATGCTCAGAGCCTATTGGGATAATAGGAACTACACTACAGTACAATCTGGCCAGGAAATAAATGGTCCCTGCAGGGGCACCTTGTTTTAATAGGGTTGACCACAACAGCGCGTGATCAAAAAGATCAAACGCGCTGCTACGGTCTGCGAAGCAGAGAAAAAGCGAGCCCTGCTTAGCACGAGTGTACTTCCCTATTAGAAGATCTATATTTATACATTGTTCTATGGTTCCCAAACCCTTTCGGAATACAAATTGGGACCGCGCAAGGATACCATTACCCTCGGCCCACTCTTCTAGCCTGGCCAACAGCACCCGGCTCATGGTTTTGAGTGATGAATCTAAAAGGAAGATAGGACGGTAGTTTTTTGCATCCGACCTATCCCCCTTTTTATATATCGGACTAATTACAGATTCACCCCAAGTAGGCAGGGTGCTTTCCATAACTGCCGCGTTAAAGACCTTAGTCATGACAGGGCCCCACAATGTTATATCTGCCTTGTACAGGTTGATGGGCACCCCATCAGGGCCCGGGGATTTTGCTCCCTTACTACTCCTAATGGCAAGATCTACCTCCGGTATAGTAATGCTTGGGGGACAATTGGCCATAGGGCGGCCTCTCCCATTGGTGGATCCACCGCCCTCTCTGGATTGCAAATACTAGCAAAGTGTGAAACCCAGCAACCCTCACTAACTTGAGCAGTGAGGACTGGCGTGTTATCACTCTTAAGGAGGGGGCAGTTAACCGTATCCCCAAAACGTTTGCTGTCCGATAGTTCAACAGCCCTGATCAAATTATCCCATGCTTCCTCCTGCAATTCCAGCTTCCGACATTTTAACTGCCTCTTATAAGCGGCCCTGAGGTTTATAATAATCAACCTATCCCTGGGCCTACTAGATAGAGCCTTCTTGAGCTTCTGCAGTGACTCTGTACACAGGGAGTCAAACCAGCCTATCCTTGGTTTCCAATTAGTATGCTTAGAGGAGGTCATGGTGTTTTCAATTATAGCATTAATCCTATTAAAGCTAGTCAGTATGCCCCGAGGATCTGCACTCCCATCCAGACAGAGATGCAAATGGAGCAAACAAGCCACCACAATTTTAACCAACAGCTTTTCCGAGTTGTCTCCCTTCCACTTTATCCTATGGCCATTTGGTCTACAAGGGGCAATATCAGTAACAACGGTTTTAGCTGCTCGTACTTTAATACCCCAGATAAGTAATATTACTGTGACACAATTATGGTCGCTGATCGCAAGATCCAATACGACCGGAGTGTCACAATACTTGCAAATATCATCTGAGACCAGCAAGTGGTCAATGACCGTGGCAGTATTCCTTCCTGTAAAGGTAGGGACGGGGTTTCCATCTCTATCCCTTGCAGTTTGTAACACAACCAAGTCGTATTTTGCGAGGGTGGAGTTCAGTGACTCTCCATAGGTAATATGTATAAAATGAGTACAACCCTCTCCTCTATCATCATTTATCCCGCACACCTTAGTTAGTGATAAGGGGCACAGAGGAATATTAAAATCCCCACCCCAGATGAATACAAAGTTGACATGATTAGCCCGACAGATCCTATCCAAAGCCTTCTCAACTTCGGTAACTGCAGTCAATTGCAAAGAAATAGGCAGATTATTATAGTAGTTAATCAGCAAAACGTTATGGGCATTCTTATGTCGCAACCATAACAATTGGGAACTACTTCCAAACATTACATATATTATAACTTGCACTGGGAAATTAACAGAAAGCAAAATGAGTAGACCACCTTTGGCTCTACCCGTATTCGAACCCTGTGTTGGTAGGTTGAAGGAGACATATCCCTCATTACTGATATCGTCCACACTCCACGTCTCTTGAAGGCATAAAATGTCATATTTTTCCACAAATTCTCTCCAACACAGAGCGCCCAATTTGCTGTTCCAGCCCGCAATATTCCAGATAGCTAAATTGTACCCTCGTCTACCTTTTTCTGTCCCTACCTCGGGGATTGCACCCCTGTCCCTGTATGTAACATCTACGGCCCCCATATTTACTAAATTGGGGTCGGACTACTACATCCTTGCTTATGGAAATGGCACGGGCTATTTGTCTCACCCTGATCCCCATGCCCGTGCAACCCTGAGCCCTTATCTCCGGCAGGGCCACGATCCTCAAAGGTATTAGGTTGCACACAGTCTGGCAACTTTAAAGGGTCCAGGGGTACTCCTTCTGCTCTCTCCTGGTCCTTATAATTTCCTGTTTCATAAACAGAATGATGTAGTCAATCTACTGCCTCTAGGCAACTGAAACAGTTATAGTTAAAAAAGGTGTCTGGGAGATGCATAGGGTCCAGACTACCCCATGTCCCCCTATTCCCGCCCCTCCTTTCTACTCTTGTCCATTCATTAAACCTCCCCTTGACTTCCCCTACATAGTATGGCGGGTAAAGTAAGTTAATGGTAATGTCTGGATAGTTGCATCCAATACTTGGTTGGGCCATGCACAAATATGGGAGACAGTTCTTGGGTCTCTAAACGTGACCACTATACAATCCCCTTTTATACTTTTAGTCGTTCTACCTATCCACGGGACCCTCCTTACCATTACAATCTCGCTCGAACTTTGAGGGGGCAGGGGTCTATTTAAGTTAAGCCAGCTAGTAACCTTATTTTTTAGAGCAGCAAAAGGTTCCTTCGCATGCTCTCTCAGGACTGGAACTCCCGCTAGTATGACCACTAAGTGGTTAGCTTCTGGGGGCAGGTCCAGTGTTAATAGTCTGCCCTTCATGTTGTTATCCACTTGCGCCTTTTCTTTATGTGGGTCATCTGACTTCGTAAGATTAACCTGAGCTGCCGCTAGGAGCCCAGCAACTGTATCACCACAAGGCTGAGGCACAGCGGCGGCTGAAATTATATTTACAGGTTTATCAACTGGAGCGGGTGGGGATACATGTGCATCACTATGAGTCCTCTGAGTCTGACTAACATTCAACGGTACCCCATTGAGCTTCCTAGCTGCCACTAACCTATCCAGAGTACTTCGAGTTAGCTTTCACCAAATTTTCCAACCGGTCCAATTTGTTATTAATCACTCTAGTTCGTTCTAGTAGGGGGAGCATTAAAGATTCCAATAAGATTTCCATTTTTCCCAGAAGCTCACCGTTTGCAGTAAAATCTGGGGTGGGATTAATGTATATGGGAAGCCCCGTAGATGGGCTATCAAACTGGGTGCTTGGTTCTAGCACTGGGCGAGTTGTTTTAGGGATTTTAGCCATATTCCCCTTCGGTGGCCACCCTCTCTTTTCCTTTTACCGTTGTTATTGTTTATTTTGGGCCTAGATTTGTTCTTATCTTTTGCAACCAAATTAGGGGTTTTTACAAGGGGGCTTAGTGTTGGAGGGATAGGTAAGGAGATGCTATGTAAAGAAGGGGACCCAGAAAGTTCGCTAATCGCAGTGGAATTTATGGTAGTCTCTACTATATCTACTGTATCTGGTTCTACCAATATAGAGCCAGTTCTGGGACGTTGGGCAGCTGTTAAATCAGGAAAATCAGGGTCAGGAGAGGCAACTGCCCCTATGGCCCCCAATGACGAACACTTTCCTGTTACTAAGTCTAAGGAGAACCTTTTTTCTGTCACAGCTATTTCTTTCTCTAGGATTGCCGCTGCACGCATTAAAAATTGGGCCATCGACCCAGTGACTGCCCCATCAGTGGCCGTGAGTGTCACCTTTATCCCCTTTCCTGAGCGGAGGACCATGATCCCGGGGATAGACTGTACAACAATATTCCTCTAACTACGCAACACAATGCCTACCCAAACTTTAAACAGATGGGGTCCGGCCCGGCCTCTACCGTCCTCGGATGGCCTCAGGCGGCCCGCCCTTCGCCCCGGTCTTCGTCCCGCACGCGTCCCGTGCAACGCGGGAATGTCCGAAGTATATCGGCAAAAACACTAGCCAGTAGTTTAAAAAGACACCATGAGTCAGGTCGGAGTCCCGTTTAGCTCCTCGTTCAAGGAATCCACATCAGGCAAATTACGGCAGGAAACCACGGCTGCGAGCGGCACCCGCGAAGCTGGGGCCGCGAGCCGTTAAGAGTCGCAGGGCAAGGGGGCGGGAAGAGGACCCAGGTGCGCTAGATGGAAATGCGCACAGACTGCTGGTCCTCGCAGTCCCACTCCACTGGCAGATGGAAAGTTGCTGCAGATGTTGGCCCCAAATCGGCAAAAACACTAGTCAGAAGTTTAAAAAGACACCATGAGTCAGGTCGGAGTTCCGTTTAGCTCCTCGTTCAAGGAATCCACATCTGGCAAATTACGGCAGGAAACCACAGCTGCGAGCGGCTCCCGCGAAGCGGGGGCCGCGAGCTGTTAAGAGTCGCAGGGCAAGGGGGCGGGAAGAGGACCCAGGTGCGCTAGATGGAAATGCGCACAGACTGCTGGTCCTCGCAGTCCCACTCCACTGGCAGATGGAAAGTTGCTGCAGATGTTGGCCCCAAATCGGCAAAAACACTAGTCAGTAGTTTAAAAAGACACCATGAGCCAGGTCGGAGTTCCGTTTAGCTCCTCGTTCAATGAATCCACATCAGGCAAATTACGGCAGGAAACCACAGCTGCGAGCGGCACCTATCAATATGTTTTCATCTGTGTAGAAGACTTTGATGCCAAAATATTTGAGGATTATCTTTCCCATATCAAAAGGACTACATCATAGTCCATCTCTGTATCTCTGGGATGGGCAGGTTAAGCATGAACAAGCAAAACTTGTTCCAGTTACTTTTAAGGCTTGATATTTCCCCAAATTCGTTTTCCTCAATGCAAATAGCAAAGACAAGAGGATGTACCCCTGTCCTGCATCTTGCTCAATACCCCATCTTCCAGAGAAGATCTGGCCTGTCTTGACCCTAGCTGTGGGGAACATTATAGCAATCTGCCCCATCCCAACATTTGCAGCCCATTCCAATATTTTCCAGTACTATACAGTACTACCACCCAAGCTCCCTACTCCGGTTCCTAGCCAAGGTATCAGAAAAATCCATCAAGCAACAACTCTTCTCACATCTGAAATGAGAACCTCCTACCCGACTCCTCCGAATACAGATTCTGAGGCAACTACAGCATCAAGACAGCCCTCATTGTGGCTACGGATGACATCTGAGCCCTACTCGACCAAGTAGAGACCGCTGCAATAATCTTTCTAGACCACTCAGCAGCCTTCGATATGGTCTCCCACTACACGCTTATCACAAGGCTGCCTACGGTATGATCTCCCACCACACGCTGATCACAAGGCTACACATCATAGGCATTCAAGGAGCCGCCCTGAGATGGATCGCCTCTTTTATCACTGGAAAAACTAAAAAAGTCTGCCTTCCCCATTTCACCTCTGAGTCTAAGGAAATCATCTGCGGTGTACCTCAAGAATCCTCACTCTGCCCCGCCCTCTTCAACACATATATGACACCACTGCCCAACATTGTCAAAATCCACATACTTAGCATCAAATTCTACTTCGATGATACATAACTCATTATCTCCCATTTTGTAGACACCAGCAAGACCAAATTACACAACTGAATGATGGAGGTCACCAACTGGATAAAGCTCACCATTGAAAAGACAGAGGCACTGATCTTCGGAAACAAAAGCTCCCCTTTTGATGTATCCTGGTTGCCCATGGAACTAGGACCGACTCCTACCCCTACTGATCATGCTAAAAATCTGGACATCATTCCGGACAAGAAGATCACCATGAGATGGACCAAGTCAACTCTGCCTTCTCCTCCTGCTTCCTCATCCTCCAAAAAAGATTCCAGGTCAAGCTCTTGACCCAGGCATATAAGTACCTACACAACTGAGGACCCGCCTACTTTAATCACCACCTGAACTTCCAACAGCCCACCAGACACCTCTGCTTCCCTTTCTCTAACCGTCACTCCCGTTTCCAAAGCAGCAGACACAGGGGACGTTCCTTATCCTCCCTAGCAGTGAAGACACAGAACAAACTACCCATTCATCTATAGACATCCTCATGTCTTCCAGAGTTCCACAAGTCCCTGAAGACCTGGCCATTCTGCTGATCAACTGGACCCTGCAAGTACCTGGATACCCTCACGGGTGACAAACAGCGCTTTACAAATCTACTGATTGATTCCATTCAGATACATCCACCCGGGGAACTCAAAGATATCCTCCATGTCTAGGAAAACAACTGAAGCATTAGGAAGGTCAGAAGGCATTACAGCCAAAACATAGAACAGCCTTCTGATATTGGGAGTGGTGTTATACCATGAAACTCAACCACTCTGAGCTGCATGGATCAAATAAAAAGGCATTGGAAATCAGTACTATATCAAGTATTTATTAATCAAAGGTCAGAAACGACATAGGTCTATATGAGACTCTTTCTAGTTAGTCATTACCAGGGATGGACAGCATCACAGTGTTGGCTTCAATTATGGTATAAGGAGGACTACCTCTAAGTTTGCTGCCACTGCAAAATTCTAGGGATTTCTGGGCACAGTTTAGAGGCAAATTTAATGTAGAATCGTCCATCAGGTGTCTTATTCTTACAGGTGTCATGAATTTCTGACCTTGCAGGTCATTATTGGTTGTTCTAAAGCCTCTGCTTGATCCCTTGCTAATGCCACTAACCAAGCAGAATCAATAAAGTTGTGTATCAGCAAGAATTCAGGCGGAGTAATTAGTAGTATTCTGTTCCTACCTAATTTAGCTCCGTCTGAGAATTTAAGATGATGCCTTTATGATTTCTTAGAGATAGCAGTTCACACTGCAGTTGCTCTAGTGCTATCAGCAAAGCAAGCATAAAGGAAGCCTTGACTCCTTCTTAGTTGTATATGTTCTGTAGTCAAAACGATTGTAACCTTTTCATGTGGCCATTTAGGAACTGTTGCCTGACTGCAATTTTACAGACTGGCCTGTGACACAGCTGCTGCCTTTTATTTTCATGGTGGTCTCTATCAGGTCATGTAAACTGCATCCCTTAGGACGTTTATATACATGTGTACCTGGTCATGGCTTTAAACACCTTTGACTCAGTTCTTTCATTGTTACACAGTTTTTATTTCCTGCAAAGTAGTTATCAATGGTACCAAAGAAAGACAGATGATGTATGCATCAACCACGTCTGTGGGTTAAATACTTGCCCTAGTTTTTTACACTCTCAAAAGATTGTGGTCTGAAACTGTTGTACATAGTTATTCTGACAGTAATACTTTATGCAGAGACCTGGTTTACAGGAAAAATCTATCTGTGTGCCTATGTTAGGTGTGTAAAAGGAATATAAGAACTTTAAGGAGTATTCCTGTGGCTCAGTCTGTTGGCCTTTCCGTGCAGCTTGTACGTTCCAATTCTGATGCTACTCTTTTAATGTGGCATTTTAGGTTTGAGTACAGGTACTCAGCAGTAGGTAGAATCTGCCTAGGTCTATGGAAATCCAAAAATGTAAAATTATGTCTGTTGGTCCCAACTCCATCATTCACTGTTCTAGGGTATGCAGAAAACTCAACTGGCAAGACAATAGAACAATAGACACACCCCAGCATCAAATATATTCCAACTAGAAGACCCTGGGCTAATACATATCTGCCTTCTTTATTTAGTATTCTTTTCTGTTTCCAGTGGTATACTTGTCCTTACCCAGATCTGGGTCACCCTTCTCCTTAGAAAGGCCAAAATATGTTATCACTTGGCCATTGATACCATGCTGGGGATATTCTTTGTGATTCATTTATACGTCAGTTGCAGGGCTTGACTTCAGTTTAACTATATATCCGTTTTCAAGAGGCCTATTATAATCGGCCACATTTACGCTAATCAGATTCTCAGTACAGTCCACAGGAGGTAGAGCAAATGTAAGTTTCATCATTGATGGCTGGTATCTATGCTCATTTCTTAGTACCCACTATTGCATGCTGTACAGTAGAATTTCTCCTGTACACACTCCACCTGATCCCTGTATCTCAATTTCTGAGTCCATTTTAATCAAACTAAATACGTATTATAAACCGGAGCTAATAAGTGGTGTAAAATGATAAAGCGCTGCAAATGCAATCCCTACAGTACTTAGCAGTCAAGCCCCTACTTTGCGTGATACATATATAAATATATTGTTAAACTGAGATATTCATGCCAAACATATTTTACAATTTGGTGCACATCCAGAAAACTTGACTGATTGGAAGACATCACTTACAAGTATGGCAGACATTATTTAATCCACTTTTAAATGTTTTTCACACAATTGCAGCCCATTCACAAACATGGGTACAAGATTTTGACTTGATTGTTTGTAACAACCTGAACGCTCGCTTCTAAGCCATATACTGGCCAAGGGCCTGATTACGACTTTGGCGGGCCTATAGCGGATGGTGCAACACGCCATGTGCTGTAAGACTGTCAAAGCCATTGTGCTGCCCCCCATCAGATTAGGAGGTAAATCCTGGTCTGGCGGGTGGTGCTGCAGCATTCTGACCATAGTGGTCTGTCAGGCTTATAGAAGAGCCTAAAATACAGACCGCCACTCTCAGAGTGCCGACTGCACCTTCCTGCACGATGTGGTACATATGCCACACTGTTCAGGAACTAGGGGTGCTAATCCAGGAGGGCACTACATGTGCACTCCCTGGATGCACCCCACTGGGTCCAGAGGTAGCAGGGGTCCCTATTAGAACCCCCTTAAGTGCCTCACTGCACCCTTTTTATGGCAATTGAAAACGCATCTGCCTTATACTCAATTCTCAAGGGTGAAGAGAGTGGTCTCTGATTTCCAAAAATGTGAAGAACAGTTAGAAGACATGGCTCAAAGATTTCGTGACAGGGGATACCCTAAACTCACTATTGATTCAGCGTTAAAAAGAGCTCAGAATCACACACGTGAAGATCTATTAACCACTAAAGACAGAAAAACCACAGAAAGAATTACATGCGTTAGCAAGTTCTCAAATGTGAGTTGCCAATTTAAAGCAATTATAAGAAGACACTGGCAGATGCTCAAATCAGAAGAGGATTTTAAGGGTATTTTCACACAAGAACCTTTATTTGCCTTTACCATAGGTAGAAACTTGGGAGAAATGTTGACATACCCCACAGAAACTGAACCCAAGATTAGGTTTCGAGGTACAGTCCCATGCATGAATTGCAGCAGTTGTCATAATATCAAGAAGGGGAACTCTATAACCCATCCTATGAAAGGGCACACGATCCCATTAAGAGTCAATGGAACATGTGACACGATGAATGTGATATATCTGTTAAAATGTCCATGTGGGTCAGCGTATGGTGGCCACACTGAAAGGAAATTGAAAACGCGACTAACAGAACACAAGAGCAATATCAGACTGGAATCTGTGAAATCGTCTGTGGCGATCCACTTCAAAGAGAAACATCATCACATAAGTCAGTTGCGAGCATGTATACTAGAGACAGTGGTTCATAAAGAAGGTCCTATTAACAAAAAAAACCTAATGAAACGAGAGAATTATTGGATCTTCCATTTAAACAGTTTAAAACCTCATGGGTTAAACGATCGTACCGAATTTCTTTGTTACCTTTGAACTTGACAATTAACTATAATTGAACTGCATAATGAATATGTAATACTTTGGATCTTTATATGTACTTAGATCGAAGCTTCATTAGCAGTTACCATGACACTGGCGTATTATCACGTGTTAGATCGTATATCAAGTACTGTTCATTTATTTTCGTTGCATTGTGAACGTTGTTAAGTAATGTTGTGTGCGTAATATATTTATAAAGTTTCCCTAAATTTAAAAAAAAACGTAACACGGATTTGCGAGGGAATGCGCATGCGCAGAATAGGCACCATGTTTAAATTGGACCAGCGTAGGCTTCCGTACCTAATAGCCCGCGAAAATGCATAGGTGAAGGACTACCGTACCAGAGGTAAGGACCGGTTAAATCCGAAACTAAGTAGTAACTTCAAGCGCGTTGGACTGTTTTTAAATGCCTTGCGGTTTCAAGCTGAATAGCGGCATAAATATGTATCGCGTACCATTTACCACGCTGTTAATCATGAATATCTAGAGAGCTTGTAACCATCCGTATAGCAACATCAAGCGTGCAATAATTGATGCCTTAACATCCAGTTGGAATACTTTATGAATCTGATAGGAATATTGTTTTCATACCTGTTGGTAATAATTTCAATTGCTATTTAACCCTTATATGAAAATTGTGGTTTAACGGTATGTTTTGATGAATACTAATGTATACAATATTGGATGGTCGATGGCTCGTCATCCCACTGGACCCTCGCTGTTCTTCTTGTTTCCTGCCTGCCTCTACCTCTGCCTTGACCTCAGAATAAAAAAGGCTGCTGTCCTTGTTGGGGCCCAAAGCCCGGTTGGTAGAATTCTTGTGGCCAAAATCCAAATGGGTGCATCGGTGGTACAAACATAGGTTGATTGGGGTTTGGGTATCGTCTCGTCTGTTGTCCACCTGTACTCTCATTGCTGCTGCTGTCACTTCTTTCTTCTCCTGAACTGTAGGTCCAGTTCTGGGGTGTGGGTCTGAACTGTGGTTGGCGTCTGGGTGCCGGTTGTGGTTGAGGTTTGTCATAGTACTCAATACCACAATGTAAAACATGGTATTATAATCCGTCAAACCTAGCTAATTACTTGGGTGCTCAAACATATATGATACTTTGTCATGACATCACTAATACCTAGAGGTTTTTTCTCCATTCGAAAAAATGAAAATTAATTTGTTGAATCTGAGCGCTTCCTCGCTCAGTTTTACAGTGTGATAGGCCAAGTCTGCCAGTTTTCACACAGTGCGCCTGCACTAACATCCTGTCAGGTTACCGATCCCCGCACACATTAAGGTCACTGTGTTTCCCATACTTCTGAACTCTTTAAAAGACGGAGAAGTTTCGGCCGAGCATAAAACAGACCACGCATGCGTGGAACAGAGCCTTTACCCCTCTTTTGCACACAGACCAATGAAAACTCAGCCATCAGGATACGCCCTCCCCCAGGCAGCCAGGCACCTTCTAGGAGGACACAGGAAACACACCTGTGCTCTCCAATTACCACTCATGACTTCTTTTTCACACAGACCAATAAAAACGCAGCCATCAGGATACACCCTCCCTCAGGCGGCCAGGCACCCTCTAGGAGGACACAGGAAACCCACCTGTGCTCTCCATTACCGCTCATTACCTGAACAAATTAACCAATTGAGCTCAGTATATATAACCCCAGCCTTCCCATCAGTTTCCATTGACGGGGAGACCAAGAGAACGCCTAAGGGAAAGCTGCTGGAAGCACTGAAGATAGACAGTAAGAGTTTGCATGATGCTGTATGTGCCATATGTGTGTATGAGCTGTATGTGCCATATGTGTGTATGGGTGCTTCACTCTGCTGGGAGGCCACAATATTTGTAGTTCTACTTTGTGAGTCCTTTTTAACAATCCAACAGGTTTTAAATCAGGATGTAGGAATCTTTACCACACATGATTGTGTTTTTACTTCTTGTTTTCAGAAAGTCTCAGTAGGTCCTTCCACCTCTGCCCTCCCATGGAGCAAGTAGGCTAGATTATAGGGTAAGGTAAAAAAACAGTCTTCTTTCTGGTTTGCAAGGATACACGTGTACATGTCACATGCCTCATGTAGACCGAACCACGTGCGCAATAGGTATCGCGTTGCATGGATGGTACAGTGTACTTGTTGTATTCATACTCACACTTTGGTGTGTATGCTTCTTTTCTTTTTTGTTTCCTTTTTCATTAGGTTACTACACCAAGAGGGGTACTTGTATTTCACAGCCCCTTCACACATTAGTAGCAGGTCAATTTTTCTGACACTAAGTGGACCTCTAGGTGATAACCTCCCCTTTGGTCCTGAAGAATGCTGCGTACCCTTCGGAGACACTTTAGCTGAAACATGTCGACCCTTTATAACACGGTGAAGGGAGATTAATGTCTCATATCACCGACCACTTCTTTTAACTACCATACCTTTGATCCCTGAATAAACTTAGGATATGGGCAAGGGGAATCATTTTTTATACACTTTTTCACTCCCCTCACGGCCGTCACTTAGATTTAGAAGTGCATCCCTGTCTCCAGTTGTATGCCCGCCCTCTATCAAACCAGGTTTTTAGAGGGCCAGGACAGCCGATGATGAAGCATGACACCGGGTGGTGTGTAAAGCCAGTCCGTAACTTTTTATGAGATGCACCCACTGACAACGCATCTCCCCCTAACCCTGTAGATACCTTTAGGAACACAATCTAGGGGCAGTCTTCTTTTGTGCATTCATAGTAGAGTGGAGGCAGGCTTGCCCCTTAGCCCCGAGCCTCTGGTTCCCACCCTTGGCATCTGCTGAGGTTAGTGTGTATGTGTCCTTCTTTCCTTTCACAGTGCAGGTCAGGGACATCAAACTCACCACAGGAGGTGGAGCCAACATTATGGAGTGCAGACACAGCCCTATTCAGGTCCCAGGTGCAACTCCTCCCACCCATCTAGATGCAGATCTCTCAATTCACCACTGGGCTGACTCACCCTGTGTCCTGGGATTCCCCGGCTCCTGTCACTCAAACTCCAGACAAGGAATACACACCCTAGCAGAGGCAGGCTTGGATAGCTAGACAAGAAAATACCTATTTTGTGAAAGTGGTATTTTCAAACACAGAATGTTAAAACCAACTTCACTAAAAGATGAATTTTATCATTCTGAGTTCACGCCTGCTAAACTCGAATTTCTACCTAGTTCCCTGAGTCAGTTAGGATTATAAGATGTAATAATCTAACTGCCCATTCTGGCCTATTGGGAATAGGTAGCCTTGCAATAGTGAAAAACGAAAATGGCTGTAATTCACTATTAGGACATGCCACACACACCAGGGCATGTCATACCTTATACTTACAATGCACCCTGCCCTTGGGCCTACTATAGGGGTGTCTGATATGAAGAAAAGGGAAGGTTTAGGGACTGACAAGTGGGTGCACTTGACCAGCCAGCATGGCAGTACTAGAATGCACACAGGCTCTGAAATGGCAAGCCTTAGACACACTTTTACAGGCTACTTCTGCTGGTGGCACAACCAGTGCTGCAAGCCCACCAGCAGCATCTGGATTACCAGCCCTGGGTACTCCTGGTGCACTGTACTGGGGTCTGACAGGTAAACCAAACCAACCAATCATGGAATCACTAAACCGTACATCAATTTACAATTGGGAGAGCATATGCACTTTAGCACTGATCAGCAATGGAAAAGTGCCCAGTGTCATAAACCAACAAAAACAGGTGAGACAAAATACAGGATGAAGGCAAAAAGTTCAGGGATGACTTTGCAAAAAGGGCCAAGTCCAACAGTGAGCATAGAAGTTTGTCAGATTTCAGCAAAATGGTTTTGAACAGCATATGGTATTTCTGCTGCTGGAAGTCATCAATCCAAAAATACAACAAAAAATGAAATACAAAAAAAGAAGCTTTAGGTCAGTCCCCAGTAGCAACTAGCTTAATTTGTTAAGCCCACTCCCGCAACTGAGGTATAGCTGCCAAGTTCTGAGTTTGGTTATTTGTGACATTTTCATGTTTTCCACATGCTTATGTGTGACATTGTAACCCATTATGTGTGACACTTTGGGCCCGATGTAGGTGGCCATTACCGGTCGGTAACGGCCGAATTCGGCCGTTACCGACCGGTAAATGGCTCATTGAGATGTAGGGGAACTTATTTACAGAATCGGTAAATATACCGAATCGGTAAATTTACCGATTCTGTAAAATACCGAATCGGTAATTTTACCGATTCGGTAAATCCCACATGTAGGTGGCACTGCAAACAGTGCCACAGGCCTTTAGGAGTCGGTATTTTACCACCCAATCCTATTGGGTGGTGAAATACCGAATCCAGGTGTGCATGCACATCTGTGCATGCACACCTGTGCCATGTGACACACAGACATGCCCTAAGGGCATGTCTGTGTGCCACATGGCACACATGCCTGTAATTGGGGTGCCAGAGGGTGTCAAAGTGACACCCCCTGCACCCTTGCAAGAATAGGTAATTACCGAATCGGTAAATACCGATTCGGTATTCCACATTGATTCCTATGGGCTTCAAGGCCCATAGGAATCAATGGGGGATACCGATTCGGTATTTACAGAATCGGTAAATACCGAATCTTACAGATTCGGTATTTACCGAATCAGAATTACCTACATTTCCCCCATTCTAATTTACCACTTCTTAAATACCGAATCGGTATGATTCGGTATTTTAGAAGTGGTAAATTAGATTTACCTACATCGGGCCCCATGAGTGATAGTTTAATGCAAAGTAAACTAAGTAGTTACTTCCATGTGACATGTTATAGTTCTAAAATGCTAATTTTCTGAAATATAATGGTCTTGCAACCTCAACAACGTTTGTCAAGTTTTTAAGTGGTTTCCATTTCTCTTTTACCTTTATGTAAAGTATTTCATAAGCGAATGCTAGTGGTTCCTTAAAATCTTCTCCTGAAATCTGGTTCCGTTTGAAACATTGGCCAATGTTTTAGGACAATCGTCTTTATTTTGGAAATTCTAGAGTAATACTTTGACACAAATACCATTCTTGGTTATAATTTGCACCGCATTTTAGAGGGGATCTTACTACTTTATTTAGGCACCTTATTGCTGTAGGGTCTACCACTGCATTTTGGCCGATTGTGTGGAGAGAGCTGGGGTTTTTCCTACTTCCTGGTTTTGTCATCGCACCGCCGCCATTTTGGAAGGCCAGCGGTACAAGCGTGCTCTTTTGAGATGCCTATTAAATTCTCAGCATGGCACGGACGTGCAGCTACTGCAAGCCAAGTGTTATTTACCCTATCTGTTTTCACGTTTTAAAAATACTTTCTTGCTGTTTATTATAATTTGTGCTGCATTTTAGAAAGGGAGAGCACTTACTACTTTATTTTGGCACCCATGAGCCAGTGGCTGCGCCTCTGCTAATGCGGAAAAGTGTCACCCCACTGCTTTTTAGTAGTGAAATAGAGGAAAAAATATAATGATAATAATTCAAGTTATTATCAGTTTGTTTGTTCCTGCTGCTGTAGCTTTACAGGGCAGGGTGGGGCTGCTCTGCTCTCATAGCAGGGGTAGGAGTGGTGTGCACACTCTGTAAGTGCACATGAACGTTTGGCGGCCGTCTTGGTAAGCCAATCATTCACGCGCACTTTGCATATTTTCGACCAAGTCTGTATTGCAGCCTGGCTGGAGAACATGCCCAGGCTCCCACTGCCTATCTGAGCGCCAAACCACGGCACTCAAACCAATCACAATGCTGAATTGTAGCATTGTGGTTGGCTATGGGGAGCCCGGCTATTATTCCTGTTCCGGCTGGAGGAGGGACTATGGAGGAGAGACGCTGTGGGAAAGCGTCGAGAAGGTAAGTTTATTCTTTCTTTTTTTTTCACCCGCTTCCCTTGTACACCCCTACCCCACCCCCACCGCTGATCTGTGCCGGCTGCCACTACTATGTGCTCTCTGGTCCACCGCAGCATTTTGACTGATTGTGTGGAGAAAGCTGGAGTTTACCCTACTTCCTGGTTTTGCCATTGCATCGCAGCAATTTTGGCAGGTCAGCCGTCCAGGCGTACTCTTTTCCAACACCCAAGGCTTTAAGTGGGATGAAAACACTGGGGGTGGGTGGGTCTCTTAAAGAGGCGTGGCTAATTTAATTAAGGGCGTGGCTTAAAAACACGTAAGCTAAAAATCTGTGCTTAGCATAGTTAGCCGCCCATCTGGTATTTTTGCTGTTTCTTTGATTGCATCCAGATAAATAATACAAAAAGTAACATTATACCGACATCAGGACTATTAGCTTTGTGAATGGTTGTTAGTTGCATAAGATAACTTGTATTGTTAAAAGACACCCCCAAACTTTCACCACTTTACCAAGCACTCAGGTTTGGCCCTTCGGATCTATCCAGCTTTTTTATTTTTGAATTTGGAGAATGAGGTGAGACTAACAATACTTCAGGCGGCATGCAAAGCATGGTCTCAAATTAGGGTTATATTACAGATCCCGTATTACAGCTAATGTGGCACCTTGTTCTACCAGAGACTGAACCCACTGGTACCCTAAAGACCTGCATCAGGAGAAGTCTAACTGCAAACCCTTGGAACATAGTTGGTACGTTACCAAATCTCCCCAAGACAAGGAAGCTTACAGGCTGTTGCTTAATAGCTACAGCAAAAAGATTAAAACAGCCCATAGGCTCCATTTAATACAAAAGATTGACCATGCAGGTAATTCTACTAAAGACCTCTTCAAGGCACTGAATGATTTCATAAAGCCTTGATTCTGTAGTTGCACCTTCCCAGAATCACAAGCATTATGCAACTCTCTGGCTTACTTTTTTGTAGATAGGATTGACTTTTCACAATTTTCCAGTCACCCATGACCGGCAGGAAGATGTAGCAGATTTTAACCAACCTCCAGCTAATGTCGCCAAGACTCTGGAAAAAATTGACCATGCTCCTTGAAAAAGGTTCAAAATATGATGACTTGTGTGAGATCTGGATCTTCTCCAGATTTATGTCCTCCCAGGATTATTTTGTGCCTTGCCCACTCTATCGCCTCTTCAGTGATGGCCCTTTATAATTTATCATTAGCCTCTGCCAAATTTCCAGCAGAATGGAAGTCTGCTCAAGTGTCACCTATCCTAAAGAGATCTGCCACCAAATCACAAAGCCTTTATTACTTAAGTCCTATTTCTTTGCTTCCTGTGCTAGGAAAGATACTTGAAAGCCATGTAAATAATCAAGAAAAGTGGATCAAGGGGAGTATAGTTGCAAGATTCAAAGTGTAAATTATTAAGACAACAAATGCATTGATCTGATAACATAAGGTTTACTGGTTCCTACAAATGAACATCATATTTATAGAAGGGTTTAAATAAAACAAATGGCATGCCTCAGTTTTTAGGCTAAATCCATTTCCAAACAACATCATTTGGAGATAATAAATCATAAGTCTATTTCTGAGAATCTACGTAGCATGTAAGTCTCAATTTGTTAAATACAAAATCTAGAGTAGCCATGATACTGAAGTAGCCATCATGTGTTTCACGGAATATCTGCTTCTTCAGGACTTCAAACAAAGGTAAAAAAAACAGAGGGAAAATAGAGAAAACTCAATAAGTAACAAAAGAATATTGTAAATGTATGTATGTATGTATGTATGTATGTATGTATGTATGTATGTATGTATGTATATTGATATGACATATCAAAATAATCATAGTGAGATTTATAAAAATATAAGCCTAAGGAAAAAACAAAAAAGCTATTTAACCAATTCAGAGATTAAAAAGAAATTGATAAATATAGAGCAAGAGGACATGTTGAACAGCATGAGAATCAGTAGCAGCTCCCCTGTTAAGGCGGAGTAGGGTTGCCACACTGCTTCAGCTGCAAGCTGAAGACAAAAAGTAAAATTATAATAACGTTTGTTGTTATCATTTTTTTTCTGTAGTCAGCTTGCAGCTGAAACCAGGTTGGGGGAGGGGGGCTTGCTTCCTGCGTGTCACAGGGTGAGGAGAGGTGGTAGTACCTAAAGTGCTTATGACGCTTTGGCCGCCCGTCCACCGAACCTCCAAACCACATCGCTCAGTTGTGATTGGGAAGGAGATTCAGGGCGGCTGGATGCTTCCTTCCATGCATTGAAGAGGACGGAGAAAGAAGAGGCCGTAGTAAAAAAGTATGTGCTTTTTAAAATGATTTCCCTCCTTCCTACCTCCATCTGTTCCCCAGTCCCCCTGACCCACCACCCCTGGTCGGTAGCCATTGTTACTGATAAGAAGCATAGGCAAACATGACCGTGAAAGTAAAAACAATAGTATAAGAGAAAGCAGAGAAGAAAAAAGAATAAAGGAAGAATAAATGAAATCCTTTTAAGGAAGAGATGTGCATACATCTACATGTCATAAATTCTCCAGGAGACTATGTTGATACCACAAAAAAACCATATATGAGTTAGAAAAAGATATAAAAGAGAAACAGATTAAGGACCAAACATTTCATGTCTTCAAAATTAAAGGTCATGCACCATAATAGTTTCAACATTAGGAATTTGTTAACAAACCTACCTCAATTAATAAGTAAAGCTTCATATCAAATCTCAAAGTGAAAGCAAGGTAAGCATCAATAGCAGAGTTAATCTGAGAGGCTTAGTAGGTAGGATACATCAATAGTTAATTTGTATATATGTAAACTTTCAAACTTTTATTCGCACATCCTAGCGTTCCAAAATTCCTGTGGTTGAATGTGACTCCATACAACATGATAGCCAAGCATAGACAGACCCATATTGACAGGAAAGCACAGGCAAGGAAAACAAGGCACCTGAAGTGCAAAGGCAATGAGGCATGAAAAAGCCCACATTGGTAGGGGAGGAAGCCTACTAGAAACAGGCTGAAAGAAAACTTTTGTATATTCCCACCAGGCTTGCAAATTAAAGGTGAAATATGGAAGAGCCCATATTGGTAGGCAAGCACAGCCCATAAATGAGGCACCTAGTGGTAAGGCGTACAGGAACCAATGAGAGTCGGAAAGGAACCGTATGTATAGACCGCCTGGAAAACTGTTAATCTCAGTAAGACTTACATATTGCGTGACAGCATAATATGTCCCCCTAAATATGCTGCTTGATGAAAGACATAAAATAGGGAAAGCTATGAGAAAAATGCTCTACAGCCCCTATTAAACAGGACAAGTAATGGCCAGTAAGGCATCGTAGTGTAACACAAGAGCTGCCGACTTTGAGCTTGGGTAACAAGTTTCGAGTCTCAGTGTCAGCTCAACATCCTCTGATTCTGGGCAAATCACTTAATCTCCCCGTGCCTGTAATATAGTTGACAGTCTAGTAGCTGGGATGGGAGGAGCTAGGTGGGCTGAGGGGAAGAGGAGGAGTCAGGACAGGATGAGGGCAGTTAGAGTAGGGACAGGAGACAGGCTGGAAGCATGATAATAAAGCTCCAGTAAGAATAAGTAATTGTGTCTGTGATTATTGTAGCAGGATGCTACAACTGGCGACGAGGGTGGGATGACACTGACTGCAGCCCACGAGACCACATACAGACACCCTGTCCCATGCAGCGTCGAGGGAAGAGCTCCGCTGCCGAGTAAAGCTGAGGCCTGATGATTGTGGCCCAGAACAAGTGACCGCGAACCAAAGAAGCTAGGGAATCCCGAGGAAATCCCGACCTGGGAGCGCTGAAACGCTCGGTCGAAGAAACCCTGTGGCGCTGAAAGTGCGAACCCCGCCGAGTGTGTGTAACCCAGCAGCCAGAAAGAAACAGGAGTCGGGAGCCCACTCCGACCCTGTACTGTGCCCAGGAAGGAAGAAGAAGTGCCCCAGAGCCGTGGACGGCGTCCACGACGTGCCGCCAGCAAGCGCTGCTAAGAGCGCTGCAATTTGAGCCCGGGCGCTGTCGGAGATCGGGAAAACCTCACGCCTAATGCGTGAGGTTTGGCAGGTCGTCAGCGCGAGAGAGCGGGAACTGCAAAAGTGAGCTGGGAGTCCACCCCAATCGCACCTGATGACTGCTGTGGCCGGTAAGGAGTGAATCCTGTGTGGACTGCCCCCGTGAAGGTCCACTGCCAAGCGCTGCTGAGCGCGGCAAAATTGGAGTCCGAGTGAATCCAGACGTCGGAAAACCTCACGCTGGATGCGTGGGTTTTGGCATGCCCCGCCGAAGGACCCTGCAAAGTAAGGCGGGAGCCCAACCCATCCTCACCTGACTGTGGCCTTGACCAGAGGGAGCCAAATCCGGAGTGTGCTGACCCTGAAAACGACTGCCGGTGAGTCCTGTGTGAAGAAAAGGGGTCGAATGAAGAGAGAGAAAGTAGTGCCTGTGGATGATCACGGCGGCCATCTTTGAGTCAGGCAACTTTTGGTACATCCTCCCTGTGCAAACTGTAGGCGGCCATTTTGAGGTCAGGCGAGCTGAGTTTCACAACAAGCATTGGCGAACAGAACAGAAACAAGCATTGGCGAAGAACAAACAAGCATTGGCGAAGAACAAACAAGCATTGGCGAAGACCAAACAAGCATTGGCGAAGATCAAACAAGCAGTGGCAAAGACCAAACAAGCATTGGCGAAGATCAAACAAGCATTGGCGAAGACCAAACGAGCATTGGCGAAGACCAAACGAGCATTGACGAAGACCAAACAAGCACTGGCGAAGACCAAACAAGCATTGGCGAAGACCAAACAAGGACTGGCGAAGACCAAACAAGGACTGGCGAAGACCAAACAAGCACTGGCGAAGACCAAACAAGCATTGGCGAAGACCAAACAAGCATTGGCGAAGGCCAAACAAGCACTGGCGAAGGCCAAACAAGCACTGGCGAAGACCACACAAGTACTGTCAAGAGCCAACAGACAAGCCGTGGCGAGTAGGAACCAACAAGCAGTGGCGAAAGGGAACAAACAAGTATTGGTGCATGCAAATAAACAAACATTGGTATATGCAAATAAACATGCACTGGTAAATGCCAAGAAATAGGCATTGGTAAGGCAAGTAAATAAGCGTGGATAACGGCGCGTGAACAACAATGAACAAGTCTTAGCAACCAAGACAGAAGAAGCACATGCAAACACGAGAGTGAATCAACTAACAAGCACGAGCAACCACAAGAGTGATTTACCAAACATGCATTGACAAAACAAATGTCAGCACGGGTGGAAACGCGAACATTGAGAAACGCAAGCGAATGCGCAGTGGCGAATGCAATGAAGTAGCACGTGTCTCTAAAATAAAAGAGGCACAAGCAAACACAAGGACCAAGCAAAGACAACAGCACAATGGAACAAGCATAAGCAAATGCAAGAGACCGATAAAGACGACACTGAGCACAAACCAAAGAGCGCCGAAGAGAGAAGAGCTGCTGGGCAGAACTGCAGAAGACCCAGAGGAGGGCAGTCCTACAGAGGACCCCGGAGAAAGTAGAACCATCCAAGTTCGTTCACCAGCACATAGGGCGCATACTGGGATGGTTACAAAGACTATCAATTTCTAAGCAAACGACCAGACCAAAGACCTTGACCAGAATCTCCCTCTCTCATGGCGGGAAGAGACGTAGCACCGCGGGTCACTCCAGACACTGAAGTACCGCCCCCAGCGGTGCAGACTGATGAGTGGATCTCGGATCTCAAACGACACTGGTGGCTCGAAGCTTTGGAAGATTTCTTAAAAGCCAATGGTGAGCAAAGAGAGAGAAAATGTCTGATACTACTCCTCCATCTGGTGGGTCCTGAGGGCCGCTGCCCAATCAGGACATTTTCCAAAGAGGATACAGATATCTACAAAAGACTCCAAAGGGAGCTCTGTGCCCATCTCAACGCACAGACAGATGTGGATCAGAATCGCATAGTTTTCAATACAGCACGGCAGGAACCAGGTGAACCGTTGCCAAACTTCATCACTCGGTTACAAAATCTGGTACGAGGCTGCCACTTCAACACTTTTACAAATGAGGATGCAGTCCGACTTCGGATCGTTGAAGGTTGCACAAACCCTGACACCAAGCGCAAGATCCTGCAAGGGCATTGGTCGTTAAAGGAAATCATCAAGAAGGCCGAAATTGGAATGCAAATAAAAGCAAGAGACAGATTCAAGGACGTGCACCTGAGAGCAAACCATCAAGATACCTGGAAAGATAGCACTCAGAAAACAAACAAAACTGAAAGGAGAGAGAGGGAAGGCAGACCAGCAAAAAGACAACGGAAAGATACAGTGACAAAGAAAGTGACAAGGACTACTCAGAATCAGATGACTCAAAGTCAACCATCCAAAAGACAATTCCAAAGAGTTATTCAACCCCCAGGAGTTCCTCAAGGAGTCATTCAAAAAGACAACGGGAAAGATACAGCGACAAAGAAAGCAACAACGATTACTCAGAGTCAGACTCCTCAGCGTCTGACTACTTAAAGTCAACCAAGGATTACTCAGAGTCAGATGACTCAGAGTCAACCATCCAAAAGACAATTCCAAAGAGTTATTCACCCCTCAAGAGTTCCTCAAGGAGTCCTTCAAAGTATGACACACAGTACTCTGATGAGGAAAGAGAGTCAAATGGGACAGATCGCACTCCTGGACAAGAGGGCATCCTGCACAACAAGTGGGAGAGAAAGACAAACCCTAGAAGAAGGGGTCGCACTGGTCAACACCTGAAGTCGGCGCAGGAACATCAGTCGTCAAGCAGTGAAGACGAGTCCAAGGAAACATCTGGCAGGAGACCGCATCACCCCCAGACCAGAGGTGTTAGAGCATCAAACAAGCGTGAAGGAGAAACAGGTCGCACAAGACGGACTGATCCTCCACAACAACGAACCAGAAAAGATCCATGCATCTTTGGCTCCCGCGACAATGAAGAAACGGAGGGGAAATCGTTAACTTCAGGCGAGAAGGACAAAGAGGCAAAAGCTTGGGATCAAGCACAAGGAACAAGCACGGGGTCATCAAACAAACCCCCAAATGAGACAGCATTGAAGATGCTCCAACAAAGGCACACGGAGAAGCCTCTCAAAGACAATTCAAAGGGAAAGAGCAATTTGTCACGGACTACGGAATTCAAAAATCCATTACCCGAGACAGTTTCAAAGAAATGTTTGAGAAGGAATGGGAAAAAGGATCTCTCTGATGCGGAGCGCACATCCATCCAATCCTGGAAGTTGACAAAAGACTTCTCTGACCCAGAAAGCACGTCTATGGCCAGGAACTCCTCTGGTTCAGAGAGCGCGTCTGTCCGATCCTTTAAAAGGGGTATGGCCCGGACCTCCTCTGATTCAGAGAGCGCATCTGCCCGATCCTGGAAGTCGACAAAAGACTTCTCTGACCCAGAGAACATGTCTGTACAATCCTGTGAGTCGACCAAGTCATGGTCCCGCCAACAGACATGGCGTCAGCCACCCGAATGCACCATGGAACCAAAGGACATCCTTCCCGTCAAGAGCAACATGTCACACACTAAGGTCTCTGAATACTCAGTCACCCCACCGGACAACCTGTCATGTCAGGCACAAGTATAATCAGACACCGATCAGACACCGTCACCCCTGAAGGGGTCCGCAAGGTTGACTCACAGGACCTACAAAAGGAAGACAGAGACAGTGGACCTTAGTAACCGGATGGGAAAGGACCAGCCAGTCACTCCGCAAGGAAAGCCGGATGCGTCAGGAGAGAGGGATCATCAGATGAGAGAGAAACATGCCTATGCACAGAAGCTGGACGTGTCAGTAGAGAAATATCCTCAGGTGAGAGAGAAACATGCCCATGCATCGATAGCTCACGATCTCGCCAGACAACCCGAGGCCGTGAATGAGTTATCGAAACAAACCAAGACAGTCTCATCAGATAGCACCGTACTGTCTGGCATACACGACTCTGAATTGGAGGGCAGTGTTGCTCTCGACCGGACTAGCCAAAAGGAAGTAAGGGTAGATGTGGCGAATGAGTTACCAAACCAAACCAAGACAGTCTCATCAGGTAACACCGTACTGTCTGGTATACATGACTCTGAATTTGAGGGCAGTGTTGCCCTCGGCCGGACAAGACAAAAGGAAGCAAAAGTAGATGCGGGTGCTCGGAAGAGGACCGGAACATTATCCACTCGTGAAAGAGATCGAGCATCTGAACCAATCGTAGTTACACCACCGGAAGGAAACATGAGGACTGCGGACCGCGAGAGTCAACAGTTTACACGCAACGTGGTCAAGAATGCCTTGATCAAGACAACAGGAAGATTGACCAAAGCCAAGCCCACCACTGATTCAACACTACTGAAGCTTGAAAAACAGGCCGTCCGCCGACCCGTGTGGTGGATTGAAGAATTGCGAACATTGAAGACATTAAGCTCATTTTGTTAAGAAGGGGGGAGCTGTAATATAGTTGACAGTCTAGTAGCTGGGATGGGAGGAGCTAGGTGGGCTGAGGGGAAGAGGAGGAGTCAGGACAGGATGAGGGCAGTTAGAGTAGGGACAGGAGACAGGCTGGAAGCATGATAATAAAGCTCCAGTAAGAATAAGTAATTCAGTGCCTACAAAACATGAGTGTGTTCTTGTGTAATGTACCCAGTGCTCATGTAAAGCACGCCAATACCTTCGGGTAGAGGTTGCGCTATATAAATCTACTAAATAAATAAAGCACCTGTAAGGGTACTTACAGTAAAAGGCAGCGTGTTCCGCGACGATTATCATATCGTAACCCATCAATCAGTGTGAACTAACTGGCATACTTAAATCCATATTGATGCCTTATTCGTCCAATCAAGTTTAAAAAAAAATCATGGGCAGACAAGAAAACCCATCATGGACTGAAAAGTCATGTTAAGAAAGGGAGCACCCTGGATCAAACAAGAGAACTTAAAACCATTTTTTATGTTTCAATAAAATTTACTTATTTCTTTTCTTGATCACGTCTTTAAAAAATTTAGAACGAAAGATCTTGACCACAAAAACAGAGTGAAAATTCTACAACGAACATAAAAACCCAAAGTTTCCTCTTTACCTGTTTGATCTTCATTTATTTGATTCAACATGTCCAGGGATCATTCCACAATGTATATATTTATATATTGATCCCGGCTTTTCAGTCTTATACACTAGATGGATAATGCTCCTTTGACTCTATACTTGTATTTATTAAACCCTTAAGATGGTGATGGTTGTGTGTGGTTAAGCAATACCTGAACAGACCTTAATGTACTTAATATACTTGTATTTATTAAACCCTTAAGATGGTGATGGTTGTGTGTGGTTAAGCAATAGCTGAACAGACCTTAATGGGGGTCCGACCCATGCATGCAGTTTTACTTTTGCATGCCTTCATAGGCAATTTGATCATTGGGCAAACTTTTTGCTATGAGGAAGGTCTTCCACAGGACCAAATGACTTTGCTCCTTATAAGAAATTAGTCTTTTTGTTCTTTAATCTTTATTCGTGCCATATCTGAGGTGCCTATCATGGGAAGTATGGACACCAAAGGTATGGACACCATTCCCATTTGTAAGGGTGCATGGCAACCCGAAGGCTTCCCAGCACTGGATGGGAGGTATCACCATGGCACTACAAAGAGACACCTAAAAAACACTATTCTATTTAAAAAAGCCAGGTTTGATTGCTTTCCTAAAGCATGTCTTTTTTTCTATAGCTCGGATAGGCAAAGGAAGGGCATTCCATAGATTTGCTACAATACAACTACAGGATCTATCGCCCCTTCTAGCTCATTTGATGATTGGGGTGGTAGCTAAATAGAGATTTGAAGATTGAATGGATTTATGAGAGGTAAAAGGTCTGTTGAACTGTCATAAAATAAGTGGTCCTTGGCTCTGTAAGGAAGGAAGTGGCACGATTAGTGTCACTTGGGTCACTAACAACCACCTCTCAACCTTCCATACCAAATGAAGAGTTGGTCAGACACTAGGGAATACAAACCACTAATTTTTTAATCAACGTACTCTCGGAGCAGAGCCTAGTTTTACCAGTCAGTCACTAGGAGTGCTGCAGAGGGACTGAAGCCAGCAAGCATAAAGATACATTTAGTACATTTCGTAACTGGGCTAAAACATGCCCATAACAGAATTTTCCAGGCAGGTGCTGAAAGGCAATGGAATAGAAAGAAAAACAATCTCTGGACTCATATCTCATACAGAATAGCAAATTCCAAGGTGTTAGACCTGGCATCATTGGCATGAGTCTCTCCTCCATTTTTTTCTGTTTGCCTCCTCTGTTTACAATGTTTTTGCTGGAATATTGCTTTGGGCACTGTGCCACTGCTGATCAGTGCCACAGTGCAAGTGCTCCCTATGTGAAATTGATATTGATTGGATTCCATGTTTGGCTTGTTTGGTTTACTGTCAGTCCCTAGTAGAGTGCACCAGGAGTGCCAGGGCTTGTAAATACAAATGCTGCTAGTGGGCTTGCAGCACGTGTTGTGCCACCCACAGAAGCAGCCTGGTAAAATATGTCTAAAGGTCTGCCATTGCTAGACCTACGTGCAGTCCGGTACTGTCACGCGGGCTGCGCAAGTACACCTACTTGCCAGTCCCTAAAACCTTCCCTTAACTTCATTTTAGTCACCCCTATGGTAGGCCCAAGGGCAGGGTGCATTGTAAGCATAAGGTAGGACAAGCCCTGATGTGTGTGGCATGTCCTAATAGTGAATTACAGCCATCTTCGTTTTTTCACTATTGTAAGGTTACCTGCTCTCCATAAGTTAGAATGGGCTGCCAGGATTATTAAACGGTATAATCCTAGCGGGCTCGGGGAGCATGGTACAATATCGAGCTTGGTATCCCTGAACTCAGAGTTTAATGACGCATCCGTTTGGGTGGATGGTTTTTGGACTCTGGGTTTGAAAATGGCACTTTTAGAAAGTGGCTATTTTCTTGTCCGACTGTCTACCGGTCTCTGCTGGTTCTGGTGTGTGTGACAGGAGCTGGGTGGCTCCAGAGGTCTGAATGAGTCAGTAGGGGGTGAGTGAGGCATTTGCATTGAGAGTAGGGGAAGAGTAGCTCCTGATAGCCTGCCCTGCCTGACACAATGCTGGCTCCACCTCCTGCTGGGCGGCTGATGACCCTGCCCTGCACAGTGAATAGGCCAGGTGCCTCGGCCTGACAACACCCACAACAAACCCAGGATGGGGGGAATTCCCCTGCATGGACAAAGGGATCAAAGCAGAAAAGGGTTATAAGAGAAGGACCCCTGAACCAAAGATTTACATCCATTCTGACAAGGAAACCTGAACCAAGGACAAGAAGCCTGCTGATCCAAGGACTTGCCTACCCCTTCTGCCAGTGTGCTGTTTGCTGGGGGGAATCCTGCAGTCACTTCTTTATTTTTGACAAGGAACCAGGAGAGAGGAACTGAGTGTGTACTCTCAAGCTTTGCCCAGGAAATCTCCAAGGGCTGGAAGAGTGCCAGCCTCCTGTTGAAGTCACAGGGCTAAAAGACTTCACCATTGGCTGAAAGTGCTTATTGCTGGAACCTGAAAGTCCAGCACCTCTGAAGAATCCAGCAATCCCAACGCCGACGGACGCCGCCGAATCCAGTTCGACATCGTGAGTGCAGCTCCCGTGTCCCGCACCTTCGACGCCGGCCGTCGGGCCCAAACGATGCTAGTAGCGAAGCCGCTACCGACGCCTCGACACCGAGCCCTCTCGACGCCGTGAGCGCTGCTCACTCTAGCAACATCGACATCGACGACGATGCCGTATCCTGCTTTGCCTCGTGAGCGCTGCTCCTGCCTGACATACGTCGACGCCGCTGCAGATTGCCCCGACTCCGAGGCCCGATTGACGCCGGAGACTCGGCGCCGGGACGCCTCGGCGCCGGGACGCCTCGGCGCCGTAGATAATCGTTTCCTCGTTTTCCAAGGTACTGTGTTGTGGGGGTCTGTTTCGACTCCGGGCTCGACGTAGCGCTCCTCGCGGTCGACGCCGAACCTTTGGATTAACTTTGCCTCGACGTCGTGTGACTCCTGTGGGGGTTACATTGTTGCCAAGAACTGTGATTTAAAGAAGAAGAGTTGCTTTTGTTACTAAAGACTTTGTGCTAAGAAGAAACTACACTTGAACTATTATTTTTCCTTCCAAGAGTATTTATTAAGATTGTGGTATATTTTTGTTGTTATTTGGTCTTGTGCTAAGCCTTATATAAACATCCTTATTTTTATAATACTACTGTGTCGTGTCCATTTGTAGTGTATTCACTTTATTACTGTATGTGGTCATAAATGCTTAACTCACTGCCTCTGAGATAAGCCGGTCTGCTTTACCAAGCTACCAAGGGGGTGAGCAGGGGTTATCTGAGTGGGAAACATCCTTTACAACGCAACTTTTACCACGCACTGCCTTTACGACGCAACTATTACAACAAAAACCATTACAACGCATTGCGCTGTGGGGCGCTCTAGGATAGGGAATAGATTTAATTTACTTTCCAAAACCTTCCCTACTATCCACGGGGACTGGAGTTGGAATAGTAAATTAAACTATTCACTATCCAGAACCCCTCAACACTATGCGTTGTAATCGTTTGCGTTGTAAAAGTTGCGTCGTAAAGGCATGCGTGGTAAAAGCATGTGTTGTAACGACGTACATCCTATCTGAGTGTGTGATCCCCTTGCCCTGACTAGAGGAGGTGGGTCCCTATTTGTCAGAAGTGTATACCTCTGCCAACTAGAGACAGCCGATTCTAACATTGGTGGGTCAGCGGTGAGGATTTGAACTTTGCATTTATGACCCATGTGCAGTGATTAGTGTGCGCTACATAGTGAAAGCAGACCATAACGCAGCCACAATCTATTTTCGTTGGATATTCTACTTATGTTCTCCGCTTTCCTGGAACTTGTTTTTTGAACACTGCCAGTTTTGACCATGAGTGATGCCGGAGTCACTACCCCTGTTGTTGTGGAGGAGTTTGATAGGAAGAAGATAAAGAAATACAACAGAAAGGAACTGGAGCACTTTTGCGAGCAGTTGAAAGTTGCCACAACAGGCCTAAAAAATAAGGGAGAATTTCTCACAGCATTCGAGGCCTGGTTAGAGGCCAGAGATCCCTCTGTTCCGGTGGTGGTACCGCCAGGGGAAGGGGAAGAGGAGGTGCCAGTGAATGGGCCCGAGTCCTCTCCCGGCAGCAGTGTTTCCTCTAAGGGTCTTTCTCCTGAAGAATTGGAAGACAGGGTGAAGGAACGAGAGTACCAGTTAGAAATGGCAAAACTTAAGATAGAAGGGCAGTTGGAGTTAGAAAATGCAAGAAGCAGGAGAGAAGCTGATATGGAGATCAAAAGGTTGGAGTTTGAAAGAGAAAAGTTAGCTTTTGAACGTGAGAGAATGGTGAGGGAGATGGAGCTAAAAACAAAGAGTTTAGAGCTGACTCCCTCTGGTGGCAGCATCCCATATGTGCCTGCAGAAAGTAGGTTTTATTTTCCCAAAGATGTAATCAAAGATTTTCAGAAGAATGAAGATATTGGCCAATGGTTTAAAGCGTATGAGTTAGCATTGTTGGCCCACCGGGTCCCTGAGAAGGATTGGGGAGCGGGGTTGTGGGGTCGCTTTGGGAATGAGGGGAGAGATACCCTGTTGGACATGCCTGTTGAGGATAGGATGTCTTATACTCATATGAAGGATGCTTTAATGTTAAGGTATGGCCTAACCCCAGAAAAGTACAGACAAGCCTTTAGAGAATGTAAGAAATTGCATGGTACTACGTGGGTTGAATATGTGTCATTTTTTTGCAGAGCCATGGATGGTTGGGTAAAGGGCTGCAAAGTGGAAAGTTATGATGCTCTTTATGATTTGTTTGCTTGGGAGCACTTGTCTAATAACTGTTTTCCAGAGCTGCGCCAGCACCTTATTGATAGCAAGATATCTAGCCCTAGAAAACTTGCTGAGGAGGCGGACTGCTGGGTCAGTACCAGGGTCCACAAGGGTCCAGTGGGAGACTCAGCCAAAGGTGGGCAGGGTCCCCAGCAGAAGAGTGGGGGGGACAAGGCTAAACAGAGGGAGTTTCACAAAGGGCCCCAAAGTAATCCCCAAGGGAACCAAGGGAAGGGTTCCCAGCCTCCCCCAGTGAAGAAGCCAGAGGTCCCAACAGGTAAACCCGTTCATAGGGGCCCAATGACCTGCTACGGTTGTAAGCAGGTGGGACACCGTTTTTATGATCCCCAGTGTCCCATGAAGAACTCTAATGCACCACCACGGGCACCCCCCGTCAGTTGGCGAGTGTAGCCTTGGGAGGGGAGGAGATGGTTGCCCCTGGTGGGGAGGGCCCCGCAGAGATGTCCCTGGTCTCTTTAGGAGACATGGAAATGGTCCCTCCACCTCCTCTGCCTAGTAACACTAAGAAATATAGGCAGTGGGTGACCATTAATGACCATAGGGTGGAAGCTCTCAGAGACACCGGAGCGAGTGTGACAGCTGTCAAGTGTCACTTAGTGTCCAGAGTGCAGGTGGTCCCTCTACCGTGTTATAGCTGCTGACAACTTCCAGAGAGAGTGTGAGGTAGCTCAGGTTCCCTTTGAATGGGGTGGGGGGGGGTTTCAGGTACTCTTCAAGTTGCTGTAAGGCCCGCCATGCCTGTTGATTGTCTCCTGGGCAATGATTTGGAGGACTCCCCTTGGGCTAAGGTGGAGCGAGAGACACATTTGAAAATGTTGGTGTGCCAGAGTGGGTGTGTGCAACCACTCGATCGATGACAACAAGTAAGGGTGTTGATGGGGTCCGGGAGCCTGAAAGTATGGCCCAGGACCCAGCTGTGACGAGAAGAGGCAGGGGGCGCGGGAAACCATCCCCCATAGTTCCCACGGGCCAGGAGGAGGCAGACCTTGAGGGGGATGCCCTGGAACCTACAGGGAACAAGTTGCTGAACTGGGAGACCTGCCCGAGCTGACCCACTGGCAGCAGGATGGTGGTCCCTCCAGGGAAGAATTTTGTGTGGAACAGAAAGCGTGCCTTTCTCCTGTGGGTATGAGGCAACAGGCCTCAGCCCAGACAACAGGTGATCAGTCAGGGTCACATTTGGTCTACTGGGAGAACGATCTCCTGTATAGCGAGCCTAAGGCTGCTGAGCATGGGTCAGCCCGTGTGCTGGTGGTACCCCAGCGCTTCAGAGCCTTCCTACTGGGTTTGGCTCATGACGTTCTGTTAGCTGGACATCTGGGGCAGGACAAGACCTATGACAGGCTTGTCACCCATTTTTATTGGCCTCAGATGAGAAGGGATACAGATATCCATTGCAAAACCTGTCAAACTTGCCAGGCAAGTGGGAAAAGCGGGCGGAAGCAGAAGGCTCCCCTCCAACCTTTTCCCGTCATCAGTACCCCCTTTGACCGGGTGGGGATTGACATTGTTGGGCCCCTGGACCCCAAGACAGCCATGGGCAAAAGGTTCATCCTGGTCTTGGTGGACCATGCCACACGGTACCCGGAAGCCATCCCTCTCAGAACAGTGACGGCCCCCGTGGTGGGACGGGCACTGATGGGTGTTTTCTCCCGCATGCGGTTCCCCAGAGAGGTGGTGTCAGACCGGGGCACCAATTTCATTTCCAATTACATGAAGTCCCTGTGGAAGGAGTGTGGGGTAACCTACAAGTTCACCACTCCTTATCACCCTCAAGGTAATGGGTTGGTTGAGAGATTCAACCGAACCCTTAAAGGCATGATTATGGGTCTTGAAGAACCAATGAGGCGTAAATGGGACGTCCTCTTGCCATGTCTTCTGTTTGCTTACCGTGAGGTGCCACAGAAGTCTCTAGGGTGCAGCCCCTTTGAGCTTTTGTATGGACACCCGGTAAGAGGACCTTTGAGTCTGGTCAAAGAAGGCTGGGAGCAATCTCCCAGGAAGCCTCCCCAGGATGTATACAGTTACATGCTGGCCTTTAGGAACCAGACTCGGCGCTTCAGAGATCTTGCTCAGGCAAATCTGGAGGCCAGCCAGGAAGAGATGAAGCGGTGGTACGACCGGAATGCCACTCTGGTGGAGCTTCAGCCTGGTCAGAAAGTTTGGGTCATGTCCCCTGTGGAACCTTGTACGCTCAAGGACAGGTGGACTGGACCGTTTGAGGTTGTGGAGAAAAAGAGCGATGTCACCTACATGGTGGACTTGAAGTCTCCCAGGAACCCCTTGCGGGTCCTGCATGTCAACCGTTTAAATCCACACTTAGAAAGGTCCGAAGTGGGCATGCTCCTAGCTACAGATGCTGGAATGGAGGAGGAGAGTGAGCCTCTTCCTGACCTCCTGTATGCAACAGAGCAAGAAGGGTCAGTGGATGGTGTTATCCTCTCTGACACACTGACCCCTGAGCAGCAGCAAGATTGTCGCCAACTGTTGGGACAATTCCCTGATCTGTTCTCCTTGATTCCTGGTGTCACTCAGTGGTGTGTCCATGATGTGGACACCGGGGACAGCACTCCTGTGAAGCACAAGGCCTACAGAGTGACTGACAAGGTCAGAGCATACATCAAGGAGGAGGTCTCCAAAATGTTTGCCTTAGGGGTGGTTGAGTCCTCTAGCAGTCCTTGGGCCAGCCCAGTGGTCTTGCTCCCAAAGGCTGCAGCGCCTGGTGCTTCACCAGAACTTCGGTTCTGTGTGGATTACCGAGGACTCAATTCAGTCACCAAGACTAACGTGCACCCCATCCCCAGAGCTGATGAGCTCATAGATCGGTTAGGGGCTGCCCGGTACCTTAGTACATTTGATCTAACATCTGGGTACTGGCAGATCGCCTTGACTGATGGGGCAAAGGAGAGGTCAGCATTCTCCACACCAGATGGGCACTACCAGTTCCGGGTTATGCCCTTTGGGATGAACAATGCCCCTGCCACCTTCCAGAGGTTGGTCAAGCAGGTATTGGCTGGACAGGAGGATTTCAACATAGCAGTGTTCAGAGCCAGCTGGGAGGAACACTTGCGCCACCTCCAGGAAGTGTTGTTGGCCCTGCGCAGAGCAGGCCTCACAATCAAAGCCAATAGGTGCCAGATTGGGCAGGGTTCAGTGGTGTACTTGGGGCACCAAGTAGGGAGCGGCAAGGTGGCCCCCCTGCAACCCAAGATTGATACCATCCTGGCTGGGGCACCACCCAAAACCCAGACTCAGGTGAGAGCCTTCTTAGGTCTCACAGGTTACTACAGGAGGTTTGTCAAGGAATATGGCAACATTGTGCACCCCTTGACTTCGCTGACTTCCAGGAAGCAGCCAAGACTTGTGATCTGGACTTACGCCTGTCAGACGGCCTTTGACACCCTGAAAACTGCAATGTGCACAGCACCAATACTCCAGGCACCCGACTTTTCTAAAGAATTTGTTGTCCAGACGGACGCTTCAGAGCATGGCGTGGGGGCTGTTCTAGCTCAGGTGAATGAAGAGGGCCGAGACTTACCTGTAGCCTTCATCAGTAGGAGGTTACTTCCCAGGGAACAGAGGTGGAGTGCGATAGAGCGAGAAGCATTTGCTGTGGTCTGGGCACTGAAGAAGTTAAGACCCTACCTGTTTGGGACTCACTTCCGGGTTCAGACAGACCAGAGGCCCCTCAGATGGTTGATGCAGATGAGGGGTGAGAATCCAAAGCTGTTGAGGTGGTCCATTTCCCTACAGGGGATGGACTTCACGGTGGAACACCGCCCTGGTACAGATCACGCCAATGCTGATGGTCTGTCCAGATTTTTCCACCTTAGTGATAAGGACTCCCTAGGATAAGGGTAGTTCTCCCCACATTTCAGCTGGAGGGGACACGTGTTAGACCTGGCATCATTGGCATGAGTCTCTCCTCCATTTTTTTCTGTTTGCCTCCTCTGTTTACGATGTTTTTGCTGGAATATTGCTTTGGGCACTGTGCCACTGCTGATCAGTGCCACAGTGCAAGTGTTCCCTATGTGAAATTGATATTGATTGGATTCCATGTTTGGCTTATTTGGTTTACTGTCAGTCCCTAGTAGAGTGCACCAGGAGTGCCAGGGCTTGTAAATACAAATGCTGCTAGTGGGGTTGCAGCACGTGTTGTGCCACCCACAGAAGCAGCCTGGTAAAATATGTCTAAAGGTCTGCCATTGATAGACCTACGTGCAGTCGGGTACTGTCACACGGGCTGCGCAAGTACACCTACTTGCCAGTCCCTAAAACCTTCCCTTAAATTCATGTTAGTCTCCCCTATGGTAGGCCCAAGGGCAGGGTGCATTGTAAGCATAAGGTAGGACAAGCCCTGATGTGTGTGGCATGTCCTAATAGTGAATTACAGCCATCTTTGTTTTTCACTATTGTAAGGTTACCTGCTCTCCATAAGTTAGAATGGGCTGCCAGGATTATTAAACGGTATAATCCTAGCGGGCTCGGGGAGCATGGTGCAATATCTAGTTTGGTATCCCTAAACTCAGAGTTTAGTGACGCATCCGTTTGGGTGGATGGTTTTTTGGACTCTGGGTTTGAAAAAAGCACTTTTAGAAAGTGGCTATTTTCTTGTCCGACTGTCTACCGGTCTCTGCTGGTTCTGGTGTGTGTGACAGGAGCTGGGTGCTCCAGAGGTCTGAATGAGTCAGTGGGGGGTGAGTGAGGCATTTGCATTGAGAGTAGGGGAAGAGTAGCTCCTGATAGCCTGCCCTGCCTGACACAATGCTGGCTCCACCTCCTGCTGGACGGCTGACGACCCTGCCCTGCACTGTGATTAGGCCAGGTACCTCGGCCTGACAACACCACCAACAAACCCAGGATGGGGGGAATTCCCCTGCATGGACAAAGGGATCAAAGCAGAAAAGGGGTATAAGAGAAGGAGCCCTGAACCAAAGATTTAGATCCATTCTGACAAGGAAACCTGAACCAAGGACAAGAAGCCTGCTGATCCAAGGACTTGCCTACCCCTTCTGCCAGCGTGCTGTTTGCTGGGGGGAATCCATCAGTCACTTCTTTATTTTTGCCAAGGAACCAGGAGAGAGGAACTGAGTGTTTACTCTCAAGCTTTTCCAAGGAAATCTCCAAGGGCTGGAAGAGTGCCAGCCTCCTGTTGAAGTCACAGGGCTAAAGGACTTCACCATTTGCTGAAAGTGCGTATTGCTGGAACCTGAAAGTCCAGCACCTCCGAAGAATCCAGCAATCCCGACGCCGTCGGACGCCGCCGAATCCAGCTCGACATCGTGAGTGCAGCTCCCATGTCCCGCACCTTCGACGGCGGCCGCCGGGCCCGAACGACGCTAGTAGCGAAGCCACTACCGACGCCTCGACACGAGCCCTCTCGACGCCGTGAGCGCTGCTCACTCTTGCAACATCAACATCGACGACGATGCCGTATCCTGCTTCACCTCGTGAGCCCTGCTCCTGCCTGACATCCGTCGACGTCGCTGCAGATTGCCCCGACTCCGAGGCCCGATTGACGCCGGAGACTCAACGCCGGGACGCCTCAACGCTGGGACGCCTCAACGCCGTAGATCATCGTTTCCTCGTTTTCCAAGGTACTGTGTTTTGGGGGTCTGTTTCGACTCCGGGCTTGACGTAGCGCTCCTCGCGGTCGACGCCGAACCTTTGGATTAACTTTGCCTCGACATCGTGTGACTCCTGTGGGGGTTACATTGTTGCCAAGAACTGTGATTTAAAGAAAAAGAGTTGCTTTTGTTACTAAAGATTTTGTGCTAAGAAGAAACTACACTTGAACTATTATCTTTCCTTCCAAGAGTACTTATTAAGATTGTGGTATATTTTTGTCGTTATTTGGTCTTGTGCTAAGCCTTATATAAACATCCTTATTTTTATAATAATACTGTGTCGTGTCCATTTGTAGTGTATTCACTTTATTACTGTATGTGGTCATAAATGCTTAACGCACTGCCTCTGAGATAAGCCTGTCTGCTTTGCCAAGCTACCAAGGGGGTGAGCAGGGGTTATCTGAGTGTGTGATCCCCTTGCCCTGACTAGAGGAGGTGGGTACTTATTTGTCAGAAGTGTATACCTCTGCCAACTAGAGACAGCCGATTCTAACACAAGGTTTCTCCAGTTGGGCCCGTCACCAGACAAGTGGTAGAAAGCCTATATCTAGTGAGAAAGGTATGCGCTAACAAGAACAGTCTATTCATTAGTGAAGCAAAACCCAACCTTGAAGAAATGAAACCTAGCAGAAGCCTTTTCTCAGAAATAGCAAAGGATTAGTTTCGATCATGATTCAAAATGGTGCCTAAATAGAAAACAGGGCCTTAAATGCTAACTTACATTGGAAAGTGCGTAAGCAGGAACATTTGTAGTCCAACAGACCCTCCTTTTAGCTTGAGCTAAAACATTTTCATACAGCAACAAGGAGAGCAGAAAATCAGGAAAATAAGAAACTGTAGGCACTAATAACAATAAATCATTATGAGCATTATTTGTTCACAAAAGTTCGAAAATGCCCTCATCTATCTGCATTATGTAATCTATCACTATCTGCACCATAATTGCAGCATTGGTATCATAAATCGATATTTTTCTCCTGGGAGTGAGAAAAGTAATGCAATAAGAGCAACAGAAGGGGAGGCACTGAAAAAGGACACAACAAAACACCAATATCACAATCAAATAGATCACTTTCTCAAGAATCCAACCCCAGCCACCAAAAAGAGACCTACTCCAATTTTCACTTTCCATTCCTTTGATATTCTTGATGATGTCTAATATGTGTTTAGTTAAATTCTTTTCCATATTTTTGATCCCGACTACACACTGGTCGCCCACTACTGAGCATAGACCACCACTCTTGGCTAGAATAAAATCCACTGTGTATCTAGTCTGTTCAGAATATATTCCCATACTCTCTGACGGTGTAGTGATGTTGCGTAAAGCAGCCACGGTAATGTTAGACAATATTTGCAACTTGCATCCAAAATATTCTCTGGTTTTCTCACCTCAGGCCATAGAGTTACCACCCAAATTGAAGATAGAGGAAAGAATGTATCCAAAAGTTATTCCATTACTATAGTTATTTACCTCTATATCCGTCACCCCCTCACAGAATTCTGTGGTCAAAGTCGTTTTAACCCATCGGACATTGGGATTAGCGTATTTACAGGGTACACCAAAGGGCAACACCATCCCAAGAGCAACATCGTTGGTACCATTATGAACATTAGCATAAGTACAGTCAGACAGAAAATAAAACCCTAAGTGTGCATAAAGCAGCCCTTCATAATCTACTGCAGCATATCTAGTGTTCATTTTAAACGTACTTGGATCTTTATCATTCGGCAGGGTTATTGTATTTTTGTACAGCACTATCCCACACAGATCTCCCGAGGCGTCTCCGGGAGCAACGTATCATTTTAAAGCCTCCACTAACCTGAGGACAACGAACGTTGTGTTTGCCGGTGTGTGCCGGTCGCGCATCGGATACTGCGCATTGCATAATTTTTAGCTGCCCCCTTACCTGCACGCGCCCCAGAGCACCTCCCGCTGATCGTCCCCTCCTGCCGGTCTGGTTCACGGAGCAGGGACGGGGCGAGTTCACGTTCTTGGGCGGCTCTGGGGTCAGCGCTGCAGTCTTTTGGCCCCTCCCCCCTGGCAAGCATATCAGGCGCCTGGCGGAACCCGCGCCTATCTTGACTTTCCACACAGATCTCCCGAGGCGTCTCCGGGAGCAACGTATCATTTTAAAGCCTCCACTAACCTGAGGACAACGAACCTTGTGTTTGCCGGTGTGTGCCGGTCGCGCATCGGATACTGCGCATTGCATCATTTTTAGCTGCCCCCTTACCTGCACGCGCCCCAGAGAGCCTCCCGCTGATCGTCCCCTCCTGCCGGTCTGGTTCACAGAGCAGGGACGGGCGAGTTCACTTTCTTGGGCGGCTCTGGGGTCAGCGCTGCAGTCTTTTGGCCCCTCCACCCCCTGCCACACCCCTTGGCCCTCCTCCATTATGTGTCCCTATATCTTGGTCACGCGGCCCCGGCAGCGCAGTGGGCGCGCCGAAGGCGCGCCGAAGTTGCGCCTAAGTTAAGCCCGTCTGCGCCCGTCCGCAACGGGCCGGGACCAGGGGCCACAGACTCTGTCCATTCTCTGGTCTACACCTCGGCTCAACTCTCTGCATATCCTGCAACCTCCCTTCCTTCCCCCTCTCTATTGCATCGTCTTGATTCTCTTGGTATCCTTGTCCCCCGCCCTCCCTGTTTGCTCTCTTCCATCCACAGCCCTACTTCTCCTCCTTCTGATCCTTCCCCTATCACTCGCCCTTTTTCTGTCCCCCCGGCAGCTTCCGCTTATCTGCTTAATACCCGCTCTGCCGTCAAGCATCAGACGGAACTTTTTAATCTTCTGAACACTGACTCCCCAGACTTTTTATTTCTTACTGAGACATGGTTCTCCACTGACTCCCTTCGGGATCTTCAGGCCATTCTCCCTGACACCTATTATGCCCTCCGAGCAGACCGTCCGGATGGTAAGGTTGGGGGAGGTGTGGCGATGATTATCCGTTCCACCTTGAAATTCCAACTTCTTGCTCACCCCCCTATACCTAACGTGGACTACTTGGTAGCCCGATCTCTCAATCTTTCCGCACCTCTTACCGTAGTCCTTATGTATCGCCCCCCTCAAGTCATGCCTTCATATGTAGCTGCTCTACAGGATGTTTTGGCTATGCTGGTGGTCAATAACTCTTCGGTTCTCCTGCTTCGTGATTTTAACTACTGGCCACATGACCCCAGGGAAGATCTGTCTTCCAAAGACTTTTCTGCTACCCTTCAGTGTTTGAACTTCTCATCCCATGTCTCGGCCCCCACTCACGTCCAGGGTCACAGCCTGGACCAAATCTGGTCATCACGCTGCGACGTTTCATCCCCCTCTATACTCCCCTGCGTCTGGTCGGACCACTCTTTGATATCATTTTCCATTCTCCTGGGTTCGGCCGACAAGTTCCCGCTACCCAAAAATATTCTGGCCCGTAGTTGGAACCAGACTGACCTTAATTCTCTCTCACTCTCCCTGGCTTCCTCAGCTCATGATCTTACCGATCTCTCTTTGGATTCTCAGGCAGATGCCATTAGCACCTGGCTCTCTTCTTCTTGCGATCAGGTCGCCCCGCTCAAGAAGGTTAAAGCCGTCCGCCCCTATGACGCGCACAAATGGTTTACTACTGAGCTTAAAGCTCTTAAACTCGATCTTAGGCGTTCGGAACGTCATTGGAGACGGAACTATTGTCCCACTCTCCGCGCCAAATATAGACTCCTTCTTAATGATTATAAACGAGCGATCCTCGCGGCAAAAACTAAATACTTTTCCGAGAGAGTTGCCCTCTCTGCTAATAAATCTCGAGAAATCTTTTCCTTGGTTCACAATCTCGCCACCTCTGACCGCACCAGCACTAGTCTCGTTCCATCTCAGACCCTTTGCTCTTCACTCAATGACTACTTTATTGACAAGATCGCAAACATAAAGGCCAATATTCCTATTGTGCTTCAACCTGGTTTCTCCTGTTCTCTTCCATTGCCCTCCTCTTCTCTGGATCATTTTCCACCCATTACTCTGGACCGATTTCTTAAACTGCTCATAAAAGCCAAGTCTGGCTCCCCGGCGGACTGTGCTCCCACACGGATCCTCAGAACTCTCTTTACTGGCTGCCCTGCTCCTCCACTTGCCCTTCTTAACGCTTCGTTGACCCTCGGCTCTGTTCCTTCATCTTTCAAATCGGCTATAGTTCTTCCCATTCTTAAAAAAACTGGTCTAGATCCCTCACTTCTTCCTAACTTTAGGCCTATCTCTCTTCTCCCTTATCTTGGCAAGATCCTTGAAAGCTATGTTTCATCTTGTCTGTCCACCTATATCGAGGAGAACCACCTCCTGGCCTCCCATCAGGCGGGTTTTCGCCCTGGTCATTCCACGGAGACTGTGGTCCTCGCGGTCCTGGACGAACTTAAGGGGAAAGCTGACATCAATCTCCCCCAAGCCTTGGTTCTCCTCGATTTGTCCGCTGCGTTTGACACGGTTGATCATTCCATCCTTCTCGACCGTGTCAGCGCAGCGGGCATACGGGGCGCTGCCCTCTCTTGGCTTGCGTCCTTTCTTCAAGGAAGGTCCCAAGCGGTCCACCTCTCAGGTTTCTCCGCTCCTCCTCGCTCGGTTACCTGTGGGGTCCCCCAGGGTTCTTCCCTTTCCCCTCTTCTTTTCAATCTCTATATCCACCCTCTTATCATCTCTCTTCTCGAACTGGGGGTCTCTGTGTATGACTACGCGGATGACCTCCAGCTCGTTTTCGATCTTTCCTCCCTTTCTGATTCCCTCCCTAAGTTCTGTTCCACTTTAGTTTTCATATCCGAATGGATGAGCATCAATCATTTGAAGCTCAATCCTGACAAGATGGAGCTTGTCCTCACGGGTGGTCCCTCTAACCCTTGGTCCTCGCTCCACTGGCCCCCTTCCTTCGGCTCCCCCCCTTCACCGGTTCCCTCTGTTCGAACCCTGGGCATCAAGGTCAGTCATGACCTGTCCATGCATGCCCAAATCAGCTCCGTCGTATCCTCTTGTTTTTTGTCCCTCCGTCTTATTTGTAAGATTTCCCGTTTTTTCTCGTCGGACGCCCTTAAAACCATCGTCATGGCTCTTATCACTTCTCGCCTTGACTACGGGAATGGCCTGTACGTGGGCATACCCGCTTATGAAACCCGCCGCCTTCAGGCCATTCAAAATCAGGCAGCCCGCCTCATTCTTCGTCTCCCCAAATTTTCCCATATTACCCCTGCAGTTAAGTCCCTCCATTGGCTCCCTGTGCACCTCAGATCTTTTTTCAAATTGGCCTGCCTGGCCTTTCGGGCCCACACCCGCTCAGCTCCCCTTTTTATCAGATCACTCATCACCCCTCACGCCCCCAGTCGCACTCTCCGCTCCTCTTCCCTTTCCCTTCTGCATGTTTCCCGCTTCCGTAAATCCAGAACCGGGGGCACCCGTTTTTCGGTGTTGGCCCCACGGTTCTGGAACAGTCTTCCTCTCTCTATCCGATCTATTCCCATCTACACCCGTTTCCGTAAAGCCCTCAAAACTTTTCTGTTTGCCCAGGCATTTCCCTGTTAGCCTCTCTGGGTCCCCTCTGTGAGTCTAGTCAAGTCTCCAGCGCCAGGAAGCCGCTTGGCCACAGTGCGCTTAACCAAGTTCTTTTTTCATTTCAGTCAGTCAGTCAAAATTCTTTATTGCGATAACTTAATATCATACAAAGACAACGGCAACATACATATTACATAGACGAAAATACACAAATTTACACATTAAAAAACAGTTAAAATACAAGATAAAAAGTCATCATAGACCATAATACAGTTCATATCAAGTACGAAGTATGAAGTGCAAAGTGCTAATGTGCGAAGGTATAAGGAAAAAAATTACGAATAAGATCCCCAGCAAAATAATCGTTGGGAACACCAATGTCCCTGTTACAATTGTTTTTTTTTAGCAATAGTCCCAATATAGTTAACCTAATTAAAGTGCGCAATCCGTGCTACAAGGTGGGTTCAACACATTCTTCAGTCTAATATTCCTGCTCCTAATAGCTCTCACCAGAAAACTAGCCACATAAAACATAACCCTGGGAGTCTGTAACAGTTGTAAAAAAATAAGAGCAGGTTTAACTAAGATAAACCCTGCTTCCTTAAGTATAGGCACAAGGAACATTCTCCGAGCATCAATGTAGTGGCTACAAAACATTACAAAATGCATAGTGTTTTGTTCAGAGAAATGATCGCAAGAACATGGTGGCGCCTTTTCTGGGGTACTCCATACAGGATAAAAACCAAGATTAAAATGTATCAAATTAAAACGAAAACGGGTTAAAATGAACCTGTGGTACGGATGGGTCACAATATTCAAATAACTTTCTGGGCCATTAGGTATGGACAATATTATACTAGCCCTGACACAGGGTTTTTTCAATTCAAATTCTTCCCTCTCCAGGGATAGGAGCTCCTTCATTGCGTGTTTTATAAACACAATATCTTTAGTTGTTATTGAATCAGTTACAGTATAAAGCTCAGGCCTTCCCAACCTCAGAAAAGTTTCCTTAACATAAGTCAACCACCTAATATTTTTAGCTTTGTCCAATGACAAGCAGTCTCTCAAAATAATATGATTTAGGGGAATGTCTTTATTACGCCACAACCTCAGCCAAGCAACTAGAGGTGCTATTTTAATCAGATCTGTGAGGTAGCTTACCCCCAATTCCAAATGGACTGTGTAAGACGGGGTTGACTGTGGGACGCCGAGAACAGATCTAAAAAATTTGTTTTCTATTATCTGTAAAGGTTCCACACCCCTATGTCCCCATAGTGAGCCACCATATGATGCCACTGAGATACATTTGGCCTTATAGATTTTAATAACAGCTGCAGTTGGCCTACCCCCAAGTTTTTTAGAGAACCCTAAAAGGGCTGCAGATGTCCTAGCCAACATGGTTGCTCTATTGTTAACGTGGGGGCCCCAGTTACCCTTCTCATCAAAGGTGATTCCTAGGTAGGGAAAGGATGTTACGCGAACAAGCTTTTCTTGTCCGCAAAGAAAGATTTTGTGAAAAGGTCTCCTAGCAGCCTTGCCCATAAGCATAACCTGAGATTTTTTAGCATTTATTTTCAGGTCAAGTGAACCCATAAAAGAATTAAAAGCATCCAGGAGTTGTTGAAGCCCCACCCCGGTGCGTGCCAGAAGAACCGCGTCATCCGCGTAAAGGAGAACAGGAACCCCCTGTTCCCCCGCACGTGGAATGTCGCGGGTCACGCCCCTAAGAGCAGGCTCCAGTGCGTTCACATATAACGTGAACAACAGAGGTGCTAATATGCACCCCTGTCTGACTCCTTTTTCAGAGGCAAAAACATCGGTACACCGTCCACTCGAAGAAACTCTAATTTTTGCAGTAAGGCCAGAATGAAGGTCAGCCAATAAATTAACAATAGTCCTGTCCAGGCCCATTTCGAGTAATTTTGACCATAACTTTGATCTGTTAACCAAATCAAAGGCAGAGGAGAGGTCCATGAAACCAAGGTACATGGACCCCTCCTTAGCCCTGGTATATTTTTCGATCAGCAAGTGGAGATTAAGGCATTGATCCAGGGTGCTTCTTTTAGGTCTAAAACCATATTGCACATTAGTCAAAATGCTATTCTCTGTGACCCACTCATTCAGCTTAACTAGTAAGACTCTCCCTAATATCTTGACTGAAGAATCAATCAATGAAATTGATCTGTAACATGCAGGATCCTGCCTATTCCCCTTTTTAAAAACGGGGATGATTATAGATGTTTTCCATGTTTCAGGGATGTTATCATGGTTTAAGGCGTTAAAGACCCTGCAAAGTAATTTTGACCAAAAATTAGGGAAGCATTTAAAGGCGTCTGCAGGAACACCGTCAGGTCCTAGCGCCTTTTTCTTCAGGGTACAGTCTATGGCATGTAATACTTCCTTTACTTCTTTGTGCAGTTGGTTCCTTTTGGTGTTAACATCAGTCTCCTGCACCCAGGATTTTTCATTGGTATGGCCTGAATAAATGTCACTAAAATGTTTAATCCAACCTTCATCCGAGATGTTAGTTTCAAGGGGGGAATTTTCCTCCCCTGTGAACAGAGGTTGATTGACGATCTTCCAAAATTCTCCACTGTTTTTTAGTATTGCTGGATCTAAAAGTTGCATCCAGGCTTCATCTTTAATCTGTTTTTTCCTGTCTGCAATGGCCTTTTTATACAGAGCTCTACTAATTGCGATAAGTTCACGATTCTTCGGAACAATTTTTAAAGCATTGAGCAATGCAGAATGGGTTTTTGAACAATTACGATCAAACCATCTTTTAATAGGCATCAACTTTGGTTTGGATGGCACAGAAAGCCTACAGTTTATCTTACTGCATATGCTACCAAATGCTAATATCACCTCCCTATCGTTGGACCCACTGGACAGACACACACCGACCTCGTCCTCAGCCTCAGAAAGTACCTCTTGTACGAAGGGTTCCGGAATTATGCTCTCCCATTTCAGTCTGCGTCCCTGGTCCTTAACTTTAAGCGTTAATTTATTGTTATTGTTACAAGGTCCACAAATACGCCCTATAAGATTAGAAGTTACTAGGTCCAGGGAGACAGGATTATGGTCACTGAAAGCAGATACCACAGTTTTATACGTTAAAACCTTAACTAAAAAACATACTGAGATAAAAATGTAATCAATGATAGAGCCATTGTCTGATCCCTTAAAAGTAGAAGCCCTTTCCCCCCCCTCCCCACAACTAGATTCATATAGGTTCCATCTTGCTAGGAAGTTCTCTAAACAACCCCCCTGTTTGTTATGTTCAAGATGGACAGGTGCACAATTAGGAGGGGATTCTGAGTCATCGCAAACACACATTAGTGAACAAGGGTGTATATTGAAATCACCCAAAAATATAATCTCAAAAGAGTTAACATCTTCACTATAGACTGACAGAAAGTGATCCAATTTATCTAGGCTATGTGATGTACAGTCTGATGCATTGGAATTGTAAAAATTTATGAATAAAATGTTAGGAGATTCTGCTGAAGAAAGTTCAACAATTAAACATTGCTCTAGACCGGAGTCACATTTCTTGAGGCTACCTTTAATGTCTAATTTAAAGAGGCTTAACAATCCTCCCTTATCTCTTCCCGCTGCGCTAGACACTGCGGGAATACAGAAGTAACTATAGCCATCTAAAGAAAAACTATTATTTGTGTCCCAGGCTTCCTGCAGTGCAATAATGTCGAACTTAGTCATAAAATCTGTCCATGCCACATTGCCTACTTTAGATCTAATACCCGCAATATTCCACGTGAGCATACTAAGGACTGACCCATTGTTCTCTACTCGACTTATATGTTCAGACGAGATATGTTCAGGGAGAAGTCAGTCGTTTTGATCCAAGGAGGTTAGGGGGGCATATCGGTTGGACAACATAAGAGGTTGCACAAAAGGATTCTGATGAACTGAATGAGCTGGATGGTTAACAATGTTTTGATGTTGATCAGAGCCCCATCTTTTATTTAGTTCCCAATTATTATCCCATCCAAAGGCTGGAGTCTTAGGGTAGGTGACATTCTGCTGCTCTCCATAAAAGAATTTTAAAGTTAAAGGGACAACAGAACCCTGCCTGCGTTGGGGTGGGAGTAAATTAGTGAGGATGTTTGGCAAAACACCAGTGTGTGAAAAACTTACTGCCACACAATCCCCTTTAAATTTTTTGGGGCGATTTCCTAACCAGGAAACCCTTTTAACTGTCTTGATTTCTTGGGCCAACTGTTGGCCCCCCCCTGGGGCTAACCTCATGTTATTAGTAAGCCATTGTAACGCCTTATTAGACAAAGAGGAAGAAGATTCTACTGTGCCAACTTCTAGGGGTGGTACGTTAGCTAATACTAGGACCACCGGTGAGGCTTCAACTATAAATTGTAGAGGGTCAATAAGCTGAACTTGTGCAGGGGGAATCTCAACTGTTAGAGGACTATCCCCTCTACCTTTTGTTTCATTGGCTGTCAAGGCCGGTATCTGGATTGGGGGATTGTTAGGCAATAAATCGTCTGAGTCCTCGCCCTCCAAATCATCGTGCTCTCCAATGTTATTATCCAAGTTAGCTACCAACGTTGTAACATTATCAACACCCTCCATTATTTTGTTCAGCTGGCCACCTAACTTTTTAACCTCAGATTGTAATTTGTCTATTTTAGTAATTAAAGGCTTAACAAGGACTTTCATTTTACTTTCAATTAGCTCAGCAATTCTGAAAAACAACTCATCATCAATTGTTACATTAGACTTAGCTCTTCCCTCTCCGTTTTCCTTCGGATTAGCCTTTGGGGTATTTACCCTCTTCCTTCTTAAACCTGACCTTAGACCTCCCCGTTTTGGCTGATTTTTAGCCTTAGAAGGATCTGACCGAGAAGCTTGATCTAAAATAGATTGATCATCCTCTGAGGGATCAACATGTATGTCCTGGTCCAAATCACTAGGTATATTATTCACAGAATCCATGATAAGTATCTCTGGTCCAGACAGAATATTTTCATTCAGAGAACCAATGTCTTGGTTAATAGAGCAGTTAGAACAGGCTTCAGAAATAGTCTGTATGGATACAGCATCATCAGGTGGGCGATGTAAAGTAGGAGTCAAACAACATAGATCAGGTGATTGGCTCAGCCCCAAAGATTCTCTCCTCTGTGAGTTAATTTTTTTAACAGTTTGAACCATATAATTTTCCATCGTGTTTACTACAGGAACAGTGCCTTTTTTTGGCATCCTGTCAGTACAATCAAGGTACTAAATCCTCAGACTCACTATTAGGTATGATTTATATGTGACAGTGTCTTACTTGAATAGTTGGAGGTATCTCGAGCTTCAAGCAGGGTTTCTGGCCCTGCCCCTGTCGCCGAGGGCTGTAGAGGGCCCGCCCTTTGCCCGGGCTTAGCCCCGGGCGTCCCGCTCGCGTCCCGCGACGCGGGGGATCGCCCTGCTTTATGGCGCCCTTCGGCGCTGTGTGCGCTGTCTGCGCGCGTCACCCAACGCGCCGCCGCGAGGCCTGCCGGGTGATGTGGTTCCCGGAGCGGCGGCGCGGTTCTCTATGGCGTGGTGACTCTCGGCGGTGGCGGCGTCTGCTGGTGCAAAGCTGGTGCAAGGCGGCGTGGCAAAGTAGGTCTCCTGTGGTCTCCCTCGCTCTGCCGGGGATCGCCCTGCTTTATGGCGCCCTTCGGCGCTGTGTGCGCTGTCTGCGCGCGTCACCCAACGCGCCGCCACGAGGCCTGCCGGGTGATGTGGTTCCCGGAGCGGCGGCGCAGTTCTCTATGGCGTGGTGACTCTCGGCGGTGGCGGCGTCTGCTGGTGCAAAGCTGGTGCAAGGCGGCGTGGCAAAGTAGGTCTCCTGTGGTCTCCCCCGCTCTGCCGGTGATCGCCCTGCTTTATGGCGCCCTTCGGCGCTGTGTGCGCTGTCTGCGCGCGTCACCCAATGCGCCGCCGCGAGGCCTGCCGGGTGATGTGGTTCCCGGAGCGGCGGCACGGTTCTCTATGGCGTGGTGACTCTCGGCGGTGGCGGCGTCTGCTGGTGCAAAGCTGGTGCAAGGCGGCGTGGCAAAGTAGGTCTCCTGTGGTCTCCTTTTTCATTTCATTTCATTTCAGTACTTTTAACAATGGGTAAACAAGCAGAATAATAACCAGCCTTCCAGGTAACTATCAATTCCTTATAGTGCCAACCCACTAATGTGACATTCTGTTGTTCGATGTAAAAATTATCGCAATATGTGTTGTTATCACACCGTGGATAACCCATTACCATGGCTTTCTATATTATAGACAAGGACCAGGATAGCCAAAACCCAAAACTCCTTTCACTTCAGTAAATTGCTCTGGACAAGTGTAGGTACAGACAGAGCAGCCCCAGGGACCAAATGTCGAGAAACAGAACTCCTTGTTGCACCCGTATCCACCAAACATTCCTTAGTCGAGCCTTGCAAATCCGCAGTGACATAAGGACCATGCTGATCTACTCTTCCTGAGTAGCTGTGAGCTTTACAAATACCCCTTAACATAACATAATATCTACAGGTATTGGAACTAGTCCCTCACTCTGTCCCTGGCTGTCAGACATCCCTGTCACCTCATCCGTATCGTAATCATCATGACAATACTGTCCATCGTGAGGGTCATCAAAATAATTGGTATCAGAACAACCCTGTGAGACCGCCGCACTCTGTGCTCTATCAGTCCCACAATCTTGTCCACGAGGACCCCGCCCTCTAGGGACTGCCACCTTTTGCAAAAGTACAGGACACCCTCTACACCAATGGCCCTCCTCCTTGCAATATGCACACTGATGCAACCCCAAAGGTGCACTGTCGCTGCCTACTCATGCATGGAATCAGTCTTGCAGGACTCTACCATTCCCCCTAAACGCTTGCTGTAACAGCACCTTCGTCTTCAACTCCTCATGTGTTATCTCTGTTTTCTCCTTCTCCTCTTGGTCATTGTGTTCATAATATAGAGCTATATTCAGAATAACAGAGGGTGAAGAAGTGGACCTTGTACTCTCAGACACCTGCAAATGAGTCACAATTTCGGGAAGCAGACTAGAAACAAATCTGTCAACGAACAACTGGACTCCTCCCTCAACAGACATATCCTGCCCACTATAGTCCAGGAATGTATCTTCAAAGCGACTGAAGTAATCTGACACACTTTCATTCTTCTTCTGTCGACAAGCCGTCAGCATATCCCAACTCACTTTCTTTGGCGGAATAAGAGAATTCATATATGTAATAATACGATTGGGAAAAAGCAAGTATCTCAGCTCCAGGCTTATCACCAGGCTTCCATTCCCGATCCATACCTTAATATGGTCCCAAGTGCCACCCAACTCCGCAATATGATCCTGAGCATGAACCTGTCTCCAAATATCAACCCGGAACGAGTAGGCCAAAAAACATTTCAATATCAGCTAGGGTTATTACAGTAGAAGAGGCAGCTTCAGTCAACTCTTTGTAATAAGCAGTGGAATTTTTTCTTGGATCAGGCAAATGAGTCTTAAGGGATAAAACCTCACTTCTTTTCCACAGAGTATAAACCCATTGTTCCTGGAAATGGGCCACCACACCCGGTCTGGTAAGTGGTAACAGTACCGTGCTGATCTGTTAACTCTGGTATTTCTGGGTGATATATAGGGTGAACCTCTCGCATCGGAAACTGGCAGGACTCTTCTCATGAGACCTACCCCTATAAGCAATTAACCTTGAAACATTCCTGAAAACTTGGTCGGGCTCCAAACCGCTAGCATACACACAATCTCTAATATCATATAGAATTTGCGGCTCATCATTCCCAAAGTGTTGCTGCCAAAGACCAATCAACGTGGCAGACATATGCTTAAGAGCATGCTGCTGTACAAAAGGCTCAAAATCTTGCATAACTGCCCAAACATCCTCCACACTATAAATAAGATTACGACCCCACTGCCCAGCCTGACTGACTATTACTAGTTTTTCTTCATCCCCTACCCCGTACTGTGCTAATTGGCCCATTCGCTCCTTAAATTTTGCCCAATCTCTATCCTCAGATCCATGTGCTGGCGTCTCAGTACTCAAAGAAGTCTGAGGATGAAAAACCATAGTAGGAGAAGGAACAGAAGTGGCAGGTACAAAAATCACTGGTGCTTGTATCAGAGGAGAGAGAACAGAGGATACCGGAGTTGAGACAGTAAGTGTGCTAATAGTCATAGTTGCCATAGATGGCGAGGGCAAAGAAGGAGCAGAGGGTGCCATAGCCAAAGCCGTCGAAACAACAACTATAGATGCAGGAACAGTCAGAGCAGATACAACAGGCCGCTGCGACTGTAAAGTAACAGCAGGGTATATCCTCTGCGGAGCATATGGAGGCGGGGGTCGAGTGTCCAACAGCTCCGCCACCAAAGAATCTTCTCCTCTTGGGAAAATAAGATTTATCAATATACAACGGAAACCTGCTATCTTCACATTCAACTCCTGCCTCTTGCTTTTCTCTATCATATGCTACAGCTTTTTGAGTCAGTGTTTGCATCTTCCCCTTTCGTGCATCTTTTTCCATCTTCAGTTGTCTGTGCCTAGCTACTTTCTGCCATGTTCTGAGGGAATCAAACATAGACTGCCTACTTCATCTTTTAAATAACTGCTCCTGTAAGAACCGAATCATTTGCTCATCAAAAGTACCCATCAATTGACACTGTAACTCGATTGTCCTTCGAATATTTGTGCCATGATGCACTAAACATAAAAGGGCCAAGACCATGCTTCACATACATATCAAAATTAGAGGTGCGTTCTGGAGGCGCCAGCTGGGATTCTTCTAATCAAGAGTCTGCAGGACAACAACGACAACTCAGAGAGAAAAACTTACGGATTCTAGGAATTTTCAAAAGGGAACATATTTGTTAATTTTCCCTGGCAAACCAATTGCATGTGCTTTTATCAAAAACAGTCCTCAGACCGTACCAAACTCAAACCACAATGGTACGATATCAACAAAGAACCAAAACAAACTCACCTGATATGAGTAACACAAGGAAACCAATTCTCTAATGCCAAGTCTTCAGACCAAACGGTCAGATACAAGAGTTCCGCCTTTCAGGACTCCAGTCGGGATAACCACTGGGTGAGGCACTGTCAGGCAGGATGGAAGGGGCAGCTTCAAGCAATCGATACTCCTTGTGCAGGAATCCCTGAACCGTCAGTCCGAACCGGCGATGGCCTCAACCTCCCCTCCATCACGGAAGAGGGATGGGTCGCTCCCCTGAAGGAGTCCCTTTTTGGGCGCCAACTGAAGGAAGTGGACTGATTCGGGTCACTACCGACCACCTCTCAGCCTTCCATACCAAATGAAGAGTCGGTCAGAAAGTAGAGAATACAAACCAATAATTGTTTATTCAAAGTACACTCCAGACGGAACCCAGTCTGCCCAGTCGCTAGGAGTGCTGCAGAGGGACTGAAATCAACAAGCATAAAGATACATTGCGTTAATTTCCTAACTGGGCTAAAACACGCCCATAATGGAATTTTCCAGGCATATGCTGCAAGGCAAAGGAAAAGAGAGAAAAACAATTTCAGCACTCATATCTCATACAAAATAGCAAAATCCAAGGTTACTTCAGTCGGGGCCCATCACCAGACAAGTGGGAGAAGGCTTGATCTAGTGAGAAAGGTATACGCTAACAAGGACAGTCTACTCATTAGTGAAGCAAAACCCAACCTTGGAGAAATGAAACCTAGCAGAAACCTTTTCGCAGAAATCGGAAAGGATTTGTTTTGATCATTATTCAAAATGGCGCCTAAATAGAAAATGGTGCCACGAATGCTAACTTACATTGGAAAGTGCGTAGGCAGGAACATTTCTAGTCTAACAGTAATGCATGATGGGCCTTGAAGAGTGATTTAAATTCCATTCATTGAGCAATGGAAAACCAGTGGAGATCTCTTAGCCTTTGTTTGACTGACTGTGATCTAGGATTCCCACATTATCGAGAGGCGGTATGAGGAAGGAGCATAGATACACCACGGCTCCAGATCCTTCTACTCGGCCCTTTTCAAGGAGGCTCTCGTGCTTGGAACCGCCATACTACCCGTGATTGCTCCCACACTGCTTTACAGTCATCCTCTAACTGGAGACCTTGCCACTACGGAACCCACATGAACTCTCCAGCACCCACACACGCCCTGACAAAGTTCAATCCTGTTGAACGAAACGTGTTGGCTAAGGCTTTTTGCACATAGCTGTTGGATTATCTGAATAAAGAAAGTTTTTTCATAAAAGGCAAATGACAACTTGTTGTTACTGAAACAGATGACCGGGGCAGTGCACCACTCCACTTGTTCTCAATTTTTGTATATCTGCCTGGCAGTTTGCATCTCCCAATGTCAGGTACAGAAGCAGTCTGTGCCCACCAAATGTGACTACATTACTAAATTATTTACAAAGGGAACACAGCCAAGATGTGCGGCCATTGGAGTTAGCCGTTGATCCTTGCCCTCTATAGGAATTCCAAGCAATCTGCATTCAGAAGTATTTTGTACAATCTACAGTTTCTGCCAACTCCCTTAGGTCACCCTAGAAATAGAGTTGCAGTGGTTCACACAGGAGAGGACAAGGGCTTGAACCACCACTTGTCTCAAAGTCTAGGGCAGCAGAGGCAGAATCTTTTGTCATATTACAAAACAGCTGCCCGCATTTTTTTTTGGCCTGGGCTTCCATAGTCAGGGTATCTTCCAACCACATCCTCAAGATTTTTATGACAATCTTTGGAAATGGAGGCGGGCCACGGTCCGTTGGCCAGCTCAGGCCTTGTTGAGCAGAGATGTTGTTCCCAAGAATCATTCATTCTGTTTTTCCACCATTGAGCTTCGGGCATGACTTGTTCATCCAACTCACTACTTGCTCCAGGCAAGGCCAAAGATTAGATGATTGGTGGTCCATATCAGGGGCAAGGGACAACACCAACTGGGTGTCATCTGAATGACACCCAGTCACTAGGGGGACGGGTGGGTCAAACATCTAACGTAGTCTAAACAAACTTGCCAAGAAGTTCTCTAGGGGGTATCACCCCATCTGAGGTCCTTTTTGGGACAAGAATGCTGGTCGCGGACCTTGATTGCCAGACATCAGTGGTGGACCAAAAAGATTTTGATATCAAAGATCGTTTGGCTGTTTTGCAGAACTTAAAAGAAATAAGAAAAGTGATCCTGAAGCCAACCACCACTGGGGTAAAACCGACCATCCCAGCAAGAACTGTCTGGATCCCAAAGCTTGGTGGTCTAGTCAGAGAAAAGATCGCGGACAAGAAGAAATTTGGGCCTTCTTCCAGTCAACAAGTACCTGTCCTAGCAATCTACGGATCAAGAACAGTATTACTGCCGCCCCTTGCTGGTAAAAAGGAGAACAGGTTTGTGTCTATCGACCTGATTAAACCACACAATATGGCTGATAATAAGCAGTAGGCCCAGTGGACTCCGCCAATGTAGCAGACACACTTCTCTAGCTACAATCCAAGAGGTTCAAACTGAGATACTCATCACCTTTGAGCAATCTGCAGTGCGAAAAGAAGGACTACGCAACACAGCTATGGAACTTGTACCTCTTGAGACCCAAATAACAGTTTGTCAAGAAACACCTGTCTACAATGAAGTAGCATCTGTCTACACAAACGCAACAAGTGATCCTGTGGTTCCAGCGATTTCAACAAACCCTGATGCAATCCCTAGAATTGACAGAACTGCCTCTGGCTATTTCATTAACTTTGATACATTTTCTGAGGATCCCAGCAAACCTGTTACGACGCCAGCGAATAGAACTTTGAAAGAACAAGCAACAGACCTTTTTAATCACCTGGAAAAGACTATCTGGTTTCACCATGGATTGAATTTTGGATTGTGTTGGGTGTATTTTTTCTTCTACTTTGGTTGACTCTGGTAATAACTCTGGGAATGCTGATAAATGGAAGATATGTCAAAATGGACACAACAAGTAAGAACAACAACTTATTCCTCAAGCCACACAAATCATCCCATCGTGAACAAAGAGACTTGTCATCAGTGAACATCACAGCCGTTCCTATACCTGCTGGTATAGCTTGGGACAAAACAGAATATTACATTTTTGGTATACACCCGTTACAACGGATCTTTTACTCCGCACTACCATTACAACGCGACTTTGACTCCGCATACCATTACAACGCATTGCGCTGGGGGGCGCTCTAGGATAGGGAATAAGTATAATTTACTATCCAACACCTTCCCTAGGGTCCACGGGGACTGGAGTTAGAATAGTAAATTATACTTACCACTATCCAGCGCCCCAAGGCGCTATGCGTTGTAACGGTATGCGGAGTAAAAATCGCGTTGTAATGGTCTGCGGAGTAATAGTATGCGTTATACCGTCATACATCCGACATTTTTGGCCTGTTGAAGATTCCACACGTAATCAAGATTTCATTAAGTGACTTTGTTTCATCTAGTACCTTTTCTGATGATTGGGACTTCAAGACTGTTAATAATATGTCAGACCTAGAAATGTCTGCAGTATTTACAAATCATGAATATTTAGAAGGTTCATCAGACTATGAACAAATGTATTGTTATAATCATTATGGTCATCATTTCTTGCACAAATCTGCAAATTCTAGAAATGTATTAACCTATAACCAATGGGAACATTGTCCTATGCCACCAAAGGGTAGCTCAAAAACATTTGCAATGAAATTTCCGAACTTTTCAGGGTTCAATGTATCCAATCCAAAATCGTTTTACTTTAAAAATGTAAACAAAACAGGCATGAAAAGTATGTTGACAAATACCAAAATAGATTTATTCTGCAGCCTTTTATGCCCAACTGTCTAAACTAGGTTTCGACTTTTGGAAAGACAACATTGAGACGAAAACTGTCTGGGGTACAAAAGATTGGCAGGTGCAGGGGATAGAAGCTATATTTAGAGCCTGTATCATCCCTGAGCAAATAATGTTTTTGAATGACACTGTCCAACAGACGTCTTGCATTGGGTTAGCCAAGATCAAAGACATGAACAACCCGTTAATACCTACACCTACACCTGAGAGTAATAACACTTCAGAGGGGGAGGTCAACGTACATACTATTTTGCTTCACAACAGAAGAGATCTAGATTGGAAAGAATGGTTGATCTGGCCCACAGACACAAACAACTGCCACAATAGATTCCTGAACAAAACACAGGGTTTCACATTCAATAGGCCAGACCCAAGATATTTTTAATACAGCATCCTGGAATAGTAACAACATACAGTGTACGGAAGCTCTGCCTTGATTGACTACAAAGATCAACACTTAAGGATGGAAAGCAACACTTATCTTTACTTAAAGATGGCGATGATCTTCTTGCTAGGACCAAGAACACAGCGTCATTAACGTTTTATATATGCCGGTATCTAGGCTGCTTATAATGAAGCATAGATGATTACGCAAGCAGAGACTGCAGAAAGAATAATAGAAATTGATCGTATTAATATAGAGAAAACTCTCTCTGTGTTCATATATACAAGGACGGTGCACCAAAAAAGGAGTGCTCGAAAGCTCCAATTCTTGTTTCCAAGTTCTTTTATTAAATTCCAGTTAAAACAAATTCCTCAGCCAACGCATTTCGTTCACATTGAACTTCGTCAGGGCTATCAAAAAGAGGGGAATTTCATACGCCTAAACCCATCATTGGTATGTGGTGAGGGTTCAACACATCGTAATTCCACAGTGGGCCAAAGAAAGAGTGTCGGCCACTGAGTAGGAAGAATGGTAATCGTCCGTTCTAAAATAAATACCCAAATCGGTTCCCACGGTATAATAGCGTTGGGAGAGTCCGACCCAAATCTTGGCCGCCCGTATCAGATCGCTTAGAGTGAAGCAGATAAATAGGTCGCAAACTCTCTCTGTGGTTGACAATGGGTTAACAACTTTGTCGTCCAGGATATATTCATTAGACAGCATAGTGTCTTCTGCCATAGACATCATGGAACAGGACTTGGTCATGCTGCAACATGTCCACCGTAGGAATTACACACACGACCATAGCGTCGATTCCTCTCTAACTTGGGCCATCCACGACCCTCGATACTAACGCTTTCCGCCCGACACGACGATGTTTGGCAAACCTAATGGATCCCAGTCCCTTGTGTCTTCATTCTAGACACAGAACGTCCCCGAGGGTTGGAATGCTCAACATCCGACACCAGACGCCTTGGACTCAGTACAATCGTACAATTGTCCAGGCTTTTAATTCAGACAAAACATTGTCAGTCCTGATGATGATCCTTCATTCTTAATGGGATCGAAACGCCGTCAACAGTTGATGTAGTTATGCACTAGTTCTCCATCGTGTGACCCAATTGTGCTATACTGCATGAGTACAGCTAGATTGACTCTGTTAGTTCATTAGCGTCTCACTAGTTTTCTACCTTTGCCTGAGATACAATTTATTCTTGTAAATACTGTTTGTCATGTTTTATTGTTTTGTGTACTGGATGCAGGATTGCGTCCCACTGTTAACCTATGTGCTCTGAAATCCTCTTTCTATATGTGTATTAATAAATAGGGTCCGGCTGGATACCTTATCATTATAGCGCAGATTCTGGCCTATAAACATTTCAAGTCCCTACTCAAAACTGTCAAGGACCCGTCTCGCTTTATAAACTAATACCCCTGGTTCTTGGTTACTCAGTGGGTTCCCTTGTTTGCTTAAAGCAACATGGTCAGTCACAACTACGTTCTATCATGCTATTAGGCTGGACGTTGCAAAACCTTTGTTCAGGCTATGTGCCTTGGCGTTTAATCAATACCACGTCACTGAATTCAATCTCGCTGATAAACAGATCAAATTGGCACAAAGGGGAGCTGACTATACGGTGCTGAGCATTGAAAAACTGGAAAGATTGCCATTTACGGTAGCAGAGAAACCAGCTACTGAATGGATAATACATGGAACACTCACACTGCCTGTTACAAATTTCCATTTTCAGTATTGCCTAAAACACATACCAGCAAGCACATATGAAAGGTTGGGTAAAGAATACATCAATACATCCTGGGAATTGCCTTACACACATAGGTGTTGGAGTGGCGGAAGTGAAGTGTTTACTAGCGGGAAAAACTGTGAAAACGCACTAAGCGGTTCTCTCCTTTGTCAGGGTATAAACTTACACCGGGCTGGTGATGGTTCCTCTACCGAGATACATGCCCTCTTAACTACAAACTGCCCTATACATTTCTCAGAAATGTTAAGTCGTATCTTAAACATGTCTGATACGAGCGGTATTGTACATGTATTTAAGACCGTTATTATGGACTGTTAGCACCTTTTGAAGCAGTCCTAGGAATATTTCCAAACTTCGTGCACTCTGTGTTTGGCGGACTGCCCCTCCTTTTGGGACTTGTTGCAGGGATACTATTTTTGATCCTACTGCTGCGATATGGCAAGCCAATTCACCAGCGACACCCAGTTCTCCATGGAGACAACTCTACTGGCAATGAAGTGCCATGAGCGCATCGTCCAAATTTTGGGACTCCTCCACCACCGCTAGTAGAGTGGTCTCTGTACTGTGCTTAGGCCAAAAGCCAGTTTGTGTATACTGCAGGATTGAATTGGCTTCTAGGAAATCTAACAAGCATCTGTTCATGTGTTTTTCTGACATGGTTGGGCTAACTTACTGCTATCTCGATACCGTCTTATCTCCTGCTTGTTAGAGCGTCAAGATGTCTCTTCAGGGACGAGTCATGGGCTACCGCTATACTAAAACCAAATTAACATAACATAACTTTGCTTAAGCAATAAAACTTGGTGAAAGCTAGCCCAACAGAGGAGATCAAGGTTGTTTTTTCTTTTTTTAGACTAGCCCTCATCATCGCATGCTTCCATGGAAGAGGCATTGTGCCCGTTTCCAGGGAAATATTGACCATTCCTGGCAAAATCTGAAAAATAGTAGCTGGTTTACGAGCAAGAATTCTCAGAGGTGCTGGGGCAAGAGGGGATCCAGACTTGTTTTTCCTGAATAAAGCAGTGAACTCATCTATGGAAAGGAGGGGGAATTTGGAAAGAGTGGGCATACCTCCATTCTCATTAGTCTTCGATGGAATAAAGATGGAATAAATAAAATAAAATAAATAAATAAATAAATAAAGGTGTCACTATTTTTATCACTGGCCTGTTGGAGTGATTGATAGATATTCAGAATGTTGGTATTAAAACGGTTGGCCAATGCGTTTGCCCTATAAATGGAATGCTCAGTTACAGAGGCCCCAACAAAGACCTTGTGAGTTTGAACATCTCTCTAGGAGAATATACAGCATTGTTCATTTTTGTTTAAAAAAAGGTGGCTGGGCTTGCCGAATTTCAGTATTATGATATCCCTACTTTCTCTCGATAAACTTTTTTGTTTTACCACAGTCCTTTCTCCATGCCTTTTCAGCAGTTTTATAGTTTTATTTTTATTTTAAAGTGAGGATACTACAACGGGGCTGATTTGGTTTTAGGTTTTTGGATCATGTCCTTTTTAGTAATAATTTGCTCTAACGAATATATACATCAGTCATTACAAAACCATGGTGTTGGCAGTTTCAGGGGCTCGATCTATGTAAGGTGTGCTACGACTCAGGGTATGTCGCCAACTCTCATGATTTCGTTTAGACCAAGGCCGATTTTTGATTGCCTCAAATTTCTGAATTGGTGTGGAACCCAATGCCTTGAGTATCATGGGAATTAGAGTGTGATCGTTCCAGTAAAGTGGCACAGGTTCCAAGATCTGTAACAGGGGACTAATAATGAATATAGGCTCCAACAAGTGGCCTACTACATGGGTGGGACCCTGTACAATTTGCTCCAATTGCATAACGGCTTAGTCAAGTGGAAAAACTGTAGCTCCGGTTACACTAACTTAATCTAAGTGCAAGTTTAAATTCCCCAATATTATAAAATGGTTTTGCTTAGTGACCAGATCCGCTACAACTTCCGGAAAGGCTTGATTAAATTGACTTGAGGGTCTGGGGGTGATAGACTAAGAATCCTGCAAATGTAGTTGTATGAGAAACTGAAATGGCAAACTGCAAACTTTCAGAATCCAGGATTGCAGGGGAGTCAATTTGGCATGTAAGACTGGAATTCAAAATGATAGCTATGCCTCTGCCCTTTTTATTTCCTCTATCCTTGCCTAATATATATTCGTCTGGGGGAAGAGCCTGAAGAATGTCAGGACCAGATTCCCCATGGGGGAAAGTCTCTTTAAGGAGGAGAGCATCAGTTTGTAGATCTTCCAAAAAAGAGAAGATGTTAAGTTTATGACATGGAAGGGACCTGCAATTTTTAGAAAACATGTTCCCTTCCAGTTTGGGCACAGGTGTCCTGGTTGAAACTGCAGAGGACTTATTGTAGCCACAACACTTACACATTTGATCCCTTGATCCAATAATAGCCACTAGAGGGTTGACCTGAGTTGGCAACTCTATGGCTGTGTGAGGACTAAAGTGTGGTGTGCGGACCACTTTCAAAAAGTGGATAAACTTTGCAACAGACTGCCTATAATCAAACCTCCAAACAGGTAAACACAATTTCTTTAAAATGTTCTAAAACTTTTTTAATAAGAAAGCTTTGCCGCACAATAAAATTATTTCATTAAAATGACACCTGCGGTCAGGGGATGGAGAGTGTTCAAGCCTGCCGTTGACTGTTAAATAGTTTGTCTCTTTGAATGTTCTATTTCTTCGTGTTTCTTCTCGTCATTAGATATATTCATTTTATTTTACCTCACCTAGGGCAGTGGTTCCCAAACTTTTGACTCCTGAGGACCCCCATTGACTCACCACTGGAAGCCGGGGACCCCCAGCAATTTATATGATTTAAATTTCAAACAATAAAAGAGTAATTAAAAAAAAAATAAACACACATGTGCACACAAAACAAACACTTGAATTACTAAGAATTTTAGTATTTTATATTGAAAGAGTTTGCAAAAATCTGAAAAAATAATTGGGAAGGTTGGTACTGCATCTCCGTGATTAACTTTTAAATGGTTAGTTTTATTTTGCAGTTAAAGGCTCCTGCTCCTGCCAAGGCCAGAATGGAAACCCAAAGCAGCCCTGGCAAATTTTTTCAGACCAGTCCCCATACAGTGCACACCAGGTGCAGTCAGTGAGCCTGACCACTACATCGGGGGCTTTGGGAGGCTCTCCCCTCAAGACAATTTAGGCTACAATGGTGCATTCTACAACATATTTATCATTATATATTGAATTTTATTAGCTTTTAAAGAATAGTAAATGATGACCTTACTATGCACCAGGATACAACAATCTTTGTTTGGGCTCTTTAATGATTCCCTTACTATCACCCTTCAACAGTGCCCCTCATTTCTCCATAGAACCTGTCACATGTATTTCATTTGTTTTATAGCATCTCTCATACAATTGTAGGAAGTCAGAGCACTTTACATCACACACATATAGAGACAATGAATCATACGTGTAAATCAGTGTAGAGAAAATGTTACATAAGGCAAAGGGGACTGCAAGGTGTAGGATTCACATGTTATTCATACTGGTAGGCATTTTTAAAGAGTGCTTGGTCTGGAAAAGCACAAACTCAGGATTCCGAACATAACACAGTGGTTAGCATTGACTTTAACAATAAAAATCTGTTTCCACCCAAATATACCCCTTTAGCAGCATCAGGATAATGAAAGACTTGGAAAAAACATAAGTTGCTAACTTGTACCATGCAGTGTGTAAGCAGCTCTTTGATGACAGTTTATAGGTCACTATGCTAGATTATGAGTGTCTCTTATGAGCTGCAGAGTAACACAGGAATGTCTGTGACAAAAGCAGTAACCCATCGACCTATGCACATAAAATACTGTTTTTTTAAAATGCATGGTACACGTTCTTTGCAGCAGGCATATTAACCCTCTGTGCTACATTAGATAAGTCAAACCTGCCACTGGACAAAATGCTCATCTCTCTCCAGCAGGTACATTAATCACTGGTGTTATCTTGACACTTTTATTGTTGCTGGAAAACTGCTCATTCTACAAAGAACTTTGCAGTGCTTTTAAAACTGCTGCCTGAGGACCTCCTGGGAATGTGTCACAGACCCCTGGACATTGCTTTGTTTGAGATGCAGACCTTGCTTGCTTATTTCATATAGATTCTGTCCCACTTTTCATAGGTACAAGATAACCTAAAAGCAGACCTTGCTGTGCTGTGGTGCCTCTAGGTTGTTTGAGCCTGCTATCTTCGGATTGAGATATTGTATTTTTTCTTTACATTCTACCACTGTATGTTTTTTATTTTAGATCGTACAATTTTCACTTTATTTTTGGGCTCAAGATCTTCCATTCTAATTATTTTAAGACATGTGATTGAGATAAGAAATAAGTACATTTAATCGAAACATATCAATAGTTTTATGCTCTCTCTGTTTGATCCAGGGTGCTTTCGTTCTTAACATGACTTCTCAGTCGAGATTGGGTTTTCTTGTCTGCACACTATTTTTTTAAAACTTCCAATAGACGAATCAGGAATCAATATGACAGGTGGAGCTTATCTTGAGGGGTTACTGACTTTGGGCCTCATTTATGAAAAGTGACGCATCGCTGCATGAAAACAGCGATGCGTCACTTTTCATTGCGCCCTCCTTGCGAGACCAATGATGCATCATATTTACAGTATGACGCATAATGTCGCAAGGAGTTAAAGATACGTCAGTATTTCTCACTGTTGGTACAAAAATGTTGCATTGCTGGAGTGTGTCACAAAAGTGACGCAACTTCATCAGTGTGTCAGTACACATGGGCAAGTCCCATGTTAAATGTGCCTGCGTCAGTCTTACGCCTGCCATGAGGCAGGAGTAAGATATTGACACATTTGAGTCCTAGAAGTGGTGCAGTGAAATCTCATGGATTTCACTGTGTCACTTCTACGACCCTTTCTTGAGTCGGAACGCCCCCTGCATAAATTATACATGGGGCAGGTAGAATGTGGCACAGGAGTTTACAAAGTGATGCATCTCGCTAGATGCGTCACTTTGTAAATATGACACAACATGGCGCATTTTTTACACAGCTGGTCACAAAAAGTAATGCACCGTTGGCGTAAAAGTGTCGCAAGGCCTCATAAATAAGGCCCTTTGTATTTAAGTATGCCAGTAGTTCACTTTGATTTATGAGTTACAATGTGATGATCCTCGTGGGAACCCACCGTGTTGAGGGCCATATGTAGGTAGCCCAATTGCGATCGCAAATGCAGAAATTAGCAGAATTTCTGCATTTGTGATCACAATTTGGGCAGTGTGCTATGTAGCACACAAACACCCACACGCAAAATAAGGATTTGCGAGATTTGCGATTCCTTATTTTGCTTATGCATTTAAGGAATCCCAAATTGTGATTCCTTAAATGCAATATAGGTAGCTCCCAAGCTGTGCAAATTTATGATTAAGGAATCGCAAATTACCACTAACTTCAGGTTGGTGGTAATTTGCGAAGTCTGTGAAAAATTCACTTTTTTGCATTTTTCAAAGTGCCATGTGGCACACATACATGTCCTCAGAGCATGTATGTGCGCCACATGTGCACACATGTTAATTTCAGGGGTGCAAAAGGGTGACCTATTGACACCCTTGCAACCTTGAAATTGCATTCTCAATTTGCGATTCTCTAATTGAGAATCGCAAATTGAGAATGTCTTCTCATTCATTCCTATAGGCCTTCTAGCCCATAGGAATTAATGGGAAGGTATTCCTTATTTGTGAATCTCAATTTGCGATTCGCAAATAAGGAATAGGTGGGATTCGCAAAATATTTTGCTAATCCTACCTACATTGCGTTTTGCGATTCTCTAATTGCGATTCCCTAAAAATGTGAGAATCGCAAAACATGTATTACCTACATATGGCCCTGAGTGTTTTACTGTAAGTACGAATGTGGGGGCTTTATGGTGCTTTACCGATCATTACTTGGAATGCTTAATAGTGGCTGTGGAGCATTTTTCTCATAGCTTTCCCTATTTAATGCCTATCATTATGTAGCATATTGAGGAGGACGTATTATGCTTCTGGACATTTTGTAAGCCATAATCTGAATAGCACTTTTCCAGGGTGTCTATACCTACGGTTCATTTCCGACTTACGATGGTTCTTTTATGCCTTTTCACTGGGTGCCACACGGCACTGTGCTTTCCTACCAATACAGGCTCTTCCATATTTCACCTTTTATTTGCAAGCCTGTTGGGAATATAAAAAAACGTTTGTTTCAGCCTGTTTCTAGTAGGCTTCCTCCCCTACAGAGGTGGGCTTTCTCATGCCTCATTGCCTTATTTCTTCGGGTGCCTTCTTTAGCTTACCTGTGCTTTCCTACCTGTAAGGGTGTGTCTATGCTTGGCTGTCATCTTGTATTGAGTGCCTCCTTCAGTGCACCATTTTCTGATGTTTTCAGCATCTTGCTAGTTGGGCTATGTTCTATTGCCACTCAGAGGCCTTGTTAATGTCTCACATGGCTTTCGTTTGGTTGCTGGAAACTTGATGGATATGTTTTCTTTAGCAGATTGCAACTCATCAATTTTTCACTGTTTGTATTTTCATGTTCTCTAGTTCTAGGGAGTCACATTCTAATCACAAGAATTTTGGAATGCTTGGATGCGCGAACAAGAGATCGCACATTTACACATATGCACATTAACTATGGATGTATCCTACTTACTAAGCCCCTCAACTCACTCTGCTATTGGTGCTAACCTTGCTTTTGCTTTGAGGTTTGATATGATGCTATGCTTATTCAATGAGTAGGTTTGGTAACAAATTCCCAATGTTTAAACTATTATGGTGCATGACCCTTACTTTTGAAGACATGAAATGTTTGGTCTTTAATCTTTTTGTTTCTTATATATATTTTTCTAACTCACATATGGTTCTGTATGTTTTTTCGTGATATCTACATAGTCTCCTGGCAAATTTATGACAGTTAGATATATGCGTTCCGCTTCCTGGAAAGGTTTTCGTTTATTCTTCCTTTTTTCTTCTCTGCTTTTCCTAATACTCTTTTTACCTTTTCATGGTCAAGTTTGCCTATGCTTCTCATGCTGTTCAACATGTCCTCTTGCTCTCTATTATTCAATTTCTTTGTATTCTCTGAATTGGTTAAAGAGCTGTGTTGTCTTCGCCTAAGCCTTCTACTTTTACAAATCTCACTGTGATTATTTTAATATATCATAACAATATTTTTTTGTTACTTTTTTTATTCTCTTGTAGCCCTGAAGAAGCGGATATTCTGCGAAACACATGTTGGCTACTTCAATGTCATGGCTACTCTAGATTTTGTATTTAACAAATGCTATGTTGATTCTCAGAAAATGATTTATGTTTTATTGTCTCAAAGGCCAGTTCTCAGTTTATCCATTCCCTCATTTTGAATATGTAAATAATTAACTGGCAGCCTTCTTGGAGGCCCACAAGATCTTGTACCCCTCACATCGTATCGTATCGTATCGTATCGTATCGTAAGGGATGCTTATAAAGCGCACTGACACCATGGGTTTCCTGGCGCTGGTTGGAAGTAGAGGGGGCAGAGAAATTAACCAGATTGGGGAAAAAGCCAAGTTTTTAAAGATTTACGAAAAAGTGTCAGAGAGTTAGAAATTTTAAGGGAGAGGGGGAAAGAGTTCCAAAGCTTGGGGGCCAGGTATGCAAATCTCCGGCCCCCGGATCTGCAGAGCTTATAAGAGGGAACAGTCAGGAAGTGAAGATGGGAAGATCTCAAATTGCGGGACGGGCAATAGGGTCGGATGAGAGATTTTACAAAGGTGGGACAGAGACCAGCCAAAGATTTGAAAGTGAGGCAGCCGATCTTGAAGGCTGCCCTAGAAGCAACAGGGAGCCAGTGGAGTTTGACGAGAAGGGGCTTGGCAGATTGCCACTTGGGGATCCCTAAGGCCAGTCTCGCCGCCTGATTTTGGACCACCTGTAGTCTGCCCACCGATGTTTTAGGCAGACCATGGTAGATCGAGTTGGAAAAATCCAGGCGGGAGAGGACGAGGGCCATGATGACCTGCAGGAGGGCATCGGGTGTCAAAAGATATGCCACTTTCCTGATCCTGCGCATTTGGTAGATGCAGGACGAGACCACGATCGCCACCTGCGGCCCTAGGGATAGGGCGGAGTCAATAGTGACCCCCAAGCTCTTCACCGAAGCCACAGGGGTGGGAGAAGGGCCCAATTCCACCGGCCAGAATTGGGGCCCCCAGAAAGTGGAGCTCCTACCAGGAAGGAGGAGCTCCGTCTTACCGGGGTTCAACTTTAGCTGGTTATGGCCCATCCACTGGAGAATATGGGACATAGCTGACTGAAAGTTGGGAATAGCAGAGGGGGAATTAAGAGGGAAGATAAGCTGCAGGTCGTCCGCGTAATTAAACACGGTGACGTCCCACAGCCTTAGAGAGAGAAGAAGGGGGCGAAGATAAAGATTGAAAAGAAGAGGAGACAGAGAAGAACCCTGGGGGACCCCACAGAGCAAATGCTCTCTAGGAGCCCTGAAAGCACCCAGGCTTAGGGTCTGAGACCTGCCCGTCAGGAAGGATCTGACCCAGGCCAGAGCCAGGCCCTGGATGCCAGCCTGCTCGACACGGCGGAGAAGGATGTTGTGATCCACCGTGTCGAAAGCGGCTGACAGATCTAACAATACCAGGGCCTGGGGGGTGCCCCTGTCAACACCGTCCCTCAGGGCATCCAGCACGGCCAAGATCACTGTCTCCGTAGAGTGGCCGGGTCTGAAGCCAGCTTGGTTGACCTCGAGGAAGTTGGAGCTCTCGATAAACTGTGAGAGACAGGTGGTGACGTGGGCTTCCAGGATTTTTGAAAAGAAAGGTAGAAGGGAGATGGGGCGGTAGTTTGCCGGAGCGGCGGGGTCAGCCCCCGGCTTCTTCAAAAGAGGCACCAACACGGCCTCCTTGAAGGAGCCCGGCACCGTCCCGGAAGAAAGGGAAGAATTTAGCAGGGGGAGGATACAGTCAGGTAGAGTATGACAGATGTCCCTCAGAATAGAGGGAGGGCAGCAGTCATCCGGGGATCCCGACTTGACGCGGGTGGCGAGAGTGGCCAAAGAGGTGGGGTCTAGGAGAGGGAATTGTGTAAAAGAAGAAGTGTTGTGGGGAGGGGGAACAGATCCAGCACCAGGAGCCATAACAGGGATGGTGTCCTTAATCAGTGCGATTTTTTCCACGAAAAAAGTGCTGAGGGCATTACATGCTTCCTGTGTAGGGGCCTGAGTGGGAAGCGTCCTGGGGTCGGAGGTGAATTCATTAAGGATTTTAAAGATTTCCTTAGACTGGCCAGGAGCAGATGAAATTTTACCAGAGGCATAGGTTTTTTTGGCAGCCAGAATAGCAAGTTTATACCCATTGCGGGCAGCCACGTAGGCGTCTCTGCTCACAGGGCTGTAGTCTCTCCTCCACTTGCGCTCAAGCTGGCGAAGTTCCAGATGGAGGGCTTTTAGGTGGGGGTAAACCATTTGTGGGAGTTACTGTGCCGGGATTGGGGGAACTCAGTGAGGGGAGCAAAGATGTCGCTGGCTGTAGTAAGCCAGTCTGCCACGAGGCCGTGGAGCTCGTCGATACCAGTGTCATTAGGTGGCAGAGGATAGGTTTGGGACAAGTGAACCAGTAGTTTGGAGGGATCGACAGCCTTCCACTTGCGGGCCCTGCCATTCTCCCGTGGGGGGACCTTAATCTGGCCGACCGCTGAAAAGGTGGTATCGATCAGGCAATGGTCCGACCACACACAAGGTGTTATTAGTGGGCAAGAGGACGTGACTCCGTGGGTCCAAACATGGTCGAGGATGTGGCCACCCTTGTGGGTGGCAGACCTGACTAGTTGGTTGAAATTCAGGTTTGAGAGACCCTCGAACAGTTCGGAAGCATGTGGGCCGGCGTCCACGTGTTGAAACCAGTAATTAAAGTCCCCAATGATGATGATACGGGACGAGCAGGTAGCAATACTGGTTAGCTGATCGATGAAGGATGAGGGAAAGGACGGCATGGAATGGGGAGGACGGTATAGTAGCACGACAGTAACTGCGCCTACCTCGGTCCCCAGGCTAAGAACCAGGGTGTCTACATCCGGTAGAGTCATGGCCGCAGAGGCAATAATCTTAAGATCCTTGCGTATTACCGCTGCCACCCCTCCCCCGGTGCGGCCCCCTGATCGGGTTTCGGGTTTCAAAGCATTGCATAGTACAGAGACCACACTAGAAGCAGGCACTCCTGTTATGTTGGCATGAATAGATCTATCTGAGGCTTTTGATATGGTCTCCTATTTAATCTTAACCCGCAGACTGTATGGCCCAGGGATGTAAGGCAGTGTGCTATATTGGCTCAGGGATTCCTTAACAACCAAAGGCAAGCCATATTTATAGAATACTTTAAATCTCACATTCTGCCCATCAATAAAGGAGTTCACAGGGTTCCTCCCTGAGTCCAACATCGTTCAATATCTATATCCTCCCCTGACACGTCATAAGATCATGCAGCTTCGAGACCGTATCATATGCAGATGATACCCAACTTCTCATCTTCTCTGTGGACTGGACCTGGAACTAGTTTAGTCTTAGTTTGCTAGCTGTATGAGAGAAATTTCTGATTGCATTACCCAAAACTGCTTCCAAATAAACAGCAAGAAAAAGGGAGATTGCACTATTTGACATTGCTCGGGAGCTCAAGTCTGTGGACTGCTGAACAAGGGAATTTGGCTCTGCCCCAATTCCAAAACAGGTTGTAAAAAACCTGGACATTAAGTATGATGACAACCTTTCTATGAAAGATCAGGTTAGCACTGCCTGTAGCATCTGCTGCATTGTTATGCGTCTTCTAAAAAAAAGTCTTCCCTAGGCTTACTTTGACTTCTAGAAAGACACTAGTCAAGGCACTAATCATGAGACGCCTTGATAATGGCAACAATTTACTCATGGCAGCTAATGGCACCCTGTTGTCCAAATTGCAGGTGGTGCAGAGTACCGCCACACGTCTGATCTGCACGCTTCTCTATCGGTCTTCCTCTGCACCTGACTTAAAAGTTCTGCATTGGCTGTCCATCAGAAAAGCTTTTTGTCTGACCCATACAGTTCTTGGGCATGCACTGCCTACCTAGCTGCTTTCCAGACTCTTTCCTTACCAACTCTCTGGCCAAAATTGGGATTGATATTTTTCTTACTTCTGTCCAGTTCACTGGAAAATGCGTCTCCTCAATAGCCACACCTGTCTTGACTTCTTCACATTTAAAAACCTCTTAAACACGGTTGTTTCCATTTTTTTTCTGTATCATTGCCCTATAGCAAGTGCCATAGATACTACTTTGGGAGTGAGTTGTTGTGCTATATAAGAACCTTTATTATAACATTGAAGAGTCACTTATTTGTTTATTGTCTTCTAATAAGTGTGATTTGCTTTTATTGTTCATCCTTGTGACTGGTTCCTGAATAATGTTTTCTGGATATTTTCTCACTTTGAATTTTCTACACATTTCGCTTTGCCCTTGATTGTATTTGTCTGTGTCTTAAAAACCCACTTTATGTGGAGTAATTGTGAATATTGTAAGTGGTTTTCTTAGGGCATGCTGGTGAAAGTTGTTGAAGTGTTATAAAGTATTATGATCAGTAGATTTTACATAGATGTTTGTACCTATTCTTTTCTCATTTAAGATAATTTCTACATCCACAAATGTTATTCCACTTTCACTGATTTCTTGTGTGTATCCTATCCAGTTGGTCACAGAATTCATGATGGCAATTGCTTCTACCAACTCTTTACCAGTTCCATTGCATAAAAGGAATTGGTCATCTATATTCCTCCAATAAGCTATCAAGCTTTTTTTTGCCAACTGTCTCGGGACAGGATGTGATCTTGTTCAGAATTCTTCATGAACAGATTAGCGTAGTACAGAGTTGTGAAATTTCCCATGGAAGTCCTTTTGAGCTGGAGGTAGTATTTATTTACCCACTGAAAATAGCTATAGCTATGGTATAATATGAAATGCATGAGTTCAAATAGAAACACTTTAAAGTCTTCTTCCATATTGGTCGTCAATAATGTTTACTCAATGGTATTGATTCTTAAGTGATGGGGAATGGATGTCATTTCATTTCATGAAGCTTTATTCGGTTCAAATAGATGACCATAAAAGCACATACAACAACATGATAAAAATAAAATAATAAATACAATTAATACATAATTCATAATCTTCACATCGCATAAGGTGTAATTATTTATGTTAAAAAAGGCATATCTAATCGATTAACCAAAGAAACAATTATATTTCTAAAAAATCATGCTTTTCCTAGCATTGATGCACCGATTTAAAAACGTTGCAGTATAAAAACAGATGTCAGCTGATCCCAAATTAAAAATTAAATTCATAGCATGTGCAACTGTTCGTACTTAATAAACAATGGTTTCAAGAAAGCAATACAAAAGTAAGTATACAGTTTACAGAACAACAGGAAATGTATAGTGCTTTGAGTGAATACATTATCGCACATACAAGGCCCAGTCGGATGATTCTTGATGTTAGGATGGGCCACCAAACAGTGAGCCATTCCAAATCGGAGCCTGGTTAATACAAATTTATGGGAATTCCTAGTCACCATGGTTAAATACAAAGGATAACCCATAACAGTGGTATATTTGTTATAGAAAATGACAGTTGACAAAGAACCGGCTGCGATTGCCCGCTTTCTCCCCATACATGTCAGGAAGATATTTTTCATTTCAGATTTAGAGATCATAGAAGCGGCACCGGGATCATCTAAAAGATTAAGGTTAATAATGGCCGAAAAACAGCCAACGACATATTTTAGCCAGGGAATGTTTTGATAATTATCCAGGCGTAAGCAATCTTCAACAATAGATCTATTAAATTGCTTGTCATCCTCTAGCCAAAAGGACCGCCAAGTCATCAAAGGCCTAAGGCCTAATAGATCCGTTAAGTGATTGACTGCAAGCTCTCGATGGATTAACTCAGTCGAGGCTGACTTGGGCAGACAGAGAAGCCTTTTTAAAAATACATTTTCCTCCAGTTGTAAATCAGAGGCACTACTGTGACCCCAAACTCCTGCCCCATACAGAGCTATTGTAGCACATCTGGCCTGGTAGATTGTTAACATATCCCTTGAACAACGATCCCCTATCTTAGCAGCAAATCTGTAAATACTGTGGGCATTTTTTGCCATTTTGTTTCGAATATTAGTAAATTCATTTTTCCATTTCCTGTCGTTAGAAAAAGTAATACCTAGGTAAAATAAATTTCAACCTGTTGCACCTTCTCTCTATCTATGAAAAATGTCTTTAAAACTCTAGCTTTTCTCCACAGGTCATTGTGTACGTCTTCCCTTTGTTGATTACCAGCTTTCTATCTTTAATGAAGATAGAAAAACAATCCATTAATCGCTGTAATCCTGCCGGGGTTCTTGATAATAAAACAGCATCATCAGCGTATAAAAGCACCGGCACAGGTACATCATTGATCTGAGGGGCATCAGGGTTGACTTTTTTTAAAATGACATCAATTTCATTAATAATAAATAAAATAAATAAAAGGGGAGCCAGAACACAGCCCTGTCTAATTCCTCTTCTGACACTAAATTTTTGGGTGCATTCTCCTTTAGTACCAAAGCACACACTGGTTTTCAGCTTCTCGTATAACCTGGCCAGAAAATAGATTATACCTTCAGGTGCGCCTAGTTTCAACAGCGCAGGCCACAATAGTGCATGGTCCACCATATCGAAAGCACTACTCAGGTCTGAAAAGCAGAGATACATTGAGCCTGGTTTGGCTTCGGTATACTTCCCGATCAGTAGGTCAAGATTGACACACTGATCGAGCGTACCGCGACCCTTTCTGAATCCAAACTGGCTATCAGCTAGTATTCCATTCTGCTCCACCCAATCCTCCAATCTAACGAGCATGACTCTACTCATCACCTTGACAGAAGAGTCAAGGAGAGAGATTGGGCGATAATTCTTTGCGTCAGACCTCGTACCCTTTTTATAAATTGGTACTATAATTGATTCACCCCAGGTTGCAGGCGGCTCAGTACACACAGCTGCATTAAAAACAGTAGTGAGAAGGGGTCCCCATACTTCAGGTGCTGCCTTATAAACATCTATAGGTACACCATCAGGGCCCTGGGCCTTCCCTCCTTTACTGTTACGTATTCCGCATTCAAACTCCTGGACTGAAATATCAAGCTGCAAGACTGCCCACTTATTCTGATCGTTCACTAAAGGTCTATTGGTATCAAAAATATAAGAGAAATGGGCACTTCACCCCTCACTCGATACATTAGATGTTAACTCTGGAGTTTTGTCTTCTTTTAGGAAGGGGGAGTTAACAGTGGCCCAAAATAGGGTACAGTTTGAAAGTTCTGCCGCTTGGTTCAAAGATTCCCAAGCCAATTGCTGTAATTCACGTTTCCTCAATTTGCGCTCACGCTTATACTCCATTCTCAAATTAATAATTAAATTTTTGTCCCTAGGCTTGTCTCCTAATGCCTGCTTGAGTTTAGTTAATGCGGCAGTACGTTGATGGTTGAATCATCCCGGTCCACTCCTACATCGTCTGTTATTACGTCCAGTAAATTTGGCATCAATCGCTTTGTTGATTACATTAAAAAATTGTAGTACTCTTTCAAGGTCAAATCTATTTTCTAAAATAAAAATAATACTCGACAGGCTCTCCTTAATTATAGAACTAGATAGTTCATCGGCCTTTCCCCCTACCCATCTTAGCCTCACCCCATTGTTCCTATGAGGTTCTACATCAGTAATTGTATTACCTACAGCAACCAAACTACCTACCCAGAAACTGGTATTCATGATGATTCGATTATGATCACTTAGTGTAGTAACTTCTATATGTGGGGGGGCACAATAAGGGATTATATTTGATGACACAATCACGTGGTCAATGACAGAAGTGGCATGCCAGTTTTTGAAAGTAGGAATTGCCAGTCCGTTGTCGTCTTTACAGCACTCCATTATTTCCAGATCATGGTAGCCCATAAACTTATGAAGTACTTCGCCATAACCACTGTGTCCAAAATGCAGAATATCAAACCCCGCATTATTGGTAACCCCACATACCTTCTGTGCTGACATTTCGCACAGTCCAATATTAAAATCCCCCACCCAGATAAAATCAAATACAACATTGGCTTCCTGGCACAGATTATCAATAGTTGTGGCCAGATCTATCACTAATTTAGTCCTAGTGCCATCAAAAACATTGTTGTAATAATTGATCAACAAAATATTACGCTCTTTACCCTCTGTTAGCCATAGAATCTGTACAAGATTATTTACAGATATATACTTTTTAACCAGGATAGGGCGTGAAATAGTTACAAGTGTAAGGAGACCCCCTTTGGGTCTACCTGGTCCCCCTCCCATTGCTAGCAAGTTGTAGGAGACGAATCCATCATAATTAACTTCAATCGTACTCCACGTCTCCTGAAAGCATAGACTATCATGGGCATTGATGAAGTCTATCCAACCCAGGTCTTTCTCCTTAGACTTCAGCCCGCCACATTCCAAAAAATAATTTTTGTGACTTTTGTCCTAATACAATCAGAGTTATACCCCAGGCTAGCATTTCTTACCCCACAATCTGATCGAATCACTTTATTTAAGTCCCCACGTACGGTTACAACACTGTCATCCGACTCCAGATCGATATCTGGACTAGTTATAGGCTCTAGCACCGTACAGACTAAAGATTCCCGGACCACTCTATTGTCCTCACAGACCACCATAGGAGAATTAATAGGCACCTGGAACCGAGATTTCCCTGTCTGCTCGGGTCAATCGTTGGCATCCATACAGTTTAGAACCTGAAATCGATTTTGCATCACAAGATCAAAGTGTGGCCTTTGGACAGCCGACCAGGATTTACCTCTTCTGCCATCGTGGGGGGGGATGCCTAGTGGACTATGGAAAAACCCAAGTGAGCGAGCACACACATTGCCATCAGTTATAGGTAGAGATGCCGCCTTCAGAAGTACGGTGGCTGCGTGTTGAGGATGCTTAAAATTGATTATAACACAGTCATCCCTAATACTTTTCCTGGAGCTCCCAATCCAGTGCACCCTTCTGGTCGTCAGGACTTGGTCAGCAAAAGCATTTGGGAAGCCACAGTATCTGTGCAGCCAAGAAACTGTTTTGTTTTTAAGAGTTTCATGTGTTTCTTGGTATTTGCCCTGCTCAACTGGTGGCACATTAGTTAAAACTACCACGTATGGGGCACATTCAGGGGGAAGATTAGTAGTGCGCCTATGTCTTACCTCAGTCCAGTGTTCGTTACCGTCGGCTTTAGTTACAGCCTGACTATTATTACTGGCTAGAGGCGCAAGAGTTGGAGGATTGCCACTGCCGTTATCACTGGGGCCTACATCTCTCTGAAGGACAACATTTTCACTACTGCTTGGTGGCAGTGTCGTTTGGCTACCCACTGATTCTACCAAGTTCTTAAGTAATCCCCCTAGTCTATTGACTTCAGCAGTAAACTGCTTGATTTTAATCATAAGGGGTTTAACAATGCCCTTGATCTTAGAGTCAATAGTATTCACTAGACTATTAATTAGTTCAGCATTCAGACTAACAGCATCGCCGTTAGCCGTGATGCTATCATCTTTATTCATACTATTAGGAGGGGTTACAGCTCTTTTCCTGGTTGTCCGTGGCACTCCCCATTTAATCTGAGTTTTTCTGCATGCCCTCACCACTCTAGGGACTGGGGTAGGTGGGTGCTGAGGTGCAGTATTAATAGAATCGCCCAGGTCAACCAGATTAGGAATGTCCTGCTCAGATGTATCAACAGCAGAGAGCTCGAGATCGTTGGTACAATTGGTACAATTACTTTCACCCAGTACAGGGAAACCGGCCCTGTTTCCAAGTTAGTTTGTATGGGAGGGCTAACTATGCCCAAGGACTGCCGCCTCTCATTATTAATTTGACTGACAACCTTCACCAGATAGTTGTCTATGGTGTGCGGCGCCTGGGTAACTTTTACTTTAGACATCACACGCTATTAAAAAGAACCAATTTAGAGCTTCTTAGATTTCACACAAAAATGAAAAGACAAATGTTCCACACCACCAATTGGTATAGTCTTAGTTTAAAATAAAATAATCAATTCACACAGCTTACGGGAATCAGGGTCACTGGCCCAGCCCAGTCTCCTTCTGTCTCTGACTGTCGCAGACTGTCCCGCCCTTGTCCCGGGCTTCTCCCGCGCGCGACTCGCGCTGCGAGAGTCGCTCCGTTCACTTATGCGCCTACGGGCGTGCTGGTGGCATGACGCGGTTGCAGCGCGACTCCCTCGTGCTGCTGGGTCTGGTAGTCCGGAAGCCGTTTCCCTCACGGTGTGACCGGCAACAGGCAACAGCGATGTCAGAGCCGTTCCCCTCACGGCATGTCCGCTGCGTTGTGCTGCCCCCAGGAGCTCCGGGTGCTCTGTTCACTTGTGCGCCTCCGGGCGTGCTGGTGGCGTGACGCGGTTGCAGCGCGACTCCCTCATGCTGCTGGGACTGGTAGTCTGGAAGCCGTTTCCCTCACGGCGTGACCGGCAACAGGCAACAGCGATGTCAGAGCCGTTCCCCTCACGGCGTGTCCGCTGCGTTGTGCTGCCCCCAGGAGCTCCGGGCGCTCCGTTCACTTATGCGCCTCCGGGCACGCTGGTGGCGTGACGCGGTTGCAGCGCGACTCCCTCGTGCTGCTGGGTCTGGTAGTCCGGAAGCCACTTCCCTCACGGCGTGACCGGCAACAGGCAACAGCGATGTCAGAGCCGTTCCCCTCACGGCGTGTCCGCTGCGTTGTGCTGCCCCCAGGAGCTCCGGGCGCTCCGTTCACTTATGCGCCTCCGGGCGCGCTGGTGGCGTGACGCGGTTGCAGCGCGACTCCCTCGTGCTGCTGGGTCTGGTAGTCCGGAAGCCGTTTCCCTCACGGCGTGACCGGCAACAGGCAACAGCGATGTCAGAGCCGTTCCCCTGACGGCGTGTCCGCTGCATTGTGCTGCCCCCAGGAGCTCCGGGTGCTCCGTTCACTTATGCGCCTCCGGGCGGGCTGGTGGCGTGACGCGGTTGCAGCGCGACTCCCTCGTGCTGCTGGGTCTGGTAGTCCGAAAGCAGTTTCCCTCACGGCGTGACCGGCAACAGGCAACAGCAATGTCAGAGCCGTTCCCCTCACGGCGTGTCCGCTGCGTTGTGCTGGAATGGATGTATACAAATACATTTTATCTATAGTACAGAGAGTTATCTTTTCATCTATATTTATCTTGACTTTAGACAGTTTGTTCAAGAAATCAGTTGTGTCCTTGATGTAGAAACCCATAAATTGAACACTAGATTGAAGATGTTTATCCAAGTATTTTCCTACTGGTTCATGGATGTGATTTGAAGGGGACACTGTAGGTCTAAATGGTGATGGTTCAGGACTTTCTGAATTTTCAGTAACATATATTGTGGGTGTTTTAGGATATTGTTGCACTAGATACCTTATACCTGTTTCTGTTATGGTTCCCCTGTCCAAATCATTTATCAATTAGATCCTCAGAATGTTGGAAAATCCCTTGGTGGTGGTTTCTTTGAGCATTAGGTATGTAGAATTATTAGACATGTGGGTTGACATTTCATAAGTAGTAATCTTTAGCAAGAACTAATAAAGCACATCCTTTATTCGCCATACAAAAAGTGATGTTAGAATCCTTTGTACTTTGTTTAATAATATCCATTTAGTTTTTGGATAGATCAAAAGGTGATACTCCACTAGCACACTAATAACTATGGATAAAAGGATAACTAGTTGTATACATGGAGTGCATTGATTCTCATAAAATATTTGTCTGATTTGCAGCATACCAGATGGACTTAGCTCTTTTCTCGTTTTGCTTATAACATCCAGTATCAATATTGCAAGAGACATGGGAAAGGATACATACTTGCCCATCAAAAAGACCCTCAATTCAAGACTAAAGAAAAGTCCCTGTATGTTACAGCTCTTTTTGCCTCACCTACAGCAGACTTTCAGGATTTCTTCAGATAGCTCCAAAAGGACATTCTTGTATCTCAATGGACTGAAAAAGAAACCCTATAAAGATCCTATCTCAAGGGTTTTTTGTACTGATATGAGCACCATACCTTCCCAGTAACTGATACAGTCTGAACATCTTGAATGGCATTATAACTCTCCTATGCCTGGGACCCACTCTAAGTTAACCCTGCGATCTGTAAGACATTTTCCTATCAGAAGAAAGATTGGAAATGAAGCATTATAGCTAACACTTCTCTCTCACTGACACATTCACTCTTGGTTTCACATCTTCCATGTTAAACCTGTGGTCACAGATGTTTCTGGAAATTCTCCTCCAGTCGTGATAGATGGGTGACCCAAGTACAAGGTAGAGGATATTATGGATTCTTGGGTGTTTCAAGGGCAGTTATAATACCTGTGACCTGAAAAGGTGTATAATATTTCAGAAAAACCATGAGAACCTGCAGATGTCATCCATGCCTCGTTGGGAAAGAAATTCTATACATAGCACCCATTGAAAGCAGTACCCCACAATGTTTTTGCATGGAGGGAGCATTTTCCAGGCGAGAGGCCCTGCCTGGAATCAGGTTAGGCAACAGGTATGCAGGGGATGCAGGAGAACGTTTGCTGTGAAAGCTTAGATGCATGGGAGCACTAGACTGCTAACTCACGGTAAAAGTATGCCGACTCACTTCCTGGGTTAAGGTCACTTCCAAGTCGGGAGGGATACAGCCCTATTTAGACTCCGTGAGACCATAGCTCAGTGCCTGGCAACAAGTTGAGTAGAAGCATTGTCTTTTCCGTTGCCTGCTATATTTTGCACCCATTTATCCTCCCTAAATATTTGTTGTATTTTCCCTTTTGATTTTCTCGATTTCTTCGTTAGTGCCTACCTTTGTTTTTTGTCTTCTTTGTTGTTTGTCTGTTAAACCTGCTCCTTGTAGAGTCTTACCTGCATGTGGCCAGCAGCATCCTAGGACCTTCACTGGGTTCTTTATCAGTTATGGGGTTCATCAAAGAATTACCCTCTGCTGGAGCTGGTAAGCCATGTTTCAGTTGTTACATGTGTTTTACTTCCAACTGTATCTATATTGGCCTTCTGCCCTGTGCCATGCAATTGATTAGATCTACCCCGAGATTCATACCATCAGGGTAGAGTTGTGCTGTCCCTTAAAACAGACAAATTCTCTGAGAGCGAGCTCCAGTCCTGGATTTCTCCCCCAGTTGCTGTGTCTGTTTGATACTAATCATTTTATTCACCATTACAACAGCTACAGGAACTTTATGTGGTCCTTGACTACAATTGCTGACAATACATTGGAATGTCTGAATTACTATTCTAACTTCAGTCTAATGAACATTGGGGAAAGTGCATACATTGGGGAAGTGGTTTCGGATATACTAACTCCAGCCTTAATAATATTAGTAAAAGTGTATACATTGAGGGAGATCACAATTATTACTCTAACTCCAGTCTGACAAATACTGTGAAAAGTGCATACATTATGCGGTGTGTGGGGGGGGGGCAGAATTGCAATTCTAACTCCAATCGGAACAAATTGGAGAAAGTGGATACATGCAGGGGGTCATATTTACTACACTAACTGCTTTCCAACAAACAATGGTGAAAGTGCATATACTAGGGGGGTCTGATTTACTATGCTATCTCCAGCATACGAAAAAATCGGGAAAGTGCTTATATTGGTGGATTTGTTTAGTATTCTAACTCCAGTATACCATAAATTCGGCATGTGAATATATTGGGGAGTCATGTATACTTAAGCAACTGCTGTTTGAGTACTAGTTGGTAAATGGCATCAGAGCTGCTGTGATCAGATGTACTATCCTAACTGCAGTCTAATAAACATTGGAGAAACTGCAAATCTTGTAGGTGCTTGCATGGGGGAGAGAGAACAGGTTTAGTACTGTAACTTCAATCCAAAACCCACTGAGAAAAGTACATACATTGTGGGCTAACGGTGGGGTACAATTTGCAATTCTAACTCCAATGTAAGAAAAAACTTTGGGCAAAGTGTTTATTTGCGGATGGGAGCAAATTTACCTTTGTAACTCCAGTTGGACATTGTGGAAAATGCATACAATGGGTGAATCTTATTTACTATTCTAAAGCCCTCACTACAAGTGGAGTTAAATTCTGATCCCTTCACAAATAGTGGTTAGCAGAGGGATCGAAAATACAAACTGTGTGATATTTATCAAGCATACCTTGGAAGTTCCTCCCTGATAGACTCTGGGAGGTCAAATCTGCTGCGATTTAGCAGGGAGGAAAGGCCCCTAAAAATACACAACATGCTGAATTTGCTGCCTCACATACTGATTCTCAAAGTTATGCTTCATTTTGTAGCTGAAAATGTGGTACCTTGTAATGGAATTTACCATAAATGGTAAATGGTTGTATGTGATTCCATAGAAAAATTATTTCATGGAATACCATTACTGAGAAACCATTTCAGCTAAACTGTTTAATAGAAATTTGCTGGAAGAAAGACTTTAATTGGCTTATGCATGCTTATTTTTAAAGGTTTCAATATTGCATGTCTTACTTTCAGAAACATTTTTCTGAGAGATATTTATTTCAGTGCTTTACATCAGGGGACATTACTTTTATATATTTAGATTGTCAATTACTTTGGACACCTAATTCACTGAGCCCCACACCTCCATTAAACACCATCCATACCTGACTCTCTAACAACACCTACATATTCCATCTTTGCGCGTAAAAGCCCTTAATCATGTCTAAATTACACCCATCCCTGAATCTTAAATTCCCATCACAACCTAAATTATACCCATTCAGAAATCTGAAGCTCTTTCTCCCTTTAGACTCCACATATCCCTGACCCCAAAAACGTTCCTTCCACCATTAAACTCTGTCCATAACTGAACCCTAAAAAACCCTGCCTACTCCTAAACTCTATCCATCACAGAACCTTAACAACCCCTCAACAGCCCTAAACTCTGCCCATCCATGAACCCTAAAAACCCTTCAACAACTCTACACTCCACTCTTTCCTGAACTAGAAAAAACCCTCACCGGCCCTAATCTCCACTCATGCCTGAACCCTAAAAACCCTTCACCACTCCTAAACCCCACCCATTCCTGACTGCTCCTTCACAAGCTATTTAAATGCCGTGTTAGAAAATACACTGACTCCTACAGCCTTTCATTTCACATCAATTACCATGCAGTTCACTTTACAAAATCATCTAACTTTGCAGGCAGCGAAATAAAAGTAAACATAAACCTGCAGGATAAATTCAGCAGCAATTTTTATGAAGACATAAAATGACATCTGACCTCTGCCTTTGAACACACAGCAAATATGACAAGATAAAAACAAGAAATAAATGAATTTGTATTGCTCATTCACTTTCCAAATGAATAGATCATCTGTTCTTTGCCTGGTCAAGCACCAGAACATGTCAGTAGCCCTTAAAAATTGCTTGCCCTGATAAAATCTGACTTGCTATTGCGAGTGTGTGAGTAGCGTTTAGAGGCCTTATTAATCTAACTTCTGTCTGTGAAGAAATGGGTTGTATGATATGGCGAGGTTGTGCAACCTTACAGCATAATAAACTTACCAATCCCTTTAGGACCCTTAGGTTTCATTTGTCAAGCCTTCCGCTCAACCCTGAATAGCTGTGGCTAGGAGTAGCAAGGCTCACACAAAGGAATACGTGTAAAGCATTTAAACCGCACCACAAAAACTTAAGAAGAAATGTACCTGACACCGAAGAAAGTCAACACCAATTTATAAAACCTGACTGTATTTGAATGTATGTTTAGACACCACAACAAAAAAGATCCACCAGAGGGTTCTGCACCTATAGAATTTGCAAGATATAATAAATGAAAGCATTTCACTCAACCACAAACAAGTACTGGCAAATTAAGAAAATGTAACTCTTAGAAATGTTTACAATTAAAAGTTTGGTCTAGGTGCAATGTGGTCACTTGAAGACACTTTAGGCAATCAACTCCAGTGTGGAGCCAGTCAGGGGGACGAGCAAGGTCATCAGAAACAGCTACCTCAGCAGATGAAGCAGTCTTAAGTCAGGTCCAGGCACTTTTATCCTTTGCAGGCTTAGCTATGGAATTAGTCCTGATGCAAGGGATGAAAGATGCAATATGATCGACTGGGGTCTTGCTTAGACTACTCCTGGGTTCCTGCTTGGGGTGGAGTGGGTATGGTCACAGTGTCGATTTTCCTCAAAGTCATCTTGCTTCTAGCAAAAGTCTAGTTGCCACTGGACCACTGGTCATCTAGTATCGAGGTCACAGGCTAGTCATTCCTGGGGCTATAACTCATCTTCTGGAGGTCCTAGCTGCACTCCAATGACACTCTGGGTTCAGCAACCTCTGGTGCAACTTTGTGCTATGGGTTCTAGTCCAGAGTGCTGCCTAGTGGCGGGTTGTACAGTCCATGCTACCAACTTGCTCCAGCCGGCTTCTCAGCTGTTGTATTCTTTGAGCAGGAGGCCAGCTCCTTGAAGTCTGTTGGTTTTGGCTGTGCTCTGGAGACTATTTCTCCCCAAGCAGCAGCAGTCCCTCTAATTTGCTAGCCACACTCGTGCAGTCTCTCTTTGCCAGTTTCATGGGCTACAGGGCAGTCCTGCTTTAGTCCTACTACAAATCCAGTCAGGATCTGAGTTTGGGGTGCCAGGGGTGCCCTACTGATGCTCAGAAAATGCCTTTAGGGAAGGATGCGATTGCTAGCCAATAGGCTACAATGCTCCCTCCCACCTGATGAACACTTCCTGCAAAGTGTGGCATCTGGACATCCCAGGATGCGCCATCCAGCCAACTTCCAATATGGCAGGATGCCCTTATCGGTGTGTGGAGCTCACTAGTCCCCAACTCAGAAGTGTGGCTATCAAGGGGTTTGCACGCACCTAAAAAACAGGTTTGGCAAATGGCCTTTTCTTTTCCATAGTGCCAGACTGCCTGCCTGGACAATGGAGCGTCCCCTCTCCAAAGTGTTACCCATCTGCCCTTCAAAGGCGGCTTCCCCCTTTGGCCAACACCCATGGAGGGAGGTAACACTCCCTTCCAGATCAGGCCCCGATTTTTTCCTTTCCTGGGAGTCATAAGCATGTCTCAGGAGGGCAGGAAGCTGTCTCTGCGATAGAACTCTATGTAATAATTGTGGGCACAGGGGACTTAAGGCAACATACTGCAACTTGTTACATTAATTTCGACCCAGGAATCACACCAGGCATATTGTAGCAAGTTGTTTGATTCATTGGATGACCCACTTAAGTCGCACTGTTCCAGAGTAAGTACAGCTGAGGGTGTGGTGAGTACGACCACTTTTTGCACATAAAAGTGATAGTTTTGCATTTCTACGGATAGAATATGTAAAATAAAATGTTCTTCCCATGGGGTATGTCCCACCCTGCCATAGGACTTGTAGGCCTGCTATAGGGGTGACTTACACCTGTATTAGGGGAGCAGTCTGTCTTTGCCATTTCTTTGAATGGCAAAGTCGGGCTAGCAGTTTAAATTGATCTCAAAGCTGCAAATGATGGGCAGGGAGTCTCGTTTCACTTGCGGCCTACCCAGGTAGGCCGAACCAGAATCCCTGGAGGGGCCCGCTAACTTGCATGCTATGATTACTCTGGGTACCATTTACTAGGGATTTACAGGTAAGTTAGCTTAGCTAATTGGGTAAAAAACAATTTGATATACCAGTTTAAGGTTAAAGGCACATGCACTGAGGTCTTGTTGGCAGGCCTCAGTGCACTCGCGGAGCTGAAAAACCAGCAGCATCAGTCCAAAAGCTTAGCGACCATACAAAAAGAGGCATTTCCTTACACTGCACAAAAATATTGGGTTGAGTGTATATCTGAGGAGGAAAATTGACAAGTCTAACTCCAGTGAAATACATATTGAAGAAAGTTTACACATTGGGGGAGGAGGGTCAGATTTACTATTTTGACTACAGTCTGACAAACAATGATAAAGTGCATACATTGGTTCAGGGGCACATTTACTATTTTAACTCCAGTCCAACAAATATTGGGGAAAGTGCATACATTGGGGAGGGGTGGGGGTGTCAGATTTACTACACTCAAGTAATATAGGTATTCTTTAAAATGATTTCAGAAAAGTAAATAAAACCTTTAACAACCAATATGTCAATTAAATATGTTAAAATTGAAACATCATAAATAGAATTTTGAAAAATACAGACACCTCAGCCCTTTTTTTCCATTTAATAAATAGATCATTTTAAACAGCATCATCAAAACCCTACTTCATGCTACAAAGCCTAGAAAAAGAAATGGGGTTTGTTATAATAATGCGCACTTGTTTTAAGACCAAACAATTGTACATTTTTTAAATAGAACATATTTTACTTTTAAATAATTATAATATATTATAACTAAAAACGCAACCCTAGTACCCCAATATATAACACAAACCACAATAAAATGTAATAATGGCGTGGTTTGCCCTGACTTTTAGCCTTCTGACCTCTTGTTTTTGCTGACTTCGTTTTAGCTAGCCTTAGGAATCTGAGCGCAATGCCACTGCTAACCAGTGCTAAAGTGCATGTGCTCTTTACTTTAAACATGATAACATTAGTTTTATCCACAATTGGTTTATTTGATGTACTTGTACCTCCATAGTATAGTGCAGTACAAGTACCCAGGGCCTGTAAATCAAAAACTACTAGTGGGTTGACAGCATTGATTATGCCACCCACTTAAGTAGCCTTTTAAACATGTCTCAGCCCTGCCACTGCAGAGCCTGTGTGTGCAGTTTTAAACTGCCATTTGACCTGGCAAGTCAACCTACTTGCCAGGTCCAAACCTTCCTTTTTATTACATATAGGTCACTCCTAGGGTAAGCCCTAAACAATCCATGGACAGGGCGCGGTGTATTTAAAAAATAGGACAAGCACATTTATGTCTTACATGTCCAGGTAGTGAAAAATACTTCAATTCATGTTTCACTACTGCAAGGCCTGTCTCTCCTATAGGATAACATTTGGATTACCTATTATATTTTATAGGTGCAACTTCTTATTGGGAAGAGGTGGGAAGCCCACGTTTGGTGTCTGTAGACACACAATTTAAAAACACAACTGATGGTGAAGCTGGTTTTTAAATTGTAGTTCCGAAAATTAGGTTGGGCGTAAAATCCGTTCCGTTCGCGGAATTTATGGCTTTTTGGCAATTTCGCAGTCCGCAAATCCCGCGAATTTGCCCAAAAATCCGTAAATTTGCAAGCTTGCGGATTTTTTTGCTAGGTCGCGCTTGAAAATACAATATCGCGCGCGTGGCGTTGACTTACCGTGATTCTGAGTCCGCCGAGTTGTTTTTCTACCAGTTTGCATGTGCTGCGCCATTTTGGATCTTGCTGCGTGATCGCGCGAGAGTTTTTCGACTGCAATTACGTCATCGCGGTCCGCCATCTTGCACACCGAGAGTTTGACAACGCGAGTACGTCATAAGGGCCCGCGATCACGCATCGCGGGAGTAAACAATGCCGAACACGTAGATGCGGCGCGCAGCTGACTTCCGGCGGAAGTCAGCTGCGCGCCGGGCCAGGGCCTGGCCATGTGGCTGGGAGACAAGGGGCCATTTTGGTGTTGTTGGGGCCTGGCCATGTGGGTGGGGGCCATTTTGAGGCCTGGTCCAAGCAGGGCTTGGCCATGTGGCTGGGGGACAAGGGGCCATTTTGAATCCAGGCAGTGTGCTCTGAGCCATAGCCCTGCATCCAGCCTGCCCTGCTTTCACCCATTATGCCCAGGGGAAGTGAGTGGTGTATGGACCAAGGCTTTGTGTGGGGCCTCTTGAATTTAAACACCATTGAGGGCATGGATGGCATTGGATTTTGTTGATTTCTCTGTGTTCTTCGACTTTGTGGGGGGTTGTTGGGGCCTGGCCATGTGGGTGGGGGCCTCTTGAATTTAAACATCATTGAGGGCATGGATGGCATTGGATTGTGTTGATTTTTCTGTGTTTTTCGACTTTGTGGGGTGTTGTTGGGGCCTGGCCATGTGGTTGGGGGCCATTTTGAGGCCTGGTCCAGGCAGGGCCTGGCCATGTGGCTGTGGGACAAGGGGCCAATTTGGAGCCAGGCAGTGTGCTCTGAGCCATAGGCCTGCACCCAGCCTGCCCTGCTTTCACCCATTATGCCCAGGGGTAGTGAGTGGTGCATGGACCAAGGCTTTGTGTGGGGCCTCTTGAATTTAAACATCATTGAGGGCATGGATGGCATTCGATTGTGTTGATTTCTCTGTGTTTTTTGACTTTGTGGGGTGTTGTTGGGGCCTGGCCACGTGGGTGGGGGACAAGGGGCCATTTTGAAGCCAGGCTGTGTGCTCTGAGCCATAGGCCTGCACCCAGCCTGCCCTGCTTTCGCCCATTATGCCCAGGGGTAGTGAGTGGTGCATGGACAAAGGCTTTGTGTGGGGCCTCTTGAATTTAAACATCATCGAGGGCATGGATGGCATTGGATTGTGTTGATTTTTCTGTGTTTTTCGACTTTTTGGGGTGTTTAACTGATGTTCCTCTGGCTTCCTTTGCTTTTAGGTGCACAAGAGAGAACCAACAGTGCCAGGAAGAAGTCCTGCAGCGGTGTGTGCAGCACAACGTCACGTGACGTCACGTGTGACCACAGACAACTCTGCAACTCGTGCAACTGCGGCCTGTTGTTCTGACATCTGAAGAAGATGGGCCCAAAGAAAGGTGGCCGTAGCTCCTCTACAAAGAAAGTTGCCACTGCCAGTAAGAAGGAGCAGAAGAAGCAAGTGGTGCCACTTACCAAGGAGACTCTTGTGCCCACAGACACTTTTTTCGGGAAAAAAAAACACAACGCCTGCAGCAGCTGGGTCTGCCGGGGACCAAGCTGGGAGCAGCACCTCCGCTTCATTGGGCTCAGTGCCACCACACCAAGTTAGGTCCAAGTCCATGAGTGCTGTAGAGGCAGCCACTTAGGTTGTTCAATCACCATCGACCAGTGATGTTTGCTCATCGCAAGAAAGTAGCATACAATCAACGCAGCGCAGGGTGTAACTCAGCTGACGAGTGTTCAACAACCACAGCCGCAACGACAATCACAGGTGCAACTAGTACAAGCGCAAGTACATGGGCAAGGAGAGGCGCAAGTACATGCGCAAGGAGAAGCGCAAGTACATGCGCAAGGAGAGGTGCAAGGAGAGGCGCAAGGAGAGGCGCAAAAGGAGAGGCGCAAGGAGAGGCGCAAGGAGAGGCGCATGGAAAGGCGCATGGAGTGGCGCAACTAGAGGCGCATGGAGCGGCACAACTGCCCACAATGCTTGTTCCTCCAGAAGTAGGGGCACATCAGGAAATCGAGATTCAAGCGGAGGTATCATCCGAGGAAGCCACTCCTCCTGAGGATGATCCATTGTCTTCCAGATCCCCAGCAACAAAAAGGTTAAGGAGGGCTACTACAAGTTCTTCTTCAAGCACCCTTCCTTCTGATGATCATGATCTTGATTGGAGCCCACAAATGCAGTCTGAGGGGGAGGCACGCCATGAGCTGACAAAGGTAGCTAAGCCTAAAAGGAAGGTTCCCGCAAGGCTTCCACTTATGGGTGATGACGACGAACAAGAAGTGGTGACTTCTGCTGCTGATGAACAGTCTGACGACGACCCAGTCATCACAGTCGTCACTGCAGCCCCAGCGGGCATGCAGCAGACAGACATTTTAACCCATTCCCGAATGGCTGCTGAGCGGGATGTGGGCGGCGTGGCACTGGTACCACCACCAACTCAGTTAACTACAACACCAACACGACCTACAGCTTCCATATTTTTTAGTCAGAAGGGCCGGCAGGGACCTCCATCCAGCTCGACCTCCATTACCTCAAGTAGTGGTGCTGTAAGTGAACAACAGTCAAATTCAGCCACGCCCATCCTCCACTTCATCAGGCATTGAAACTGAAAGTAGCACCTCCACCACCAGCAGACATCTCCAGTCCCCAGTTTGGGACTTCTTTAGTGTTAGTAAAAAGGCGGAAAACATGGTCGTTTGTTTGATTTGTAAAATAGTAGTTAGTCGGGGTAAGCTTGGTACCACCTATGGTACCAGGGGCCAGAGAGGTCATCTCCAAAAACACCACACTATCCAGTGGGAGTCGCACCTAAGGAAGATCCGGGAAGCCAAAAGTAGAACTGATCCAAATGTATCCATTCACATTGCATCTGATGATGACGAGGGGCTGATCGTGCAGGGGGGAAGTCAAGAACCGACTGACATTTTTTCTGGTACACCCAGTACCCCTGGCAGCAGCACTGCAGTGGTAGAGGCAACACCCTCTACCCCTGCAACATGTATGAGGCTCACTGAGAGTCTGGGAGAGACACCAATGCGAAAAAGTACACCAAGGAGCCTACTGGTTTGAAGAAGTCTGCATCATCATCATCACGTAAAACGGTCCAGACCACCATTAGCAGAATGTTTTGGTCGGATGCGCCATTTGAACGCAACCACCCAATGGCACGTCTGTATAACGCAAAGCTGGCTAAAATGCTAGCGCTGGACCTTCTCCCTTTTTCTTTCGTGAAAGGGGTGGGTTTTCTAGAATTTGTGGCAACAGTCTGCCCTAAATGGAAGGTTCGTAGCCGGTCCTATTTTGCCAGGGCTGCTGTTCCAGCACTACATCAAGATGTGCTGGAGGTGATTGGCACAGCTATTCAGAAGAGCGCTGTTCACACTTTCCACCTGACAACAGACATGTGGACCAGTTGCCAAGCCCTTGATTACATGTGCATCACTGCACACTGGGTCTCTTTTGCAGGGGTTAAAGACAAGTTAAAAGCAGGTGTTGACACGGACACAGTTTTAACAGGCTACTCGGAAACATGCAACAGTAGCCATGTTTGCCATGGAGAAAACTCATACTGCACCTAACCTTTTGGAGGAGTTTGACAGGAAGGTCTATGAATGGCTGCATCCAAGAAATCGCATAGTTGGTTATGTTTCCACGGATAATGGCAGTAATATATTAAGGCCATGCATGATGGTAACTACTTCAGAGTGCCGTGTTTGGAGCACAGTATTAACATCGTGGTGCAAGATTTCTTGAAAAAAGAAAACACAGTCAGCAAGTTACTGACCACCTGCCGAAGAATCTGCACACATTTCAGATATTCTTTTAAGGCCCGGAAGCAGCTGAGGAGCATTCAACATGAACGTAGACTGCCTGTCAAAGGACTCATCCAGGAGGTGGCAACACGTTGGAACTCAACCTTTTACATGCTTGAGCGTCTCTCTGAGCAGTGGGGGGTAATAAATGAGTATGTCTATAAACTGGGTTCTACTATGAAAGACATGAGGCTAGAGTTGGAGGAATGGAAGCTAGTTGCAAGCCTGACAGACATGCTTCGTCCTTTTGAGGTCTTCACGCGTGAACTCAGCAGGGAGGACTATTCTTTGGGCAAAGCTATCCCATTGTTGCGCATGCTAGAGCACCAACTGAAGGCGGTGTCTTCAAAGTTCCGAGATGATGCTGAAAAGCAAGACGCTTATCAGTTGGCGGAGAGGTTATTAGGCCGCCTAGTTGACAATGAAAGGCTTAAAAACATACATACAGAACAAAATTACATTTGTGCCACTATTCTGGATCCAATGTACTAAAAGGCAGTGTTGTATATAAAACGGCGATTAGGTTGAGCGTTAGCGAAAGACATCTTGGTTTCTCTGTTATCTTGACATTTGTTATGGCATCCATTTTGAATCCATGGCAGCCATTTTGTCTGCCACATGCTGCCTCGTGTCGACCATGTGCGTTGTCCTACCTTCCTGCTCATGGCCTCTAACCTGCCCGGCAACGAGCTATTAATAGCATCTCTGTGTTTTCTGCTGACCGTTAGGGTTCACATCTGTAAATGGCTAGCCTTAGATTGGAATGTGTTAACCGAGACCCCAAGACTGATAGCTCCACCCACTGATCGATTGTGCCTTTCGATATTACCTTGTATGGACATAAAATGTGCTCTTATGCTTTGTACCGCCTTCTTTTGAGCCCCTGTGTGGGTATAAATAAACCATGTGTTCAGTAGCCCTTTGTGCTACTTCTCGCAGTACCGAAGGGTACTGGTTGAATTATAGCACCACCTCATGAGGTGTAATAAACGTTATGTTTTGCATCTTCCAGTTTCCGTTCCAACTTTTTCCTTTGGAGTCCGAGGACTTTGTGCACAGAAGGGCGAACCCCTTGCACTAGCGGGCCTGGCTGAGGTCTGTTTATGACTAATTGGCGCCGGCACGCGGGGCTCATCGGCGACTCAGACGCCCGAAGGATTGGTCGTGACAACGGTTCGGAACTTCGCTGAGGACGCGATCGCTGCCAGAGGAGACCCGAGTCTTGGCACCTGAGGCGATTCTTCCCTACTTTCCGATCCGACCATCCAGGCGGCGCCGGTCCTCGACTGAGATCTCTTCTGTTGATCCGCCGTGCAGTGACAGTTTGGTCGAATTTAGAACTTGGCAGTTGGAACCTGGGCAGCCTATGATTGGTAAGTGCCGTTTTGCAGCGCCTGTTGTAGGTCTTGGAATTTGGATGCCCTTGAGTGGTAAGGTAGTTTTAGGAAACGCTTACCGTGGCATATTTGTATTTGGGAATAGACTAGTCTACTTGGATTTGTATGTGCATGTGGGAAATATATGTGTTGCCACTCATATAGGCAGGTAATGCGAGGACTTTTCCTCAACCTTTGTTTGTATAGCGCAATGTACTAAGAAGGTACCTTAAGCGCTCTTTCCCTATAGATAGTGTATATTTTGCACTATTTCTTTTGACATGCCTGTTTTTAGCGCACTTCGAAGGTTGTGCTGCTTTTGTAAGGGTACCAGTTTACGACTTGAAGAATCGCAGCCGGCTCCCCCCGAGGGGACACCTAATAGAGATATGTATGTGAAGTTTGGTCTTTCTGCCATAATGTACAGCACATTGTGGCACAAATACACCAAGAAGGATCCTGAGTTACGGTGGCCACTGCATGGGTCATTTGATGTGCGAAAGGTTGAGTATGTGGAGCAATGTTTGTTTGAGCGAAAGTCTAGGCGTGATATGTTTGAGAGTTTCCGAATGTGGGAAAAAGAAGTACGGCAGCAAGAGAAGCATGAGCAAGCGTTGATTGAAAAAGAGCAGCGAAAGAGTGTGTATGAGAAAGCGCTTGAGTTGCGAAAGAAAGAAACGAAAGAACTGCAGGAAAGAGAGGATAAGGAACGTAGATTACAGATATCTGGCCAATATTCTGTCCGACAGCCTCTCTACCCTGTCCTTAATAAACCGCAAGATGATTTTTTGTTATTAGATCGACCTCCACCTCCGTATGCCGTTCCGACCGCTCCGTCCGGAGACGATGGGGACTCTGACTCGGAGCAACAGAAAATGCGGGATACTCGATCCATGTTATCAGCTGAACGTTCGTCCGAACTACGGCAGGCTCGCAAAGCACAGCGTAGTACTCATTCTGCTCCCGATCTCTTAGCTAGCATGAAGGATTGGTCAGAAAAGGAGCATATATATTTTTCTGCGATATTTGCTGACGAAGTTATAGAAATGTTTCGAAAACACTCTTTGGTGTTAGAACCAACTGACATAGCGAATGATCGTAGACTTTTACGTGATGGCTCTTTTGTTTTTTCTCAGGTACCAGACGCGATTAGACGACTGGTTAAATTACGGAATGAGGCGTTCCAGCTGAAGGAGCAGAAAAAGAATGCGGAGAACGTTCCACAGTCCAATCCGAAAGGAGTACCGCAGTCTTCCTTCTCCGAGCCAGATAAGATACAATCTGCCGAAATGAGACCTATGCGGGAAGCCGCACCCTTGTATGTTCCTACTAAAGGAAAGGGAGATGATGATGATAAAAATTCTGCTGATGCCAAGGGTTATTTTATTTATAATTGGGTATATACTCCCTGGAATAGAGCAGATGTAATGGCGCTTAAACATGCGTTGCCTGACCCGCGTAAAAACCCAGCGGCCTTCTATGAGGAAGTCGAAGGCGCCTTAAATTCTTGCACTATGACCTTATGCGATATAGATTTGTTTTTCGGTTTAATTTTACCCCAAGACATGTGGCGGACAGTTCGTAAGATTGACGATCGTGTTATTTTGGGTGCCGAATGGAAAGATCTTGAACGGCTAGATACCGATAGGGAGCCCGCTCAAAAGCCGCATCGACTAATATTAGATCTTCCTGCAGCCATTTTGACGATTATTCCCCCTAAAAAGATTGATTGGACTGTTTTAGCATCATGTAAACAAAAGACAGACAAATCGGTTTCGGATTTCTTTACACATTTTGAAGAAACTTTCCACGATTTTAGCGGTCAGTCTTTAACAGATGATACCGGCAGGCACTTGTTTGTTGATAAATATGTTACGAATTTGTTACCAGGAATAGCCAGCCGTCTAAAAGCTAGTGAAAGTTCTTGGACTACCTCCTCTCTGGCTTCTGTTTTAACGATGGCTCAATACTATGAGCACCAAGAAGCGGAGGCGAAGGGGAACGAGGACAAGAAATCTAAAGAGTTAAAAACGAAAGTTATGATGGCCCAGGTATATGGTCCGCCTTCTAGAGGTTATGATAGGGGCCTTGATAGAAACTATGATAGAGGTGGACGAACATCTCTCAATACTCCTTACACTCGTACAAATTTAAATATCAACCAGTGTGCATATTGTAAGCAGCTTGGCCATTGGATGCGTAATTGCCCGCTATTACGCCCTCAATTGGACGCTCGGGGGCGGGGCCAAGGGAGAAATGGTTCAGGATTCTCAGAGGCTCGGGGAAATGTGAATGATCGTGTTCGATCCGATGCAAATGTACGTCCACAGTATAGACAGAACACCTTTGATAGGCGAAATCAATATCAAATGTCTGATCATGTTCAGCCTGATCTGTACGATTCTGCTCATGCATAGGATTGCCTAGGATGGGGTAAGGAATCAGTTGAACTTCCAGTAGATCAGACGGGTCCCTATGTTACAGCACATGTTTTGGGTTCTACTGATTGGTTTCTGGTTGACACAGGAGCTACACGTAGCGCTCTGTCTAAGCAATTGGTTCCGAGGGCTCCCCTGTCTGGCACAACTATTACTTCGATAGGTTTCAATGGAACACCTTCCCTTAGCCCATTGTCACAACCACTTCCATTTTATGTTGATAAATTCAGTGCTCCATGTCCGTTTTTGCTTTCCCCTAACACACCAGATAATATTGTGGGCCTTGACATGCTGAAGTACTTTAGAGCCACGATACGATGTTCTCCTGAAGGGGTACGAGTCATTTTAAATGATAATCACTCCGAATTTAACAGAATTTGTTTTGTTAAAGAAGACGTTGCATTAGCCACTCTTCCTGAGTCCCTCTGGGCCACATCGGACACTGATGTGGGTCAGATGGTAATTCCTCCGGTTCAGATCAGCGTTAAGGAGGGAGCTGTGTTACCTCGTTTGCCTCAATACAGGATTTCACAGGAGGGAGAAGAAGCACTCATACGAATTGTACATGATCTTATCCGAGTTGGGGTTGTTGAGGAAGTTCCATACAATGTTTGCAATAGTCCGATTCTCCCGATTCTGAAAAGAGACACTGACGCACAAGTTTACAGATTCATTATTGATTTGAGGGAAGTAAATAAAATTGTAGTACCACAGTATCCTGTGGTTTCTGACATTACAACACTCCTTACTTTGGTTCCTCCAACTGCTACTACATTCACTGTTATAGACTTGAAGAACGCTTTCTTCTCGATCCCTATTCATCCTGACAGCCGATACTTGTTCGGTTTCACTTTGAATAATCGATCGTATCGATTTTGTAGAGTTCCTCAAGGCTATACTGAGAGTCCGAGTATTTACAGCCAAGCATTAAAGAGGGAACTTGATTCTTTTGTCCTACCCGAAGGTGTGGCCCTCATCCAATATGTCAATGAAATCTTGCTGGCAGCCGACACCCCAGAACAATGTGAAAAATGCACTCTATCTTTGCTTTCTTTCCTTGCTTCACACCATCATAAAGTATCGCGAAAGAAGTTGCAATATTGTAGACCAAAGGTAACCTACTTAGGTTACCTTTTGTCTAAGGAGGGACGTGCATTGACATCAGATCGCATACAAGCAATATTAGATACGCCAGTTCCTACCACACAGAAGGGAGTATGTGCATTCTTGGGTCTTACTTCCTTTTGTAGACAGTGGATTTTGGGATTTTCACATATCGTTAAGCCTTTGTTAGCACTTTTGACGAAAGATACCCCAGTACCTCTTCCATGGACAGAAGAATGTGAAAGTGCTTTTCGACAGCTACGACAAGCTCTTTGCTCAGCACCAGTGTTAGGTACACCAGATTACACGAAGCTTTTCACACTTTACGTACATGAGAAAGATGGATGCGCAGTGTTGGTTCAGTTACACGGCGATAAGCAACGCCCGTGTGCCTATTTCTCAGCAGTTCTTGATCCTGTTGCTAGAGCATTACCTGGATGCTTTCGTTCAGTTGCAGCAACAGCAGTGTCAATTCGACAGAGTGAGGGAATAGTTTTGTCACACAAATTGTTAGTGTTAGTACCACATGCTGTTGACGCCCTTTTGAATCAGACAAAGACGCAGCACTTAACTAGTGCCCGTCTCACAGGATATGAACTGACATTGTTAGCTCCCCACATTACATTGAAGAGATGTGCAATTTTGAACCCAGCCACTTTGCTGCCATATCCGGTGACCCAGCCTCAGTCACAAGAAACGCATGATTGTATTTTTCTGACTGAGGAACAGACAAAGGGTCGCATTGATTTGCAGGATACGCCCCTTCCAGATGTGGATGGTGAATTGTGGGTTGATGGGTCCTGCCTGAAGTTGCCGGATGGTACGACTTCAGCCGCATATGCAATTACGACGCTAGAAACAATAGTGGGGACAGCTCGCATACCACAGAAATCAGCCCAAGCAGCTGAGTTGATAGCTCTGACGAGAGCATGTGAGCTCAGTACCGGGTTGTGCGTGAACATTTATACAGATAGCCACTATGCTTTCGGAGTAGCACATGATTTCGGCCTACTCTGGAAGGAAAGAGGCTTTCTTACATCTCATGGAATACAGATAATGCACGGAGATTTAGTGCATAATCTCTTGACTGCATTGACATATCCGAAGAAAGTAGCTATTATAAAGTGCAGCGCACACAAGAAAGTAACAGATAAAATTGGTCAGGGAAATGCTTTTGTAGACCTTGTAGCACGTGAGACTGCAAAACAGAGAAACACTACTTCCATGTATGTAGTGAAGTCGCAAGCTGAAAGATGGCACGATGCTAGGCAGGAAGTGCGAGAGATACAGAAAACATCTTCTGACAAAGAACGTGAGCAGTGGTCTAAAAATGGAGAGTTAGATGACAAAGGTTGTTGGAGAAATAAGCAGATGGACCGATGGAAGCTGCCTATAGCTTTCGTACAGCCTATGGTCCAGATGGCACATGGGCTAGCACATGTTGGAGCTTCCGTAATAACGAATGCTTACGCAAGTTTGGGAGCATCCAGAAATTGCTAGCACAGCTAAAAGAGTAGTACAGACCTGCTTGATTTGTTTGCAATACAATCCTGGAAAAGGAACACGAGTTCCATCTGGACGTTTTGCCACACCAACTGCACCTTTTGAAGTCCTACAAATGGACTATATTCAGCTCGAGCGGTGTAATACTTTAAAGAATGTTTTAGTGGTGGTTTGTGCTTTCAGTAAATGGATTGAGGCATACCCTACGAAAGACAATACTGCGATTACTACTGCTAAGGTGCTACTGAAGGAGTTCTTCCCCAGATTTGGTGTTTGCAGGCTCCTATGGAATGATAACGGACCTCATTTTGTTGGAGAAGTTATCAAGTATGTTCTGAAAGGATTGGGAATCAAGCAAAAGTTTCATGCTGTGTTCCATCCACAATCAGCAGGATTGGTGGAAAGGTACAATGCTACTCTGAAGCTAAAAATCGCGAAAATCGTAGCCTCCACGAAATTGACTTGGCCAGATGCATTGCCATTGGCATTGTTGTCCATTAGATCAGTACCACATTCTAGAACGGGTCTCACACCGTATGAGGTGGTATTTGGACGGCCGATGAATAATTGGGGAGTTCCAAAACCAAGCTCTGTGTATGATGTACCTTGTGTTTTAAGGAATGACTATTTGGCACAATTAACTGATAGCTTGGTTTCTATTCATCAACAGGTTCGAGAAGCGCTCCCTGATAAATCCCAAGGTGAAGGCCATGAACTCCATCCTGGCAATTTCGTGATGGTGAAAGCCTTCGAGAGGTCAAGCAGTTTGGAACCGAGGTGGCGCGGACCGGAACAAGTACTCCTCGCCACGAGAATGGCAGTTCGTGTTACCAACAAGAGGAATTGGGTGCATAGCATCCACTGCCGGAAGGTCTTGCCGACCCTGGTGGAACCTGCTGTGCTGACCGATCATCAAGACATCTTGACTACGGATAAAGGCCCAGCTGTATCACCTGACGGATCTGAGGAGTTCTTCCCGGAACAGACAACTCCTGGAGCAACACAATATAATTTGAGATCAAGAAAGTGATTCCTATAGTTTTTTTTTTTTTTGCGAGACTGGTTGAGCAACCGCTCTGGGTAGTGGAAACGGAGAGCCAATATGACAAGGGAGGGGGATCAGCCCTGCGTAGTGTAGTGACACCTGTCTTGGTCTGTGGTGAAGAAACCAACGTCTGCCCGTGGTAAAGAGCTCATTGACTATTTTGTTTTTTCTTTTTTTTAGTTTAAAGATGACTCTTGTGACTATGAATACTACTAAGAAGAAGATTTTAGGAGTATTAAGTGTTTTTGTTGTTTTGACAATTATAGCAGTGATCACTTGGTCCGTTGAGATAGTGACTCCTGCTCGTAGGTTTGTGGTGGTTCCTACTACTCCCATTCCGGAAGAGCACCAGCATTTCACTCTTCCTTATCATGAGTATAAGCATCGAGAGTCTTACTTGAATAACACTTTTGTTCAGATGCTCCACCACACTCACAACGCTACGAACACTACAAATTGCTGGATATGTGGTATGCTTCCAGCTCATCAAGAGAAAGGTGGAACACCGTTTATTCCACTTCCCTTTTCGCATAATGGTTCTTGTCGAGCCTGGTATACTCTTCTCTTTTCAAACAGAAAGCCTGCAGTAGGTGGACTTCTCTTTCGCTTGAATAAAGAGTGTTATCAAGATAACCATGGGTATCCCCAAGCGAATGGAACTATATGGGAATGGGAAGAATACTGACCGGACAATGCTTCTACGCCTTATGTTTTCACCCACACAAGAGACTCTACTACGAGCAATGAATCTGTAATTACTATAACACGGACTAAAGCGAATTTATGTGTACAACGTACTGGACGAATTCAAGTTGGGTCCAGCGATTGTGTTGTTGTATTAAATATGGATGGAATAAATAAGAGTACTTTTCTGGCTTCACATAACACATATCTGGTATGTGGAAGTCATGGATATCACAGATTACCTGTAGGGTGGTCTGGCACATGTTATGTTTCTTTCCTACTACCCCCTGTTTTTCTGGCACCTGCTTCGTATCATCGAGATTTTAAATTGTTTAGAAACATTTCTATGAATCGCTATAAACGTACGATACGAATTGATGATGTAGATCAGACAGACACTAGTCTGCAGCAATATGTTGATTTTAATTTGGGCTTGTTTTCTTTTGTGGGTGCCGCATTAAACAGTAGGAAAATACGTTGGTTGACTAGAGTTGTGGAAGCTGTCACCAATGAAACTGCTGTAGCTCTAGGAAATATTACAGAGGAGTTGCAAGTTGCTAGAATTGTAACCCTCCAAAATCGGATGGTCCTTGATGTAATGTTAGCAGATATAGGAGGAGCATGTAAAATCATTGGAAGTAGCTGTTGTGTATTTATCCCTGACAACTCGCCCTCTGTATATGAAGCAATTCTTAAACTGCATAAAATCGCTTCTGATATTCATGAGAAAAATGGCACCTGGACCTTTGCTGGATGGTTTTGGGCTTTAGTCTCCGCCTGGGGTTGGAAATTGCTGACTATTCTATGTATCGCAATTGCAGTGATTTTCACCTGTTGTATGTGTATCCATTGTGGCCCAATGCTATGTTCCATGTGTATAACTGCCTGTATACCATCTAGAAGAAATGCCGCGAAAGCACAACAGACGTTGGATAAAGAAGTGACTAATATAATGTGCATAGATATACGAGATGAATGCACAGATTACCATAAAAGAGAATATGTCTTTAGCTAACGCTAAAAGGGTCGTCTGTTGTATATAAAACGGCGATTAGGTTGAGCGTTAGCGAAAGACATCTTGGTTTCTCTGTTATCTTGACATTTGTTATGGCATCCATTTTGAATCCATGGCAGCCATTTTGTCTGCCACATGCTGCCTCGTGTCGACCATGTGTGTTGTCCTACCTTCCTGCTCATGGCCTCTAACCTGCCCGGCAACGAGCTATTAATAGCATCTCTATGTTTTCTGCTGACCGTTAGGGTCCACATCTGTAAATGGTTAGCCTTAGATTGGAATGTGTTAACCGAGACCCCAAGACTGATAGCTCCACCCACTGATTGATTGTGCCTTTCGATATTACCTCGTATGGACATAAAATGTGCTCTTATGCTTTGTACCGCCTTCTTTTGAGCCCCTGTTTGGGTATAAATAAACCATGTGTTTGGTAGCCCTTTGTGCTACTTCTCGCAGTACCGAAGGGTACTGGTTGAATTATAGCACCACCTCATGAGGTGTAATAAACGTTATGTTTTGTATCTTCCAGTTTCCGTGCCAACTTTTTCCTTTGGAGTCCGAGGACTTTGTGCACAGAAGGGCGAACCCCTTGCACTAGCGGGCCTGGCTGAGGTCGGTTTACGACAGCAGTGGCCAGCAAAGCATTCATTCAGGGGCGTAGCTAGAGCTTGTGGCGCCCGGGGCTACCCCTCAGATTGCCGCCCCTTGGGGGGGTGCTGGGGAAAAAGGACGGTGAGCACTTGAAAGATGTCCGAGTCTCCGAGGAGAGACATGTGGTATTGCTGCTAACAGTTACCTCGATCATGAAAGTTACATTTAGTTATTTATGAAGTTTTATATAGTGCGAACTTGATCCCGAAGGATATCAGAGCGCTTTACAATTTGAGGCAAAGGTAACAAATCAGAACATTAGTTGAACATGGGGAATCTGATAGGCATTGAGATGTTTACTCCTCTCAAAATTGGAATAGTTGTTTGTTAGAAATGAGGGTCTCTAGTTGGCAATGGCTGTCCACTGTCCAAGTGGGGACCCTTCTTCCTAAGTCAGAGTAAGGGGGCTACACCCTTTGATAACCCCTGCTCAACCCTGTGGTAATGTAGCACGAGCAGCTAGGCTTATCTCAGAGGCAGTGTGAAAAGCATTTATGATCATACACAGTAAAACAGTGAAGAACACTACAAAGGGACACCACACAAGTAGTTATAAAAAATACGTATCTTTATGCATAGACTTAACACAAGACCAATAACGATAAAAAGCCACAATACTGTAAACTAGGGATACTCTTGCGATGATGGAAAAATAGTTCAAAGTGTGCAAAAATGCACATACATGACACGGTCAAAGGCTAGACAGTTGAATACACCGGTGACTGGCGGTACAAAAGAGAACACACAGACTACATGATCTATCTGGGGAGGGGACTCAGAAAAACCACATGTGACATCCATCAGAGAGCTGTGTGAACAATTACCCCTCAGCACAAAGCAAACATGCACATACATGACACTGTTCAGGGATCCATCATCTACAGCTGGTCTAACAATACCACCTTCCTCTAGTCCACCACAGCGCTATCACCAATACCATAGCAATACCACCTGAGAGACCCACATTACCATCTGTCACTACCAAAATACGATTCCCCATCCCTCCACTACATAATCCCTTTCTATTACCTTGTCATATCACAAGCAGTAGCACCCCCTCACATTACAACCACTTCTCCTCTGACAACCACACTATCCCTGTCACACTGCCACCTGACTCCCAGCTTAGAGTACCACAAACCTACCCCATCACTCCACTAACTTCCAGGAAAGTCCACCACTGAGCCCCAGCATCACACTGCCACCCGGTGAAGTAACGGTCCAACACTGCACAACTGAGGAAGGATGAAAACAGGTCAAATTACAAACCATCCCGGGGTATCAATACTGCCAGCACATGTACATACACAAGTGAGCTTTAAAAGAACACAAAATACTTTTGGATGACTGGTGCTACCAGGATATTGGAAATGTTTCATGCACCTACTGATTACAGTGCAAGTTAATATCAAGCATTTAATGACCCTTATGAAAAGAACTTTATTAATTCTGAGTCTTCCTTGACAACTCTCATGCCCTGGTTTATTTTTCTAGAAGAACCTTCACCTGAAAAGTATCAAATACTTCACATCGTTCGTATATAGGGGTTGTTGCAAAAGTATTTCTGTATCACCCCTCTCTAAAACTAAAGTAACTAACAGACCATTGGTTCTCTCCCTAACTATCTTCTAACTATCAAAAGAGTATTCAAGCTCTTGTGATAGTTAATCTAAATCTACTATAACCATGAGAGTGTGTCATTGTGTGATGCTGCTGTGCCTGTGTGTGTTACAATAAGACAGGACACACAGAAAAGCTGTGCAGCAGGTTACAGGAAGCAGATGTATCTATCACTCAGGCACTTCGAGCCCTTATGTTAGCAAACGCTGACGCTCTCTAACTCGTCATAACCAGTGTATTATGTTTGTGCTTTCCATGACGATGAAACCTAGCATTTGACATTGATTGAAGCTGCATTTATATAGCGCTTACTACTCCTGACGAGGTACTAACTTGCTCTTTCATTGTGCGCCCTGCCCTGATTTATGCCAAGGTCCCCTCTGGTGACTCACGCTGGCCGCTGGGAGGTTTGAATGGCAATCCCCAGCCTTATAACGGTTGGTGTTGTGGAGCAGCAGGCACTGGAGGACTCCGCGCGCTCTGAGGTGCTATCCGCGCGCTCTGCTCTCTGCCAGCGCGCCAGACTCACTCTCCACAGCGCGCCCGGGCCCCCACGCACACGCTAAGCGCTTAGACTTCAAAAGGTGGTTTTCCTGTTCAGCTGGATTGGATTAAAAGCTGTGCTCTGGAGGAGGAGCTTGGCGGGCATCCGTGATGGCCGCGTGAGCACAGCGCTCTCCGAACCCCCGCCACTCCCGGCATGATATCCTGAACATATCCTGATTCTTCACGAGGATTTATGTAGAGGACGCTGGGCTGATCTTCCTGGGATTTTTGGAATTTGATTTGGACCCGGGGCGCCGAAGATACGGCGATTCGAACTTTCGGGGTCCGCCCTTGAGGTGCGCCCGGGACTGGGTGAGGCTCTCTGGCCGTCTCGGAGTTGAACAACAGCGGCAGGGGGATTGGACTTCTGGGTCCCCCTCTTAAGTTTCGGTTTCGATTCTGCCTCAGACTGAGACATCTGGCAGGGGAGTCTGGCCTGGGCTGGGTCCGGCGCACGAACGGCTGTCGGGCCTTTGGCTGGCTTATTCTCCTTTCAGGCTGGTCCTCTCCTAGTGGTACCCTTGCAGCTGCCTTTTGGTCCCGACGCCCTACTTTCCTGTGGCCATTTCCATCGGGTCGAGTGAGTCTCCTGGTGACGCGGTTTCCGACATGGCGGGCAGAGGGGACCGAGAGACACGAAAGACCAAGACGCCCCTGCGTGGGGGCCCGGTCCAGTCTAACGTTATGGACCGTTACACCCATGCGACGGGGTCCCCCGGAGCCGCCCTGCCTGGCCCAAGTGCGGTTGACCACATTGTGGACGCGTCAACGGAACCGTCCTTGCAGGACATCATGGGCGCCATTTCTGGCATGAAGGAGACGATAGGCCAACAATATGAAGCTTTGGCCCACAAAATCGACACCTTGGCCATTGATGTGAACTTGATTCGGGCCGACCTATCTAAAACCAATGAGAAGGTGAAGTCATTGGATCTCAAGTCTTCCAGCCTCACGGCAGATGTCTCGGAGATACAGACGGAGATTGGCAATCTCCGTAGGGTGAACGATTTCATGACCCGGCGCTTGGAGGACTTTGAGAACAGAGCACGTCGCTGTAATGTGCGTGTGGTTGGCGTTCCGGAGAATCCAGAACCGCACTCTGTTGATCTCCTGGTCGAGGACCTGATCCAGAACTACCTCTCTCCGTCTGGGCTGAGTAAATTCTTCGCAGTGGAGCGTGCCCATCGTGTTCCGGGAGGCCAGGGTAAGCCAGGCGCCCCGCCGAGGCCTATTGTTGCGAAACTCTTCCACTATAGGGATCGGGACGCTATCCTGCAGGCATCACGTGTGAAGGGCCCGGTGGCCTTTGAGAATGCCACGGTGAACTTTTATCCGGACTTTTCTCAACAGGTGCAGAAACAGCGTATGGGCTTCCGTGGAGTCAAGAAGCGTCTCCGGGACATGGGATTGCGCTACGCTATGCTTTTTCCGACCAGGCTGCGAGTTGAGTACAATGACCGAACCTTTTTCTTTGATCCGCCTGATTCTGTGAATGACTGGCTGGACTCTCTGCCGGACCGACCTCCTGCGGCTGAGTCCGCCGCCCACCCGGGTGGTGCTGAGGGTGGTGTAGAGAGCAGAACTATTTGTCTATGCCCGGGTCCTCGTGTAAAGTAACTTCTTCTGGGATTCTATGCCTAAGTGCCTCTACTGTCTGTGTGTTTTCTTGTTATTTGTCTTGTTGGGGTGGCGGGTGGGCCAGAGCCTTTCCTCCTCCGGGGTCTTTTTGTAGAATGGGGGTTCTTGGGCGACAGGCACACTGCATGTTGGGGTGGCTTTTTAGCTTCTTGCAGGGGTGCAGGGTGGGGGGTGTTTCCTTGATTGTTGGGGGGTGGGTGGTTGGGAAGTTTGATGTTTGTGTGTTGTGTTCTCAAGGCGATTCTATCTTGCTACTGATGTTTTCGATGTCATGCTCATTGGAGCGGGGTTGCGGCGTTGCTGTGTGGGATGGGGGTAGCGGGTTGAGGTTTATTTCGTGGAATGTTAATGGTCTGGGGGATCGTATTAAGCGGGGTGTGGTGTTGCGATATCTACGACGTTTGTCTCCAGATATTGTTTTTCTACAGGAGACTCATTTGGTGGGCAATACATGTCGTGCAATGAATAGGTGGGGCTATCGCCTCGCCGCACATTCGGGGTTTACCACGGGTTCCAGAGGGGTGGGTATCCTTGTTCGAGCTTCCCTCCCCCTAGCTATTGATGATGTGATCCTTGATGATCGGGGGCGTTATGCCGTCCTCGTGGGTCGCTATGAGGGTCGGACCCTTTCCTTGTTTGCCGTTTATGTGCCCCCCGGTCTACAGACCTCTACCTTTTCCGATTTGGGCCGTGTGTTGTTGAACCTCCCTGATAGTACTCTCTTCATAGCAGGTGACTTTAATTCTGTGTTCTCCGGTCTACATGATCGTCACCCCCCTAGGGACACCCCTTTGGCCCAACAGTGGCTGGGTGGGTTTCTGGATACGTTCGGCTTGGTGGATTGCTGGAGGCTTATGCATCCTACTCAGCTTCAATACACTTTCCACTCTGGGGCCCATGGGAGTCTGTCTAGACTGGATTATTTCCTGATGCCTGCGGCGCAGTCGCCGGCGGTTCGTGAGATTAGACACCTCCCCTGGGGCATCTCTGATCATTCTCCGCTCTGGCTTTGTTTTGATGTGGGGGTGGAGGCGGCGGGCCGGGTGGCTCCTATCAACCCATGGTACCTCACCTCCCCCGAGACCCGCAATCTCTTGATTAAGTCTTTGGACAATTATTTTTTAGACAACGAGGGTTCCGTCTCCTCTGCGGTATCCCTGTGGGAGGCCTTTAAGACAGTGATTCGCGGGCAGGCCCTTTCCCTTATTGCTGAATCCAAAAAGGCGAGGAATCGGGAGGTGGTGGACCTTGAGAGGGAGATTGCTGAGATAGAGGCTGACCTAGAATCGGATGTTACATCTGATAAACTCCACGCCCTGGGTCTGAAACAATTTGCTTATAAGTCTTTGGTCACAGATGCGGCTAAACTGATGTTTCGGGAGCAACAGGGTCGTTTGTATGATGTGGGGGACAAAGCGGGTAAATTACTGGCATGGTTGGATAAGAAGGAGAGGGCGAACCGTGTGGTGCCTGTGATTCAGACTTCGAATGGTGTGAGAGTGACAGACCCGGTTGGAATAGTTGAATGTTTTGCGGATTATTTTCGTGTGGTTTATACCCCTGTGTCTGAACGGGATATTGATGACTCTCGCCTTTTGTTGCGTGATATAGCTATGCCCAGTGTTTCCGATTTAGACCGAGTCTCTTTGGAGTCCCCTTTTACTACGGACGAGATAGCGACGGCCATTTGCTCACTCCGTTCGGGCAAAGCTTTGGGCCCGAATGGGTTGCCAATTGAATTGTACAAGCTACGTCCTGACAAGGTGGCGCCCTATCTTCGTACCATGTTTTTGGAATCCCGCGAACGGGGTATTCTCCCATATGGAAAAACCAAAGGTGGTGATGGACGGAGCGTTGACAATACAAACACTCACCCCCAGTCAACTGATCTGGGTTTAATCCATCACCGTTCTTTAGCTCACTCTGCCACCCCAGTTCAGACATGGCCATATGCAAATCAGTCTGACCCTGTGCCTCATGGGAACAGTCCAGCCGAACTGCCAAGCCATGTCTTCCCTGGACCGGAATCAAGCTTCCCAGGACCGGTTTCTGGCATTACAGCCGTCTTCAGCCGGGCTTGCTTGACTCCAGTGGCAAAGTGAGCAAGGGACTCACGTCTGAGCATACCCTGCCACACTTAGGGCGAACAAAGAAAAACCAAAGGTGGTGATGGACGGAGCGTTGACAATACAAACACTCACCCCCAGTCAACTGATCTGGGTTTAATCCATCACCGTTCTTTAGCTCACTCTGCCACCCCAGTTCAGACATGGCCATATGCAAATCAGTCTGACCCTGTGCCTCATGGGAACAGTCCAGCCGAACTGCCAAGCCATGTCTTCCCTGGACCGGAATCAAGCTTCCCAGGACCGGTTTCTGGCATTACAGCCGTCTTCAGCCGGGCTTGCTTGACTCCAGTGGCAAAGTGAGCAAGGGACTCACGTCTGAGCATACCCTGCCACACTTAGGGCGAACAAAGAAAAACCAAAGGTGGTGATGGACGGAGCGTTGACAATACAAACACTCACCCCCAGTCAACTGATCTGGGTTTAATCCATCACCGTTCTTTAGCTCACTCTGCCACCCCAGTTCAGACATGGCCATATGCAAATCAGTCTGACCCTGTGCCTCATGGGAACAGTCCAGCCGAACTGCCAAGCCATGTCTTCCCTGGACCGGAATCAAGCTTCCCAGGACCGGTTTCTGGCATTACAGCCGTCTTCAGCCGGGCTTGCTTGACTCCAGTGGCAAAGTGAGCAAGGGACTCACGTCTGAGCATACCCTGCCACACTTAGGGCGAACAAAGAAAAACCAAAGGTGGTGATGGACGGAGCGTTGACAATACAAACACTCACCCCCAGTCAACTGATCTGGGTTTAATCCATCACCGTTCTTTAGCTCACTCTGCCACCCCAGTTCAGACATGGCCATATGCAAATCAGTCTGACCCTGTGCCTCATGGGAACAGTCCAGCCGAACTGCCAAGCCATGTCTTCCCTGGACCGGAATCAAGCTTCCCAGGACCGGTTTCTGGCATTACAGCCGTCTTCAGCCGGGCTTGCTTGACTCCAGTGGCAAAGTGAGCAAGGGACTCACGTCTGAGCATACCCTGCCACACTTAGGGCGAACAAAGAAAAACCAAAGGTGGTGATGGACGGAGCGTTGACAATACAAACACTCACCCCCAGTCAACTGATCTGGGTTTAATCCATCACCGTTCTTTAGCTCACTCTGCCACCCCAGTTCAGACATGGCCATATGCAAATCAGTCTGACCCTGTGCCTCATGGGAACAGTCCAGCCGAACTGCCAAGCCATGTCTTCCCTGGACCGGAATCAAGCTTCCCAGGACCGGTTTCTGGCATTACAGCCGTCTTCAGCCGGGCTTGCTTGACCTTTGGTTTTCCTTTGTTCGCCCTAAGTTGGCAGGGTATGCTCAGACGTGAGTCCCTTGCTCACTTTGCCACTGGAGTCAAGCAAGCCCGACTGAAGACGGCTGTAATGCCAGAAACCGGTCCTGGGAAGCTTGATTCCGGTCCAGGGAAGACATGGCTTGGCAGTTTGGGCTGGACTGTTCCCATGAGGCACAGGGTCAGACTGATTTGCATATGGCCATGTCTGAACTGGGGTGGCTGAGTGAGCTAAAGAACGGTGATGGATTAAACCCAGATCAGTTGACTGGGGGTGAGTGTTTGTATTGTCAAAGCTCCGTCCATCACTACCTTTGGTTTTCCTTTGTTCGCCCTAAGTTGGCAGGGTATGCTCAGACGTGAGTCCCTTGCTCACTTTGCCACTGGAGTCAAGCAAGCCCGACTGAAGACGGCTGTAATGCCAGAAACCGGTCCTGGGAAGCTTGATTCCGGTCCAGGGAAGACATGGCTTGGCAGTTCGGGCTGGACTGTTCCCATGAGGCACAGGGTCAGACTGATTTGCATATGGCCATGTCTGAACTGGGGTGGCTGAGTGAGCTAAAGAACGGTGATGGATTAAACCCAGATCAGTTGACTGGGGGTGAGTGTTTGTATTGTCAAAGCTCCGTCCATCACTACCTTTGGTTTTCCTTTGTTCGCCCTAAGTTGGCAGGGTATGCTCAGACGTGAGTCCCTTGCTCACTTTGCCACTGGAGTCAAGCAAGCCCGACTGAAGACGGCTGTAATGCCAGAAACCGGTCCTGGGAAGCTTGATTCCGGTCCAGGGAAGACATGGCTTGGCAGTTCGGGCTGGACTGTTCCCATGAGGCACAGGGTCAGACTGATTTGCATATGGCCATGTCTGAACTGGGGTGGCTGAGTGAGCTAAAGAACGGTGATGGATTAAACCCAGATCAGTTGACTGGGGGTGAGTGTTTGTATTGTCAAAGCTCCGTCCATCACTACCTTTGGTTTTCCTTTGTTCGCCCTAAGTTGGCAGGGTATGCTCAGACGTGAGTCCCTTGCTCACTTTGCCACTGGAGTCAAGCAAGCCCGACTGAAGACGGCTGTAATGCCAGAAACCGGTCCTGGGAAGCTTGATTCCGGTCCAGGGAAGACATGGCTTGGCAGTTCGGGCTGGACTGTTCCCATGAGGCACAGGGTCAGACTGATTTGCATATGGCCATGTCTGAACTGGGGTGGCTGAGTGAGCTAAAGAACGGTGATGGATTAAACCCAGATCAGTTGACTGGGGGTGAGTGTTTGTATTGTCAAAGCTCCGTCCATCACTACCTTTGGTTTTCCTTTGTTCGCCCTAAGTTGGCAGGGTATGCTCAGACGTGAGTCCCTTGCTCACTTTGCCACTGGAGTCAAGCAAGCCCGACTGAAGACGGCTGTAATGCCAGAAACCGGTCCTGGGAAGCTTGATTCCGGTCCAGGGAAGACATGGCTTGGCAGTTCGGGCTGGACTGTTCCCATGAGGCACAGGGTCAGACTGATTTGCATATGGCCATGTCTGAACTGGGGTGGCTGAGTGAGCTAAAGAACGGTGATGGATTAAACCCAGATCAGTTGACTGGGGGTGAGTGTTTGTATTGTCAAAGCTCCGTCCATCACTACCTTTGGTTTTCCTTTATTCTCCCATATGATCAGCGTCTGGCTACGATAGTTGTTGATCCCAAAGAAGGTAAACCTCGGGACATTTGTTCGTCTTACAGGCCCATTTCCCTGTTGAATGTTGAACCCAAGGTCCTGGCTAAGCTCCTGGCTACCCGCCTCTTGACGGTCATTAGTGGCTTGGTTCATCCGGATCAATCCGGATTTTTCCCGCATCGCAACACGGCTCTTAACCTACGTCGTCTCCACGGAGCTGTTGCGAGGGCGGGGCTTCTGACGGAGCCGGCCATTTTGGCTTCGCTGGACGCCTCGATGGCCTTCGACACGGTAGAGTGGCCCTATCTTTGGCCAGCTCTTGAGAAATTTGGTTTTGGACCTGAGTTTATTGGTTGGGTGAAGTTGTTATACGCCGAACCCTTGGCACAGGTAGTGGTAAACGGTCGGGTTTCTGTCCCCTTCTGTCTTGGTAGGGGGACCCGTCAGGGGTGCCCCCTGTCTCTGTTGCTTTTCGCGCTTGCTCTGGAACCGTTGGCTGCGTGGCTTCGATGGGAACCTTCACTCAAAGGGATCCGTTGGTCACCGGATTTTGAAGACCGCGTCTCGCTTTAGGCGGATGACATTCTTCTGTATCTTACTTCCCCGCGTAAATCTTTAAATGTCTTATTTGACGTTCTTACTTCGTTTGGTGCTAACTCGGGTCTGGTTATTAATTGGGCTAAGTCCTGTGTGTATGTTCTCTCGGGTGTTTTGCCCCCATTACTGGACAGGTTTCCTATCCAGGTTGTCCAATCTGGCTTCAAGTATTTGGGGATCTTTATTACGCTGGACTCCTCACTCCGGTTCGAGCGTAACCTCCTCCCCCCGCTTCTTAGACTGCGACTGGATGTGGCCCGTTGGCGTAAGCTACCCCTGTCTCCTCTGGGCAGGGCTGCCCTTTTTAAAATGATGTCTTTGCCACGATTCCTATACGCGCTTCAAAATTCTTATGACGACATTCCCGCTACCTATTTCCGAGAGATCGAGAGTCTTCAAAGGCAACTGATCTGGGACGGGCGTCCACGTATCGCCCTTGCGAAACTTACCATCCCTTGGTATGACGGGGGCATGGCGCTCCCCGATATCAAGAGATATTATTGGGCTGCCCAGCTGTCTGCCATTAACCACGCAATGTATTCCCCGGGTCGAGATCCGGCCTTTGAGATGGATAGACTCCAGCTGCCGGGAGGGGATTTTAATAGAGCGCTTTATTCCAGATCGGCCGGGCGCCATCTTGCGGGCCCGTCCAGGACCGCAGTCAATGTGTGGCGCGCCGCGAATGTGAGTTTGGGATGGGAGAATCGACTGACAATGGCGACTCCGCTTTATGCTTCTGAACGTTTGGGGTGTCTCTGGTCTACTAAGGGCTTTGACCGCTGGGATATGATTGGGATATGTAAAGTGGGTGATGTCTGTGTGAAGGGTAGAGTGAAATCTTTCCAGGCCCTTAAGGCAGAATATGACTTGAGTGATAGAGAGTTTTTTCGGTATTTGCAGGTCCGGCATGCCCTGGCCTCAGTTCTGACTCCTGATGTGACCCTGCCCGAGTCCTCCCCCCTTGAGGATCGCATACTGGATGGACACCTGCCCGATAGCACTATCTCCCTTATTTACAAGAAATTGATTAATAATCGCGCTGACTTATTGGTCCGACTTAGGGAGGTTTGGGTCGGTGACGGATTGGACTTGGATGACGAGAATTGGCAGTCGGCACTCTCTTCTCCGAAAGAGGTCGCCATCCCCGCCCGTCTCCGTTTGGTTCAACTTAAGATCCTCCACCGGGTGTATGTAACTGGTCCGCGTCTGGTTGTGATGGGTTTTTCCCCAGATGGCTTATGCAAGCGTGGTTGTGGGATGAGTGCTACATTTCTGCATATTCTTTGGGAGTGCCCGGTGGTAGCAGCCTACTGGATTGATGTGCTTGCGGTGATGACTGTTGTGACTGGTATTACCCTGAGGCCTGAGGCCCGACGATGCCTGTTGAACGTGTGGGAACCCACCGACTATTCTGTGGCCCAGACCAGATGGGCGACCTTGGGATACATAGTCGCGAAGCGGGACATTGCGCAACTCTGGGGCGCATCCAGACCTCCCGAAGTCTCGGTGTGGGAGGATAACATGGACTGGTCCATGTTCCGAGAGAAGACCGTCTATGTGGCTAGGGGCAGACCCAGGGCATGGACGAAGATTTGGGGTCAGTGGAATGCATATCGTGGAGATATTTGTACCCCTCCCTTGGTTGACACTCCCGATGTTACCTTATCTCCCTAGGCTGACGTTCCCGAAAATTTTTCATGTTGTGTTAGGATTTTCCTGCTCTCCCCGCTGCCCCCCCCCCCCCGGCCTTGCCGAGTCCCATTGATTTACTTTTGTCCTCCTGATTAGTGGCTTTCCCCTCCGCCTTCTGGGCTGACTTGATTAATGTGCATTCGCCTTGTTTAGAGTTCGTTGTTTTTATGACTAAAACAGAAAATTGTTATGTCCTGTCCTATGCTTTGAGCAATTATTGGTATATGCTTTGTGCCTGGCCACGGAAATGATCGTTTGCTTCTTATGTTGTGCGTTGCTATTAGCGGCCAGCCCGTGTGGTTGTGGGCCCATCTCTGTAATTCTTATTTTATTGCTCAATAAAAGTCTTTAACCAAAAAAAAAAAAAAAAGCTGTGCTCTGTCCCTCTACTGCCAGAAGCCCCACAGTCACGAGTCACCAGACTTTCAAGTTGACATGTTACTGCTGAATTCCCAATTTCCCCTTGGACAACCTGCAACTGCCAAAAACAGTCCACGCCTAATTATATCACCCCTGCATAACATGCCAGCTCAGTCGAAGAATAACTCTGTCTTAGCCCACCCACCCAGAATAGTACTTGCTCCCAACAATGCTAATTTTACTTCTCACATAAAATAGCTGAGGGCATCCTCTTACAGGCAGGAGTACAACACGGAATTTGTACAGTGTTTTTGTTCACGATCACAATGAATTTAGGTTTCTATTAATTTCCACCACTACACAAAAGACTGCACCCTTGGCATTTACACATCACAGGTAGCCTCTCAACTTTGAAACATCTCAACATCGTTTTGTAATTGTTTTGATCCAACAACAAGATTGATGCCCAACAAGACTGATGCTGCCCTTGAAATTACCAGGAGCCACCAACCCTTACTACTCAAATGTAGATTAATGTTTGGGTGCCCACTACCTTAACACGACACCACCTTGGGTCAGCCCTGCTCACAGCCATGCGCTGTTCCCAGTACTCTACTCACCACCATGCCCTCTTCCCAGTACTCACAGCCATGCCCAGTGCTCCTTCAATAGATTCACAGATTAAACTGAGCAAACAAAAGGGCAGTGGTTGTGTCTTATTATTGCACATCCACGGCGGTTATTTATTCCTCATGACTGCAGAGCCCGCAGGACTTGCCCTTCAGCCATTCTCTGCATGTGCAGAAGAGAGGCTGCGCCTTTCACCGTACCCTACAGCCAGTACAATTGCCTCCTGTGCAATCGGATTACAGTGCTATAAACTCTCTTTAGTAATGTTGTTTCACTTATTTTCTTAAATTGTTTAATGGTATCCTGCAGGCAAGTCTGCAGGGTGCATGTTACATCTGAGAGCAGCTCAATGGTCATTAGGAGCAGAGCCCTTTCCTTTACACATTAAAGCCCACGAACCTCTAAAAATGTGTACGAGACGACGGCTATGTCCTATGCTACGTACCTATGAGTCGTGGCTTGAGCAAGTCTATAATAATGAAATCTAAGACCCGAGAACCAGTTACATTTCACATTCATTTCTAGGCAAGGGGTGATTAAGTGATTTGTCCAGAATCGCAAGAGACTGTGCTGACTCAGAGACTCGAACCGGGTACTCCTCAGTTTCACAGGGTGAAGCTTTGGCCTTTATACAACATCATCTACCGAGGTAGAGCACTCTGATTGGATCTTACACTAACTTATATTTTAAAATGCGCGCAAATTCCCTCGAAAGTACAATGTGGAAGAACAATATGTTTGCAATGGAAAAGCTAAAAAATCACAGAAATCCAACATTCATTGGTAGGTTGGCAGACATAGTGCTCACGCATAAAGACGGAGTGCTCGCTCTTAACTCACATCTCTTATCTCTAATTGAGCAAACTCATACTCATGCAGAATGGGTATTAGAATTCAATGAAGTGCATACAGGGCCATAGATCCTAACTAACGGCGGAGTGCAAAACGAGTCTGGGCACTTAAAGAGTGTGGAAGTAGTGTAACACTTGTTGGTGCGTGCCGGTCGTGCAATGATTGCAGGTGTAATTGGACGAACGGTCGGTCATCTTTATTCTTTCCTTTCCTCACCTGAATTATTTTATAGTTGCGCTGCCGCTGGCCCTGGCCCGGCTGTATGCAGGGGGCTGCAGGCAAGATGAAAGAAGAGAATGGTAGAGACGCACTCCTCCGACTCCAGGCTCGACACGACGACGAGGGGCGTAATGCGTCACACTGCTTGCTGGGCGCAGCGAGGGCTGGCCAAAGTACTTACAGGGCCGTCATTGGTTGCGCTAGCGCCGCCCGCACGCTACCACTGGATTGACAGCCCTGGAGGACTACTAGCGTGACTGAGCGAGGCTGGGAGGAGATGGGGCAGGCCAACAACGGTCATCACATGATGAATGTTGAATTTTTATTTAATTTCGAACCCGGGCAGACCGTGACAGCAACTAAGTCTGTGTTTACACTTACAGTCAGTATTTATTTATTATAATGCCATAAGAACTCTGTGCAGTCAGTGCTTAGTGCTAACTTTACATATTGCCATATGTAAAACTAAATAGCGCCGTTGGTGTGTGTCACAGACAGAGGCCGCGGCCGCAACGGGCATCGGCCTATGACAGTCAGCGCCGGCCCGTGCGGCCGCGGCCGCCTCAGAAAAGGTGCCGCCTGGGGCGGACCGCTCCCCCCCCCGCACCCCCTTAGCTACGCGGCTGCATTCATTCCTTTTGATGAAGCAGATGTTTCAAAGTACAAACATTGGCTAGCTCTGTCAGCCACTCGGTTCGAAAAAGAGCGGCAGGAAATTAAAGGAGCCGGCAGAAGTACAACTGAATCAGCAGGCCATCCGGCGTCAAGTTCCACTTCTGAATCTGTGGCCGAAGGGAGTCACTTTCCCTCACAGCCGTTAACGACACCAGCAACCGTATCATCATCCTCACCTGCACCAGACCCAGCCATAATATTGTCGAAAGCGGATTGGCTAACTCATCAAGGGTTTGCTCGTTCCAGTGATGCAAAGGTCACAGATGGTACGCAAAGTGGAGTAACCCTGGAGAACCTTGAGTCGATGGTGCAGGCCTATCTGGATGACCCAACAGAGGTCTTTGTTAATCAGAACCCATTGATGTATTGGTATCGGAAAAGGCCTCATTGGCGACTGATCACCAACCTGGGTCTAAATTATTTGTCTTGCCCACTCGCAAGCTTGTCTTCTGAACGTGTTTTCAGTGCTGCTGGTACCATTGTAACTTCAAAAAGGACCTGCCTCTCACCCAAAAATGTAGAGAGGTTAACACTGATCAAGATGAATCAGCACTTCATACCACCAGATTACAAAATACGTGAATGCACGCAGGAAGAAGACGACACCGACTTGGGTGACGGAAGTTCTTCTCTGTTAGCTGACCTACTCCCGTCTCAATTCATAGAGTTTGAGGACGAGCTCTACTTCCCTGACACCGAGGCCTGAAAATGACTTCCTTTTTTTTCGTCCTTATTCACTTTTATTCCTGTGTGTCTTTCTTTGTTTTGCAACTTTTACCACAACAAAACTCAAATCCCCTAATCACAACAAGTCCATCAGCAGCACTGTCTTCATCTTATTTCCTTATTGATTTGAAGGTGCCGCAGTCTGCATTCCTGAGGTTCACAAGTTCAAAACTCAATCATGCTCCTCTATCCTCCTCCTCTAGGCTCCCCCTATCCATTTCCCTCAAGGCAGATGGCTGGATTACACAGAATCAAGACACTTTGTCTTCGTAGACGAGTCCCCTCAAGTGGGACAGGAATTACAGACTACATGCTTGCTGATTGCTGACAGTTACTTCTGAAATTGACAGGAGAGGCTGCCCTGTGGTCCCTCACTTTCAGAAGAAGAAGCGGACAAAAAGTGGAACAGGTAATGAAGAATGAGAAGAAGATGGCATGCAGTGGACAGCAATGGCTGTCTGTGTCTGATGAAAGCAATTGCTGTTTGTTTGTTGTGCATGAAATTAATCATATGTCTTCTGTCATTATTTAATATTTTACACACTAAATGTAACTCAAGTCTACTCTGCTTTTTTTTACCTTGTTTAATTCAAATTGCACTTCAACTGCAGGGGCCACTACGTTGCATTTTCCAATATGCAAAATGTCCTTGGACTTACTGTTTGCCAATATACCATGATGATTGATTAAATATGATATCTTTTTTCTTTACAGTCACTCACTGGGATGGATGGATCATCAGCGTCGGTTTAGGGAACAACTATGGCCAATTCGTGAGTGTCAAACAGGTAAACCAGTCTACAACAACTACTACAGCAGAACTACATGTCTGTCTAGTCGTGGTATGGAGTGGTCGAGGCAGTGTAGTGTTGTTATGCCAGGCAGATTACAGAGTACAGCAGTTCATGTAAAATTGGGGCAGTGTGGCTTGCTGCATACAATTAGATATGCTTTGTCTGTCTGTGTAAATGTGCCTAGGTATGCTACATCAGGTTGCTTCACTCAGTGGTGCCTGCCTTGACCGTCTGCATGGCCCTGCCGCAAGCATGGGCCAAAAATCTGTTAGGCTCAAGAGTTTGCGAATTTTCGGCAATTTCGCGAGATTCTCGGATTGTGAATTTGCCGCCGAAAAACAGTAAATTTCGTGAGCGGAACGGATTTTTGTTTTTGTCCCATGCTTGCGGCAGGGCCATGCAGACGGTCAAGGCAGGCACCACTGAGTGAAGCAACCTGGTGTAGCATAACTAGGCTATTTGACACAGACAGACAAAGCATATCTAGGGTTTAGGGTTCAGTGCGGTTTACTAGGGTTTTTGGGTTTAATTAATAATTTGGTAGGGTTCCGGGAGTCTAGGGCTCAGGGCCCGATGCAGGTTCGTTCATAATGATGTTGGCAAGGTTTTAGGGGAGTTTGGCGTTTTTTCAGAATTGGCCGAATTGTGGCCTTTTTAGGTGTTTTGCGGCCGAGTGTGTTTGGGTGAACTAGTCGTGTACCTTACAGTGGATCGATTTTGTTCTGCCTTGCTGAGATTCTTGGGAATCACTGGAACAAGTGTCCTGGTAAGTTTCAAGAAGATCGAAGTAGTGGAAGTGCGGAAAACAGCACTTTTTTGTCAAGGCGCGATTTGAGATTTCCCATGTTTTGGGGACAGCAGTATTGCATGTTTTTGGGGGGCTGCTTGGGGGGTTCTAGATGTTTGTGGGTGGGTTAAGGGGTCTGGGAGCACTGCTGGGAAGGTCTAATTTTGATTGCAAGTGGTTTGAAGAAAATCCATGGTGGACAAGGGGGGTTAGGGCCTAGCTGCAAAGCGAGTTTTGAGCGATTTTCAGGTAGGCCTCTGTAGATTTCCTGTGTGGCATTTTCCATTTTTGCTTTTGGCCTGTTTGGGGGTGTTCTACTTTTTTGGGGGTGGGTTGAGGGTCTGGGGGCACTGCTGGGAAGGTCTAATATTGGATGCAAGTGGTTTGGAGAAAATCCATGGTGAAAAAGGGGGGTCAGGGCCTAGCTGCAGAGCGCGTTTGGAGCGATTTTCAGGTAGGCCTCGGTAGATTTTCTGTGTGGCATTTTCCATTTTTGCTTTTGGCCTGTTTGGGGGTGTTCTACTTTTTTGGGGGTGGGTTGAGGGTCTGGGGGCACTGCTGGGAAGGTCTAATATTGGATGCAAGTGGTTTGGAGAAAATCCATGGTGAAAAAGTTTTTATTTTTTAGCTCACTTGTGTGTTTTTGGGGGGCTGTTTGGGTGGGTTCTAGGTTTTTGGGGGTGGGTTGGGGGGTCTGGAAGCACTGCTGGGAAGGTCTAATTCTGATTGTAAGTGGTTTGGAGAAAATCCATGGTGGAAAAGAGGGATTTGGGCCTAGTTGCAGAGCTCGTTTGGCACGATTTAAAGGTAGGCCTTGCTGAGGATAGCACTCCTGTGTGCTTTTGGGGGGCTGTTTGGGGGTGTTCTCCATTTCTGGGGGTGGGTTGAGGGGTCTGGGAGCACTGCTGGGAAGGTTTAATTTTGATTGGAAGTGGTTTGGAGAAAATCCATGGTGGAAAAGGGGGGGTTGGGCCTAGTTGCAGAGCGCGTTTGGCATGATTTAAGGTAGGCCTCGCTGAGGATAGCACTCCTGCGTGTTTTTGGGGGGCTGCTTTGGGGTGTTCTCCATTTCTGGGGGTGGGTTGAGGGGTCTGGGAGCACTGCTGGGAAGGTCTAATTTTGATTGCAAGTGAATTGAAGAAAATCCATGGTGGACAAGGGGGGTTAGGGCTTAGCTGCAGAGCGAGTTTGGAGCGATTTTCAGGTAGGCCTCTGAGATTTTCTGTGTGGCATTTTCCATTTTTGCTTTTGGCCTGTTTGGGGGTGTTCTACTTTTTTGGGGGTGGGTTGAGGGTCTGGGGGCACTGCTGGGAAGGTCTAATATTGGATGCAAGTGGTTTGGAGAAAATCCATGGTGAGAAAGTTTTCTTTTTTAGCTTACTTGTGTGTTTTTGGGGGGCTGTTTGGGTGGGTTCTAGGTTTTTTGGGGTGGGTTGGGGGTCTGGGAGCACTACTGGGGAGGTCTAATTCTGATTGTAAGTGGTTTGGAGAAAATCCATGGTGGAAAAGGGGGATTTGGGCCTAGTTGCAGAGCGCGTTTGGCTCGATTTAAAGGTAGGCCTCACTGAGGATAGCACTCCTGTGTGTTTTTGGGGGGCTGTTTGGGGGTGTTCTCCATTTATGGGGTGGGTTGAGGGGTCTGGGAGCACTGCTGGGAGGGTCTAATTTTGATTGCAAGTGGTTTGAAGAAAATCCATGGTGGAAAAGGGGGGTTAGGGCCTAGCTGCAGAGCGCGTTTGGAGCGATTTTCAGGTAGGCCTCTGTAGATTTTCTAAGTTTGGCATTTTCTATTTTTGCTTTTGGCCTGTTTGGGGGTGTTCTACTTTTTTGAGGGTGGGTTAAGGGGTCTGGGGGCACTACTGGGAAGGTCTAATATTGGATACAAGTGGTTTGGAGAAAATCCATGGTGAAAAAGTTTTTCTTTTTTAGCTCACTTGCGTGTTTTGGGGGGCTGTTTGGGGGGGGGTTCTAGGTTTTTGGGGGTGGGTTGGGAAGTCTGGGAGCACTGCTGGGAAGGTCTAATTTTGATGGCAAGTGGTTTGGAGAAACTCCATGGTGGAAAAGGGGGGTTTGGGCCTAGTTGCAGAACGCGTTTGGCACGATTAAAAGGTAGGCCTCGCTGAGGATAGCACTCCTACGTGTGTTTGGGGAGCTTTTTGGGGGTGTTCTCCATTTATTTCTGGGGTGGGTTGAGGGGTCTGGGAGCACTGCTGGGAAGGTTTAATTTTGATTGCAAGTGGTTTGAAGAAAATCCATGGTGAAAAAGGGGGGTCAGGGCCTAGCTGCAGAGCGCGTTTGGAGCGATTTTCAGGTAGGCCTCTGTAGATTTTCTGTGTTGCATTTTACATTTTTGCTTTTGAGCCTGTTTGGGGGTGTTCTACTTTTTTGGGGGTGGGTTGAGGGTCTGGGGGCACTGCTGGGAAGGTCTAATATTGGATGCAAGTGGTTTGGAGAAAATCCATGGTGAAAAAGTTTTTCTTTTTTAGCTCACTTGTATGTTTTTGAGGGGCTGTTTGGGTGGGTTCTAGGTTTTTGGGGGTGGGTTGGGGGGTCTGGGAGCACTGCTGGGAAGGTCTTATTCTGATTGTAAGTGGTTTGGAGAAAATCCATGGTGGAAAAGGGGGATTTGGGCCTAGTTGCAGAGCGAGTTTGGCACGATTTAAAGGTAGGCCTCGATGAGGATAGCACTCCTGTGTGTTTTTGGGGGGCTGTTTGGGGGTGTTCTCCATTTCTGGGGTGGGTTGAGGGGTCTGGGAGCACTGCTGGGAGGGTCTAATTTTGATTGCAAGTGGTTTGAAGAAAATCCATGGTGGAAAAGGGGGGTTAGGGCCTAGCTGCAGAGCGCGTTTGGAGCGAATTTCAGGTAGGCCTCTGTAGCTTTTCTAAGTATGGCATTTTCCATTTTTGCTTTCGGCCTGTTTGGGGGTGTTCTACTTTTTTGGGGGTGAGTTAAGGGGTCTGGGGGCACTGCTGGGAAGGTCTAATATTGGATACAAGTGGTTTGGAGAAAATCCATGGTGAAAAAGTTTTTCTTTTTTAGCTCACTTGCGTGTTTTTGGGGGTCTGTTTGGGGGGTTCTAGGTTTTTGCGGGTGGGTTAGGGGGTCTGGGAGCACTGCTGGGAAGGTCTAATTTTGATTGCAAGTGGTTTGGAGAAAATCCATGGTGGAAAAGGGGGATTTGGGCCTAGTTGCAGAGCGCGTTTGGCACGATTTAAAGGTAGGCCTCGCTGAGGATAGCAGTCCTGCGTGTTTTTGGGGGCTGTTTGGGGGTGTTCTGCATTTCTGGTGGTGGGTTGAGGGGTCTGGAAGCACTGCTGGGAAGGTCTAATTTTGATTGCAAGTGGTTTGAAGAAAATCCATGGTGGAAAAGGGGGGTTTGGGCCTAGCTGCAGAGCGTGTTTGGAATGATATTCAGGTAGGCGTCTGTAGATTCTCTAAGTGTGGCATTTTCCATTTTTGCTTTTGGCCGCTTTGGGGTGTTCTACTTTTTTGGGGGTGGGTTGAGGGGTCTGGGGGCACTGCTGGGAAGGTCTAATTTTGTTCTAAAATCGCAGTTTACACTTTACACCTAGCTTGAGGGTAAAGATCCGCAAATTTCGCACACAAGGTATTTATCCTTGAAAAGGAGACACAGAGTACGCACTTTCGAAATGATGCGTGTATGTTTTGTAATACTGTTGACTCTGAAACTGAAAGTGTTATTTTGCACTACACAGCGTACCTTATATTTTTTTCTCCGTGGTGTTTTAATATGACTTCCTGTTTTTCCATCAACAATTACAGGCCGGCTTCTACCCTGTGCAATGGGAAAAAGGATGAACTCAGGCTTACCATTAGCGAGCCGCAATTCAGCATCCGCCAGGCAGGCAGTAGACAAGGTGTTTTCTGGTCTCCATCATTGATCGACGGAGCGTCAGATGGAATGGAGGAGTACCGCGAAAAAGAGGAATGGCTGGATGCATGCAACTTCCCAAATTCAACTGGACAACGACAACAACATACAGTTACAGTATCCATCTTAATTTCTACTTATCTTTTAAGTAATGTTATTGCTGTGAACTTCTATGAGTGTGACTCTGTGCAGTTGTTTCCTCTCTGCTTCAATTCATCCCTCCAGCCATTGTATAGTTTTTTCTTTGCAATTTTTAAACTAATTTATGTACTAAGTGGTTCTTCTCTCTGAGGGTAGATAGGCAAGTGAAATTGCGTAATTACTGCAGCCCTGTACTGTCACATTGTTTCTTCATAGTTAGTACATTGTAGAAAGTACTACTTACTTTTCAGTAACCTGTCCATTTAGTAAACAACTTCATGAATGCAGTAGTGCATGCACTTCCTTTATGTCCCTTAAAAGATTTACTGATAGCTTTGTATCCAAAGATTTGTTTATCTTCATTTGTTGTTTGTCCGTGCTATGCTTTTTTCCCCTCTCTCCACAAAACTTTCCCCACAAACCCCATTCCCATCCAAGTTTCAAACCCTAACCCTCTTCCCCCGGGCTGTGTGGTTTTCATTGAGGTGCGAGTAAATTACAACAATAATTCCACACACTTGCTGGGGAGGATAAGGTGCAAGCAACCTCCTCAAATTAATTTTAAGGCAGCTAGATGAATCATAGGATATTGTAATTCTGGTTAAAAAAACAACGAGTATTTTAAAATAAATTCTGAATTTCATGCCCACCCACGATTGGATCCATCGTCAACATCATCCTCCTACATGTCAAGAAGACTTGTTACGCTGCTGTGTCACTGTTCTTGTTGTAGCCATAATCATCCATGCAATTCTTTTTTCCCCATACTTATCTTCAGCATTGCTTAGGCTACTGTTCCTTCTAATACTCCTCTCAGGCCACTCAATGTCTAATTTTATTACTTTGTTTTTCATATGCTGCTACTGCTAGTGTGGTACCACTCCTACTAACACCACAACAACGGAATTTGGGTCCGGGCTGGCGTAATCGCCATTTGCCATGCAGCCAGCGCTGTGCCTAGCTCTATTCTCAAACACGAATCACAGGTAAGATAAGCATTTTGGGGAGGTAGAATAATGGGCTAGGACTCGGAGGAGAGACTGACAGTAGTACTAGTAAAGTACTAGTAGGCCAATTGAATTCACTAACTCTGTTCGTGGAACTTTTGAACATTTTTGGATGTTTTAGATAATTCATGCTGGTAAGTTTGAGGAAACCAAACGTGCCGCAACCCCCGCCCACCATCCCACAAAATAACATCAACGCGTACACTATATTGAAGTATGTAAAATAAATAATTGTATTTATCCTAACAAAAATAAACTAGTCCCACCCCTCCCTAACCCAAACAATTGTTCATTTCAAATAGTCCTCTGAAAAGTCCCAAATAATCCCCAACTCCCGATTCCCACCCCCCCAACAGTCTTTAAAAAAGGGGCAAGGGACACAGTCACTTCCGGCGGTGTCTGGAAAGGCGGTCCCGCCGCTCCTTGCGGAGGTCCTGGAGCTGTTGCTCAAGATTGTCCACCTTGCGCTCCAGGTAGTCCACTCTGAGGCGTCGGCGGCGCAAGCGTGCCCTCAGGGCTCTGGAGGGGCCAGCTGCTGGTGTTGTTGCAGCTGAGTGGCGGCAGGAGGCTGTCCGAGCACGGTGCTGTGCTGGAGGCTGCTGGCCGGTGGACACGGGGGCACTGGAGGAGGTTGTTGATGTTGACGCCCCCTCCTCCTGTTCCTGAGCCCACAGCCGGCGATATTCCACACAAATGGCCTCCAGCTTCCGGGCCCTGGCCCGGACAGCCATCTCCTGTCTGGTGAGCTTTTTGGGAACATCTATATGAAGAAAGAAAGAAAAATAATGTAACCAATACTCTTTAACAATAACACAAAATAATTCAACAGAAAGTTGTCTCACAGTAACACTAGCAATTTGCAAGCACAGTATAACATTTTGGCATGTATCTTTCCGCCGTATTTGTAGGCCTGCAACAGTGGGAGTTTCAGGAATTCTACTACCAGGCAGCACTATGGACTCAATACATAGTCAGAGAGTCAGAGAGTACACCAGTATTCTTCTTTTTTTCTCTAGTTTTGCGAAAGAAATTACTTGTAAATGAACTTGTGTTAGCCGGCATAATGCCAGCTCAGTCAGCTTGCACCCAAGAAAAAGAGACACAAGCCATGATGACGCAGACTTGCATGCATTACTTTAAGCAGTACATGCAGATGGGGATAGGGAAGCTCTTACTTTTGTATTGGGGTGGCACTGGCCATACTCGGTTACATCAAGGGCTACTGCTCAATGTAATTTATATTTCGCACTGCCCCCCCTGGGCCTTCAGTAGTACAAAAGGAAAATGAAGGTTATTCATTTCTGGTCACGTATCCAGCCGATCACATGATCTCTTTGCTTATATGATGGATGACTTTAGGTGCTTTGTTGTGATAGATTGAGTGAACAACAGCGATAGTCCACCCATGATTAACACAACAGAAAGAAAATTATGAACATAGGGAGTGAGTGTGGTAGCCATAATTGCCGGAGGAAGGGACTTGACTTGATATATTTGTCAACTATACAATACATACACAACATATGCTGTGCTTGCAAAGTAAACTACCGTACTGTTACTTTAGGCAAGGGAGAGTATCTGAACAATCACAACTTGTAGTATTTGGATTTCCTCTGCTTTGCTACTCTGGCACGGACATGCTGTTCGAACAAAGTAACACTCTTCATGCACTGAGCATCTGCTCTACATACACCTCTGCTATGTATGAGGAAGAAGATACCATCCAGGCTTCCAAAGTAAACGTCTATCATTCTTCTTAATGTCTCAATTTTACTTTTTCTCAACAACCAAAAAACACCCTTTTCATTTTATTCGGTAAACCACCGTCTTGACTTGCATTTGAGTCACACCCAAATGATAAATTGCAATGCACACCACACATGAATTTTCTGATTCACCCACACAGGCACTCATTTTTTCTTTCTCCTCCAACCATCCTTGCTTCAAGCAGCCATGCATCTGATTCCTTCCTATCAGCCACCTCTGCTGGCATTCAAAAACATGTTTCAATCTTTACAGTCATAAATGTTACGACTCGCTCGTCCTTCCATTGACCCTAAGTTCTTTCCCTTTTCGTTCATCACATCCCTCAAGTTCATCTGATATGACTTGGCTTCACGATAAAAGTTTCCCAGCTGATTTGAAGTCAAATAGAGGGGGCGATTGCTTACTCGAGAACTACCGCCGCTATTGCTAAGTCAAGGGTGACTGTCTTCTCAGTGATTGGCTAAAATGTAGTTCTAAATCAGTAACTGTTCTTAACAGTACAGTGTACTTGTAGTAGTGCACTGTCTACTGTACAGTACACCATACACTCCTTTTTATTTATTTATTTATTTTTTAAACTTATATGGCGCAAACAGCTACCCAAAAAGGGTTTCCCGGCGCCTAAGAGCACAGCACAATGGATGGAACAATACGACAGAGGTTGTTCAAGATAACTGATCGAACAACCAGGTCTTTATCTCTTTGCGGAACCTGGAATGACTTCCCTCCTTACGTATATGGAGTGGTAGTGTGTTCCAGATAGAAGGACCCAGATGGGCAAAAGATCTTCCTCCCATCCTGGAGAGCTTAAATCTAGGTACACAGAATTTTTCAGCTGATTGAGACCGTAGGTTTCTTTTTGGAATGTAAGGATGGGCAAGTGTCTGGAGGTATTTGGGAGCGGTACCTGCTTTGATTTTAAACATGTAGGGCCGGATGTATCAAACAATCGTTTTGCGATTCTGTAAATACCGAAACGCAATTTGAAAATTCCAAAACTATTCTTTCCTTAGGTTGGAGCGCCATCTAGCGCAAGTTGGGCAGGGAATGTGTTGGAATATTCCTTATGTTGGAGCGCCATCTAGCGCAAGTCGGGCAGGGAAGGTGTTGGAACATTCCTTATGTTGGAGCGCCATCTAGCGCAAGTTGGGCAGGGAAGGTGTTGGAATATTCCTTATGTTGGAGCGCCATCTAGCGCAAGTCGGGCAGGGAAGGTGTTGGAATATTCCTTATGTTGGAGCGCCATCTAGCGCAAGTCGGGCAGGGAAGGTGTTGGAACATTCCTTATGTTGGAGCGCCATCTAGCGCAAGTTGGGCAGGGAAGGTGTTGGAATATTCCTTATGTTGGAGCGCCATCTAGCGCAAGTCGGGCAGGGAAGGTGTTGGAACATTCCTTATGTTGGAGCGCCATCTAGCGCAAGTTGGGCAGGGAAGGTGTTGGAATATTCCTTATGTTGGAGCGCCATCTAGCGCAAGTTGGGCAGGAAAGGTGTTGGAATATTCCTTATGTTGGAGCGCCATCTAGCGCAAGTCGGGCAGGGAAGGTGTTGGAACATTCCTTATGTTGGAGCGCCATCAAGCGCAAGTCGGGCAGGGAAGGTGTTGGAACATTCCTTATGTTGGAGCGCCATCTAGCGCAAGTCAGCAGGGAAGGTGTTGGAACATTCCTTATGTTGGAGCGCCATCTAGCGCAAGTCGGGCAGGGAAGGTGGTTTTCCCGGTATTACTCCCCTGGGTGTCCAGGGCTCCAGGCCGACGGCATGGGCGAGTGCCCGGGACGGGCTCCATGGTTTTCCCGGTATTCCTCCCCTGGGTGTCCAGGGCTCCAGGCCGACGACATGGCCCATTGCCCGGGACGGGCTCCATGGTTTTCACGGCAGTCCTCCCCTGGGTGTCCAGGGCTCCAGGCCGACGGCATGGCGGAGTGCCCAGGACGGGCTCCATGCATCCCGGGCAGTTGTCCCCCGGGCGTCCGGGGCTCCAGGCCGATGGCATGGCTGATTGCCCGGTACGGGCTCCATGGTTTTCCCGGTATTCCTCCCCTGGGTGTCCAGGGCTCCAGGCCGACGGCATGGGCGAGTGCCCGGGACGGGCTTCATGCGTCCCGGGCAGTCGTCCCCCGGGGCGTTCGGGTCTCCAGGCCAACGGCATAGGCGAGTGCCCAGGTCGGGCTCCATGGTTTTCACGGTAGTCCTCCCCGGGCGTCCGTGGCTCCAGGCCATCGGCATGTAAAATGTAAATTTATCATTGGAATAGGCACCGATGCGAGAATTATTGGGTCCGTGGAATTTTGAGCCCAAGACCCGCCGAGGCGGGGAATTGAACCCTGGTCCCAGGCTAGACCTCTGCATCAGGGTCTGCCGCTCTAACCATTGAGCCACACTTCTCCACTGCATGGCCGAGTGCCCGGGACGGGCTCCATGGTTTTCCTGGTATTCTTACTCTGGGTGTCCGTGGCTCCAGGCCGACGGCATGGCAGATTGCCCAGGACGGGCTCCATGGTTTTAACAGTAGTCCTCCCCCGGGCGTCCGGGGCTCCAGTCCGATGGCATGGCCAAGTGCCCGGGTTGGGCTCCATGGTTTTCATGGTAGTCCTCCCCCGGGCATCCGTAGCTCCAGGCCGACGGCATGTCAAAGTGCCCAGGACGGGCTCCATGCATCCCGGGCAGTCGTCCCCCCGTGCGTCCGGGTCTCCTGGCCAACAGCATGGGCGAGTGCCCAGGACGGGCTCCATGCGTCCTGGGCAGTAGTCCCCCAGGTCTCCAGGCCAACGGCATGGGTGAGTGCCCAGGTCGGGCTCCATGGTATTCACTGTAGTCCTCCCCCGGGCGTCCGTGGCTCCAGGCCGACGGCATGTCGAAGTGACCAGGACGGCATCCATGTGTCCCGGGCAGTTGTCCCCCGGGTCTCCAGGCCAACGGCATGGGCAGAGTGCCTGGGTCGGGCTCCATTGTTTTCACGGTAGTCCTCCCCTGGGCGTTTGTGGCTCCAGGCTGGCGGCATGTCAAAGTGCCCAGGACGGGCTCCATGCGTCCTGGGCAGTCGTCCCCCGGGGCGTCCGGGTCTCCAGGCCAACGTCATAAGCGAGTGCCCAGGTCGGGCTCCATGGTTTTCACGGTAGTCCTCCCCGGGCGTCCGTGGCTCCAGGCCGGCGGCATGTAAAATGTAAATGTATCATTAGAATAGGCACCGAGGTGAGAATTATCGGGTCCGTGGAATTTTGAGCCCAAGACCCGCCGAGGCGGGGAATTGAACCCTGGTCCCGGGCTAGACCTCTGCATCAGGGTCTGCCGCTCTAACCATTGAGCCACACTTCTCCACTGCATGGCCGAGTGCCCGGGACGGGCTCCATGGTTTTCCTGGTATTCTTCCCCTGGCTGTCCGTGGCTCCAGGCCGACGGCATGTCAAAATGCCCAGGACGGGCTCCATGCGTCCCGGGCAGTCGTCCCCCGGGTCTCCAGGCCAACGGCATGGGTGAGTGCCCAGGTCGGGCTCCATGGTATTCACGGTAGTCCTCCCCCGGGCGTCCGTGGCTCTAGGCCGACGGCATGTCAAAGTGCCTAGAACGTGCTCCATGCGTCCCGGGCAGTTGTCCCCCGGGTCTCCAGGCCAACAGCATGGGCAGAGTGCCCGGGTCGGGCTCCATGGTTTTCACGGTAGACCTCCCCCCCGGGCGTCCGTGGCTCCAGGCCAACGGCATGTCAAAGTGCCCAGGACGGGCTCCATGCGTCCCGGGCAGTCGTCCCCCGGGGCGTCCAGGTCTCCAGGCCAACGGCATGGGCAAAGTGCCTGGGTCGGGCTCCATGGTTTTCACGCTAGTCCTCCCCCCAGGCGTCCGTGGCTCCAGGCCAACAGCATGTCAAAGTGCCCAGGACGGGCTCCATGTGTCCCGGGCAGTCGTCCCCCCGGGCGTCCGGGCCTTGGAGCTCCTGTGGTCCTCACCGTGCCTGAGGCCCAGCCGCGGTCCCCGAGCCCTTGCCGGCGTGGGCAGGCAGCAGCCCTACCACGAAGGCTCGGGGTGGGAATCAGGGAGTCCTTTCGGTCCCGGCCACCTGGTTGCACCTTTCCCCTCGCCCATCTGGTCTCCCGCAATGCTATCCAATAGGGCGACCAGATGGCCAAACTTCCCTGGAAGTCCCTATGAGGTGCCATTTGCCTCCCCGATCCCAGCGAGGGCTCCAGGAGGTCGGGTACTTTCACGCCTTGGGTCCCCTCTGTCACCTCGTGTGCACAGATTACAAGAAAGGGGGGTAATTTTCCTCCGGATTTCTAGGGGCAAGGTACCATTGGACACCCCTCCCAGGCTGGTGGTTCTCTGCCATGGGGGACCAGATGGGCGATGCCTGGGTAACACCACCCGGGGCTTCCTTCCTCCAGGCCAACGGCATGTCAAAGTGCCCAGGACGGGCTCCATGCGTCCCGGGCAGTCGTCCCCCGGGTCTCCAGGCCGATGGCAGGTTAAAGTGCCCAGGACGGGCTCCACGGGTCCCGGCGCAGTCCTCCCCTGGGCGACCGAGGCACCCATCTCCAGGAGGCCAACGGCATTGGCAAAGCACCCGGGAAGGGCTCCATGGGTCCCGGGCAGTCCTCCCCTGGGTGTCCGGCGCTCCCTTCTCCAGGCCGACGGCAGGTTAAAGTGCCCAGGACGGGCTCCACGGGTCCCGGCGCAGTCCTCCCCTGGGCGTCCAGCGCTCCCTTCTCCAGGCCGACGGCAGGTCAAAGTGCCCAGGACGGGCTCCACAGGTCCCGGGCAGTCCTCCCCTGGGCGACCGGGGCACCCATCTCCAGGAGGCCAACGGCATTGGCAAAGCACCCGAGAAGGGCTCCATGGGTCCCGGGCAGTCCTCCCCTGGGTGTCCGGCGCTCCCTTCTCCAGGCCGACGGCAGGTTAAAGTGCCCAGGACGGGCTCCATGGGTCCCGGGCAGTCCTCCCCTGGGTGTCCGGCGCTCCCTTCTCCAGGCCGACGGCAGGTTAAAGTGCCCAGGACGGGCTCCACAGGTCCCGGGCAGTCCTCCCCTGGGCGACCGGGGCACCCATCTCCAGGAGGCCAACGGCATTGGCAAAGCACCCGGGAAGGGCTCCATGGGTCCCGGGCAGTCCTCCCCTGGGTGTCCGGCGCTCCCTTCTCCAGGCCGACGGCATGTCAAAGTGCCCAGGACGGGCTCCATGAGTCTGGGACAGTCCTCCCCCGGGCGTCCGGGACACCCATCTCCAGGAGGCCAACGGCATTGCAAAGTACCCAGGACGGGCTCCATGGGTCCCGAGCAGACCTCCCCCGGGCGTCCGGGGCACCCATCTCCATGAGGCCAACGGCATCGGCAAAGTACCCTGGAAGGGCTCCACGGGTCCCGGGCAGGCCTCCCCCCCCGGGCGTCCAGGGCACCCACGTCCAGGCCGACGGCATGTAAAAGTTCCCAGGACGGGGTCCATGGGTCCCGGGCAGCCCGCCCCCGGGCTTTCGGGGCACCCATCTCCAGGAGGCCAACGGCGTTGCAAAGTACCCAGGATGGGCTCCATGCGTCCCGGGCATTCGTCCCCCAGGCGCCCGGGGCTCCATCCAGGCTGACGGTATGGCAGAGTGCCCGGGTCGGGCTCCATGGTTTTCACGGTGGTCCTCCCCTGGGTGTTGGGGCGCCCCAGGCCAATGGCATGGAAAAAGTGCCCAGGATGGGCTCCATGCATCCTGGGCATTCGTCCCCCGGGCGTCCGGGGCTCCATCCAGGCTGACGGCATGGCAGAGTGCCCGGGTCGGGCTCCGTGGTTTTCAGGGTGGTCCTCCCCTGAGTGTCGGGGCGCTCCAGGCCGACGGCATGGAAAAGTGCCCAGGACGGGCTCCATGCGTCCCGGGCCTTCGTCCCCCGGGCGCCCGAGGCTCCATCCAGGCTGACGGCATGGCAGAGTGCCCGGGTCGGGCTCCATGGTTTCCAGGGTGGTCCTCCCCTGGGTGTCGGGGCGCTCCAGGCCGACGGCATGGAAAAGTGCCCAGGACGGGCTCCATGCGTCCTGGGCATTCGTCCCGGGACGGGGTGGGGAAGAGTCCAGGCGGCTTCACCTCCATGCCCGGCCATCTGATCGCCCAGATTCCCTCGGCCATCTGGTCGCCCGCAACGCTTTCCTATGGGGGGGACCAGATGGCCGAACTTCCCTGGAAGACCCGATGAGGTGCCATTCGCCTCCCGGATCCCAGCTAGGGCTCCATGAGGTCGGGTTCTTTCACGCCTTGGGTCCCCTCTGTCACCTCGCATGCACAGATTACAAGAAAAGGGGGTAATTTTGCTCCGGATTACTAGGGAGAAGGGTACGCCCGGACACCCCTCCGAAGGTGGTGGTTCTCTGCCATGGGGACCAGATGGGATATGCCTGGGCAACACCTCCCTAGGCCATCCGGGGCTTCCTTCCTCCAGGCCAACTGCATGTCAAATTGCCCAGGACGGGCTCCATGGCTTCTGGGCAGTCGTCCCCCGGGTGTCCAGGGCTCCATCCAGGCTGACGGCATGGAAAAGTGCCCAGGACAGGCTCCATGCGTCCCGGGCATTCATCCCCCGGGCGTCCGGGGCTCCATCTAGGCTGACGGTATGGCAGAGTGCCCAGGTCGGGCTTCATGGTTTTCATGGTGGTCCTCCCCTGGGTGTCTGGGGGCTCCAGGCCGAAGGCATGGAAAAGTGCCCAGGACGGGCTCCATGCGTCCCGGGCATTCGTCCCCTGGGCGTCCGGGGCTCCATCTAGGCTGACGGTATGGCAGAGTGCCCAGGTCGGGCTCCATGGTTTTCATGGTGGTCCTCCCCTGGGTGTCTGGGGGGCTCCAGGCCGAAGGCATGGAAAAGTGCCCAGGACGGGCTCCATGCGTCCCGGGCATTCGTCCCCTGGGCGTCCGGGGCTCCATCTAGGCTGACGGTATGGCAGAGTGCCCAGGTCGGGCTCCATGGTTTTCACGGTGGTCCTCCCCTGGGTGTCTGGGGGCTCCAGGCCGAAGGCACGGAAAAGTGCCCAGGACGGGTCCATGCGTCCCGGGCATTCGTCCCCCGGGCGTCCGGGGCTCTATCCAGGCTGACGGCATGGCAGAGTGCCCAGGTCGGGCTCCATGGTTTTCACGGTGGTCCTCCCCTGGGTGTCTGGGGGCTCCAGGCCGAAGGCACGGAAAAGTGCCCAGGACGGGCTCCATGCGTCCCGGGCATTCGTCCCCCGGGCGTCCGGGGCTCCATCCAGGCTGACGGCATGGCAGAGTGCCCGGGTCGGGCTCCATGGGTCCCGGGCAGCCCTCCCCCGGGCGTCCGGGGCTCCCACCTCCAGGCCGACGGCATGTCAAAGTGCCCAGGACGGGCTCCATGAGTCCAGGACAGTCCTCCCCCGGGCGTCCTGGACACCCATCTCCATGAGGCCAACGGCATTGGCAAAGTACCCGGGAAGGGCTCCATGGGTCCCGGGCAGACCTCCCCCGGGCGTCCGGGGCACCCATCTCCATGAGGCCAACGGCATTGGCAAAGTACCCGGGAAGGGCTCCATGGGTCCCGGGTAGACCTCCCCCGGGCGTCCGGGGACCCATCTCCATGAGGCCAACCGCATTGGCAAAGTACCCGGGAAGGGCTCCATGGGTCCCGGGTAGACCTCCCCCGGGCGTCCGGGGCACCCATCTCCATGAGGCCAACGGCATTGGCAAAGTACCCAGGACGGGCTCCATGGGTCCCGGGCAGACCTCCCCCCGGGCGTCAGGGGCTCCCACCTCCAGGCCGACGGAATGTCAAAGTACCCAGGACGGGCTCCATGGGTCCCGGGCATTCGTCCCCCGGGCGTCCGGGGCTCCATCCAGGCTGACGGCATGGCAGAGTGCCCGGGTCGGGCTCCATGGGTCCCGGGCAGCCCTCCCCCGGGCGTCCGGGGCTCCCACCTCCAGGCCGACGGCATGTCAAAGTGCCCAGGACGGGCTCCATGAGTCCAGGACAGTCCTCCCCCGGGCGTCCTGGACACCCATCTCCATGAGGCCAACGGCATTGGCAAAGTACCCGGGAAGGGCTCCATGGGTCCCGGGCAGACCTCCCCCGGGCGTCCGGGGCACCCATCTCCATGAGGCCAACGGCATTGGCAAAGTACCCGGGAAGGGCTCCATGGGTCCCGGGTAGACCTCCCCCGGGCGTCCGGGGACCCATCTCCATGAGGCCAACCGCATTGGCAAAGTACCCGGGAAGGGCTCCATGGGTCCCGGGTAGACCTCCCCCGGGCGTCCGGGGCACCCATCTCCATGAGGCCAACGGCATTGGCAAAGTACCCAGGACGGGCTCCATGGGTCCCGGGCAGACCTCCCCCCGGGCGTCAGGGGCTCCCACCTCCAGGCCGACGGAATGTCAAAGTACCCAGGACGGGCTCCATGGGTCCCGGGCAGCTTCCCCCGGGCGTCCGGGGCACCCACCTCCAGGCCGACGGCATGTCAAAGTACCCAGGACGGGCTCCACGGGTCCCGGGCATTCCTCCCCCAGGTCGTCCGGGCCCTAGAGCTCCGGTGGTCCAACCTGCGCCTGAGGCCCAGCCGGGGTCCAAGAGCCCTGCCTTGCGTGGGCAGGCAGTCAGGAACCCTACCGCGAAGGCTTGGGATGGATGGGGAGCTGGGAGTCCTTTCGATCCCGGCCATCTGGTCACCCGCGATGCTTTCCAATAGGGCGGCCAGATGGCCGGGCTTCCCTGGAAGTCCCGATGAGGTGCCATTCGCCTCCCGGATCCCAGCTAGGGCTCCATGAGGTCGGGTTCTTTTACGCCTTGGGTCCCCTCTGTCACCTCGCGTGCACGGATTGCAAGAAAGGGGGGTAATTTCCCTCCGGATTACTAGGGGCAGGGTACGCCCGGACACCCCTCCAGGGCTGGTGGGTCTCTGCCTGGGGGACCAGATGAGATATGCCTGGGCAACACCTCCCCCGGGCGTCTGGGGGCTCCATTCTCCGGGCCAACGGCATGGCTCAATGCCCAGGACGGGCTCCACGTGTCCCGGACAGACCTTCCCTGGGCGTCCGGGGCACCCATCTCCAGGAGGCCAACGGGATGGCAAAGTACCCGGGAAGGGCTCCACGGGTCCCGGGCAGCCTTCCCCCGGGCGTCCGGGGCTCCCACCTCCAGGCCGACGGCATGTCACACTGCCCAGGACGGGCTCCATGGGCCCCGGACAGACCGCCCCCGGGCGTCCGGGGGGGGTACCCATCTCCAGGAGGCCAACGGGATGGCAAAGTACCCGGGAAGGGCTCCACGGGTCCCGGGCAGCCTTCCCCCGGGCGTCCGGGGCTCCCACCTCCAGGACGACGGCATGTCAAATTGCCCAGGACGGGCTCCATGGCTCTTGGGCAGTCCTCCCCCGGGCGTCCGGGGCTCCATCCAGGCCGACGGCATGGCAGAGTGCCCGGGACGGGTTCCATGCGTCCCGGGCCTTCGTCCCCCGGGCGTCCGGGGCTCCATCCAGGCTGACAGCATGGCAGAGTGCCCGGGTCGGGCTCCATGGTTTCCAGGGTGGTCCTCCCCTGGGTGTCGGGGCGCTCCAGGCCGACGGCATGGAAAAGTGCCCAGGACGGGCTCCATGCGTCCTGGGCATTCGTCCCGGGACGGGGTGGGGAAGAGTCCAGGCGGCTTCACCTCCATGCCCGGCCATCTGATCGCCCAGATTCCCTCGGCCATCTGGTCGCCCGCAACGCTTTCCTATGGGGGGGACCAGATGGCCGAACTTCCCTGGAAGACCCGATGAGGTGCCATTCGCCTCCCGGATCCCAGCTAGGGCTCCATGAGGTCGGGTTCTTTCACGCCTTGGGTCCCCTCTGTCACCTCGCATGCACAGATTACAAGAAAAGGGGGTAATTTTGCTCCGGATTACTAGGGAGAAGGGTACGCCCGGACACCCCTCCGAAGGTGGTGGTTCTCTGCCATGGGGACCAGATGGGATATGCCTGGGCAACACCTCCCTAGGCCATCCGGGGCTTCCTTCCTCCAGGCCAACTGCATGTCAAATTGCCCAGGACGGGCTCCATGGCTTCTGGGCAGTCGTCCCCCGGGTGTCCAGGGCTCCATCCAGGCTGACGGCATGGAAAAGTGCCCAGGACAGGCTCCATGCGTCCCGGGCATTCATCCCCCGGGCGTCCGGGGCTCCATCTAGGCTGACGGTATGGCAGAGTGCCCAGGTCGGGCTTCATGGTTTTCATGGTGGTCCTCCCCTGGGTGTCTGGGGGCTCCAGGCCGAAGGCATGGAAAAGTGCCCAGGACGGGCTCCATGCGTCCCGGGCATTCGTCCCCTGGGCGTCCGGGGCTCCATCTAGGCTGACGGTATGGCAGAGTGCCCAGGTCGGGCTCCATGGTTTTCATGGTGGTCCTCCCCTGGGTGTCTGGGGGGCTCCAGGCCGAAGGCATGGAAAAGTGCCCAGGACGGGCTCCATGCGTCCCGGGCATTCGTCCCCTGGGCGTCCGGGGCTCCATCTAGGCTGACGGTATGGCAGAGTGCCCAGGTCGGGCTCCATGGTTTTCACGGTGGTCCTCCCCTGGGTGTCTGGGGGCTCCAGGCCGAAGGCACGGAAAAGTGCCCAGGACGGGTCCATGCGTCCCGGGCATTCGTCCCCCGGGCGTCCGGGGCTCTATCCAGGCTGACGGCATGGCAGAGTGCCCAGGTCGGGCTCCATGGTTTTCACGGTGGTCCTCCCCTGGGTGTCTGGGGGCTCCAGGCCGAAGGCACGGAAAAGTGCCCAGGACGGGCTCCATGCGTCCCGGGCATTCGTCCCCCGGGCGTCCGGGGCTCCATCCAGGCTGACGGCATGGCAGAGTGCCCGGGTCGGGCTCCATGGGTCCCGGGCAGCCCTCCCCCGGGCGTCCGGGGCTCCCACCTCCAGGCCGACGGCATGTCAAAGTGCCCAGGACGGGCTCCATGAGTCCAGGACAGTCCTCCCCCGGGCGTCCTGGACACCCATCTCCATGAGGCCAACGGCATTGGCAAAGTACCCGGGAAGGGCTCCATGGGTCCCGGGCAGACCTCCCCCGGGCGTCCGGGGCACCCATCTCCATGAGGCCAACGGCATTGGCAAAGTACCCGGGAAGGGCTCCATGGGTCCCGGGTAGACCTCCCCCGGGCGTCCGGGGACCCATCTCCATGAGGCCAACCGCATTGGCAAAGTACCCGGGAAGGGCTCCATGGGTCCCGGGTAGACCTCCCCCGGGCGTCCGGGGCACCCATCTCCATGAGGCCAACGGCATTGGCAAAGTACCCAGGACGGGCTCCATGGGTCCCGGGCAGACCTCCCCCCGGGCGTCAGGGGCTCCCACCTCCAGGCCGACGGAATGTCAAAGTACCCAGGACGGGCTCCATGGGTCCCGGGCATTCGTCCCCCGGGCGTCCGGGGCTCCATCCAGGCTGACGGCATGGCAGAGTGCCCGGGTCGGGCTCCATGGGTCCCGGGCAGCCCTCCCCCGGGCGTCCGGGGCTCCCACCTCCAGGCCGACGGCATGTCAAAGTGCCCAGGACGGGCTCCATGAGTCCAGGACAGTCCTCCCCCGGGCGTCCTGGACACCCATCTCCATGAGGCCAACGGCATTGGCAAAGTACCCGGGAAGGGCTCCATGGGTCCCGGGCAGACCTCCCCCGGGCGTCCGGGGCACCCATCTCCATGAGGCCAACGGCATTGGCAAAGTACCCGGGAAGGGCTCCATGGGTCCCGGGTAGACCTCCCCCGGGCGTCCGGGGACCCATCTCCATGAGGCCAACCGCATTGGCAAAGTACCCGGGAAGGGCTCCATGGGTCCCGGGTAGACCTCCCCCGGGCGTCCGGGGCACCCATCTCCATGAGGCCAACGGCATTGGCAAAGTACCCAGGACGGGCTCCATGGGTCCCGGGCAGACCTCCCCCCGGGCGTCAGGGGCTCCCACCTCCAGGCCGACGGAATGTCAAAGTACCCAGGACGGGCTCCATGGGTCCCGGGCAGCTTCCCCCGGGCGTCCGGGGCACCCACCTCCAGGCCGACGGCATGTCAAAGTACCCAGGACGGGCTCCACGGGTCCCGGGCATTCCTCCCCCAGGTCGTCCGGGCCCTAGAGCTCCGGTGGTCCAACCTGCGCCTGAGGCCCAGCCGGGGTCCAAGAGCCCTGCCTTGCGTGGGCAGGCAGTCAGGAACCCTACCGCGAAGGCTTGGGATGGATGGGGAGCTGGGAGTCCTTTCGATCCCGGCCATCTGGTCACCCGCGATGCTTTCCAATAGGGCGGCCAGATGGCCGGGCTTCCCTGGAAGTCCCGATGAGGTGCCATTCGCCTCCCGGATCCCAGCTAGGGCTCCATGAGGTCGGGTTCTTTTACGCCTTGGGTCCCCTCTGTCACCTCGCGTGCACGGATTGCAAGAAAGGGGGGTAATTTCCCTCCGGATTACTAGGGGCAGGGTACGCCCGGACACCCCTCCAGGGCTGGTGGGTCTCTGCCTGGGGGACCAGATGAGATATGCCTGGGCAACACCTCCCCCGGGCGTCTGGGGGCTCCATTCTCCGGGCCAACGGCATGGCTCAATGCCCAGGACGGGCTCCACGTGTCCCGGACAGACCTTCCCTGGGCGTCCGGGGCACCCATCTCCAGGAGGCCAACGGGATGGCAAAGTACCCGGGAAGGGCTCCACGGGTCCCGGGCAGCCTTCCCCCGGGCGTCCGGGGCTCCCACCTCCAGGCCGACGGCATGTCACACTGCCCAGGACGGGCTCCATGGGCCCCGGACAGACCGCCCCCGGGCGTCCGGGGGGGGTACCCATCTCCAGGAGGCCAACGGGATGGCAAAGTACCCGGGAAGGGCTCCACGGGTCCCGGGCAGCCTTCCCCCGGGCATCCGGGGCTCCCACCTCCAGGACGACGGCATGTCAAATTGCCCAGGACGGGCTCCATGGCTCTTGGGCAGTCCTCCCCCGGGCGTCCGGGGCTCCATCCAGGCCGACGGCATGGCAGAGTGCCCGGGACGGGTTCCATGCGTCCCGGGCCTTCGTCCCCCGGGCGTCCGGGGCTCCATCCAGGCTGACAGCATGGCAGAGTGCCCGGGTCGGGCTCCATGGTTTTCAGGGTGGTCCTCCCCTGGGTGTCGGGGCGCTCCAGGCCAATGGAATGGAAAAGTGCTCAGGACGGGCTCCATGCGACCCGGGCATTCATCCCCCGGGCGTCCGGGCTCCATCCAGGCTGACGGCATGGCAGAGTGCCCGGGTCGGGCTCCATGGTTTTCAGGGTGGTCCTCCCCTGGGTGTCTGGGCGCTCCAGGCCAATGGAATGGAAAAGTGCCCAGGACGGGCTCCATGCGACCCGGGCCTTCGTCCCCCAGGCGTCCGGGGCTCCATCCAGGCTGACGGCATGGCAGAGTGCCCGGGTCGGGCTCCATGGTTTTCAGGGTGGTCCTCCCCTGGCTGTCGGGGCGCTCCAGGCCGATGGCATGGAAAAGTGCCCAGGACGGGCTCCATGCGTCCCGGGCCTTCGTCCCCCGGGCGTCCGGGGCTCCAGCCAGGCTGACAGCATGGCAGAGTGCCCGGGTCGGGCTCCATGGCTCTTGGGCAGTCGTCCCCCGGGCGTCCGGGGCTCCATCCAGGCCGATGGCATGGAAAAGTGCCCAGGACGGGCTCCATGCGACCCGGGCATTCCTCCCCCAGGTCGTCCGGGCCCTAGAGCTCCGGTGGTCCAACCTGCGCCTGAGGCCCAGCCGGGGTCCAAGAGCCCTGCCTTGCGTGGGCAGGCAGTCAGGAACCCTACCGCGAAGGCTTGGGATGGATGGGGAGCTGGGAGTCCTTTCGATCCCGGCCATCTGGTCACCCGCGATGCTTTCCAATAGGGCGACCAGATGGCCGGGCTTCCCTGGAAGTCCCGATGAGGTGCCATTCGGCTCCCGGATCCCAGCTAGGGCTCCATGAGGTCGGGTTCTTTCACGCCTTGGGTCCCCTCTGTCACCTCGCGTGCACGGATTACAAGAAAGGGGGGTAATTTCCCTCCGGATTACTAGGGGCAGGGTACGCCCAGACACCCCTCCAAGGCTGGTGGCTCTCTGCCATGGGGACCAGATAGGCTATGCCTGGGAAACACCTCCCTAGGCCACCCGGGGCTTACTTCCTCCAGGCCAACTGCATGTCAAATTGCCCAGGACGGGCTCCACGGGTCCCGGGCAGTCCTCCCCCGGGCGTCCGGGGCTCCCTTCCCCAGGCCGACGGCAGGTCAGAGTGCCCAGGACGGGCTCCATGGGTCCCGGGCAGTCCTCCCCCGGATGTCCGGCGCTCCCTTCTCCAGGCCGACGGCAGGTCAAAGTGCCCAGGACGGGCTCCACGGGTCCCGGCCAGTCCTCCCCTGGGTGACCGGGGCACCCATCTCCAGGAGGCAAAAGGCATTGGCAAAGCACCCGGGAAGGGCTCCATGGGTCCCGGGCAGACCTCCCCCGGGCCTCCGGGGTACCCATCCCCATGAGGCCAACGGCATTGGCAGAGTACCCAGGACGGGCTCCATGCGTCCCGGGCAGACGTCCCCCTGGACTACAGGCAAACGGCATGGGCAGAGTGCCCGGGTCGGGCTCCATGGTTTTCACGGTAGTCCTCCTCCGGGGGACCTTGGCTCCAGGCCGATGGCATGTCAAAGTGCCCATGACGGGCTCCATGCGTCCCGGGCAGTCGCCCCCCCGGGGCGTCCGGGTCTCCAGGCCAACAGCATGGGCAGAGTGCCTGGGTCGGGCTCCATGGTTTTCACGGTAGACCTCTCCCCGGGCGTCCGTGGCTCCAGGCCGACGGCATGTCAAAGTGCCCAGGACGGGCTCCATGCATCCCGGGCAGTCGTCCCCCCGTGCGTCCGGGTCTCCAGGCCAACGGCATAAGCGAGTGCCCAGGTCGGGCTCCATGGTTTTCATGGTAGTCCTCCCCGGGCGTCCGTGGCTCCAGGCCGGCGGCATGTAAAATGTAAATTTATCATTGGAATAGGCACCGAGGCGAGAAATATCGGGTCCGTGGAATTTTGAGCCCAAGACCCGCCGAGGCGAGGAATTGAACCCTGATCCCGTGCTAAACCTCTGCATCAGGGTCTGCCGCTCTAACCATTGAGCCACACTTCTCCACTGCATGGCCGAGTGCCCGGGACGGGCTCCATGGTTTTCCCGGTATTCTTCCCCTGGGTGTCCATCGCTGGAGGCCGATGGCATGGCCGATTGCCCCGGACGGGCTCCATGGTTTTAACAGTAGTCCTCCCCCGGGCGTCCGGGGCTCCAGTCCGATGGCATGGCCGAGTGCCCGGGTTGGGCTCCATGGTTTTTGCAGTAGTCCTTCCCCGGGCATCCGTGGCTCCAGGCCGACGGCATGTAAAAGTGTCCAGGACGGGCTCCATGCATCCCGGGCAGTCGTCCCCCCCGTGCGTCCGGGTCTCCAGGCCAACGGCATAAGCGAGTGCCCAGGTCGGGCTCCATGGTTTTCACGGTAGTCCTCCCCGGGCGTCCGTGGCTCCAGGCCGGCGGCATGTAAAATGTAAATTTATCATTGGAATAGGCACCGAGGCGAGAATTATCGGGTCCGTGGAATTTTGAGCCCAAGACCCGCCGAGGCGAGGAATTGAACCCTGGTCCCGTGCTAAACCTCTGCATCAGGGTCTGCCGCTCAAACCATTGAGCCACACTTCTCCACTGCATGGCCGAGTGCCCGGGACGGGCTCCATGGTTTTGCCGGTATTCTTCTCCTGGGTGTCCATTGCTGGAGGCCGATGGCATGGCCGATTGCCCCGGACGGGCTCCATGGTTTTAACAGTAGTCCTCCCCCGGGCGTCCGGGGCTCCAGTCCGATGGCATGGCCGAGTGCCCTCCTGTCCCCCGGCCTGCCGCACTGCCGAAGGCCTGGGACGAGGTTCCGTTGTGCCCGGGGAGACTCCCGTGGCTTGGCTGGCTTCAGGAGCTCCGTCCGGGGCCCCTGAGGGCCCCGGGGAGGGCGCCCTCCCCACCCCGGCTCCGTCCTGGGTCCTGCCGCGTGGCAGGGTGCCCGTGACGGGGTCCGGAGGGCCCGGGGAGGCTTCCCCTGCACCTGTGGAAAATAGTTTTGTGCATCTCAAATAGCGATTCAGTAAAAAATCGCAAAACTATCTTTTGATACATCTGTCCCGTAGTTTAGGGCCTTAAATCTAATACAATATTCCACCCTCAACCAGTGCAGTTCACGCAAGTAGGGGGACACGCTGGGGTTTTTAGGTACATTGCAAAGGAGTCGGGCAGCCGCATTTTGTACGAGCTGCAATCTCTTTGTAACTGCCTTGTTTGCACCCAGATACAGGATGTTCCCGTAGTCAAGCCGGGATGTAATTAAGGCATTGACTACTGTTTTTTGCATGGGGATAGGCAGCATCCAAAGGATCTTCTTGAGCCATTTTATGATGATAAAACAGAGACCCACTACTTTGCTAGCCTGTTGCTTCATGGACAATGAATTGTCCAGAATTACTCCCAAATTTCTTGCATGAGGCACTGGTGTAGGAAGATTCCCCATCTGGGCAGGCCAGTGTGATGTACTCCAGAGATCTGGCTGCTTGCCCAGAAGGAGAATCTCCGTCTTGTCTCCATTTAATTTCAACTGGTTGGTTGTCATCCAATTGAAGATGTTGAGGAGACCATTTTTGAGAAGGGACGAAGATGACGATTGGGAATCGGACAATGAAAAGACAATTTGTGAATCGTCTGCATACGTCATGAAGGTGAGGCCCTCTTTTTCCACTAGGTCTGCTAGGGGTCTGAGATAGAGATTGAAAAAAAGCGGGCTGAGGATGGAGCCCTGTGGCACTCCATGGGGGGAGTTGAAATGCCCACAGCATGCAACAGCAGATGCTATTTGGTATGTCCGTTGGCTCAAGAAAGATCCAATCCATTGTAGGGCAGTTCCACAGATTCCGTTTTTTTCAAGTGTGGTGAGTAGCCTTTTATGCGACACAGTGTCAAAGGCTGCGCTTAAGTCGAGTAAAATAAGTGCAACCGTATGACCGTCGTCAAGGAGTTTCCTAATGGTTTCAGAGACTCCCAATAAAGCAGTTTCAGTAGAGAAACCCGCTCAGAATCCTGACTGGGTAGGATGAAGAAGAGCGTTTTCTTCTGAGAAAAGAGTTAGGGCTGAGTGCACATGTCTTTCTAAACATTTGGAAAAGGCTGGGAGAAGTGAGATGGGCCCATAATTGGCAAATTTTTCCGGATCTGCTGTGGGTTTTTTCAGCAGTGGGGTCACTATGGCATGTTTCCATAGGGTAGGTACTGTGGCGAGCTCTAGAGATGAGTTTAAAGTGTCTACAATAATTTCAAGGGTGGGCGTGTCCAATAATTTTATTATATTGATGGGAATGGGATCCTGTGGAGAGCCAGATTTAATCGTCTTCATGATGGAAATAAGAGTGTAGATTGTGATGGGTGGCCATTTTTGTAGGGTCTGATTAACGGTCGGAGTATACTCCCACTCTTCCTTAGAAGCAGTGTCAAGATTGTTCTTGCCTATCTCAGTAATTAATTTGTCGATTTTATCGGAGAAGAATTGGGCTAGGTCCTGACATTGCTTTCCATTTAATGGGCGCGATGGGGCTGTAGTTTGAGCCCCCGCAAGATCTTTGACCGTGTTGAACAGTGTTTTAGCTTTATTTACAGCTCCCGTGATGGTATTGGCTACATACGCGGCACATGCTTTTTTACATGCGGTATGGTAAAGATTTCTAGCTGTATGATACCTAGTTTTTTTATCAGGGTCGAAATCTTTTCGCCATACTCTTTCAAGTGTCTTACATTTGGTTTTTTCCTCTTTAAGTGAGTCATTAAACCATGGGGCGGGGGGACGATGTGTATTACTCTTGGTATTAGGGGTGGGTAAACAGGATTCAGCCGCATTGGTAAGCCATAGCTGGGTGGCAATAGCAATACTTTCCATAGTTTGGTTCTTATCGGGCGGGTTCATACTGAGTTCTATGTTAAGTTTAGAGATATCTATGGATTTCCAGTTTTTCCTTAGTGAGGCCGGTAACATAGTTTGGTCAGTGGAAGTAATGAGTGGTTTGAGATTAAATTTAATTAAAAAATGGTCTGACCAACACACAGGGAAAGTGTCCTTCCAGGTGAGTTGAGAGAGGTTCGAAAATAATGGGTCAAGTAAATGTCCTGCCTTATGGGTAGGTCCTGAGTTGAGGAGATGGATATTTAGTGCTGTAAGATCTTCTAACAAATTGGCACATGTCATATTTGATTTGTCTTCTAGGTGAAGATTTAGGTCTCCAATAATAGAGAAATTTTTTGGTGCTAAAAGAAAAGGGGTGATATGATTGGCCAATTCAGCAGCCCATTTAGTGCCGTTTCCAGGAGGCCGGTATATAAGAATGCCAGACAATGTGAAGTTAGGATTCAAACAAATTTAAAAAAATGCAGCTTCACACTCAGGGAGTACTAGATTACTCCTTTGCGAGCCTACTCTAAAATGTCAATAAGTAAGGAGTATAATAATAACTTACCACCGTCCGCCGCTGTTGAGCCATCCCCCTCAGCTCCTCCTGGTGGCACTTGTGGCGCCGCCGCATCCGCCCCTGGAGTGGACCCCTCCACACTGCTGGCCCCGGCACTGGTGGTGGGAACTAGTGCCGCATCCGATGTTGTGACACCTAGAAAATACAAGTCATATTTTTAGATGCCATACACCACCCCCTATTTCGTCTCGTTATGGAAGAGAAAATGTTAAACAATTTTTAATTATTGGGACTGAAGAGAAGTCACGGTTTTTGTGGAGGGTGTTAACTTATATGCTTAGCCATAACATGCAACTCTTTTTGGCACAACTGATGAATGCTTGCTCTTTAACGTGCAACATTTTTATAATTACAGACAGAACCAACTACTCCTCATCACCACCAGGAGGACTTGAAGTTCCAACAAGGTGAGGGCTCCCGAGTCCCGCACAGTTACTTCTGACTGAGGTATGTGGAAAGTCAAACTGCACCTATCAGCAACAATGTCCTATTTTTCTTGTCCATACTTCTGTATGTGCAGAATAGTCCCTGAAACACTAGCGGTATGGTATGTGCTACTATCAAATCAAAAAGCCAAGTACTAATCTAATTCTTGGTGGACATTGACATTTTGTTGTTGGAAATTGTCAAAGCACTAAAATTAATAAGACTGGAATAGACAGCAAGGGCAACCCAGAGGACTTCACTGAGTGCCTCTAGAGCTATTGCTGGATCAGAGTTTTGTTTAACACCGTTTGCCGACTGGGCAAGCTTAGCTACCTACACAGACCGACTCATAATAATAGTAAATAGTAGTAGCACAGAGAGTGATGGTAGAGAGGCAGGATAAGAATGTAGAAACAGTCTACAGGAAGATCAAAGACTATTTTGTAAAAAATAGAATTAGGAAACAGTTTGGAATGAATAGGAACTGTAAAAGTTAGGGAAGTATAATTATAATAACTACAGAACAACTTACTGGGGCCAGCAGAAGATCCTACAGAGGACCGTTCCTGCCCACTCTGTTCCGCCGGAGTCTGGGGTGTTTCTGTCTTCTTGCCCCTGGGAGGTTCTGATGATCATGAAATAAACACAAACATGGATGATTGTTTTTTTGAAATATTTGATTTCTTTGACCTCAATCTAAAATTATCTCGGGGAAACAAATTAGCAACAATTGCACTACATGTATTGACCTATCTGATCTAGTCAACTAGTAGGATACTAGTACAGCACTGCTGGATTCACAGACCGTCTACTTGGAAAGTTATGTAAATCACTAACTAAACCAACAACAAAAAGGTTCTACTACGACTGCCAGCACTCAGCAGCACGCGACGTGACAGACACCGTCCGTCATCATGATTTCAGACCATCATAAAATGCCCTACTACTAATAACAAGTCATAATATACTCAACCTATCAATCCATCACTATCTCTTCTTCTTAGTGGCAGCAGGAGTACAAAGAAAGGACTAGACTTGAGTCTCTAGTCTCTCTAGCAATACGCAGTTCTGTAAAGTACTACACTCATACATATGCAGGCCAAATGAGCACAAAGTTGCAAACAAGTAAGCATAGAAGCAACGCCACTGAGGCAGAAGCTATTTAAACATTATTTTACCTGCAATGTAATCGAATCAGCAGCATTTTTGCTCTTCGGGAAAAACATATATTAGCAATATAACACAGAGCAGAAGAAAACAAATAGCTACTCACCAAGGCCAGGGATCTCCACGCCTAGCAGGTCGAGCAGATCCTGCTCCCGGTCGAGGAGGTCAGCCCACCCGTGCGTCGCTTGGTCATAGGTGTGACGGACCCCGACTCCCTCCGCATGGCCTGCCACACCTTATCCCACCGCTGGCGACGCTCCCGGAGGCCATACCCTTTACCGGGCCTGGCCCCTGCTGCCACGGTCTTAGGGAGGTGGCACAGAACAAAAAATATAAGAGCAGCCACCTCCACCGCGGTGAAAACCTCCCTGGCCACTACATCCTCCCCCCTCAATCACCCGCATGGGAGCCGGGTACGGGTGCGGGACCCTTCCCCTAGCTTTTCCCGGCTCCCTTTGCCATGGTCCTGGGTGAAAGAAGAAAAGAATAGGGGAAAAAAGAGAGAGAGCTAAACAAAAAAAGTAGTTATTAAAGTAACAAAAAGTTAAAAAAGCACAAAATATAGATCTAGACAAATAGAGAGATAGATAATGAGCAAAAAAGAGCATAAAAAAGTTCAAAGAAACAAAGGATTGCAAAGATTGAAAGAGGATAGAAAAGCCATGCCCAGAACCATAGCAATGAATGAAAAACAAGATGGCCGCTCCCATTGAGAACCGCGTGGGTAAGTTTGCGCGATATTTCCCCCGCGAGCACGCAAAAACACACGCAAACTCGTAATAGCGCCCCGCACACAACGCAAGCTTGCAAATAGCCCCCGGAAACAGAAATACGCAATGCGCAAAAGATGGCCTTGCCCATGTACGACCGCATGGGTAACTTCGTGGTCGGTGCGCTGCAAGCGGCCCGCGAATACGCAAAAAACCCCGCGCACACGCAAAAAAAACCCCGCAAATTCGCACAAATTCGTGGATTACGCGGAACGCGAATTCGCTGTCGAACAAATTTGCGTACCGCGAATTCGCAAATTTCATCCATACTTACCAAAAATGCCACATTTAGAAGGTTGGCATTTTCTTCCTTAAACCATTTGATTCCTTCAGCTTGTCTCTGGAATACACTTCAGGGGTGGGTGGCAGCTGGCCTCCTGCATTCCCTCTAGACAGCCATACACAACGGAAGGGTAGGTGTTACGGAGTAACCATCTGCATGTTGATGGGTCATCTTGAGCAGGACGTAAGGGAGTAGCTGACACTTTACACCTGAAAATGCTATATCCTGTCTCCACACAAAGGTTTGCATACCCTCCTGGAGTGAGTTTTTTTAATTTATTTATATCATTTGTAGAGCGCACTGTAACCCTGCGGGCATCCTGGCGCTAAGAGATAGGTCTGGAGGATGGGCAGGAAATAGCAGGTTCTTGTGCACTTCAAAGCATCTCTTGCTACTTCAAATGCCCAACTGGACATACGTACTGGGCCTCTGACACCACCAACTCAGAACACTGCTGGAACTGAGGACATTTTGCCAGGAAGAAGGTTTGCTGTACTGTAGGAGGGACTGCCACTTTGCTGAACTGCTTTGTTGTGTTGGCCTGTTGTCTGCTGGCTCTTGCCTGAGATTGAGAAGGACTGGACCTGCATCTCTACATCCCAGAACCTAAGTACTCTCAAACACTTGTTGGCTTGACTCTTGTTTCTCAACTCTCATGGATATCAAAGGCTCACTTTCATCTTCAACTCAGCACCTGGACTTTACGTGCTGTAAGTCTTGCTCTGCCAAGTGTTACCAATACAGTCCAAAGCCCTTGGAAGTGAGTTTAAAATACTGCATCTGCCAGAATCTGTGCATCGATGCTGCTGCACTGATCAGAGCCTCTTCATCTCCTGCTGCGAGAGTGGGATTCACGCATCACCGCTGTTTCATGGACAAGATTGGTGCATTGCACTCGGAACTGCTGCATCGCCTTCAGAATCATTACATCTGAATCAATGTATCACCACCCCTGTGTAGGGAAGATTGACGCATCGCCCCTCCAGCGTTGATCAACCCGGCTCATCGGAAGCACCACACTTCAGGACCAGCTCTTCGTTCAAGGAACCAACGCATCACTGCAGTTCCGTGGAGAAATTTAGCACAACATCCGAACAGCATGGGGTCACCAACGCATCACTCAGCTGCTTCCTGCACCTTGTGTTAGCAACAAAGATGATGGTACTTTTGCTCAGTGTGCCCTACTTGGGTCCTGTAGCCGGCCTGCGCTCCATCACAGGTGGCATGAAATGTTGACGTTGTCCTAGTACAGCATGACACTTTAACTCTGTGAGCGCTATTTGCTTCTATGTGCTAATTTGGCATTTTATTTTGAACAATTCCTATCTCAACTTCTACTGATTGGATTTTTGTTGTATTGCTCTTGTCTTCTATTTGAAAGTATTCTCTATTTTTCTACATTGGTGTGGAGTCTTATTTTGTGGTGTTCTAACTGTGTGTTGGGTACACAAATGCTTTACACATTGCCTCTTAAGTTGTCTGCCTGCTCTGTGCCAAGCCACCAGAGGGTGAGCACAGGTTAATTTATGACTTGTATCTGCCATATCCTGACTAGGATTGTGGTTCTTGCTTGGGCAGGGTGCACACCTCAGCCAAGCAGAAACCCAATTTCTAACAATCATGTGTTACTTACTTACAGTCCATTGTGTCAACTGGCATGCAGAGCAGAAATAAATGATCTTCACTTCTGTCTAGCTTGGCCAAATGCTTGTATGGTGCCCAGCTGTGTTTCAGGGTCTTCCTTTCTGTTTCCACAATTTCACTCCAGTTGTACTTTGATCTGCTTCTCTTCTGTCTAGTTTCTGGGGTCCAGTGAAGAGGTGTTCTTGTGATGGACTCGTGTTCTCTTCTGATGGTGTGTTCAGTGCTCTCTTACTTGCATCTGATTAGAGATGCTTCACAGCAAGAAAATGCGCAAGATTCTTCTCAAGGTTACTGGTGTGAAATGCTGACAGCTGGGTGATTACACTTTTCATCATCCGCCAGCATTCTGATCCACATCAGACTGAGGACAGAATGCAGCTCTGATAAAGCCTGAGCTTGGTTTTGGTGCTGCACTGAGTTGACCTCCATGCATTATTCAACATTCTGAAGGCATTCCTAACTTATTTAGTTTGCTCTTGATGTTACTGCCTACCCCTCCATCATGTTTGATAGTTCTTCAAAGGTAGGTGAACTCTTCCATATTTGCTAGGTCCTCTCCATCCCCCTTGATTGGTGAAGGGTTTGAGATGTTGAGTGGCATCATTTCTGGTTTCTTCATGCTGATCTTCAGGCATACTTGCTGCCCATAAGTGTTAATGCGAGACACATTTTCCTGTTGTTGTGTGTGAAAGAGCATGGTTGGTTCATCCACATAGTCCAGGTACTTCAGTGAAGAGAATAAGGTCCAACTGATGCCTCTGGCTTGATTTTCTATTGCGCATTGCTTTACCCATTCAATGACTAGGTGGAAGAGCAACACTGACATTACGCATCCCTGTCTCACACCAGTCTGGATGTTGAAGCTACACTCACTGTCTTTCACCTTGCAGATACAATTATCATAGAGGTTCTTGATGAGGACTATCTGCTGCCATATGCCTTTGACTCCCAGTACACAAAAAAGGCTGTCACTGTGGATACTGTCAAAGGCTTACTCCAAATCTTTGAAGTTGATGTACAGTTGTCTCTGCCACTCTGTGGACTGCTCTATGATGATGTGTAGAGTAAGGTTCTAATCAACGCACCCTTTGCCCTTGCAGAACACAAACTGTTATTTTCTTACCTGCTTGTTCGTAAGACAAGAAATGTACTGTATAATGCTTTTTTGCCAGGATTTTAATAGGGAATGACAGACGGGTTATTCAATATCAGTTTTACAGTTGGTTAATGCTACCTTCTTTGGAATCTTGACGATAATGCCTTGGTTCCAGAAGTCTTGTACCTTCTTACCCCCCGAATGGAGGTAAATTGTGGTTGAGGGATCTGCCTTGAACATTTCTGTATTCAGGTTGTCTTGGTAAACACCTTTTTTGTGCTTGAGAGACCGTATAGCAGTGACAAATTCTTCTTTCAGTGGTAGTGTGGTGTTACCATACAAGTCTGTCTCTGCTATTTGGATGCCCACATAAATTGTTGTTCCTGGTCTGTTCAAGACTTTTCTGAAGTGCTCAGCCCAGCATGCTTTCTGATTTTTCTCTGTTTTGAGTAGTCTGTCTTGCTTGACCATGATAGGGGTGGTATATGTTGGAGACTTCCCACTGACTAGGATCCTGATCTTGAAGACCTTCCTTGTTATTCTTTACTGGCTGGCTCCTGTGCTTGGTTTTGCAAGATTATGCATGTACGCTCTCTTGTCCGCTCTTGTAATTCTTTTGACTGCTCTGGTTGATTCTATGTTGTGTTGCTTATACTTATTCTGCAGCCTCTCAGATTTACCCTCCAATAGTTTCTTTTTTGCTGCCCTAAAAATGTCTTGTATATCTTGCATTTGTGTCTCATCTTATCCATTCTTTCCTCTTCCTCAGCATGGTCTTCATTCATGTTTCACTGCTCTACACATATACTGAGGAGTAAGCATGGGCGGATTTTGCGGATTGGCAATCCGCGGATCTGCGTATTTGCGTATTTGCGGATTGCGACAATACGCAAAATCCGCGGATCCTAGCGTATTTTTTTTTGCGTGTTCGCACGGGTTTCTGCAAGTTCGCGAGGGTTTTATTGTACAAAATGCTCGCGAACGTGCAGAAACCCGTGCGAACACAATGTGCCTACTCATGGCCAAACGGACGGGGCTTCCATGCGAGTGCACATGCCTCTTGTGTGTATAAAAGGTCAGAGGCCGATCAGAGCAGCAGACAGAGACTCCTGGTCACAGGAACAGCACAGGGATTGTGCTCGTGAAAGTCAATGCCATGCAGTACAGGGTTAGTGTTATAATGAATTTTCAGGGCTCCTGTGAGCTCCCAGTTTAACTCAGTCGGCTATATTAAATCATTATTTTCCAGACAAATATTTATCCTTCACAAATAGGAGCAGTCATGTTTTCGAGTCTTGAAGGGGGGAATTGAAAAACAATGTGCTGATGTTTGTTGAAGTAGATGGGCGCCTTGCTGTTATCCCCTGGATGTTAGAGCACCCACAGCGTCAAAAGATGCGTTGTTTTCATTGGCACATTTTAACCAGTACTTAAAACCCATTATGTGTTGTATCTAGACGTGGTTCTTCAGCCGTGAGAGAAAGAATGAGAAGAAAGCTTCCTTTGTCTAGGCTGCCACTAACACTCAATTATCATTTCTCTCCATTGTGATAGAATTTATGTCTGTGCTCTGCTTAGAATTCTCAATGAGTTTTCCTTTCATTTGGATTCATGTCAAGGGCTCGGATTACTCAACGCCACGCGAATGTAAGCATGTAATCCACGTTTTTCTTCTCCATATAGGGTGACCTGATGTCCTGGATTTCCCCGGACAGTCCCGGTGTTCAGAGGACTGTCCCGGTGTCCTATGCTTTCGTTTATTTTAAATACATATCTCGGTTTTTAAGACAAAGGGCAAGTCATCCTGCAAAGGAGAAATCAAATATGTGCTTTCCTTAATTAATGTATCTGTTTCAGGCACAATGACCTCGGCTGCACGAATGCTGCAGCGGAGATGAGGGCAGGGGTAGTCAGGGTGGGGGCTAGAAGTCTTGCCATAGCTAAGCTATGTGAATGTACCGTGCCTAATGTAATTTTCTAGGGATCATTGCTGCATTTGAGCTTCAACTAGTTCCAGCGACCATGTGTGTGTTTACAATGGCGCCAGCAAGCTGCCAGCGCCGTTGTAAAATAGTTACAAAGTTAGCTTGCACAGGAAGCACCTGCTTCGTTTTATCTAGTGGTTCCTGTGCAAGCTAACTTTGTAACTATTTTACAACGGCGCTGGCAGCTTGCTGGCGCCATTACATGAGTGGGTGGGGGTTCAACTTTTGAACCCGTTACATCCGCGGATTTTTTCGGATTTTGTGGAAAATACGTAAAATACACAGATTGCGTATTCACCAAAAATCCGAAAAATCCGCGGACGTAACGGATTTGCCGCCCATACTTACTGAAGAGCCATGAGAATCCAAATTCATTATAGTATGGCGAGCAAGGTCATCATCATACATTTTCCTGTGTACACACAAATACATGTAGATTTTGTGGGCATCAGTGCTTCATGAATAGTGGTGCAAACCCAAAGGGGATGATGGACGGAGTGTTGAACATTGCAAGCACTCACCCCCAGTCAACTGATCTGGGTTTAATCCATCATCATTCTTTAGCTCACTCCTCCACCCCAGTTCAGACATGGCCATGGGCAAATCAGTCTGACCCTGTGCCTCATGCGAACAGTCCAACCCGAACTGCCAAACCATGTCTTCCCTGGACCGGAAACAAGTGTCTGGGACCGGTTTCTGGCTAATCAGCTGTCATCAGCCAGGCTAGCTTGAATCCAGTGGCAAAGTGAGCAAGGGACCCACGTCTGGGCATACCCTGTCAACTTAGGGCGAACAAAGCAAAACCAAATAGATTTAGGCCCAAATCTTTGTACTGGGGTGAAGGTATGACTTTTTTCTGCATTCTGTCCATCAATTGTTCTTTTTGCACTCATGAATAGTGGTGACATGTAATTAGACTTGAAGAATTTCAGGAGAGTAATGAAACGTATTGGATGACCAACTGCACATGAAGTTTGATTGGCAAAAAGACTTTCAAAATAACTTGGAACGCTGATATAATATTTGTGATGATTTTATTGCCAAAAAGAAATACAAAAATAATAATTAGACTATGAAGGAACATCATGGATTGGACTTTAGTAATTGGGAAATTGCCCCATTATACTGCGTCTATAAATATATTAAACATTAAAAAACAATTGAGTGCCTCTCCCATGAAAAAAGGGATTTGGACTGCTTATATCAATGACTATCTAAATGAGTCTGTGGCAGATGACTCTGGGAAGAAAATTACCACATCATCACACAGTGGCAAAACATAGTGGATACAGTGTCACATGTATTTCTGCCTTTGTAAATTGAATCATATTAAACAAAAAGGTAACACATTAACATAATTTGTTACCCAGTTATTTTAAATGAATAAATATGTTAACTAAAAGGTTACCAAAACAATCCCTCAATGAACCTCACATCCCCCAAAAATAAATTAATAGATGTAAATGTGATAAATATTGCAAACAAATAACAATGTGTAACATTACACATTTAACATACATTAGACAATTCACAATAATTATTATAAACTTTTTTTGCAATACACCCCATAACTCCTTGAAAGTTACTAAAATATTTTTCTTAAAAAATAGCTCTATAATTTATATAGGTTTATAATAATCTATTTTCCAGTTAAAACATTTGCATAATTGATACATTTATCAATTAATATCAATTATGTTTTATTTAAAACCGTACACACCAAATCCCCCAATAAATCCTACACTCTAAAATTAAAACCTATTTCCTAATTTAAAATCCCATTAACCCCTTCGCTGCAGGGCGTAATTCCCCCACAATGCGGGAGGGGCGGGGGGGCCGCGGCGCCGCGGTGCTCGTGACGAGCCCAGCTCGTCATGAGTCACAGTGGAGCTATGCTCATGACGAGCTGGGCACGTCACGACTTCGCTCACTGATTAATTTGCCCGCACAGGCGGGAAATCAATCGTGTGAGGGTGGAGCGTGGCTGGTATGATGAGCCCAGCTCATCATGAGCACAGCTCTATTGTGACTCATGACGAGCTGGGCTCCTCAAGGACATGGAAGAGGTTAAACAGGTAAATAACATAACAATCAATTAACATTATTATATAATTAAAAAATCACTACCCATCCATTTCCTCAATAATCATAACAAGAAAAATATATATTTTCAGCTAACAGATATTGACCACAACATTATCCCCCAACAATATTTTTGAGTTAATATTTAGGTGGGATATCCATCTGTGGGTCCTGCTAAGTGCAGTGCACCTCTCCATGCTCATGACACACAATATCTGAACTTCATGGGTAAAGGATGGTTCTGCCCCGTGTGTACCTCGCAGGTGCTAGCTGTGTGCAATCCAGAGTTCCATGAAAGTGACAAACACTGTGTGGCCCTAATGGGGAAAATGCACTGCTGTTGCGGTTACTTAAAGAATACGCAGAACTATCTTAGTTTTAGTAAACAGATCAAAACTTTGCTATTTGCAACCTGTTTCTTTTTCCCGGTTCTTATAAAGCTTGTCAACCTCTGTCAATTTCTGTTGTGAGTTGCACTAATGTGGTAGTGGCGTGCTCGGAAGCCCCATTGTTCGGGCAGTCATGTGCTTTATAAATATTGTTAACATAACATAACATAACATCCTTACAGGCTTGTAGCCCCTTTAAAATGCATGTGGAATATACACCAGTCATTCTCATTGTTAATGTACTAATAAATGGAATGAAAAAATGGTGCTTGTGTAGGTTAGCACAAGCAAAGCCACGATAAGTGGCTTAGGCAATGATTGTTTCCAGTATAATGTACTGTATCGCACTGACCTTATCAGTGGACTGCTCCATTCCTTGCACAGCTCCACCTGGTAGCTGCTGCCCCCGAGCTCCCTGCTGCTGACTATCTCACCCTCAGATAAGTGGTTCAAGGCCCTCCTCCACCCACAGGCACCTGTCTGCACCGCATCCGTGGTGGTCTAGTGGGAGAGCGTCAATGATCCGCTACTGGGCTGACCTCTGTCTCTCTTTTTCTGCTTTTTTTTTCTCTCATTCTTATCTGTCCCTTTCACCCCTTTCCCCTTTTTTCTCCTTTTGCTTTTTTGCTGATCTTTGCCCCTGCCATCACCCACAGTCCTGCCCCACTCCAGTGCAACTTTCCTGCTCCCCAAGTTTACAGTTTACACCCTCTTAGCTGTCCAGCCTCCCCACACACTACTTAATGGCATCCACACAGCAGACATGGCAAAGGCATGCCAAAGGCAAGCTCTCTACGCCCATCCATTCCTGGATCACGCTCAGTGCCAGAGACCCTGGTCCTCGGACCTTCAACTGATATGATGCCAGCAGCCTACTCGCCCTCAACACCGGATGCCTCGCTGCCTGCCACCTCATGTCACTGAAGGACACCCATGGACCTTTCTCCTGAGGAAATTGGAGCTGCAACCTCACCCACCTCCGCATTCCAGCACCTACCGCCACCCAGCTGACCAACTGTGCACCCAACAAGCTCATCTGCATCCTCCCCAATACATGCTCCCTCCACAAACACTCCACAGAAATCTGGAATCTCCTCAACTCCGTCTCTCCCGACATTGCCTTCGTCGTGGAAATCTGAACTAACCCTAGCTATGGCCCAGACATCACCACCGCCATCCCCGGAAGCTACAAGATCATCTGCAAGGACCGCATCAAGTGACCAGGAGGAGCCATCGCCAACAACCACAAAAACACCCTCTGCCTGACCACACAGCTCCATTTCCAGATCCACACCACCCTCAGTGGCACCGTCTTGTACAGACCTCTTGGCCCCCACTCGCCCTTCACCATCTCTTTCATCGACTTCATCGCACCTCAGCCTCTCGCATCCACTGATTACATCCTACTCAGCGACCTCAACTTTCCCCAGGACAACCCCAATGACCAGAACACTGCATCCCTTCTGGAGAATCTTGCCAACGTATAACTCAAGCAGCTAGTCACCTCTCCAACCCATGCAGCAGGACACACGCTCGACCCCGTCTTCTCCGCCAGCAAAAACATCACCTACAGCCACACCACTGAACTCATCTGGACTGACCACCACTGCGTGTACTTTGCCTTCATCAAACCCACCATACACCACTGCCCTCACCGCCCCCCCAGCCCCCTGTCGTCGCTGGAACAAGGTCACCAAAGAACATTTCACTGCCTCCATCGGCACTACTAAAACATCGACATCCTCCAACATTGATACCTCAGCATACAACCTCCGCAAATGTATTTCCAACTGCTCCGACACTCTGGCACCCCTCAAAAACGCACCAGGCAAGCAACACTCCAAGAAAACCAGCTGGATAACTCCCATCCTCCACGAGCCTAGATGTACCTGCAGATGACTAGAGAAGAGATAAAGGAACAACAAAAGCCCGGCAACCCACGCAACCTTCAAAGCCACTGTCAGCTCACACCACCTCCTCCTCACAACCACAAAGAAAATGGCCCAAGACAGAATCAATTCCGATGCACACAACAGCAAAGAACTCTTTGCCATTGTCAAGGAGTTTGCCAGGCCCATCAGCAAGACCACAGACGTCCCACCGTCCCAACGGCTCTACAACAAACTCCGCACCTTCTTCCACTACAAGATCAGGCAGCTCTATGACAGCTTCGACACATATGAACCTCTCAACACGCCCGACACCACCTCCCCCAACCACCCCACACCCCAACAGATCCTGCTCAACTGGACCCCACTCACCACAGAGGATACACTCAATAGCATCCACACCGGAGCCCCCTCGGACCCATGCCTGTACTACATCTTCCATGGAGCCGCAACCTCCATCGCACACGACCTTTGCCACCATCCTCTGCTCCATTGAGATCACCACCTTTCCCGACAAGTGGAAACACGTTGAGGTCAACTCCCTGTCCAAGAAATCCAACCACCGACTGACAGACCTCAAGAACGTCTGACCCATCTCCCTGCTCCCCTTCCCAGCCAAAGTCATTGAGAAGGCCGTCAATGCCCAACTCTTTGAGTTCATTGAAGCAAACCACATTCTGTACAGTTCCAAATCTGGCTTACGGAGCAACCACAGCACCGAGACTGCACTCCTTGCCACCACAGATGACATCCACTACCTCCTCGACCGGGGCGAAACCGTAGTCCTCGTCCTTCTGGACCTCTCACCCGCCTTTAATACGTCTCCCACCGCACCCTAATCACAAGATGCCATATTGCCGGCATCCACAACAAGGCCCTGGACTGGATCCACTCCTTCCTCACCGGTCGAACACAACGAGTCAGACTACCTCATTTCCTCTCAGAACCCACAAAGATCACCTCCCTCAGCCCCATCCTCTTAAACACCTACATGTCCCCACTTGCAGCCATCGTTAGGAACCACAGACTCAACATCATCTCCTATACCGATGACACCCAGATGATCTTCTCCCTCACCAACGAACCCACAGCCACAGAAATAACTTCCATAGCAGGAAGAAGGCCGTTTCTACTTGGATGAGAGACAGTTGCCTCAAATTCAACTCGGACAAGACCGAAGTCCTCATCCTGGGACCCACCCCCTCAGCTTGGGATGACTCCAGGCGGCCTGCCAATTTGGGAACTCCCCCACCACTACCGACCACGCCCAAAACCTCAGCATCATACTGGACTCCTCACTCACAATGAACTACCAGATTAACTCTGGATCCTCATCATGCTTCCACATGCTTCACCTGCTTCAAAAGACATTTGGATGGATCCCCACTGAATTCAGAAAGACGTCATCCATGCACTCATCAGCAGCAGACTTGACTATGGCAACACACTCTACGCGGAGAATGTGGCTCAATGGTTAGAGAGGCAGACCCTGATGCAGATGTCTGGCCCAGACCAGGGTTCAATTCCCGCCTCGGCGGGTCTTGGGCTCAGTTTCCCCGGACCTGATAATTCTCGCCTCGGCGCCTATTCCAAGCATGGGTCCCACTCTGCAACTCTGGGCAATAGCTTGCTTAATCTCCACAATGGCCCCAACAGCGCTAGGATGCCTGGCTTCACCTTGAGGGTACCCAGGAGTGGGCACTTCACAGGGAAAGGCCAGGAAGGGTTCTACAGCGGTATGTGTACAGTGCCTTGAGACCCCTTTGGGGGTGATACGTGCGCTATATAAGCACTACATTTACATTTACGCCGGTGGCACTCAGAAACTCCTCGGTCACAACCACATCACTGAACACCTTTGAGAACTCCACTGGCTCACAGTCAACAAAAGAATCACTTTCAAGCTCTTCACACATGCCTACAAAGCCCTCCACAACTCAGGACCAGCATATTTGAAACCCTGCCTCTCATTCCACGCACCCACCAAAAAACACATCTCCTTCCAACTGGCCCTGGCCACCGTCCCACGGATCCACAAGACCAGAACTGGCGGAAGATCCTTCTGCTACCTCGTCACCAGGAAGTGGAACACTCTGCCTCTCTACCTCAGGCAATCCCCGTCGCTAATCCAATTCAGGAAGGATCATCAGCAGCCCCCCTTCTCCCAATCAGCACCTTGACACCCTCACAGGTGAGTAGCCAAACTATACAAACCCCTGATTGAGTCCACTAAGCAAAAGTTCCTTCTACTTACGCTCAACTAAAATATTTGCTTTGAGATTTCCCTTTAGTACAATATAGCAGTACTGTAGCACAGGCACCATGGGTCCTAACGACAGAATGGCAAATTTTCCTGAATGCCCCTGATATGTTATTTATAAAACAGCGATATTTGGGGGCACGGTAGGCTTCACTTGTCTGTGGGCCTCGGTGCAACTGCACCTGCTGTACTACTGATTGCTACACCTTTGAATATAGAGATTATAATATAGTATTGAAGGAGAGGAAGGACTTGATTAAAAAGGATGCCTGGGACGAATTATGTTTAGCGTCACAATCAAAAGACTCGGCCGCCTTTTGGAGGGTCATAAACACTCCGCTCCTGTACGATAAAAAAGCACGCATGGAGATCGCCGTTACAGAAGATGAGTGGGTGACCCATTTTTCCTCCCTCTATAGGGCTGTTGAATCAGTGCCTGATATAGGTTATGACCCTATGCTAGAGTTATCTAGAGCATTGGCTGTAACTTTACCCGAAGTTCTTGCGAGCCTGAAGGCGACTAAGGGGGGCAAGGCGGCAGGACCGGATGGTATACCTGCCGACCTTTATAAGGCCAATACTGATCTATGGGGGCCATTGTTAGTACAGCTTTTTAATGTTGCCCTGGCAAAAGGCTTAATCCCTACCTGGTTTACATCAATTATAGTCCCGATATTTAAGAAAGGCGATAGGCTGAATTGCACTTGCTATAGGCCAATTTCTTTATTGGATTCCTCCGTAAAAATTCTTGGGAGAGTGGTTTTAGTTAAGTTGCAAAGCTGGGCAGAAAAAATGGGGTGCTAAGTGATTTTCAATATGGGTTCCAAAGGGGTTTAGGGACCATAGAGCAAGGTTTAAATTTGTTTAATTTTGTTTATTTTGCAACAGAAGTATATAAGGGTAAAAAAACAACGCCTATACCTCACTTGTTGATTTATCGTCAGCCTTTGATTGTGTGTCACACAATAAATTGTGGGTAATTATGGCTGAATTGGGGGTAGACAATGCTATTATATGCTTCTTGAGAGAACTATACTCCGAGGCTACTGCAACTGTCCGGTATGGGAAAGATGGAGAATGTAGCAGACACTTTGGAATTGGTCGTGGTGTACGCCAAGGGTGCGTTTTAGCACCGTTTTTGTTTTTACTATATACAAATGGTTTGGAGCGTCGCCTCGTGCAGGAGGGCAGGGACATGCCTATGGTGGGGGGAAGGCCCGTCCCTGCCCTGCTGTACGCTTACGACGCAGTCCTGATGGCACGCACCCCAATGGCACTTCAAACTTTGGTTACATCTTTTAATAGCTTCATGCTTAGTTTGGACTTGAAAATTAATTGCTCCAAAACATTGTCTATGTATTGTGGGACAAGAACAACCAGGCATCTGAAGCCAATTTTTATAAATTCCAATCCTTTAGAGAAAACTGCTACTTTCCCATATCTGGGCATTTTGTTTCATGAAAATGGCTCATGGACGTCTGCAATTAATGCCAGAACACTGTTATTTTCCAAAACTATCATGGCTCTACAGTGTTTCATGAAAAAGCTAGGAAAAAAAACCCATAAAGGAAATTTTACCTATTTATAATGCTACTTGTATATCTGTAGCTACTTATGGCTCAGGATTGTGGGGATACTCGAATGTTAGTTCAATTCAAATCATGGAAAATAAGTTTTTACGCTACATTTTGTCCGTACCTGAGAGCACTGCGACCCATATATGTCATGCTGAACTGGGTGTGGTGTTTGTGACTGATATAATAATGACTCAGCCTATTCTACTCTGGCACAGGGTTTGGACAAATGAAGAATGCGTGGTCAACCGGGCTATTTTAAAGGACATTCTTGCACTGGACAATTTAAACAACTTCAAATGGATATGCTATGTCAGAAACTTTCTTGAACAATTAAGTTGTGCCCAATTCTTCGAAGACCCGCCTACAATGGCACACATATCAAGAAGAGGCCTAAAAAATCTGTGTATTGCCCACCTCAGGGTCAAAAGACTAACGGAGGTGGTGAAAAAAAAGACGGTTTCTGCTCACCAAGTAATTATAAATGGAGAAAAATTACAGCCATTACCTATCATTATATATGTCCAATCACGAACGTTTCCTTTTGACCCGGTTTAGATTTAATATCCTATTTAGGCTATTATCTTTTCCAGTGATGAATTGTTGGGCGAAAGAATTATGCCCTTGCCCATGCGATGATGTTTCCCCACAATCCGATATGCATATTTGATTTTTTTGTAAATTTTATCTATTTCATCGAAGAAAACTTATCATTCCCATTCTCAAAGAGCTAACAGCCTGATTCATGTATAATCCGTTTTGCGTGTCCCTAATAGCGAATCATAGCGATTCGCTATTGAGGACACGCAAAACGGCATTCATGTAGGAATTGCTACTGAAATAGCGATTCCTACATGTTCTTTATTTGCGAGTAGCAATTTGCTACTCGCAAATACTCCCCATTCATTCCTATGGGCCAAGAGGCCCATGGGAATGAATGGGGATTTGCGAGTAGCAATTTGCTACTCGCAACTAAGATAGCGATTTTAAGGGTGCCAGGGGTGTCCAAAGGACGCCCTGTAGCACCCCTAAAATGCACTTTTGGACAGGTGTTGCGCACACACATGTCCGAAGGACATGTGTGTGTGCTACATGCAACTTTGAAAAATGCTTTTAAAAGCATTTTTCTGAGTTTTTGCTATTTACCGACAGGTCTGACCTGTCGGTAAATAGCGGCCCCAAAAGTCCAAAATCGCTATTTTGTTTTGTGTCATGAATAGCATTTGAGGAATCTCTATTAGAGATTCCTTAAATGCCATTCCACGCAAATATGCGAATTCTTACATAGCGATTTTTGCATTTGGTATCATGAATACCAAATGCAAAAATCGCACTCGCAAAGGGCCAGATTCTCAGAATCTGGCCCTTTGCGAGTGCAATTTACCTACATGAATCAGGCTGAAAATGTTTATAGATGCCGCTTAGCGTTTTTAGAGTGTCAGAAAATGGAAACTGTTTTTATGGTAGCATCTCTTGCTGAATTTTTTTAATTTGTTTTTAAGTGTCGTAAATCAATCCAAATCAATTAACTCTTTTTATCCTGTATATATGCATTTATTGGGTGTCTTTTTATGTGTTTCTTTTATTTTTTTCTTCCAAAGATCACCTGACCCATGTAAATTGTACCTTTTCATGCTACTTTTATGGTTATTCTTTGCTTTTAACCGAATAAAGTACTTTTGAATTTGAATTTGAATATAGAATACAAATGTTTGAGTGTTGTGTTAGCAGCAGACAGATTTAACAAAGCCATAAAAGTAACAGCTGTGCTTTTGAAGCAGGAACCAACCACTAATAGAAATTTGACATTAGCTATACTATACACACAACTGTACATATGGGAGCCTTGCCGATGAAGTAGAAAAGAACTGGAAAGTGTCTGACAAACTGCGGTTGACAAGTTCAGCATAACCTATCATTATCAGTGTGGACTCCATCAGATTGACGTCAGAGCGCTTTAAGGGTGATGATGAAGGTAAATGAATAAAGTACATGCACAGAAATAAATTATGGTATACATCTGCATATTACATCAAGAGGAATAAACATATATTTACAGGTACACTGTTTAACAAGAGGTAACAAATACCAGGAGTGAAACTGGATATGTGCAGTTACAAAGCTTGTATCTCGCAATTCAAACTTTCTCGTTTCAATGTAAACATTGTATTATTTCCCAAAACGACAGGATTACTATTTGCAGTTCGCCCAGTTTTCAACCTGTTTTTTTCACGTTAAAATCAGGAGTAACCTTTACATGTTTCCAGAAAAACGAATCCCCTACACCTACCCAGCGTAAAAGTTGCGATGTATACAGTTTTATAATATATTTACGGGGAATTTGCCGGGAATTGGCACCTCCCGTCTCAGCGCCAAAAATAACTCTGGCTGAAATCTTGCTAGCTTATGTTATAAAACCGTACAATGAATGGCGTCTGCAACCTCGCGAAACTACCGAAAGCACAGTAATTTAGATACATGCGAAACTTCACACTTGGAAGGAAAATTGTGCGAACGCTTGGGTAAAAACAGGTCAGAATTGAGGTTGAATCCTTTAAAATTAACAATGACATTTTGCTATAATCGCTCACATACATAACGATATTTTTCCCACTTTACGAATATATTTGCTGCAAAACATCACCCCCCATGAGTGCAACAATCAGAGCAGAAAATACATAGGGGCTTATTTACAAGCCCCTTGCGACACTTTTACGTCACTTTTCCCCCATGTTAAAAGTGACGCAAAAGTGGCGCAAGGGGCTTGTAAATAAGCCCCATAGTTTTTAATAGTACAAAATTCCCAAAAAGTTTCTCAGTTACCGGTCAGAAAGCGGAATCCCACAAACCCATCGAGGTTAAAGTCCTGGAAATTGTTCTCCAGGTATAACGTCAGTTTCTCCAGAGCAAGGATCAGGTCGTCCATCAGGGTCTCACTTCTGGCTGGGGTGAGGTTTACAGACAGGAGCATAAACATCACCAGAGCTGATGGCATAATGTAGCCGCGAGCAGGAATCAGATGTGCTTCTTTTCAAGCCTTTGTGTGCTGCTTGCAAAAGCTGGAATCCCTGGAACTGAAAGCTGTACTCTACCAAAGTGTCAGTGCATTAGTCTAAGTAAACAGATCATGGGTGTGCCTCTGTTGAATATACTAGCCATTTGGAGGCAGGCCACCAGACCTTATGCTTTACTAAAATGAAAAAACAAAAGGCTAAACGGTAAATGGGTCCTTATAGCTGTCTCCAAAAGTGCCCCCGAGAATTTAAGAAGCTTTGAGGGCATTCCAAGATGAAATATTAGACAACATGCAATAAGGATAAGAAGCACTTCTACCATGAGCAACAACATGATGGAATAGACTCTGGCTATATAAACGAAAAATGTTAGTTAATGAAAGAACCATGAAAATATACAGGATAATGGAGGATAACAACAGAGGAAACCCAGAGATACAACGAACTTTAATGTCTGAAAGGTGTTAAATAAAAAAAAATTATTGAAGAAGGAAAATCGAGCATGATTCCTTGTCTGAAGTGATAAACAAGCATTTACAATGCAACGGTTTCGCCTTTTCAAAAGTTAGAGCTATTGGCATTGTAAATGACATTTTTTTATTTATGTGTTGGTTTTGAAAACAGATAAATGAATGGCATTGTCATTTACATTGCCAATAGCTTAATCTCTCGCAAATGTGAGACCTATTTTACCCTACTGGATGACCTCAGCAGACAGCAATTACTACCACACACACACACCCAGAGCCACAGACACCCAGAGCCACACACACACAGCCAGCCACACACACCCAGAGCCACACACACCCAGAGCCACACACACCCACCCAGAGCCACACACACCCACCCAGAGCCACACACACCCACCCAGAGCCACACCCACCCACCCAGAGCCACACACACACCCAGGAGAGCAAGCACAGCGGTGGGCAGGGAAGCAAGCACAGTGAGGGGGCAGGGAAGCAAGCACAGCGAGGGGGCAGGGAAGCAAGCACAGCGAGGGGGCAGGGAAGCAAGCACAGCCAGAGGGCAGGGAAGCAAGCACAGCCAGGGGGCAGGGAAGCAAGCACAGGCAGAGGGCAGGGCAGCAAGCACAGCAAGGGGGCAGGGAAGCAAGCACAGCGAGGGGGAAGGCAAGCAAGCACAGCGAGGGGGCAGGCAAGCAAGCACAGCCAGGGGGCAGGCAAGCAAGCACAGCCAGGGGGCAGGGAAGCAAGCACAGCCAGGGGGCAGGGAAGCAAGCACAGCCAGGGGGAAGGGAAGCAAGCACAGCCAGGGTGCAGGGAAGCTAGCACAGCCAGGGGGCAGGGAAGCAAGCACAGCCAGGGGGCAGGGAAGCAAGCACAGCCAGGGGGAAGGGAAGCAAGCACAGCCAGGGGGCAGGGAAGCAAGCACAGCCAGGGGGCAGGGAAGCAAGCACAGTCAGGGGGAAGGGAAGCAAGCGCAGCCAGGGGGAAGGGAAGCAAGCGCAGCCAGGGGGAAGGGAAGCAAGCGCAGCCAGGGGGCAGGGAAGCAAGCGCAGCCAGGGGGCAGGGAAGCAAGCGCAGCCAGGGGGCAGGGAAGCAAGTGCAGCCAGGGGGCAGGGAAGCCAGGCGAAACCTAATAAAAAGGGTAAGCATGGAAAACTTGTGCAACACCCCGAGGACACACCGCATGAGCCGCCCAGGAGCAGCGCATGACCAAGTACACCCGCCTTCCCTCCAATGGAAGTCAGCCCATTCCACCCCCCCTAAAAGGACAATGAACGTGGCACTCATGCCCAGCGTGTCGCACAGACGGCACCGAAGTGCTCCCACAAATAATTAGTTGTGCGAGAGCTCCCCGGAGACCCATCCACCGAGCTGCACACAAGCTGTCCCAGGCCGACCCAGCTCCACAACTACGCAACCAGGCTCTGGCCGCAATGCACCTCCAACCCCAATGCCGCCCCCCCCAACAGGGGCAAAAGAAAAACCCCCAACTCTGAAGCACCTAAAAGCTGGGGTCGAACCACCACCAGGTCGGGGCAGATCAACAACACCAATTGTACAGTTTTTCAATTTTGCCCATCAAAAGGAGGTGGAAACAAGGCAGGCAGCCTTCCCACTAAATATCTTCAAAGCGAGTGTCACGGCGAGGAACCACGGTCCCAGGGGACACAAAGGCTGTGCAGGACCACATCGCAGTCCCTTCCCATGCTGCCCCCCATGCAACAAAACACAACCTCCGGCCTCGGGGACTGCAGGTGAGGGGGGAGATAATGCCCAGGCACTCACCGCAACATGCCAGCGTGTCCAGCGGACATGGCATCCACAAGGGGGGGGGGCAGGGGACTCTCCGCCAGAGGCGCCAAAGGCAACCACTGACCCGACGCGTGAGCGGCCTGACCATGCGACGCGGACCCTCGTTGAGCACTCCACGCGCCGCCAGACGGAGGGCTGAGCAACCGGCCCCTAGCAACACTTCAAACCCCCTTCTCTGCCAATCCAAGCCCGAGGCTCAGAGCCCAGTGCATGACTGGCAGTCCTGACACCCCCTAGCCCAGATGCTCAGCGGCAAAGAAAGGCCCAAAGGTCCTCCCAGTCCCGGGAACTCACAGCGCGGCACTGCCACCACCTGGTCCCGGCTACACGTCACCCAAGGCACGCTGCAGACACAGCCTGTCCAGCGGGAGCAAAGGAGACCGCAACAACGCCGACCACAGAACGAGAGCAATGGAGGGTGGGTGGGAACGGAGATACGGACAGCAGGAGGGGGGGGCGGGGGAACATCCACAACACGGGGAATGTAGAGACAACAGCAAACACACACACAAAGACGTAAAACAAACAGGGAGACGACATGAGACGGGGTACACGTACAAAAAGGGAGACGACATGAGACACATGCAAATAAAATGCAAATAAAATTATAAACAAAATGCTGCTTACCTAATCGCAAATAACAACAACTTCCTGGCAACTTAAATCTCGCAGACCACTCCGGCTAAAGGCACTTCGAAAAAGACGAAAACATCACGGGGAAAAAAATAAAAAGTAAAAATCGCGGGAACGCCCACGAATCTGCTCCAGCAATGACGGACAGATCTCTGTTCCAATGGCTAGCCTCCATTTATGGAGCTAGGCAATGGAACAGAAAGGGGGGACAAAGCTACATACTGTGTAAACATAAGTTTTCGCTTGCGCGATACTGCTTGCACAGTAAACGCCAGGCGAAACCTAAAAAGGATGTGATTTCGAGGAAAGCAGTAATGGAGAGTCAATCAAATATAGCAAATCCTTTGTCTTCAACTCCCTTCTTAAAAATAAAAAAATATTTGTATTGTAATTTTTAACCTTATGGTCTCAACAACACAGTTGCATCATAGTATTTGTTTAAGGTGCAACATTTAGTACAATTGGTCAGTTCCAATTTTCCTCAATCAATATACAACTTATTCATACTCTCCCATATGGTTAATGTCACTGTTTAGTATACTAGAGTAGGCAATTTATTGTATTTCACCATACATTTCCAACAATATAATTCAGCATCATAATTAGGGCTCCAGGTTTTATGGTATTTATTTTTTGCCATTTCCGTCTGTATTTATCCATATGTATTTTTTGCTTATTTTATCTGTATCCATACTTATTTTGTTTTTTGTGGGAAAAGTAAGCTGAAATTAGTATATTTCCACATTTATTTAACCAATAAATATGCACTCTTGCTTGAAAGTCTGCCAGATTTCAGTGCTGTGAACACCCGCAGAAGCTAAATCAGTGCATTTATGTGAAAATATGCAAATTGCAGTATCAACCTTGTGCATATCTTCTGCTGTTAAAGCCTCTTTACTAAAATTATTTTCTTGTTTAACACCCTTATCCAGCAATCCACACATCTGTTGGCCTGGCAGTCATAGCAGACAGTATTTAGAATTACCCAAAAAGCAAACCAATTCCATTTTTATCCACATTTAAAAATAAATACAGACAAGAACATTTATGTTTTCTGTCTGTATTTATCTGTACAAATCTGTAAAAACAGAAAACAGGGAGCCTTAATCATAATGGGTGGGGGTCCCCAGGAGTGGACACCTCACAGGGAAAGCCAGGATGGATTTCTCAGCGGTATTCGTACAAGCGCCTTGAGACCCTTGCGGGTGAGTAGTGCGCTATACAAGTATCAATTTTTAATATACATTTGAAAAGTCTTTCACTCTTTTCATCTTGCCTTCAAATGCAGAGTGGAAGAGTGTTTCTCTTTTTCGCCCAGGTGTAAGGGTCATTCTTGTCTTTCCTTACTGTGACCGGCAAGACATTTAAGACATTCCACCCTCCTAAAAAGGGTGGGCGGTATAATTTCCTCCCTCCAATGGCCACTGCACCTTCAAGCCATTAGAGGAACTAATACATTGAGGAAGCAAAGGGGGAGCTGTCGACCGAATTGCTTGGTCTACTTGTTCCTATATATTGAGCAGGCAGACTTAGGGTTTGACAGCAGGACACTCAGTTGCATTTGTGACAGAGCACCCTGTTCATCAAACTCTAAATCTGCCTCTTAGTGGCTAGTACAGAGAAAAAGACGAGTAGGTATTAAGGTGAAGATGAATCGTGTGGGTTTTAGGCCAAGTCAAAAGTGTGAGAGCCATTCTAATTCTTGTTGCTAGAAAGGTTCAGAATGATGAGGCTGTTCCCTTTGAATGATTCGTTTAAATCTTGTGATATCTGTTATTGTAGTATTTACAGAACTAGAATTCCATTGTTTCTTGCATTTCTTTAGCCCCTGGTAGTGTAAGCAGATGAATGAGGTAGGGAGGAAACTACATGTTGATCTCTTTATACACCAAGCTTCCAACTTTAAACCCAATCAGAGCTTCTCTGGAAGCTCTCGAAGGAAAGGCGTTTTGGGGTCAGATTGTGTGGTGTTAGAAAGAAGACATGCCCTCTAGTGCAAGACTAGTTTGATATGGGTGATTCTAGTATCCATGCTAGTTTCGCAATTCCGTAATCTAGGCATCATAGGGTGAATGCACGTGCAACTGTTTTTAAATTGTGTTTGGGAGAAGAATTGTGTTAATTTAAGGTGAAAAAGACCGTCGTTCCTGGTATTTTCCACCTATCAGTAAAACAGACAAGACAAAACATGAATAAAATGTGTAAATTCAGCAATACATGTGCAACGTCAACAATCAAAATGAAAAAAGTGATGAGCTGAAAACAAAACTGTGAGAGCAACTGTTTAAAAAGCAGGGAGACACCTCAGAAAAATTCAAGTTATGCAAAATCTGCAATGGTAGTTTTTTCACTAAACACCGCTTTAATTACAATAAACATGATCATGCCCCAGCAGAATTGCAATAGGGGGTTACTTGGTCGGCATATTAAGGCTAGAGTGACAACCCCAGAGACAACACAAATCAGTGGCGTAACGAAATTTGAGGGGGCCCCCCTGCAGGATACGTGGAATGGGCCCCTCCGGTTGACCTCTTCATGTAGGACTTCCACAGGGTACATGTCTTGGGGGGCGGGGGTAGGCAAAAGGTCTGCCTACTCCACTGTCCGCTTCTTCAAGGGTTGTGGTCTATGGGTTCAGGTGACAGATTATGCCTTTCGAGTCTCTCTCCATCTCTTCCTCTCAATCACTCACTCTCTTCTGTTTGTGTCTCCATCACACAATATCCTGTCCCTCTCCATCACTCATTCTCTATCACTCACTCTCCTCTGTGTAGGTCTCAATCATATAATATTGTTGCTGTCTCTATTCATCACTCCCTCTCCCCCCTGCGTCTCAATCATATAATATCCTCTTTGTCTCCCTCATCACTCATTCTCTATCACTCACTCTCCACCCTGTGTCTCAATCACACAATAACCTGTCTCTCTCCCTCCTTCACTCTGTTGCTCTAACACTCACTCTCCTCCTTGCGTGTCTCCATCAGACAATCTCATCTGTGTGTATCTCCATCACTTCGCCCCATAACTCACTCTCGTCACTTACCTCCCTGTGTCTTTCATCATTTAATATCCACATTGTATCTCATCACTCATTCTCTATCACTCACTCTCCTGTGTGTGTGTCTCCATCATACAATATCCTTGTGGTCTCTCTCTACCCATCACTCTCTATCACTCACTCTCCTCCCTGTGTGTCTCCATCAGATTATCTTCTTCAAGTCTCTCTCCATCTCTTCCTCTCTATCACTCACTCTCTGTGTGTCTCCATCAGACAATATTGTCGTCTCTTTATTCATCACTCCCTCTCGTTACTCAGTCACCTCCCTGTGTGTCTCCAGACATTCTCCTCTCTGCCTGTCTCCATCACTACCTCTCTATCACTCACTCTCCTCCCTGTGTCTCCATCATACCCTTGACCCTGTCCCCTGGTAGGTCACCACACCCCAGCCGCCACACGGTCCTCCTGTGATGCTGACCCCCGCTAGCTGCTGTGTTTGACCGCCTTGCTCTTACCTTTGCCTGTGCCTGTTTTACTCGTGCATCCTCCGCCGTCTCTGTTGCCTCCTTTATTGTTTATTTTGTTCACCTGTTGCCTTGTCGTATTCTTTATTTACCACTGCTGTGCCCTTTTGTGCCCTCTCCCCCTTGCCCCCCGTTTTTTGCCTTCTGTCTCCCTTTCCCGCCGCTGCGTCCCTGCGGCCCCCGCCCCCGTCCCATTCACCGCCCACTCCCGCCTCCCAGCTGCTTCTCCCTCCCTTAGCCCCTCATATGGAGGCCGCGCAGAAGTGAAGGGAGCAACCCTTGACCCTGTCCTCAGGTAGGTCGCCCCCCCAGCTGCCACACGGTCCTCCTGTGACGCTGACCCCCGCTAGCTGCTGTGTTTGACCGCCTTGCTCTTACTTTTGCCAGTGCCTGTTTTTACTCGTGCGTCCTCCGCCGTCTCTGTTGCCTCCTTTATTGTTTATTTTGTTCACCTGTTGCCTTGTTGTATTCTTTATTTACCACTGCTGTGCCCTTTTGTGCCCTCTCCCCCTTGCCCCTCTTTTTTGCCTTCTGTCTCCCTTTCCCGCCGCTGCGTCCCTGCGGCCCCGCCCTCCGCTGTCCCATTCGCTGCCCCGCTCCCAGCTGCTCCTCCCTCCCTTAGCCCCTCATATGGAGGCCGCGCAGCGGTGAAGGGAGCGACCCTTGACCCTGTCCTCAGGTAGGTCGCCCCCCCAGCCGCCACACGGTCCTCCTGTGACGCTGATCCCCGCTAGCTGCTGTGGTTGACCACCTTGCTCTTACCTTTGCCTGTGCCTGTTTTTACTTGTGCGTCCTCCGGCGTCTCTGTTGCCGCCTTTATTGTTTATTTTGTTCACCTGTTGCCTTGTTGTATTCTTTATTTACCACTGCTGTGCCCTTTTGTGCCCTCTTCTCTTTGCCCCCCGTTTTTTGCCCTCTGTCTCCCTTTCCCGCCGCTGTGTCCCTGCGGCCCCCACCCCCCGCTGTCCCATTTGCCGCCCCGCTCCCGCCTCCAAGCTGCTCCTCCCTCCCTTAGCCCCTCTTATGGAGGCCGCGCAGCGGCCGCGCGCAGCGGGCGCACCAACGGCAAGCCCATCTGCGCCCGTCCGTGCCTGGACCGCGCTCAGCGCCAGGACCCCTGGCCCCCACCGGAACCAGGGTACCCGACTGAGATACGACACCGCCGCCCTCAACGCACTCAACACCGGACGACCACCTGCCTGCTACTGAGCCACCCCGAAGCGCACCCGCGGACCCTTCACCTGCCCAGCCTGCAAATTCACCTGCCTCCGAACCTGCACACCGCCCACCGGACCTAACATCAACAACAACCACCTCAAGTGCATCCTCCTCAACACCCGCTCCATCCACAAGCACACCGTCGAACTCTGGGACCTCCACAACGCAACACCACTGGACGTCGACTTCCTCACGGAAACCTGGATGAACGCCTCCTCGGCCCCCGACATCGCCATAGCCGTCCCGGCCGTGTACAAGATCACCCGGAAGGACCGCGTCAACCAAACCGGAGGAGGAATCACCATCATCTACAAGAACACCATCAGCATCACGACCAACGCCGAAGACACACTCTCTGCCGCCGAACACCGACGCTTTCAAATCCACACCGACCCCAAAACCACACTCAGAGGAACCCTCATCTACAGACCCCCGGGCCCGCGCACACAATTCAACGAAACCATCGCCGACTTCGTCAGCCTGCACGCACAAACCTCAACTGAATACATCCTCCTAGGGGACCTGAACTTCCAAGTGGAGAACAACAACGACAACAACACCACCACCCTGCTTGCCAACCTCGGACTCAAGCAACTGGTGAACACCCCCACCCACTACGCTGGCCACACGCTCGACCCCATCTTCTCCGCCAGCAACCACGTCTCCTTCAGCCACTCCACCGGACTACACTGGACCGACCACAGCTGCATCCATTTCACCTTCAAGAAGACTACATCCCACCACCACACGCTACAGATCCCCCGCAGATGCTGGAGCAAAGTCACCACAGACCAGCTAACCACATCACTGAGCCAGAACCCTCCAGCTGACACCTCTGACACCAATGACGCAGCCCACAATCTCGCACGGCGGATCACCAACTGCGCCGACAACCTTGCTCCACTGAAGAACCCCCCAGGCACCGACGCCCTCAAAGACTCAAAGAAATCCTGCCGCACTCTCGAAAAAACCTTGCGCCACGAACGGACGACAGAAAACATGACAGCCCTCAAGCACGCCACTCGCGAACACCACCGGCTGATCTGCTCCACCAAAAAGACATTGTTCAAAGAGCGGCTGGACAACAACACTCACAACAGCAAGAAACTCTTCAGCATCGTAAAAGACGTAAAAGAGCTCTCCAACCCCAGCGCCAGCAACAACGACATCACACCGTCACAAGACCTCTGCAATTCCCTCGCCACGTTCTTCTACCGCAAGATTGCAGATATACACAACAGCTTTGACGCCCAGACTCCGCCTCCAGTCACCAAACCAATGACCCCCACCACCACCCTCAGCGCCTGGACCCCCATCAGCACAGAAGACACCACCCACGTCATGAACACCATCCACTCTGGCTCTCCCTCTGACCCATGCCCCCATCACATCTACAACAAAGCCGACACCATCATCGCACCCCACCTCCGGAACGTCATAAACAACTCCTTCTCGTCAGCCACCTTTCCAGAGAGCTGAAGGCACGCAGAGATCAACGCCCTCCTGAAAAAACCCACGACAGACCCTAAAGACCTTAAGAACTTCTGCCCCATCTCTCTCCTTTCCTTCCCAGCAAAAGTCATCGAGAAGACAGTCAATAAACAGCTGACTGGATTCCTCGAAGCAAACAATTTGCTCGACCAACCCCAGTCCGGATTTCGAGCTAACCACAGCACCGAGTCCGCCCTCATCGCAGCCACCGACGACATCAGGAAGCTGATGGACAACGGAGAGACAACCGCTCTCATCCTCCTAGACCTCTCAGCCGCCTTTGATACCGTCTGCCACCGCACCCTAATAACCCAGCTCTACAACACTGGGATCCAAGGAAAAGCCCTGGACTGGATCACTTCGTTCCTCTCCAACAGAACCCAGAGAGTCCGCCTCCCGCCGTTCCGCTCTGCGGCCACCAAGATCATCTGCGGTGTACCCCAAGGCTCCTCGCTCAGCCCAACCCTCTTCAATATCTACATGAGCCGCCTCGCCGCCATCGCACGCAAACACAACCTCAACATCATCTCCTACGCTGATGACACCCAGCTAATACTGTCCCTCACCAGAGACCCAGCCACTGCCAAAACCAACCTCCAGGAAGGAATGAAAAGCGTCACGGAATGGATGAAGCCCAGTCGGCTGAAACTGAACTCAGACAAGACGGAAGTCCTCATCCTCGGACAATCCCCATCCGGCTGGGACGACTCCTGGTGGCCCACAGCGCTGGGAACCGCACCGACACCCACGAACCACGCACGCAACCTGGGATTCATCCTGGACTCCTCCCTCACGATGACCAAACAAGTCAACGCCATCTCGTCCTCATGCTTGAACACCCTGCGCATGCTCCGTAAGATCTTCCGGTGGATCCCCACCGAAACCAGAAAGACGGTCACCCAGGCCCTCGTCACCAGCTGACTGGACTACGGGAACGCCCTTTATGCAGGAACCACAGCCAAACTTCAGAAACGACTCCAGCGCATACAGAACACCTCTGCACGACTCATCCACGACATCCCTCGCCACAGCCACATATCTGCCCACCTGAGAAACCAACACTTGCTCCCCGTCAGCAGGAGGATTACGTTCAGGCTCCTCACCCTCACACACAAAGCACTCCACAACATGGGCCCGAATACCTCAACAACCGCCTCTCGTTCGACACTGCTACCCGCCAGCTCCACTCCTCCAGCCTCGCCCTCGCCACTGTCCCACGGATTCGCAGAACAACCACCGGAGGAAGATCGTTCTCCTACCTGGCCACCAAGACAAGGAACTCCCTCCCCGCACACCTACGACTGACCCAGGACCATCTCACCTTCAGGAAACACCTCAAGACCTGGCTATTTGAGCAGTAGCGCCCCCCCCACCCTTCAGCGCCTTGAGACCCTCGTGGGTGAGTAGCGTGCTCTATAAATGTATTGATTGGTTGATCATATAATATCCTCTTTGTCTCGCTCATCACTCATTCTCCTCTGTGTGTGTCTCCATCACACAATATCCTCACTGTCTCCATCACTTATTTTTTATCACTCACTCTCCTTTGTGTGTGTCTCCATCATATAATATTACCCTTATCTCTATTCACTACTCCCTCTCTTCACTCAGTCTCCACCCTGTCTCCATCATATAATATCCTCTTTGTCTCCCTCATCACTCATTCTCTATCACTCACTCTCCTTCCCGTATGTCTCCATCATACAAGATCCACATCGTCTCTCTCCCTCCATCACTCTGTTGTTCTATCACTCACTCTCCTCCCTGCATGACACCATCAGACAATCTCCTCTGTGTCTTCCTCCATCACTTCCTCTCTATCACTCACTTTCTTCACTCACTCTCCTCCCTGTATCTCCATCATATAATATCCTCTTTGTCTCTCTCATCACTCATTCTCTATCACTCACTCTCTTCTCTATGAGTCTCCATTAGATGATGCCCTTCGAGTCTCTCCATCACTTCCTCTCTATCACTCACTCTCCTGTGTGTCTCCATCACAAAATATCCTCGCTGTCTCTCTCCATCAATAATTATCTATCACTCACTCTCCTCTGTGCGTGTCTCCATCAGACAATATAGTTGTTGTCTCTCTTTATCACTCCTACCTGTGTCTCCATCATATATTATCCTCATTGTCTCTCTCATCGCTCACTCTTTATCATCTCCTTCGAGTCACTCCATCACTTCCTTTTTATCACTCACTCACTCTCTGCCCTGTTTCTTGCTTTGTCACATCCTTCCCCTTTTATCTTTATCTCTTGCACTCTTTCCTTCTGTTCTCGACCACACAAAGGTCTCTTCTCCATCACTTATGTCCACTCCTCTCCCCATCATTCTCTTTCTCTGTTGCTGCCTATAGTAATGTGCTTACTCTTTACTTATTTATCTTGTACATAGGGTTGGGTTCCCTTTAAGCAATTTCTCTCTGTAAACCTGTTGTCTCTTGAGTAGCTCCATGGAGATGAATACTGGGGAGTGAAGAGAAAGTCAGTTGCACCTGACATCTGTAACTTGATGGATGGGATCTTATTTCCTCGACAATAAACATAATTTATTTTTACTACAATCTGCATCTACAATTTATATTTATTATTTTTACACTGGCGACGAGGGTGGGATACACTCTCTGCCCAGTTTCTTGCTTTGTCACATCCTTCCCCTTTTATCTTTATCTCTTGCACTCTTTCCTTCTGTTCTCGACCACACAAAGGTCTCTTCTCCATCACTTATGTCCACTCCTGTCCCCATCATTCTCTTTCTCTGTTGCTGCCTATAGTAATGTGCTTACTCTTTACTTATTTATCTTGTACATAGTGTTGGGTTCCCTTTAAGCAATTTCTCTCTGTAAACCTGTTGTCTCTTGAGTAGCTCCATGGAGATGAATACTGTGGAGTGAAGAGAAAGTCAGTTGCACCTGACATCTGTAACTTGATGGATGGGATCTTATTTCCTCGACAATAAACTTAATTTATTTTGACTACAATCTGCATCTGCAATTTATTTTTAATATTTTTACACTGGCGATGAGGGTGGGATATACCATATGTGCAGAAAGGAGAATTTGAAGAGAAATCTCAAGAGGAATTTTTCACAAATTAAAGAAGATCTCAACATCTACTCTATAAACCTCAGCTGGATACTTTTGTGAGTTCTTCCTTATTTATATATTAAGCGACATAAAAGAATATAAAAGAAACATAAAGCATTCGCCACATTTCTCACCCTTGTCATCGAAAACCTTATCTTGGAGGGTTGGGAGAAATTGATGTGGTCTTTATGTGGTCCTGAAAACTTTGTTAGGAGCTTATATATTTTCTAATCACCTAAAAACATTAAATTTGTGCTCACAAAGTAAGGATCAACTAGGTTAATTGTTCTTGTGCTTTAAGGAAGAATACCTCCGTGAAAATTGTGTTTACTTTGAGGAACTTTACATATTTCCCTCATTCTCGTATTACAATTTTCAAATTAATTGATGCCGGGGTTGGAGACTCTTGATTTGTGCTGTAACATTGAAGCTGTGATCGGAGTCTGTGATCGGAGTCTCATACCGTTTTCATCTTACTCTGAAAAACGATTTTGTTGAATTTAAAGTAGAACGGTGTAAGTTAACTGTATTAACATTGGAAATTACACGATCTTAACAATCATATTTACATTGTGTGCTACATTTTAAATAATAAGTTATATCTTTTTATAGCGCATACATTCACCATCTAGAAAGTTGACTAGCTAAAATTGTTTTCTTTTTTTCTTTTCTTCCTTTATATGGAAAATTACCATACTGGTATAGAGTTGTAGTTGTCTGGCACATCTACTGCTTTAATAATATTTACCTTCCATATTTGCTTATAACCATATACCTTCATCCAAAAGAGCACACGTTTTTTACTCTAATTTTGTTTTAAGCCTGTCATGCAAAACGTAGCCACTCCTCCCTTCTTTCTAACAAACCCTGGAGATCCACCTATTAAGTGGCAAAAATGGAAGAAGGTGTTTGAGAGGTATGCCAAGGTTTGTGGAACAAATTTAAGCGCAGAAAGAAGAACTGCTCTACTCTTACACTGTTTAGGGTCGGAGGGTCAAGAAGCCTTCAACCATTTACCTGACATAGATGATTCCACCTTGAATGAATGTGAAATTTGTATCCTCAAACTAGATCGGCATTATTTACCAAAGGTAAGCACCATTCTCGAGCGCTACCATTTTGGCCGACGCACTCAAAATTAAGGTGAATCAGTTGAGAATTACGTCACTGCTCTCAGAAAATTGGGTTCATCTTGCAAATTTGGAAGTTTATTGGAAGAAAGAATAAGAGACCAGTTTATATTAGGGTGCAATGTACAAAAAGTTAGGGACGACATATGACAGAAAGACACGCCTTCTCTTGAGGAGGTGTTAATTGTTGCAAAACAAATAGAACATTCGCTGAAGTGTGTTGAAGTAATAACTAAGAATGAAAGTAAGAATGAGAATGTTCATGTTGTAAAGGTACATTCCAAAGAGAATATGGCTGTCAAAGATAGGAACGAAAAGAAGACTCATAATTTAGCATCTGAAAGAAAATTTTCTTTTCCATTCAAAAGTTCTGATTCCCAATTCAAATGCTATAGGTGTGGGTGTCCCAGTCACCTTGCAAATGATAAGAAATGCCCCGCACTTAAAGCAAAATGTGATAGGTGTAAGCAAGTCGCACATTTCTCTTCCTTTTGTAGGATTAAAAGGGACAAATCCAAAGTTAATATGGTGTGCAAGAATAAAGCAATTGATAGTGCGTCAGACTCTGATATTGATGGTGGAAAAATTGTCTCTCAAGTTTCTAATGATAAAAAGAAAGGTCCTATAGATGAGGTGATGGTGGAACATTGTGGAACATGTGTTCTATTTGATTCTGGTGCCAAAATAAATATTGTATCTAAACAATTGTATGTACATCTTTAAAGGACAAAGTCAAATTGTGGAAGGCAGACATGAACCCTTACGCTTATGGTGGGGAGCCAATAAAACAAATGTGTTATTTCAATGGCTTGATTGAGTACAAAGGAAGATATGTCTCCGGGAAAGTTTATGTCTCTTACAAAGGAGATAGTATATTGACCTGGTTGGATCAGAGAGATCTAGGTGTTATGCTACATCCCAATAGTGACCCACCCACATTGCTAAAAGAGAACTTCAAGATAAATAAAGTTGACTTACAAGGTTGTACTGACGACTTCACCTTAAAGTTGAAGAACTCTTTTCCCAAAGTCTTCAGGGATGAATTAGGATGCTTGAATGATTACACGCATAAGATCAAATTAAAATCTGGGGCTGTTCCTTTTACTAGTAAAGTGCGTGGTGTTCCTTTGTCAGTAAGGGAAGAGATGAAAGAACAATTGGAAAAACTCAAGTTGGAAGGGATAATTGAGGAGGTAGAAGGAACACAATGGTTGGCTCCGGTTGTAGCCGCTCGCAAATCGGACGGAAGTCTCCGTCTCTGTATTGACCTGAGACAACTTAACAAGCAGGTTGTGGTAGATAAATATCCTCTCCCTAAAATTTCAGATTTGCTCATGCTGCTCAAAGGAGCAGAAGTTTTTTCCACAGTTGATCTCAAATCTGCGTATCATCAAATCAAGTTAGAGGAGGAATCTAGGGATTACACCTCCTTCATTACTCCTTTTGGTACATTTAGGTTTATGCGTTTACCCTTTGGGCTAGTTTCTGCAGCCTCTGTCTTTCAGAGGGCCCTAGAGAGGGTTTTAAAAGGTCAAAAAGGTGTCAAAATTTACCAGGATGACCTGGTAAACAGGCGTTGCTGAGCTTCAGTGGTTGGAGCCAAGTGATATGGGGCCACCTTATTCAGGACAATTTTGTATATGGGGTCACTTCTTTCAATTGATTATTGTTATATCTTGGAAGATTCCTTAGGTCATTACACTGTTTATTGGATGCGACCATGATATGGTCTGTATGTGGATACTTCAAGTCAGAATTCCTTATTTTGTGGAAAACTTGAAGATGTATTACTTCCTTGTTTCTTCTCCATGTAGCAGAATGCTATACATTAGCTGGATGTTCTGTTAAAATGCACCTTAGTATCTGTATCTCTATATCCCCCTTACTGCATCCATTAAGGGGGAACGAGCTGACCGATATCTGGAGGTCGTGCGTATCCACCTACCAGGAGCATAAAGGATTAAGAGGCATACCCGGTGGGAGATGTAACTAGAGATTTCCTGGTACCCGACATCAGTCTCGGGTCAGTGTATCTCTAAATATCGTTAATATAGAGATACAGATACTAAGGTGCATTTTAACAGAACATCCAGCTAATGTATAGCATTCTGCTACATGGAGAAGAAACGAGGAAGTAATACATCTTCAAGTTTTCCACAAAATAAGGAATTCTGACTTGAAATATCCACGTACAGACCATATCATGGTCGCATCCAATAAACAGTGTAATGACCTAAGGAATCTTCCAAGATATAACAATAATCAATTGAAAGAAGTGACCCCATATACAAAATTGTCCTGAAGAAGGTAGCCACATATCCATTGGCTCCAACCACCGAAACTCATCGATGTCTGTTTTCCAAAAGGAATCCAAAAAAGCCAAGGGACTACATGAGATACAAGAACATTTCTGTACAATTGGTCCCTTTCTAATATATTTGGCAATTGGATCAGATTTAAATTTCAACTGAACCATTAATACTGTTCTCTAAGTGGGGTGTTATTTCCATGTGTTTCATTTTCATGTATGATGTATTATGTGTTCTTTTTAACAATGCGAGTATAGCTTTCTGTTTGGCTACGCAGAGTGGAATTTATATATTATGAAAAAGTTTTTTAATGTACTGTTTACACTGCTTCGGATTTTCTTACGAATTTTAAATACACATTTTTTTTAAGAAATGAGATTTTATATTTGAATAAAATTATGCAAGTACTTCATTTTCGTGTGTGAATATATTGAGGAATTAGTCGGGCTCTATACGGGCACAGAACGCATGCTTTAAGAGGTGAAAGGTTGTTGTGAGGTGAATTGTATCTGCTTCCAGGGATTTATCTGAGGCTCTTTTGTCTATTGTACCCTGTTCCCTGGAACTAGTGGGGTCATCTCTCCTTGATTTGATTAATGTTTCGTGAAACCAGATTAATTCTACCTAGGTGTTTTCGTGAGGAATTGATTAGGCTAGTACATCAAGGACACCAAGGAATTTCTAAAACTAAAGAAAGTGTAAGGCTTAATTATTGGTGGGCTGGCATTGATTTAGAAATTGAAAGGCTAGTGCGAGAATGTACACCTTGCACATTAAGTGAAAAGTGTTTTAAACCAAGAGTTCAACCCATGGTCATTAGAGATAGACCGAATACACCTTGGGAAGAATTAGCTCTTGACATATAGGGTCCTGTAAAATGCAAAGATGGTGATGTTTACACTTTTGTCCTTAAAGACTTGTTTTCAAGGTGGGCAGAAATCAAGATCACCAAATGTACGAATTTGAAACATGTCATCTAATTTTTAATGGAAGTTTTCACTAGAGAAGGTCTCCCTGGATATCTTCTTACAGATAACGGGGTACAATTTGTTTCCAAAGAAATGAGAGAATTTTTAGATGAATGTTCCATTAAGCATAAGCGATGTTCGTTATATCACCTAGAAAGTAATGGAATGGTGGAAAAGTTTGTTTGGGTTTTTAAAGAATCCATTTTGTTATCTAAACAGAACAATGTTGATTGGAAAGAGGGTGTTAACAAAATTGTAGAAATGTATAGAATTACTCCTCATGCAACTACTGGTTGTACGCCTTTTGTTTTACTTAAAAGCAGACAACACAAAATCCTCATTACTTCTTTCTGTGTGAATGACATGTTGGCTAAGGGAAATAATAATAAGCCTTCTCAAGAATTGCGGAAAAAAAGAGAGGCTGACAAAGTTGTTGAGCGTAAGTTGAGGTTTGATAAAAGGAAAGCTGCTAAGAACACACAAGTTAATGTAGGAGATTTAGTAATGATTAGAGCACCGTTTGGACGTAAATCTTCCGAGTTATTTAAAAAGGTTTAAAGAGTTGTAAAAGTTCTCACAAATGCAAGTAAAACTGAATATTCTAGGATTTGGAATTTTAATAGGGTTGTGGTAATTAATAATCCTTTGGTAAACAATGAATTTGCTAAAACCTCTTTCCCTTCTGGCAACAAATGTCCTTCAAATTATTTGGGGGAAAAGAGTAGGAGGATTGTAAAACTTCCCGCAAGAGTCAATGATTATATTAGAGAATAATCTTTAGAAAATGTTAATGTCTTTCTTCCGTCTTTATTTCTTTGGTTGTGTGGGAGGAAGGTGTGTAGTAATGTGCTTACTCTTTAAATATTTATCTTGTATATAGTGTTTGTTTCCCTTTAAGCAATTGCTCTTGGTAAACCTGTTGTTTCTTGAGTAGCTCCATGGAGATAGAATACTGTGGAGTGAAGAGAGAGTCAGTTGCACCTGACTTCTGTAACTTGATGGATGGGATCTTGTTTCCTCTACAATAAACTTAATTTATTTTGACTACAATCTGCATCTGCAATTTATTTTCAATAATTTTATACTTCCTCTCTCTGTTCATCACTCCCTTTTGTCCGTCTCCTCCCCCCGCCCTGCGCTCACTCGTCTTTTTCTCGATCACTTCCTCTCACACTCCCTGTTTCACTCCATCCATCCCTCTCCATCTCTCTTTCTGAGTCCCTCACTTCTCCTTGTTCTCTCCCCATGCCAATTCTTCGGTGCCCTTGCTCCTGCAGTCTTTTATGTCATTCCCTCTATCTGTAGTCTTATTCCCCCATCTCTTTCTTCATCCTGTACACTCTCTCATCAGTGCCATCCCTTCTATCTATTTCTCCTTTATCCACTCTCGGGTGTCTACCTTTATTTCTCTCTCTGTCCTTTCTACAACACGCTCTTCACTTTCTCTGCACATCTTTCCTAAGTATCTATTTTTTTTTTTCTCTCCTCCGATCTCCTTCTTCGGCGCCTCGTCAGGGGAAGTAAGCACTATATAAATACAAATACAGTGACTTCTGTAATGGGCGGCCTCTCCCTCTCTCTCTCTGCATTGCTGTCTCCTCTTCACCTCTCTCTCCTTGCCTCTTTCCCTTCTCGTTCTATGTCAATCAACTCCTTTATGCTCTTCGAGAACTCTCTTACCTGCCTTCTGTTCACTAATCACCCTCCCTACTCTGTCTCGGTCACCATCACCTCCTCTCCCCTCTCAGACTTTCCCATCATTTTCTCCCCCTCCAAGGCTTCACCCCCAATCTGTCTCTGCCCCTCGTCCTCTCCACCCGGCTCATTTCAGGATGTGTCCACCCACTCTACCTTCTTCACAGCCCCCTGCTCAAGCTCTCGAATGAGAGTACTGTGCTGAGGGGGCCCCCTGCAGCTCGAAAGCCCCCCGTACCCGGGGGATGCGGGGGCCTGTGTTACGCCCCGATTGGATGTGAGATCTTGGAGGAGGTGATGGTTGTGTTGGGGGAGGGGCACTCTGTCACTGATTGGCTGATTTCTAGAAAGGGGAAATCCTTAGAAGGGAAATGAAAGGTGCAATGCTGGCAAGATCTGATGTTGCCTTCAGTCTTTTGGCCAGTGGTCCAACAATGCGCTCCCCCTCATCCATGTCTTACTCCGTGACCAGCACCTGCTCATCTCCTTCCTCCTTATCCATGTCTTGTTGAGCAGTGCTGGCGGCTGAGATGGTTGCTTGGAGGAGGATTGGGTTCTCTCTTTGGATTGCCCACCACCTCCACTGGTGGATGGTTCAGCTTCATCAAGCAATTCATTGATCCCATCACCTGAAAGACATAGGTTGCAACATGTGAAGTATTTGCCATAGTATATTATGTCCTACAACACAACCATTTGAACAATTTTTCTTTGCATTTATATGAAGTTCCACATGTGATCTCGTCTGTGTAAACCTTCATGTGACAGCTCACACTGTAGTATTGAGGTGATCAATCAAGATGTGCAATACAAAATCACACTCACCAGCTCCAGCTACAGATCTGTGTGGTATTGAGATCCCCTGTGATGTCAGCTTCTTAACCTGGCTCCTCAATTGTATGACAGAAGACACGATCCTCAATCCAGAAGCTTCAGAAGGAAATGGCACTTTAATTAATGTTCAGCATAAATAATAATTGAATTTGCAAAATAACCCAGATATCACTGATTATGGGGGAACATATAACACACCAATATTAAATGTTTAAAAGAAGTGACTGTATCTGCAAAATGAAGTTCACAATGAATTGGTTATTGCCTACTCTCTGGCAAATAATATTTTACAACTCTATATGACAAACTTACTTGACAGATGGATGCCAGGGGTCTGACTTTTGCAGCCAGAAGGTTTCCCAAATCCCTAGATAAAGTACTTTGAAGGACTGAGATACTCCTGACCAATATAAACAATGGTTCTGTCGGGTATCACACTTATTCCTTCAGGACATGAACTAAATTCTATTTCAGGTACAACTTATAATCTTCTCATTATTCAAGATAAAGCTCCAAACCCGGAGCTAGTTCACCACATAAATCCAACATCAAAAAAATTCAAGATATTTATTCGTTTGTAATCTATGAATTAATTTTTCGTTCATAAACGACCATTATGCATATCATACTTTTTGTTACAACTTCATTATGCATATCATACTTTTTGTTAGAACTTCATTACAATTCATAAATATTTTCAAAATACGGCGCAACACAATAGAAAGTGATTATAATGTGACATAAAGTGAAGTAGTGACATTCAAACGTGCGTATGTACAAGTCAGTGAAAAAGGGAGAAAGAAAGTCTTTTGGCTAGTTCACCAAATCTAGTTAAAATTATCACAGTGATCCACTTTAATTGGATGTCATAAAACCGGATATTCTGTACTGATCCACTGATATTAAGTTCGTCGACGTTTCGACCCTATGGCCGCCTTAGTTATGGGTCTATAACGGGTCTTCTTCAGGACAGGGGACTGTGGTAAAGGTGCCAGCGGGCTTGCGTAAGTTGAACCCAGATTATGTATGTAAATGTATGTATGTATTGCGACTTATATAGCGCACGTATCACCCGAAGGCATCAAGGCGCTTGCCTTGGGAACCCGTCCTGGCTTTTCCCTGTGAGATATCCCCTAGTGGGTATCCCCAGGGTGAAAGCCAGACATCCCGCAGCGGGTGGCCCGCCGTAGTGGAGATTAAGCAACTATTGCCCAGAGTTGCAGCGTGGGACCCCATGATTAGAATAGGCACCGAGGCGAGAATTATCGAGTCCGTGGACATTTTGGGCTCAGGACCCTGCCGCGTCGGGAATTGAACCCTGGTCCCGGGCCAGACCTCTGCATCAGGGTCTGCCGCTCTAATCAGTGAGCTCTAATCAGTGAGCCACACTCCTAGATTAGTGATCTAGAAGTTATTTCGTCCGTCTAGGATTTTTATCCCTTCGTTGGCACAATGGTGCCTAACGTGATTTCCAAAGGAGTGCAGAAAATGCAAGGGCTGTGTGTATCGGAGTGCTCATCCAGCCCTAAGACGTCGTATTAAGCAGAACGTTGACTTTTGAACACGAAAGAGGGAATGAATGGCTGCCAGATCGTGCCGACTGGAACCATACGAACAAATATAACTCTGAGAAAAGAACGCCAGACTGCCGAGGCTGTTTGAACCTCCTGAATCCTTAGGAGCCAGGAACCGGTATCTTACCGTGTTTTGTTTGAATAAGATGTAGGAACCTTTGAATTCAACTGTCGACGTTCTGCTTAATACGACGTCTTAGGGCTGGATGAACACTCCGATACACACAGCCCTTGCATTTTCTGCACTCCTTTGGAAATCACGTTAGGCACCATTGTGCCAACGAAGGGATAAAAATCCTAGACGGACGAAATAACTTCTAGATCACTAATCTGGGTTCAACTTATGCAAGCCCGCTGGCGCCTTTACCACAGTCCCCTGTCCTGAAGAAGACCCGTTACAGACCCATAACTAAGGCGTCCATAGGGTCGAAACGTCGACGAACTTAATATCAGTGGATCAGTACAGAATATCCGGTTTTATGACATCCAATTAAAGTGGATCACTGTGATAATTTTAACTAGATTTGGTGAACTGGCCAAAAGACTTTCTTTCTCCATTTTTCACTGACTTGTACATACGCACGTTTGAATGTCACTACTTCACTTTATGTCACATTATAATCACTTTCTATTGTGTTGCGCCGTATTTTGAAAATATTTATGAATTGTAATGAAGTGCTAACAAAAAGTATGATATGCATAATGAAGTTCTAACAAAAAGTATGATATGCATGATGGTCGTTTATGAATGAAAAATTAATTCATAGATTACAAACGAATAAATATCTTGAATTTTTTTGATGTTGGATTTATGTGGTGAACTAGCTCCGGGTTTGGAGCTTTATCTTGAATAATGAGAAGATTATAAGTTGTACCTGAAATAGAATTTAGTTCATGTGCTGAAGGAATAAGTGTGATACATGACAGAACCATTGTTTATATTGATTTGTATTGCCCAGGTTCTGAGGGATACTGGGTCGCCCCATGGTGATATATGAGATACTCCTGACAGCAGCTGTAATGACCTAAACATATCTCTATTTCAATACAAAGCATGATGTAAATTATTTTACATTACTGTGTCACTAAAATACAATTTCAACACAGTTAGTAACACTCCTCTTTAAATGAGATAATATAGGGAATTAGGTACATACTTTATTATTTAAATCTAAATGTAGGGTCATACTTTCATTAGCCAACATATTATGAAGTAGTATACTCTTATAACCCATATCTGAGCATATGGAGATGGCTGACAACAGGGTTATTTGGAACACACCACATAATGCTAAGATGTCATCTAATATATTAGCCTATGAGCTTTATATAAAGTTATATAGAAGTGACATTATCAGGGTCTAGCATCTGCCCAGTGTGTGGTGCCTGACCATTTGTCATACCTGTACGTGGAGTAGAGGTCACTGTAGAATCTGTTGTCGGTTTCTGTTGCACACCCACGTTTTGCCTGACTGATGCAACTTTCACTGAATGTGTACTAGGTCCCTGCTGATCAGGTTCCCAGTGCCTGTGTTCGTTTCCAAAACTGTACCTTTGTTTCCACAGTTGGCACACCTCTGGCCCACATATAAATCCCTCGTAAACTGTACCAATCGAACCATGGGCGTTGTGACTGGAGAGAGGCTCTAAGGGCTGCAGCATGTATTGCGGCACCCCTCTGATACCCCTCATGTTACACATATACACTGCTATTGCAGACTGTGTGTTGGTCAGATAAATCTTGATGCGATGTGGCACACATCCCTGTGTGCCATGCCTACCAACACTCCCTATGGCATAGGTAAGTCACCTCTCTAGCAGGCCTCACTGCCATAAGGCATGGTGGACTGTACCACAGGTGAGGGCAGTGCTGCATGAGCAATATGCCCCTACAGTGTCTATGTCCATTCTTAGACATTGTAAGTGCATTGAAACCATATTGAGTACATGGGCTTGGAGTTTGTCATTATGAACTCCACAGCTCCACAATGGCTTTACTGAATGCTAAGGAGTTTGGTATCACACTTCTCTGTATAATAAACCCTCACTGTTGACAGTGCTAGATTTATTACCAAATACACTCGGAGGGCATCTTAGAGATGCCCCCTGAAAAGCGACCAACTAGCTAGCTACAGCTTGCTGGTCTGCACGAGCCTGCCAGACTGAGACATGTTCCTGACCCCCTGAGGTGTGAGCCCTTGTGCTCTTGTGGGTCAAGAACAAAGCCTGCTTTGGGTGGAGTTGCTTCTCACCTATTCCCTAGAAGGAACAGCATTGAGGAATCGTGAGCCTTAAAGGCTTCCTGCGCTTTGCAATGCTAGCCTGAGCCTCTTTAGCTAGTGGTGATGCCCGCATCTCTGACAAAGCCCAACTTTTGGCAGCAAGGTCTGTGAGAAAATTAGTAAGCAGAAGAGGTGGGTTCCTTCACTGCCAGGACCCCACTAAGGTGTCCAGGACCGAGGTAACCCCCTCCTTAGAAAATACTCCATATTGGATGGAAGGATTTTAGCTAATCAGGTTAGGGGATGCCCCCTCTCCAACAGGAGGGGCATAACAAGGGTGTAGACACCCTAAAAGTAAGTAGCCCCATGGCTACTACCTACCAGTATCTGTAACACGCCTAACTGGAGTATTTAGGGACACCCTTGAACCTTCAACTTCAGATTCCTGCAACTTAAGAAGAAGAAGAATGAAAAACACACCACGCAGCAAAGCCTGAAGAAAAATATTAACTTGGCCTCAGCCCTACCGCCTGTCTCCAGCTTTGAAGACTCTGCAAGAAAAGGATGCCTGTCCTGCAGCCAGCAATTTCCAGAAACCTGAGGAAGACTGCCTGCGCTTCAACAAAGACCAGATCTCTCAACAACAGTGGCTCTGTCTATAAGAAACGTACTCCAAGGATTCAAGGTTGAGCTGGAAGCGCGACTAAAGCCCACTTTACATCTGACGCTCACGGACCGAGTTTGACTATGCCACCTTTCCAGTGTAGTCTCCCAGTGATCCTGACCTCAAAACCATTGGTGGCTTACCTCTCCTAGACTCCACAAAGACAGCTGAAGCCTCAACTCGAAGGGTCTCCCTGCTGACCGCGACAAGCCCTGGTCAATAAAGTCCGAAGTCCAAAGGCACCAGTGCATCCTCAATTCCCCCACTTTGAGGAGGCCAGCCCATGGTGACCAGGTCTCCACCACTACCTATAGTTGCCTGCCCAGCTGTTGCTCACCTTTATCCTGCCTCCTGGTCTGAGCCTGCAGCCTCCTTGTGCGACCGAGATATCCTATTCACTTACATTGGTAACCTGACGCTGATTTTCATCCTGCACTCTGAGCCCCTGTGCCTCTGGTGGTGTATGTTTGGTGGTGCCTTGTGGTCCTCCCATGCGTGCCTAAACACCGGGGGTCTGTGCGTTGAAACTGCTGGTACCTACCTGCAACCAGCACCTCTGTGAGTGCCCCCAGTCTCCTTTAAATAACATTGGGATCAGTGACCTCTGCACCAGGCCACCCCAGTGCCACTGGTGGTGTAGTACCTACCTTGATCCAACCCTTGTCCAGTGTTGGTCTAACACCCTGAAGCCTGGATGTGCAAGTCGCGTACTTACCTGTAAATGTGCATAACTGTTTTCTCAAATACAATTGCATTGCATTTATTGATATCTGCACTGAGTCTATCTTTTACATTGCTGAGTTATTGCTACTGTTGATTGATACGGCAGAGTATTTTCAGAATCACTTTAAAATATTCTTATTGCTTTTGCAAACACATTCCTACTGTACCTGAAAAACTATTGCTATTTTAAACGGGTACTTACCTGCAACTGAGTTCTCTTGCCTCTAGTGTGGATTTTCCGCTACGAGTGTGGAACCTCCACAGGCATAAAGATACTACTTATAAGTCCCTTTTCGAATTTCGAAAAGTAGTAAAGTTAGACTTTTGGTCTAACTTTACCTTTGTAAATCAAGACATTAGTGTAAGCCCATAGTAACAATGCCAATAACAGAATGTGAGTGGCTGTTGTTCAAGGTGCTTGTTTGTATTGTTCTATTTTGTTTAGCACGAAATGCATCTACATTTAAAATGGACAAGAGCACATTTTGCCCTAAAAATTAGCGGCAATGACTGTTTTTGCATTTAGCGAAATTATGTGTCCGGTAATTTTTTCAAACTTTTGTGCAGTAATGAGAAAGCGAATATTGTAAATTTGATACACCACTATTAATTTGTTTTGTTGAATTCAGATGCGCAATGTTATTGTGAATTTATTACACTTCTGTACAGACGCAAACATGAAATGAAGACATGTACGGGTAATTTCCTCTTTTCCACTTCCAGTTGCGTCTACTGCCTTTTTCGCTGAAATATTTTTGCATTTTGACTTAACAGTGCAATAAGCCAAAAAATATATGCCATTATCTAAATTAATTGAACAGCAGTCATGCAATATAGATGTATGCACCTGGGTGAAAGGGCATGCATGATGTTGATGTACTGGAAACCAAAAGTATCAGCAGATTGAGGTTGTATGGCTGTCAGCCAAATTACAATTACTGCAGCAAATTATATCTACTATTTAAAATTCTTATATTGATAATGTGCAGAAGTTTACGTTTAAATAAATACATGCTGAAATTAATCAATTTGTAGTAGGTAACAATACTTAAGTATTATAGGCCTGCACATAAATCAAGTGCTGGACGAAATTAGCTTAACTTCTGATAAGTCATGTTAACCTGGAAAATAATGCATTTACATGGAAAGGCCTTTTTTCACATTGAATAGTTGTTTGTGCAAGATGTTTTCTTCTCTTTGCTGAAGATGTTGCAACTTCAGCAGCCTACTGTTAGCTAGTGAATAGACATTTGTTTTGTGTCAGACAACTGATGGGAGGTTCTCATGGGGAGAAGTCAATAACAGCAGGAAGAATTATTCATGGGATGAAGTTTGGACCACAAGAAAACAACCTTGTAACATTCCGGTGACTAATGTCTGAAGGTATATAATGCTATGGTGAGAGCATGGAAAGTGAACCTGTTCCCTGGAGTCTGCTGATATTGTAATGGTAGATGAAAAAGACGAAAGAAAACCATAGTGCAACATAGAATTTGTGGGCCCGATTCACAGAACTAACTTAAGACAAAATCCTAAACTTACTACCATTTACGTATTCACTGAAGGCACTTACTCATTTTGGTATTTACAGAAGACACTTACTCATTTCGGTATTCACAGAAGTTAGGACTCCTAACTTTAGGACTCCTAAATGTATTGTGTGAATACCGTAAGTCTTAAAATTAGGATTTTTCTCAATTTAATAGTAGTAAAGTTAGGACTCCTAACTTTAGGACTCCTAAATGCCTTCTGTGAATACCGAAAGTCTTAAAATTAGGATTTTTCTCAATTTAGTAGTAGTAAAGTTAGGACTCCTAACTTTCGGACTCCTAAATGCCTTCTGTGAATACCAAAAGTCTTCAAATTTGGATTTTTCTCAACTTTACTACTACTAAACTGATAAAAATCCTATTTTAAATACTTTCGGTATTCACAGAAGGCATTTAGGAGTCCGAAAGTTAGGAGTCCTAACTTTACTACTACTAAATTGAGAAAAGTCCTAATTTAAGACTTTTGGTATTCACAGCAGGCATTTAGGAGTTCTAAAGTAAGGAGTCCTAACTTTACTACTACTAAACTGAGAAAAAAAACCATTTTAAGACTTTCGTTATTCACAGAAGGCATTTAGGAGTCCAATAGTTAGGAGTCCTAACTTTACTACTACTAAATTGAGAAAAATCCTAATTTTAAGACTTTCGGTATTCACAGAAGGCATTTAGGAGTCCTAAAGTTAGGAGTCTTAATTTTACTACTACTAAATTGAGAAAAATCCTAACTTTAAAACTTTCGGTATTCACAGAAGGCATTTAAGAGTCCTAAAGTTAGGACTCCTAACTTCTGTGAATACCGAAATGAGTAAGTGCATTCTGTGAATACCAAAATGAGTAAGTGCCTTCTGTGAATACCAAAATGGTAGTAAGTTTTGGATTTTGTCCTAAGTTAGTTCTGTGAATCGGGCCCTGTGTGTTTATCATAGTGCATGTTCCTTGAGTAGGCACGGCAGATCTTACCAGTTCTTTTAACCGACTTTCTGACAGGAAACTCAGCCTTTGGGTTTCTGCTTTCTTAGATTATTGCTTGAATTGTCTGCTGTTGCTTTGAGATGAGAATACTTTCAGTCTAGAATGTAAAGGCGTTATGCTTCCGCATTGATCTTTATTTATTTTTCTTATTTTATTTATAGAATTTTCAGTTAATAACAGCCAGAACATATATTCATCCCTTGTTTCATATTACAGACTACACAGTAGCAAGTTGCGACAACATTATTAAATTCAAGTATATCCCAGTGGTGCACAGTGTAATAGCAAATCATACATCAATATCAGGAGCATATTTAGAGACATTATTCGGCAGTCGAGTGCGCTAACACATAAGCAGTGAAAAGTCCCCAAATGTCCCGTCGTCTTGAGGCTTGTGGCAGTTCTTACCCACAACACACCAATTGATCACAACAATATGCTATATCTCTAAGCCAATGTGTCATCTGTGATGCAGGTCTACCATCCCAGTTAATTGAGGCCCTGAGTCTCGCCAACAGCAGCACCTTTGCAGCCAGCTTCCCAGTACAAGATTTAAGCTTTAGCACGTTTCCTAGGAGGCATAAAGTCATATCACAGGTTACAGGCTCACCAATCATTTCCCCTAAGGCCTCTGCAACCTTGTCCCAAAAGTCCAACACCTCGGACAGCTCCAAGCCAAGTGACAGAAGTCAGCATTATCCTCCCCACAGCGCCTACAGCAGTGAGAGTCCCTGAGCCCATATTTATGGAGCTGTGCTGGTGTATAATACTTTTGATGAAGATATTTATAGTGGATGAGCCGCAAGTTTCCATTAGACGCATATTGACCCGTTAGCCTACACCATGATTCCCATTCATCTTCGGTGAGCGGCTGCGGTAATATATAATTCCATCTTCCCATAGGTCCCTTACCAACAGTCGCCTCATCAGCCTGTGAGGCATTGTATAATCTAGTGATTAATTTAGTTCTAAGTTGGGAGGTGTACAGTATCTGTAACGCTGTTAGAGTAGGGGGCTCGTCAGGAATGCCCTAATCGCAGCTCTCAGTCGACTGTATATAAACGTTGCCATAGCAGGCCTGCTCTCTACCCCCACAAATGTCTGAAGGTCGATAAATTTGCCAGCAGGGTAAATATCTCCCATAGTGTACATTACCGCATCTTGCAAAACTGTGAGTGAGCCCGGTTCACTTGACACTGATATTCCCTCATGGTGCAAGAGTGGCATTGACGGTGCATTCAATGGCAATCTCGTGGCTTGTTTCACAAGTTCTGTCCAAGCATGTGCTATACATTGTACTGTATCAATTTCACCTTTTTCAAACACCGTAGTCTTATTTACAATTTTTGCCTTCAGTGGCATTGGTCGCACTGCCCCAGCCTCAACTGCTACATGTGGTGCATATGGCGGCGCGTTCTGCCAGTAAAAGGCATATTGCGCTTGTGCACATAAGTAGTATAACATCATATCAGGCACGCTAAAGCCTCCCCGTTAATAAGGGCATGTCAGGACCTCCAATTTAACACGCGGCTCCCCCTCCAGCGTAATTAATAAGCCACGAAGTGTGTTAAAAACTGTGGTTTCAATATTATGGGTATAGTGACAAATAGGTATAAAAATGTTGGTAGAAGTACCATTTTAAGCAGAGCCACCCTGTCAGCGAATGTCAATGGTAGACGTATCCATCGAGTGACCTGATCCCCAAGCCGGGTGATCGCAGTGCCACAGTTTTCACTAATAACACATTGCAGATCCCTGTGAACCCACACTCCTAAATATTTAACCAGTTCATCACTCCACACCAAAGGTAACCCTAGTTCAAATCGCGTTGTGGCTGTCAAAGAGATCACCACTAATTTATTCCAGTTTATTCTCAAACCAGAGTGCCATTCAAACCGTATATATTCCCTAATGAGTTGTTCAAGGTACACTGCTGGTTAATGCACATATAAAACCATGTCATCCACGTACATGGAAACCGCCAATGGTCTCTGATGAAAATGCAACGCCGCCTTTGCATGATGCTGTCTCAATATACAAGCCAAAGGCTCCAACACTTTCGCAAAGAGTATAGGCGATAAAGGACAGACCTGTCTTGTTCCACGTTGAATTGGGAATGGATCAGATGTCCTTCCATTCACTTGCACTCGGGCTACGGGATTTTCATACAATATTTTGATCCAGTTGGTGTAAATGAACGGTACCCCGATACGATGTAACACCGCTATTATTCCATATATCGCCAGCAAATGGAATCAGATGCCTTCGCAGCGTCCAAAAGGACCGCCACAGCAGGCAAAGTGGGCTCTAGAAGATACAGGACTGCAAAGAGCGTTCGTAGGTTATGGGCTGTGGACCGACCAAGGACAAAACCCGACTTATCCGGCAGCGCCATGACAGGCTATAATAATTGCTACATCGTGGACAGGACCTTCGCAAGTAATTTAACGTCCGTATTCATTAAGGACAGCAGTTGATAGGACTCACATTTATCAGATTCCTTCCCTGGTTTCAATAAGGTTACAATCAGTGCCTCATGTATTGTACCCGGCAGTGTCTGCTGGTCATAGGCATCTTCAAACATGACATGCAGTTGCGGCACCAGTATATAAAGATACTCCTTATAAAACTCTGCAGGGAGCCCATCCGTGCCTGTAGCTTTGCCATTAGGCAAAGCGAGGATTGCATCACGTATTTCGCCAGTGGTTATAGGGTGCATTAACAAATCTTGCTGCCCTTTCGACAATCACACCAGGGCTATATCCTCTAGATACTGTGCTATTTCATCTTCATCCGCTGTCTGTCTAGATTTATTCATATCCGTATAATACTTTACAAAGGTTGCAAGTATTCCTGCACTGTCGCAATATCTATTATCCCCGTCCACAATAGAATGTACCACACTGTTTTTTGCCCAAGGCATTTTGATTTTGGATGCTAGAGCCCTGCCCAGCCCTCCACCCTCACCGTAATATCTGGCCGTCCAGCGTCGTGATATATGTTTAACTTCCGAGTCCGCTAAGTCATTATATTCAGTTACTTTATTTCTAATTGATGCCAGTGTCTGGATATCTGATGCCGTTTCATACTGATGTTCTAGGTCTATCAGGTCCTGCTCCAGACGCTTCATAGATCCCCGAAGCGATTTAAGTACTCCTGCCTGCAAACCTATACTTACACCTCGGATCGTTACGTTGAACGCTTCCCTTAGCGTGCTCGAATTGTCAACTGAGCAAGTGTTTTCATCAAAGTAATTTACAATGGCACCCCTCACCCCCTCCCGGAACACATGATCCTGCAAGGCTGTGGCTATGCATTTTGTATAGGAACATTTGCAGTCAGGCTGGTTATTCCAGTCTGTCACACACTGACCAGTTCCAGGTGGTGAGATAGTTATCAATATTTTCTCCAGCATGCCTCTCTTTGAGGCTGTCGCACATACACTCATTGGTTGCAGGAAGGATGGTTAGCTTTCACCCTGTACATATCCTCTTCCTGACCTCTCATACATCGAGGTTTTTGTAATTTGTAATTTTTTCCGGTTTTTCCGGTTATCTTTCCGTCCATCTATATAATTTATTATATCTGTTGATGGCGGTTACCTAGATTTTCTAGTTGTAGTTGCATTATTCATGGGCACAGCGCGTCTGTATTTACCTGCCTCCGCTGCTGTGTTTACACTGATCTGTAACCATGCGTCTGAACACTTACAGCGCAGGCTCACAAGATTAGTTCCTCTCCTCTCCTTTTGTAAAGCACATGCGCGCATGGACAGCGGGTTCTCTTGGAGCACATGCGCGCATGGGTAGCGAGCTCTCTTAGGCTGAGAACACGGCGCATGCTCCCCCGAACTACTGTAGCGGGTTTTCTACGCGCAGGCGCATTGCGATCAAAGACGCGATTTTTGGCAAACAATTAGCGCTAATTAATAAGTAAACTACCAATTGACGGTAGTATTTAAAGCAGGCTTCCTGATCCGGTCGGTACCTCCACTTCCTCTCGGACGCCTGAGAGAGGTACCGACGGACAGGTAAAGCGAGACTCTAAACTGTGCATGCTGATAGTGTGCTGCATTGATGTAGATTGTATGCCCACGCTGCTGCTCTCTGCTGTCATGTGGTAGCGCTTTGCTTACCTCTGTTAGTCTCTATCTATCTATCTTTCCCAGTTGTTTTAGCTGTTCTGGCCTGAGTCTAATTCTTTTTGGCCACAGCAAATCATCACTTACATTCATCATTTCCCCCCTCTTTTTAGTTGCGTTATGGTCTTTTTTAAGCAAGTTCACAGCTTATAGGTGGTGGATAACAATTGTTGCAACTAGTGGTAGAAAGCTTATAATTCTTACGGATATTTTGCTTTCTTATGCACTTTTAGAGCGGGGCCTCATATTCCCGAGCGGTTGCCGGGTGAGGTGAGGTCCACTTCCTTGCAAAGCTTGGTGAGTATTTACAGACATAAGAAGTGTGTTCTGTGAATGAGTAAGTAGACTCTACTGCTGGACGGGATATCTCTTGATCCCGTTTTTGGTGTGGTATACACATGTTTTGCTATGAATTTGTGGTATATATTAGTAATGCACATAATCTTGTTTATATTTTCAGGATTGTGAAAAGAAAATACTTTCTACATATGGACATTGGGGCTCCAAGTTCATGGTAGCTGATTGCATTTTATTTATGTTTTCACTTCACTTTGGTATTAATCACTTTTTGTGGCAGTAGCTTTAATTCTTTGGTCCTGACGAAAGCCTGACGACATGTCTATTGGGCTGAAACATGTTGACCACCTGCACAGCGCCATAGTGTAGTCATTAGCTCCAACTACCTGGCGTGTTTTTAACTTTAACACTCGGACTCTCTTTATTAAATGTGTTCTTGTCTGAGTCGCTAATTTTAAAATTTTCTCACCACAGCACTGCACATACACTTTCATCACCACTCGATGAGTGTAAGTTTGGCACGAGTGTAAGATCTTCATCCACTCCCGCACCATCAGCTGATGGTTTGGGCGGTAGAGTCGGGTGCTCCTACAAATATCCCATATGATGAAACTCCGCCAAGTTAGGGTGGTTTGATGGGAAAATCTCGGCCAACTGCCACTCTAGTATCCACTTCTTTTGTAGTTTCCTTGTGTTACCACACGGTCTAGACCTTTTCATCCCCTTTGGTATATAAGTGACTGTTGTTGGAGATGGGATGATAGGTCTTTAAATATATCTCCTTTGACCCTTCTCAAAATTCTTTTGGTTCTTGGTTGTGGCCTGCAGCCTCCATTGGAATTGGGGCGGCGTGTACGTGGGTATGATCATTTGAAACAGGGATGGGGAGTAGTCAGAAAGTGTTCTGGGTAAGTGGATTGTTTTAGTGATTAGTGAGTTAATAGTCTAGCTGAGACCAGGAGTGATGTGTGTAAGAGTGACATGTGTCCTCTCTCTTCCCTCGGTGCCTCAGTCTACAGATGTCTATGAGGGATAGTTCTTTCATGCCATTTTTAACGGCTTGCGCAGCCTTCTTGACCACAGGCTCCACCCTGGAGTGGCGGTCTAATTTCGGATCCAAGACCACATTCAGATCCCCCCACAAACTATGGGAGTCGGCTGCAATCTATAAACTTTGTTCCAGACTTCATCATAACACTCAGGGTCATCAACATTAGGACCGTATATATTAAGAAGAGTCACCAGCATGCCACACAATTTCCCTTGCACAATAATGTATCTACCATTATCGTCTATATCCACATGTGTCGCCAGGAAGGGATAACTTTTTTTAATTAAAATCATTACACCCCTCGCATAGGAGGAGTAGGTGGATGCCCATTTTGCCTCAGCCCATTTTGTGGCCACTTTATCAGCTGCCTGCTTAGTCAAATGTGTTTCTTGGAGGAACGCCACCTGTACATTGTGTCAATCCAGGTAGGCCAGTACCTGCCTCGTTTTTCTCGAATTGTTAAGGCCCCTGACATTCCACGTCATCCATGTAAGTTTGCCTACCTCAGTCGTCATTTACTCCAATTTCAGTTTGTGTATCACACTTTGCCACTGTATGCAAGCTGTACTTCACATTCCAGCTACCATAACGTATTCTGATTTGCATAATAGTGCAGTTGAACAAACACCCAACCAACCCCCCCACCCACTTAGGCATCCCAATTATGCCCAGCAGCCCCATTGTTAGAAACTCAATGAAAATAACTCCCGCCCCCACCCACCATAAGCAGTTAGTCTGCCCATACCCTATTACCAAACGTACAACTGCTTGGGGCGTACCCTTATGGTGGACACCAGTAGCCCAAGTACCCCCTCGTTGGTATGAGGGGGGGTCAAGGCAATACCTATTTTCCCCTCATCACAGCAGATTATATCAGGCTGTACTATAACAGTTATGCAGAAAAAACTCTTATTATCTCGAAGACTAAATGCGACATCTAATAGATGCAGCGTTGTCCACAATTGTCCCACAGAAAGGTGCAACATGGCTAAGTGCAATATACAACCCCATTCAATATCATGTATAATACGATCATGACATAGATCCGATTCAGTACTGTGATATTACTATGATCTCGTGCATCAATTTACTGACTGTACATCCTACAATGCAACACATTTCCAAAACCCTTTCCAAACCTTTGGTGCATCCTTATGCACACATATATGGCTAGATGTAGGTAAACCTTATTTACCGATTCATAAATACCGAATTTTACCGATTTGGTATTTATGAATCGGTAAATAAGATGTAGGTAAAAATTCGGTAATTTTTACCGAATCGGTAGGATTCGGTATTTACTGATTCGGTAATTACCGAATCGGTATTTGCCATTGATTCCTATGGGCCTTGAAGCCCATAGGAATCAATAGCAAATACCGATTCGGTAATTACCGAATCGGTAAAAATACCGAATTGCCAAGGGGGACAGGGTGTCACTTTGACCCCCTGTTACACCCCTGTTTCTGGCTTGTGTGCCATGTGACACACATACATGCCCTTAGGGCATGTATGTGTGCCACAAGGCACAGGTGTGCATGCACAGATGTGCATGTACACAGGAATCCGTCATTTACCACCCAATTGTATTAGGTGGTAAATAACTAATTCTAAAGGCCCTGTAGCACTGTTTAAAGTGCTACCTACATAAGAAATTACAGATTCCGTAATTTTACTCATCAGTAATTTTACCCAATCTGTAAAATTACCGATTCGGTAAAATTACCGAATCTGTATGATTTTGCAATCCCTACATGCCAATGTCCAAATACCGGTCGGAAACGACCGAAAATTGGTATTTTCGGCCGTTTCCGACCGGTATTTGGACACCTACATCTGGCCCTTAGTTCCCTTACAGGGTCAGATCACAGATAGCCACTAATGTTGGTTCGAGGGCGTTCTCAAAAAATATGTGTCGGACCCTTAGTAAATCATTGGTTGCATAGTGCAGGCCCAAACCTCTGACACATGCCAAATACATAGTATATCATAGTATATCATAGTGTTTGCGTATACTGTATCTGTGGACCCGTACTGTAGGAGGCCGCGGACAACAGCATCAAAAGTAACCCATCAACTACTTGCAGTTGTCTCAATCTTCATGGTCCGTTTCATCACCATCTACTCTTGCCGTGTCCTTGCGTTCAAGCTGTTTGACGAAGAGCATAGCGTCCTTTGGAGTCGTGAATATTCTAGGTTTGCTGCCATGTTGAATCCTGAGCCGGGCTAGGTAGAGCATCGCATACTGAACTTCCAGTGCCTGCAGTCGCTTTTTAACCGGCGGGAACTCCCGCCCGGCTTGTTGTATCCCTGTCGTGAAATCCGGGAATAGCTGAAACTCTGTGTCTTGATAATCCGTAGTGCCCATTTCCCTCGCCATTCGAAGCGCCACATCTCGATCTCTATAATTGAGGAGCATAGTGATTATCGGTTGAGGGAGCCCTCGGAACCGGATGCGGCGCAAGAGACCGATGTGCCCTCTAAACCACTAGCATGTTTGAAAATTTCTCTGCACCAAATAGTGTCTTAAGAATGTCTTCGACGCACAGCTCCATTTTCCCTATATTCGTGGATTCAGGTACCCCAATAATGCACAGATTATTGTGTCTGGACCTGGCATCCAAGTCCTCATTCTTCACATTGATCACCGAAAGAAACTTCTCCATCTGTGCGCAGGATTTGGTGATTCTCTCAACTCTGTCCTCTGTGTTGGAAATGCGCTGTTCCGCTTCAGTGAAGCGCACACCATGTTTGTCCAGCTTGGACGCCATATTGTCCATGCGAAGATTGAGCGTATCAATTTTACTATCACGGGTATGTAAACTTTGCTGCATTGCAAGCATGATCGGTTCAAGTTAACTGGTGCCACTAGCCTCAACATCCATCTCCGTGTCCGACGTGGCTTGTGGGGTTGATTTTTACGGCGTTTTGATTCAAATGTTAGCTTGGGTTGCACCTGCTTATCTGGCGTGCCCATTGTGCCAGCAGATTTGCCAGGTGTAATTGCTGATGTTCGATGTCAGTGGCAGTGCGCTTTTTCAGAACCTGTTTTGTCACCTTCAGTGTTTGTAGATCGGTGGAATGTGGGTGAGGCAGCGTTCGTAATGTGAAAGAAGCAGGGCAGGCGGTCTCACATGTAGGGGATATCTAGGGCTCCGTGTTCCCCTTCGTTTGACATAAGATTTAGCCCCTTCCCGCTGCAACTCCTAAGTGCACCACCAGACTTCCTGCCGATAGCGTTTGGCACCTGCTCCCTCAGAGAGACATCCCTGGAGTCAAAATGGCGGACAGTATGCCGGTATATCGAGCCGAGCAACAAGCAGAGCGCCTCTGTCAGGCAGCAAGTGTCTCCAGAACCGGGAGTGCGCAGTAGTGTCTGCCGTACAGGAGAGACTAATATACCACACTCCCATAGTGGAGATTCCGCACCAGCACCCACAGCAGTGTTTGTTTGTGTCTCAGGGCTTCAAAATGGCGGGTTCAGAGCAGTGTAGCACTCACGATGATCAGAAAGCCCTATCCACATCTCCGCAAAGGTATGTGACTCCCCACAGCGCAGAAGGCTAGGATGAGTCTCCTCTTTGTATGGCCGTGTCCGCCATGCTCTGACGATAACAGGGCAGTCTCCCGCACTGCAGTGTCACCACCGGGGTCCCGCAGCGACACAGGGCCCAGTGCCGGCAGCAGCAGTGGGGATCGCCTGTGCCTGAGCCGCGCCGCCGCGCACTCACCTGGAAAATGCAGGCCGCTTCAGGATCGGCAATGCCACCAACACCGCTGCAATTCGTGGCCTCTTTATGGTTGCCTTTGCACCTCAGGTCCACACGCTCTCCCAGGCAGAGCTAGCTCTGCGGTTACAAGGCCTACGCCGCCATTTATACTCAGAGACACAAGCGTGATCTCTTCAAGCCAGGCAACAGATCTCAGGGCACCCAGATAGTCTTCGTCTGCACAGCAATCTACTGCCCGCAATCAGGTGAAACGATTGCGCCGCATTAAACCACAGGAATTTATCCGAGAGAAGCTGGGTATTTGGAGTATTTCGGCCCCGACCAGCAGAGCTGCACTAATGTGTGGCCATCTTGCTTCGGGCTTGCTAGCGCCCCCCGCATTGATCAGTATTTAATCCGTTTTTTAAATGACACTTCTTCTCATAATCCAAATACTATTTAGAATAGGGAGTTTTCTTTATTGAACACACGTGTTGTATTTTAACTGAAATCTTGATGAACATGCTATTAAATTTTAGAATCAAACATAAATTGATGGATTATATTAACTTTTAATGTCTAATCATTAAAAAGATTACATTTTAAAAGATTTGAAAATAAAACTGTTTAGCTCACATTTACTCACTTTATTGACTCAAAATAAATGTGTGTATGTGGATGATTGCTCCTCATTTCTCTTCCTCGTCCATCAAAGGTCCATACTACCAGTGGCAAAGGTTATTTAATAACTACACCCGAAAATTGAGGTAAGAAAACCCAACTCCATCACAGCCCCAGCCCTGAGAGCAATCAAATATTATGTTGTTAAGTTATTTGAAATAAAGGCACAGAGTGCTCATGGTGCTAAAGTAGGAGAGCTTCATTCATGGAGAAGCAAGGTAATTCATTGATAAAAGGTTTTCAATTATTTTCTTTAAAATGTAAGAAGAGAATACGAGCTTAATGCCCAATGACAATGCGTACCATATCGTGGGAGCTAAATCTGAGAAACCGCGACTCCCAGCTAAAGAACTGTGAAAAGAAAGGACTGCTCGGACACAGTTATGAATTGATCGTAAATTGCGTGGAGGGTGATATATAGACGTCATTTTGCAGGAAGTAACAGGAAGGACGGATCTACATAGATGTTTGATAATTGGCCATTTACCAATGGTCTCCCTGTGTTGACCAGCCTCATGCAAGATGTTCTCAGTACCGCTTAAAGCCTTTTTTGGGAATATGTTTTAATGCATGCTGCTTTAGCTAATGATAAAGGAAATTCTGAAAGTATTTAGGGGCATATTATCAAGGGGGTTTATCTCCGCTTTTTTGGCTTTAAAAGCCAAGAAAGCGGAGATAAAATTATCTCCCTATTAGCTAGCTGTCGCTAACACCAGTTAGCGACAGCTAGTAGGAGATAGCGACCATCTTGGGCCCCACTTTGCATGTCAGTGATATTTATCACTAAATGACATGCAAAGTGGGCGTGCCAAGATGTTAGCGACTGGAAACAGTCGCTAACATCGCTATCTCCTATTACCAACTTTTGAAATATTCGCGCTAAGCGCGAATATCTCCAAAAGCTAACACCTGCCCTGAGCAGTTCTTAGCCATGTTATCCAATGGGAGGTGGATAACATGGCTAAGAGCATTAGCTCGGTAATGCATGAATATCGCTGACTTTTCAGCGATATTCATGCATTGCGGCCGTTTTTTATCGCATTTGCGATAAACCTTGGTAATACCAAGGTTTATCTGCGATAAAAATCGCCGCAGCTCAGCGGTAAAATTTTGGGGCATATTACCAAGCAATAGCGATAATTATCGCTATTGCTTGGTTAGAGACAAAATTTACCGCTGAGCTGCGGCGATTTTTATCGCAGATAAACCTTGGTATTACCAAGGTTTATCGCAAATGCGATAAAAAACAGCCGCAATGCATGAATATCGCTGAAAAGTCAGCGATATTCATGCATTACCGAGCTAATGCTCTTAGCCATGTTGTCCACCTCCCATTGGATAACATGGCTAAGAACTGCTCAGGGAAGGTGTTAGCTTTTGGAGATATTCGCGCTTAGCGCGAATATTTCAAAAGTTGGTAATAGGAGATAGCGATGTTAGCGACTGTTTCCAGTCGCTAACATCTTGGCACGCCCACTTTGCATGTCATTAGTGCTAAATATCACTGACATGCAAAGTGGGGCCCAAGATGGTCGCTATCTCCTACTAGCTGTCGCTAACTGGTGTTAGCGACAGCTACGTAATAGGGAGATCATTTTATCTCCGCTTTCTTGGCTTTTAAAGCCAAAAAAGCGAAGATAAACCCCCTTGATAATATGCCCCTTTGTCTCTAACCAAGCAGTAGCGATAATTATCGCTATTGCTTGGTAATATGCCCCTAAGTTTGGGACAACAGGAACAACACATTTATGACATCAAAAATATATTTACTCACTCGCTGAACTTAATTTACGGCAACACCTAATCTGAGCCCGAAAAAATATTTTAGTGTTCCATGACGTTTTGCAGCTTCATGGGCTTAATCTTATTAAAACCTGCAGTTGTTCTTGAATAAAAAAAAAAAAATCTTCAACTTAAAAAAACCTGCAGTCGCACCCTAGTTTAACTTGGCTGTCTGCTGCTGTATTTTTGGGGGTAATCCGTGTTTAACGCTCCATAGATTATCAATCGTGGTAGCAGGGAAACTGGAAGAAAAACCGGACCTGCGTTTCGCAACGCAAAGGAAATAGAGATGAATAATGTTTACATATCACTTTCAAAGTCCTTAATTCGTCTTTCTGTCCCTAAGCTTCATGGAGGCTAACATTATAAACAAACATTGCTCAATATGGCGAGTGATTTCTCAAGGCGGATGTGCATGGAAGTGCCCGGAAAAAAAGTTTTTTGTTAGCAGTTCCACATAGAGGAATGTCTCCCAGAAATGCCAACAATATAAAACAAGCAGTGCTCAATCTGTAAAAGAATAATTGCAGACCCGGGGGCCACCGCTTTGCCCTTAAACTCGTGGCCAGCGTTATCGAATGTTGGGTGTGCTGAATACCAAGGCTGCCTAGACATGTTTCCACCTTATGCTACCGTCATCTTTTTCTTCCTTGCTCTTTTCGCTTTTTCTCTTTTTCTGTGTCTTATCCTGGATCAAAGTCTAATGAGTAAAATAAGTGCCACTTCCAAAAAATGCAACCCCCAGCTCAAATTAAGAACTGAGAATTAGCTTTGGAAACACAATAGGTCTGGCCTTGTCAAGCTGGTTCAATGGTCATTTAAAAAAAAAAAAAAGATTATTGCAAGCATATGCCACAAAAAGGGGAAACAGGAAAACAAAAGCATGCAGGTGCAATAATGTGGTGGCCACGTTTGCAGTAAAAAGTTTACATTTAAAAATAAAGAACAATCAGTCATAATGGTAATAGAACAATACGGATGCTTTTAATAAATCTTTGATTTTTTGAAACTGGCGAAAAAACTAAAGTTATTTTTGGGCCCTACATAGAAAATCAGGCCCTTGAGTACATTTCATGCATCAATTTAGAACTTTTCTATAAAAAAGATGATATTTTTAATGTTTCTCTTTCACAGCTTCTACACCTTCCTGAAGAATCTGGTAACCATGTCCTAACATCAGGTATACAGACCACAGAAATGTAACTGAAACAAAAAGATCCCCACCCTTCACACCGAAAACTCAGTACGTGTGCTGGAATGGGTATAAACCCTGCTTGGGACAAGGGGTGTTACCCAGCTCAAATTCTGTGACAGTGTGGAAATCTGGTATCTGAATCTTTATTTCAGTACCTTCGTCACACAAATATAAGCATACGTCCATAGTAAATTGTACTCTATGTACCCAGGGCCTGTAAATTAAATTGAGTAGGAGGCTAATTCCCAGGGAACAGAGGTGGAGTTCCATTAAAGGGGAAGAATCAACTTGAAAGCTAATTTGCCTATAGCAGGGTCGAAACTGAGGTGGCCCGGTGGGCAAAAAACAATGGTTCAGCATGTGGCCCTAATAATTGCTTGTGGCTGAGATTAATGCAAGAACTAAATCCATCACCTTATTGTTTTTGCATTCACTGTCCTGAATGAGCCAGGTATGCCCAGATGTGGGTCCCATGCTCGCTGTGCCACTGAATCATAGACATATCTGGCTGAAGAGCCCTAATAAGGGTGAAACCTGTCCTGGGTTGCTTGTGTTTTAGTTCAAGGAGAACCTGGCCCAGTAGTTCAGACTGGACTGTTCTCATAAAGAACAGAGCCAAGACTGATTTGTATGTAGCTGGATCCAAACTAAGGTGGCATGGTGGGTAAAAAATGTTTGGGGTTCAGCCACAATGGGATTGCCAGTGGCTGAGATTAATTCAAGTATTCTATCCATAACCTTGTTGTTTTTGCATTTGGTGCCCTTATTGCACAAAGTATGCCCAGAGATGGGTCCTGAATCACTGTTCCACTGGACCTAAGCTATACCTGAATAAAGAGCTCTAATAAGGGCAAGGCTGGTTCTGGGGTGCTTGTGTTCCAGTTCAGGGTGGACCCGGTATGGCAGTTTGGGCTGGACTGTACCTGTGAGGATTGTGGTCGGGACTGATTTACATATAGCAGGGTCCAAGCTGAGGTGGCAAGGTGACCGAAAAAGGACTGTATGGGATGCAGCCCGAACGATTGCCAGTGGTTAAGATAAATTCAAGCATTCCATCCATCATCATGTTGTTTTTAACTTTAGACATGGAACAGACAGAGATGTGATGTTTACCTCAAATTAATTGTAATTTAAAAACCTCTTAAATGGTGAAGTTGGATCTTAAGTTACAATTTTGAAAATGCCACTTGCAGAAAGTTGCAAAAAGAACAATTGATGGACAGAATGCAGAACAATGTCATACATTCACCCCAGTACAGAGATCTGGGCCTAAATCCATCATTGTTTTTCTCCCCATGCCATTCCAGTTTGGATCCAGCCATATGCAAATCAGTCTTGACCCTGCACCCAATGGGAACAGTCCACCCCAAATGTTGATGCCCTACCTGCTCTTGTGGCTACAGCAATGACCATTTATGACTCTAAGCCTACACCTTGCAGCTTCCTTCCATGTGAACAAAACTCTCTATGCCAGACTTGAGAAGACAATGTTTCAGTGGGATTTACTGTGTCAACAAATGCATCCTCAGGAGGAGCTATGCTGGCAAACAAGATGGCTGCTTAGGCTCCCGGCTCTGCCGAACTCCGAATCCTGCCAGATGATCCTGTCCATGATCCTGTTTTAACGCCCTACCTCCGTGTAGATGAACTGTTCCGCACTCTGATGGTGTAATCCTGAACTTTTGATCGGCTTGTTTGACGGAGTTGCGTCGAGTCTAAGTTTGTGGCCTAGTCCAGCGGGGAAGCCGGGGCCTCGAGTATCTGCATAGCCAGGTTGTAGTTCAACAAGATCGGCTGAGTGAGTCCAGCAGGGTCTGGTCAATCGAAGTGGAGGTTTCTTTTTTGCCCGGAATTGCTGGCGATCGTTTGCCCACTCAACATCGAGGGAGGAGTGACTTGGTATGATAGCGACTGTGGACTGTGGTCCCAGTCCCGCGGGCCCGGGTTTTGGCTCCCGCCTGGATTCGGGGGCTCGGAGACTTGCCTACGGTGTCGACGGGCAGATTACTGCCGCATATAACGAACAGCCACCCTCCGACGCTGCCTGTTCATGGTCCTGTTTGTTCCCCCGGAGATACCGGATTCTCCGGGGATGGTGATTATGATTGATATTGGGCGAGAGATAACGGACCGAATGGAGCATGAGCCATCGCTTAGGTCAGTACTGGCAGGTCTCGGGGCATTTCATTCGTATATGGATGCCCTGATTCACAAAATGGATACGGGCCTATATGAGATGGTATCTGGGGAACCGGACCCTGCTCCACTGCTGGAACAACAACCGGCTGCGATTCAAGCGACAGCCATTTTGATTCTGTGCGAGGACCCCGTGAGACAACAAGAGTCGAAACCCTTGTTTGGTGCTTTGGAGAACTGTATTCCCGAGGACATGAACATATCGCTAAGCCTTCCATCATTGCTGACTTTGGATGTATCGATTGACGTTCCCCTCTCGGAGACTTTTGTTGTTGACTGTTCTTCCACTTGTCTTCATCCTTTCCTTCCTTGGTGACTGTACGATTGCGGGAAAAACTACATTGGGACTATTCATCCATGAGGGCGCTTTTTTGTGTGGCTGAAGTTCCCGTGGACTCGATGACTGCGAGAAGTAACAAACTGATTTCTGTTGGATTCCTTTTCCTCTTTGACTCTCTTGTTGGCATATTAGTCTCGCTGGGAGGGGTTCGCGGGATGGTCCGGAGGGGTCAAGGCTGAGATCGATTGACCGGGGCGATTGGTTTGGCTCAATTGGGTGTTCGAACTGCAACTGTTGGACTTACGTGAGGCTGGGCGGTGTATTATGGCTCCCCCTAATTTTCTTCTACTGTGGTCTCTGATACACTTGTATTTTCATTATAGGGGGTGCCGATCTCTGGCAGGGGAAGAAAGGGGCTGGGAGCCTATACGGATATGCCCTCCCCCATATTTTTCTCTTTTTCCTTCTTTGGAACCTAGTTAGTTGGGGCGACAGGCACGCTGCTAGTTGGGGTTAAGCGACAGCCATATGCAGGGGTGCAGGGTGGGGGGATGGGTTTATTATTTTCTTTGTGTGTCCTTTTCTTCGTTTCTCTTTCCTTAGTCTTACTTGATCTTTCCCCTTTTAAAATAATTGGTGGCATATCCTGATAAATTTTAAATTGCAATGTCCTGTGGCCTCGCTTCTTCTATTATCCTGTTTCTATGATGTGGGTGGGATTGGATGGCTTGTGCTTAAATTGTTTCTTGATTGTATTGTCGCAATAGCTGTTTTGGACTTATCAACGCAGGCGCATCAGGGATCCTCCTGTTGCTCCAAGTCTATCCTGTCAAAGTAACTATCCAATCCGTTACTGTATATGAATGTATGGCGCCGGATGTGTCTATATCTTTTTCTTGTTTTAAAATAATAAAAAGAGTTATAAAAAAAAACAAATGCATCCTATAACTGACACACCCAGGGGCATATTTACACAAAAATGTTGGAGCACGGTGTAGCGCCAAATTTGGCAACGCTGCACTCAAGCATTTTCAAAATGCAGGGATGCGCCGTGTTTACAAAACTATGGTGCACCCCTGCATTTGCCCTGGCACTGGTGCTGAAAAGGCAGCCTAGCGCCAGTGCAGGCACCCTTATGCCACATTTTAAGGGTGCCTGCGCTGCAGGGGCAATTGTTTACGTGCAGGAAGGGACACTTTCCTGCACATAAACAATCTTTAGATGCGATTTGTTGTTTCTATGTGTGATGCATGCAGCACCTTTTTGAATCGCTTTGATGCATGCAGCACACCTGGATAGAGCAAAATACAGGGAGAAATTAATAATTTCTACTCATATGGCCATCCTAACCTTGCCTCAGGTTTTGGTGCTGCCCCAGCCTTGTAACTATGAGGCAGAGTCAAAAAGCAATGCGTGTTGCAGTAAAATGCCTGCAGCAACTCTCATTGCCTGCCCCTTTGCCACAGCGGATTGCTGCAGAAAGGGGCATATTTACAAGATGGTTTCACGTCACTTTGTTAATATGGGGTAGGGAGAAACGCCACCGGAGCATCAGACACTCCAGTGGCGTTAGAGGCTTGTAAATATTTCCTGCAGTGTTGTTTGTGTTCTGATTCAAGAACAATGAGAAGATGGAGTCAGGTTGAATTGTTGATTTGTGGTTGGAGTCAAGACTCATTTACACAGGGTTGATTCATTTCCACTCATCACTTTTTGCTGTTTGTGACTTTCAAAGAGACCAAAGCCCTCTTGCACAGTATCTCGTCCCCAGGTGCAATTTTAATAAATGCAATGTGCCTGTTGACAGTCCAAAACGGTCACACAGAATGTTAGGGGGCACTTTTGCTACTTTTGCCACTGGGGTGCCTGTACTCAGTTGGAATGTCTTGTCTATTTAAAAGGGTTCGCACAGGAGGTGAGGCAAATGTACAAGCCTCCTAAATCTAGAACGAGGGCACAGTAAAAATGTTGGGGCTTTTACATTAGGTCATTGGATTCCTTACAGTGTTAATGGTGTAATGGATTAAGAACAGTTACATAGGGCACTGAGCAAGGTTAGAGTGGTAGAGGAGGAGAAAGAGTCAGTGTTCAGTTCAGTTCAGTAAACTTTATTTCGATGATTAAAAACCATCATAAAAATTCATTATACAAACTCAACAGTTACATTTCTGAACCATAAAATATTAAAAAAGGAGAAAACACAATTTATACAGTTAAAAACACATGATACTGTGTACGTCTTAATTCAGCCTCTCGTGTTTCTTAAGTTTACTGCTACTTTTAGAAAACTCATAATGGAGCATAAGGTGCGCATATCAGAAGCTCTTTGCAAAAAGAGTAATGCAGTTTTGGCATGGCGAAATTTTAACTCTTTCAAAATATCTGTAAGAAATCTACGGCGAGGGTTTCGATAAAAAGAACATAAAAGTACAAAATGAAGGGTGTCCTGCGGAGACCTATTGTGGCAGCCGCAGGCACCCTTCTGCTCAATTGTTACTGTAAAACCAGGCGGGTAAGCTAAAATATTAGGTAACAAATTGAGCCTAAAACGACACATTAAAAATCTGTCTTGCTGATTATACATTAAAAATAAATATGGTTCCATACCCTCTCCGTTACTTACTAAGTGATGTGCAGCTACAGATATTTTTAATAAATCAAGATTTTGTCTGCCCAGTTGATATTTTGCTAATGACAATTTTTGGATCCGATATTTTCAAGAGGTGTCAATCGAGGTTGGATCCCTGAACAGTATCTGGTGATCTATACTCCCTAGTGAATCCTTGACATAATTTAACCATGGGATTTGAAGGCACTTATTTTTTTGTAAGCAATCTTTGACTATTATCCTGCTTAGCTCCGCTTCCGGATTTACCCAGATTCGTAGCCAAGTTAGGATAGGTCTCACCTTTACCTGATCGGTGATATATGGGATCCCAAGCTCAGTGTGGGCAATTGCTGCTGGGATACTCTGTGGTGTCTTCAAGATCTTACGTAGGAACTTATCTTCCTCTACTTGTAAGTGTCTTACATCCCTAAAACCCCAGACCTCTGCCCCATAAATGGCCTTGGCGGTACCTACCGCTCTGTATAAAGTCATTACTTGCTCTGGTGACCAGCGACCTACGGGCAAAGTTTAATATAGCACCGTTTGCTGAAACCAATTTTCTGCACCTTTCCTCAATTAAGGAATCAAACTTGATCTCCCCGTCGAATAACAGACCCAAGTATGAAAAGGTGGTAACGGTTTCTAAAACTTTGGCCCCTATTTTAAATACATATTTCTTCTGGGGTTTTTTGCCCGCCACCATTACAAAGGATTTGCTCAAGTTCACGGAAAGATCTAAATATTCCATGAACTTCACAAATCCATCCACAAGATGTTGCAAGCTCAGTGCTGTTCGTGCAAGCAGGACCGCGTCATCCGCGTACAACAGTACTGGGATATGACACGATCCTGCTTTGGGGCAGTCAGTCTCCAGAGCAACCAAAGTACTTTCTAGGTCATTTATGTACAGTGAAAATAAAAAGGGAGCAAGGATACACCCCTGCCTCACTCCGCTAGTGCACGGGAAGTGATCAGTACTCCCCCCGCGCTTTAGCGGACCTTAGCAGTGGTGTTCCAGTGTAATTCTTTTAGAATATTTATAAGTTCAGGGTCAATTCCCAGATTATACATCAAGGCCCAGAGCTTATTTCTATTTACGTTGTCAAAGGCCGCAGCCAGGTCCATAAACCCCATGTAAACCGTGCCGTTGCTAACTTTTGTATATTTAGCAACCAATAGCTAGAGGTTGAGACATTTATCACTGGTTGATTTACCCAATCTAAATCCATATTGGGTATCTGCTAGGGTGTGATGCTCTTCTGTCCAAGCAGTGAGGCGGTTTAAAACCGCCCTGCCCAATAATTTGGCTGACACGTCTATCAGCGATATTGGTCTATAGCATTGGGGATTGTCCCTACTACCTTTCTTAAAGATAGGGACAATCAATGCTGTAGACCAAGATCGCGGAAGCCCAGATTTTATTGCTGCATTTAACACCCTAGTCATGATGGGCACCCAGAGTTCAATGTTACTTAGATAAAAATCTGGTGGCGTGCCGTCGGGCCCTGGTGCCTTGTTTCGAGTCAGACCTTGAATGGCCACGGTAATTTCATGTAGTGAAAATTCTAATTCCATTGGCCGAGCCCCATCCCAGACCTCTACCAAAGCTGTATCGCAGTGGTGGTTATAAAGGCTCTTAAAATGGATCACCCACTGCTCAGGGAGTACGTTAGTGCTAATCACCGGGGACCTGCTGTCTTGAAAACAGGGCCTATTGATGATTTTCCAAAATTCAGTAAGGTCCCTGTTTTCCCCTGCTTCCCTCAGGTCAGCCCAAACTTCCTTTTGTAGCGTAGTCTTTCTTTGTTTGACCTGAGTTTTGTAAATACTCCTACACAGTGCTACTTTCTGCTTATCCCTCGGGAGAGTCTTAAGGCAGAGTTTTAGCTCCCTCAGTGCCCGAGAGCAATTAGTGTCAAACCACAGTGGCTGTGTTATTTCTTTTGTGGGACGTTTAGTTTTTAATTGTCCGTCAACCACCTTGGTTAAGGACTCGAACGCTGAGACCACCTCTCTGCCCTCTACTGTAAATTCTAAACAGTCAAGTATTTGTTTTTTCCCTTTTTCTGTTAAGATTCTATAAAATTCCTGAACATTGATTTTTGACCATCTTAATCGCCTCCCCTGGTCCGTTGGTCGCACTTCAATGTCTGCGTGATCGCTCCTTGTAGGAAGACCATTATATAGAAATTCAAGGATTAGGGGATTATGGTCACTAAAGGGACTCCAGTCTGTTCTCACCTCCTTAACCTGATCTTTAGCAAAGGTGGATATTATCATAAAATCTATAATAGATGAGCAACCTCTGCCCTTGAATGTTGGTATAAGAGTGCCATCTTTTCTCGGGCCAGCAGGTCTATTGTGTGCGTGAAAGCATAATTATCTAACAGGTTTGTTAGCAATTTTCCCTCCTTATTATGCTCAAAGTGTGGTCCACTTTCTATCGGGCAAGATGACCAGTCAGGACTTACGGGTAAAAGTTGTGGGCAAAGATGACAATTAAAATCACCTATGACCAGGATAATTGGTTCCGCACCCACTTTCCTTTGCTCGGTTTCTTCATTTAGTCTGCCCTCTAGTTCCTGTATAACTGGATGATTCCCGTCTACAGGCCCTGAGTTGTAGAAGTTTAATATCAGCAACCTCAGCCCTTGTCCATGGAATACCACTACCTCTAGGGTGTGTGATGCCCATGGGGGTTGCGTCCATGTACCTTTTAAATCAAGGTCAACATACAAGGCTAGCCCTGCCTTTGCCCTGCCCGAACTGCCTTCCTGTGCAGGCACGAAAAAGCATTTATAACCATCTAACTGGTGGGGGGAAGAATCGACTGTCCACGTCTCCTGAAGTGCTATGATATGAAAACCACAAATATACTCCCTCCAGTCCTTGTTTTCAAATTTCCCCCCCAGGCCCGCTACATTCCAGGACAGTAGAGCTAGCCCTGCCCTAGATGCTTTTCCTCCCTTTAAGTCCTGATCATTCGGTCTGTGCTCAACCTCCCTAGGCATCTTAACCCCGTCATCGCCCACTCCACTGTGTGCTAGGACTTCATCGGTCCTCTTTACTTCATCACTTTCCCTAGCCCTCTTTCCAGTGCATTCCATTCCTCCCCCTGTTGTCATCTTTTCTAGCCCGTTCCCTACTGGGGGTAGTCAGTCATTTTCATCAAGGGACTGTAGGGGACTGAATCTATTTCTCCACTGGGGATAGTCTCAAGGTGGTATGAGCTGTCCTGGGCGATTAGGCATTCTGTCCAGTTGTCTATCCAGTTGTCTAAATGGTACCCTTCCTGTGCTCCACTTGAGATAGGTCGAAGTGTGAATACTCCGCTTCCTCGGGTAAAAGTATCCCAATGGTAGGGTTTCGGATGGTACTGGTCTGATTTCTATTTGGATTGCCTAGTATATATTCCACTAGGTTGGTGTCTCTAAAATTCGCCACAATACAGTCCCCTGTGATGTCTTTCCTTCTACCACCTAGCCAATTTACTCGTCTTACGTGGAGGATCTCACCACATTCCCCGTCGTTCAAGGGCCTGTGAGTATTCAGCCATGTAATTATTTTGTTTTTTAATTCTAAGTGTGATTCTTTTTCTACAGCCCTGAGTTCAGGTACCCCAGCAAAGACAATGACGTAAGGGCATGCTTCAGGGGACAGGTTTATGTGTGGTGGAAAATTTTCTGGTCGTTCATTCACAGGGTGGCCTATTTGATTTAAACTAGTTGGACCTTGGGTTATGGGATACCCTTCTTGCCCTATTTGCGTAGATGTTCACTGTTGGGGTCTATCTATGTTCTTGATTCCCTCCTTCTGGATGTTTCCCTCTCTAGGTGTGCTGAAGTTTTAGGTGGTTCGTGTACCTGTGCGATCGTACATTGCCTATTACTGACCCAGTTGTTGTTATCCGGCATTTGGCCAATTGACATATTAGCTATTTTATTGGGGTCTGGTGTGAAATTACTGCTTATAGGGCCCTTGCTCTTTCCCGGTTTGGTCAGTTTGTTTGCTATTTTATCTATCCTACTGACAATCGGTTTTAATTGGCTAGTGATAAAGGCTTCCAGATGTTTTTTTAGGTCTCCAATTACCTCATCCATCCAACCTGGTGGTCCTGAGTGGTCTGGCACTGCTTCTACTGGGATTACCTCTTCGCTATCTTTGGAGCGATATGTCATTATATTTGATTTCTATTTCCTCGATAGACCCTTCTTGTGCCACCGTTGTTTAGGTCTTTTACCTGTAATTAAATTACTGTCCCGGTGTCATCTTCCCCTGTCTGTACTACCTGCTGTGCATAGGGAATACCCTCGATTGAGTTACCCAGTGTCTCTGTGTGGGAAATTACAGATGTATTTGCATCCCTGACTTGTGTAGGGGTGACTAGTATGGGAATTGGAGAAGAGGACAGACTCCTCTCCATGCTCTCAATCTCCCCTGTGACTTTCCTCAACATCAAATCAATCGCGGTAGGTTTTGTTTTATGTGACAGTACGACATTTGGCTCTAAATTGACATGGTTTGGTGTATCTGCTACTTGTGCTTTACTCGTAGCCGAGCGCGTTTTTGGAGGTTTAGACATAGTTATACTTAAGATACACTATCGTCTGACACTGACCTTCTTCTAGCATTCTCTCTAGTTGGTGTCACAATAAATAGGCAGTTTATTCCTTCCCTTCCCACCAGTCCACAGTAATATAGTATCTGTATCGACCTTGTCAGGGATTTCAGCAATATGATCGCCGTGGTATCCTCCCGGAAACAAAACACAGTCAGATTAATGTACCTTTTTACGTGAGTCCAGAGCCAAGGGGGGTGGCCCAGCCCGGCCTTGTCTGGCCCCGGACGGCCACAGATCCGTTGCCCGGCGCGTCTCACAGGCGTCCTCGCGGGACGAGATTGCACGCTGACCTTTAAGCGCCTCGTGGCGCATGGTGGTTACAGGTGAGGCAGCGTTCTGGGTGGGGCAGCTGGGAGTTGTAGTCCCGCTCAGCGGAGCAGGGCCCGGCCAAACAGGAAAGCAGCAGTGGGGGTGAGTCGGTTGGCGGAGAAAAGCCCGGCCGCCACCCACAGCAAACAGCAAGCAAAAGGGATTTGGTGATGAACGCCTCAGCGGAGCGAAGCCCGGCCGGCGTTATCCCTCTCTTGAGCCGCCCAGGGCCCTCGAGTGCGCGCTGACCTTTAAGCGCCTCCTGGCGCATGGTGGTTACAGGTGAGGCAGCGTCCTGGGTGGGGCAGCTGGGAGTTGTAGTCCTGCTCGGCGGAGCAGGGCCCGGCCAAACAGGAAAGCAGCAGTGGGGGTGAGTCGGTTGGCGGAGCAAAGCCCGGCCGCCACCCACAGCAAACAGCAAGCAAAAGGGATTTGGTGATGAATGCCTCAGCGGAGCGAAGCCCGGCCGGCGTTATCCCTCTCTTGAGCAGAGTCAGTGAGATACTTTGGTTCAGCCTTTGGGTCTGTGGGGCTGGTTTTACCTAAGGAGTGGCATGCCAGTGATGGTGTCCTTGGGGTTCTTTTAAAAGTCATTAAAATGCGGCTGCTTTTTAAAAGTAACAGACCACTTTCCTGCTTTAGATCCACAGGCTGAATATTTCAAAGGATTCAAGGTCTCAGCCTTGGACACAAAACACCTTGATTTACATTCCATTTAACTACATAAAATCAGTGATACGTGCAGATTTTGAGATACTCTTCATAGATCGGAAAGCTCATCAAATAGGGCCAACAAGTTCCCTGTCAAACATTTATTTTTGAAGTTCAGACGTCACCCCCTTCCAAAGACCCTGCCCAAATCTTCCAGTTATCCTACAATTCTTAAACAGAAGAGGAATATCTGGCTGAATGAATGCAAAAACTCCTATAGTATGTGTACAACGTGACATTCCCTTCTCCCCAAATTCCTTCACCTTACCGCCAGCTACGCCCAATAACTCTCAGAAACAGGGGACAAAAAGAATGCAACTCCCCAGGGCACAGCCTTAAATACTTGCCAACTTTAGTTTCCCATAGGTTTAGTTTCTCAGTGCCTCACGTCATCACCACCAGCCCCCCTTCTTTTGTCTTGCGGCCCAGAGAAGGCTCAGCCACGTGGCGCAACTAAGGGCGCCCCTCCCCTAGGCACGGGGGCGCCTGTTCAATCTTAGCTGTTGAATATAGAGAGCTCTAGCTGCCTGTTTACTGAACCGATTGTTTGCAATATAGAGAGAGGGGGCATTGGCTTAGCCCCTTGCTCAGGATTCAGTGGCTTTGTAAACTATCTCACTCCCGCCATCCTGATTCGATGGCTTTCCTCCCTATTGTTGTGCTTGTCCTACCTAGGGGCATTTGGTCTCATATTGTCTTGATTGAATGAGTTGCATCCTTTCATTGCCCACCTGAAGGTCCTTATTTAATTGAACGTAAAACACTCCACGGGCCTGCATGTGTTTTCTTTCTCCCAGTCTCTGTTTTACCTAACCTGCAACAACCTCTAATTTTCGTTGAGGGGTAGCGGCTTGATAACCCTCCCATCTTCTCACTAGTTTACTGTGGGTTACAGAGCTACCTCTGCGCGCTTCTGCCTGCTTGGTCCTTAATAATGCTCTGAACCCAGCCACTCGTATTTGCTCTGCTCATCGCTTTAGATGGTTGCTTCAGATCTAGGTGTGGCAGGCAGCATGGCTGTCAGAGGGCTCCGTTTTCTCACTGTGCATAGCCTCTTTTTAGCAAAGTGCTCAGGTTCACCCGTCACCACTTCATTTCCTTTTTGTGGGTGGCTCATTGGCTGAATGCAGGTGTAATAATTCATTCATGTTCTTCCCTTCATGGCCAAGAGCCAACGTCTTGTCCAGTGGTGGCTCCTCTTTCAGGGCAGAAGGGAGAAAATAAAATGGTCTTAGTACCATTTTATTATAAAGCGCTTTGGTGCAGTTCATACCCCAAGTGTGGGGGCAGGGTTGGGGGTCATTCCTGCTATTTGGCAGCAGGGATGAATCAGCCCAAAGTTGAAAGTGCGCATGTCAGATTGGCCGGCTGTATTGTGATGACCACCCCAACATTTGCACTTCAGACCACTCCAACCCGAACTGTGTTAGACAGCCAGGTGGAGCGCAGACACAGGCCCAAGTCTTAAATAGAGCACTGGGTTGTCAGGCTTCAACCAATCCTGGTGCTTCTCTCATGCTGATTACTGTTATAAACAGCATGGGAGCAGCTCCTGGATTGGTTACGTTAGTTGGCTCTGCTCTAGGACCCCATGCTTGGAGCCAAGGTCTCACATCTTGGACAGGAGGAGACAAGTGATGACAAACTGAGGGTGCACCGCGTGCGGCTGCTTTGAGGTAAGTAAATGTTAGAATTTTTAACATTTGTTACTTCAAGATGTTAAGGTTGGTGATTTGGTTCCCAAGTATATTTCATGTGTTAATCTTGCATAGTCGCCTTCCCTCAAAGTGTTAGCTATCTCCAGAATGTTGTTTTTGTTGTGTAGCACACTACTTTTGTACAGTGCATACTTTCAACTTAGTCGCATCACGTGATTATACTGAGTCACTATTGAGAGCTCTGGAGCTGAGTCTAAAGGCACAGCAAGTTTCTCACAGTGGGTTAAAAAGGTGCTAGGAATATATGTCCATCCATTACTTGGCCTCTCTGCAGAGAGCACAGGGAGAGGTCATGTTTTCCAGTTGAAATCATGGTTCTGTGCAAATGGGAAGGATGGGGGTACATGGTATTATTTTAAGGCAGACATTAAAGAAAATGCAGTGTTCTCTTGTTAGCTACTTAAAAGACACCCCTAACCCTTATTCCCCACCGCTTTAGTGTCACCAGATGACAATGGAATCCCAAAGGTTGTTTCTTATCTATGGTAGAGATGGGCAAGCCGGAGAATTATTTGAAAGATCTAAGCCAGAGGAGAGCTGGAGGTCCAAATTGTCTATAATATCCCCAAAGCGAGCATAGCCAGCAAAACACCATATTCTTTCATAGATGTATTACTACAAACATTACAACAATTTCCTTCTGTTCACAGAGAACCACATACATACATACATGTAGACAGACACACTCTATCACACCCTCTCATTCCTTAACTCATGTAAGGACAGGGGTCACCAGATCCACTGCGGTAGCTTGGCGCGAGCGGGAAGGCACCGAAAGCTAGGTGTTAAGTAGAAGTGCAGCACACACTCACACTGAAACAGGGAGCGCACGCAATAAAATGACACCACACCAGCTAGTCGTTTTAAAACAAGATGCTTTTATCTAGATTTGTCTCATTGCAGGTAAGTAATTCATTATTATAACCAAGCATCAGTTCACCAGGCCACATTTCATTATGGAGCAGTGTGGCTCAGGGGTTAGAGGCAGCAGACCCGGAAGCTGAGATCGGTCCTGGACCAGGGTTCAATTCCACGCCTCGGCGGGGTCTTGGGCTAAAAATTCCATGGACTCGATAATTCTCGCCCCGGTGCCTCCTCGACTCACGGGTTCACACTCTGCGACTCTGGGCAATAGCTTGCTTAATCTCCACCACGGCCCCTCGTGGCGGGATGCCTGACTTTCACCTTGTGGATACCCTGCTATCTCACAGGGGAATACCAGGAAGGGTTCCCTAAGCAAGCGCCAGGACACCCACTGCGGGTAGCTGTGCGCTATATAAGCTCAACTACATTTATTTACATTATATAAGCATAGGCAACAACATTCCTTCAGAGATCAATCAACATTTCATTGTATAGGCATATGCATCAACATTGGCCCAAGCAGATTCAGGTTAACTACATTCCATTGGGCACTTCAATATAGAACATTTCCTCTTGGCAATTTGGAACATTTCATAAAGCTACTTTCATCATAAACTATTTCTGGCGAAAGGGGGTTCCTTAGAGCAACTCAATAGAGGCCCAACTTGAGCTCCAGTATCACCATTAGCATGTCCGGCTCAGCTGAAAGAACATTCCCCTACCAAAAGTGTGAACTTAGGCATAAGAATGGACAGTCAACAGTTATAGCTAATGCCCAGTTCAGGGGGGGGGCTTAGTCCCTTCTCCCCTTGTTCGAGGCACTTATCTGGATAATTAGGGCCAACTGGGCCCAACTACAGTCTCTGGTAGAGGAGGGGCAGTCACAGGGCTGCCTCACTAACTTCTCAGGCTTCTCCACAGCCCTGCCGCCTCCATTGACTCCGGCCCTCCCCTGGGGGTAGTTTACCTTATCTCATAGTCCTTGCGCTGCCAGGCGGGCTCCCCGGGGCGTGTTCCTGGCCTGCAGCAGATCGGGGGGCTCCCGCTCTCCTTCGAACCCCCTCTCTGCTGTTACGGCCGATCAGGGGTCTTCCGTGGCTTCTCCCGGCGTAGGGACAGATCCAAAACGGCCCCCGGGGAGGTGCGGTGCCAGCCACTAATCATAGCGCGGCCGGCTAGGGGGTGTGGTCGCGGAGGCCATTGTAGAGCAGCAAGGGTGGGGGTGCGGCCGATGACGCGCCCGGCGCTCTAGTCACGTGAGGGCAGTGTTCTTGGCTTCACAGGCCCGGCGCAGGCCTCTCCCATGCTGCAACGGCCCTCTCTTTGCTCCTGGGGCCGCAGCGGGGAATCAGGCACTAGCGGCACTTCTCCGATGAGGCACCGGGCCGCGTTGGTGTTTTCCTGCCCCAGGCGTGAACGGCAGCAGCTCCACTCAGCAGACTCTCCCAACGTGGCGCCCGGGCCGCGGCGGTGATTTACGGCCCGAGAGTGCTTCCAGACAGTGCAGGGCAGCGCAAGTAACCCCGGGCCGCAGGGGTGAAGACAACAGTGCTCTAAGAGGCAATAGTGCTTAAAGGGGCATGGTGCTTTAAGGGGCACAGCGCTTGGAAGTGATAGCGCTTAGGCCCCCTCAGCGCTTTGGGGGCATTTTGCAGCCGTTTCTTGCAGGCACAGTTCTCTGCATTACAGCGCTTAAGGACTATAGCGCTTAGGGGGGCAGACAGTCCCAACAGCAAGTAGTTCATAGCGGAGGAAGGGCAGTGCAGGAGAGCACAGTTCCAGCAGGGAAGGGCTTGGAGGGTGCAGCGCTGTTACCTGGTTGATCCCCCAGCAGTCCCCACAGCAGGTAAGTGGTTCCTTGCAGCGCTTGATGGTTTCTGCACCCTTCTTGGCAGTTTCTTGGGGGGGGAGAAGAAGGGGGGTTGAGTTGGTGGCTCAGAGGTAGGATGGTTCCCTTGGCTCACTGGGGGTGATTCCCTGGGTACCCCCACGCTGGGCCAGATCAGTGGGTTTGGTAGAGTCCCTTACCTAACTTAGAAAACAGTGCCTAGGACTAGTCAATTCCAGTGGTGTAGGTTCCTCCCCTAGGCCCTACCACCTAAACTCCTGCAGAGGTTCCCCCAGGTCCAGTGATGCCCCAACTGACAAGCAGGTTTCCCTCCTTTCCCTAAATACTCCTAGGTCAGGTGACCACTCTCTCAAGGCGGTAAGTGTAACCCCTCCCCTACTCCGGAAGGTTCCAGGAGCTTCCACAGTCTAGGCTATGGGCAGAAAAGGCGGGATGGCAGTGCTACTGTATCCTAATGTCCCAGCCTGCTCCTGACTACTAGTGTGTGCTTAAAAAGGCCACTCCGCAGTAGCAGGGGCCTGTGGCAGCCATGTTGTTAGGAGGGAGCACCTGCACCTCAGCACTGATTGGTAGTGGTAAGGCGCCCAGAGACCTAGGTCCAACAAAAAGATGGTGGAAAAAACAAGTTAAAGGGCGGGAAAAAAAACGGTGTAAGGCCACCCTAGGGCTGAAAGGTCTAACAACTCACTTTCACACTCAATCACTGAGTCATTCGCTCACTTTCACTCACCCACTGGCTCTCACTCACTCCCTCACGTTCATTATCCTTCTCATTCACTCAATCACTCTCACTCATCCCATCACTCTCTTTCAATCATCCCATCTCACTCACTCTCCCAGTCTTTCTCTCAGCCACTCTCTGGGTCACTGTCTTACTCAGCTCCTCTCCCTTATTCCCTCATTTGCACTAGCTCTCATTTTCACTCTTTGCTGCTCTCTCACACAAACTCACTCTCACCCACACACTCTCCCCTCTCACTCACTCCCTGATTTTCACTCACTCTCTCTAACCCACCCCCTTACTCACTTTCACTCAAGCTCTATTTCACTAACTCACTTATTCACTCATTAACTCTCTCAATCATTCACTCTCTCACACTCCTTCACCCTCACCCTTCCTCTTTATTTTGGTCTTTATGTCTTTTCTCTCTTTCTCCTATTGATTTTATAATGCCCCCATTTTACCTGTTTTGCACTTTGCCACTCTAGGTCTCTCTTTCTCTTACTGTCACTCGCTTTCCTGCTCTTTCCCTCTCCCCTTATTTATTTCTGTTGTCACCACCCTCTATCTCTCTCTTTACTCAATGTCTTACCTGTCTATTCTCCTCTCTCTTCACTGTCTTACACATTTTGGAAATTAGCTGTGCCAACGATCTTTGAAATGTTGGAAAAATCCTGTGTATCAGCTACATCCTTTAGCATGGCAACATTTTGTTTAATGCAAAAAGAACAATTGATGGACAGAATGCTGAACAATGTCTGACATTGACTGCAGTACAGAGATCTGGGCCTAAATCCATTGTTTTTGTCCCTGTGGGAACAGTTCAGCCCGAACTGCCAGGCCAGATCCCCCCTGCACCGGAAACAAGCATCCTGGGACGGTTTCAGGGTATCACCCCTCGTCAGCCAGGCTAGCTTGACTTCTGTGGCATACAGAGCATGGGACCCATGTCTGGGCATACCTGTCTCACTCGGAGTGACAAATCCAAGAAAAACAATTGATGTACAGAATGCTGAACAATGGCAAACATACACCTCAGTCCTAAGTGCTGGGCCTATATCCATCGCTTTTTGCTCCCCATGCCATTCCAGTTTAAACCCAACCATATGCAATTCAGTCTTGACCCTGCTCCCCATGGAAACAATCCTGTCTTTTCTCTAATACACTAAGGGGCAGATTTACCGGCCCCTTGCGTCACTTTTGCGTCCTTTTTGCGTCATTTTTCCCATGTTAAAAATGATGCAAAAGTGGCGCAAGGGCCTTGTAAATAAGCCCCTAAATATTCCCTACATTGCTTCTTCTGGGTTTAGATGCAGTATTTCAAGCATTTTAAGACTTACAGGGTGATAGGCGGAAACCACTCTCGGGGGGTTTTACATTGGAAGCACACAATAATCAAAATACACAGAGCCTGAGCTCCAGCCAGTCCCTTCTCTCATGTATCCAGTGTGCTTGATAAATAATGTGAAATTATGCTAAAGTGAATGGAGGTAGGGATGCAGAGGACACAAAAGGCTCAGTTTGTTTTTGGCTGGAAAGTTCTGGAGGTCCTAAAACCATGCCAGAGCCAGTTTAGGTTGCTCGACTTGTGCCTTTATTTGCTCATCCGCATCTAGGGGCATATTTACAAGACAATGGGGCAGCGCAGTGCCCCAAACATTGTCTATGTTAGAGGAATTTTGCTGTATTTATAAGAATACAATGCATTTGAGTACACACTCCTGCCCTTGCGCACAAACAGCAGTTGTGCGCCAATGCAGACACCCTTGTGCAAGGGTGCCTGAATTGCATGGATGATTGTTGTTGTGCAATAAGAGACATTGTCCTGCATAAAAACAATCATTAATGATGTTTTGCTCCTTCTATGTGTGCTGCAGAATGGAGCACACATAGAAAGAACAAACAATGAAGAGAAATAAAAGTATTTCTCCTTGTTGTGTATCCCTTCTACCTCCCCTGGGGAGGACTAGGTTTTTGTTGGTGCCTCAGATTTACAATTCCTTGTAAATTAGGGGCAGTGCCCAAAAGCCATAGGTGTTGCTGGGAATGCCCTCAACAATACCCATTACACGCCCCTTCAACACAGTAAACTGTGTCAAGGGAACGATATTTACAAGGCAGTGGTAAGCCACAAAAAGTGGCGCAGTGCTGCCTTGTAAATAAAGAACAGGACACAGTGCCACTTGAGCGTCACAAAAAGTGATGCTCCTGTGGCTCAGGGGCCTTGTAAATATGCCCCCCTATTCTATAAAGTGAATGGTGGGAGACGTGCACAGCTTGCCTCAATTGAAAACATTTCAAAGGGGTAATTAGGTACAGTTAGAGATTTGCATCTGAAGGGTTGCAGAGAGTACAGGTGCCTAGGCGAATTTAACAGTGCACAGCCACTGTTCTTTACTTGTTAGAAAAAGCATGATAGCTGTGCATTATTTTACCCACAGTGGTGTGGCTTCTGAATACTGAGTCCAAAATATTGTGGATCTCTAATATCGTGGACAAAATATCAAGGAACAAAATATAAAAAGGTGAGTATATATACTCCCTCAATATTAGGTTCACCATATTAGTAGGCCTTTTGTACTCAATATTCAAGTGTACAATTAACTGTAATCTTTTTCTTTTGAATGCATAGTGCAAGAAAACCAGTTCTGTTGCAAAGGCTGTTGATTTTCTATTAGTATTACATCATTTTGGTATAGAATTAGGGGTGGTGGGTATGCAAAGCAAGGAGAAGATGAAAGGAGCTCTCCATCACAGCCATATTCCCAATTCTTATACAAAGGTCTCCCTCATTTTGCTCATTTCATTCACAGATAAAGCATCATGTCAATTATATCCCATTCCAGTACCTAAGTAGGCTAATCCGCGGGCAAAATGTTACCACTCTGCCCCACTTGTCATGATAATCTGAAAATGTACATTTTCCAATGTATCTGCAATTGCCAAATATGTATATTTTTAGTTTACACCCTGTTAAATTGTAATTCTTTGTAACATGCTACTTGAGAACCCAAGGTTAGTGGTTAGCCCAGTGGCTATTGGTAATTTGTGATGATTGGGATTAGTATTGTACTATCAAGGAAACTATTCCATGAATTTGCTCCAGTTTTTTTGTGGTAGATTAATTTAATAGGAATTAGATGTGATTATTAGTGGGGCTTCATGAGTTCATGTGGGCAATTTGAAGTTATACAATAATAAGGGCTTCTGCAATAATGCAATTTTGTGGCCATTTATAGCTCGAACTGATCAAAAGTTACTAAAAATGCAGCAACACATGCTGCTGCCCAGTGGAGGACCTTCTCAAAGGTTGACTTGTCACCATTCTATTGCGCATTGCTGCATTCGGGTGTTGATGGAGTAGACCCTTTGTTCAGACAGTGTTAACAGGTGCAAAAATGACAAAACAACTAACGCTAAAACAAAATGACCCACATTCCATTCCATATTACACCTTTACTTGCTGCCTAATTTAGACCATCCTGCCACATAATTTGGTTCTCCCTTGCTGCATGATTCCAGTGAGTTTGGCCATAGTTTGGAATAAAGCAGACAATTATGCGAATGTGTGTACCGTATACAGAGGATGAAATGTAAGGAGAAGGCCATTCCGTAGAAAAAAAGGAGAGGGAAACAATTGATAGTGTAGGTTCCAGGGCATTTTTCATGTAGGGTGTCGGTAATGTGATGGGAGGAGGCTTTTTGAGATAGCGTGCAATGTGAGGATGCAAAACTGTAGAAAAAAGCAACCTTGTTTGCACATGATTGTGTGCATTGTATGGTAACATTGATATAGCATCACTACCTCTTTTTTTGGGGGGGGGGGTTTCTCTGTTCTGCTTTCAACATCACACAGACAATTGTGAAAATGGCATCATATTCACAGCGACAACAGTGCTTGACATGGTTAAAAAAAATCACTGAAGCAATAAGGAAGTGGAATGATCCAGTAAGTGAGTTAATTTTACACTTCTTTAAATGATCTATTTGGCGTTAGATCTTAGGTATTCTATAATGCTCTTTCTAATCGAGTGTGTAGGCTGAGAAGCCCCTCCATACCCCATTTATGGCTGTCCTTTATTAACCAGGAAAGGACATTTTTTCTCGTGTTGAGGCACATTTAACCCTGGCTACTTCACTGATTCTGCCACATTGATGTTTCATTTGCATCCTTATAAACACGTGTTCCTGTTAACAAGCAAATTAGTACCCATTTCATCAACATCAGAATGATGAAAGCCTGTATCTTCCCTTCTGTGGCTGAAACCCGTGCACCCCCAAGGACTGCACTCCTCAATATTTCTTTACAGCTTGGACTTAACTCACAGAGCTGTTGTACCTGAAACATTCCTTCTCGGCTTGCGAAATCAACAGACTACAACACCAGGCACAACACGCTGGGATTGCATGATAAAACACCACTACTGCTTTACCAGTGGAATATCGTTATCCGAGGGGTCTTAGCAGGTGGTTTTCTCAAGAGATTTTCACAAAAAAAGACAATCAAAGGGTTAACAGGTAAGAAAAATGGCAAATCTCGGAACTGCTACGCTGAACAAAGAGCATCTTTGCATTTCCCTGTAGAATATTCCCCCCAAAAAACGCGTGTCTAACTCTAAAGGAAACAATAAGAAGTATGTGTTTATTTTGGATTAGCTCAAAAAGAATTGGCTGCATGCCTTCAAGGCTGTGCCAGCAGCATAAATGGCAGGTACAAAATGTTCCTCAACTTCAGATATTGCCGGGAAGGGATACGTCACTCATTGAATTGCTTATGCTTTATCATTTATTTCGTATTACTTTTTTCCAGAACACATGCAATCCCATAAATTAATCTTGTGTGTCATAAACTGCAAGGCAAGCTTTTTTCCTCGCCACATGCTGGCTGGGCGCCCTTCATCTGCTGAGAATGCATTGTGGGAAAAATGGCCTTGATTGCCTTCAATGAAGACAGTTGGTGGTAAAAGTCGTGTCCACATTTATTTACATACTGTAAATGCAATGAATTTATCAAAGAACACAGTATATGATTACATATCATGATTTCTTTAGGCCACTATATTGTGTAATATAAGCATTGCCAAATATAAAAGCCAGAAAACACAATACTGATCCCAGAAAAGTATCCATTAAGAACATCAGATGTGACCTGATCAGTAGGATGGGTGTTTCTATCAATAGTGCAGCAGGAGCAGTGGTTACGGGCAAGGGATGTGAGTGGCTCAGTGTGCCCCAATTATTGTTGTCTCAGTAGTCCAGCAGGGGTCAGATATTCCTAGTTTACTTGCTTGAAGCTCACTGCAATTTTGATATGACATTGTGCGGTGGGAACACAGAAAATATGGCCGCATTATGAGTGCATAAATCTTCAACCCATTTCCCTACTTCCTACCCTCTGTAAACTAACAGAAAAATCAGTAAATAAACAGCTAACTGCTTTCCTGGAGGCCAATAACATCTGGCACCCCAAACAAGCAGGTTTTAGACCTCAGCACTAGACCGAATCAGCTCGAATCTTTACCTCCGAAACACTCAGAGCCGCAATGGACCAGGGAAAGAAAGCAGTTTCGGTACTCCTAGACCTGTCCGCGGCTTTCGACACGGTGTCCCATACCATCTTGGTAGACCGTCTAGCCGCGGCAGGAATAGCCAGAAGTGTACTGGGCTGGCTGAAAAGTTTCCTAGCAAATAGGCAACAAGTGGTCACCCTAGGCCAGTTCAGGTCAGAAGGAAAACTACTCAACTCAGGAGTGCCCCAGGGCTCCTGTCTGAGCCCGACGCTCTTCAATGTTTATATGGCCCCCCAGATTGCCCTCATATCATCCTTTGGCATAAATACCATCTCATATGCAGATGATACACAGCTCATCCTGGTAATGGAGGACGATACCGGTGAAGCTGAAGTCAAGCTTAAAGACTGCCTTAAAGCTACGTTCCAATAGATGAACATGAACCATCTCAAATGCAACTCTGGGAAAACGGAGATCTTACCCTTTGGAAAAGGGAACATGTTCAACCCCACACTATGGTGGCCGGAGGACGCCATCGTCCCTCCAAACACTGCTCTCTCAGTCCGAAACTTAGGGATTACATTCGACCCCTCCCTGAGTTTCAAACAGCAAGCAGTGGCCGTAGAAGGGACCTGCGTTGGCATAATAAAAGGGCTCAGAAAGTTTTTCGACCTTATCCCCTTCTCAGCAAAAAAAATGGTTGCAGTAGCACTTATAACATCACGCCTCGACTACTGCAACGGTGAAAAGGAAAGGGGTCCACGACAAAGGACAGAGTACTGCAATTTTGAGTCTAAGTACAAAATAAATTCTAGCAGCAAAAGCCAGTCGATGCAAAGGAATTTTAATCAAGTTTGCATGGTTCCCTCACATGGGATGAAATTCATCAAAACATTTAATTGTAAGCATGACGATTTAGTAAAAGACATACGTGCCCACAATCACAACGGGGAAGGGACAGTGAGGGTAGTGTAAGTGATAGGGTGGGGTCATAAGATAGTCAGATTCACTCAGTGACAAACGAGAATTTTTAAATTCAGGAACTTAGTATGAGTGGTCCCTTTGGACAAAGGGCCACCTCAAGCAGCTCAAATAAGAGTCCAAGCAAACAAATTGTTAATCCACAGATCCAAACTCCATTACAGCCGTTAAAGTCCTGCTTGGGGTAGGAGATTGGTCGTTATCCAGCGGTCAACGTTTCGACCCGTATTATAGGTAGGTAAATGTTCCTTACAGGGCGGGTCTTCTTCAGGACAAAGGAGTTGTGGGTGGGCAACCTCCTAGGGAATATAGAAAACTTCATTTAGAATTACTTCGTACTCACCCTTCTAATTGATTAATAAAAAGGAGGGCGGATCACGCGAAAAGGGAATAGGACAATTAAAAAACGTGTTGTCAAGGGAGTCATTTCAGTAAACATATGCACTGAAGAATTTACATAGACAAAAGGTCCATGGTAACGTATCCAAGATTCAAAATGCAATTCTAATACCCAAGTTGGATACACTTGTGAGATCATCACGATTTTGGGACCACTGTTAATACACAGACTGAAGGGTTAGGAATGCAATGGGTTGTTTTGGTTAGCTATAAAGCTTTACCGTACATATTGTCGAAATCAACTCCATACCAGGCGTACCTCAAGGGTTTCGCAATTCCTCCGAGCTTCTCATCAAAGTCAATGTAGCTCAAAGTGAATGCCGAAAATAAATTTTCATAACCTTCAAGTCAGAGAGAAAAAAATAATAAATATGGGAATGTTCGACCAGCTAGTTACCATTATAAAAAATGGCTAACCATTATGTTATTGTATTTGGCCTGCTTACCACTTATTTCTAAAAAATAAAACAGTGATATAGAATCAATGTGAAACGACACTGATCTTATTGGTACGAAGACCGGTGCTTTTCCAATCTAGAAATAGGGCCTGTGTATAAAGAGACAACAGATACCAATAAATAATGGACAGGCTTGGAAAAAGTGAATCCAAAACAGAGAGTAGTTACACACAGTACCATGAGGAATAGTCACGAAAGGGAGCTTACCAACAATCGTTAATCTTGTGCCCAATTGCGGAAAAAAGGCCTGTTTATGAAGAGACAACAGATACCAATAAATTAAGGACCGGCTTGGAAAAAGGAAATTCTAAAAAGAGAGTTGTTACACACAGTATCGTGAGAATTGGTCCCAAGATCAGAAAGGGAGCTTACCAATAGACATCAATCTTGTGTCCAATCACGGGGAGCTATCAGTGGAAACACATCCAGAGTCCCAGACAGTCATGGCGGTGTACCGATCCCTAAAAGGCATAGAATGTGGACGGTGCTGAGTGCACAAAAATATTTGACAGTGCACTGTCCAAATGAGCACAATGTGAAGGGCTATTACATGTAACATACCTCAATTAAGCGAGGGAAAATTCAGGCTCCCCATTTTGATGAAGCCACGTAAATTCAATATCAATACCTCCGGACGGTGCAGTCTGGACAAACAATCAAACGTTTTCCAGGGCGGATCCTGCAAAAACGTACATAACTCAATAAAAATGCTCCCGCTTTCACATGCGCATTACTAATGGGAATGTTAGTTACCAGAACGGCCAGCGCGTGTTACCTTAATCCAATAACGACGACCCGGGGGATGAATCCGAATGCTACCGATTCTGCCAGAAGCAGCGAGACCGCGCTTACTTCCTGGAGTAGAATCTGGGGGCGGAGCTACGTCCCTTACTTCAATAGAAGACGAGGGCAGACTCATAGCATAGGAGTCGATCAGGGTGGACAGATTGTCGAAGTGCGAGAAAATCCTTAAAATATTGGGCAGATTGTGGCTAATTGAATAAACCAGTGAAATATTCTAAAAGGATGTTCAAAAATAAATAAATAAATACGGATTATTTAGAGAAATGTACATTGTGTGAAATAGCCTAACATTTCTGCTGTTCCTGTACACAAGAATACACACTGTTTGACCCAAGGTTTTTTAGGTATAGATACGGATTATTTAGAGAGATGTACATTGTGAAAATAGCCTAACATTTCTGCAGTTCTTGTTCACAAGAATACACACTATTAGGTCCAAGGTTTTTTAGGTACACCACCATCACATGGAGCAATTATCGTATTTTGGAGAACTTCTCATTCAAAAAGAGAGCAAGAGTTAACATTTAAGAAACAAATAGCACAAAAATGAGTGCACCTGTCTCATAGGATAGTGTAACTCATAAATTTGTACTATAAACAAATCCACCGGAAATTACCTTCAGTATAGATCATCTCACTCTACATTATTACATGTATAGCATATCATGACATTCAAAAAGACACATAACACAATTATAGTGCACCTGTCTCATAGGATAGTGTAACTCCTACATTTGTACAGTAAGCTAATTAGACGTGGCTAAAGTTGTATATGATTCATGTGGATCGACATTATTACATGTATATCATGTCACAAGGGTTATTATGCCTCTATCCAGCATACGTATACTTAAAAATGCCATTTGTGAGTATCTACGGTCATCACGTCAGTACACACAGAGATATGAAATCATAGATTAGCTAGCTGTGCAAAACTGTTCTCAGATTCATTAAGGCCCTCGGCTACAGAGTTAAAGATATGTATCCACTTCATTTCTCTCATGTTGAGGATACTGGACACACCGCCACCCCTGGGGCCTAGTGTTACATGCTCAAGGACCGCCCATTTTAGTGTTTCCGGTAAATGGTTGTGTTTCTCACAATGTTCGACAAGAGGTGCCCCTGCTACCTTGCATCTAATCCTGCTACAATGTGATAGAAATCTGACTTTAACACACTGTTGGGTCTGTCCCACATAAATGAGATCACATGGGCAAATTTACTCTAAGAAAACTCCTGAGGCGGAAAGCCGGGAGCAACGATTTATTAACCTGTGCTGATTTTTAAAAGTGTAATTCTGTGTTTTTAGATACCTGCTTGCACTTTAACTTGCTGGCATTACCGCGATAGCGCTCAGCAGCAGACAGCTGTTGTGTAGCCTTGGTCCCGCGTCTGCCGCCATTCCCCCTGGTCGAGGGTCCTGCCAGACACGCCCACCTTGGCTGGCCACGCCCCCCCCTCCCAGGTGCATTTAAAAGCGCGCTGACTGCTAGCGCTGTGCTTTTACTCTAAGAAAACTCCTGAGGCGGAAAGCCGGGAGCAACGATTTATTAACCTGTGCTGATTTTTAAAAGTGTAATTCTGTGTTTTTAGATACCTGCTTGCACTTTAACTTGCTGGCATTACCGCGATAGCGCTCAGCAGCAGACAGCTGTTGTGTAGCCTTGGTCCCGCGTCTGCCGCCATTCCCCCTGGTCGAGGGTCCTGCCAGATGCGCCCACCTTGGCTGGCCACGCCCCCCCCCCTCCCAGGTGCATTTAAAAGCGCGCTGACTGCTAGCGCTGTGCTTTTACTCTAAGAAAACTCCTGAGGCGGAAAGCCGGGAGCAACGATTTATTAACCTGTGCTGATTTTTAAAAGTGTAATTCTGTGTTTTTAGATACCTGCTTGCACGTTAACTTGCTGGCATTACCGCGATAGCGCTCAGCAGCAGACAGCTGTTGTGTAGCCTTGGTCCCGCGTCTGCCGCCATTCCCCCTGGTCGAGGGTCCTGCCAGACACGCCCACCTTGGCTGGCCACGCCCCCCCCTCCCAGGTGCATTTAAAAGCGCGCTGACTGCTAGCGCTGTGCTTTTACTCTAAGAAAACTCCTGAGGCGGAAAGCCGGGAGCAACGATTTATTAACCTGTGCTGATTTTTAAAAGTGTAATTCTGTGTTTTTAGATACCTGCTTGCACTTTAACTTGCTGGCATTACCGCGATAGCGCTCAGCAGCAGACAGCTGTTGTGTAGCCTTGGTCCCGCGTCTGCCGCCATTCCCCTGGTCGAGGGTCCTGCCAGACACGCCCACCTTGCTGGCCACGCCCCCCTCCCACGCGTTGAGCCCCTATATAATATGAGTCTTTGCAGGAAGCGCAGCGGACGAGCGCAGCGGGCGCGACGATTGCGCGCCGAAGGCACGCATAAGGCAAGCTCGTCTGCGCTCGTCCGCGCCTCGGCAGCGGCTGGACCGGCTCCTCCCGTCCAAGTCCCCCACTTTTCCCCTCCTTCTCCGTCTCTTTCTCGAGAGTCATTACTCCGTCTCAGAGATTCTGCTCACGAAGGTAACCTTTCCTTTTCCGACACCGCCTACCCGCTGCATGACTTTGCCTGCAGAGGTTTGTTTTTGGGTGGCTTGTTGAACGTTAGGTCCCTGCCTAAACACGCCAATGAAATCTTACAGGTCATTGATAATCATCATCTCGACGTACTATTTCTTACTGAGACCTGGACCAACTCCGACTGTAACATTGATTTGGACTGGGCTTGTCCACCTGATTTTAAAATACTACATCTTCCCAGACCCAAGGGTCGTGGTGGCGGGGTGGGCATTATTTACAGAGCCTCTTGGTCCATCAACATCCTCGATATGGATCCAGTTGCTCGAACGGAAATTCTTGGCCTTTCTGTAAAATGTCTCTCCGGAGCTACCTTCACAGCCTTGATATGCTATCGCCCCCCGGGAGCCTTCAACTCCCGGCAGCAACAGTCGCTACTTTCTACCCTCACTATTATGGCCCCCACCCACAATAAGTTGCTTGTTTTGGGCGACTTTAATCTTTGGCCAAATGGCAGCTTGGACACCGCCCTGAATAATCTCCTAATGTCCTGTAAAGGTCTGGGACTCTCCCAACTGGTCGATAAACCCACTCACTCCGCCGGCCATCTGCTCGACCTAATCTTCTCTTCTCCTCAGCTAGCATACCTTAGCGACATTCTGCCTATGTGCTGGACCGACCATGCACTTATCAAATTTCACATAGACGTTAGTAGAGCCAGTAGGCCGTCACATAACATCTTTCCCGACACTTTCTACAGAGATTGGAAAGCTCTGGAGAAAGTCAGATCGGCTGGTCCGGTGTTCAATGTGGTCAATAGTTTCTCCCCCTTGTCATCGGTAGAGGACAATTACAACGCCCTCTGCACTTCAATTTCCAACACTTCAAATTCTCTTGTCCCCCGGAAAAAGTGCAAACCTAAGAGCAGAGCACCAGCCCCCTGGTTTGATGACTCCTTGAGAGCCCTCAAATTACTCTGTAGACAATCGGAGCGAAAATGGCGGCAAGGCTACTCCGACATTGACAAATCGCTCTGGAAAGACAATCTTCGAGCTTATAAAACCGCTATAGTGCAAAGTAAAGCAAATTACTTTTGTGCAACTATTGCCAACGCCTCCAATAGCTCGAAAAGCATTTTCCAGATCCTCAAAAATGTAACCCATCCAGAGTGTGCTACAAGGACTCAGTCACCTACACAAGAACTCTGTGATAATCTCGCAGCTTTTTTCACAGAAAAAATTAATACCATCATTCATAATCTGCAGACCTCACCTTCGTTGGGTTGTTCCAACAGCCCGAGGGCCAGCACTGTTGGCCACGACTCGATGTTATCAGATCCCCCCCCCATGGCTAGGCTGCGAGAATTCCCCCCTATCCCAGAAACTGAGTTTGAAAGACTGGCGCTCGGATTAACTTCGGGCTCCCCTCTTGACCCTTTGCCTCCGAAAACCTGGAAAAGCTTTGGATCTGACCTCTTCGATACTCTGCGCAGAATTTGCAACCAATCTTTGCACTGTGGGTACGTTCCCACTCCTTGGAAGCAAGCTCTTGTCACCCCGCTTCTGAAAAAGCCTTCTCTAAGCCCGGACTGTCTGTCGAATTATCGGCCCATTTCCCTCCTGCCATTTCCAGCAAAGGTCACCGAACGATGGGTCAGCTCTTGTCTTTCCACTCACTTGGAGCAGAACCACCTCCTGGATGACCTCCAATTCGGTTTTCGCCCAGCCCACGGCACCGAAACAGCGGTCTTGGTTGCCATGGAGGATCTTCGAATGCGTGCAGACAGGGGCCAGGCAGTAGCCCTGATACTGCTGGACCTGTCTGCCGCATTCGACACGGTCAACCACAAGACTTTGCTGGAGAGACTCGGAGAGGCCGGTGTGGACGGCACAGCCCTGCTGTGGCTTCATTCCTACCTGCAGGACAGGAGACAGGCGGTATCCCTTCCCCCATTTCAATCGGAATTTGCAGCCGTGCCCCAGGGAGTTCCCCAGGGGTCCTCCATCAGCCCCATTCTTTTTAACGTGTATCTCAAGCCTTTGATCACGCTTATAAAGTCCCACAGGATAAAAACCATCAATTATGCTGACGACACCCAGCTCATTCTCTCTTGGGAAGGTGAAGACTCTATTCCCTTAACATCCTTCCATGATTGCCTACGAGAGACGGCTGGGTGGCTGCATAACAACTCCCTACAATTCAACTCTTCCAAAACCGAGGTATTGTTCTGTGCTGGAAATAGAATTCCTCGTCCGTTCCTGAGCGATTTTTGGCCTTTGGAAATACCGGATAAACCACAGCCAGTAACCTCGGTCCGTAACCTTGGGGTTATGCTCAATAACAAGCTGAGCATGGAAACTCAAGTCACAAAAACAGTGGGGACTTGTTCTGCGTTGCTGCGTTCTCTGCGCAAAATTATGCCACTCCTACCCGCACATGCCCGAGCAACGATAGTCAGGTGCACTATTCTTAGTCGCCTTGACTACTGTAACGCGATGTTATTCGAGTCTCCAACCGTGTTGCTGGATCGGCTGCAAAGAATTCAGTCGGCGGCTGCCAAACTAGCCCTCGGCTGGACTAGGAGATCCTCGGCCACAGCAGCCCTAGCCGAGCTACACTGGCTACCACTGAAGCAGCGGGTGGCATTCAAAGCCCTCTGCCTGGTCTTCAAAGCTTTGCATGGACTCGGACCTAAACCTCTGCAAGCCTTGTTTTCTTGGTACACCCCCAACAGGACCCTGCGTTCTACATCTGCCTGTCTTGTAAAAGTGCCGAATTACTATAAAGTTAGAATCGGGGGCAGATCTTTCCAAATCGCAGCGGCTAAACTCTGGAACAGTCTGCCCATTGATATCCGCCAAATTTCCCACCTCCTCCCTTTCAGGAAACGCATTAAGACCTGGCTCTTTCCTTAAACCCTCCCCCTATGCCCCCGTTACGATTTGCCTCAGTTAAGAGTTTTCTCCAGCGTCAGGAAACCTGCAAGGTGTCAGCAGCGCTTTATAAATTCTTTAAATAAAAAATAAAATAAATAATTATGCCATAGATCACATTTTTTGTGTTGCAGTTTGTATGTTCTTTGTACAAATGTCGATGGTCTTTGTACGCAAACTCTTTGGACTGGATAGTTGATGGACAGGCTTTACACTTACCACATCTAAAATGTCCAACAACTGGCGTAAGGTTCCAACATGAGGCCAGAGTGGGTTCAGGTGGGCACTGTAGATAGGATGAGACCACATAGTCTTTCACATTTCTTGCTTTTTTGAAAGCATGCATAGGGACAGCGGAGATTTCCAAATCATCAGCGATCAGGCCCCAATGTTTGTTTATAATCTTTTTGATGGCATTACTTTTGGTGGAAAAAGTCGTTACGCAAATCATGCGTTTTTCTGACTGTCTTATGCGTGTTGTGGGTTCCAAAAGGGTTTCTCGATGACAGAACCATGCCCTCTTTCTAGAGCGTTTGATGAGCCGTTTGGGATAACCTCTCTCTGTTAAACGTCCCATCAGTATCTCCGATTGTTGCATGTAGTCTTCTTTCTTAGAACAGTTCCTTCGTACACGAAGGAACTGACCATAAGGCAAATTGTCGCGAAGGCTGCGGGGGTGGTGGCTTGAATATTGTAATAGCGAATTTCGCTCCGATGATTTTCTAAATAGGGTAGTAAATAAAGTACCATCCTCTTCCGCAATCGTGATGTCTAGGAAATCAATCTTGTTGCTGGACTGCATCGTAAACTGAATGCCTGGAGATCGCAAATTCAGCCAGGTGTGGAAGCGTGTAAGTTCGATGTTGTCTCCCTTCCAAATCATCAGTACATCGTCGATGTAGCGAACCCATAATTGAATATGGTGACGGAATGGGTTGAGATCACACATGACAAAAGTATTCTCATAGAAAGACATAAACAGGATCGCCAGGTCAGGGGCAAAGGCGGCCCCCATCGCCACGCCCTTTGTCTGAAGATAGAATACATTTTGAAAGATAAAGAAGTTCCTCATCATAGCGATTTTAAATAAAAGAATAATGAATGAGGTAGGGACTTGTACAGGAGCCTCGCGGCTATCCAAAGCTACAGTGGCCACCATTAGTGCCTCTTCCTGGGGAATGCTCGTATACAACGATACAATGTCACTGGTCACCAGGAGTTCCTCATCAGGATTAAATGGTTTACCATCTACTAGCGTTATGGTATGGGTGGTGTCTCTTAAATAGGTTGAAGTTGATTCGGCTAAGGGTTTGAGAAAAAAGTCCACATATCGGCATAGGGGCTCCAGGATTGATCCACATCCAGAGACGAATTGAGCATGTAACACTAGGCCCCAGGGGTGGCGGTGTGTCCAGTATCCTCAACATGAGAGAAATGAAGTGGATACATATCTTTAACTCTGTAGCCGAGGGCCTTAATGAATCTGAGAACAGTTTTGCACAGCTAGCTAATCTATGATTTCATATCTCTGTGTGTACTGACGTGATGACCGTAGATACTCACAAATGGCATTTTTAAGTATACGTATGCTGGATAGAGGCATAATAACCCTTGTGACATGATATACATGTAATAATGTCGATCCACATGAATCATATACAACTTTAGCCACGTCTAATTAGCTTACTGTACAAATGTAGGAGTTACACTATCCTATGAGACAGGTGCACTATAATTGTGTTATGTGTCTTTTTGAATGTCATGATATGCTATACATGTAATAATGTAGAGTGAGATGATCTATACTGAAGGTAATTTCCGGTGGATTTGTTTATAGTACAAATTTATGAGTTACACTATCCTATGAGACAGGTGCACTCATTTTTGTGCTATTTGTTTCTTAAATGTTAACTCTTGCTCTCTTTTTGAATGAGAAGTTCTCCAAAATACGATAATTGCTCCATGTGATAGTGGTGTACCTAAAAAACCTTGGACCTAATAGTGTGTATTCTTGTGAACAAGAACTGCAGAAATGTTAGGCTATTTTCACAATGTACATCTCTCTAAATAATCCGTATCTATACCTAAAAAACCTTGGGTCAAACAGTGTGTATTCTTGTGTACAGGAACAGCAGAAATGTTAGGCTATTTCACACAATGTACATTTCTCTAAATAATCCGTATTTATTTATTTATTTATGAACATCCTTTTAGAATATTTCACTGGTTTATTCAATTAGCCACAATCTGCCCAATATTTTAAGGATTTTCTCGCACTTCGACAATCTGTCCACCCTGATCGACTCCTATGCTATGAGTCTGCCCTCGTCTTCTATTGAAGTAAGGGACGTAGCTCCGCCCCCAGATTCTACTCCAGGAAGTAAGCGCGGTCTCGCTGCTTCTGGCAGAATCGGTAGCATTCGGATTCATCCCCCGGGTCGTCGTTATTGGATTAAGGTAACACGCGCTGGCCGTTCTGGTAACTAACATTCCCATTAGTAATGCGCATGTGAAAGCGGGAGCATTTTTATTGAGTTATGTACGTTTTTGCAGGATCCGCCCTGGAAAACGTTTGATTGTTTGTCCAGACTGCACCGTCCGGAGGTATTGATATTGAATTTACGTGGCTTCATCAAAATGGGGAGCCTGAATTTTCCCTCGCTTAATTGAGGTATGTTACATGTAATAGCCCTTCACATTGTGCTCATTTGGACAGTGCACTGTCAAATATTTTTGTGCACTCAGCACCGTCCACATTCTATACCTTTTAGGGATCGGTACTCCGCCATGACTGTCTGGGACTCTGGATGTGTTTCCACTGATAGCTCCCCGTGATTGGACACAAGATTGATGTCTATTGGTAAGCTCCCTTTCTGATCTTGGGACCAATTCTCACGATACTGTGTGTAACAACTCTCTTTTTAGAATTTCCTTTTTCCAAGCCGGTCCTTAATTTATTGGTATCTGTTGTCTCTTCATAAACAGCCCTTTTTTCCGCAATTGGGCACAAGATTAACGATTGTTGGTAAGCTCCCTTTCGTGACTATTCCTCATGGTACTGTGTGTAACTACTCTCTGTTTTGGATTCACTTTTTCCAAGCCTGTCCATTATTTATTGGTATCTGTTGTCTCTTTATACACAGGCCCTATTTCTAGATTGGAAAAGCACCGGTCTTCGTACCAATAAGATCAGTGTCGTTTCACATTGATTCTATATCACTGTTTTATTTTTTAGAAATAAGTGGTAAGCAGGCCAAATACAATAACATAATGGTTAGCCATTTTTTATAATGGTAACTAGCTGGTCGAACATTCCCATATTTATTATTTTTTTCTCTCTGACTTGAAGGTTATGAAAATTTATTTTCGGCATTCACTTTGAGCTACATTGACTTTGATGAGAAGCTCGGAGGAATTGCGAAACCCTTGAGGTACGCCTGGTATGGAGTTGATTTCGACAATATGTACGGTACAGCTTTATAGCTAACCAAAACAACCCATTGCATTCCTAACCCTTCAGTCTGTGTATTAACAGTGGTCCCAAAATCGAGATGATCTCACAAGTGTATCCAACTTGGGTATTAGAATTGCATTTTGAATCTTGGATACGTTACCATGGACCTTTTGTCTATGTAAATTCTTCAGTGCATATGTTTACTCAAATGACTCCCTTGACAACATGTTTTTTAATTGTCCTATTCCCTTTTCGCGTGATCCGCCCTCCTTTTTATTAATCAATTAGAAGCGTGAGTACGAAGTAATTCTAAATGAAGTTTTCTATATTCCCTAGGAGAATTCCCACCCACAACTCCTTTGTCCTGAAGAAGACCCGCCCTGTAAGGAACATTTACCTACCTATAATACGGGTCGAAACGTTGACCGCTGGATAACGACCAATCTCCTACCCCAAGCAGGACTTTAACGGCTGTAATGGAGTTTGGATCTGTGGATTAACAATTTGTTTGCTTGGACTCTTATTTGAGCCGCTTGAGGTGGCCCTTTGTCCAAAGGGACCACTCATACTAAGTTCCTGAATTTAAAAATTCTCGTTTGTCACTGAGTGAATCTGACTATCTTATGACCCCACCCTATCACTTACACTACCCTCACTGTCCCTTCCCCGTTGTGATTGTGGGCACGTATGTCTTTTACTAAATCGTCATGCTTACAATGAAATGTTTTGATGAATTTCATCCCATGTGAGGGAACCATGCAAACTTGATTAAAATTCCTTTGCATCGACTGGCTTTTGCTGCTAGAATTTATTTTGTACTTAGACTCAAAATTGCAGTACTCTGTCCTTTGTCGTGGACCCCTTTCCTTTTCACTGATATTTACCCAGGTCCTAATGACAGTAGTGGGTTTAACCCTGTTCTTCTAATACTGATCTGTACAGGCGCACGCCTGTGAGGTTATGCTACCTCTATTCTAGAGGTCCCTAACGTGTTGTCATATATATATTCTTTGAGGGTAACATATAGATTTTTTCTCAATTGTGGATGACCAAACAACATGGTTGATAAGGAAATACTCACGTATACTGAAGACTACATAGACAAACTACTACACGACCCTACCAACAACTTTCTATCGGTAGTTACACCTATCATTGACATTACTTTGAATGATAAAATCTCTCAGCTGGAGAGATTAGAAAAGAAGTTGATCCGCACAAAACTGCATGGTCATTTTCTCGCACAGTGCCTCCAAAATAACATCATACCGACAGGCTTACAAGTTAGAATTGAACCAGTCATCTTTGTAGACATTCCCAAGTTCCGTGAGGGTTTCAGTTTCGTTGCAAATAATTGTTCCCGACACTGGATGGTGTTGGGGATTGAGACCGCGGCAGACCAGGTGGTGGCACTCAATAAACAAATATCAGAATTAAAGGCAAGCATCTCAGGTGACAGTACTCTGACCAACTCTAAAGAGGCACTAACCAAGCTGGTGGCAACCCTTCAAGAATTTGAAACAATCACTATCAAGAAGAAGCTGGACAAACTAGCTCGGGATCTCAAATTCTACGATAAGAAGAAGACTTATCCCTACGTATCTGACGATTACTTCCGACAAGATTCACAAGGTCGGTTTACTAATCGCGGTTACAGAGGTGGTAGATCGAGAGGGCGATACTCCACCTTTTCGGATTCCTCCTATAGTTCTGGTGAGGACTCTGAACAAGCAAGCACCAGCAACGCCTACGGGTATCAGGATACGTATCATCCCCAATTCCAATCCAATCCCTCTTTTTTAGAGCAGGGTACATGGAGACCGCCCCGCGGACGAGGAAACAACTGGAACAGAGGGACAGGGCGAGGCCAGCAGGGCCCTCCGATGCAGTGGGACAACGATGGTGGCAGAGGACGTGGAATGAAACAGGTCCGTTTTCAACCAGAGGAGCATGGGGAGCGCTCAACCAGACGCAAAAACTACAGGTGGTAAAGGCCACTGAAACCCCTGTTATGAATCTATCTTCTCAACAATTCAATGAGGATGAGCTAGGTGTTTTAAGTAAGGGTTTGTCTTTTGTTCCGACAACTACTCCAAACTGTTTTATCACATTGATGGAACTTTCCAAGTTTTTTCGGAAAATAAGACTTTGTTTCTTCTTCAAAAATAGACCACCCCCCAAGAACATATCGGTAACCGGTCTTAGGGTACCCTCTACTTTTGTGCCCCCATCCAACACGATGAGTCATCGGATTTTGGCATATGAAAACCTCATCACTGGTGAGGTGGTAAAAATTTTGAGTGAACAAACCTATGTGAAATACAACATACGTAAGACTGAAAGAGAAGCTTTGGAATCCCTCAAATCTAATCAGAATGTCGTGGTTAAACCAGCGGATAAGGGTGGTGCCATCATTATCCAGGATGTTGCAAATTACAAAGAAGAGATCTGGCGCCAACTGAGAGATGGCGTAAGCTACAAGAGACTGACATCCGACCCCACAAAAGACGTGGCTGCTGAGATTCAGAGGGTTACGCAGGAAGGCGTCCAGCAGGGTTTTCTAACAGAACATGAATATGAGTACCTGAATCAAAGCCACCCTCGCATACCTACTATCTATACCTTACCCAAGGTACATAAAGATGCCCGGAACCCACCCGGACGACCAATCGTCTCTGGATGTGGATCAATCCTGGAGCCCCTATGCCGATATGTGGACTTTTTTCTCAAACCCTTAGCCGAATCAACTTCAACCTATTTAAGAGACACCACCCATACCATAACGCTAGTAGATGGTAAACCATTTCATCCTGATGAGGAACTCCTGGTGACCAGCGACATTGTATCGTTGTATACGAGCATTCCCCAGGAAGAGGCACTGATGGTGGCCACTGTAGCTTTGGATAGCCGCGAGGCTCCTGTACAAGTCCCTACCTCATTCATTATTCTTTTACTTAAAATCGCTATGATGAGGAACTTCTTTATCTTTCAAAATGTATTCTATCTTCAGACAAAGGGCGTGGCGATGGGGGCCGCCTTTGCCCCTGACCTGGCGATCCTGTTTATGTCTTTCTATGAGAATACTTTTGTCATGTGTGATCTCAACCCATTCCGTCACCATATTCAATTATGGGTTCGCTACATCGACGATGTACTGATGATTTGGAAGGGAGACAACATCGAACTTACACGCTTCCACACCTGGCTGAATTTGCGATCTCCAGACATTCAGTTTACGATGCAGTCCAGCAACAACAAGATTGATTTCCTAGACATCACGATTGCGGAAGAGGATGGTACTTTATTTACTACCCTATTTAGAAAATCATCGGAGCGAAATTCGCTATTACAATATTCAAGCCACCACCTCCGCAGCCTTCGCGACAATTTGCCTTATGGTCAGTTCCTTCGTGTACGAAGGAACTGTTCTAAGAAAGAAGACTACATGCAACAATCGGAGATACTGATGGGACGTTTAACAGAGAGAGGTTATCCCAAACGGCTCATCAAACGCTCTAGAAAGAGGGCATGGTTCTGTCATCGAGAAACCCTTTTGGAACCCACAACACGCATAAGACAGTCAGAAAAACGCATGATTTGCGTAACGACTTTTTCCACCAAAAGTAATGCCATCAAAAAGATTATAAACAAACATTGGGGCCTGATCGCTGATGATTTGGAAATCTCCGCTGTCCCTATGCATGCTTTCAAAAAAGCAAGAAATGTGAAAGACTATGTGCTCTCATCCTATCTACAGTGCCCACCTGAACCCACTCTGGCCTCATGTTGGAACCTTACGCCAGTTGTTGGACATTTTAGATGTGGTAAGTGTAAAGCCTGTCCATCAACTATCCAGTCCAAAGAGTTTGTGTACAAAGACCATCGACATTTGTACAAAGAACATACAAACTGCAACACAAAAAATGTGATCTATGGCATAATTTGCCCATGTGATCTCATTTATGTGGGACAGACCCAACAGTGTGTTAAAGTCAGATTTCTATCACATTGTAGCAGGATTAGATGCAAGGTAGCAGGGGCACCTCTTGTCGAACATTGTGAGAAACACAACCATTTACCGGAAACACTAAAATGGGCGGTCCTTGAGCATGTAACACTAGGCCCCAGGGGTGGCGGTGTGTCCAGTATCCTCAACATGAGAGAAATGAAGTGGATGCATATCTTTAACTCTGTAGCCGAGGGCCTTAATGAATCTGAGAACAGTTTTGCACAGCTAGCTAATCTATGATTTCATATCTCTGTGTGTACTGACGTGATGACCGTAGATACTCACAAATGGCATTTTTAAGTATACGTATGCTGGATAGAGGCATAATAACCCTTGTGACATGATATACATGTAATAATGTCGATCCACATGAATCATATACAACTTTAGCCACGTCTAATTAGCTTACTGTACAAATGTAGGAGTTACACTATCCTATGAGACAGGTGCACTATAATTGTGTTATGTGTCTTTTTGAATGTCATGATATGCTATACATGTAATAATGTAGAGTGAGATGATCTATACTGAAGGTAATTTCCGGTGGATTTGTTTATAGTACAAATTTATGAGTTACACTATCCTATGAGACAGGTGCACTCATTTTTGTGCTATTTGTTTCTTAAATGTTAACTCTTGCTCTCTTTTTGAATGAGAAGTTCTCCAAAATACGATAATTGCTCCATGTGATAGTGGCGTACCTAAAAAACCTTGGACCTAATAGTGTGTATTCTTGTGAACAAGAACTGCAGAAATGTTAGGCTATTTTCACAATGTACATCTCTCTAAATAATCCGTATCTATACCTAAAAAACCTTGGGTCAAACAGTGTGTATTCTTGTGTACAGGAACAGCAGAAATGTTAGGCTATTTCACACAATGTACATTTCTCTAAATAATCCGTATTTATTTATTTATTTTTGAACATCCTTTTAGAATATTTCACTGGTTTATTCAATTAGCCACAATCTGCCCAATATTTTAAGGATTTTCTCGCACTTCGACAATCTGTCCACCCTGATCGACTCCTATGCTATGAGTCTGCCCTCGTCTTCTATTGAAGTAAGGGGCGTAGCTCCGCCCCCAGATTCTACTCCAGGAAGTAAGCGCGGTCTCGCTGCTTCTGGCAGAATCGGTAGCATTCGGATTCATCCCCCGGGTCGTCGTTATTGGATTAAGGTAACACGCGCTGGCCGTTCTGGTAACTAACATTCCCATTAGTAATGCGCATGTGAAAGCGGGAGCATTTTTATTGAGTTATGTACGTTTTTGCAAGATCCGCCCTGGAAAACGTTTGATTGTTTGTCCAGACTGCACCGTCCGGAGGTATTGATATTGAATTTACGTGGCTTCATCAAAATGGGGAGCCTGAATTTTCCCTCGCTTAATTGAGGTATGTTACATGTAATAGCCCTTCACATTGTGCTCATTTGGACAGTGCACTGTCAAATATGTTTGTGCACTCAGCACCGTCCACATTCTATGCCTTTTAGGGATCGGTACACCGCCATGACTGTCTGGGACTCTGGATGTGTTTCCACTGATAGCTCCCCGTGATTGGACACAAGATTGATGTCTATTGGTAAGCTCCCTTTCTGATCTTGGGACCAATTCTCACGATACTGTGTGTAACAACTCTCTTTTTAGAATTTCCTTTTTCCAAGCCGGTCCTTAATTTATTGGTATCTGTTGTCTCTTCATAAACAGGCCTTTTTTCCGCAATTGGGCACAAGATTAACGATTGTTGGTAAGCTCCCTTTCGTGACTATTCCTCATGGTACTGTGTGTAACTACTCTCTGTTTTGGATTCACTTTTTCCAAGCCTGTCCATTATTTATTGGTATCTGTTGTCTCTTTATACACAGGCCCTATTTCTAGATTGGAAAAGCACCGGTCTTCGTACCAATAAGATCAGTGTCGTTTCACATTGATTCTATATCACTGTTTTATTTTTTAGAAATAAGTGGTAAGCAGGCCAAATACAATAACATAATGGTTAGCCATTTTTTATAATGGTAACTAGCTGGTCGAACATTCCCATATTTATTATTTTTTTCTCTCTGACTTGAAGGTTATGACAATTTATTTTCGGCATTCACTTTGAGCTACATTGACTTTGATGAGAAGCTCGGAGGAATTGCGAAACCCTTGAGGTACGCCTGGTATGGAGTTGATTTCGACAATATGTACGGTACAGCTTTATAGCTAACCAAAACAACCCATTGCATTCCTAACCCTTCAGTCTGTGTATTAACAGTGGTCCCAAAATCGAGATGATCTCACAAGTGTATCCAACTTGGGTATTAGAATTGCATTTTGAATCTTGGATACGTTACCATGGACCTTTTGTCTATGTAAATTCTTCAGTGCTTATGTTTACTGAAATGACTCCCTTGACAACACGTTTTTTAATTGTCCTATTCCCTTTTCGCGTGATCCGCCCTCCTTTTTATTAATCAATTAGAAGGGTGAGTACGAAGTAATTCTAAATGAAGTTTTCTATATTCCTTAGGAGGTTGCCCACCCACAACTCCTTTGTCCTGAAGAAGACCCGCCCTGTAAGGAACATTTACCTACCTATAATACGGGTCGAAACGTTGACCGCTGGATAACGACCAATCTCCTACCCCAAGCAGGACTTTAACGGCTGTAATGGAGTTTGGATCTGTGGATTAACAATTTGTTTGCTTGGACTCTTATTTGAGCCGCTTGAGGTGGCCCTTTGTCCAAAGGGACCACTCATACTAAGTTCCTGAATTTAAAGATTCTCGTTTGTCACTGAGTGAATCTGACTATCTTATGACCCCACCCTATCACTTACACTACCCTCACTGTCCCTTCCCCGTTGTGATTGTGGGCACGTATGTCTTTTACTAAATCGTCATGCTTACAATGAAATGTTTTGATGAATTTCATCCCATGTGAGGGAACCATGCAAACTTGATTAAAATTCCTTTGCATCGACTGGCTTTTGCTGCTAGAATTTATTTTGTACTTAGACTCAAAATTGCAGTACTCTGTCCTTTGTCGTGGACCCCTTTCCTTTTCACTGATATTTACCCAGGTCCTAATGACAGTAGTGGGTTTAACCCTGTTCTTCTAATACTCGACTACTGCAACAGCCTATATGCAGGCACTAACAGAGCAGTCTGCCACAAATTGCAAATGGTGCAACATGCAGCGGCTAGACTGGTGCTAGGATGGAAAAGGAGGACCTCAGCCACAGCAGCAATGGACATTCTGCACTGGCTGCCAATCCACAAGTGGGTGCTTTTTAAAATCCTCCTAATTACCTTCAGGGCCTTCAATGGAAACGGACCCAGCTACATTCAGAGTATACTCCAACACTACACTCCCTCGCAATGTCTGAGATCTCAAAATGCCAACCTCCTCAACATCCCCAAATTCAGACTTAAAACTAGAGGAGGAATAGCTCTGGCAGTCTTGGGCTCCAAAGCCTGGAACATACTCCCACAACCCCTCTGTCAAATCACCACAGAAACAGCTTTCAGAAAGGCCCTCAAAACCTGGATTTACACCTTATCTGACTCACAATGTAAAAACTTAATCTAAACCTACCAACCTATCTCACTACATGAACAAGGTCTCCGGTTTGTTCCTCTCTAAAGCACCAAGATGCTCCCTGGAGTGTAGTCCGCGCTATACAAGAACCCTTTACATTACATTACATTACATTGTGTCCTCCCAAACCCAGAAATATGCAAATGAAAACGCCACACACGGAGCTCATTACAGAGGCCTTAATTCTTCAGCTTACAACACACATACTGCCTTCTCATTACATCATAAGGATTAATAAACACACCTTAACACCTCCCAGCCAGTTATGTAATTCCTCTGTTGAGTGCGCCGAGGACCACGAAGGTACGAGTGCACATAATCTCAAGACACTAGATCTCCCCCCAGTTCAATAAAAAGCTGTAAACAACAGCCGCATTATATTTCTTCAATAAGTCATCAAGGCGCTCACGCTAGTTGATGAGATCGAGTCGTATGGGGCTTTAGGGCTCCAAGGAGGGAGGGCCCATGCGCCCTCCTCCTATATGTTATACACATGTGCCTGGGACCTCGCCTCACCCGGGGCTGATTACAAATGAAGACCAGGAGCCTGTGCTTTGTTTTTTTCAGCAGGATACGTGGATCCAGCGTGACTCCCACCAAATATTTTTTTTCCAAATGCTCTTTGGGCCCTGTGGGGTCACTGTGGGATCCCCCCAAAATACCTAGGCAGTCAGGGTGTTTCTACCCTGCCCCCTTTTCTTTTTTAAATGTTTTTTTCCTGTGACTCAGTTCAACCGATGGCTTGTCAACACTTCCTGGTTTGAAGTGTTGACAGCCAATCAGGTCTCAGCATGCCATCGGAAGGGGTAGCGGATCCTCTGCATCCTTATATATACAACTCAACAACTACTGACCAGTCTTACACCAGTTAACAAAAGAGTCGGTTTCTTGATGAAGAGCTACAGTTTCTGTCAAATTTGGTGTTATTCCATTCAGCAGTTTGGGCGGTAGACTTGTTTAAAATTTCCAATGGAAATTATCATGGGGAAATTGTGTGTTGGGACCCCTCTTTTTTTCGACCCCTGCTTGATGGACCACCATGAAACTTTCAAGACAGCAGCAGATGTAAGCGTCAAACTAGTTTTGAGAATTTGCAAAGATTCATCACATAACGCCAACGTTATTTGCAAAACAAAAAATGCCCTTCCAATGGAAACTACATCCTAACTTTAACTAACTTTAGTGAATTCTTACGGTTACTGTAACCCTCTCACCCCTACACTTCACCAGTAATGCCTTTACAAACTACTGTCGGGGAGTCTCCTTGAACACAAGCACCTCACAGACGGCAATAAGAATGCTAGCTCAGCACAGCAAGGGGAATGCCAGCATGGCTTGCCGGGGGAGCTTTGTAACAGGAACCACTGTGGCTATTTCAATTGGAGGTTGCCCAACATTTCCACCTGGATCTTTCAAGGGCAACAGTCAATCCAAAGATCTGAGAGTGCTTCCAAAGGCTCCTTGAATTCAGGGGAGGCTCAGTTAACTGCTCCCCACCTGCCTCTACTTTTGCTACTGTCTCTGCCTCTTTGTCCCGACAGCTGCTGGACCAGTATATTACACCTCTACAATCAGAAACGTCTTCTATCAGAGGAATGCAGGGAGTCAGTACTCATGGAGAGCCAGTTAAGATCCTGATAGTGGCAACTACTGGTGCAGCCATCGCCGGTCTGGGTCATCTGTGAGTACTACCAGGGCAGGCACTTGCTATAGCCTTTACAGAGTCTCAGTAATTGAGCGATTTCAAAAACATTGATCCCCAGGGAGCTTAATCTTGCAGCTCCTGGCTGGGGGGGGCAATATCTTCGATAAGACCAGCCTGTGCAGTCTGATTGTGGAGCAGAGTCAATAGGAGATACAGGCATCAACATCTGTTTTACTGGTGCCTCCAGGGGCTTTCTTCTCTCTATCTGACTTCTGGAGTCTATCAGAGTCAGACTCTGACCTGGAAGATCATGATTGCAAAGGGATGGTCCCTAGATATAGGTGAAATACATCACATGCAGCTGGAGTCTATTGCACAGAAGATGGTTCAACTATGAATGGAAGAAGATGGGAGGCGGTGGAATCTACTACCATGGTTTCCCACATTGAGGAATTGACAACTAAAGTGTTAGCTCAAGGTGCATTGGATTCTGCAATGGCACCAGAGGGCGAGCTGCTCTGTGACCCTGATGGTACTTAACTTACTCCAACAAATCTGTTCCACTCGGTCCCAGAATGCAGTGTCACTCCAGTACGGGGCCCAATAGAGGTTGATGGTGGGGACACCGCTCTCGTTTTGTCTGCTGCCCCCATTATCCTTTTCATTTCCAATGCTACTTAGGATTCTCCTACTTTAGATGCTATCTTCAATCTCCTACAAAAATATTGAGAAGAGTACTGCAAGGATTACCTCACACTTAAAACTGCCCATTTAAAGACTCTAGTGATCTTCAGCAAACTGTCAAGGAACATAGGCACTCTTAACTCAATATTCGGTAAAGCTGAAAAGGCACAGGAAAGCTGTCAACCCACTGTTGACACAGTTAAAGTTCAGAATTCACGACACGAATCCTATCATCTAGAGTCAAGGATCATGAGAACCAGTCTTACCCGAACAACTTCAATCCCAGAGAGGGCAGAGGGGGATAACCCCTGAGGGTATTGATGGGGCAAGGTTTCATATGTAAAGAAACTTTCTTGTACTCGAAATAACATGTAACTTGTTAACCAATATGTCTTGTAATACTAAAACTGCACCACACAACATTTCTAGCATCTAGGGGAAGCTTGCTATGTGCTTTTACTAACAGTAACTCGAGTGACCTAATATGGCCATCGAAAACGAGGGAACTTTACTGCGCATGCGCCTGCCACATCTACATGGTGTGACGCATCTTTGCTTTTGGTGGGAATTCCTGCAGCTGCGCACTAGTGCCAAAGATGGCCTTCTATGTTCCGCTTAACTATTAATGCTATAGTTATATTAAAGTAATGGGGAAAGAACAGAAACAAGTGGTATAAAGGGTCTTCATTTATTTTCTCATTCTAATGTGTCTCTCTTTGACTTTATTATTAGCTCGTATTTGGGTCTGAAGGGTGAGTTGTAACACCATATCGAATCTGCATTGTGCAAGACCCAAAAGTGCTGAAAGTTCTCTAGCATGCCATTGAACTGATGCCAATGACTGTCTTGCCTGAGATGGGCATGGGAACCCGACCCTGTGACATGCAAAGAGGAAGACAACTTGCAAACTAATATTAAAATTGTACATGAAATTGAAACTAATATTGCTGGGTGGAATAAACTCACAGGAAAGTAAGTTATGGGGGGGAACATTGATCAACTTTATTGAATGGAAATGATCTCATAGTGGTATGGTGTGATGACCTCTCCTTGCTTTACTGACTAATCAAATAAAGAGAATACACAAATTTGCAACATTGGGGGGTGGTACATTGCCCTGGAAATGGTATAACTAAGGTAGGCTTAGTCAGTTAGATTGTCTGACTTGTCACAAGCCTGTCACTGACCCAACGTCTGCTGAAGGAGAATTGAGAGCAGGGTGCTGGTTGAGCACTCTGTCAGAAGAATCGAGAATTTTCTGAGGGGGAAGATTCGATAACCCAGTCGGGGTCTACGTGTTAGCCGCAGAGAGAGAGGTGTATGACGCTGGCATTGCACTTAGCTGAGGATACCTGCCCTGATCTGCACCTGTACTGCCCCGTTGGCACTGGATTAGTCGGGAGCCCTGTTCTTTTCCCAGCCCGTGGCCGGTCCACTCTAGGTAAATATAATCTGTGTGGTATGTCCTTGTACCGTTTCACTTTCTCACCCTTCCCTAGTACCAATGTCTAAAAGAAATCTCGTAATATTCCTACAGATCATTGCTTTGATTATTATTTTCTTACTTGATAAGGCTTTAACTGCACTTGTATGGAATCTGACTCATAAGACTTTGCATAGATAAAGTGTTTAAAATGTTCCTGAGTCTGTGATTATTTTATGAAGGTGAAGGTAAAAGTTATTTTTTACCTATTATTCTAACACTCTCTGATCCCTTAGGACTTAGGGCACAGGTGACAAGGATTGGTAAGTCAAGGTGTACAGGTATAAATCCAGAAGTGAATTAGAATCTGATAGGCAGAAAGTCAAGCAGGATTACCGGTTCAAGGTTTGAATGTTTATGGGTGCCATCAGTATTGCTTTGGTAGCAGAGTAGTGGTTAGGGTTTAGTTAAAGAAAGGTAGTTAGATGTGTATTGATTATATATATTCGTTGTTGCAAAAAATGGGGAGATTTAGACAGATGGAAAGCTAGATGGACAAAGAAAAAGAAAGAAGCTCAGGCAAATCGAACAACATCTGAGTACTTAATAAAAGAAACAGAAAAGGTAGAAAGGTTGTGTCCCATTAGAGAAGTTCCAGGAGGAGGGTATGTACATGTCCCACGGTCTCAACAGGATATTTTTTAATTAAAAAATGACTTCCTTAGAATTGTACAGGCAAGTCGAAAGGTTTGTGAAAGTTTTGAAAGTGCTGTTGAAAGATTTAGATGGGTTTTTGACATAGTAGTCACTACAGATTTATGGACAGAATGTAAAATTACGGTGGATTGGCCTAATGATGAATACCCTAGAGATCCAAAGACAGGGGTTCCGTCAGATGATGTTATGAAAAAATACCATCAGGTAATTACTTATTTGAAAGAAAAGGTACCCCCAAAAGAAACAGATTGGACAAGAATAGACGGAACAACCCAAAATAAAGATGTATCAGCACATGCATATTTTGAATTCCTTTTACAAGTGTATAAACAGTACAGTGGGTTGGAAAACATTGATAACAAGGACATGACACATTTTATTTATCAGTTTGTGTCAGGTTTAAAACTAGAGATTTTGCAAATGATTAAAGACCATAAAATATGTTGGCAGGCAAAGCCGGTTGACGAGATCCTCAAGTATGCAAAATATTGTGGGGATGAAATTGATAGTAAGCGGAAGAATTCAGAAGAAAAGGTAATGTGGGCACAAGTAAAATTAGCAGAGCAACAGGAACTCCAGTTAAGTCAGCAGAGAAATAATCAAGGAAAAGGAGAAGGTCAAGGAGACAGAAGTTGGGGCAGATCTAAAGGGAGAATGAGCAGAGAAGAGGCAGAGAAAAAGTTTCCCTGACACGGGTGCGGAAAATTAGGGCATTGAAAGAGCGAGTGTAAGTCTGTACAGAATAATAATGTCCAAACTCAAAACTTGAATCGACAGACGCAGAATGAAGCATTACAGAAGCAACCACGTCAAGCCAAATACAGTGTGGGTACCGCAAATTGAGAGGGAAGGGGTAAGAAAAATACAGTGACACCACAGTTTACTTTGCAAGACATGTTTTTCGAGGAGGATAGTTTCTGACGGTGCCAGAGAGGAGGGTAAGAGGAATGCGTACTTGGCGCATCCTTACCGGTAGATCAGTCAGGTCCTTACATGGAAGGTAAGGTTGGGGGAAAAGAAATCACCTTCTTGTTGTCACTGGTGTTACCCGTTGTACTGTGAGAACAGCAGACATCCCAAAGCTACCCCTCTCTGGAGAAGCTGTCCAAGTAGTGGGCGTTTCTAATAAACAGATTAGGACCCCTGTTACCGAACCAATGGAGTTACGAATTGGAAATTTTAAAGAAATGCATAAGTTCGTAGTGCGTGACTCCAGTCCTGTAAACTTGTTAGGTAGGGATTTATTGTGCAAAATGAACTACACAATCTTTTGCACCCCAAGTGGTGTTGAACTTCACACTCCAGATGAGGATGGAATATATAAATTAATGTTAGCTAAGCAAGAGACCGAAATTGAAAAGATTATTTTTTTTTTGCCCTCATTTGCTCAGGTATACCAGAGCTTTGGGTCTAAGGTCCAAATCAAGAAAGAATTGAAACTACCCATTTTCCGTACATTGGGATGGATCACTCTATACCGTGTCCTCCTTATTCACCCATCGGTAGCTGATTCCTTACGGCCCTTGTGTGCCACCGTCAGAATATTAGGCAGTATGGTATAGAGGCCTAATCATCTGAATTTTATAGATTCAACCCATTTCTCATATGGAGCCCAGAAGTTGTTTCTCTTACTTATTGAAGATCTGTCCAATGCATTAGTATGTTGTATGGAGGCCAACCATTCTATTTTACTGGGAGGCGCCACTTTCACCCAAGTTTTGCATAGTTCCCTGCGGGCTAGTAATATTAGGAGGAACATCTATTTATTTATATTTTTATCTGTGATGCATAGTTAACAGGGATCCCAAAAAAGATCAAAGTTATGCTTACCTGGAGCCTCTCTCCAAGTATAACAGAGATTGTATTACTCACTTCCAGCCAGAAATCCTGGATCACTGGACAGTCATAAAACATGTGGATATCATCGCCTTTCACTTTACCACACTTAGGACATTTTGGCACTGCTCCATTCCCCATTTTGGATGATTTGTAAGGCATCCAATAAACTCTGTGGAGACAAAAGAGGTGGTTCCGGCTTACATTTGTGGGCCGTACTGTAGAGTATAAAGTAGTACAAGATACTTGCCATAGTTCTTCCAACTGCTCCCCATGCAAGGTCTTCTCCCACAGTTCTTTCGGCAGGTTAAAATCACCATCACTCAGCTCCACCAACAGCCAATATCCTTGTGCCACCTCTTTTTTCTGGTTTGCTCCAGCCGCCAGGGATGATTCCAGTTTATTATCCTGTCCTGCCCCAAGTCCTTCAGTACGACTCCCACTCAACATTAGGGGCCAGATGTAGGAGCCTAAATACCGGTCGATAACAGCCAATTCATAAATACCGAATCGGTAACATTCGGTATTTATGAATCGGTAAATAACATTTACCTACATCTAGCCCTTGGAGACATATATATATATTTTTATTGGTTTTTAAGCATAAAACAAAACAAAGGCACAAAGTGCCAACTCATAAACAGTCAGAATATATCCACATTACATATTATAAAGCATTACATAGCATTTCACATCCCAGTACCCGTTGTAGAGTTGTACAGTAAAAATCTGTACGGATCAAACGTCGGGGAGCTTTGCAATGACAACAATAGCAGGCATCATCAGAAATACAATAAGTATAGTTAGTATAGGCATTTCATTACAGAGCTGTACATAGCATACCCACGTCACATGCAGAACAATAAATGTACACCGCACTCCGACACATGAAGCAAAGCATAACCGCACCCCCTATCAACAAGCGGAATCCATTAGCCCACCTGATTGCCCTTCGGTGCCACCCAACTCTTGCAGTTCCTGTTCCTCGGCTGCCCGTGACCACTCCAAGAAAGGTTCCCATATATCCTTGGGGCGGGATGTGGACGGCATCTGCTCCCAAAAGAGCTATAACTGTGTATGCACATAAGTCACATCCAGCAGCCAAGCCTTAAACTGTGGCACTCGCTTTCTACCCCAGTGCATAGCAGCTTGTCTTCGAGCGTATAACAGCAATAGAGCATGTAATTTACGCCTCTTGGGCACTGTGTCTCGTACATATCCCAAAAGGCCCAACAGTGGGGATGGCTGATCAGCTCTGCCGGTACTCTGATTAACTGCGCTAAAGATCTTGCTCCAGTACTCATACAAGTGCGGGCAATCCCATGCCACATGAAGAAAGGTTGCCCAATCAAGCCCACACCTCCAACACCTAGCATCATCTCTCAATTTCATGTGATGCAACCCTACAGGAGTTCGATAATATCTATGTAGGAACTTCAAGTGAATTAAGCGCAAGCGGCAATTAGGAGGCAAGTCCGTTAGCTGACCACAACAATACTCCCATTGTTCATCCGTTATCTCCGGGTTCAATTCCCCATTCCAAAGTTCCATTGATTTCGGCTTTACAACCGGATAGGAGGACTGCATAAGAGCATAAAGCCTCGTAATCAGTTTTTTAGCCGACTGCGACTTAAGTATATTTTCCAGTGGTAACATGGTCGGAGGTGCGTCAGGGAACTCCGAATACATTGCACGACACGCAGTGCGCAGCTGATGGATAAAAATCTTTCAGCAAACGGCACCGTACCCTCATCAGTGTCTAGCGGGGGTGGGGGTCGAAAAATTCCCTCTGGATAGAGGTCAGCAAAAGTATTTAGTTTCAGTGCAGTCATTAGGGTCCTACCGACCCCCCTCGCCATGCATGGCAATATAGGATTATTTTCAAGTACCATTGACGGCGCATATAGCGTCCTCACACCTGCCCGTTTCTGCAGTTACCTCCACGCCCAGCATAACGTTCCAGCAGTATCAACATCTTCCCTGGGCCTGCTAACAGTGCAATATAATGCCACATTTAGCGGCGTTGGCGCCACCGCATCCCTCTCAACCGCAACATGGGGCTGAAATGGGGTCTCATGGACCCAGAAATGAAGGAACTTCACTTGTGCGCAAAGCGCATACAGTTGCATATCAGGTGCCCCCAGTCCGCCCTGTCTCAGGGGAAGAGTCAAGAAATCCCAGGACACCCTGGCCTGCCCTCCCGCCCACACGAAGGACAACAGCTGTGTATGCAGCAACGCAAAAAAATGTTTAGTAAGTGGCACAGGTACATTCACAAATAAATAAAGAAATTGAGGCATTATAACCATCTTTGCCAGTGCCACCTTACCCGCCACCGAAAGAGGCAATGTAGACCAAAGAGTCACCTTTCCCTCCAGCCATGCATAAGCCCTCCCGAAGTTTAGTGTCCAGATGTCTTGCAAATTGCGGCTGAGCCATACCCCCAAATATTTAACTTCTGCAGCCTCTCAACGAAGGGGGAACTCAGAGCAGACCGCCCTCGTGCCATCAGTAAGTGGGAATATCACGGACTTAGACCAGTTTATAGTAATGCCCGTAAGTCCCCCCAATCTTATAAATTCCTGCAGCACTGGATCTAAGTTCACCTCCGGGTCAAGAATGTAAAGGGTAACATCGTCAGCATAGAGAGAGATCACAAGACTGCGAGCGCTAAATCCTATTCCTCTGGCAGTATGATGTTGCCTTATCCGTGCAGCCAATGGCTCCATCGCAATGGCAAATAATAATGGTGACAGCGGGCACCCCTGTCTCGTGCCCCTCGATATCCGGAAAGGGTCCGACACCATGCCATTCACCTGGACCCGAGCTCTAGGTGCCTCATATAGCAGTTTTATTTGTTTCACAAATAAGGGGCTAAATCCCATACGGTAGAGGATCAAGAATAGGTACGACCACTCTAAGGAATCAAATGCCTTGGTGGCATCAAGGAATATCGCTGCAGCCTGGACACTAGGGTGTAAATAATGGATGGCGGAGAACAGCGTCCGCAGGTTATGCAATGTCGACTCAACATTTGAAGATATTTAAATCTTGATAATCGGCCATTCGTTAGTATTTGGGCCTCCTCACAAGAGATTAGAGCATCATTTTTCATCACCGAACCCCAGAGCAGGATTCCCGCTTCTTTTAGTGGCTGCGCCGGACTGTATTTCGTCCATTCGGAGGATCCTGGCGAGTCGAAGATTGGCGCCCAACAGCTATAATACTTAATCTTTAGTTCCCTCCTAACTTTATACCAGGTTGTAGCAAAACCCTGCAGAGTTTTTAATCGAATCTTTTTGAAGTAGCGAGGATCCCCATATTTATGTATAAAGTCAGTGTCTCCTTTTATGTTTTTTAGCATCGCTTTATACATTCTGCCTATATCCGACTCCTCTGGAACTTTAAACAGACTTTTCCCTCCTTTTAACAAAAACACCCATGCATAGTAAGAAAGATCCAGCAGCTTAAGTCCTCCCTTCTCATATTGCCTTCTAAGTTTCTTCCAAGAGATACGCACTCCTTTGGAGGCCCATATGAAACTGGAGACTTTGGACTGAGCCTTTTTAAGCCATTTTTCCTTAAAGGCCATCGGAATGTGTTGGAATAGAAAAGTAATTTTTGAAAGGATAGTCATTTTAATGATGTTTACTCTTCCATAAATTGATAATGGGAGATGAGACCAGCCCAGCAGCAGTTTCCCAGTCTATTTACTAACCTTCTGGAAGTTAGTTTCAGGAATTTGCTCTATATTCTGCACTATTTTTATAGCCAAGTATCTCATTTCCTCTTTTACACATTCTACCCGTGTATCAAATTTCCAGACCATAATAACCGTTTTACGCTGGTTTATTTCATAGCCTGAGATCTTGCCAAAACGGGCAGCAAGCTCATGCACCACTGGTAGAGCTCAATCCAGGTTTGAGATATATACTACCAGGTTGTCAGCGTATAGGCCCACTTTCTTTTCCCAGCTTCTTCCTTTAAAAGGAATAATTTTGACATGCTTCCTAATCTTTCAGCTAGAGGCTCAATATATAAATTAAAAAGTAGTGGGGATAACGGGCACCCTTGTCTTGTCCCCCTACAGATGTTAAACTTCTTTGATAAGCTTCCACTTATTAGTATTTTTGCAGATGGGACTTTGTACAGTTGCATTATGGTACTACAGAATTTTCCTCCTAAGTTAGATAACCTCAGAATGTCCTCCAAATATTGCCAATTTACGCAATCAAAAGCCTTGGTTGCATCAACAGTGATAACTGCTAAAGGCACTTTATCTACCAAGGCTAGTTCAATGGCACCGATGAGGTTATATGTCAGATCTTTAATATTTCTTCCTCTCACAAACCCTTTTTGATCCTCGTGTAGGAGTGCTCCCACCACCCCTTTAGTCTATCTGCTAATACTTTTGAATAGATCTTGTAATCGGAATTTAAGAGCGAAATGGGCCTATACGAGTTGCAACAATCTGGTGGTTTGTCTGGTTTTAGTATGAGCGTGACAGTGGCTTCGTTACATGAGAGAGGGATTTCTTCCCCCTTTTCAAATATTGCAGAAAACTGTTTCTTTAAGACTGGGGCTAAGACTTTCTCAAATTTTTTATATAATTCCGTAGGAAGACCAACCGGGTCCGCCGCTTTATTCGATTTCCCTAGTTTAATGGCCTTCACAATTTCTTCCTCCATTATCTTCTCATTAATGCCCTCTTTCTGAAACTCTGATATTTCAAGTGGGAGCTCATGGTGTAGCCATTCTAATATCTTGGCCCCTGTTGTACTTAAGTCTTCTGTATATACTTGTTTAAAATATTTGAATATTGTGTCCACCGTACTATCCCCCACTTTTCTTGGGCCACCTGCTGTCTCGTAATTTAGCTCCTTTATATAACTTTTTTCCTGGTCACTTTTTATTTTCCAAGCTAGAAGCTTGCCACATTCCTACCCATAGTTAAAATGTGTCAATTTACCAGCGTGCCATCTATCTTGTAACCTTTTTTCTAGCACTGCTACAAGATTTGATTTATGAGTCTGAATAGAAGCTTGAACCCTCCTCACACCATATCTGATTATTATGCATCTTATATTCCAAACTCTGGATCTTCTTTTCTAGGTCTTGGATTTCCGCCTTCCTCTGCCTATTTTTGTATATCTGCGCCAATGTAATTTTCCATCTTAACCCCTTCGACGCTCATGACGAGCTGGGCTCGTCATGAGGTAGCCTCCTCGCACGCTCATGACGAGCCCAGCTCGTCATGTAAAGTGCGATATGAAAAATCTCAGCACAGGAGCGGAAATCATGCCGCAGGCATGCGGTTAAAAAGGCTTTATAAGTGTCCCAAACTACACCTAAGAAAGCACTTCCCAGATTATTATCAAAAAATTCTTGGGACTCCAGACCCAGGCTTTCCATTAAGGTATCATCCACCAGTATGGTGCGATCCATAGTCCACCGCTGTTGTGCCCCCGTATCCTGTGGAAACAGAGTTAGCGTTATGGCGAAGTGGTCTGACATAAAAATTGAAAAGATTACCCTAAAAGATTTACCAGAGGAACTGCATAATACTGTAAATCCTGAAGTGTGGGAATTACCGGAAAAGAAGTAGGATTAATGGCAAATGTTGATCCAATAAAAGTGACAGTGAAGGAAGGTGCAATTTACCCAAATACCCGACAGTACAAAATGAGCCCAGAAATAAAAGCAGGTGTTGCAGCAGAAATTGAGCGTTTGGTTGAGCAAGGCATTCTAAAAGAAATAATGAGCAGTCTATGTAATTCACCTATGATTGGCATAAAGAAATCGAGTGGGAAATATAGGGTCGTACAAGACCTTTGCAAAATTAATACAATTGTTGTCCTATGTTGCCCAGTAGTGCCCAATCCAGCAGTGATTTTGTATCAGATAGCATGGGGAGCCTGATGGTTCACTGTAATTGATTTATGCAATGCCTTTTTCTCAAGTCCATTGCATCCAGACAGTACATTTTATTCTCATTTAAATTTGACGAGCATGTCTATGTCTGGAATCGGATTCCTTAAGGGTACACTGAAAGTCCATCGATTTGTAATCAGATTCTGAAAAAATGTCTTGAATCTCTGGTGCTGCCTGGCATGTCTGTACTGGTACAGTATATAGATGACCTGTTGGTCTCATCTAAAACCCGATATGACTGCATTGTTGATACAATTGCATTATTAAATCATTTGGCTGAAGGAGGACATAAAGTGTCACCTGAGAAACTACAAATTCGCACCACATCAGTGAAATATCTGGGACACCAGATAGAGAGAGGTGTCAGAAGAGTGACCAGAAAGAATCAAAATAATTAGAAACATGAATTTACCCTAGACAAAAAAAGAAATGAGGATGTTTCTCGGAGTTGTAGGTTACTGCAGGCAGTGGATTGTGGGATTTGCAGCCCTAGCCAAGCCATTGATACAAATGACAAAGAAAATAGCAAAATATCCAGTAGAATGGGATGCAAAAAGCATGGCTGCTTTCCTAAAATTACGAAACTGTCTGTGCTCAGCTCCAGCACTAGGGATGCCTGATTATACAAAGGAAATTTCATTATTCTGTGATGCACAAGACAATTGTGCTCTTTCAGTTTTAACCCAAACCCATGACCTAATGCAACGTCCTGTGGCATACTTTTCTGCCGCACTGGACCCAGTGGCATCGGCGTTGCCAGGATGTCTGAAAGCTGTAGCTGCAACTTGCATGAGTTTAGAACAAAGTGAGGCTATCGTTATGGGACATCCTGTGACAGTGTATGTTCCACATGCAGTCGTGATTCTATTAACCAGAACACCACACACTCAGTACCTAACTCCTAGTTGGCTAACTAAGTATGAGCGAGTCATTCTAGGTAGAGAGAATGTGACAATTGCCAGATGTACTGCCCTGAATCCAGCAACGCTGTTACCTAATTCACATTTTGAAGAGGTAAGGGAAGAGGTCGAACATGATTGTGTCGACCTCACAGAATACAGTATTAAACCACGCCCAGACATACAGGAAGAGCCACTAAAAGAATCTAGAGTATGAGCTATTTCTAGATGGCTCATGCATTCAACATGAGGAAGGAGGCTTGAGTGCTGCTTATGCTGTGTGCATATTGAGTGGCATAGTCGAAGCATCCTATTTTACCAGGAGTCAAGTCTGCACAAGTAGCTGAATTGATACTTTTAATAAAAGCTTGCAAAATTGGGAAAAATTGGAAGGTAACCATATATACTGATAGTCAGTATGGCCACGGGGTTGTGCACGACGTTGGTCAATCTGGAAATGACAAAGTGACAGCTGGTAAACGTTATGCTGACCAGGTGGCCCAACATTGTGCCAAATACCAAATGGCATTAAACTAGAAAATTGATGCATGTGGAATCAGCTGCCAACTTATGCTACTAGAGGATGTAAGAACATGGGAAGAAGTGAGAGATTTACAAAATGAAGAAGAACACAAAGAAAAAGAAGAATGGGAGAAAATAGGTTGTCAGAGAAGGGCTGAAGATGGTGTCATTGTTTACTTAGATGGGAGACCTGTGTTACCAGACTGTATGCTTGCTCCAATGGCCAGGTTGTACCATGAGGACACACACATAGGTAGAGATGTAATGATAAGACTGTTCAGACAAACTTGGTTTAATGCAAGGTTCAGGAATGTAGCAGAGAGTCTTTGCCAGAGATGCTTAATTTTCAACAAATGAACCCGGGTAGGAAAACTGTAGTCTGCCCGGGGAAAATTGGAAAGGCAGAAGGCCCATTTATAAGATTACAAGTTGATTTCATTCAGTTACCTGCTTGTGGAGGATTAAAATATGTCCTTGTCATCGTCTGCCTGTTTTCACAATGGGTGGAGGCTTATCCAACCAGAAGGAATGACAGCTTAACCGTAGCCAAACTCCTGTTAAGAGAGCTCATTCCGCAATTCGGTTTTCCAGTAATGATTGAATCAGTCCAAAAGTCTCATTTTAATAATAAAATAATTCATCTAATTAGTGAAGCATTCAAAATTGTGCAAAAGCTGCCCTGTGCATACCACCCAGAGGCTTCTGGAGTGGTAGAATAACTGAATTGCACAATCAAATCGAGATTGGGAAAGATGTATGAACCTATCCGATAAGAGTGGCCTGATGCTTTACCTCTTTTTCTGATGGGACTCAGAAGCATTCCAGACAAAAACACAGGCTTGAGTCCCCATGAGATTCTCATGGGAAGAGCAATGAGGCAGGCGTGGGTACCAGGACACGAGCTGATAAATGTAACTGATGATTTGGTATTGGAGTACTGCAAAGAGCTGACTGATCAAGGGCATTCTATCTCTCACCAGGTTGGGGAAGACGCTGTGCCCAGGCAATCGACTACAGCACATGACTTGAATCCAGGTGATTGGGTAGTGATAAAGGAACACACCCGACTATTGTGCCTGGCACCACGGTGGGGAAAACCATACCATGTAATATTGGTTACCACCACCATGTAATATTGGTTACCACCACCGCTGTAAAGTTCAAAGGAATTCCGAACTGGATTCACACCAGTCATACTAAAAGGGTGGCAGAACCTGACAAAGTATAGGCTGAAGGTTGTACAGCTGAAGGGTCCCAAGAAATCGATCCTGAAGTAGCTGATGAGGAACGACTTAGCACAAGTTAGGATGAGTGGATACCCATAGTCGACATACCTGAAGATATTGTGAGAACCAGAAGTAAAACCTATCTAGATAGAGAGAGATAGCGAGAACGAGACAGGAATAGAAGAACACACTCAGATTACAGAAATCAAAGCCACCAGTAATTCTGAGGAGGGCCAGATAAGGAAAGAGCAATACACTCAGACGGAAGAATACAGCAGCAGCATTCCTGAGTCTGAGGAGGGACAGACAGGTATTAGAGCAGCTACTCAGGCAGAATAAAATCAAGAAATTACAAGACCAGAGCAGGACCAGATAGGTATAGAAAAACGTGTTCAGGAAGAAGAAGGTGAACAAAGTAAAAGTCAAAGCCAAATTCAGCAAACTCCTAAACCAGGTCAGATTAGTATAGACGAACCCATGGACAAGGTCGGATAGAGAGGAATTCAGAAGACGATGAAGAGCAAAGTGTGCCACAACTGAATGAAAACAAAATAACATCTGAAGAAAATCAAAGCACAGTTCCAGCTAAGAGACTAAGAAAGGTGATATTTGGCCTGGATTTATCAAAAGACTGAAATATCGCCTTAAAACAATAAATGAAGAACCTGATCAAGTGGACGAAGGAGAAGTCCACGATTGAAAAGACTGAATAATAAATTCAAGGGTCCTGAATGGACGTACGTGATTCTTGAGGATTTTGAGAAATTGGAAATCAGTGATGAAAGTGATGATGAATTAATTGATGATCAGATTGACAAAGAAGTGAGACCCACCTGAAATTTAACTTCACAGATTACTGCCTCGCCCAGATCCTCCAGACACCCGTAGTCCTGTCCGCCGGCTCCCCGGTCCACCACGGGTTTTCCAGGTTGATGTGGAGGGAGTGAAGGCGGGACAGCGACATTCTTCCGGGGTAGAGGTCGGGGGGCGGGAACACTGCCTGAACAACATATAACCGTGCCCGCCCGGGACCTGGGGCCACCCCTCCACGCCAAATTCTAAAATCAGTTACTTATTCACAGAAAGAGTTGTATAGCCTAAGACCCACGGGTCATCAACACTGCAATATTCTGAACCCTGAGGACCTTACGCCCCAATGCAATGAAGGTAAATTTTCCTTCTCCCACTCAGAGTTAGGAATAACAGGAGAGAACGGTTGGTCTCAGAAGGAAAACACTAAATCAACCGGAGATGTACTTAGACACTTTACATTCATTAGCACAAATTGTAGATCTCTTCCGAAACATAAGGAGGATATTTTTTACTTATTAACGGATCTTCAACCGGACGCCTTGTTTCTGACTGAAACATGGCTTAACGCCAGTTTGGGTCCGGATATTGCTACAGCCCTACCGCCAAACTATACCCTCGTCAGAAGAGATAGGATGAATCAAATTGGGGGGTATTGGAATTATTTTTAACAAAAAATTTTCTTGTAAATGGGAAGACCTAACGCTGGCCAATTGTGAAGCAGGTATTTTTAAACTCACTCTCACACCACAAATCACTTTTACGGGGATTTTGATATATCACCCCCCTGGGGTCACTGGACAATGTGTGGCAGCTCTTCCTGAGTTTATCACCCCTTTTCTGTTAGAAGCGTCTATTTTCTCGATTTTAGGAGATTTTAATTTGCACTTTGAGGACCGTAACTGCCCTATGGTTCTTAACCTCCTAGCTGACCTAGAAGCCCTCAACGCACATCTATGTAATACAGGTCCCACTCATACAGCAGGCCATCAATTAGACCCTATCTTGGCCAACTTTGATAACCTTATATGCGAGCCTGCACTACCTTTACCATGGTCCGACCATTATTTGATTGGATTTGTGATCAGGTTGCCAGAAACTAAAGTTTTGGTTAGGCCCGCGAACTCTTGCTTCAGAAATTGAAAAAAACTTAATGTAGAGGACCTGAATTCCCAGCTTACAAACTCCAGTCCAAATTTAAACCTAAATGACCTTAAAGTCAGGGATCAGGATAAAATAATAACTGGTTAGCCAAAGCTGTAGAGACAGTTATCCCACTCACGAGGAATAAGCGGAAATCCTGCAGACCTCCAGTCCCATGGTTCTCCGAAAGGCTAAAAACAGAAAAAAGCAAATGTAAAAAGCTGGAGAGACAATGGAGGAAAGATTATGACGCGGCCAGTAAGGAAACTTACAAGCAAGCATTAAAGGCCTACCATCTGTTATGCAAAATAACAAAAGGAGATTTTACTAAAAGTACCATTTTAGAGGCACAAAATAACCCCAGAACATTATTTAAGGTTCTAAAGGACCTAGCGGGTGCTACGCATCAACCAGAAGCCCCAACGCTGTCCACAACGCAATGTAATTACCTTGTGAAGTATTTTAATGATAAAATAGCCAACATTTACTCAGCCCTCAGTGGAGATGATGTTCCTAACCCTACCCCGACAGTAGCCCCGAGTCCTAGTGGGCCTAGCGAGCTGGTAGATAATCCTGGGAAATTACTGACAGTCTGGCATCCTTTTGACCAGCACACATTTGTAGAAACTCTTAACAGCATTAAGTCAGGTTCCCCTAACGACCCCATGCCAGTAGGCATTTTTAAACAACTTGATCCTGACACATTAAATGTCATTAGATTACTGTCAAATGCATCATTAAGAGAAGCGGTAGTACCAACCGAATGGAAGCACGCTATGATAGTACCGCTACTGAAAAAAGCAAATAGTGATCCAGAGATTTTCTCTAATTTTAGACCGGTATCACTTCTCCCCATATTTTCTAAAATTCTAGAAAAACATGTCAATAGACAGTTGGCGGAATTTATTAACACCAACAAGCTACTGCATCCCTCTCAGTCGGGTTTTAGAACCGGGCACTGCATTGAATCCACGCTACTAGGAGTTACGGAAACTATCCGTCATAAGCTCGACAATGGTGGCACGGTGGCACTCATTCTTTTAGACTTGAGTGCCGCCTTTGACACCATATCCCATGAAACGCTACTTGAAACCCTAAAGGGAATAGGGGTAGGAGGCTCAGCGTTGGATTGGCTAGGAAACTTTCTATCAGATAGATCTTATCAGGTCTTCTCCAAAAGTAACAACTCTAATACTCTAACCTCCCCATTTGGAGTTCCACAAGGGTCAATCCTGAGCCCTCTACTATTCAATATTTATATTACCCCTCTAGCGACCATAGCGGAAAGATTTGGTCTTACAATCTTTTCGTATGCAGATGATACACAACTGGTGGTCTCCCTGTCGACAACTGATAAAAATAACACCTCCTTTCTCCGCTCTGGGTTACAGAGCATGGCAAAGTGGATGCACTCCAAGAAATTAAAATTAAATGGAGATAAAACTGAACTGCTAATTTTTGGAGAACAAAAAGAGCTATGGGGACCAGTACATTGGCCCACCGAAATGGCCCCTCCCCCGGCAGCAGTCCCTTCAGCCCGAAATCTAGGAGTAATAATTGATGATAAATTGACGATGCGCGCTGAAGCTGCTAAAACAGCTTCAGTCTGTTTCGGCATTTTAAAATGTCTGAGGAAAATTTTGTGGCAACTCCCTGAAGGGGCGCAAAAAACTGTAGTTCAGGCCTTGATCGGCTCAAGGCTGGACTATGGGAACATTCATTTCCTAGGCGCCAACAAAGAGATCACGCGCCGGCGCCAGGTCGTCCAAAATGCGGCAGCTAGGGTACTTTTACATCTACCTGGGCGGTCGCATGTCTCTAAACATTTACGTAATTTGCATTGGCTCAAGATGGGAAACCGAGCTAAATTCAAAGCATTATGTTATATGTTTAAAATAAACACAGGGGAAGCCCCAGCGTACCTGTGTAAATTGGTTCAGAAATACATTCCGGCTCGAAATCTTCGATCAACACATCAGGCGAGATTTGTTGTCCCGAGATTTAAACGAGCACGAATGGGCGGACGCTCCTTCGGATATATGGCGCCAGTCATGTGGAACTCAATTCCGCTAAAACTGCGTCTGGAAACCAATTACATAAGATTCCGGAAAGGTATCAAGGCATGGCTTTTCAACCAAGAATAAGAATAATAAGCTCACTCCTCCTGGTAATGTACGGATCCAAGGCGCCGGGAAACCCTCAGGGTAGCTGTTGCGCCATACAAGTAGATGTGTTTTTTTCTACAATTCCTGTACGTAGAAACATGAACCCTGTCCTTAGCGGTAAAGATACACAATTTTTTGTTGAATTTTTCCTAACAATAAAAACAATAGATATAGCTGAAGCACACAAAGATAATCTTACATGTAAACTATACGAACAAGAGAAAGTATTTCTGATTTTAGTAGAGAATAGGAGACAGGATTTCCATAGAAAGCCCACAGAACCGAAACCCCAGATACCCAAATGGGCTGAAAGGGAGGATTTTATTGCAAATGGCAAGACTCATGCTGCTATGTCTCTGGATTTTGAAAAGAAAGGGAAAATCTGTCTCCATAGATTAAAAACAGAATATAACAATATTTTTATTGGGTCCGGTGAATGTGAACACAATTTCCTGATAATTGTGGGTTGCGGTCTAAAAGGGGGAACTGATGCAATGTTTCCTGGAATCTATTATATTTGTGGGAACAAGGCATATTTTAGGTTGCCTTATCATTGGTATGGGAGTTGCTATTTCAGAATAGTAATCCCACAGGTATACCATGTAAAAAAATCACTGGAAGCAATGAAGAGAATAATGGATTTCACAAAATAAAAGAGCTAGTTTGCTGAAATTGTGGGTGACATATTTAGTGCATTGATACTGAGAGAGGTGTGGCGCCGCGGCCAGGGCGACTGACGCTGGAATCTGGGAACCACGGTTCGATCCCCGGCACCGGCGGCAGGTTAGCCCAGCACCATGTGACTCTGGGCAATAGCTCGCTTAATCTTCCCGACGGCCCCCAGCGCCTAGAGACCCTTACGGGTGATTGTGGACTTTACTTTATACCTTCAGTGGGAGTGTTTCTGAATACACAAAGAATTTGTAAATTGTCAACAGTGGTGGATCGCTTATCGACAGACACTGCTGGAGTATTCTCGATGATCAATACCGAATTAGTTGCGGTAAGATCAATGGTTTTACAAAATCAACTTGCTCTTGACATATTATTGGTTAAAGAGGGTGGGGTCTGTAGATTGCTGAAGGTGCAACATTGTTGCACCTACCTACCTGACAAAAGTATCAAAATTGCAAGTTAGTCAAAAATATTACATACTTGGAATAAGAATTGAAACCACTGGAGGTTGACAGTACATGGAAGAGACTGACAGATGGTCTCTCCTCTGCAGGTATTTGGTTTTCTAATGTAGGAAGAAGTGTTGTAGGTTGAATACTGATGCCAATAATGGGAATAGCCCTACTGATTTTAGTGATAATGATTTGGTGTAAATGCTGCAGAAACAGTAAAAGGTGTGCCGTAAACGAGAAAAGAAAGAAGAGGAAATTTGATGAAATTCAGCTTGACGAAATGAAAGGGGATTTTTACAAAAGAATGAAAGGTTTTTAAAAGAATTTAGAAAGAAGCATTTTAAAGTAATAGAAGAAATCGAATTGGGAGAATGTTAAAGTTGGCATCTGGTTCCGTAATTTGTGATGGTATAGAAAACCATCAAAGAGGGGATTGATGGAGCAAGGTTTCATATGTAAAGAAACTTGCTTGTACTCAATCCTCTCGAAATAACATGTAATTTGTTAACCAACATGTCTTGTAATACTAAAATTGCACCACACAACATTTCTAGCATCTAGGGGAAGCTTGCGTATGTGATTTTACCAACAGTAACTCGAGTGACCTAATATGGCCACCGAAAACGCGTGAACTGTACTGCGCATGCGTGTGCCACATCTACATGGTGTGACGCATCTTTGCTTTTGGTGGGAATTCCTGCAGCTGCGCACTAGTGCCAAAGATGGACGCTTCATGTTTCACACACTAAGGCACCTGCTCCTGCTCTAACTAAACCTTGTATGTTCTGCTTAACTATTAATGCTTTAGTCATATTAATGTAATGGGGATAGAACAGAAATAAGTGTTATACAGTGTCTTTATTTATTTTCGCATTCTAACGTGTCTCTTTTTGACTGTATTATTAACTCGTATTTGGGCCTGAAGGGTGACTGGTAATGCCATATTGAATCCACACTGTGCATGACCCAAAAGTGCTGAGAGTTGTCGAGTGGTGGCATTGTGCCAATGCCAATGACTGTCTTGCCTGAGATGCGCATGGGAACCCGACCCTGTGCCCTGCAAAGAGGAAGACAACTTGCAAACTTATATTAACAGTGTACATTAAATTTAAACTAATATTGCTTGGTGGAATACACTCATGGGAAAGTAAATTATGGCCGGGAACATTGATCAACTTTATTGAATGGAAATGACATCATACTGGCATGGTGTGATGACCTCTCCTCGCTTTTCTGACCATTCAAATAAAGGGAATATACACATTTGCAGCATTGGGGGGTGGTACATTGCCATGGAAATGGTATAACTAAGGTAGGCCTAGTCAGTTAGATTGTACGACATGTCACAGACCTGTCACTGACCCAACGTATGCTGAAGGAGAATCTAGAGCAGGGTGCTGGTCGAGCACTCTGTCAGAAGAATCTGGAATTTGCACCTGTCCTGCCCCGTTGGCACCGGAGTAGTCGGGAGCCCTGTTCTTGTCCCAGCCCGAGGCCAGGGTTGGTCCTCGCACCATTCTAGGTGAATATAATCTGTGTGGTATGTCCTTGTACCATTACCCTTTCTCACCCTTCCCAGGTACCAATGTCTAAAAGAAATCTCGTAATATTCCTACAGATCATTGCTATGATTTTTATTTTCTTACTTGAGAAGGCTTTAACTGCATTTGTATGGAATCTGACTCAAGACTTTCCATGTATAAAGTGTTTATAAAACGTTCTTGAGTCTGTGGTTATTTTATGAAGGTAAAATGTATTTTCTACCTATTATGCTAACACCCTTTGTTCCCTTAGGACTTAGGGCACAGGTGACAAGGATTGGTAAGTCAAGGTGTAAAGGTATAAGTCCTAAAGTGAATTAAAATCTGATAGGCAGAAAGTCAAGCAGGATTACCAGTTCAAGGTGTGAATGTTTAAGGGCCCAGGTTAATATGGTAAACTGAGCTGTTAATCCCGCGCGCCATCAGTATATAATGCACCTGTTCAGGGAGGCGTTTCCTGCCCTGGGAGACTGGGAAATCGACTGTATGATTTAGAGAGCCCATCAATACCCATTTTTGCTGCTCATGAGTGAGCTCATCCTTGTTACTCATAGACAAGTCTAATATATGTGGGAAATTACTTGTTTACTTGTTGCAACAGGAGATATTCAGGACTGCTTGCCCAAGATCCCTGGTTAAGGCCTCTGGAGTTGAGTCCTTCCTTCAATCAGACATCTGTCATGAGACTCTGGTTAAGGGATGGCAGTTGCGAGAGTGTATTCGCACACTGAAAAAACTCAGAGCCTCTCTCTTACTACTGGAGCCTGCAATTCGGCATATTAAATATGAGGGGCAACTTTACTCCTGCTTTGATGCACCAAAGGTTGAAGAGCTCCTGGTCAAGTGGAAAAATGGAAGCAAGGGAGCAAATGGCCCCGGCTGACTGTCTCCTGTCTTTTCTTCATGCTAGCACAGGAAATGGGATTTAGTCCATGAAATGGAGATTAAGGGACTGTCGAATCAACTCTGTGTTATTTCCTGTGTTGCCCTTTTTTGTTATTTTTATATTTTCCTCTTCTTTTTCTTTCTAGTTGCTTGGTCGGTTGTTTATTCTCCTGACTTCTTTGACCATTTTGGTTCTGGCACTACTTTACCTTCTACATGGGATTGGCCAGTCTCAGGGCCTTTAGGTGGTCTTTACATGTCTTCTTTTTTTCTATTTTCATATTTTTGGCTTGGAGTATCTTGGGGTGTCTGTTCTCATGCCTATTACAGGGTTGAAGGTCTTCTCTTGTTTGGGGGGTGGGTAGCCGTTCATTAGGCCTTGGTTAGGGGGAGGTATCTGGGAGTGGCTGGGGGTGGGAACTTTGTCTGGCCAGAGGGTCTGGTTTCATTTTCATAATGTGGGGGGTGGTCAATACCAGCAGCTTCATATTCTTTCATTGAATATTATTGGTATAAAGTCATCCCATAAGCATAAATTAATAAATGAGAAGCTATATTACCTCCACCCACATTTAGTCAGTGTACAGGAAGCTCACATTTCTAACACACAGATCCCTCTCTTGGACAACTTGGGGTATCATGTTTTGGTTATGGCCTGTTTTATATCTGACTGGTGGTTAGACTCACACACTCACTGGTACACTTGGTAATGAATTAAACTTATTTAGTGGTGCTGGTTGGCAAATCCTCCTGAATATGAGGTGTAGTAAATCAACAAAAAAAAAACCAAAATAAAATAAATCTTGTGATTAACCCAATACATTTTGAATAATTTTATTTTGGATTTGTCACTTGAGTGCGCTTTGGGGACGCCCCCCATTTTTGGGGGACAGCGCATCATTGCTGTTTTACATCTGCCCAGAGAGGGATTGGCCGCTTGCCTCGGGATAAGAACTGGGCTCTTACTGGGCATTGCATAGATACGAGGGGCTAACTCTAGTTTATGCTATGCTTACTCTTTGGTGCTAATACCGATGATCCTGCGGTTTTCAATAGTCTTTTGTCTGAGCTGCATCGGCGACTGGAACCCATGATATTCTGTGGAGAGGTCAGTCAATCAGTCAGTCAGTAATTCTTTATTCGATGATTAAAAAGCATCATAAAGTACAAATATATTTACAAGGTTAAAATATAGAATTAAATTACGTATGAAAATCATCACGAATTAGCAATACAAACAGATAAAAATGCGTACTTAAAAACCACATGATTAACTGACTCGACTTGTGTTTCTTAACCTCACAGCCAGCCTCAAAAAATTCATAATACAATAGAGTGTCCATGAGTCATTAGCTCTTTGCAGGTATACTCAAGCCGTTTTAGCGTGCCTAAACTTTTCTTTTTTTTAAATTTTTAACAAATATTTACGCCGGGGGTACTTAAAAAAAGGGCACAAAAGTACAAAATGAAGGGTGTCCTGCGGAGACCTATTGTCGCAGCCGCAGGCACCCTTCTGCGCAATTGTTAGTGTGAAACCTACAGGATCCGCCAAAAAATGCAGTAATAGGTTAAACCTAAGGCGGGTCATTAGGAACCTATCATGTGTATTGTATACCAAGTACAGGTATGGCTCCATGCCCTCATTTTTTATAAGACTAAGGGCACCTACAGATTGTTTGGACATTTCCCCTACTGCTCTACGCTTCACGAGATGATCAGATAACAGTTTTTTAATTTTTTGTTTATCCGGTGGTAAGATGGAGTTAGGGTTCGTGAACAGATCCTTCCGGTCAATAGCCTCCAGGGTGGTCTTAACATAATTTAACCAAGAGATATGTTGCCCTTTGTCCCTATGCAAGCAGTCTTCCAGGATTTGTCTACTTAGGAGTGCCTCGGGATTGGACCAGGTTTTCAGCCATGCTATGATGGGTCTTAACTTAATCTGGTCCTCAATAAATGGGCTCCCCAGTTCGCTATGTACAATTGCAGCTGAGGTACACTGAGGGACTTTTAAGATCCTTCGCATATATTTATTTTCCTCAACTTGCAGTTGCTCCACATTCACGTAGCCCCACACTTCTGACCCATGCATTACTCTCGCACAACCCACGGATCTATAAAGGTTCCGAAACTGTTCTGGGGACCAACGACCCAATCTACGTCCATAGTTTGCTATGGCACCGTTTGTAGAGATTAATTTTGAGCAACGGTCCTCCACTAAGGATCTAAATTGCAGTGCTCCATCAAACAATAACCCTAAATAAGAGAAAGACTTCACCTTTTCTAATGTGTGGTTCCGTATCTTATATGAGAACCTTTTGCATGGTTTAATACCAGCCAGCATCACGAAGGACTTGCTCAAGTTTACCAACAGGTCCAAGGTCCCCATAAACTTTACAAAACCATTGATCAAGCATTGCAGGCCCCTCGGAGTGCGGGCGAGCAGGACCGCGTCATCCTCTTATAAAAGCACCGGAATTTGACGCAATCCTACTCTTGGGCAGTCCGAGTTTCAAGCCAGCAACGCCTGCTCTAGGTTATTAATGTAGAGCGAAAACAGGAAGGGTGCTAAAATGCAACCCTGTCGCACTCCACTTGTACAGGTAAATGATTCCGTGTTCCCCCCCTCCGTGTTATAGCCAACCCTAGCTGTTGTCTCCTGGTGCAGCTCACTCAAAATATTAATCAGACCTGGGTCAATTCCCATGTCCCTCATCAGGCACCATAACTTGCTCCTGTTTACATGATCGAAGGCTGCTGCCAGGTCCATGAAGCCCAGATACATGGCCTCGTTACTGGCTTTGGTGTATTTGGCAACCAGCAGATAAAGATTGAGGCATTGATCGCTTGTGGACCTCCCTGTTCTGAAACCGTACTGAATGTCCGTAATTAGGTGGTGTTCTTCAGTCCAGTCCATGAGCCTTTGCCAGATAACCCGACCCAAAATTTTGGCTGAGACATCAATTAGGGAAATCGGTCTGTAACATTGTGGGTTGTCCCTGTTGCCCTTCTTGAAAATGGGGACAATGACTGCTGTGGACCAAGAGCGGGGCAAGCCATACTGGACAGCCGTGTTTAACACTCTGGTGAGGCTGGGGGCCCAAAGATCTACTTTACTCAGATATAAGTCAGGTGGAGAGCCATCAGGGCCAGGCGCCTTATTACATGTAAGGCCCTGTGGAGAGGTTAATGTTACCCTTCACCCACAAATTGATTCTTCTCATTCTGGGAATAGGGCTACTACTCTAAGGCGGACCATCTATAGCACAAAAAATCTTACCAGGGCTGCCTTGCTGCTAGTCATGGAATGTTATGCTCTTGTGGATGTCTGGCAGCATTCCTGTCTGGGGGAATGTGGATTCACCTATTATTTGGCCCTTATAATTCTTTATCCTGCATATGTTACTCGCAAGTCATTTGCTTTCTTCACATCTTAGCATCTCTTTGAATCCTAGGGTTATTTCAAATCATAATTCACTTTCTTTTCTTTGTTCATATAGAGGGTTCTTTATTAAAATCTAAGCTCCATCCTTGGAGCTTGGATTGGAAGCTTCTTCTTGATGAGGCCTTTACTCATTCCATGGATAGGGAGCTAAGGATTTTCTTTGGCAGAATATTGGCTCAGCATTCATTCTTATGTTCTGGGATGCTCTCAAAGATTTCTGCAGAGGCAATACTTTAAAATATTCCTCTTAAATTGGAAGGAGATGGGTCTGGCTGAAGAAAGTATCCAGTCTTCTCTTACCTACCTGGATTCTCTTCTGGTACGCACTGCAGTTGTACAAATCTTGGGATCCTTTGCTTCTTTGATTGATCAATTCACAATTTGTTCAGACTGCCCTTTGGGAAAGGATGCTCAATAATGTAATCAAGAAGGCTGGGACCAAACAATTAATTAATTTTGAAAAAAGTGAGGAAATGGGTCAAATTCTTTCTTTTAGGGTCAGAAACAGTGCTAATGGCTTTAATATTTATGGGATCACAAACACTAAAGGTGAGAAAGTAACTCATCATGGACTTAGTCAGGAGAAGCTTCATCACTTGTATCAGAAGCTTTGCAATGAGGAATTGGTCCCCTCCACTGAGAGATCAATCAGTCCCTCCGGACATATCATCACCAGAAGTTGGTCAGCTGGCACAAGTCAAGATTTTTTCCCGACCAAATCCCATTGGAATTTTATGTTAAACTGTCCCATGTCTTGGTGCCTGTCTTATGTGAATTGTTCAATTCCTCTGAACTACTTATAGGTTCCTGGGCTGAGATCAGCATTGTTATTTGTTTCCCTGGAAGTGAAAAATCCTCCTCTTTGCAGCACCCACTGATCTATATTAGTGATCAATCTGATTCTAAGATTTACACCAGGGTTTTAGCTAATAGGCTTTCTATGGTGATATCTGACTTCGTCGATGAGAACCAGCTGGGGTTTGTTCCAGGGCTGGATACCACTGCTCATGTTAACATGGTCATTACTTCTCTGGAGGTTAGCCGTGCTCAAGGAAACCCAGACAAAATGATAATGCTAGATGCAGAAAGGCTTTTGACTGGGTCTTTTCGCTGAGGTACGGTGGAGGCATCAGGATTTGGACCATGGTTTGTTACTTGAGTCCTGCAGCTTTATCGGAATCTCATGGCCAGATCATCTGCCCAAGTAGCCCAACGGACTTAATCCAGTTCAATCATGGTACCCACCAGGGAGGTCCGCTGTCACCCCAGCTTTTCATACTGTATATTAAACCGTATATCCAAGCTCTTAAGATATCTTATGGATCCATCATAGCTTATGCAGACAACTTTACTATTCTGCCCTCCACCTCTGAAGCTTTCAAATAATGGCAAGCAAATTTGGGGCTTATTTCAGGGTATAACTTAAACCTGGATAAGACTCTGGTTTTGGCAAGCCTGCTTCTAGGTACGATTGGCACTGGGGTAGTTCACCCACATACTTATGATAGAGCACGCAGGTCACCCGACTACAATTTTACCAATACTCACCTGGGCCCATAATTCAATTTTTCACAGTTACTCAATCAGGTAACCCACACTCTACTACCACTCTATTTTATTCCGCTAATTCCTATATATTGACTTACCAATCCTTGTCACTGGTACCTATGACCACAATGGATCAGGGAATTAGTTGTAAAGAAGGCAGTTGAGAACAAAATAACATTTGCACTCATATAATAACCACAGACTCGGGAAAGGTTTAAACTCTTTATCTAAATTTCATCGTAAGTCATGATCCATAGATTAAAAGCGATGAGGCTATCTATAACCATAATTAGAAACAATGTATAGCTATGCAAAAGATAAATTATGCCAACCATTTAGCAAATTGAAATAAAGGGAAGGTAAAAACAGGGAACATGCTATTTTAAAAAAAACAGACTTGCACAATTTGACTAAGGGTAGGTAAAGTAAGGGAACATGCTAAATACCACAGCTTTAAGCAATTATCAAAGGATGGGTAAAAGAGGGAACTTAATATGCAACCACAAAATAATTTTAGCATATGACTAAAGGGAAGGTAAAAAATTGGAACACGCTATTAATCAAATGACAAAACTTAAGTATTCTTCAAAAGGGAGAGTTTGAAAAAAGATCATGAAACATATACTATGCAATTATGAGGACATCTCAGCATAACCTATAGGAGAGTAAGAAAGTGGAACATACTAGTATATCAAATAACGTTTTTGGTTGTTCAAAGGGAAAGGAAAGAAAAAGGAACATATGCAATCAAAGCTTTTATCGATTAGGGAAGGTAAAGAAAAGGACGCAAATTATAATGACGATTACCCACACAGATTTATATTTACCTAGAATGGTGTGAAGACCAACCTTGGTCATGGGTCGGTTGAAAGGACAGAAGAACCCCAAAGAATGCAGTCGCCAGTAGGCCAGCAGGTGCAGTATGGAAATTAAGACAGGATGAACCAGATTTGGATCAGGACAGGACCACCAAAGGTTAAGACCAGCACCCGCAGTTCAGTTGCAACGCCTGCGCTACTCCCTCTCTGCAAGGAATCATCCAGAACCCCGATTGGGTTACAGCATTCACTGACAAAGTGCTCTGCCAGCACTTCAGCTTCCCGAACCCCGATTGGGTCAGTAAAGACTTTGACAGAGTGCTCCATAGCCCTCTGCTCTTAGTCACCTATTGAGTGCGTTGGGTCAGTGACAGGTCAGCTATTCGGACAAGTCGGACAATTTCTCTAGCTAAACCTACGCTAGTTATACTATTTTTCAGGTCAGTGTATCACCCCCCAATGTTGCAAGTGTAAGGATTCCCAATTTCGATTGGTCAAAGGAAGAGGAGAGGTCATCACACCATACCAAATTTGAGACTTTTAACATCTCTTATTCAAATTTATGTTCCCGCCTATCAAAATTCAGGTTCACATGGCATCTTCGTTCCTCCTAACAATGGATGTTCTATTTACAAATACATTGTATTTCTCTAGAGTTCATTGGGGCAGGTTCCCAGGAGCATCTTCTCAGTCAGTCAGCTCCTTGGCTATAGTCCAAAGATCACTGTTCTGGAGACTTGCCATTCTCGCGCAGTCACAGTTTCAACACATATTGAGTACAGCGTTATGAGACAGGCCCGTTTTCGAAGTGCAACATGAAATGGAAAAGAAACAGTTTTAGAACACAAAAATAAACGATTGCACTGTATACCATGAATTTCTACTCTATACCCATTATTTTATAATAAACTATAGCATTAGGATTAGGCAGAATGAACAGCTTAGCAAAGCAGCAGTGCAAGCCTCTTGCATGTGAGAACATAGAGCAGCCATATTAGCTCTAGTGCGCAGAAGCAACAGATTCCCTCCAAAGCTGTGAGTACATCATGTCACGTGGATATGACTGACGCATGTGCAGTAGAAATTCCTGCGTAGCAGTAGCCATCTTAAATGCAAGCATATTAGGATTAGTAAACACATAAGCAAGCTTCACTCGGATGCCCGATATCAATGTAAAGGTACAAAATTATAGGACAAACATGTTGGTTATATCGTTATCGTTATTCGAGGTTCATGAATACAAGCAAGTTGCTTCATATGCGAATCCTTGCTCCATCAATCCCCTCTTTGAAGATATTTTATATCATCACCAATTAATGAAACAGATGCCAACTTCTCACATTTCACCCATTTCAATCTCTTCAAACTTTCTATTCTGCTTTTTCTCATTATTATTATGAGAATTTTTCATCTTCTTATAGATCTGGCTATTCAATTCTTCCAATTCAAGCTCTTCAATATTTCTTTTCACTCCTCGCTTATTCATAGTATATTTATTTTTATGTTTTCGACATTTGCAACAAAGTATTATGCCTAATACTAATAAACCTATTCCCGCGATTGGCATCAGTATTCTACTCACAAGACTTTTACCTAGATTAAAATACCAACTACCTACTGCGGAGAGACCATCAGTAAGCCTTTTCCATGCACTATCAACCTCCAGTGGTTTAAGCTCCCTTTCCAAATTAGTAATATTACTCACATACCTCCTAATTTCAACACTTCTGTCTGGTATGTAAGCTCAACAATGTTGCGCCTTCAACATTCTACAGACTCCGCCCTCTTTTGTCAATAATGTATCAAGAGCAAGTCGATTTTGTAAAACCAGAGATCTGATCGCAACCCATTCGGTATTGACCATCAAGAAACCTTCAGCAGTGTCAGTTGATAACCGATCCACTACTGTTGATAATTTGCAGATTCTGTGTGTATTCAGAGCCACTCCCACTGTAGGTATCAATGCACTAAATATATCACCTACTATTTCACCAACACTAGCTATTTTACTGCGTACTAATTCATTAGTTTCTTCATTGCTTCCAGTGATTCTACCCACATGGTATATCTCTGGGAAGACAATACCAAAATAACAACTCCCATACCAATGGTCTGGTAATTTGAAATAAGCCTTGTTCCCACATATATAATACATTCCGGGAAACACAGGTTCTGACCCATCTTTAAAATCCCAACCCCCAATTACCTTGTAATTGTGTCCACATTCACTGAAACCAATGAATATATTGTTATAATAACTAGTTCTTTCTCTATGAAGACATAGTTTCCCTTTCTTTTCGAAATCCAGCAACATAGCAGTATTAGCCCCACCATTGGAGGTGCTCCCTATACTTTCAGCCCATTTAGGAATTTTCTGATTCTTATCATTTGCTTTTCTTTGGAAACTCTCTCTTCTTTTCTCTACCATATTCAAAAATATTTATTCTTGTAATAAGCATGTTAAATTATTCTTGTGTGCGTCATCTATTTTTATTTTACCTACAGTTAGAAAATATTCACTCATATATCGTGCTACATCTGTAATAGCATGTACAGGGTTTAGGTTTCTACGTACAGGAAGTTCAGAAAATATCACATCTAAGTTGGAATAATAATACTGTAAAGGTCCTCTCTTGTAAAATAAACTAGCTAAAACACTACAGGAAATTCCATAGGTTAGGAGCAAATGGTGGTAGGTTACACCTTCAGCCACTGAAGTAGGCAGCTTCATACAAACATAGCAATCTTCTATCTCCATAGCTTCTACATAGTGTACTAATAGGTTTGCAAATACATTTAAATGAGTTCTGTTTTTGATTCTGTTATAATGCAGTCCTTCCTCATCTGGTGCTTCTAAGTCTACTTTTATTTGTCTAAGACTAAGTGCTTTCTCTTGTGTAACTACTCTTTGTGGTGTATCTCTTGTTTATAGCTCTTCTGTGTCCTTTGGCAATGGCTCATTAGTGTACGCTTTTGTGTCAGTACTCATCATATGAGGTATAGCTATTGTCCTATCCAAAGTATAAGTATTATTGCTATATTACATAAACATACTCTACAACATGTTTTTAAACAATTTCTTTTCGGTCTTCCATTAACAGTATGATCAGCCATTTCTGACTAAGGGAGATTTAACCCCTCTTTGTAACTTCTACACAGATTTACCCTGTGCGAATTTCAGGTTGGTCTCACTTCTTCGTCAGTTTGATCAGTAATCAGTTCAGTTCAAAATGCTTTTATTCGGTTTGTAAGCAGAACAGAAAAACATACATTCTTTAAAACATTAAAGTTAAAGTTAAAAAAGGCATCAGAGTTACAGATCACATAAATGAAGTCATCAATAGGTACCGGAACAAAATTAACCTTGATATGCTATGCATCCCTCCTTGATACTATACATATGTACCATGCCATACCCTTCTTAATAGGGTTTACTATGATATTTTCATTTTATTATATTATGTGTATATTTACGCAGTAAAGTGACAGGTGCAAATATTATGTGCAAATCTTGTTTCAGTGCAAAAATATATCAATAAAGTGCAATATGCTTCCATGGTCACAGAGTGATCGAAATGACAGGATATTTTTAAACGGTTCTCCTGCTACTAACTTTACAGCGAAATTTCCAACTAATGTAGAAATGAAGATTAGTTATGTGCAATTTTGAGCGATAAATTAATAAACAATAAATACTATACAAATTCTACGCAAATTGACAAAAATGCAACGGGTATAAAAAGTGCTTAGTGCTACTCTAATTATACATGTGCAAACAGAATGAGATAGGACGCAGCTTAAATCTTTTTGTGCTTAACCCTAAGTGGTTACATCAAATAAGTATAGATTTCCTAGCGGCTATACATTTCAGTATATATGATGCGACAGAAAAACAAATGTCTGGACCTTCTAAAGATGATATTCATTTCATAGCCTTTTTTGTGGAACGAACATTGTGTTTTAAAAAGATAGGTTTTAGATAAAATTTCCTTACAAAATGATAAAATTTGCAGAACAGTAAAAAGTGGCAGCAACTTTGTCTTGAGATATAATCACATGGGCATGCAGAGTTTGTACTAGTTTTCATGTGTGGGAATGCCACTAGATGATGCACAATTCCTAGCCTGAGGCGAGTTAAAACAAATCGATGGGAATGACGTGTAACTATGGGTAGATATGCCTGGAAGCCTTTATTTAAATTTAATTCTAAGTAAAAGATAATGGTGGTTAGCTTCCTAGACATCCTTTCTCTAACCTCCTTCTTGTGTGATAAAAACCTTGCTTTTAACTCCTTCTTAGAGATTGATGCTACTAACTCAGGTGCAGAAAGGATATTACAATCAAATAGGAGTTTATACCAATAATGAATGTATTTAAGCCACTGGATATGGGAAAAGTGATCGAGTCTCAAGCAGTCTCTAATAATTGTTTGTGTAAATGGCGTTTCATTTGTCGACCAAATCGATCGCCAGAGTGTCAAAGGGCATAACGCAGCTAAGTCCGAGATGTAGTGAATTCCTACTTCCTCATGTACAAGTTCTATTGATGTTGAGGTAGGGGCACACAGTAATTTCTTAAGGAACTTGTTTTCATCGTGCTGTAGCGATTTTCCGCTTTGGTGGCTCCAGACTCCTGCCCCATACAACACGGATGAGACACATCTAGCGTTATAGATGGCTATCATGTCTTTTATTCTTCTGGCCCCCAATTTGGTCGAGAATCTGAATATAGTTTTAGTATTCCTGCTCATTTTCAAGCTTACATTTTCATGTTCATTTATCCATTTCCTATCCCCTGCAAATGTTAGCAACAGTGTATTTATTGATAAGAAGATCAAGGTTAACACACTGTTCTAAGGTTCCCAAGCTTTTTCTAAAACCATATTGTGCTTTGGATAAAATATCATTCTCTTCAGTCCATGTTTCCAACCACTTCAGCATAATTCTGCTCATTACTTTGATAGAGGTGTCTAGCAGTGAAATGGGGCGGTAATTGCACGCCTCAGATTTGGATCCTTTCTTAAAAAGAGGGATAATTAACGACTTACCCCATGATATCGGAAGTTGACCCTCTGCCGCCACATTAAAAAACCTTGCTAAGATGGGGGCCCAAAGGTTCATTTCTGTTTTATATAGGTCCACTGAGACCCCATCGGGCCTGGTGCTTTACCTCCTTTGCTGCTAGCTAAGCCCTCATATACCTCATCTAGGCTTATTGACAATGATAGTGGCAGCCATATAGAAGCGTTGCACTCACTTAAATCTAAAATGGACCTATCTGGGTTAAAAATCTTCATAAAATGTTTGATCCATGCACTACATTCTATGTAAGAGGTTATTTCGGGCACATTATCATCCTGTTTATGGTTTCCCAGTAAAGTTTACTATTGTTTGTGTCTGCCGCTAGGTTAAGATTAGTCCATGCCTCATCTTGTAGGTCTCTATTCCTGTTAAAAATGGCTACTTTGTAGTCATTGCATAACGTTTTAATAATTATATTGTTACGGGGTTTAGTACTCAAAGCTTGTTTTAATTCATGTAAAGCCAGGGTACAATTTTTGTCAAACCAACCTAAGTTTGCTGCCCTTTTCCCGCTATTTCTTTTAGTGAACAAGCCTTCTATGATTTCATTTATCTTCACAAAGCTGTCAAACAAAATAACAGAATTGGCTTTGTGCCTAAGGCAATACTCTATCTCCATGCAACATTTCTTCACCACCTCCACATGCATTTTTTGAGGGTCAATGCCGGCCCATTTGATCCTCATGCCATTTGGTCTGGGTGCTATAACGTTATTAATACAATTGTTATCATTAGGTTGCTTATTTCCCCAGCACAATAATGATATGGATATTCTGTTATGGTCACTTAGAGACTGCTCCGTGACCCAAAGGTTGGAGTATTCAATATTTCTAGAGAGCAGAATGTGATCAATATTAGTGTTCGCATTCCTGCCTGTAAAAGTTGGGCAGTTGATATTGTCCTTATTTTTAGTATACCTCAGCAAATCCAGGTCGAATTTAGCTAACAATTTATTTAAAGTTGTGCCATAATTACAATGAGGGAAATGAAGATCGTCGCCATTCTCGCCATTACCAGTCTCTTTCCTAAGGCCACACGAACTACTCATAACCAATGGGCAGGGTTTGATGTTAAAGTTACCTGGCCATAGGCTGATGGCCTGTTTTTGAGAAGATGCCAGAGCCTTATTAATTTCGTTCTCGAGTGGGTAAAGAATTTTGCCTTTATTGATATCAAAAATGTTATTATAGTAATTAATCAATATTAGGTCTTTGCCTTAGCTGAATTTTAATTGTAACACCTGCTTATTAGTGTCTACGGAAGTATAACTTTTAATTTTGCAGGTAACTAATTTGTTTGATATTAGTAGAAGGAGACCACCTTTTGCTCTTCCAGCTACAGAGTTAACCGCATTTAACCAATGTGAGGTATATACCTCTATAAAGATGGGCTCCTTGCACCATGTCTCCTGGAGACAAATGATGTCATAACCTGCAATGATAAAGTCCCTCCAGGATGGTGTATCCAGTTTTCTTTTAAGGCCTTCTATGTTCCAGGTAACTAGGCTGTATCCCAATTCTAAGCCTGGGTTAGCGGTTACTGATTCATCTTGGGGTGAAGCTAATATTTCTACTAAAGGAGTTATAGGCGATGCTAAATTTGTTTGTATTGAAATGGCTAGTGCCCTTTTTGTTATGCTAGATAAATCGTCCTTGTTAGTAGTATAGGCGGTTGGTCTGCATAATTCGGATACTACTGTATCTGACTGGGGGCAATTTGCCGATAACTCATTGCCTGTTTCATCTAGGTCTTTCTGTTGGAACCCGTTGGGAGCTTTTGCCTGAATTAGACCTTCAGACAATATAAGTCAATCATTGTCCTCTAAAGAATCAAAGGCCTGGAATCTGTTATATATTGGGATTGTATAGCAGGAGCGGGGCATAGAAAATACGGTTGTTCTACTGATAGCAGGATTGTTATTGGCATAGTGTTTAGGGTCCAGTAAGTGTCTGTAAAAGTATCCCAGGGGGAGAAGGGTCATATTAAACTCCCAGGCTGATGGGGGTGGCGCGTTCGCGAGAGTATTCTCCGCCCAGTAGGGGGATCTAAAATTTATAATTATGCAATCCCACTCAAACTTTTTCCTAAGGGGGCCTACCCATCCCACCCTTTGCTTTAATATAATCTGATTGCCCCCCCACCTCTGGAAAATTACAATATTTAGACAGCCAGTAAAGAGTTTTATTTTTGAGTGTATCATAGGTTTCCACTTGTCCCTCCCTTAATTTGGGGACATTTACAAGTACCGCAACATAAGCACCATATTCTGGCGGTAGATTAATAAAAGCTGGAGTCTATCTGACAGTATCTTTGTTGAATCTTTGTTAACTCTGCTGACTTGTTCAGCGGGTAGTGATTTTTCTATTGCTTGGGTGCCCTGCTCTATAATTGGAGGTATATTCTTTGTCTGATTTCCTACATTCTGGTTATTCGCTGGGACTTTACTCAGGCTTGATGCCATAATTGAGCTGTTATTAATCACAGTTGTGGCTCCATTGATTTTATTATTTTTGTCTTTGCTTCCATTATTCATCTCTGTACTATGTCTTCTTTCTTGGTGTGGCCCCATGCCATTTTTCTCCAGTTTACCGCTTAATTTGTGGACCTCCCTTGCCAAGTTATCCACTTTCTCGTGTAAGGGCCTGATCAGTTCAATCAGTTTATCAAAAACTGCTTCTATACTATAATTACCGAATGGTATCTCTAAATTTTGCTTAGCCCTTGTGCGTGTAGTGACCATATTCCCTGCTACATTAATTCTTTTATCCCTTTTCCCCTTTGAGTTACCCTGTCCTGATGTTTTCTTTTTCCTGCCCTTTTGTTTAACCTGAGGGGAAGGTGAGGGACAAGGACTAATATCCGTAGCAGACAGTCTAGGTGAATTGGAAATGTGGGAATGATTGGTACCATTGTTAATCGTGCCCTCTAGTGTAACCATGTCTGCATCAGCTTCACTAGTGGGGCTAGGTCCTCTACTTATATCAACCTGGTCAGCTATCAAGATGCTCGACCCCATGGAAAGTCACCTTTTGGTGCGATCAATTTCTTCGTTAAGTGCAGTAACGGCCCTTACCAAATATGTGTCAATAGTATTACATGCATTTTCAAGTTGCGGTTTGGCGTGACGCCTTACCATTACCGAATGTTTGTTTGCCTCGACTCACCCACAAGTTACTCAGTAGCACTATACAATTATGATACGGTTGGTAGTGTTGACATGAAATAAAATAAAATAAAAATCGAATTCCATAAAATGCGGACAGGAGGGAACAAGTCATCAGTATCAATGTAACAATGTTCCAGACCTTGTTAAAGGGGGGGCCCTGCCCAGCCTCCTTCGGCCTCTGATGGCCAAAGACGGTCCCGCCCTTGTCCCGGGCTTCTCCCGGCACCGCCCGCGCACGTCCCGTGATGCAAAAAAAGCAACTCAGCTTTAAGCGCCAACGGGCGCGGAAGTGGGCGGATGTGGGCATCGTCAGCGCTACTGGGAAACCTGGGGGCTGTAGTTTCCCTGCTCGGCGGCCGCTGTAGTTCTAACAGCGGCGGTGAGGGAAACCAAAGGCACTGGTGGAGAGTCGGGTTCAGGTAGGTTAGTAGTGTGGACCCCGAAGATCAACTTGTCAGGCCCCCACTCCACCAAAGGAGCAACTCAGCTTTAAGCGCCTCCGGGCGCAGAAGTGGGCGGATGTGGGAGCTGTCAGCGCTACTGGGAGACCTGGGGGCTGTAGTTTCCCTCCTCGGCGACCGCGGTAGTTCTAACAGCGGTGGCGAGGGAAACCAAAGGCACTGGTGGAGAGTCAGGTTCAGGTAGGTTAGTAGTGTGGCCCCCAAAGATCAACTTGTCAGGACCCCACTCCACCAAAGGAGCCACTCAGCTTTAAGCGCCTCCGGGCGTTGAAGTGGGCGGATGTGGGCGTCGTCAGCGCTACTGGGAGACCCGGGGGCTGTAGTTTCCCTCCTTGGTGGCCGCGGTAGTTCTAACAGCGGCGGCGAGGGAAACCAAAGGCACTGGTGGAGAGTCAGGTTCAGGTAGGTTAGTAACGTGGCCCCCAAAGATCAATTTGTTAGGCCCCTCTCCACCAAAGGAGCAACTCATCTTTAAGCGCCTCTGAGCGCGGAAGTGGGCGGATGTGGGCGTTGTTAGCTCTACTGGGAGACCTGGGGGCTGTAGTTTCCCTCCTCTGCAGCCGCGGTAGTTCTCACAGTGGCGGCGAGGGAAACCAAAGGCACTGGTGGAGAGTCAGGTTCAGGTAGGTTAGTAGCGTGGCCCCCGAAGATCAACTTGTCAGGCCCCCACTCCACCAAAGGAGCAATTCAGCTTTAAGCGCCTCCGGGCGCGGAAGTGGGTGGATGTGGGCATCGTCAGCGCTACTGGGAGACCTGGGGGCTGTAGTTTCCCTCCTCGGCGGCCGCGGTAGTTCTAACAGCGGCGGCGAGGGAAACCAAAGGCACTGGTGGAGAGTCAGGTTCAGGTAGGTTAGTAGCGTGACCCCCAAAGGTCAACTTGTCAGGCCCCCGCTCCACCAAAGGATCAACTCTGCTTTAAGTGCCTCCGGGCACGGAAGTGGGCGGATGTGGGCGCCGCCAGCGCTACTGAGAGACCTGGGGGCTGTAATTTCCCTCCTCGGTGGCCGCGGTAGTTCTAACAGCGGCGGCGAGGGAAACCAAAGGCCCTGGTGGAAAGTGAGGTTCAGTTATGTTAGTAGCGTGGCCCCCAAAGATCAACTTGTCAGGACCCCAATTCTTCATCACTTTTGTCACTTATGTCTAGATTTTCAAAATCATCCAGAACGATGTAGGTCCACTCATGGCCCTTGTATTTATTATGCAGTCTCTTTAATCGTGGGCTTCTCCTTCTGGGTTGTATCACAGGTTGATCAACTTGACTTGAGATTTCATTTACTTGTTCAGGTTCTTCATCAATTGTTTTTAACCGCAGTCTCAGTCTTTTGACAAATCTAGGCCACTTGTCTCCTTTTCTAAGTCTTTTAGCTGGCACTGTGCTTTGGCCCTCTTCAACTGTTTTTTTGTTTTCGTTCAGTTGTGGCACATCAATTTCAATGCTGTCTTCTGTTTCCCTCTCTATCTGACTAGGTCCAGGTCTTATTTCTGTTTCTTCTGCCTGGTCACTAATCTGGCCCTGTTCAGGCATTTGCTGATTTTGACTTTTACTTGTTTCACCTTCTTCGTCCTGACAATATTTTCTATTCCTGCCTGGTCCTGCTCAAGCTCTTCGAACTCTTGATTTTCTTCTGCTTGAGCTTCCGCCCTAATTTCTATCTGTCCCTTTTTAGGCTCAGTTCTTGGTGGAGTGTCGATTATTTGATCTTTCCCTATCTGGTCCTTCTCAGAATCACTTTTGACTTGGACTTCTATGATCTGAGTATCTTTTTCTTCACCTGTCTCATCCTCACTATCACTCTGTCTATCTAGATAAGTTTGACTTCTTGTCCGCACATATTCTGCAGGTATGTCGATTACTGGAACCCAATCATCTTGACTGGTGCTTGGTTGTTCCTCTGCAGCTACTTCAGGATCGATATCTTGAGACCCCTCAGCTGCACAACCTTCAGCCTCAATTTCATCAGATTCCGTCACCTTCTTTGTATGACTGGCACGGATCCAGTGTGGAACTCCTGCACACTTTACAGCTGTGGTGGTAACCAAAATCACTTGACGTGGTTTACCCCACCTGGGTGCAAGAAAAGATTTCCGGGTATGTTTCTTTATCACTACCCAATCACCTGGGTTCAGGTCATGTGCAGGAGTTACTGGTCTGGTGACAGCATCTTCTCCAACCTAGCGAGAGATAGAACGCACTTGGTCAGCCAGTTCTTTGCAGTATTCCAGTACTATATCATCAGATATGCTTAGCAGTTTGTGTCCTGGCACCCATGCTTGCCGCATAGCTCTACCCAACAGTATTTCATGGTGACTAAAGCCTATGTTCCGGTCTGGAATACTTCTAAGTCCCATCAGACCAAGTGGCAAAGCATCTGGCCACTCCAATTGAGTTGACTCATACATCTTTCCCAATCTTGACTTGATAGTGCCATTCAATTGTTCTACCTCTCCAGATGCCTCTGGGTGATATGCACAGTGCAGTTTTTGCTAAATTTTGAAAGCTTCACAAATTAGACTCATTATTTCACTGTTAAGATGTTTTCCTCTGTCTGATTCAATTGTTACTGGAAAACCAAAAAGTGGGATAAGCTCTCTAAGTAAAAGCTTAGCCACAGTGATGCTATCGTTCCTGCGTGCGGGGTAAGCTTCCACCCATTTTGAAAACAGGCAGACAATGACAAGTACATATTTTAGTCCTCGACAAGGAGGTAACTGAATTAAATCAGTCTGCAATCTAATAAAAGGACCTTCTGCCTTCCCAATCTTTCCAGGTAATACTACTGTTTTCTTCCCTGGGCTAATTTATTGGCAAATTAACCGCATGCGCGATAGCGGTTTTCCCGCTGCGTGCTGCGATTTCAAATTTTCCCGCGTTACGTGACAAGGTCAGCTCGTCATCCGCGTAGCGCAGGTTACGCCCATGACAAGCTGACCTTGTCATGAGCGCAGAAGGGGTTAAACACCTCTGGCAGAGTGCTTCTGCTATGTTCCTGAACTTCGCATTAAACCATGTTCATCTGAACAGACGTATCATAGCATATCTTCCCAAATGCGAATCTCGATGAATCAACCTAGCCATAGGAGCAAGCAGACAGTTAGGTAACACTACTGTTTGATCGAGATAAACAATGACACCATCTTCAGCCCTTCTCTGACACCCTAATTTCCTCCATTGTTCTTTTTCCTTTGGTTCTGCTGCATTCTGCAAATCTCTCACTTCTTCCCACATATTCACACTTTCCAGTAACATAAGTTGACAGCTGTTTCCGCTCACCTCAATCTTTTTATTAACAGCCATCTTATATTTTGCACAATGTTGGGCTAACTGGTCAGTATATCGATTACCAGCTGTCACTTTGTCGTTGCCAGATTTGTGAGCAGCACACTTGACCACAGCCACTTCTTTTGGCAACTGGATTGCTTCCAGTAAATCTTTCACATATTGACCATTTCTGATTGGAGTACCTGAAGAAGTCAGAAACTGTCTTTGCATTCATAGTTGGCCATAGTCATGCACATCTCCATAACCATGTTGGCTGTCAGTGTATATGGTTACTTTCCATTTTTTTCCAAATTTACAGGCCTTTGCCAGGGCAACCAATTCAGCTACTTGTGCAGACTTGACTCCATGTAAATAGGATGCTTCGACTGGACCTCCCAATGTACACACTGCATAAGCAGCGCTTAGACCTCCTTCCTCATGTCTCATGCATGAGCCATCCACAAATAGCTCATAATCTGAATCAATTAATGGCTCTTCTCTTATGTCTGGTTGCAGATTTGTGCTGTATTCAGTCAGGTCAATGCAGTCATATTCAATCTCTCCCTTCATTTCTGCAGTATGTGAATTAGGTAACAGGGTTGCTGGATTCAGAATGTTACACCTGGCAATGGTTACATTTCCTGCACCTGCAAGGATTCTCTCATACTTAGTCAGGTGTGAGATACTGAGTTTTAGTCCAGGTTAGCAAAAATACAACTGCATGTGGAACATACACAGATACAGGATGTCCCATAACAATGGATTCCCTCTGCTCAAGGCTCATACAAGTTGCAGCTACTGCTTTCAGACATGCAGGCAATGCAGCTGCCACTGGGTCTAATGTGGACGAAAAATATGCCACAGGACGTCGCACTAGTCCATAAATCTGAGTCAAGACTGAAAGTGCACAATTATCTTGTGTGTCACAGAACAGTGCAACATCTTTTGAATAGTCAGGCATTCCCAATGCTGGAGCTGTACACAGACAGTCTCGTAATTTTACAAAAGCGGTCATGCTTTCGTCATCCCACTCTACTGGGTCCTTGGTTCTCTTTTTTGTCATTTGTATCAGGGGTTTTGCAAGGACTGCAAATCCCACAATCCATTGTCTGCAATATCCTACAACTCCAAGAAACATTCTGATCTCTTTTTGTGTTTGTGGCAAATTCATGTTTTTAATGATCCTGATTCTTTCTGAGGTAACTTTTCTGACGCCTCTCTCTATCTGGTGCCCCAGATATTTCACTGATGTAGCACAAAATTGCAATTTCTCTGGGGACACTTTATGTCCTCCTTCACCTAAATGATTCAGTAAAGCAATGGTATCAATAGCACAGTCTTTTCGTGTTTTAGACGCCATCAAAAGGTCGTCTATATACTGAACCAGGACTGACTGTCCAGGCAGTACTAATGACTCAAGGCACTTTTTCAAAATCTGATTAAAAATCAAGGGACTTTCTGTGTACCCCTGAAGGACACGATTCCAAACATAGACATGACTGTCAAATTCAAATGAGAAAATAAATTTGCTGTCTGGGTGCAATGGAATCGAGAAAAATGCGTGACATAGGTCAATGACAGTAAACCATCCAGTCTCTCACGGTATCTGATACAGAATCACTGCAGGATTAGGCACAACTGGACAGCAAGGGACAACAATCCTATTAACCTTTCTCAGGTCTTGTACAACCCTGTACTTACCACTCGGTTTCTTTAAACCAATTTTGGGAGAGTTACATTCTCAGTACTTCTTGCAAAATGCCTGCTTCAAAGAAATGCTTTATTTCTACTGCAACACCTGCCTTTATTTCTGCACTCATTTTATACTGTCGAGTATTTGGGTAAACTGCATCTTCTCTTATGGTCACTTTTATTGGGTCAACATTTGCCATTAATCCTACATCCTTTCCAGTAAAGCCCCATACCTCTGGTTTTACCATCTGTCGCAGTTCTTCTGGTAAGTCTCCTACTGTCAGTCTTTTAACTTCTGTCTCTGGTCTTGCTAACATTATTTTGTAAATTCCGTCTTCGCCTGGGGTTTGAATTTCAACACCATTTGGAGTGCAAAAGATGGTGCAATTAATTTTGCACAACAAATCTCGTCCTAGCAGGTTAACAGGACTTGAATCGCAGACAACGAATCTATGCATTTCTTTAAAATTACCTATTCTAACTTCCATGTGTTCTGTAACTGGAGTACTAATTTGTTTATTAGAAACACCCACTACTTGTATTGCTTCTCCCGAGAGGGGTAGGTTTGGAACGTCTGCTGTTCTCACAGTAGAACGGGTAGCACCAGTGTCCAACAGAAAGGTGACATCATTTCCTTCAACCTTTCCTTCAATGTATGGATCTGCCTGATCTACCGGCTCTACCGGCAAGGAGGCCCCAAGCACGCACTCCTCATCCTCCCCCCTCAGGCACCGTCAATAATGCTCATCACAAAACAATGTATCATTCAAAAGGAATTGTGAACTTGCTGTATCTCTTCTCTCCCTTCCTTCCCAATCTGTGTTATCTACACTCTGTTGTGCTTTGCTCCTGTATTTTGGCATAGGAGGAGAGGGTAACTGATTCTGTATTACGTGTTGCTGGCTCTTCCGTGGCACCTTATTCTGCGTCTGTGGATTTAAATCATTATTTGGCACATTACCATTCTGCACAGCCTTACACTCGTCCCTCCTGTGCCCCAACTTGCCACATCCGTGACAGGGGAATTTCTTTTTTGCATCTTCCCTATTGAATTTTCCCCTTGGCCTTCCTCCACTCCATCACTTTTATTCTGGTTGCTAGTCATCTGATTTAATTATTGTTCTTGTTGTTCTGCTATTTTTACTTGTGCCCACTTGACTTTTTCTTTTAACTGTTTCCGCTTATTTTCTAGTTCATCTTCACAATACTTTGCATATTTAAGGACCTCATCTATGGGCTTCGGATGTATGACATTACAACGCATGCTTTTACATCGCATGCCTTTACAACGCAAGTATTACAACGCAGTCCATTACAACGCATAGTGCTTTGGGGTGCTGGATAGTGAATAGTTTAATTTACTATTCCAACTCCAGTCCCCGTGGACACTAGGGAAGGTTATTGGATAGTAAATGAACCTATTCCCTATCCTAGAGCGCCCCCCAGAGCAATGCGTTGTAATAGTTTGCGTTGTAATGGTTGCGTTGTAAAGGCTCTGCGATGTAAAAGTTGAGTTGTAAAGGTTGTTTACCATGGGCTTCGCCTGCCAACAAATTTTATTGTCTTTAATCCATTGTGAAATTTCTGGTCTTAATCCTAACACAAATCAATAAATAAAATGTGTCATATCCTTCATATCAATATTGTCTAGTCCACTGTACTGAATGTCTGTAATAAACGTTCATAATATGAATGCACTGATTCGTTCTTATTCTCAGTGGTTCTATCTATTTTCATCCAGTCTGTCTCCTTTGCAGGCACCTTTCCTTTAAGGTAAAGTATTACCTGATTATATTTTTTCATGACATCTTCGGAAGGTGCCCCTGTCTTTGGGTCTCTTGGGTACTCATCACTAGGCTAATCAACAGCAATTTTGCATTCTGTCCACAGATCTACGGGAACTACAATGTCAAATAATCTGTCTAAGTCTTTCAAGAGACACTTCGAAACCTTTACAAATCTCTCGACTTGTCTATACCATTCTACAGGTTTTTCACAAAGTTTTGGAAAATCATTCGTAAATGACAAAATATCCTGTCGGGACCATGGGACATGCACATAGCCTCCACCTGGTACCTCTCGCATGGGACATAATTTTTCCACCTTCTCTGCTTCTTTTAAAACATATTCTGAAGTCATTTGATTTGATCAAACTTCTTCCTTTTTCTTTGCCCATCTGGCTCTCCATTTGTCTAATTCTCCCCACTTCTGTAATAAGGCTGGTAGTTCTCTGATTTGCACTTTCCTTCCTGACATATTCATGTTTTCTAAATCTTTGTCAGAAAATTCTGCTTGATAAGGTTTTTGTAATACTTTAGACTTACCAATGTCAATCCCCATACACCCTTGTATTACGAGTAATGCTTTAAGAAATGAATAGTAGTTTGTCCTCACTAAGGGTATTTAGCCTGTCCAATCCCACATTTCCAGCCATCAATTCCTCCAATTCAATTCGTAATTTATATATATATAATCGCTTTGGCTGTGTTTTTGGTTTTTCTATTTCTCGGGTCCATCTGTCTATTTCTTCAGGGGTTACTACAGTGGCACTTCTCGTACATGAGGATGTCTCTATCTGTACCTCTCTGGAACTTAAAGGAGTGGTCTTTCTCATTGAACTACCTTCTGGGTCTCTTCTTGGTAAATCCATTAATGAGATTACTGACTCACACTCACTTGCCTGATCATCTATTATCAATGATTCTTTTCTTGGCGGTACTACTGATGTAGTTATAACCGGAGCTTTTGGACTAGCTTGCCTATCTCCGTACAAAGGAACAACTGGGCCAATAGTTACTGGGATTGTCAGAGCTTCAGGACTTCTGTTTAATTGAGAGATTTTCTGAATTAATTCACTTCTCTGTTTATTTAAAGCCTCTCTTTCTCTGTCCTGTAGTACCTTTTCAATGGAGGTCTCGTGTACTATTTGCGGAATCGAAGATGGTTTTAAAAACGGGGCATTTCGATTTACTGTACTTGGTCCCTCATTATAAGGTGGAGGATTTTTCATTAGTAAATCCTCATATAATCATCGTCTGAATCACCACTAGTCATTAAATGTTTAGTTTTCTCAGTCCTTTTACCTGTGGGTTCTTCTAAAGTTAGTACAGTCTATAGTCCTTCCACTAACATGTTCTGTCACCATTGTTTCATTTGTTTATCTTTGGAATCTCGTGGAACTTTTGGGTAAAATTTACTCAGTCCTTTGTCAATTCTAGGTCTGTCTCGCTCAAAAGCCTCAATCTCCCATTCTTCTAGTGCCTCATATTGCGTTAATCTAGGTCTAGGATGTAAATCATTCATTAGAGTCCTTAAATTGAACAAAATTCTTCCATTAAATGTGCCTTCTAAGGGAAATGCTAAAATTCCATCATCTTTTGTGTATTCCACCCAGTTCTCTAGCCATACACACGAGTGGTAACCCCTATCAAACATCATGAATGATGCGGGAGAGTATTCGTTGGTGGAATAATTACTCCTTTACTAGTTTCAATGGGCTTGTCTGTTTTAAAGTAATTCTTAACTCTGTCTACAAGTGACATTTTTCTCTTACTTCCGTACATATTGCGATGTCTGCCTCTTATCATCTGATCCCTAGCAAACCCCTGGTATCTTGGATCAGGTCGAATCTCTGGATGACTTGGATACCACATATATTTTACAAAGTTTAAAGTGTGCAAAAAGACTTATTTCTGTTTACTAAATACTTCCAATAGTAGCACATCTTTTATTCTTCTTCAACCAATCAACAATGCGGCTTCAAATATATGTTAACCAATGGTTGCGCGGCTTTTCCCATGAGATGAGTTCCCACGCTCCTGCGCTCACCCCTCCTTTACAATTCTATCTCCGCTACACACCCGCTGTTTTGACCAATACCAGCAAGGCTCTGAGTGACATCAGCGCAGCTCCGCAACTGACTCCCTCCTTCACAAGGTAATACAAACTCAATTATTTTACTTTTAAAGTGCAATTCTCTTTTAATTAACAACGTAAAACATTTGCCACTGTACCCGAGTGACTAAATAGAAAAGAAATATTTCACTGCAAGTAAATCCCTTCCGTTTACCTTTCATATACTACGAGTAGATCCCTTCCGCCTATCCTTCACATAAGCATTAGAGAACCTGCTACTCCTTCGGACTCATCCACTCCGGGATATATACTGAGGCCCAAAGTTTCACTAGCGAACCCCTTTGCTGTCAATCGAGCTCAGACGAACCTGCTACTCCTTCCGTGTGACCCTTTCTAGGTGATATCACAACAAATGTTTTGCCAGCAAACTCTTTGCTATCATTTATTCATACATTCATACAGAAAACCCTAAACAGTGCTTCCAGTTCTGCCCAACCATGCACTAACTTCCTGCGGGTAAGCGACATCACCGCGATGTGACTTCTATTTACCAACCGCTATTCTGCCCCCGGGGATTCCAGACAAACATATAACAGGTACGAACGATTTTGGTTAATACATAAAATCAATATAGCAGCAATGACATCAATACAATTTGCAAACATTTCAAATTTTATTACATTTGATCGATCAACAAATATAACTATAACCAACTAACTTAACTACCTATCTTAACTAATCCCTAACTATACTAGTGCTACCAAAGAAATATACTGATAGAGGGCGCAGGTCACCCGACTACAATTTTACCAATACTCACCTGGGACCATAATTCAATTTTTCACAGTTACTCAATCAGGTAACCCACACTCTACTACCAGTCTATTTTATTCCACTAATTCCTATACTATTGACTTACCAATCCTTGTCACTGGTACCTATGACCACAATGGACCAGGGAATTAGTTGTATAGAAGGCAGTCAAGAACAAAATAACATTTGCACTGATATAATAACCACAGACTCGGGAAAGGTTTAAACTCTTTATCTAAATTTCATCATAAGTCATGATCCATAGATTAAAAGCAATGTATAGCTATGCAAACGCTAAATTATGCCAACCATTTAGCGAATTGAAATAAAGGGAAGGTAAATGCTATTTTAAAAAACAGACTTGCACAATTTGACTAAGGGTAGGTAAAGTAAGGGAACATGCTAAATAACACGGCTTTAAGCAATTATCAAAGGATGGGTAAAAGAGGGAACTTAATATGCAACCACAAAATAATTTTAGCATATGACCAAAGGGAAGGTAAGAAATTGGAACACGCTATTAATCAAATGACCAAACTTAAGTATTCTTCAAAAGAGAGGGTTTGAAAAAAGATCATGAAACATATACTATGCAATTATGAGAACATCTCAGCATAACCTATAGGAGGGTAAGAAAGTGGAACATACTAGTAGATCAAATAACATTTTGGTTGTTCAAAGGGAAAGGAAAGAAAAAGGAACATATGCAATCAAAGCTTTTATCGATTAGGGAAGGTAAAGAAAAGGACGCAAATTATAATGACGATTACCCACACAGATTTATATTTACCTAGAATGGTGTGAAGACCAACCCTGGTCATGGGTCAGTTGAAAGGACAGAAGAACCCCAAAGAATGCAGTCGCCAGCAGGCCAGCAGGTGCAGTATGGAAATCAAGACAGGATAAACCAGATTTGGATCAGGACAGGACCACCAAAGGTTAAGACCAGCACCCGCAGTTCAGTTGCAACGCCTGCGCTACTCCCTCTCTGCAAGGAATCAGCCAGAACCCCGAGTGGGTTACAGCATTCACTGACAAAGTGCTCCGCCAGCACTTCAGCTTCCCGAACCCCGATTGGGTCAGTAAAGACTTTGACACAGTGCTCCGCAGCCCTCTGCTCTTAGTCACCTATTGAGTGCGTTGGGTCAGTGACAGGTCAGCTATATGGACAAGTCGGACAATTTCTCTAGCTAAACCTACGCTAGTTATACTATTTTCCAGGTCAGTGTACCACCCCCCAATGTTGCAAGTGTAAGGATCCCCAATTTCGATTGGTCAAAGGAAGATGAGAGGTCATCACACCATACCAAATTTGTGACTTTCACCATCTCTTATTCAAATTTATGTTCCCGCCCATCAAAATTCAGGTTCACATGGCGTCTTCATTCCTCCTAACAATGGATGTTCTCTTTACAAATACATTGTATTTCTCTAGAGTTCATTGGGGGCAGGTTCCCAGGAGCATCTTCTCAGTCAGTCAGCTCTTTGGATATAGTCCAAAGGTCACTGTTCTGGAGACTTGCGATTCTCGCGCAGTCGCAGTTTCAACAAATATGGAGTACAGCGTTATGAGACAGGCCAGTTTTCGAAGTGCAACATGAAATGGAAAATAAACAGTTTTAGAACACAAAAATAAACGTTTACACTGTATACCATGAATTTCCACTCTATACCCATTATTTTATAATAAACTATAGCATTAGGATTAGGCAGAATGAACAGCTTAGCAAAGCAGCAGTGCAAGCCTCTCGCATGTGAGAACACAGAGCAGCCATATTAGCTCGAGTGCACAGAAGCAACAGACTCCCTCCAAAGCTGCGAGTACGTCATGTCACGTGGGTATGACAGATGCATGCGCAGTAGAAATTATCGCGTAGCAGTAGCCATCTTAAATGCAAATGTATTAGGATTAGTAAACACATAAGCAAGCTTCACTCGGATGCCCGATATCAATGTAAAGGTGCAAAATTAATAGGACAAACATGTTAGTTATTTCATTATCGTTATTCGAGGTTCATGAATACAAGCAAGTCGCTTCATATGCGAATTCTTGCTCCATCACTTACATAGGGATAAAAATGTCTTTGAAGTTGGAAGAGGTCATCAAGTTTAAATTCAACTTGCTACAAGAACTATGGAGATAATAGGCAAGTGGAACATCCTGTATATTGGGTTAATAGAAAGGTTCGATCGCTTTAAAAGGATTATCTGGCCACGTGGTCTATATCTCTTACAATGTATACCTTTGTACCTACCAAAAGCCCTTTTCCCACAGAGGCCTTATGGCAAAAATTGATATAGGGGTATAAAAAAACCTAGGGCCAGGATGCAATTGCTCCAGAGGCCAGGGCAGGAGGGAAGCTTTTTGCTACCAGACTTATGAGTATACTACCTAACAGCATTCATGGTTTGCCTGACTAAGGTTTTGGGGTGTGAACTATGGGTGTTAGATCAGTGGAGAAGTGTGGCTCAGGGGTTAGAGGCAGCAGACCCGGAAGCTGAGATCGGTCCTGGACCAGGGTTCAATTCCCCGCCTCGGTGGGTCTTGGACTAAAAATTCCACGGACTCGATAATTCTCGCCCTGGTGCCTCCTCGACTCACGGGTTCACACTCTGCGACTCTGGGCAATAGCTTGCTTAATCTCCACAACGGCCCCTTGCGGCGGGATGCCTGACTTTCACCTTGTGGATAGCCTGCTATCTCACAGGGGAATACCAGGAAGGGTTCCCTAAGCAAGCGCCGGAACACCCACTGCGGGTAGCTGTGCGCTATATAAGCTCAACTACATTTACATTTACATTTACATCTGGGGGTGGATGTATTCCCACACACTGGTATTATTGACACAGTATACTTCAAGAGGACTCAGTTCAAGAGTCTACGGGTCGTTCATTCTATATGGGCCTACTTGAAAATGCGATCTATGGCCATCACTCTTTTCAATACATGCATTTATTTTAGCTACAACCCTAATTTTTCTAAGCAAGTACATAAGAGTTTTATTGATTGTTGGCAGGCATCCCACCTTTTTACATTGGGTTATTTTTATGAGGGTGACTGCCTTTTACCATTTGAGATACTTTCCCAGAGATTTTCTCTACTCTGTTCTCTTATTTTTTCGCTATCTTCAACTTCAACATCATCTGGGTTTGAAGGCAGATGACCTTGATTGCTCCCTGAATATCTTCTTGGAATACCTGTGGCGTGTTCCACCAAAGAAAGGCATCAGTTTGGCCTATAAAATAATTTTGTTGCCCGATGTTCAACAGGGGATCAATGCCTTTCTGCTCATGGCATAGGAGTGGAGTCAACATCTCAGAGTCAAAGTTAACTCTGAATACATGAAACACACAAAGGTTCTCTCACAAACAGTTCTGAATGTATCCTGGGTTACAACTCACCAGTTTAAATGTATTAACAATGTTTTCTATACCCCTCATTTTTTATTTATTGTGAATTTCAGGCAGAATTCTAAGTGCTTCCTTTGTGCAGGAGATCGGGTGGGCTTGGTTCATATCTTCATCACCTGCCATGTTATCTCCTATTACTGCCAGATTGTTTTGTTGTAACATTGTATTTATTCTAACCAATAAAAGAGCTCAAAATAAAAAAGATGTAAAAATCATACCAAAATATATAAATATTACACAATTTAGAGAATTAATAATCTATGAAGAGAATATTGGTAAAATAATAATGAATTGTTATATAATTATTACTTAATCAACTCCCCACCCTATACCCCTGCAAACCTAGAAACCTGCACCTAAAATAGGTCTAAATTAAATCAGCATTACATAAATGACATAATTAGTATTAATCCCATAAGTAATTTCAAATGATTTGTAAATTAAAATTCGTTTTTGCTTAATTAATTACCTATCCTATCCCCTACAAACTCAACAATCCAACACAACACTATAAATTACTGTCAACAATTAAGTTAAAAATTCTAAATCACTTAAAATTACAAAGTATATTAAAAAAAATATATATAACCTTTGCACAAACAATAGCAACATGTACAATTATGATATGAACTAAAACACATTAGAATAATAAAAAACAATAATTTTTACAACTATATCATTGAAAACAATATTTAAAACAACAATATTCCTAAAAACTATGGACCTGCTTATGATGGTGTCAGATAAGCTTCCAACCGCCATCCTGTCAGGAACGGGACAGGCCGACGGGGAGACGGTAGTCCCACGAGGGAAATGACAATCTGATTGCCATGGAGGCGGTTGGAAGCATGCCTTTAAGCATTGAGGCTTGCGTTGCGGCCTGAAAAAGGGCTGCAGATTAAGCATCACTGCTAAGAGGCATGTTTGTGAACATCCCTGCACCGTGTGGCAGGCATCATGTGGTGCCTGCCACATGGTGGAGGGATGTTTAGGGGACACCAGAGGTGCCCCCCAGGCCCCATACCTGATGTCCAGGGGGAAGGGGGGCCCGCTAGGGGCCCCCAAAGTCAATTTCCACCTACCATTTCAAGGCGGGTTAACAGCCATGAAAAGGCAGCAGAAAGGGGCATTGTAATCACTACAGCGGTGCCTAAGCAGACACTGCCACTATTGTAGAGATTGCAGTCCCTCAGACGGTCTTGGGTGCATGTCAGTATGTCTCTCCACCATCCATCTATCCACCCACCATTGTAATGTGACAGGCGGTCCTGCAGGGTTTGATGGGGGTGGGACTATCACCAACGGCCTGACGGTGGCGATGTCACCGCCATCGGAATGAGACCCTATATTTCTTATCCTAAAAAACATATTCTTGACAAAAATGTTTTTGCATCACAATATTTTTGTATCATGATATTTTTTCCTGATGTTTGTGTCCCCTGATATTTACAACTCAATATTTTGCCCAATCACCCATTAATCCTGTCCCAACTAGGTTGTTACCTAGCTGTTTGGCACTGTTTACATTTTCTCCATCCATCATACAGCTGATATTTTTTCTACCACCATACATTTTAAAGAGACTTTAGAAAAGTGGTGTCCAACGCCAGTCCAAGATGGCTGGATGAATGCCAGATTTCCAGGATAACCACATAAGATACATTTACATTTTGTGAAACTAAATGGAACTCAGGGGCCCATTACAATGTCAGGTGGATTGCCTCCGCCAGGCTGGCGGTAGCCACCGCTGGCCTGGTGGAGCCAATCCGCCCGACATCCATTCCCGAATTCCCCCCCTGCCATATTAGCATGGCTGAGGGGACCACCGCGGACGGAAACACCGTCCGCCGCTTTTCCGCCATGGTCGCCTTGCGGCCGGGGCTGAAAAGAAATAATATGGTGGCGGTGTCTATCAGGCACCGCCAGCCATATTACAATGGGCATTTTACAATGCCTTTCCGTGGCGGTCTTCACTCTGGGGGCCCCCTGCGGGCCCCCAGAGTGAAGGATGGGTGGGGGCTGCACACGGGGCGGTACCTGTGGTACCCCCCCTACATTTGCATAAACAAAGCAGCAGGCGCCGCGCGGTGCCTGCCGCTTTGTTTATGCAAATGCTGAAATGCATTTCTGGCATTGTGGCGGGCGGTGCTGAGAGAACCGCCCGCCACAATGCTAGAAATGCAGGATGTGCCCGCCACTGTGGCGGACACATCCTAATGCCCCCCATGGGACCCCCGCCCCTATGGCTGGCGGTCCCAATCCCCCCTTAGTTGCTTAGTAAAAGGCTCTCAGTTGCTGAGTCATTGATTGTCCTGAACATCTGGTATGGATGCAGCCTACACAACAGTATTTATTATAAAAATCAATTTTGATGAGTAATACTTTGCAGAGTATACTTTTTTTGTAATGCACATGGGGCCAGATGTACAAAACATGTGTTGGGCACCAAACGACCCAACTCACAGATTCAGGCCATTTGCAACTGAAAACCTGCTTTTTCAAATGTAGAAACAGCAAACTGTGATTTGTAGTTTGGCTTTGTGACCAAAAACAGAATTGCTGTGTGTAAGGGGCGCGTTCAGGGCTTCCTTTCCAAGCAGGGAATTTGAATGGTATGTACTATTGTTTTGTGACCAAAATCCACTTCCAAAACATTTGTACTTTCCTACCAACCCATTTGCAGAAGGGAAAGGGTCCCCTTGGGAAGCCTTGCTTGTTGAGAATGTTTAAAAAAATATTTTTAAGAGCAGGCAGTCAGTGGCGGATTCTGCGCTAAGTCAAACGAGTGTTGCCCTACTGCTATTCAGCAATGTAAGAAGAAATAAAATGAGAATAACTCAATTTTATTATAAATTTAGATTTTCTCTTTGCTGGTGCTGTAGTTTTGTGATACAGGGCTGATCTGCTGAAAGAACAGGGGAGTGGAGTAGTGTTTTTCACTCCCTACGTGCACATGAATGTTTAGCCAGCCGTCTCGGGTCAGGAAGACATTCACGCACACATAGCATGTTATCCACCCAGACTGCATAACAGCCTGGGTGGAGTACATGCCCAGGCCCTCAGTTCCCGTCCAAGCGCCAAACCACAGTGCTCAGAGCAGTCGCAATGTTGCATTGGAGCGTTGTGACTGGCTCAGGGGAGCCTAGTTGCTTCCTGTTCCGGCCAGAGGAAGGAGTGGATGGACGAATATATGATGGTGCAACGCATACCATTACAACGCATACTTTTATATTGCAGTTTTTACAATGCAAATACCATTACAACACATGTTTTTAAAATGTATGTTCATTGAGATATATTAAAACTATCATTACGACACATTCCATCACAATGCATACTAATACAACGCATACCATTACAATGCATAGTATGTTTTCATTGATTTTTATTGAAATTTAAATAATTTTTTTGCATCCATCCACTACGATGGGATGCAATGAAAATGGGGGTTTTGGGTGGGGGAGATTATTAATACCCAGGTATTAATTGTATTACGGTGGTATATTTATAGTACCTATCCATTATAATTCCTGGGTATTAAGAATAAAATCTAAAAATATATTTTTTTAAATCTTGAAAATTACAGATATATTTACAGCATTTTTTTTAAAAATACACACTAATGCCAAAAAGAGATTATACATACAATCAATTGGAAGCACATAAAATGGCAGTCCTTCAACTATTTTTATTCCAGCCCCAGAGCCAGCATCTACTCAAAATGGCTGACATTCAGAGAAGGAACGTCTGAATAACAATTTTACACCAGTAAAAATAAATATACATTCAGTCATGGTATGAATCACGACAAAAAACTGTTCCCAAAACATATTTTCTTTTCAATTCTCGTTTACCCGCCCAAAACCTACAAAAGAAGCTGTCCTCCATTTTGTGCTCAGTGGTAAACTGACTTCCATAGTTATCAGACACAGCAGGAGTAGTGGAATAATTTTGCTGACTTTCCAGTTGAACACTGCCATCTACAGACTGAAGTAAGTGGTTGCTTATAAGTAAACAGCTTCCAAATAATTACACCTAATTCTCAAGTACTTACAATATATTTTTTTAACCTATTTACCGCATTAACTGAATTTGAAAAGCAACTCCAAATCTTCAACAGGTATTCATAAAATGATCTTTCCATTCAAAAGTAAGTGAATAAAAGACTTAAATGTTTTTCAAAGTAAAAAAAAAAACCCAAAAAAAATGTATTACATTTTCCTTTTGATAATAATAGAGATTTAACATACAGCACTACCAAATACCTACCAAGGACAAACAAACCTTTACAGAATCAGATGTAAGTAACCAGTAAAAAATTATCTGAACCAAAAAAAAACTTTATTAATGTCAAAAATAATATATTAGCAGGCACTGATAAGTAATGTTTGGTGGGCAAATTTGCTAATCCTACTCCGACAGGTGCTTGCCTCAGGGAAGGTCTTGGATGGGAATATAGCATGTTACTACACATGCTATTACATCGCATTCCACACAACGCGGTTGTTACAAGGACCCCATTTTTAGAACATGATATCTTTACATCACAAGACATTAGATCGACTTTCTGTAGGGAGCACGCTGGACTTAGGAATAGCATAATTTACTATTCCACCTCCAGCATGTGCAACAGTAGGAAGGTGTTGGAATAGTAAAATATACTATTTCTTAGTTTAGAGTGCCCCCTACAGCAAGTCGATCTAATGACTTACGATGCAAGGGTATCGCGTACTAACAACACAGTCATTGTAAAGACTGTGTTGTAAATGCACAGTGATGTAATGGCAGCGTTGTAAACGCTGTTTCCTGTTGGATGGTGGTAGGGCACATTTACTATTCCTACTCCCACAGGTGCTTGCCTCAGCAAAAGTGCTGGTTGATGGTGGGGCAAATTTACTATTGCTACTCTGACAAGTGCTTGCCTCAGGGAAAGTGCTGGATGGTGGTGGGGAACATTTACTGTTTCTACTCTGACAGGTGCTTGCATCAGGGAAAGTGCTGGATGGTGGTGAGGGCAAATTTACTATTCCCACTTCAACAGGTGCTTGCCTCAGGGAAAGTGTTGGATGGTGTTAGAGGCCAATTTACTATTCTACTCTGAGCGGTGCTTGCCACAGGGAGAGTGTTGGATGGAGTTGGGGGCAAATTGATTGTACTTGCATTAAAAATTAAAACTGTAAATTTCACATTTTAATTTCTGTTCTTTGTCAAGCATGCATTCAAACATTTTTTTCTTTACAATTATCAACAGATAAAACTATATAACCCAACCAGAGTAGAGGAACACATCCGCAACCACAATAATCCAAACAAGCCCTTCAACACCGAAGAAACCAAACTATACAAGGTAAAAATGATACAAAACCACAATTGTTTTATTTTTTTTACAGGTTTCAACTAAAGAAGCATTTTTTTTAAATGTATCATTGCATCAAAAATGTGAGTCTCACAAACAAAAGCAAAATGACTTTTTTTCAAGTACATAAGCACTAATCTATTTCTTTGCATGCTATCTGCAAAACTAACATTTCCAAGCAAAAAACTTATAACATTTCTTCACTTTTTTCAGCACCAAAGACTCCAAAGTTCCAAACACCACATAGAGAACAACTGAAAGAGAAATTCAAAAGAAAACGAGCATCTACACCAGGTCTTTCCAACCACACTACAGAAAAACCTAAAAAAGGTCTATCCATTCCAAAATTAACCTTTTTTTCCATCAAATGTATCAAAGCAGCGACCAATTCCAAACCAACATTATCAGGCAAATACAACTAAATCCTAGTACAATACAATTAAATCCTGGTAGAATTTTGTTAAAAAGAGCTGTAAAATAATTATTGAACACAAACTTTCACTTGTAGGCAAGATACTTTTAAAAGCCTCCACACATAAATCACTAAAACATTTATTTTTCATTTTCTTCTTTCCACAGAGACTAGCAGCAAAAAACAAGCCAAATATTTGCAATCAAGCAGGGGAAATAGACGGTTAAGTTACCGTGGCTACATTTATTGTTAGGAGAGATTAACTGAGACCCAGTGTCATTGGAGTTTTGTGCATTATTACTCATCCCATTGCACAGGCAGAGCGCTTATTCTTGGTGAAAGTGTTAAAAGGACCACCGAGTATAACCACTCTGCCTCTGCAATGGAGATAGAGGTAAGAGAAAATATAAATGAAATGAAAACCCTGCTATCCACCTCTAATGAACCCTGTGGTTCACTTTTCAGGGCGGTATCACAAAGCATTCCTACACATGTACCAAGTTGTATGCACACAATTCCCAACCTAAGCAGAATTATTCAGCGTAAAAAAACATGCAAGTAACCCCCAATGTGTAACACCCCAAACCTTCTCTGATATTTACAATCCTCCTCAACTTACTGTAACCGTTACTAATGAAACCTTTCTTTTGCATAACAACAAAAACCCTCTTAAAAGAATTATAATCTTTAGCACATCCCATAATCTTGTTAAGTTAGAGAGTAGTGATATTTGGATGATAGGTGGGACGTTTAAATCCACACCTCATCCATCCAATATACACTATTCATGCCTACAATAATCATACAGTAGTACCCTTAGTGTACAGTTTACTCCCTGATAAAAAACCTCAACATACACAGAATTTTTGAAAGTGATAAAAGCCAAAACCATGAACAAAAGTCCTAGAAAAGTGTTATTTGACCTTGAATTACCTATGATTAACACAATTACCAAAATGTACATAGATGGCCAAATTCAAGGATGTATTTTTCACTTTTCACAGGCTTATTGGTGAAAAATTCAAAAAACATCCTTAGTTGAAGATTACCTATTAGACATTAAACTGCAATTTGAATTGAATAAACTAACAGCACTTTGCTTTGTTCCTTCTGACAGTGTAGATAAATCCTACACATCTATTACTGAATCAGACTATTTTACTGCAAACATGGACAAATTGTCACCAGCCACAGTCAGTAGAGGAGTACCTGCCGGGGCGGTGATGTGGGGAGGGGGAGGGGCAGGGTGGGGGGTAGTAATGTATGGATAATGGATGTTTGCTGGTAAGTAAACATATAAATAAATCAAACGAATTTCGTTGCGTGCACTGCATTGCATTTAGGGATGCAGTGCAGGCAACAAAATTCGTTTGATTTATTGATATATTTACTTACCTGCAAACATCCATTATCCATACATTACTACCCCCCACCCTGCCCCTCCCCCTCCCCACGTCACCGCCCCGGCAGGTACTCCCCTACCGACCGCGGCTGATTGTCACCCCTTCTAAATTACTTTGAGGACACATGGATTGGTCATCTAAACAAGTTAGGTCACAGGAGAAAGCATCATTTCCATGTGAAGTGGTGGAACTGCTACTCGACCTGCTTAGAGGGAGGATCAAAACAAATAATGCCATAGAGGGATGGCACAACTCCTTCAACAAATCTATACGTAAATCACATCCTAACGTCCATCATTTTTTGGAAATTTTGAAGAAGGATGAAAGTTTCTAAGAAATGAGAATTGCGCTATCATTAACTGGTGGTCTGAACACCCGAATTTCTAAAAGAACAAAAAAAACATCTGAGCGACTATTGGGTGCAATTCAACAATTTTCGTTGATGTTGGCTTCAGACTACCTAGATAATATTGCACACATCCTACATTTTTAATCTACACTAACTCATAAACCACCTTACTTGCCTGTTTTGACAATAAATTTCCCTAATTCAATTGCCATTTTCCCCCCAAAAATCTATTTATAAATTAAAAGTTGGGTTTCCTACCTTCAGTTGTCTTCTTTGTTCAACTCTTGGACTTCCATACAATCCCATATTTCACCAAGAGTCTTGAGCAGTCCTTTAATCCTTAGGACATAATCCATCATCTGTGATGTAAACCATGACCCAAGTTAAACTAACCAAAATGGACACAGTTTGGCAAAACCATTTTTTAACAGCAAAAATTGTGCTGAAAACTATACTCTGCTCACCTACAAAAAACGCATCCCCCCAAAAAAATCCAGAAAAAAAGTACATGTTTGGCAAAAAAAAGCTACAAGAAATCCATTGTTTCAATACTCTCTCAGTCAAATTCAAGTTAAAAGAACACAAAAAAGTAAAAATATTATGAAAAAGAGCATCAAAAAAATTCATCAATTAAATCCTCTCTCGTCTAAAATCCAGTATAGGTCCAAAAAATCATATACCCCTATTTTAAAAATGTCCCAAAAAGAATTTCTGCAATCCATGAAGTCTGTGTCCATGTTCCTTCGTCCTATCTGAAAAACTGCGATGACGCAATAACTTAATCTTAAAAAACCGTCGCATAAAAAAATATATATATATTGGTTTCTTAACACTATTGTTTAGTAGAAAAAGTAATCATTCTTAAAAAATAATTCTATTAAAAAAAGTGTTAGGAAAGCAATCAACCCGACGGGGCCTACAGATGCTATCTGTTTAGGAAAATATTTTTGAGTTAAAACATATAAAAATATCAAATTGCAACTACCCTTGTTCTTACAATCTCCCTCCTCTCTCCGAACAATAAACTATGCCACCCGCAATCTATTGTTAATAATTTAAATTAGCCTTAGCTGGACGCAGCTCTTCCTAGCTTCTGATCCAGACCTGGATGATCCTCGCAATGATGAAACTTGAGTACAATTGGCTAAGTCATCGCTTTTTGTAAAAAGGAAAAAAGGAAAGATTCTCTCATTCACTTCAATAGGAAACCGAGGGAAAACCTACAAAGAAAATAAAAATGATATGTTAAAATACATATAAAAATCTATGTTTATTTTTTAAATTAATACAACTAATAAAGGGGGTTATTACAATAGCGGTGAATCACCACCATCATGTGGCCATTCTCCGCCCACCAGATAAGGATGGTGGGTGGATTGCTGGCTGACGGGTCCACCATGGGTTCGACACAGGCAATCATTACGATCGCCTGTCGGACCCACCAAGCATCCACAAAATGGTGGCTAGGCCTAGCAGGCACTGTCTGCCTGATTAGGATGCTGCATCCCTGCCAGCCTGTGAATGGCGGTTGAACCGCCATTCACAGGCTGGCGGGGATATGCTTTGGGGGCCCTTAGCGGGCCCCCCTTCATCAGGGGCACTCCAGTTTTTATTTCCCTGCACCATGTGGCAGGTGCCGCGTAGTGCCTGCCACCTAGTGTAGGAAAATGTTAAACTTGCATTTTTACCATTGCAGCAGGTGCTACAGGCAGCAGCACCTGCTGCAATGGTGAACATTCACAATCCAACCGCCACAGTGGCAGTCACATTGTATTTACACTTGAGGTACCACCACTATATGGGCGGCAGGTCCCAACAATCCCCATGACAATGGGGGACGGACTTAAGTCCATCCGTCATCGTACTGAACTCCAAAGTTTTTAAAAAAACATTTTTTGATTATTTAATATGACTGTATTATAATGTTTTGTTAACTATTAAATATTTTATTACTTATATGTATGTTTTTAAACATTGTATATGACTATTTATGCACACTCGTGTTGTACATATAGGCTTTTTCATTTATTTAATATATTTATATGCTTTTATGCGATTATTAACTTATTTAAATTAAATGTAACATTTAAATTCATTCTTTAATGATACTTTATACTTAAACATTGATATCAAATCACCTCCCTACCCAAAAACGTCCTGAGTGTGTATGCATATCATTTTTATTCATTTTGTTTTAAAAAAACAAATTTTATTGTCAAAGGTGCAAAGGCAGCACAGGGCCCTGACACCCAGGGGAACCTGTCACAGGAAACATCACAAGATCATCAGCATTTGACTTTTCCACTGTATAAACATACACTACAAAGAAAATGTGAAACCCCCCTAACCAACCCCGCTGTACCACACCCACTCCCCCTCCCAGCTGCCCCCCACACCCCAACTCCCTTTCCCACCCCTTTTCCCTCCTGCACCCCTCCCACCCACAGTCGCACAGCTTTCAATAAGACCTGGGAAAAATAACAAAGAAAAGAAGTCCACACCGAACATGTATTATGCCATATGTAGAATCAGGCCCATATAGTCCATACATCCTGTCTGCATCACATTCCAGACTCTTTAACACAGCCCCCCTCACTCATCCAGAGGGATAACATCCTGCTCCACCGGAGGCTCCAACCACACCACCCTGTAATCTGCCCAGCGTTTCCAAATTTAAAAATGCTTCTGAGGGCAACCCCTAGCAATATAAATCGGGTGCTCCAGGACCATATAAAAACCAAGGCCCTTCTTCCAGGTCGTCATCTTAGGGGCATGGGGATCCTTCCACCCTTTGTCTATGTCTCTCCTAGCAGTGGTAAGGCCTAGTAACATCAGGTGTCTTTTATACAAGTTGCCCCCGACCCCATCCATAACATACGATAAGGCAAACTGAGGCGTATGTGGGAGCTCCCACCCCAACACCTCCGCTAAGCAGGCCAACACTCCCCTCCAGAAACGCGCTACATTCCCGCAACTCCATACCGTGTGGAGGAATGACCCTTCCTCACTCTGGCAGCGAAGCCAAGCCGGCGAGGCCATCAGGCCCGCCCTAAACAGACGAACTCTTGTACAATAGACCCTATGCAGGAATTTGAACTGGACCAAGCTGAGGCGCATAACAATAGCCGCGCCCCGAGGTGAGGACAGCGCCTCCTTCCAGCCCTCCTCCTCCAACTCCCCCACATCTTCCTCCCAGTGTTCCCTGAGTTTCTGAAGCGTGGGAGAACTATGGATGACCAGTGTTTGGTATATGCGTGAAATCTTCTTTGTTACAAGGTCCCCCATAAACACTTTCGCCTCCAGGGGATTGAAGTCCGGAAATGTCTCCAGACCCACCAGGCTGAGGAATAGGGTGTGGCGAAACTGAAGGTAGCGAAAAAAATTGGGAGTGGGGCATCTCAAATTCATCTTGGAGTTCTTGAAAAGATTTCAGTGTAGTGTCATGCATCACATCCCCTAAGGTTGAGATCCCCAACCTGTCCTACCACACAAAGCCCTGTAGAGAGGCTAGAGCCGGGAAGCAGCCATTGTGCCATAAGGGTGTCTCCGCCGTCAGGACATCCCAACACCCCGCGCGGCGCAGGGCCTGTTTCCAGATGAGGAATAACCCATTTTTATTAATTTTAATAATTAAAATAAATGTAACAATTTTACAAGAAAATAAATTTTAAATTAAGTAAAAAGTTATACTCAAGTATTAAAAATAATACCTGAGTACTAATACACTACCCCGCCCAAAACCCTGTTTCCCATGCACCCCAGCCCACAGAATAGGTGCCAAAGTCTTTTTAAGTGATTGTAGATAAAAATGTTTTAAAAATGATCTATCAGTAAAACTAACAGGGTCATTAGCATAACCCCGGGAAATGGGACCGCCCGCAATGCATGCAGCGGTCCCGCAACCACAATTAGGATGCGCCCGCCACACTGGTGGGCACATCCATGTTTTTATCAGTGAGGCGGGCGGTGCTGAAAGCACTGTCCGCCGCAATGCCAAAAATGCAAGTCATGCAATTTAATGCACAATGTGACAAGCACCACAGTGCCTGCCATGTTGTACATTGAAATGCAGGGGGGTATCATGGGTACCCCCCTTATGCACCCCCCACCCCCCAGAATACCTGGGGCCCTGCTACGGGCCACCAATGTTGATGTCCGCATGCCTTTCCGTGGCGGCAAAACCCTGCATGCATCTTAATATGGATGGCGGTGTCTACAGGACACCACCACCATATTAACAGCTTTGACCCCCGGTCGACTTATCGACCGGGTGGAAAACTGTTGGAATGTCTTTCCGTCTACCGGGGTTCCCCCGCCATAGTAATATGGCGAGGGGAATTGGAATGCGGGCGAATTGCCACATACTAATAGGCCCCTTAATATAAATTACAGGTTTTAACATTAATGCCTGAATATTAATAAACTTCCCACAAAAATACCCTCCTTCCCATGCATCCAGTCCCAGAGGTTAGGTTCCATAGCCTTTTTTATTCTTTTAAAATAAAATTAATAAAAAAATATATTACTAAACATAAATATAAATTAATCCTCAAGTATGAAAATTAATACATGAGTATTACACTCCCCCACCAAATACCCCTGTTTCCCATGCATCCCGTCCCAGAGGATAGGTGCAAAACTATTAATTTAAATAGAAATTATTTCTAAAATGATCTAACAGTAAAAGTAAATTACTATTAATTCACAAGTATTCATCTTAATACCGTGAGTATTAATACACTTGCCCACCCAAAACCCCTGTTTCTCATGCAACCCTTCCTACAGGATAGGTGGTAAAGCTTTTTTTATCATTTTATTATACAATTATTTTTACAATATACTATCACCCTAAAAAAATATCAATAGTCAATTATTACAATTAATACCTAGGTATTAATACACTCTCCCACCCCAAACCCCTGTTTCCCAATTATCCCGTCTCAGGAAATAAGTGCAAATCACATTTAATATGGTTTTAATAAATATAATATATTTTAGATATGTAGTATGTTTCAAAACATAATAAAGTAATACATTTTTTTAATAAAAATCAAGTTTAAAAAAAACTGCTGAGTATTAATACACTTCCTCACCCAAAACCTATCATTTTTAATAATTTCTTTTGATATATATCTTTTTTTTAAAAGACAAACTTAAAAATCAACTAAATATTAATTAATTCACAAAAAATACATGAATTACCTGGGGATGATTGCTATTCCTTTTTACTTAATATCTGTCATATATATTAATTTTATGGGCAAAACATAATAATAAAATATAAAAATACTTCCCTCAATTGTTTTTTAAATATTAATCAAAAACAAAAACTTACCTCACTTACCTGCATTACTTACTTAAAATACCCAAAAATAAATAATAATAAAAATAAAAACTTACCTCACTTACCTCCATTACTTACCTTACAATGTGCTGTATGCATTGTAATGGCATGCGTTGTAATGGACATGCGTTGTAATGGCATGTGATGTAATGTCCCCTGCATTGTAAAAGTCGCATTATAAAGGCATTACAATGTAATGCATGAACTGTACAGGACGTTTCCCGGAGAGACACGCTGAAGAGGATGCGGCGAGGCGGACCGTAGGTACGTTTTATTTAGTTTTTTTATTGCCCAGGGACCACTACCTACTCTTCACAAGGTACAACAGTTATTTGTAAATGAGTACTGTTTTGGCCACCACTTTTTACTGTGCCGCCCTTCATGAATCAGATAACAAGAACAAGGTGCCAATACTGATATCGATAATTTAAATCACAACTAGTCATCCAAATCAAGACAGGCAATTCAAGAATGGGAAACACTATTTAATAGCAGTTTATTTCAATGTTAATACAAAACACTCTTTTCTAAATTCATTACATAGTAAACAAGGAACATTGAAGCATTATAGGACACACCACACTACCATCACCTAAAAGCATCCATTCAAAAGCTCAGGCATATCACAGTCAAACAAAACAACACACTCATACAGAAATATTCACACACGTTGAAGAGACATACTAAGCCGCAGTGAAAATGACCTAGGTGTGCTTCTGTTTTCAAAATCAAAAGTGAAACGTTACTTTAAACTAGTAAATTCCTATGTATCTATCATGTTTGATGACAACCAATAACAATGAATCACAATATGGTAATGTACAACATGGGGCTCCAGGTTCAATTATTTAAACACCCAGATACTCAAGCAGACAAACTAGGAATGGGCCTACGCGTTTCGAATCCCATATCATTCATGAGGGATTCTCCTCAGGGTCTCGACATATCAATGAGAAAAAAAAGAAAAATATACAAAAAACAATGTTAGAGAGTAAGTGTTTGTGAAATTAAAAGACACATCAAGAACACTACATTGCACTACTACACCAGCCTCCACAGTCAGCTTACCCGAGTTACTGGGAGCATAGAGCGTTCCTTGGTATATACCCAAGATGGAGGAAAGAGGGCCTCGAAGGTCTAATTTTGAGCCTAAAGGGAAAGGGTGTCTTTTATTATAATTCTGCACGGGATGTCTAATTACATACTGGGTTGCGTTATAGAAAAACGGGAAAAAGAGGTACGCTTACCAGCGATAACATCAATGGTTTCGCGCTTGAAAATACAGGAAAGGAGTTTTTGACGGCAGTCGAGTGGCCAATTGTACAGTGTTCTTTGACGTGTGAAGGACGGACTCAGTAGACGTTTTTATCTGCAGAGGTTTAACATTAAAGTATACGTTAGCTAGGGGCAAAGCTCCATAGCAGGGAAGATGAAAGATTTATTGCAGGACTCTCTTACCAAGTCCCGTGTTCCTCGTATCTTCTGTTTCCCGATGCCGTTACTCAAAGCAATATGTGGTGACACGGCCTGAGGATGGAAATGCATGGCCAAATTATTAAACGTGGTAGAAGGAATCTTTACGATTTCGTATATATCCACACCAGCGAAACGTGTCTTACCACTATTCTTTTATGTGGTTGTTTCGGGACCGGTATTGATGCATACGGTTTTAACACTCGGTCTGGAATAAAATAGACATCACGTCATCTAACTGGACAGATGCGCGTTGAAGAATCAGAGTTCGATACAACGAGTGGTTCTTACCGCTACTATTTCATACAGTAGTTTCAGGGCCGGTCTTGGTGTAGGCAGTCGTACACTCGGTCTGGAAAGAAGTTAACATCACATTACCTAACTACACAGATACACATGGGGAATCAAAGTTGGGAACATAGAGTGGTTCTTACTGATTAAGACTGTTAGCGTTTTAAGGGCAGTAGGCGGCCTGACACAATGTCCTGAATCTTCTCTCTTCGACGGCACCTCTACGGGGAAATAAAGTGGATAGCTGTTACAACGGTGCATTACTGATGAGCCGGGAAGGGGACGGGAGGCATTACTTACCCGGGGTTAAAACCTCACGATGATGTGAATGGCGTCTACACGGGCACTGCTTCCTCGCGCATGCGTGTCACAAGCAGGCGCGGTAATGTGCAATTTAACAGAACGCGTCGAAATGCGACGCCCACAATGGGTGGATGTTAAGGCCATCAATTGGTCTAAAAAAGAGTTTTTGATATATATACACAAAGGGGGATTTTTTCGGATTCCATTAAATGGAAACGCAACCACTGTTAAATGCACAATCTAGGGGCGGCCGAAATTCAAACAAAGATATAATAATAAAAGATGAATAGAGACCACCATTTTATGAAGGTGTTCAATAATACAGGTAGAAGACACGGCTACAGTCTAAAGGAGGCGGGTCTTTCTGGTACTCACCAGTATAACCATAAATGTTGGGTACATTATCCAGGGCACAGTTATAATTTATAAATTTCGGACAGTTCATTTAAGCCCGATACAGCCGTGTTAAACTTGACAATAAGTAGCGCTTCCCTTTTAGATAATTTGAGATTCAAATCACCCCCGCGGGGATCCTTTTCTACTTTGGAAATCACAGTCCACTTCAAATCACTAAGTTGATGTTGCATCTTAGCCCAGTGATTTACCAAAGGTGCGTTTTCTACCTTTCTTTTGAGTCTAGATTTATGTTGGGAGATGCGTTGGCGCACTTCTTGATTCGTTTTGCCAATATAAAGGCGATCACAGGGGCAGTGTATCCCATACACCACAAACTTAGATTTGCAGTTGCTGAATGTCTCGTGTTTCCAGGATATGCCTTTGTGCTGGAATACGGTTCCTTCCACTGTGGTCTCACAACACAAGCATGTTCCACATTTGTGGTGCCCTAAAATTGGGGCCAATCCCATCATTTGGCGCAGGGATGGTTGTTGTTTCTAGTGGCATCGCTGCTCGCACTACATGGTTTGCAACACTATTCTCTTTTTTAAAAGCGAATAGCGGTGGGTCTTTTAGGCTCTCATCTAGATTCTTTACCAAATGCCAATTTTGTCCAATAACGCGTTTCAGCTGGTTGGCATTAGGGCAGTATGTCATGACACAGACTTGCCGTTTTAGATCTGGTTTCTTATTACGTTCAAGAAGTGTCTCTCTAGGGGTCCATCTCGCTCTTTTCATGCAATTTTTTACAAGTTTTTTTGGGTACCCTCGGTCACAGAGTTTAGATACCAAATTTTTTGCAAGTTGATGGCAATCTTCATTATACGTGCAATTTCTGCGCACTCGCAGAAACTGGCCGTAAGGGAGATTTTCCTTAAGGCTTCTGGGGTGGTTACTTTCAAACAGTAAAGCCTTGTTGCGGTCAGTTGGTTTGACAAATAAAGATGTTGCTAATTTGCCTGCTTTTGGGAACACTTCTACGTCAAGAAATGGAATTTTAATTTCAGAATGTGAGAGACTAAACTGTATGTCGGGTGTTCTTGAGTTCAACCACTGGTGGAACAGGGTCAAGTTGTTAATTCCCCCTGTCTACTCCATGAACACATCATCTATGAAACGTAGCCACGTTCCAATATGATGACCGAATGGATTGTTATTATGTATGTAGGTGTTTTCGTACATAGACATAAATAATACAGCCAACTCCGGTGCAAACGGGCAGCCCATTGCCACGCCCTTTACTTGATGATAGAACTCCCTGTTGAAACAAAAGTAGTTTTTCCTTAACGCAAAGGATGCCAGGTCGACTAGAAACTTTGTCGGCACTCACACTGGTCTGGGACGTGAGTCTAAGAAGGATAAAAGCACGGCCACTGCTTCGTCCTGGGGAATTTGAGTGTAAAGGGACGTCACATCTAAGGTGACCAATGTGTCTGTCCCTTCACAAAAATACACTGTCTCCAATTTATTTATAAAATCAGTAGTGTCCTGTAGGTACGCGATAACCATGATTCATAAATTGTTTCAAAAAACAATCTACGTACTTAGCGATGGGCTCCAGTAGAGAACCACATCCTGCCACGATGGGTCTCCCTGGCGGTTTGTCCTGATTTTTATGGACTTTTGGCAGTACGTAAAACATAGGTGTTTTTAGGATGTTTGATATGTAGGTACTCTAGTTCTTTGGTTCCAACAAACCCTTGTTCAAATCCATCTTGGATTATTGCGAACAACTGATTTTGTAGCTCACTTGTGGGATCTTTACCTATTTTGCGATAGCAACTAGGGTCATTCAGTTGTCTCATTATTTCATTCGTATAGTCGATGGTGTCCCACACTACTATTGCCCCGCCCTTATCGGCCTGTTTTATAATGGCCGTTGGGTCATTTCTTAGGGTTGTAAGAGCAGTCATTTGTTCTTTAGTAGTGTTAAATTTTACAAATTTCTTTTCTCTTTCCATCTCAGAAATGGCAGACAGAACACTTTTTTCAAAAATTACCCGTTCTTTAGGGATCTTATTCCCTGGTGGACAAAAGGTCGACTTATTGCGTAGACCCGTTACTTCAGTCGAAACAGAGATAGGATTCTCTAAGAAAAACATTGTTGGTCTTAATTTGCGGCAGAATTCAATGAATTCGGTTTTTATTCTGACAAAATCCGTCCTTTTAGAGGGCACAAAGGATAATCCCTTTGATAATATACTTTCCTCTGCTTCTGTTAGCACTCTTTTAGAGAGATTGAAAATAGGGGATACTGTTAGTTTTTGTAGTGCTGGCGGCGGGTTTTCATCTCCCAAGGTATCGTATTTCTCACCCTGCCCCTGGGGCGCGTCTGGCCTCTCGATAAAAAAGGATTCGGTGATTGCCCTTGTTGTTGTTGGTTTGAATTCCAATTCCGATTTCTATTAGGGCGATTATTATTACTACTAGAGTCGCTGTCAGTACCTGAAGATGATGTAGTGTCAGAAAATGAGATGAACTGTTTCCTTGATCTACCCTGATTATCGGATAGGTAGCGTCTCGAGTCTAGTTTCGTATAAAAATCCGCCTGTAAATATGGATATACGTTATCCAATGAAAATATTTTTTGTCTTTCTCAAATTGATTTGTTTTCTGCGTAATCGTGTAATCTTTAAATTCCTGTATCTCTTTCTCAACTTTTTCTAGTAATGCCTTCGCATCAACTATAGTGGGGTTTGTACTAATTTCAGCTTCTAGTCTGGCAATTTCGTCCAATTCTTGTTTCGAGATCCTGACTGCAGTCTCTACTGTCAGGACCATAAGGTCCCTGCTGCACTTGGTTTCAATGAAAGAGAAACCTTTTTTAAAGAGGGGATCTTCAGTAAAGATTACTGGGATATATTTAATTTGTAACCCACCTGGAATCGTCCCTTCGCGTAAGTGCTGCAATAAAAAATGACCATGAAGGTCTGCTCTAATTTGCTTCTTTTTTAAGCGAAGCAGTTTATCAGATTCGTTCTGGGAGGTGGCAGACACACTCAAGGAAACTGACGCAAAAATGGGTGGAGTGCTCAGCAGGTTCTTGATGTGGTCCTCAGTATAGGCAAACGTGTCCTTGTCTGCCATTACTAAAACAAACAAACAATAAAAAAGAAAATAGTTAGGAGCAATGAAAGAACAGTAAAAAAGAGACAGAACAAATTTATAGGATGCTATGTAATCAACCAACACCTGTGGTTGGACGGAGGTCGGAGTACTCCTTTTCTCCAATTCAAATGGAGCTTCAAAACATGCCTCGCGGGCGGTCGCCCGCTAATATAACGCAAAACAAACAAGGGCTGGCTCTAATCAGTAAGGCTGAGCCGAATTATCAGATAAGAAGAACAAGGTGCCAATACTGATATCGATAATTTAAATCACAACTAGTCATCCTAATCAAGACAGGCAATTCAAGAATGGGAAACGCTATTTAATAGCAGTTTATTTCAATGTTAATACAAAACACTCTTTTCTAAATTCATTACATAGTAAACAAGGAACATTGAAGCATTATAGGACACACCACACTACCATCACTTAAAAGCATCCATTCAAAAGCTCAGGCATATCACAGTCAAACAAAACAACACACTCATACAGAAATATTCACACACGTTGAAGAGACATACTAAGCCACAGTGAAAAGGACCTAGGTCTGTTTCTGTTTTCAAAATCAAAAGTGAAACGTTACTTTAAACTAGTGCATTCCTATGTATCTATCATGTTTGATGACAACCAATAACAATGAATCACAATAAGGTAATGTACAACATGGGGCTCCAGGTTCAATTATTTAAACACCCATATACTCAAGCAGACAAACTAGGAATGGGTCTACGCGTTTCGAATCCCATATCATTCATGAGGGATTCTCCTCAGGGCCTCGACATATCTATGAGAAAAAAAAGAAAAATATACAAAAAACAATGTTAGAGAGTAAGTGTTTGGAAAATTAAAAGACACATCAAGAACACTACATTGCACTACTACACCAGCCTCCAAAGTCAGCTTACCCGAGTTACTGGGAGCATAGAGCGTTCCTTGGTATTTACCCAAGATGGAGGAAAGAGGGCCTCGAAGGTCTAATTTTGATCCTAAAGGGAAAGGGTGTCTTTTATTATAATTCTGCACGGGATGTCTAATTACATACTGGGTTGCGTTATAGAAAAACGGGAAAAAGAAGTGCGCCAACGCATCTCGCAACATAAATCCAAACTCAAAAGAAAGGTAGAAAACGCACCTTTGGTAAATCACTGGGCTAAGATGCAACATCAACTTAGTGATTTGAAGTGGACTGTGATTTCCAAAGTAGAAAAGGATCCCCGCGGGGGTGATTTGAATCTCTAATTATCTAAAAGGGAAGCACTACTTATTGTCAAGTTCGACAAGGCTGTGTCGGGCTTAAATGAACTGTCCGAAATTTATAAATTATAACTGTGCCCTGGATAATGTACCCAACATTAATGGTTATACTGGTGAGTACCAGAAAGACCCGCCTCCTTTAGACTGAAGCCGTGTCTTCTACCTGTATTATTGAACACCTTCATAAAATGGTGGTCTCTATTAATCTTTTATTATTATATCTTTGTTTGAATTTCGTCCGCCCCTAGATTGTGCATTCAACAGTGGTTGCGTTTCCATTTAATGAAATCCGAAAAAATCCCCCTTTGTGTATATATATCAAAAACTCTTTTTTAGACCAATTGATGGCCTTAACATCCACCCGAGGGAGGCCACGCCCATTGTGGGCGTCGCATTTTGACGCGTTCTGTTAAACTGCACACTACTGCGCCTGCTTGTGACACGCATGCGCGAGGAAGCAGTGCCCGTGTAGACGCCATTCACATCGTCGTGAGGTTTTAACCCCGGGTAGGTAATGCCTCCCGTCCCCTTCCCGGCTCATCAGTGATGCACCGTTGTAACAGCTATCCACTTTATTTCCCCGTAGAGGCGCCGTCGAAGAGAGAAGATTCAGGACATTGTGTCGGACCACCTACTGCCCTTAAAACGCTAACAGTCTTAATCAGTAAGAACCACTCTATGTTCCCAACTGTGATTCCCCATGTGTATCTGTGTAGTTAGGTAACGTGATCTTAACTTCTTTCCAGACCGAGTGTACGACTGCCTACACCAAGATCGGCCCTGAAACTACTGTATGAAATAGTAGTGGTAAGAAACACTTGTTGTATCGAACTCTGATTCTTCAACGCGCATCTGTCCAGTTAGATGATGTGATGTCTATTTTATTCCAGACCGAGTGTTAAAACCGTATGACTGTATACATCAATACTGGTGCCGAAACCACATAAGAGAATAGTGGTAAGACACGTTTCGCTGGTGTGGATATATACGAAATCGTAAAGATTCCTTCTACCACGTTTAATAATTTGGCCATGCATTTCCATCCTCAGGCCGTGTCACCACATATTGCTTTGAGTAACGGCATCGGGAAACAGAAGATACGAGGAACACGGGACTTGGTAAGAGAGTCCCGCAATAAATCTTTCGTCTTCCCTGCTATGGAGCTTTGCCACTAGCTAACGCATACTTTAATGTTAAACCTCTGCAGATAAAAACGTCTACTGAGTCCGTCCTTCGCACGTCAAAGAACACTGTACAATTGGCCACTCGACTGCCGTCAATAACTCCTTTCCTGTATTTTCAAGCGCGAAACCATTGATGTTATCGCCGGTAAGCGTACCTCTTTTTCCCATTTTTCTATAACGCAACCCAGTATGTAATTAGACATCCCGTGCAGAATTATAATAAAAGACACCCTTTCCCTTTAGGCTCAAAATTAGACCTTCGAGGCCCTCTTTCCTCCATCTTGGGTATATACCAAGGAACGCTCTATGCTCCCAGTAACTCGGGTCAGCTGACTGTGGAGGCTGGTGTAGTAGTGCAATGTAGTGTTCTTGATGTGTCTTTTAATTTTCCAAACACTTACTCTCTAACATTGTTTTTTGTATATTTTTCTTTTTTTTCTCATAGATATGTCGAGGCCCTGAGGAGAATCCCTCATGAATGATATGGGATTCGAAACGTGTAGGCCCATTCCTAGTTTGTCTGCTTGAGTATCTGGGTGTTTAAATAATTGAACCTGGAGCCCCATGTTGTACATTACCTTATTGTGATTCATTGTTATTGGTTGTCATCAAACATGATAGATACATAGGAATGTACTAGTTTAAAGTAACGTTTCACTTTTGATTTTGAAAACAGAAGCAGACCTAGGTCCTTTTCACTGTGGCTTAGTATGTCTCTTCAACGTGTGTGAATATTTCTGTATGAGTGTGTTGTTTTGTTTGACTGTGATATGCCTGAGCTTTTGAATGGATGCTTTTAAGTGATGGTAGTGTGGTGTGTCCTATAATGCTTCAATGTTCCTTGTTTACTATGTAATGAATTTAGAAAAGAGTGTTTTGTATTAACATTGAAATAAACTGCTATTAAATAGCGTTTCCCATTCTTGAATTGCCTGTCTTGATTTGGATGACTAGTTGTGATTTAAATTATCGATATCAGTATTGGCACCTTGTTCTTGTTATCTGATAATTCGGCTCAGCCTTACTGATTAGAGCCAGCCCTTGTTTGTTTTGCGTTATATTAGCGGGCGACCGCCCGCGAGGCATTTTTTGAAGCTCCATTTGAATTGGAGTAAAGGGGCACTCCGACCTCCGTCCAACCACAGGTGTTGGTTGATTACATAGCATCCTATTAATTTGTTCTGTCTCTTTTTTACTGTTCTTTCATTGCTCCTAACTATTTTCTTTTTTATTGTTTTTTTGTTTTAGTAATGGCAGACAAGGACACGTTTGCCTATACTGAGGACCACATCAAGAACCTGCTGAGCACTCCACCCGTTTTTGCTTCAGTTTCCTTGAGTGTGTCTGCCACCTCCCAGAACGAATCTGATAAACTGCTTCGTTTAAAAAAGAAGCAAATTAGAACAGACCTTCATGGTCATTTTTTATTGCAGCACTTACGTGAAGGGACGATTCCACGTGGGTTACAAATTAAAAATATCCCAGTAATCTTTACTGAAGATCCCCTCTTTAAAAAAGGTTTCTCTTTGTTTGAAACCAAGTGCAGCAGGGACCTTATGGTCCTGACAGTAGAGACTGCAGTCAGGATCTCGAAACAAGAATTGGACGAAATTGCCAGACTAGAAGCTGAAATTAGTACAAACCCCACTATAGTTGATGCAAAGGCATTACTAGAAAAAGTTGAGAAAGAGATACAGGAATTTAAAGATTACACGATTACGCAGAAAACAAATCAATTTGAGAAAGACAAAAAAAGTTTTTCATTGGATAACGTATATCCATATTTACAGGCGGATTTTTTTACGAAACTAGACTCGAGACGCTACCTATCCGATAATCAGGGTAGATCAAGGAAACAGTTCATCTCATTTTCTGACACTACATCATCTTCAGGTACTGACAGCGACTCTAGTAGTAATAATAATCGCCCTAATAGAAATCGGAATTGGAATTCAAACCAACAACAACAAGGGCAATCACCGAATCCTTTTTTATCGAGAGGCCAGACGCGCCCCAGGGGCAGGGTGAGATATACGATACCTTGGGAGATGAAAACCCGCCGCCAGCACTACAAAATCTAACAGTATCCCCTATTTTCAATCCCTCTAAAAGAGTGCTAACACAAGCGGAGGAAAGTATATTATCAAAGGGATTATCCTTTGTGCCCTCTAAAAGGACGGATTTTGTCAGAATAAAAACCGAATTCATTGAATTCTGCCGCAAATTAAGACTAACAATGTTTTTTTTAGAGAATCCTATCTCTTTTTCGACTGAAGTAACGGGTCTACGCAATAAGTCGACCTTTTGTCCACCAGGGAATAAGATCCCTAAAGAACTGGTGATTTTTGAAAAAAGTGTTCTGTCTGCCATTTCTGAGATGTAAAGAGAAAAGACATTTGTAAAATTTAACAATACTAAAGAACAAATGACTGCTCTTACAACCCTAAGAAATGACCCAATGGTCATTATAAAACAGACCAATAAGGGCGGGGCAATAGTAGTGTGGGACACCATCGACTATACGAATGAAATAATGAGACAACTGAATGACCCTAGTTGCCATTGCAAAATAGGTAAAGATCCCACAAGTGAGCTGAAAAAAATCAGTTGTTCGCAATAATCCAAGATGGATTTGAACAAGGGTTTGTTGGAACCAAAGAACTAGAGTACCTACAGATCAAACATCCTAAAACACCTATGTTTTACGTACTGCCAAAAGTCCATAAAAATCAGGACAAACCGCCAGGGAGACCCATCGTGGCAGGATGTGGTTCTCTACTGGAGCCCATCGCTTAGTACGTAGATTGTTTTTTTAAACAATTTATGAATCAGGTTATCTTGTACCTACAGGACACTACTGATTTTATAAATAAATTGGATACAGTGAACTTTTGTGAAGGGACAGACACTTTGGTCACCTTAGATGTGACGTCCCTTTACACTCAAATTCCCCAGGACGAAGCAGTGGCAGTGCTTTCATCCTTCTTAGACTCACGTCCCAGATCAGTGCGAGTGCCGACAAAGTTTCTAGTCGACCTGGCATCCTTTGCGTTAAGGAAAAAATACTTTTGTTTCAACAGGGAGTTCTATCATCAAGTAAAGGGGGTGGCAATGGGCTGCCCGTTTGCACCGGAGTTGGCTGTATTATTTATGTCTATGTACGAAAACACCTACATACATAATAACAATCCATTCGGTCATCATATTGGAACGTGGCTACGTTTCATAGATGATGTGTTCATGGTGTGGACAGGGGGAATTAACAACTTGACCCTGTTCCACCAGTGGTTGAACTCAAGAACACCCGACATACAGTTTAGTCTCTCACATTCTGAAATTAAAATTCCATTTCTTGACGTAGAAGTGTTCCCAAAAGCAGGCAAATTAGCAACATCTTTATTTGTCAAACCAACTGACCGCAACAAGGCTTTACTGTTTGAAAGTAACCACCCCAGAAGCCTTAAGGAAAATCTCCCTTACGGCCAGTTTCTGCGAGTGCGCAGAAATTGCACGTATAATGAAGATTACCATCAACATGCAAAAAATGTGGGATCTAAACTCTGTGACCGAGGGTACCCAAAAAAACTTGTAAAAAATTGCATGAAAAGAGCGAGATGGACCCCTAGAGAGACACTTCTTGAACGTAATAAGAAACCAGATCTAAAACGCCAAGTCTGTGTCACGACATACTGTCCTAATGCCAACCAGCTGAAACGCTTTTTTGGACAAAATTGGCATCTGGTAAAGAATCTAGATGAGAGCCTAAAAGACCCACCGCTATTCGCTTTTAAAAAAGAGAATAGTGTTGCAAACCATGTAGTGCGAGCAGCGATGCCTCTAGAAACAACAACCATCCCTGCGCCAAATGATGGGATTGGCCCCAATTTTAGGGCACCACAAATGTGGAACATGCTTGTGTTGTGAGACCACAGTGGAAGGAACCGTATTCCAGCACAAAGGCATATCCTGGAAACACGAGACATTCAGCAACTGCAAATCTAAGTTTGTGGTGTATGGGATACACTGCCCCTGTGATCGCCTTTATATTGGCAAAACCAATCAAGAAGTGCGCCAACGCATCTCCCAACATAAATCTAGACTCAAAAGAAAGGTAGAAAACGCACCTTTGGTAAATCACTGGGCTAAGATGCAACATCAACTTAGTGATTTGAAGTGGACTGTGATTTCCAAAGTAGAAAAGGATCCCCGCAGGGGTGATTTGAATCTCAAATTATCTAAAAGGGAAGCGCTACTTATTGTCAAGTTCGACACGGCTGTGTCGGGCTTAAATGAACTGTCCGAAATTTATAAATTATAACTGTGCCCTGGATAATGTACCCAACATTTATGGTTATACTGGTGAGTACCAGAAAGACCCGCCTCCTTTAGACTGAAGTCGTGTCTTCTACCTGTATTATTGAACACCATCATAAAATTGTGGTCTCTATTCATCTTTTATTATTATATCTTTGTTTGAATTTCGGCCGCCCCTAGATTGTGCATTCAACAGTGGTTGCATTTCCATTTAATGAAATCCCCAAAAAATCCCCCTTTGTGTATATATATCAAAAACTCTTTTTTAGACCAATTGATGGCCTTAACATCCACCCGAGGGAGGCCACGCCTATTGTGGGCATCGCATTTCGACGTGTACTGTTAAACTGCACACTACCGCGCCTGCTTGTGACACGCATGCGTGAGGAAGCAGTGCCCGTGTAGACGCCATTCACATCGTCGTGAGGTTTTAACCCCGGGTAAGTAATGCCTCCCGTCCCCTTCCCGGCTCATCAGTAATGCACCGTTGTAACAGCTATCCACTTTATTTCCCCGTAAAGGTGCCATCGAAGAGAAAAGATTCAGGACATCGTGTCGGACCACCTACTGCCCTTAAAACGCTAACAGTCTTAGTCAGTAAGAACCACTCTATGTTCCCAACTTTGATTCCCCATGTGTATCTGTGTAGTTAGGTAATGTGATGTTAACTTCTTTCCAGACCAAGTGTACGACTGCCTACACCAAGACCGGCCCCGAAACTACTGTATGAAATAGTAGCGGTAAGAACCACTCGTTGTATCGAACTCTGATTCTTCAACGCGCATCTGTCCAGTTGGATGACGTGATGTCTATTTTATTCCACACCGAGTGTTAAAACCGTATCACTGTATACATCAATACCGGTCCCGAAACAACCACATAAAAGAAAAGTGGTAAGACACGTTTCGCTGGTGTGAATATATACGAAATCGTAAAGATTCCTTCTACCACGTTTAATAATTTGGCCATGCATTTCCATCCTCAGGCTGTGTCACCACATATTGCTTTGAGTAACTGCATCGGGAAACAGAAGATACGTGGAACACGGGACTTGGTAAGAGAGTCCCGCAATAAATCTATCGTCTTCCCTGCTATGGAGCTTTGCCCCTAGCTAACGCATACTTTAATGTTAAACCTCTGCAGATAAAAACGTCTACTGAGTCCGTCCTTCGCACGTCAAAGAACACTGTACAATTGGCCACTCGACTGCCGTCAAAAACTCCTTTCCTGTATTTTCAAGCGCGAAACCATTGATGCTATCGCCGGTAAGCGTACCTCTTTTTCCCGTTTTTCTATAACGCAACCCAGTATGTAATTAGACATCCCATACAGAATTATAATAAAAGACACCCTTTTCCTTTAGGCTCAAAATTAGACCTTCGAGGCCCTCTTTCCTCCATCTTGGGTATATACCAAGGAACGCTCTATGCTCCCAGTAACTCGGGTAAGCTGACTGTGGAGGCTGGTGTAGTAGTGCAATGTAGTGTTCTTGATGTGTCTTTTAATTTTCCAAACACTTACTCTCTAACATTGTTTTTTGTATATTTTTCTTTTTTTTCTCATATATGTCGAGGCCCTGAGGAGAATCCCTCATGAATGATATGGGATTCGAAACGTGTAGGCCCATTCCTAGTTTGTCTGCTTGAGTATCTGGGTGTTTAAATAATTGAACCTGGAGCCCCATGTTGTACATTACCTTATTGTGATTCATTGTTATTGGTTGTCATCAAACATGATAGATACATAGGAATGTACTAGTTTAAAGTAACGTTTCACTTTTGATTTTGAAAACAGAAGCAGACCTAGGTCCTTTTCACTGTGGCTTAGTATGTCTCTTCAACGTGTGTGAATATTTCTGTATGAGTGTGTTGTTTTGTTTGACTGTGATATGCCTGAGCTTTTGAATGGATGCTTTTAAGTGATGGTAGTGCGGTGTGTCCTATAATGCTTCAATGTTCCTTGTTTACTATGCAATGAATTTAGAAAAGAGTGTTTTGTATTAACATTGAAATAAACTGCTATTAAATAGCGTTTCCCATTCTTGTATTGCCTGTCTTGATTTGGATGACTAGTTGTGATTTAAATTATCGATATCAGTATTGGCACCTTGTTCTTGTATCTGATAATTCGGCTCAGCCTTACTGATTAGAGCCAGCCCTTGTTTGTTTTGCGCCCTTCATGAATCAGCAAAAATGCAGAACTACTGAGAAAGATCTGAGTGTGCTAAATGTCTGGCAAACTTTTTGCAGATTTGTCAAATTGCAAAAAACTCATAATAAATCAGTATACATGTACGTATCGTACAGGTGGCGATAGCACCTGTGTAGTTATAGGTCATAATTTTCATTACTCAGTGTTTCCTGAAATGCTCCCTGAAACGCCAGGAGAATCCCACTCCAGAAGGGAACAAAAGCAACCTCAGAATAGTTTCAGCTCTATTAGGCTTCCTCAGTATATCTTGCATCCTGTGGCACAACAAGCATGAGGCCCTCGTCCAGGCATACCCTTGGCCTTTCAGATCATTACATCAAACAAACAAAAAGTGATGGGAGAAATGCCTGCAAACTGTCAAAACTACTGGCAATCCATCTGGTGGCCATTTCGGCCCGCTTTAAACAAATCAGTATTGACCCTGCTCCTTATGGAAACTCCCCTCCAGAAGAAACCACAAGCAACTGCACATCAGGTTCAGCCTTATTATGCCTCATGATTGAGGTAGAGCTTGTGTCCTGTGGCAACATGAGTAGCAGCCGACATCTAAGCATACCCTTGATCACTTGGGCATTACAACAAACACACAAAACGTGATCTCAGTAGCATTCAGGCTGGATGTAGCAAATAACCATGGAAAGAAAATAACAAAAAGTACATATTGTATCATATTTGATTTGGGGGAGTAAATTGCGAATTTCTAAACACATTAGACTGATAGTATAGCAATACTGTTTATGTAGGTTTGACTTCTAAAGCAAATTGAAGGAAATAGAGGTATGTTGAATGGGCTAGTAATTAATGTTCTTTTTTAGAAATCGTTGGATTAATAATTAGTCTAAAGAAGTGCATGTACACAGGAAGTAATTGCAAAACTCATCAACAGAACAGCCATAGAAGTCCTCTTCTTACAAGATCATGTCATTAATAATTACTGAATCAATATCTCCAATCACACCAATACATGCACACTGCTTTCACAGCATCCTTTCAAAGGCACTTGCAGAAGGGGCAGTGATGGTCCGCTATTATCATAAGAATACTTCAGTAAGCATAATTTGACACTGCCATCTAGACTTGAAGTTTTATCATACATGAGCCATACCAAACCAAACAACAGAAATGGCAATTAAAACTGAGAAGAGAAGACATGTAAATAGATTATGAAAACCAGAGGCTGAGGGTCGCATCGAGGGCCGGACTGGGAACACAAACCAGCCCTTACAATTCTTCTGGACCATCCCCGGAGGGGAGAGGGCTTGGGGGATTGCTAGTAAGAAGCAGCACTGCTGCCACTTTAGCACCGCTGCTTCTTTTGTTACAGGGGGCCGATATTGCAGCACTGGTGCACAACCGACCCTCAGTTACAAAACCGGTCCTCACCGCTAGAAAACCAGAACACCGGGAAAATGCCCAGTGCCACTATGGTCAGCCCAGCCCTGGGTGCACAGGAGACTTCTCAGTTGATGGACAAAAATGTACTGAAAAATCAGAACTAATTTAAAGATGCTCTCACTGTGCCCACAATAAAATATTCTTTAACAAACAAAATGAAATTAGAAAGATCAAATGATCATTTAAAAATAGCTTGCTTCCGGTCCAGGGAAGGCATGGCTTGGCAGTTCGGGCTGGACTGTTCCCATGAGGCACAGGGTCAGATAGATTTGCATATGGCCATGTCTGAACTGAGGTGGCAGAGTGGGCTAAAGAACGGTGATGGATGCAACCCAGATCTTTTGACTGGGTGTGAGTGTTTGATTGGTTCAGATGCTCCGTCCATCACCACCCCCTTTTGTACCGCTTTTGGCCGCTATAAGTGTGGCAGGGTATGCTCAGACGTGAGTCCCTTGCTCACTTTGCCACTGGATTCAAGCAAGCCGGGCTGAAGACGGCTGTACTGCCAGAAACCGGTCCTCGGAAGCTTGTTTCCGGTCCAGGGAAGGCATGGCTTGGCAGTTCGGGCTGGACTGTTCCCATGAGGCACAGGGTCAGACTGATTTGAATATGGCCATGTCTGAACTGGGGTGGCAGAGTGGGCTAAAGAACAGTGATGGATTAAACCCAGATCTTTTGACTGGGTGTGAGTGTTTGATTGGTTCAGATGCTCCGTTCATCACCACCCCCTTTTGTACCACTTTTGGCTGCCATAAGTGTGGCAGGGTATGCTCAGACGTGAGTCCCTTGCTCACTTTGCCACTGGATTCAAGCAAGCCGGGCTGAAGACGGCTATAATGCCAGAAACCGGTCCTCGGAAGCTTGTTTCCGGTCCAGGGAAGGCATGGCTTGGCAGTTCGGGCTGGACTGTTCCCATGAGGCGCAGGGTCAGACTGATTTGCATATGGCCATGTCTGAACTGGGGTGGCAGAGTGGGCAAAAGAACGGTGATGGATTAAACCCAGATCTTTTGACTGGGCGTGAGTGTTTGATTGGTTCAGATGCTCCGTCCATCACCACCCCCTTTTGTACCGCTTTGGCCGCCATAAGTGTGGCAGGGTATGCTCTGACGTGAGTCCCTTGCTCACTTTGCCACTGGATTCAAGCAAGCCGGGCTGAAGACGGCTGTAATGCCAGAAACCGGTCCTCGGAAGCTTGTTTCCGGTCCAGGGAAGGCATGGCTTGGCAGTTCGGGCTGGACTGTTCCCATGAGGCACAGGGTCAGACTGATTTGCATATAGCCATGTCTGAACTGGGGTGGCAGAGTGGGCTAAAGAACGGTGATGGATCAAACCCAGATCTTTTGACTGGGTGTGAGTGTTTGATTGGTTCAGATGCTCCGTCCATCACCACCACCTTTTGTACCGCTAGTGTTAATGCAGCAGTGGTCGAAGTGGGGAACAAAAAGTAGGGGAACTGTGTGTGGAGAATCAGGGGGCGGGAATAACCGAAGATTGGATCAGTGGGCGGAGTCAGGGGTGTGGCTACAAATCGCAAAACATACCAATTTTTAGTACGGTTAGCATTTCACTACAGCTTATAATGTTATTTAATTCAAACAATGGATAAACATGTTTATTTGAGGTTTAATTCAGGAAAAATCAAATACTCATAGGGAATACAGGTTTATGTAAAGCGTGCGAAATATAAGCAGGAAAAATGGCATGGGCACAAATTCAGGATGGTGAGTGTAAAAATTCAGGACAAGGGGTCAAAATTCAGGACAGAAATTCAGGACAGGAGGTCAAAATTCAGGACAATAATTTGGGGCAACAGGTATGCTTTGCAGACACATCAGTGGATGTCATGCAATAGTATATAAATAAATAGGCAAGGAACATAAGTACAAGTCACTTCTCCTACCCTGTCACCGCTCCTTCCCTGTCATTTCCCCCCCGTCACCACTCCTGCCCGTTCACCGCTCCTGCCCGTTCACTGCTCCTACCCATTCACCACTACTGCTCCTGCCCAATCACTGCTCCTGCCCAATCACTGCTCCTGCCTAGTCACTTCTCCTGCCTTGTCACTTCTCCTGCCTCGTTACCTCTCCTGCTCCGTTACTTTTCCTGCCCCATCACTTCTCCTGCCCCGTCACTTCTTCTGCCCGTCACTGCTCTTGCCCTGTCACCGCTCCTGCCCCGTCACTGCTCCTGCCCCGTCACTGCTCCTGCCCCGTCACCGCTCCTGCCCGGTCCACCGCTTCTACCCATTCACCGCTCCTACTCATTCTCCGCTCCCACCCATTCACTGTTCCTGCCCCGTCACTTCTCCTGACCTGTCACTTCTCCTGACCGGTCACTTCTCCTGACCTGTCACTTCTCCTGACCTGTCACTTCTCCAGCCCCGTCACTTCTTCAGCCCCGTCACTTCTTCTGCCCTGTCTCTTCTTTTTCCCCGTCACTTCTCCTACCCCATCCACTGTGCCTGCCCCGTCCACTGCTCCTGCCTCATCCACTACTCCTGCCCCATTCACCTCTCCTGCCCCATTCACCTTTTCTGCCCCGTTCACCGCTCCTGTCCTTTCAGCGCTTCCGCCCGGTTACCGCTCCTGCCTAATCACCACTCCTGCCTTGTAGCTTCTCCTGCCCCATCACCTCTCCTGCCCCATGACTACTCCTGCCCGGTCACCACTCCTGCCCGGTTGCCACTCCTGCCCAGTCACCACTCCTGCCCAGTCACCACTCCTGCCCAGTCACTACTCCTGCCCAGTCACCACTCCTGCCCAGTCACCACTCCTGCCCAGTTACCACTCCTGCCCAGTCACCATTCCTGCCCAGTCACCACTACTTCCCAGTCCCCGGTCACCACTCCTGCCCGGTCACCACTCCCGACCCACCACCACTCCTGACTCGTCACCACTCCTGACCCGTCACCACTCCTGACCCGTCACCACTCCTGAACCGTCACCACTCCTGACCCGTCACCACTCCTGACCCGTCACTTTTCCTGCCTCGTCACTTTTCCTGCCCTGTCACTTCTCCTTCCCGGTCACTTCTCCTGCCCGGTCACCTCTCCATCCCTGTTGCCTATCGTTCCCCGTCACTTCTACCTGCCCCTTCACTACTCCTACGTTGTCACTTCTCCTGCCCGTTACTTCTTCTGCCCGGTCACCTCTCCCACCCCATCCCCTCTCCTTTTCTGTCTCCTCTTCTGTCAATTCATTGCTCCTGCCCAGTTCAATCTGTGTATAACATTGACAAATTTCACATGGTGGCACGTTCCCCACAGTACTCTGTGTGGGGAAAGCTCCTCTGTAATCACTAACTCAGCATGATATGCTAAAGACAGAGGGCGGGCACACTGTCATTCGAAAGGGGATAATCAGCCTCAATCGGATTGACAATGGGCCCGCCCTCAGGCTGTGAGTGCTCTGGGAGGGGCTGCTGCAGGGCCCGCCCTCAGTCTGTGAGCGCTCAGGGAGGGGCTGCTGCAGCCTCTGGAGTTCAACAGAGAAGTGCGAGCTGCCCCTGGAAGCTGAAAGAAAAAGTTATCGTTTTTAAGTTGGACTATTCTTGCAGTCCTGGGAGGTTTTTTTGAAAGAAAGAAGTAGGGGAACTGACTGAAATAATTTTTAAAAGTAGGGGCACGCCGTGCCCTTCCGATCCCGCCCACTTCTACCACTGTAATTCAGGCAAGTAATTGAGCTTATCAATCTCTACTTCAGTAGCAAGAGACAGACATAACCAGGGTGCAATGGACTGCTTACAGCCATGCCCCTCAGAGCTACTGCACCTACCGCATTGAGGATAGTTACCCTCTGCCTGTTAGAGGAAATGCGGGTCTTGCCCCAGCTGCCCCAGGTCCTGTGAGTGCCACTGCCCCACAAGCAGACACCGGTCCAGAGTACAGGCTGGACCTTTCTAGTACTCTATTCTCTTTCCCCACCCCTTTGCCCATATCCATTTTGGCACCTGTGTTGCACCTGTGTTGCAGGCAGCCCCCTCACCCTCTCCTGTGTGGTCAGTCCATCAGCTGCAAGTGAAGTGAGTGCATGTAGCCATGGTGTCGGAGACGTTCCTATCAAATCCACCTCACAGTGAATGGCTGGCATCAACAGACTTCTCCTGATTTTCAATAATGATTCCAACACATTTCCTTCTAACAAACGTGTATCAACAGTCACACTCTCCTCCTCACACAAGACCAAAACAACAATGGAATCTTAGCATTCTATACTCTTATGGTATGTCACACAGTGCTGTTCCCCTGTAATTATACTGTTCCTGCTGAGGGGGAGGGGCCTTTCTCCTATAATCACACGATATGAGGTCTAGGGTTCAGATTTTGTGATGCTATAACTTCCAGATATTCATAATTAGGGACTATATCCAGATTGATTTAAACTTCGTTTCTTTTTCTTCGGGTGGACGCAAAAGATCATTACATTTTATAGAAGAAACACAAGACTGAGAGCCTGAAGTATAATACATGTTTAATGTACAAATATAACCGACAGCTCTTCATTAATTAAATGTTGGGTGCGCGGCGCGCAGTCGTCTCCGCATCTGCGCAGTCTTCAAGATGGGGCTGGTGACCAATGCCATTGTCATGTGCATTGCGCAGCGCAATTAAAAGTGCACGTGACTTGTGAGGTGATTGTAAACCTGTATAATCAATCATGTTTTGTGCTTTGGATGCTTTTTGACCACACCCATTCTCCAGAGAGGTGAAATGGGAATCATCTTTGTTGAGAAAGACGTGGTGGCCATCTTACTTGAGAAGGGAAAGGCTCTGCCTGTGGCCACCAGAGGGGAGCAACTGTTAGACCCAATAAGAGCTGGGACTGTGTTGGAATGTGAAGGTTCTCAGTGTTGCAGTGAAAATGAGGTCCCAATGAATTCCTAGTATTCTGACTGAGGGGCCTGCAAAAAATAACATTGCTCCTGTCACTGCCTCCTGGCAAAGAAAATTCAGTTCCACATTTTGATAAAGTCCATAAAATTTTTATTGGAAAAATGATTTATCTGTGTATGGGGATCCAACACACATCAACAACAGTCCACATGGCAATCTGAAACCTTGGCAGCTATGCCGCCAGCAGCCCCCATTTTCCAGCCTTCAGGGGCCCAATCAGCGCTGTAGCACACACAGGCAGCACTACACTCTCTCTAGCTGGGGCCGGTTGCACCAGTGACTTGCCTCATAACAGTCCTACCTCATTAATTAAATGGTGGGTGCAGGTAACAGTGACCTGAGCTTCCAGGCCCAGAAGCAAGGGGGTTGAAGGCAACTGCCTCGAGGTCAGAGACCATTTGCATATTTACATACCTTTGTAAACTGGTAACATAGGCTTAGTTTTTTTCTGGTCCAGTACCCCCTGGGCCCCCACTCTGACTATTCCTTACATTTGAAATTTACATACTGCTGTAGTGTGAGAATGCATCTAATGAAAAGGAATATAAAGTAGGGTTGCCAAAAGAAAAATGCCAGTCATGTGTTGTTTAAAGACACCAAAAGACCTCGTCTTGACACTAAATAGGGTTATAAATAAAAATGTATGTATTCATTTGTAATGTGACTTTTCTGTCTTTGTTCCCTTTAATTATCAGTCATGGATCATTCAGGCAGTCCTAGAACACAATTAAAAGTGTTTTCTATTTATATTTGCTGTTCGAAGTATGTACAGATAAGTGCTGAAAATACTGCTTTAAGTGATGCTTAGTTTTGTACTGTAGGGGCAAATACTAGATTTATGGGTGGTAGGGCAAAGTGGTAGGTGGTGTGCCGAGCCGCCGGGGGGCCCCCTCCATGTGCTTTGCAGGGGGGCCCCTTAAGTTTCGTTACGCCACTGCGTTGTGCACAGGCTGTTAGAGTTTTAACATATGATACTGATCCTCCAATTGTATTCGCGGTATCTCGTTTTTTAAATGCTATGTGGCACATTAGGAGAGGGTTTTTAAAGTAATTATAGGGGAGGATCAATTGGAAAAATCATTTGCTAACTTTTTTAGTGTATTGTAACAACTGTTTTTATAAATCTGAAATTTGTTATGTGGCTGTCAGTGGTTTTAACTGTGCATAAATCATGGGAGTGTAATTACTGAATAATCTGTGTATATGTTTGAAGATTTTCCTATGCACTTTCATGGCCTGAGTGGGCGAAATAAAGTTTTAACAAACATATAAAAATAGGTAATTGTATAAATGATGGAGAAACACAAAGCTTCAAAGGCTGTAGATGTGGAGTGTTCAAATAACTTAATAAAGAATATCCTCTGGGTTCAATTCAATTCCTCAACACTCATTCACATAGTTGTATTACACACTCATTAGTCACCTCCTCCCACTAATATTGCACTCTAAATATCCCAAGTATTGGCACAAAATATCTAGAAATTTATAAAAAGTCATTATAAAATGTATTATGACAAAAATTCATAAACACATTTATGAGTTCCAAACATCATAGTCACTTTTGCATATTAAAAACACATAAACAATATCATATGGGTAAACAAAATAACATTTAGACAAACAAAATATCCTAAGAGAGTTTGTGCAGAGAGTACTCTTTGTCATTAGATGCCACAATTGGATGCTGTTTCACAATTTTGTATCCTATACACCCCATTAGTTACCACATATTTGTGACCATCTAAGGTGATAGTACAGCAATTAGATTTGTGGCCCAAATGGTTGCGTCAACGCGTTTCGAAGGTTTAATCTCATAACAGCTTCTTCTTCAAGACTGTAACTTTTACTCCCGTCTTTGTATAATCTAGAACTACAAATGGATGCAATTACATTACAATTCACATCTTGTTTCTTTATGTGATTATGTCAGGTCCCGATCTGTGGTATTACTCATAAGATTGTCCTCAATTAAAAATAATATTGGTTCTTTACATTTCTCAATAAAAATCTAATTACATAAATTGATAAAAAAAACATTCTGTGCCAACATCTCTACTTCTATTCCCTCATCTCATTCACACCACTCAATCCTTCTATACTTTTTCCATTACGTTGCTTATACTGTAGTCATGAGTCATCTTGAATTCAAACACATGAGTGTAATACCAGTGTAAAAATAATCAACTGGATTTGTAAGATGGATTACTAGACTCCTCTATGGACTACTTCACAGGCTTATATCCTTTTCCATTCCATTACCTTTATTTTGATCCTGGCCCTCCTTGAGTTAAAATACCTAGATATAATACCAGTGTTGAGACAATCATCTGGTTAAGTTAACTATGTTAGCAGACTTCTCTAGAAACTACCAACAAGGCTTATATCGATATAGGGACTCACACTTACTTTTTGTTATTATTTGTGTGGCCCCCTCTTTCCCACTTATTGCGATGTTCTTCTTCTCAATGTTACTCTGCTCTGTGGGAACAGATCGACAAACTGTACTATAGGCATCTTATCTCTGACCTGGGCTCACTTGAAGCTCTTATATCTGAAGCCCCTACTTACTAGATTCAATAGCGACGTGTGTCCCCAATTCAGGAAATCATGTTCATCTAGGTTGGCACTCGTATCTACTGCCCTTTAGCTGTAAAGATTTAAAATACATAATTTTAGTCCCCTATGCTGTTTTTGCTGCCGTTGCTCTAAACCACCAAAATTGAGGAATTGGATTGAACCCAGAGGACATTCTTTATAAAGTTCTAGCATGAACCCTAGTCCTTTGGGCAACCAAGGGCCCCTCTCCTTTTGTGACAAAGTGTTCCAAGCAACAGGTCTTCTAAATCTCACATTCCTTTACAAGAGACGCTCACCTTCCCCTCAATGACCGACAGACCTGCCCTCAGACGTCCTGACCTGGCCCTTGAATAATCTGACTTGGCATGAGGATAACTCCAGTAACTCCGGTATGTCCTCAAATGATCCCCAGAATGTCATGGGAACCCCAACCATTGGTTGACTTTCAGGCACTACAGCTAACTAGCAGAAACCCTCAGCTCACCTTCAGATATAACTAGCTGGTCCTTAGAGGCCCTTAGTTGCCCTTCGTCGCATGCAGATTGCCCACTTGGACTCCAATCTCATCCTTGCTTGCCCGCATCTTTTCATCAAGCAGTCCTAGCTAGTCCTCCAAAATCTCCAAATGGTCCTCAGCAACTCCTCCCATGTCCTTCCCATGACATTTCCAGCAGGACCTCCGACAAAGACTTATAGAGCTGTAACCTTTATTCAAACACCCTAATTCACTCTCAGAAACCTGGGTGTTGCCCTCAAAGTTCCTGACTGGTCGTGATAGATTATGAGCAAAGGTTAAGGTTTAAGAAGTTCAGCCATCCATCAGACAGACTATTTGGCCAGCCCTCTGTACACCATTTCCACCCCTAGCTCTAAGTTAAATACAACCAGCTGTCTTCTGAGTCTTTTAGCCAGCTGCCATGGACCTTCACTCTCCTTTATGAAATCCCAAACGCACTCTCAGATTGCCACTTGCCCACCAAACTGTGGCCTTTATAGATAACTAGCAGCCCCACACCCCAACTCAGACTCCACTAGCTGTTATTTAAACAATCCAGGTCTTCTAGCAAAATCCCTTGCTATACCTCCAGCACCTGCAGAATCTGTGATCATTTCCCAGAGTCTCTCAGACTGCCCCAATTGGCATCCCTCAGTGACCCTTGGTGTGCCATAAGAAACCTCCAGCATGCTTTGAAGAGTCTCTTCAGTCACTCCCTGTGTTTCCTACACCCAGTAAAACAACCACAAATGCCAATACTGATCTTCATTTGTCCCTGCTTGACAAGGCGCAAAAGCTGTAAGTCAATAAACACCCTTCCTACTTAATAAGGTTTTTTTTATTTTATAGGTTGATTTTTTTTCAAAAGATGAATGAATAAACAACACATTTCTCATTAAATATAGAATAAATGTAGAACAAACACCATGTCAAAGAGTTCAGAAGACAATATACAATTAAAGAGAAAATAAGTCTATATACACAAAACCCTACCCATCCTAAAAGGTGTCACAATATTTCCATTCAAACTTCACCATTCAAACCACATTACTCATTCACACTACTCTTCGCACATCCAAGCATTCAATGCTCCTTGTTAACAAAAGAAGGGATACTTTTTTTGTTTACTGATGGACCATGGGGCACTTACCAAACAATGCAAAGATCTAGTGGCATAACTTAGTTGTGCAGTAAACCACTTTTACATATCAACAAAAGATCAAAAGAACATTTCTTAGACTGCACAACCAGCCTAATTTATTTCAGTGCTACAATTGTTTGGTATCCAACAGAATAAGGTCCATGCGTTTCGAACCACCTCAATTCTGGGGTTCTTCTCAGGAACAAATACAACTGTAAAAAAAGAAAAGAAAAAATGTAACTGATATTTAAAAACTGTGACTTGACTCCTCAAAAGCGCTTTCACCAAAGCAGGTCAGCCAATTTCAAATCTTACCTATTTGATCGATTCCAGCATGATCAATAAAGTTTTTATTCAAACACGAAACAGGATAGTCTACAAGGACATAAATCAAACAAAGAGAAGACAAGAAAACTACTGTCAAAAACGTCGATGTATCCGACATAATGAAAGGTTTATGTCTGGCCCATCAAAATGTGAGACCTTACCAGTTGAAAGGGAGGGGGGGCAGGCGGCCTGGTGATGAAAGCGTGAATTGTTTTTTCGACTGCAGGCTCACGTTTCTAAAATCTGCATGCACAAGGTGTAAAATACACAGTATCAAAAGGGTGTTGTCCATTGGCAGTTTTTTAGAGATGTGATTGTTGTTAAAATGTACCTCATACGGATGATTTGATGGCATTAACAGAGAAAATTTCAAGCAGGATAAAGTCTGCAAGCGCAGGTCTTTTTTTCTATGAAAAAGCACATAAAGATATTGAGAGGCCGTAGATGAAAATAAAGGTTGATCTGAGTCTTTAGTAGCAATCTCCTTAGTTGTAACTTTTGGGAAAAATCGCGTAGCTTTTCGTTATGTCCGCTAGTTTCTACAAAGTTTTTTTGGTTTATTTTGAGATTCTGTGGAACTAAAACAGTTTGTTGAGCGCGACTTCCGTGCGATGATTGATCTACCCTCAGGGGAGCCACCGACTTGACATTATTAAAAAATATAGTTAAAAAATAAGTAGAGCGTACCTGGCACAATTGATAATAATGCAATATATCGGACGCTACAAAGTGTCTACGCACTCGGCGGAGCTTCAATCAGAGCTTGAATCATACTCGGCGGAGCTTCAATCAGACCGCCCTTGGTTCTAGAAGTTGAACCTACGAACAATTGCGCATAAATACACGTAAACAACTTTGCAACAACGAGCTAGCCTGAATTGTGCTAACTTGAATCGCAACGATCTAGAGCCATTCCTGAATTGTGGCGTAAGTCCTCTAAGTAATTACGGCGGGCTCTCCTGCATGTAGCTTGAAATACTGGCTTTCGCTACTGCGTTGTGACAGCCATGAATTCTTATAGAAAAAGTCACCCTTGAGCCTATGGGAATCTGCCGCTATTGACTCTTGTTGTTGTAGTGTTTTGTAGCCAGCTGACCCTTATGTTGTGGTAGCCATAGTTTCTCAGAAAAACAGCTTTGAGTCTTATGGGAGCCCACCGCTTGGAATTCTGGTTGCTGTAGTATCCTAGCAACTGCACCACTTTTTTTGAAAAACAGAAGGTGTTGCATCTTACAGATAAAAAATCTCAGATAGTTCATTTAAACCTGAGCATGCTGTGTTAAATTTGATAATTAACATTGCCTCACGTTGTGATCATTTCAATTCTGGCTTACCACCTCTTTGATCTTTCTCCACTTTGGATATGACGGTCCAGCGAAAGTCTTGTTCAGAATGCGACTTTTTTATCCAGTGATTTACGAGGGGAGCAGTGGCCACTTGTTTTCTAATCCGGGATTTATGCTGTGTAATGCCTTGTCGCACTTCCTGGTTCGTTTTGCCAATATACAGCAGAGGGCAGGGACACAAAACTCCATAAATCAAATTTTTTGTTATACAATTCATAAATGTGTCATGTTTCAAATGAATTCCGTTGTGGCTGAATAGAGATCCTTCGATTGTCTGTTTATAGCAGACACATGTGCCACATTTGTGGTGTCCTGCAACTGGAGTTACAAGCGTATCTCAAAGGACCCGACCAATGAACTCCAATGCCAACTGTTCTCCATCTTAAAATCCGGATTTGAAGAAGGCTTATTAGGCCAAAAGAAGTATATCTTTTTACAAAACAAATTCCCTCAAATTCCAGTTTTTTACGTGCTACCTAAAGTGCACAAAAATGAGACCTGTCCCCCAGGACGTCCATCCGTCTCTGGGTGTGACTCCTTGATTGAACCAATCTCTAAATACGTTGACTTTTCCTTTAAAACATTAATGGAGGAAGTTCAATCATACCTCCAAGACACAACTGATTTCATAAACAAACTAGACAATGATCCCTTTCAAGTTAACAGAGATATAATGGTAACTTTAGATGTTACTTCCTTATATACCCATATTCCACAAGATTATGGTCTGGAAGGATCGGTCATACTATCTGGAAAAAAGGACTAAACCCCAAAGGGTGCCCACATAATTCATTCTAGAAATGGCAACGTTTGCACTGAAAAAAAACTACTTCATGTTTGGAAAGGAATTGTTTTACCAAACAAAAGGAGTGGCGATGGGGTGTCCCTTCACCCCAGAATTGGCCGTACTCTACATGTCAATGTATGAAGAGAAATTTGTGTACAAGAACAATCCTTTCAGACAGTACATTATATCATGGATGCGTTACATCAACGACATCTTTCTGGTGTGGTCGGGCAGTACAGATGAATTAATAGTTCTATGATTGGCTCAACCAAAGATCGCCAGACATAAAATCCAGTATGAATCATTCATCATTCAGGATGCCTTTCCTGGATGTCGAAGTGTACCCAACAGATGGGGGTTAGGTGACAACTCTGTTTAAAAAACCTACAGACAGAAAGAAGGCACTACTTTTTTCCAGAAATCAAACCAGGAGTCTGAAAGAAAATCTTCCATATGGCCAATTTTTGAGGATTCGCCGCAATTGTTCATTCAAAGATGAATATAATGTACACGCCAACAACTTGGGTGAGAAATTGATAGAACGAGGCTACCCAAAAAAACTGATCAAATCTACAATGAAGAGATCATGGTGGACTCCTAGGGAAACACTTTTACAAAAAAAGGGAAAAAAAGCCATTACAGAGCCAAGTTTTTGTGACAACGTTTTGTCCCAACTCTAATCTTCTCAAAAAAACTATCAACCAAAACTGGCACTTGATCCAAAATCTAGATCCGGCCTTTGCTATCACTCCATTGTTTGCGTTCAAGAAGGATAAACGCTTATCCAACCACATTGTTAGGGCAGCCCTAAAAGTTCCACCTAAACCGTCATTCAGACAATTTGTGGGCTTAACTCCAGTTACAGGACACAACTAATGCAGCACATGTGTCTGCTGTGAACAGACAATCAAAGGATCTCTGTTCAGCCACAACGGAATTCATTGGAAACATGAAACATTTACCGAATTGTAAAACAAAAAAATGTGATTTATGGAGTTTTGTGTCCCAGCCCTCTGCTGGATATCTGGAAAAGAAACCCGGAAGTGCAACAACGCATTGCTCAGCATAAGTCCCGGATTGGAAAACAAGTGGCCACTGCTCCACACTTAAATTACTGGATAAAAAAGTCGCATTCTGAACAAGACTTTTGCTGGACCGTCATATCCAAAGTTGAGAAAGATCAAAGAGGTGGTAATCCAGAGTTGAAATTATCACAAAGTGAGGCAATGTTAACTCCTTAACCACGGCGGTTTTTCCACTGGGGTGCTGGCGTTTTAAAGGGTGGGTGGGGCTGCGTCAGCCGTTGGCCGACCGCAGCACTAGGGAGGTAGTGCTGCCGTCGGCCAAGGGCCGACGGCAGCACAGAACGGGTTAATTGTCAAATTTAACACAGCATGCTCGGGTTTAAGTGAACTCTCTGAGATTTATAATCTGTAAAATACAACACCTTCTGTTTTTCAAAAAAGTGGTGCAGCGGCTTGGATACTACAGCAACCAGAATTCCAAGCGGCAGGCTCCCATAAGTCTCAAAGCTGTTTTTCTGAGAAACTATGGCTGCCACAACATAAGCGTCAGCTGGCTACAAAACACTACAACAACCAGAGTCAATCGCTGCAAATTCCCATAAGCCCAAGGGTGACTTTTTCTATAACAATTCATGGCTGCCACAACGCAGTAGCGAAAGCCAGTATTTCAAGCTACATGCAGGAGAGCCTGCCGTAATTACTTAGAGGACTTACGCCACAATTCATTTATGGACGTAGATCATTGTGATCCAAGTTAGCACAATTCAGGCTAGCTCGTTGTCGCGGAGTTGTTTACGTGTATTTATGCACAATTGTTTGTAGGTTCAACTTCTAAAACCAAGGGCGGTCTGATTGAAGCTCTGCCGAGTCTAATTGAAGCTCTGATTAAAGCTCCACCGAGTGCGTAGACACTTTGTAGCGTCTGATATATTGCAGCATTATCAATTGTGCCAGGTACGCGCTACTTATTTTTTAACTATAATTTTCAATAATGTCAAGTTGGTGACTCCCCTGAAGGTAGATCAATCATCGCACCAAACTCGCGCTCAACAAACTGTTTTATTTCCACAGAATCTCAAAATAAACCAACAAAACCTAGTAGAATAGCGGACATAACAAAAAGCAACGCAATTTTTCTAAAAAGGTACAACTAAGGAGATTGCGTCTAAAGACTGAGATCAACCTTTATTTTCATCTACGGCCTCTCAATATCTTTATGTGCTTTTTCATAGAAAAAAAGACCTGCACTTGCGGACTTTTTCCTGCTTGAAATGTTCTCTGTTAATGCCATCAAATCATAAGTATGAGGTACGTTTGAACAACAAACACATCTCTAAAAAACTGCCAATGGACAACACCCTTTTGATACTGTGTATTTTACACTTTGTGCATGCAGATTTTAGAAACATGAGCCTGCACCCGATAAAAGAATTCACGCTTTCATCACCACGCCGCCTGCCCCCCTCCTTTTCAACTGGTAAGGTCTCATATTTTGATGGGCCAGACATAAACCTTTCATTAAAAGTCATGGGTCGCACTCCGACTCCACCCACCAGCGGGTGAACCCCAGGAGCATCACGGTAGATGCAGTCTTTGTAGCGAGTGCGCAATTTCGAAGATTCGTGTGTTTTAGCAAGGTTGCAGCACCAACTCTGGACACCGGTGTTTCGGAATTATTGTTCCTCATCAGCAGAGTGTAGGATATTCAGGGGTTCGCTGTGCAGGCTGCCAAGTGTTCTCAGGTTGATACCTCTCAAGGCGCGTGGGTGCGGGATCCGAGCTCGTCAGCTCATAGCTCGAGGGAGCCAATTTAACTGAAAGTCATGGGTCGCACTCCGACTCCACCCACCAGCGGGTGAACCCCAGGAGCATCACGGTAGATGCAGTCTTTGTAGCGTGTGCGCTATTTCGAAGATTCGTGTGTTTTAGCAAGGTTGCAGCACCAACTCTGGACACCGGTGTTTCGGAATTATTGTTCCTCATCAGCAGAGTGTAGGATATTCAGGGGTTCGCTGTGCAGGCTGCCAAGTGTTCTCAGGTTGATACCTCTCAAGGCGCGTGGGTGCGGGATCCGAGCTCGTCAGCTCATAGCTCGAGGGAGCCAATTTAACTGAAAGTCATGGGTCGCACTCCGACTCCACCCACCAGCGGGTGAACCCCAGGAGCATCACGGTAGATGCAGTCTTTGTAGCGTGTGCGCTATTTCGAAGATTCGTGTGTTTTAGCAAGGTTGCAGCACCAACTCTGGACACCGGTGTTTCGGAATTATTGTTCCTCATCAGCAGAGTGTAGGATATTCAGGGGTTCGCTGTGCAGGCTGCCAAGTGTTCTCAGGTTGATACCTCTCAAGGCGCGTGGGTGCGGGATCCGAGCTCGTCAGCTCATAGCTCGAGGGAGCCAATTTAACTGAAAGTCATGGGTCGCACTCCAACTCCACCCACCAGCGGGTGAACCCCAGGAGCATCACGGTAGATGCAGTCTTTGTAGCGTGTGCGCTATTTCGAAGATTCGTGTGTTTTAGCAAGGTTGCAGCACCAACTCTGGACACCGGTGTTTCGGAATTATTGTTCCTCATCAGCAGAGTGTAGGATATTCAGGGGTTCGCTGTGCAGGCTGCCAAGTGTTCTCAGGTTGATACCTCTCAAGGCGCGTGGGTGCGGGATCCGAGCTCGTCAGCTCATAGCTCGAGGGAGCCAATTTAACTGAAAGTCATGGGTCGCACTCCGACTCCACCCACCAGCGGGTGAACCCCAGGAGCATCACGGTAGATGCAGTCTTTGTAGCGTGTGCGCTATTTCGAAGATTCGTGTGTTTTAGCAAGGTTGCAGCACCAACTCTGGACACCGGTGTTTCGGAATTATTGTTCCTCATCAGCAGAGTGTAGGATATTCAGGGGTTCGCTGTGCAGGCTGCCAAGTGTTCTCAGGTTGATACCTCTCAAGGCGCGTGGGTGCGGGATCCGAGCTCGTCAGCTCATAGCTCGAGGGAGCCAATTTAACTGAAAGTCATGGGTCGCACTCCGACTCCACCCACCAGCGGGTGAACCCCAGGAGCATCACGGTAGATGCAGTCTTTGTAGCGTGTGCGCTATTTCGAAGATTCGTGTGTTTTAGCAAGGTTGCAGCACCAACTCTGGACACCGGTGTTTCGGAATTATTGTTCCTCATCAGCAGAGTGTAGGATATTCAGGGGTTCGCTGTGCAGGCTGCCAAGTGTTCTCAGGTTGATACCTCTCAAGGCGCGTGGGTGCGGGATCCGAGCTCGTCAGCTCATAGCTCGAGGGAGCCAATTTAACTGAAAGTCATGGGTCGCACTCCAACTCCACCCACCAGCGGGTGAACCCCAGGAGCATCACGGTAGATGCAGTCTTTGTAGCGTGTGCGCTATTTCGAAGATTCGTGTGTTTTAGCAAGGTTGCAGCACCAACTCTGGACACCGGTGTTTCGGAATTATTGTTCCTCATCAGCAGAGTGTAGGATATTCAGGGGTTCGCTGTGCAGGCTGCCAAGTGTTCTCAGGTTGATACCTCTCAAGGCGCGTGGGTGCGGGATCCGAGCTCGTCAGCTCATAGCTCGAGGGAGCCAATTTAACTGAAAGTCATGGGTCGCACTCCGACTCCACCCACCAGCGGGTGAACCCCAGGAGCATCACGGTAGATGCAGTCTTTGTAGCGTGTGCGCTATTTCGAATAACCTACACTCTGCTGACGAGGAACAACTATTCCGAAACACCGGTGTCCAGAGTTGGTGCTGCAACCTTGCTACGACACACTTTTCTTCGATATAGCGCACTCGCTATCTAAAGACTGCATCGACCATGATGCTCCTGGGGCACACCTGCTGGTGGGTGGAGTCGGAGTGCGACCCATTTTGTACATTGATAGGCTCCCTCGAGCTTGGGCTGACGAGCTCCGATCCCGCACCCGCGCCGTGAGAGGTACATACCTGAGAACATTTGGCAGCCTGCACAGCTAACCCCGAATAACCTACACTCTGCTGACGAGGAACAACTATTCCGAAACACCGGTGTCCAGAGTTGGTGCTGCAACCTTGCTACGACACACTTTTCTTCGATATAGCGCACTCGCTATCTAAAGACTGCATCGACCATGATGCTCCTGGGGCACACCTGCTGGTGGGTGGAGTCGGAGTGCGACCCATTTTGTACATTGATAGGCTCCCTCGAGCTTGGGCTGACGAGCTCGGATCCCGCACCCGCGCCGTGAGAGGTACATACCTGAGAACATTTGGCAGCCTGCACAGCTAACCCCGAATAACCTACACTCTGCTGACGAGGAACAACTATTCCGAAACACCGGTGTCCAGAGTTGGTGCTGCAACCTTGCTACGACACACTTTTCTTCGATATAGCGCACTCGCTATCTAAAGACTGCATCGACCATGATGCTCCTGGGGCACACCTGCTGGTGGGTGGAGTCGGAATGCGACCCATTTTGTACATTGATAGGCTCCCTCGAGCTTGGGCTGACGAGCTCGGATCCCGCACCCGCGCCGTGAGAGGTACATACCTGAGAACATTTGGCAGCCTGCACAGCTAACCCCGAATAACCTACACTCTGCTGACGAGGAACAACTATTCCGAAACACCGGTGTCCAGAGTTGGTGCTGCAACCTTGCTACGACACACTTTTCTTCGATATAGCGCACTCGCTATCTAAAGACTGCATCGACCATGATGCTCCTGGGGCACACCTGCTGGTGGGTGGAGTCGGAGTGCGACCCATTTTGTACATTGATAGGCTCCCTCGAGCTTGGGCTGACGAGCTCGGATCCCGCACCCGCGCCGTGAGAGGTACATACCTGAGAACATTTGGCAGCCTGCACAGCTAACCCCGAATAACCTACACTCTGCTGACGAGGAACAACTATTCCGAAACACCGGTGTCCAGAGTTGGTGCTGCAACCTTGCTACGACACACTTTTCTTCGATATAGCGCACTCGCTATCTAAAGACTGCATCGACCATGATGCTCCTGGGGCACACCTGCTGGTGGGTGGAGTCGGAGTGCGACCCATTTTGTACATTGATAGGCTCCCTCGAGCTTGGGCTGACGAGCTCGGATCCCGCACCCGCGCCGTGAGAGGTACATACCTGAGAACATTTGGCAGCCTGCACAGCTAACCCCGAATAACCTACACTCTGCTGACGAGGAACAACTATTCCGAAACACCGGTGTCCAGAGTTGGTGCTGCAACCTTGCTACGACACACTTTTCTTCGATATAGCGCACTCGCTATCTAAAGACTGCATCGACCATGATGCTCCTGGGGCACACCTGCTGGTGGGTGGAGTCGGAGTGCGACCCATTTTGTACATTGATAGGCTCCCTCGAGCTTGGGCTGACGAGCTCGGATCCCGCACCCGCGCCGTGAGAGGTACATACCTGAGAACATTTGGCAGCCTGCACAGCTAACCCCGAATAACCTACACTCTGCTGACGAGGAACAACTATTCCGAAACACCGGTGTCCAGAGTTGGTGCTGCAACCTTGCTACGACACACTTTTCTTCGATATAGCGCACTCGCTATCTAAAGACTGCATCGACCATGATGCTCCTGGGGCACACCTGCTGGTGGGTGGAGTCGGAGTGCGACCCATTTTGTACATTGATAGGCTCCCTCGAGCTTGGGCTGACGAGCTCGGATCCCGCACCCGCGCCGTGAGAGGTACATACCTGAGAACATTTGGCAGCCTGCACAGCTAACCCCGAATAACCTACACTCTGCTGACGAGGAACAACTATTCCGAAACACCGGTGTCCAGAGTTGGTGCTGCAACCTTGCTACGACACACTTTTCTTCGATATAGCGCACTCGCTATCTAAAGACTGCATCGACCATGAAGCTCCTGGGGCACACCTGCTGGTGGGTGGAGTCAGAGTGCGACCCATTTTGTACATTGATAGGCTCCCTCGAGCTTGGGCTGACGAGCTCGGATCCCGCACCCGCGCCGTGAGAGGTACATACCTGAGAACATTTGGCAGCCTGCACAGCTAACCCCGAATAACCTACACTCTGCTGACGAGGAACAACTATTCCGAAACACCGGTGTCCAGAGTTGGTGCTGCAACCTTGCTACGACACACTTTTCTTCGATATAGCGCACTCGCTATCTAAAGACTGCATCGACCATGATGCTCCTGGGGCACACCTGCTGGTGGGTGGAGTCGGAGTGCGACCCATTTTGTACATTGATAGGCTCCCTCGAGCTTGGGCTGACGAGCTCGGATCCCGCACCCGCGCCGTGAGAGGTACATACCTGAGAACATTTGGCAGCCTGCACAGCTAACCCCGAATAACCTACACTCTGCTGACGAGGAACAACTATTCCGAAACACCGGTGTCCAGAGTTGGTGCTGCAACCTTGCTACGACACACTTTTCTTCGATATAGCGCACTCGCTATCTAAAGACTGCATCGACCATGATGCTCCTGGGGCACACCTGCTGGTGGGTGGAGTCGGAGTGCGACCCATTTTGTACATTGATAGGCTCCCTCGAGCTTGGGCTGACGAGCTCGGATCCCGCACCCGCGCCGTGAGAGGTACATACCTGAGAACATTTGGCAGCCTGCACAGCTAACCCCGAATAACCTACACTCTGCTGACGAGGAACAACTATTCCGAAACACCGGTGTCCAGAGTTGGTGCTGCAACCTTGCTACGACACACTTTTCTTCGATATAGCGCACTCGCTATCTAAAGACTGCATCGACCATGATGCTCCTGGGGCACACCTGCTGGTGGGTGGAGTCGGAGTGCGACCCATTTTGTACATTGATAGGCTCCCTCGAGCTTGGGCTGACGAGCTCGGATCCCGCACCCGCGCCGTGAGAGGTACATACCTGAGAACATTTGGCAGCCTGCACAGCTAACCCCGAATAACCTACACTCTGCTGACGAGGAACAACTATTCCGAAACACCGGTGTCCAGAGTTGGTGCTGCAACCTTGCTACGACACACTTTTCTTCGATATAGCGCACTCGCTATCTAAAGACTGCATCGACCATGATGCTCCTGGGGCACACCTGCTGGTGGGTGGAGTCGGAGTGCGACCCATTTTGTACATTGATAGGCTCCCTCGAGCTTGGGCTGACGAGCTCGGATCCCGCACCCGCGCCGTGAGAGGTACATACCTGAGAACATTTGGCAGCCTGCACAGCTAACCCCGAATAACCTACACTCTGCTGACGAGGAACAACTATTCCGAAACACCGGTGTCCAGAGTTGGTGCTGCAACCTTGCTACGACACACTTTTCTTCGATATAGCGCACTCGCTATCTAAAGACTGCATCGACCATGATGCTCCTGGGGCACACCTGCTGGTGGGTGGAGTCGGAGTGCGACCCATTTTGTACATTGATAGGCTCCCTCGAGCTTGGGCTGACGAGCTCGGATCCCGCACCCGCGCCGTGAGAGGTACATACCTGAGAACATTTGGCAGCCTGCACAGCTAACCCCGAATAACCTACACTCTGCTGACGAGGAACAACTATTCCGAAACACCGGTGTCCAGAGTTGGTGCTGCAACCTTGCTACGACACACTTTTCTTCGATATAGCGCACTCGCTATCTAAAGACTGCATCGACCATGATGCTCCTGGGGCACACCTGCTGGTGGGTGGAGTCGGAGTGCGACCCATTTTGTACATAAACCTTTCATTATGTCGGATACATCGACGTTTTTGACAGTGTTTTTCTTTTCTTTTCTTTGTTTGATTTATGTTCTTGTAGACTATCCTGTTTCGTGTTTGAATAAAAACTTTATTGATCATGCTGGGATCGATCAAATAGGTAAGATTTGAAATTGGCATACCTGCTTTGGTGGAAGCGGTTTTGAGGAGTCAAGTCACAGTTTTTAAATACCAGTTACGTTTTTTCTTTACTTTTTTTACAATTGTCTTTGGTCCTGAGGAGAACCCCGGAATTAAGGTGGTTTGAAACGCGTAGAACTTTTTCTGTTGGATACCTAACAATTGTAGCAATGAAATAAATTAGGCTGGTTGTGCAGTGTAAAAAATTTTCTTTTGATCTTTTGTTGATATGTAAAAGTGGTTTACTGCACAACTAAGTTATGCCACTAGATCTTTGCATTGTTTGGTAGGTGCCTCTTGGTCCATCAGTAAACAAAAAAAGTATCCCCTCTTTTGTTACCAAGGAGCCATGAATGCTTGGATGTGTGAAGAGTAGTGTGAATGAGTAATGTGGTTCGAATGGTGAAGTTTGAATGGAAATATTGTGACACCTTTTAGGATGGGTAGGGTCTTGTGTATATAGACTTATTTTCTCTTTAATTGTATATTGTCTTCTGAACTCTTTGATGTGGTGTTTGTTCTACATTTATTATATATTTAATGAGAAATATGTTGTTTATTCATTCATTCATTCATCTTTTGAAAAAAGAACCAAGCTATAAAATAAAAAAACTTTATTAAGTAAGAAGGGTGTATATTGACTTACAGCTTTTGCGCCTTGTCAAGTAGGGACAATTGAATATCAGTATGGCATTTGTGGTTGTTTTGCTGTTTAAGGGCTCAGCCTTACTGATCAGAGCCATTGTTGTTTTTTCTCCTACACCCAGTGGCATCCCCAGCAGCCCTTCAAGAGACCCTAGCTGCATCCACAAGGACCATCAGAGCTCATCTCCATACAAATCCACCTGACCATCAGAAAGTGTCACAAAGCCTTCAGTTACCCAATTGTAGTCCTTAGGCTCACTTTAGCTGAAACCCAGTACACAGTCCTGAACAGGGACACCTTAAGGATTTTGGAGACCCTTGGCCAAACATATTTTGGAGGACCCTGTTGGCAACATCTTTGCATTTATAATCTAATTTCAGATCTTTAATGCCCTCTTCGAACAGGTCACTGACAGTGAACAGGCACACTCCTCCAAATTCTAAGTGTGTTCACATCTAATATTCATTGATAGTGATGTGTTTTCAATATCGTAACACAGCACAGCTCACTTATAGTGCTGGAAATAATCTCTATGGGACCCTCCCATTTCTCTCATATGTGAGGTCCTGTTTCGAACTAATACAAAGTTTTTATAGATGTATAAAAAAGCAACAACATTTCTTTGCAAAATGTCTGTAATAAACTTTCACACATCACCCAACACTAAAAATGAATAAAAGAAAACCTAATTTAACCGCTTTACCGTGTCGGCAATTCTACCACAGTGCGGCAGTTTAGCAGAGTGGGCGGGGCCACGTCGGCCAATGGACGTGAGCAGCACTACCGAGGTAGTGCTCAGGACAGCCGTTGGCCGACAAACACACGGAAGAGGTAAAACAAACTGTTTAAGGATATTCCAAGGCCAACAGGGCAAGACTCTCTGAGGAAAATAGCTGGTTCTATCAGGTGGCCCACGGAAAGACTGTGGCTTTGGGCCAGAGGAGCCTTTGCCCATGCCTTAAAAAGTCTCTAGGTCCTGATATGACTAGGGAGGAAGACTTCCCAAACGCTCCCTCTAGCCTCCCGACTAGATATAACTGTGTTGCTAACAACTGCTGTAACGTAATGGGACATACAGTAAAACCAATGTAAAGCATCTATTACATACATAATATAATGTAATTTATTGTATTGCAAAATGGTCACCATACAGTTGGTTATTTAAGAATGTTTGTGATGTACCTGTTACATAAAATGTAAAGGGTGAAGAAGGCTCTCAAACAGCTCCTACTGTGAGAACCAGAATAGTATGTGAGGGTGGACTGGAAGCACAACTTTAGACTGGGAGAGGATGTGGCATTATGCCAGAGCTGACGACTTCAGAGCTGGGGGAATCAGATCTCAATGGCGTCCGCTCAACATACTGTGATTCTGAGCAAAACACCAAGGGGCCTATTAGGATGGCGGTCGGAAAATCATCCCAACCGCCATGGTAGAGGAAATCAACCACCCGGTGGTACCGCGGCAAAAGCGACGGTCCGATTAGGAGCAGCCGCCTCAAATTCCTGACAGTGGCAGATTGATGCCGCAAAATACCGCCAGTAGCGGGCGGAGCTGGTGAAAATCCATCGGATAAGTGGCAGAAAAACACAAAAGTGCCCTGAGGCCAGCGGAGTGACCGCACGTCAAATTAGGAGTCCATTGAGGTGACAGCAGGATGATCCTCTGTTTCAGACTGCCTTGATTGCAAACAGTGATGAATAGGAGAGCCGGCGGAAGGGCTGTTGCATGGTCACCACTGCGGAAGCTCCGTGACAAATATGGTGGTTGACAAAAAAAACACACAACAAGGCCCCCAAGTGCACACATCAAACTAGCTCAGCCCCCAAAAACACCTAACACACCCCAATGACACACCCCCATAGCAACTTAAAAAAACAAATCCCAGGACAACTCACACAACACACCTGACAGCAATACTCCATTTTGACACACCCACATAGCTGAGTATAAAACCAGCCCCTTCCCCGACCAGAATCCTTTGCACTACTCCAGCCCTGAAGGAACTAAACCCTCCAGCACATTGGATGGGCAGTACACCACACATCTCACCAGCACAAAAACATACACCACCTACTTCACCCCCACCACCCTCACAACTGCACCGCAAACCATTAGCACATAAACCACCATGGCACAAAAGAAAATGCCCAAACTTGCTGAGAGTGAGTTGTCAGTCATGGCAGGTGAGATAATCATAGTAGAAACACAATTGTTTGGTACCCTGGTTCAACAGACACCATTAACCACCAGAGCACAAATGTGGGCATGGATAGTCGACAAGGTCAATGCAGTAGGGAACCACCCCCCGAAGCAAGCAGAAGAGGTGGCATGACCTGAAGAGGACAGTGAAAAAGAACAACAACAAGAACCGTCAGCTGGCTCAAATGACTGGCGGTGGCCCTCCCATTCCACCAAGAACATTTACTGCATGGGAGGCGAAGGTGCTTGCCATACTGCATCCAGAGAGTCTCACAGGAATAGCCGGGGAGTGCAGGCTGGTAAGTACAAACAATTGTACACCATTACACTGCTATGTACTGACTTGCACAACTACAAAGCTACACCTCCTAGGCCCAATTCCATTCATCAGCACCAAAATACCCAACACAGGTCTCGCAGATGTTATATACACTCCATCTGAATCACCCCAAAGGGAGACAGCAACATTCCCATGGTTGCATGTGTACAGTCAGCCAGCACCACAACTCCCACCAGCCCCCCTTGTACCCAGCAGAGCAAGATGGAGCACTCCTCCCACCCAAAACTATGAGGCAGATATTACATTGCTCACTACAAACTAACAGGTAGGTAGCCATCTTCACAGGGAGGGGGGGTTTAGGGGTGGGAGGCCTGCACTACAGCTCCCACCAGGCCCCCTGTCCCACCCCTGAGCAGGATGCAGCACCCCCCCCCCAGCCAGAAGCATGTTGCAGCCATTGTATCACAACAACCAAACTTACAGGTAGGTAGCCATCTTCACAGGAAGGGGTGTTTATTGGTGGGAAGCCAGCGCCACAACCCCCAATATGCCACCATGACCCCCAAGAGGCCCCCATGTCCCACTGTTCAGCAAGGTGGAGCACCAACCTCACCCCACCCAGAAGCATGTGGCTGACATTACGTTACCCTCATCAAACTAACAGGTAGGTATTCATCTTACAGGGAGGGGTGTCTGTGGGTGGGAGGCCAGCACTACAACTCCCAACAGGCCCCCATGTCCCACAGTTCAGCAAGGTGGAGTATTTACCCCACCCCACCCAGAAGCATGTGGCAGCCATTACATTACCCCCATCAAACATACAGGTAGGTAGCCATCTTCCTAGGGAGGGCTGTTTAGGGTTGGAAGGCCTGCACTACAACTCCAGGCCCCCTGCCCCACTCATGAGCATGATGTAGCACTACACCCCTCCCCCCCAGAAGCACATGGCGGCCATTGTATTACAACAACCGAACTTACAGGTAGGTAGCCATCTTCCCAGGCAAGGTTGTTTGGGGATGGGAGACCTGCACTACACCTCCCACCAGTCCTCCTGTCCCACCCATTAGCAGGATGTAGCACTACACCCGCCAGAAGCAAGTGGCACCCATTGTATTACAATAACCAAACTTACAGGTAGGTAGCCATCTTCACAAGGAGGGCTGTTTGGGGGTAGGAGGCCTGTACTACAACTCCCAGCAGGGCCCCTGTCCCACACCTGAGCAGGATGTAGTACCCCCCCACCCAGAAGCATGTGGCAGCCATTGCAATGTTCACTGTCACCTAACAGTTAGGTAGCCATCTTCCAAGGGAGGGCTGTTTGGGGGTGGGAGACCTACACTACAACTCCCACAAACCTCCCTGTCAAACCCTTGAGCAGGATGGAGCACTCAAACACACACCTAGAGAGATGTGTCAGAAATTCCACCCCAATGTGACAAAAGAACAGGTAGGTAGACAAGGCATGCACACCAACATTCCTCTCAAAAAGCATGGAGCCATATGACAACACCAGCCCTCACATCCCACCAAAATTGACACAGATTCAATAGCCGCTTACAGTGTGCAGACAGCTTAGCGTTTGGAACTGTCACAGCAACAGAAGTTTGAGTCAAAAAAATCACATGTTGAAAAAATTCAGGTCACAATCATGCACAGCACAGGATGCTATCTGTAAGTTCCATGGGAGCGGAGCTTCAAGGACCTTATGAAAACAAAGCAAGCATAGCCCGTAGAACAAATAAAGCTAAGCACATGACATGACAAAGGTATGCATGAGATAACAATGACTAGTTCATACTCAGATGTAATGCCTGCCAGGCAGAGTAATCAGCAAAGATGCTTCTCATCAAGTAGTTGTACCGTTAGTCGTTAGATGACAACATGTCCTCGTAATCACAAAATCTGCACGTGGCACATGGTATCGATTGTCACACAATGGGCAAGTAATGTATGTACCTCCACATCATGTCATGATGTACGCTGCTGTGCAGACATACAATGTGAGAACTAGGGAAATGTGTGGTGCATAACCTGTAAATAAGATACATCGAACACCAAGCTTGAGGGGTGCACGTCAATGACCATTTCCCCTCTATCCCACAGGTGAACAAGAACTGGCTGTAGAGGGTGACAACACCAACAACCTGCAGAGCCAGTCTCCAACCACAGAACATGGACTCTCTGATGATGATTCCCTGGATTTCGAGGATGTGGAGCAAGAAGCTGGCCCATCGAGCATGCCAGGGTGAAACAGGTCCCAGGACCCCACTGTCGCCCCTGCCACCACATCAGGAACAACAACAATGCTGACCCCTGCTGTAATGACCAGTGTGGCCTCTACCACCCCCATCACCAGTGCTGCCTGCAACACTCTCCCTGCAGCAGAGGATGACCACCCCACCAACTAAGTAGGCCAGGGAGAGTAGGCGTGTACGTACAGTGGTGAGGCAACAGGTCTGTGACAGTAGGGCAGGTGGGAGGGCAAGTGGGAGTCAAAGACAACCGGACACTGGGACCGAAGCCCAGTCCAACATCACCAGAGTCCATCTGGCCTATGAAAGAGCCCAGGGCCAAGCGGGCCAGGCCCAGGAAGATTCCCATGAGCTCCACCTGCTGCTGAGATCCATAAACACCCATATGGGCCAAATCATGGACCTCTTGGGCCAGCTAGTGACGGTCCTGAGAGACAGGCCTATGGCCCAAACAACACCTCCACCTCCCTTAAGTGGCCTGCAGTATCACAGTTCTACATCCTTCCCTGCAGCCACAGAGATGGGGGAGTCCTCAGACCCCACTGGTCCCACAGCAGAGGCTCCCCTGCCAAACAACCAATGGGCTGAACAAAGAAATCCAAGGGAGGATCCCGTGGCAAAGCACCTGCCAAATGCCAGTCAAGAAGCCAGCCATGATGGCACCCCTCTTCACCATTGCATTGACTTTTTGGGCTGTCCTTCTCCACTGTTGGCCTGGGTCATCACATCAATGTGTTGACTACTCGATTGTCTCATCATCCATCACTGACAACTCATTGATTGCCTATTCACCTTTTTGTAAATATTCACTTCCCTGTCACATATACCCATTGTAAATAAACACTCCTTACACACCAATGTAGTTGTGTCTGCTCCATGTTTATCACAGGATGTACAATGTTGACCATGATTACAATGTACCAGGAGCAAGAATTGTTTGCAGGCAATGAGAGGCTGAAGTGACCTAGGAAAACAGAAGAGAAAAATATTCACTTTTCAGGCGGTGGCATCACAGCGATTACACAACACTTGTCATCAAAGTACTCCAATCTGCACACATTACAATGAGCAACAGTACCAACATAGACATCCTCTAGCTGTGGATAACTACACTGTCCCAGAAACATTAGCAGCAAGCAGAGAGCCAACAACGAACAGCAGTCACAAAGCTATCCGAGACCTTTTCACCAACATCAGCAGATAATGGCCCCGTTGTACGTTTTTACTCACCTTTATGGGAATTAGTGATTGATGAGCTGTTGATGCAATTTGACACCTTCCTCCTCTCCACTATCCTCATCACTGGACATGTGTGGGTTTGCAGGCGGGGGCCTAGGCTGCATATCAGCGTCCTGGAGCAAGGGGATCTCCATGCGCAAGGCCAGGTTGTAGAGCATGCAGCATGCAACTACAATCTGGCACACCTTTTTGGGCAAGTACATCAGTGCACCTCCGGTCTTGTCCAGGCAGTGAAATCGTGACTTCAGTAGATCAAAAGTACGCTTGAACACACAACGTGTCCTCCCATGGGCATCAATATAGCGGATTTCTGCCAGGGTCGTGGGATTCCGCAGTGGGCTCAGCAACCAAGGCCGGTTGGGATATGCAGAGTCACCTAAGTGTGAGATACACATACAGATTTTGTAATATTACTGTGGCAGAGGACAGCATGTCACACACACAGCACGCTACTTGATTCTGCGTACTCACCCACAAGACATGCACACTCCGGAAGCAGAATTACCATCAGCTGTGGTACAATGCTGTTACGTAGAATGTAAGAGTCATGGGCGGAGCCGGTAAATTTAAAAGACACACAATTGATGGACGGAATGCAGAACAAATCAAAACATTTATCCCCAGTCAAGAGATCTGGGTTAAATCCATCATTGTTTTGTTCACCATGCCACCCCAGTTTAGACCAGGCCATATGCAAATCAGTCTTGACCCTGTGCTTCATGGGAACAGTCCAGCCCGAACTGCCAAGACGGGTCCTCCCAGTACCGGAAAAAAGCATCCTAGGACCGGTTTCGGGGTTTCACCCCTCTTCAGGAAGGATAGCTTGAGTCCAGTGGCACAGTGAGCCTAGGACCCACATTGGGCATACCTGGAGCACTTCGGGCGAGAAAGCAAAAGACACACAATAAAGCAAAAGACACACAATTGATGGATGGAATGCAGAACAAATTAAACCATTCACCCCCAGTAAAGAGATCTGGGTTAAATCCAGCATTCTTTTGTTCACCATGCCACCCCAGTTTAGACCTGGCCATATGCAAATCAGTCTTTACCTGTGATGTTGAACAATGCAAGCACTCACCCCCAGTCAACTGATCTGGGTTTAATCCATCATCATTCTTTAGCTCACTCCACCACCCCAGTTCAGACATGGCCATATGCAAATCAGTCTGACCCTGTGCCTCATGGAAACAGTCGAGCCCGAACTGCCAAGCCATGTCTTCCCTCGACCGGAAACAAGCATCCTGGGACCGGTTTCTGGCTAATCAGCCATGCTAGTTTGAATCCAGTGGCAAAGTGAGCAAGGGACCCACGTCTGGGCATACCCTGCAAACTTAGGGCGAACAAAGCAAAACCCAAAGGGGATGATGGACGGAGTGTTAAACAATGCAAGCACTCACCCTCAATCAACTGATCTGGGTTTAATCCATCATCATTCTTTAGCTCACTCCGCCACCCCAGTTTAGACATAGCCATATGCAAATCAGTCTGACCCGGTGCCTCATGGGAACAGTCCAGCCCGAACTGCCAAGCCATGTCTTCCATGGACCAGAAACAAGCATCTTGGGACCGGTTTCTGGCTAATCAGCTGTCATCAGCCATGCTAACTTGAATCCAGTGGCAAGTGAGCAAGGGACCCACGTCTGGTCATACCCTGCCAACTTAAGGCGAACAAAGCAAACCCAAAGGTGATGATGAACGGAGTGTTGTACAATGCAAGCACTCACCCCCAATCAACTTATCTGGGTGTAATCCATCCTCATTCTTTAGCTCACTCGCCACCCCAGTTCAGACATGGCCATATGGAAATTAGTCTGGCCCTGTGCCTCTTGGGACCATTCCAGCCCGAACTGCCAAGCCATGTCTTCCATGGACCAGAAACAAGCATCCTGGGACCGGTTTCTGGCTAATCAGCTGTCATCAGCCATGCTAACTTGAATCCAGTGGCAAGTGAGCAAAAGACCCACGTCTGGTCATACCCTGCCAACTTAGGGCGAACAAAGCAAAATCCAAAGGGGATGATGGATGGAGTGTGGAGCAATGCAAGCACTCATCCCCTGTCAACTGATCTGGGTGTAATCCATCATCATTCTTTAGCTCACTCGCCACCCCAGTTCAGACATGGCCATATGGAAATCAGTCTGACCCTGTGCCTCTTGGGACCATTCCAGCCCGAACTGCCAAGCCATGTCTTCCCTGGACTGGAAACAAGTATCCTGGGACCGGTTTCTGGCTAATCAGCCGTCATCAGCCAGGCTAGCTTGAATCCAGTGGCAAAGTGAGCAAGGGACTCACGTCTGGGCATACCCTGCCAACTTAAGGCGAACAAAGCAAACCCAAAGGGGATGATGAACGGAGGGTTGTACAATGCAAGCACTCACCCCCAATCAACTGATCTGGGTTTAATCCATCATCACTCTTTAGCTCACTCTGCCACCCCAGTTCAGACATGGCCATATGCAAATTACCTCATGGGAACAGTCCAGTCCGAACTGCGAAGCCAAGTCTTCCCTGGACTGGAACCAAGCATCCTGGGACCGGTTTCTGGATAATCAGCCGTCATCAGCCAGGCTAGCTTGAATCCAGTGGCAAAGTGAGCAAGGGACCCACGTCTGGGCATACCCTGACAACTTAGGGTGAACAAAGCAAAACCCAAAGGGGATGATGGACGGCATGTTGAACAATGCAAGCACTCACCCCAAGTCAACTGTTCTGGGTTTAATCCATCATCATTCTTTAGCTCACTCCGCCACCCCAGTTCAGACATGGCCATATGCAAATCAGTCTGACCCTGTGCCTCATGGAAATAGTCCAGCCTGAACTGCCAAGCCATGTCTTCCCTGTACCAGAAACAAGCATCCCGGGACCGGTTTCTGGCTAATCCGCTGTCATCAGCCAGGCTAGCTTGACTCCAGTGGCAAAGTAAGCAAGGGACCCATGTCTCGGCATACCCTGCCAACTTAGGGGGAACAAAGCAAAACCCAAAGGGGATGATGGACGGAGTGTTGAAAAATGCAAGCACTCACCCCCAGTCAACTGATCTGGGTTTAATCCATCATCATTCTTTAGCTCACTCTGCCACCCCAGTTCAGACATGGCCATATGTAAATGAGTCTGGCCCTGTGCCTCATGGGAACAGTCCAGTCCGAACTGCGAAGCTAAGTCTTCCCTGGACCGGAAACAAGCATCCTAGGACAGGTTTCTGGCTAATCAGCCGTCATCAGCCAGGCTAGCTTGAATCCATGCCACTGAAATCAAGCTATCCTGGCTGATGAGGGCTGAAAGCTCGAAACCAGTCCAAGGTTGCTTGTTTCCAGTACAAGGAGGACTTGCCTTTCCAGAGTCATAAAACCAACTAAAACAGGTCTGACAAAATACAGGAAGAAGGCAAAACATTCAGGGATGACCCTGCAAAAAGGGCGAAGTCCAACACCCCCATTTAAGAGATCTGGGTTAAATCCATCATTCTTTTGCTCACCATGCCACCATAGTTTAGACCAGGCCATATGCAAATCATTCTTGACCCTGTGCCTCATGGGAACAGTCCAGCCGAACTGCCAAACCAGGTCCTCCCTGGACCGGAAACACGCATCCTAGTACCGGTTTCAGGCTTTCACCCCTTTTCAGTCAGGATACCTTGATAACAGTGGCACAGTGAGCCCAGAACCCACATCTGGGCATACCTGGTGCACTTACTGTGAGAAAGCAAAAGACACACAATTGCTGGATGGAATGATTTGCATTTGGCAGGGTCCAAACTGGAATGGCATGGTCATTTAGGCCCATATCTCTGTACCGGGGTGAATGTATGACACTGTTCTGCATTCTGTCCACCAATTGTTCTTTTTGTACTTGGAACTTTGGACTGGCCACTGGCCTTGCTGGTCATCACTGTTGATGCCCATTCCCTGTGCAGGTTCTCATGCACACATGTGCCTACTTTGAAGTGTGGACTGGCCACTGGTCTTGCTTGTGTCTACTTTTGATGCCGATATGGTAATATGTAATACAGACAGTTACTCCTGTTGTCTGCTTTGTCAGTGTCCTTTCTAAGTAAAGAGTATGCAGAGTTTGTGACTGCAAGTCTGTGTTGTGTTTTGTTGATCAGCCATGTGTCTTGTTACTATTTGTGCTCACTGTGCAGTCCTGCTCAGCCACACTGACATTGTGGGGATTGTTTTCTACAGCATTGCTGTCACTTGAGTCATTTTTGGCTCCAGTATGGGATGTGAGATGTGGAGTTATACCATCCCCTATCGGTGCTGCTGATGCCTACGCATTGTGAGTGACTCCACCATGTATTTGTGTATGGTACACTCCTGACCTGTCCACTACTGGCGTACACACCACTTCACTCTCATGTCTGCTATCCCCTTGGTTTGCCAGTGGGTGTGCCTCCCCACCACTTAACTTGTTACACTGTGCTTTGTGGTGCTGCTTTGTGCACAGGACCAATGTGCCACTAAGGACAGTTTCCAAAATAGTTATGTGTGAATTTATTGTACTTGTTTGCAGTCAGTGTTGCTCATGTGCAGTGCAACTGTTTGTGCTGCACAGTCCTCTGGTCATGTTGTTTGCACCTGGGTGTCCCTGACTTGTGTATCAGTGGGGTTTGGGTTAGCTGGATGTGTGTTTGCTGAGGTGCTGTTTCCATTCCTGAGTGTGATGTTGGCTGTGTGCTGTGCTGATTTGTGTTGTGGGAGTGCATGGTGTGGTACTGGGATATGTGTGCTACTGGTATGGTGTGTGCGCACGCATACACTTCTTGTTTTGTATGCAGTGCACAACAAGCCTTGTACTTGCCTGGTGTGCCTCCCATGATGTCCAGCTGTGTTTGCAATGTGAGGGATTGGCATGTGCATCTGTTGTGAGTTTGATGTGGATGTGGGCAGTGTTTGTCCCGTGTTGGCTCTTTCAGCTGACAGATGCTCTGTGTGTGATGTTCTATTTGCATGTCATTAGGTGTGAGTTCTTTGTGTTTTGTGGTATATTCAGATATGTGTTGCAAGTGTAGTGTGCGTTACTTGTGTGTCTGTCACATGCAGTTGGGAGGATTCTTATTCCTGGGCTTGTTTTGTCTGCACATTGGTGGTTTGTCCTCCTATGTTTGTCCTGTCACTTGTCAGGCTTGTGCATGTGCATGCATGTGGTACACTTTGACACCATGTTGACTTAATGGGTGGTATGGTATGTCTGTCTGTGTTAGCTTATTGTCTCATTGATCCCAGTTTGTGTCCATGATTGTTGTGAGATGATTCACTTCTTGTTCGTGTTGGGGTATGGTGCCTGTGCATTGGTCCTGAGTGACAATGGTGTGTACTCCTGTACTGTCTGGGGTCCCATTGCCTTTCCACTGTTTGGCTGGCCATATGTGGGCATGTTGTACTTCTACGTATGTTGTTTTTGAGGTTTGTGTTTGGATATAGTTTTTGTGCCAGTATTGGTTCAGTCATCCCTGAGTGTGTGTGTGTGATGTTTGTGGCTGTACCCCAAGGAGTGTGATTGTTTTCTCAGTGCATTCCCAGGACATTATTTGCACCATTCTATGTGTTTAACACTGGTGTTGAGTGTTGTAGGTGGGAGGTGGGTGGAGGAGTGGTATGTGTGAAGGATCCAACTTGTGTTTGACAGTCATGGGTTGTGACAATGAGCCATGTGTGTTGTGCTGTGCTGATGACATACACATGTCAACTAAGTTGTGACAGATGTGTGGCTGATCACCGTTTGACTTCAGTCACTTCCTATCATCCCTTTGCACACATGGCTTGGTTTGCAGTCTCCCAGAGGTTTTTCACAGAGGTCACTGTGGTTTAATTTTACTCACTGTGCCAGCCATGTCTGATGTGGTGGCCTTAGGGTGTTGTGATCTGTTCCTTCTCTTGCATGTGTTGTACACATGCTTTGTGGCTTGCTCCATGGCTTTCCATCACTGTCCACCTCACCTTTGGCTATCCCATGTATTGTCTTCTATTGCTGCTGGCATCTGGTATGTGTATGTGGCTGTGTGTCAGTGTAGGGTGTGTCTAAGTGACTTAACAGGCAGTGTGGACAGTTAAGTGGATGTTCATATGCAGTGTGAGTGTACAGTTTGTGATTGGACTCAGTTTGCTTGACATGACTGGACGGAAGGTGTGGGGAGGAGGGTTGCCCAAGCCCTGAGCTACTGTGCAGGGTGTTTCTCTTCAGCCCCTACCTTCTGAGACAGGCTCCATGGTTGTTTGGTGTGTGTGGTGCAGTGTCTGGGTACACCTTGATGGTTAATTGTACAGGGGGCACAGGAAGGACATACAGCATTTCCCCTAATGGTGTGGGGGGCCTAGTGTGTGAAGGGTGGAGGTGTGGCCCTATGATCTTTGTGGTCTGCCCATGCCTGGCGCTGGCCCTGCCTACTACATTGAGCGCATGTTTTCCCGTGTCTACCTTGCTGCAGTGACGTGACCGGGAGATTGCTCTCAATTCGCGGTTGATGGGTGACCTGGATGCAGAGGGATTATTTCATAACAGGTAGGACATGTGCGAGTACACTTGTGGATGTATTCCTGTCCCCACCAGTGTAGTGCAGTGTATTAATTCTTCCTGAGCGGCATCTCGCAAACTTACCATTCGTGAGCAGGGAAATAACTCTGCTGCATTACACAAAGCAGAGTTTTCTGCATTCTATGAGCTCCGCGGTGCACTGAGTGCAGAAAACTCTGCAAACTCCATGAACGGAGCGGAGTTCACCACCCAGGCCAACACATGCTACAAAGCAGTACACAGTGAAGTAATTGAATCCAGACCCAGGACATCCGACGAGTCGCAGGTGGCCTGAATAGGGATTGGGATAGAGGGGAAAGGGGGAGATAGGGGAAAGGGAGAAGAGGTAGAGAAATTGAAAGCATAAATGGAAGAAGGAGAAGGAGTAGGAATAAAAGTAGAGCAGTAAAATAAGAAGTAGAGGTAGAAGCAGTGCTTTAAATGATACCGGCACTTTATTATTGGGCGAGTACTGCCACTTTTCAAGACAGACATAATACTTTTGATTGGAGAGTGCCGGCACTTCTCAGAAACAAGCAGGTGCTCCGATAAGGAATACCTGCACTTCTATTTTCCCATTTCATGCACTGGGTAGAAGTAGAGATAGAGGTCCCCCAGACCCAAGGCTGGGTTGCAGTGCAATTGTAAATCAGGACTAACTGTCCCACAATGCTATGCAAACACATGGACTGGGTGAGCTATATTGGCACAAACCTGGTACATGTGAGAGCTCTGCAGATGCTAACATCAGTTCTTTGAATATGAATACTAAAGGTATGTAGCTTTTACATATATTGGGTGCATCTAGGACTCGCTCAATACCGGTTAAAATATCTTTAATTTGCAGTTTTGCTGTGGTGTTTGCGGGTTTCATTTAGGAGGATTCGGGTGGCCAGAGTCCCCCGCTGTTCAAGAGGCAGTGTGCATGTTTTCCTTGGTGCAAGGACGAAGTACATCTAAGGCGACGCTTTTATTGTGTGTTGAAGGCTCAATGCTTCACCTTGCTTGAACCTTATCAACTGTTTTCATGTTTGTATTTGCAAAGTGGTGTCAGTGTCATATAGCCTTTTAAGTGCTCTGACCGGATCCTCTTTATCCTGGAGAATAGGTTTATCCTTGAAGCTCTTACGTGAGAAGGTAACAACCCACCATTGACTCTTTCATCGCTTAACAATGGCCTCATTTGCTTTGCTGCTGGTTAAAGCAGCAGCAAAATGCAACGAACAAACCAGAGACCTCATTTATGAGAAGTGTCACATCACTGCGTGAAAACAGCGATGAGTCCCTTCTCAGTGTGCCTTCTTGAATTCCTTGCAACAGGAATGATGCGTCATATTTACTGTATGACCCATCATGCGGCAAGGAATGACAGATATGTCAGAATTATTGACGTATCTGATGGTGCATTGCTGGAGTTCTGTCAGAAGCATGACGCATCTCCAGCAATGTTCCCTTCACATGGGGCACGCCCCATGTGAAAGGGTTTGCGTCAGGTGTAAGGTTTTGACGCATTGGCGTCCCAGAAGTGGCACAGTGAAATCTCATAGATTTCACTGTGCCATTCCTATGACCCTTTCTTGCGGGGGAACGCCCACCCTGCGTACATTATACATGACGTAGGTATAATGTAGCGTAGGGGTTTACGAAGTGACGCATCTGCAAGATGCGTCTCTTTGTAAATATTTATATTCGAAGTGGGTGACCCAATAAACCCTTGCGAGCTTGGGCTGAAAATTGTTTTAGAAGTTTGCCAACAAGGGAATTTGTTGATGCATAAATTACAGGTAATTGATCAGTCTAAATCTTTATAATTGAAATCAATTTGATTAAATCATAACCTGTTGTAAATCTATTTTGCCACTTCAGTTCTTGGCATGATGGTAAATACTCATAGGAACAGAAAATGCTACAGGGGGAATAGATTCAAAGAAATTAAACTTTATGTAACGTTTTCATCATTCAGGGTACATTATTCATATCTTCAAAGAAGAAGAAGAAAAGAAGAAAAAAAATCAACAATATACAATTGGACAAGAAGTAAATTAATTGTCCTTAAAATCCAGTTGCGTTGTGTTCCACTCTTTAGAGATATATAGCAGCAGATCTTGTCAGTTAAACAAAGACCACGTTGTCTAGAATAAATCTGTCTAAAAAGATGTGGAATTTTTAAGTCGACGTTTCGGCCTTATTGTTGTCAAATCCTTAAGGCCATCTTCAGGACCTTCAATCTTTAAAACAATTAAGAACCCCTGTGGAGGATACAATAACCATATTGTTACCTCTCATCAAAATAAATCTATATACATTTTATCACCCGTGTGCAAAGAAAATGTTATTACAATTATTGTTACCTACATGACTCCATAGCTACATAGCTTCAATCTTATACTATGTTATCAATTGTCATCCTTATAACACATTTCAAACTGTAAATTTCCAAAAATCTATGATTATCTACTTGAACATTTAGAGTACTCATTTTGGATGTTCATATCTAACTGAAGGAATTTTTTGCTTCATGATTCGTTAAAAAATCTGACCTCCTGGCTGTTGCATGTTTTGTTTAAAAATCTGACCTCATGGCTGTTGCATGTACTTGTGCATAAATGGTGACTCTATAATCGAATATTTATCAAAAATCCCCATGGGATACCTGATTGTCCACTTGGTCGTGTCAAAATGCCGAGGTATGTGAGGGTTTTGCGTCTTTAAAATCACCTGCCAGGGAAAAAGACTATTATACATGTTTTCAATATCCCAATAATAATCTTTGTAAATATGGCACAACATGGTGCATTATTTACAATGCCGCTGCATCACTAAAAGTTACACAACAGCAGCGCAAATGTGACGCAGACCTTCATAAATAATGCATCCCTGTTCCAAACAAATATGTTGGTTTTTTTGTCCTCATTCATAAATTAGTAGATTGTCTTTTAGAAGAAACAGGTTCTTTCCTGGTTCCTATGGAGGGAGGTTTCAACTTAACCTGTTACTTTACCACCTCCAAGGCTCCTGAAGGGCCAACGTGAAGACATCTTGTTAAGAAAGGTTCAGCCTCTTTACCTTAATCTTACTTATTTCATAATCATTGGATCATTTTAATGGATTATATTATAAAACTTATTGGCCCAATCCTCCCAAGCCAACCAAAATCTGGGTTTTTTTTCTCGAGAGACAACCATGATTCAACTTATTAACTCCATTAACTGAGGCAACCCAGTCCAAAAATTCCGGGGGCCGAGGCAATACCCATTTTGAATACGTTTCTGTCCTAGCCAGGAGGATTAAGATAAATAATAAAGACCCTTGAAATTTAGAAAGCTTACAGTTAACACTCTCTTCTGGGAGAACACCAAAGATAACCAAAACAGAGCTTACCTCAATTTCTTGCCCTAAAACCTCTGAGATGGTCTCACCAACTTCTTGCCAGACGCCCTGGATCTGGGGATACTGCCTAAACATAGGCAAGTCATCCACATTCAAAGTGACACAATTCAAACAGATCTTCACACCTTCACCTCCCAACTTTTAAAGCCTTTTAGGAGTCCAGTATGCTCTATGGAGTGTAAAAAGATGATTTCATCTGAGAGGAGCAGCTTTAACAACACTCCACAAAGTGTGCATCGATACTTGCCATAAAACTGTTATATCGGAGGAGGGCAGGTCTCTTCTCCAGGGCTCCTCCATTGACGTTGGTAGAGGCTCTCCTTTTACCAGCACCCAGTACCATTTAGAAACTTCTTTACGTTGGTAGAGGGGGCCCAACTGAATATTTTCACACTTTTCATTTCCTTCTGAATCTTTAGCCAGATTAGTGGCCCAGCTGGATAGTTGATAACATTTAAACCTGGACAGCCTCTAGTTTGTGATGTCACTTAAAAAATCCCGAGGGAGTAGCTTGTTGTTTTGCAAAAGCTGACCCCATTTGTCAATCCCTTCTTCCATCAACGGGGCATACAAACTGTTCTTGAGGCACAAAAGCGTACCTGGGGAGTTCCAAATAAGGGCACCAATGCTGTAATATGGGATCTTTAGAATCTTTCTGATCTGGTACCAGAGCTCGCTAGCAGATATCAAGATCTTTAATTTGACTTTTAATAACATTTGGGATGACCAAACTTAAAAAGAAAGCCATAGCCACCCAGAGGAAATGTTTCCACCATGGCTTGAAGGAAGGGGGGGGGGGGACATGAAGATCCAAATAGGAGAGATCTTACATTTTTTAGCTGGAAAGCCCAACAGTAAAAACGAAAGTCGGAGCTTCCGATACTACCTTCTAACTTAGAGCTTTGCAGTTTCTTCCAGGCAATCCTCATCCCCTTATTAGACCAGGTAAAGCTGGATATATCACCTTGAAGTGCTTTTATTGTTATATGATTAAACAATAGAGGAATCAAATCAAAGATAAATGTGATTTTTTGTAGTATTGACATTTTAACCAAATTAGAGCCACCCAAAATGGAAAGTGGAAAGTGGAAGACCGCCCCAAGATCTTAATAGTGCACCTGACTCTTTAATTTTTAGCTCAAGGTTTATCTGGGCTAACTTGGTGATGTCATGTGATACGGTGTAGAAATATGGTAATTTGGCATTTCTGGTGCATAGGTAGTCTGTTTCCAGTTTGGAAATGTGCTGGTTCTCTTCTGCTTGTTCTACTACAGCTTTTATGGTTGCTTGCAGTGTCTTGGTGGGGTCTTCACTCAGGAGTTTGTAATTCCATTGGTCATTAAGAAGCCTCCGGCACTCGGTGGTGTTGCTGTTGAGTTTAAACATCATTTAGGGCATGGATGGCATTGAATTGAATTGCAAAATGTGTTTTTTGGGGAGGTATTTCACTTTTTTCGTATGTTTTAATTAAATGCCTTTGCTGGATGTGTGTGGTGTGGTTGCTGTGTAACTTGCAAACCTTTTTTAGCCCTGTGGGTTTTCATTTTTGCATTGTTGTATTAAAGCTGTGTTGTTTAGCATGCCTACTTTGTCTTGCCATATGGGGCCTGCTTGAGTTCATTGTTTTACAGGCCTCCTGCTTGTTGTGACTGTGAGTGACCATGTGGCTAGTGGCCAATGGCCATTTTGTGATGGTAGTATTAGTTAGTGTGCTGCTTTTGCCATAGGCATACATGTCTTTCCTTTGTTCTTCTTGGCTTACTGCCTCCATCCTCATTGCAAGCTGCAATACACAACTGTGATGTACCATGCCAAACAGGTTCCATTACATTTGTATTTTGTTGTTCTTATTCTTTCCTATCCTTCCTGACTGTACACCATGAAAGCCCTTGATGTCAAAGTCTCACAATTGGCTACACTGTTGTTATTTTTTTAAATAACTAACCTAAGTTAATAAAATGTAACAATATTAATAATAACTCTAACAAGTTTGACCACACAATAAGTTATATATTATTATATTTGTTTATCTGTACTAGTAGGATTTGAACCACAACAACAAATGCCACATTTCACTGATGTTGTTCTGGCTTCTTTGCTTTTAGGTGCACAAAAGACTGAGGAGGAGGTGTCATCATCACCCGTTGTACTGCCAGACAGAAGACCTGCTGTGCACGACGTCATCTGACGTATGACCACAGACAGACATCTCTTCAACTTGTGCCACTGTGTGTGCTGACATCTGAAGAAGATAGCCCCAAAGAAAGGTACCAGGCCCTCCAGTACCAAGAAAGTTGCATCTGAGAAGTACGAACTGCCACTTACCAAGACAGGTGTGCCACCCAAGATGTTTTTTGGGAAACAAAAAACTGTGCCAGCAGCAGTCATGTCCGGGGAGCAAGCTGGGAGCAGCACCCCTGCATCAGTGGGCCCAGCCCTGAAACATAGGCCCAAGCCCATGTCTGTCGCAGAGGCAGCCAGTCGAATCACGACAATGCTGATGAGCAGTGATGTTGAAATTGACTTAGCGTTATCGCAAAGTAGTACTTAATCAATGCAGGAAACTCCGATAAGTAGAAAACAACAGCCGCAACAACAGCCATAACCACCGCCCACAATAGTAGTGTGTTCCTCCAGAAGTAGGAGCAGTTCAGGAGATAGAGCCTCCTGCGGAGGAAGAAGAGCAAGCCACTGTTTCAGAAGATCCATTGTCTTCCAGATCCCCAGCAAGGAAAAGAAGGGTTAGTCCATCCAGTTCTTCTGCATGCCACCCTTCTGCTGATCTAGATGCCAATTGGATGCCACCACCTCAGTCTAAGAGTGAGACACGCCACGAGAGAAGGCTAAAGAAAAGGAAGGTTCCAGGAAGCGTAAGAGTTATGGAGGTAGATGTAGAAGAGGAGGATGATGACGAGCCAGTCATCATGGACGTTAGTCCTACCCCAGTGGAGACCGACATTATTACCCCATCCTAAATTGCTGTGAGGGATGTAGCACGGATACCACAAACACAGATACATTTAACACCACCTGCAGCTTCCATATTTGCATTTGCGAAGGCCTGGCAGCGACCTACATCCGGCACAACCACCTCAATGGAACTAGGTACTGCATCTGCAAAGAGTCAAACTTCACGATGCACACCTTCCAGCTCATCCGGCATTGCAAGTGGCACCTTCAGCAGCACCAGAAAGTTCACATCCCCAGTTTGGGCCTCCTTTTCGGTTAACAGTAAGGAGGAGAATGTTGCTATATGCTCCATTTGTGGACAAGGTGTTAGTCAGGGTAAGTTTGGTACAAACTATGGTACCGGAGGCCAAACAACCCATCTGAAAAAACACCACTTGATCCAGTGGGAGGCGCACCTTAAAGGCCAAAAAACTGCATCCATTGCTGTTGGTGGTGATGAAGAAGTATAAGATACGATCGCGGTGGAAGGTGAACAAGAGGGAGACATTTTCTCTGGAACACAAAGTAGCCCTGTCCCCAGCAGTGCACTGGTACCACCAACATCCTCATCAGCCTCAGCAACATCTCAGTGGCACAAGAATAAGAGTCAGGCTGAAACACTAAGTCAAGAGAGTACCGCAATTAAAAAACGTGCAGCATTGAGCCTAACATCATCTGGCGCCAAGACGTCACCTGCATCAGTGGCACCAGAAAAGAAGAAATCCAGCCTACCATTCCCATCATGTTTAGGTTGGAGGGGCAGTACGAATGCAACCACTCAATGGCACGTTTGTACAATGCAAACCTGGCTAAAATGTTAGCGCTGGACCACATCCATTTTTCTTTTGTGGAAGGGTGGGTTTTCTTGAATTTGTGACAGTCATCTGCCAAAAATTGAAGGTTCCCAGCCGATCCTATTTTGCCAGAATTGCTGTTCCAGCACCACATCACAATATGCTGGAATTGCTTGGACAAGTTTTACAGCAGAGTGCTGTTCACCCTATCCACCTGACAACAGACATGTGGACCAGTTGCCAAGCCACTGATTACATGTACATCACTGCAAACTGGATCTATTTTGTGGGGGTTAGAGAAAAGATATCTGCAGGTGTTGACACTGCTGAGATTTTTAATGCCACTCGGAAACATGCAACTGTAGACATGTTCGCCATGGAGAAATCTCATACTGCTGCAAACATTTTGGAAAAGTTTAACATCAAGGTCTTTAAATGGCTGCACCCAAGAGGGCTTAACATTGGCTTTGTTGCCACGGACAATGGCAGTAATATAGTTAGGGCCATGTCCAATGGTGGCTATTTCAGGGACCTGTGTTTGGCACACTGCATTAACATTATGGTTTAAGACTTTCTGAAAAAAGAATACCAAGTTAGACATTTACTGACCACCTGCAGAAGAATCTGCACACACTTCAGCCATTCTTTTAAAGCCCGGAAGCAGCTGTGGATCATTCAACGTGAGCATAGAGTGCCAGTTAAAGCACTCATCCAGAAGATGCCAACAAGTTGGAACTCTTCTTATTACATGCTTGAACGTCTGTTTGAGCAGTACAGACCAATCAATGAATTTGTCATGCAAAGAGGGGATGTAACTTGAAAGGCATGACTGCTGAGATGGACCAATGGGGCCTAGTAAATGCCTGACAGAAATGTTACTTCCTTTCGAGCTCTTCCCACGTGAAGTCAGCAAGGAGGACTGTACAATGGTCCAAGCTATCTCATTGTTGCACATGGTACAGGAACAGCTGAAGGGAGTGCCTGCAATGTACACAGGTGTGGAGGAAAAAAAAGAAGCATATGAGTTGGTGGAAAGCTTAACCCTTCGTTTATCTGAAAATACAAGGGAGCAAAGAGAAATTGTGTCATCCAACCATTACATTTCTGCCACAATTCTAGATCCACGGTACAAAGCAGTACTGATAACTAACACACTGATTCCCTTTTAGAAGTGGATGTTGCCAAGTACAAAACTTGGATAGCTGTGGAAGCCAGTCAATTAGAGTTGCAACTGTGTGCATTTATTAAAGAAATAAGTCCACTCCTCCAAGTCCTGCTCCATCCTGACTCGCCCTAAATCCATTTCCCTCAAGCCAGACATTAGATGGAGAATAGTACAAGAAATGTCGAGTCCCTCCAAAGAACGTGACAATAGCTGTCCTCATTTCTGAGCCGAGAGGGACTGCCCCTTAAGAATGACAGAAAATGATGGATGGCATGCATTCGATGCTTACTCCGAGTGATTGGTGTTTGTGTTGTTGTTGTGCATGAAGTGTACTAATATTATTTAATCTACACACAAAAAAGTGACTTAAGTCAATGTTTCCCTTCTTGTTAACAAAATTGTACTTCTACTGCAGGCCAATCCATTGCATTTTTGAATATGGAATCTATTCTGGACTCACTTGGTACACTACAGAGTTAGACACCATGATGATGATGACCAAACTATACTCATTGCAGTCAGTCAGTAGGATCGGAGAAGATTGATGGAATAACTCGGGGTGTTTCATGAAGTGGTCTAAAATGTAAACAAGTCAACAACAACCACAGCAGACCTACATGTGTAGGTGTGGAGGCGAGTGTAGTGGTATGACTGACAGCGGTGCATTGATTTAGTTACTTAATTTGAAAAATGCTCTTTTGCTGTATATGTGTGCTCTGTCCGGCTCAAAATCTAAGCTAAGGGGAGGTTGGGTGGGCGCTGTGGGCCTGCTCTGTCCTGTTGTTGTTGTAGGTTAATGCTGGAAACAGAGTAGTAGACATGATTTAGCCATGCTGCCTCTGAAAGTTTTCTTGTTGCAATCCTCTGTAATTTATGCATTTTTTTCTCCTTGATTTTTCAATATCCCTTTTGTTTTTCCATCTACACTTACAGGTATTCCTTTACCATGTGCTATACTGGGAAAAACAACTCACAATTCCCTTACCAATCCACATCTGTCAGGCAGGCAGTGGCACCCAAGATTGATGGAAGGGAGGACAACAGGAATGCCGAGATGCAACTCCCCAATATGACCATACCATTACTAGTAACTTAGTATCATTCATCATCTTAATTAATTTGATTCATTTTTTCTCTTCAATCATTACGACTGTGTGTGTTGTTGTTAATTATGTTTGCTCTTTGCTTATAATTAACCCCTACAGCTATTTTAAAATGTTCTTTGCTAGCTTTAAAAGGAAGCCCGGTAGAACAGAACATAACATGTATGTTATTTGGGTCTTTCTGAGGGCAGACAGGCAAGGCAATTGCATAATAATAATGTACTGCTGCCCTGTACTACTAGTCCAGTACTACTTATCATTAACCATCAAGTCATCATCATGCATGCATTTCCTATTTCTCCCTTAACAGATTTATGATGGTCATCTGCAAAGATTGTGTATTGTCCATATGTAGAGTTTGTCTTTGTCAAACCTGTCCCCCAAATACCCCTTCCCTACCATTCATCTGTGTGATTTGTATTGAGGTGTGACTAAATTAAATGTATACCAATAATTGATCACACACTTGCTGGGGCGGATGGAGGAACAGCAGGGGTGGGCAACAGTAGATGTTGATGATGGGAGGCGTCCGGCTTCCAGAACATGGCGCCACACCACCCGAAGACAAAGGGGCTGGCTGGGCCCTGGGGCATTGGAAGAAGATGCTGCAGCTGCCGCCTCCTCCTCCTCATCCTCCTCCACCAGGGCAACCACCCGACAATATTCTTCCCAGATGGCCTCCAGCTTCCTTTGCCGGGCCCTGGCCACTAACTCCTGCCTAGTGGTTTGGGAAGGAGTAGCTATAGCAAGAAAGGAAAAAAGGTAATTGTAACCAATACTCTTAGCAGAATAGTAACATAAAATTAAATTACACACTTAAATATTATAGTGGCAAAGTAGTAGCACTAGCAGTTGTAAAATCCTCTCCTCACTTCACTTCCTCTGCCCCTATGATTTGGATGTGATGATTATACTTTCAGACACAATGGAGTAGAGTAGAAGTAGTATTTTTCTCTCTCTTGTTTAGCACAATTAATCTTGTAGGCATGTCAGCTCAGTCAGCTTGAATGTTTTGCCCTATACAGACATACGTGTGTTGCAGACTTATGTATTTTACTACTGTCTGCATGTGGGGCAGCTGAACTACACAATTATATATTTCCATTACAGCCATACTATGTTAAATGAAAATCAATGGAAAATGCTCAGAGATAATTTCACTTTAACCCTCACTACTACAATACGGCACATGATGATGGATAATGATGACATGCTGATGGATGATGAGAAACAGCGGCACAACATCATGTCACTCACGTGATGATGATGACATACTGAGTGATTTGTAAGTACTAGTTACCATGCAGTTGATAGGCCACCGATGGCTGACACAGGGAGGAGACTGGAGCGGAGGTGGGCCTCGGAGTCGGAGGAAGGGGGTTATGGGTAGGGTAAATAATATATATGTTGTGCTTGCAAACTACTGTGAGTCAAGGAAGTATTCCATTCTGAAATATAAGTACAACCTCGAACCTTTGAATCAAAAACCTTGCAAAAAAGCGTCCTTTTTCTTCCAAAGACTTGTTTTTTTATTTATCAGTGCATTGCTCTTCTAGCATTATTATTATTTTATTCTTAATCTTCACCCTTAGCTTTGGCACTCTGGCACAGTTGAATTTTCCTTTACATTCTCTTCATCCAGTCTGACTCTGTTTTCACCTACTCTATGATACCATCCAGGCAGCTATCCATCCAAACATAGGGGTCCATTAGGATGGCGGACGGATCGCCACTGCCATGCAGGCGGTGGCGATCCGTCCGCCATCCCTGCCCGTCCGCCACCTTTCTTCCCCCTGCCATATGTGGACCGTGGCGGAGAGGAAGACTTTCCGCCGCTTTTCCGCCGCGGTCTGCTTGCGACCGCGGCGGAAAAGGCCTGATATGGTGGCAGTGTCTATCAGACACCGCCACCCATATTAGGATGGCCGGTGCGGAATGCCTTTCCGTGGCAAGGCATACGGTCTTTGCTCCCAGGGTGAGGGGGTGGCTGGGGGGTGCACATGGGGGTACCTATGGTACCCCCCAGCATTTCAATGTACACCATGACAGGCACCGCGTGGTGCCTGTCATGTTGTGCATTAAAATGTACAATGTGCATTTTTTGCATTGCGGCGGCCGGTGCTTCAAGCACCGTCCGCCGCAATGTAAAAAATGCGGGATGCACCCGCCACTGTGGCGGATGCATCCTAATTGGGGGCACGGTGCCTCCGCCCTTGTGGCGGATGGTACCGGCCCTGACAGGATGGACCTCGTAGCTATCATAAACCGACTTTCACCGACAACATACATTTGTCATAGATATAACCAACCAACACCATGCCATTCGTCCTTGCTTGCCTTATAGTTTGACCCTTCATACCCCCCGGAGGATTCCTTTCTGATTTCTGCTTTCTCTTTCACTTTTCACCCATCCTTCAACTACCCATGCATCCTATTTCTATCACCTTCATCCGCCACCTATATGCATCCCGGGGCCCCTTCCTTCACCCATGTATCCTTCATTGCCAGGCATACATGTCATCTAACAGTATGTCTTCATCATAAAAATATGTTTTCTGAGTTGAAGATAGAATATGCCATTAGTTACTCAACCCCCACCACTAATGCTAATGTTTAAGTAAAGGGTGTCTCCTTCAACTGTTTAGTGTTCAGAACAACATAGCCTCAGCAGAAGTACAGTGTACTGGTACTGAGTGTACACCCTTGCAGCGAGTGTATTCATCATTCTCAATAAGTAAGGAATATGACTTACCACCGCCCGCCACTGCTGCTAGCTCACCCCCTGTGGCTGCCACATCCGCTGCCTCCGGAGTGGCTTGGCCCTCACCGCTTGCCCCGGCACTGGTGGTTGGTACGCCTGGAAAAAAAATCTAATTTTTTTAGATGCCACACACGCCTCCTCTATTTATTTTTTGCATTAGCAAGGTTGAAAATACATAACTAATAATACATATACACCATACACATCACTATCTACAATTCGGATACTAGAGTACCGTAGATAGTATGTCCTGTTAAAAATACCTAAATATTATCCAGTTGGGCATTTTTGAAAAGCCTCTCAAGAAGACGACTACCCAAAGGACTGGACACAGTGAGTAGAGCTATTGGTGCATCTCATTTTTTGAGAAGAAGAAAGAGTGGCCAAATGAGCGGACATGAGGTCTCTCTTAGTTGGAAAATAATGGTGCCGTCCTCCTACTCCTCATACTTTGTTTCAGCTATGGTACACAGTAACAGTTGTTCAGTGTTCACCATTCAATTGCTGCTGCTGCAAAAAAAAGTACTAGGCCTGGATTAGAAAAAGTAAAATACACCAAGTTGGGGTGTCCTGTCCAACGTGAGTGACCACCATTACTGATTGAGCATGATGAGACAGTAAAAGAAATTAAAGCCTTCTCATCTCACAATTCACAATTCTGCGGAGAATACCTTACTTGGGCATTCAATCTGCACAACATATTAGTGCTACTAGTAGTAGTAAGGAGTCCTTACTAGTACTATTAGTAGCCTAGGACCAATGGGTTCTCTGAGTCTTACAGTACCACTACTAGGCAATCCACATATAAGGGGAGAGGTAAAGCTGAGTGAAACCCAAAAGAAAACAAGCCACATACAGACTAATACAGAGTCAGCCGAGGTTAGTCAGATGAAGTTTGATTTAATGTAAAAAAGAAACAGCCACTAGAAGAAACAATATTAGTAGTAGTACTAGTACTTAGTAGTAGGTAATGGAGCAAAAACAAGAATTTAAAAAAACAGATAGATTGAAAAGGATTTTGGAAAATGAAAATAATTGAGTCGTAAAAGTTAGAGAAATATTAATATATAACAACTCGGGGAGAACTTACTGGGGCCAGCAGCAGAGCCATCTGGACATTTTCTGCTGCTCCTAGGATGCCCCTCCAGCTCCTGCACCCGCCGCACTGCCAGCTGCCCCAGTCTTCTTCTTACCCTGGATGCTGATCAGTGTAAAGAGACAAAAATGATTTGTGGTAATACTAATAAATGAATATAATTGCTCTGAAAATATTTTTAGACAGGAAACAGCAATTGCAATAATGTTGACCTATCCTAAATCAATTTATTCAACTAGTAGTAGTAGTAGACTAGTAGTATCGCAGTCGAGTACCTTCCGATAACTATTATTCCACAGTTTAATTCCGATTCCTGAATCTAAAACATACCTAGCCCACCAATTCCAGACTATGGAATGTATTGCAAAGAAATTATATTTGCTTCTCTAAGTTCCGATCTCATTCCCAAACATCTCTCAGTCACTCTCAACTCCAACAACCCCTTTTGATGGGTCAATTACTAAGTCTGCATTTATTCTGCATAGGTGCCTAGATGCATGCAGATTGCATATACCAAATTGGTTGGTTGCCATATTCACTCACTATAAGAACTGAAAAAGGTTCTACTAGGACTGAAGTCATTTGAAAGGGTGCATCAAGCAGGCCGCTAAATTACCAAATAATACTAACCAACTAACTAACTACTACCATTATCTTAGTGACAGGAGATAGACCTGCCTGACAGGACAAAGGAAAGGACTGGAGTCTTTCTTATCGCGATTACCTACCTAACTTAAATTCTCTAACCTCTCTTACGTAACCAGCCCAAGTGAGCGCAAGGTTGCAAACAAGTACGATTAGTTGGTAGCGCCGAGCACCTGTCTGGAAGTAACAATGACATAATATAAGATTTTTAAACATAGGCTACCTGCATGTAAGCAGCAGCAGCATGTTAGCTATTTGCAAAAAAATAATATTCACAATAACACAGAACAGAAGTACACAAATTAGTATTATAAATAGCTACTCACCAAGCCCCGGACCTCAACAACTAGAAGGTCATGCAGGTCCTGCTACAGGTCTAGGATATCGGACCACAGGTGCGTCAATTGGTTATGGGGGTCCCGGACCCCAGAGCAGCAAAACACTGCCCGGCGTACACTTGTCCACAACCGGTGACGCTCACGGAGCCCATACCAGGACCTAGGCCTGCCACCTGCTGCCAGGGTTAAGGGGAGGTGGCACTGGGAAAAGTTCAAACTCATCGCAAACGGGCGGAACAAGCAACTCTGTGTGCTTGCGGAGCTCCGCGTAGCTCGCTAAGTTTTTTTGCGACATTACAGTATTTTGCGTAGCACGGCTACGTGAACTCTGCACAGTGTTAATCACCCTATCAACGGCTTTGGCCATGTCAAACGCAAAAGTGGTAAGAGGTAGTTTATTCGCTGAGGCTATATCAATTGCGCCTATCTACTCATGAGTTAGATCATGTAGTTGATGTCCTTTGATGAATCCCTTCTGATCATCCTCGACCAAAGAGCCCATCACAGGTTCCAATCTCCCGGCTAAAATTTGTGCATAGATTTTATAGTCACAGTTCAACAAGGAGATGGGCCTGTTGAACTCACACTTTTTAGGGGCTTTATTTGGTTTCAAAATTAGACTAATAGCTGCCTCATCCCATGACTTGGGAATAGATAGATCATCAGAAAAGGTACTGTCAAACAATTTTGCCAAGACCAGGATGATTTTCTCAGCAAGAGTAATATATGGCTCATTAGGAACACCGTCTATCCCCGCGGTGCTACCTCTTTTTAAATTCTTCACTATAGCTTTAAGTTCTTCTAGGGAGAGATTTTGATTCAACTGTTGGGCTTGGTCATCAGCGAGTAAGAGCAATGCTATTCTGTTAACATAGTCTTTAATCTGTGTCTTGGTGGCTAGCTGATCCTCAGTGTAATAATCTTGAAAAAATGACTCAAATGCTTGTTCTATTTAAGTGCTCTCTGACCAGGCAACAGCATTGGCGATCTCTTCAATTATATTCCTTGTTCGGTTAATGTGAGACTTCCAAGCAAGAAGCTTCCCACATCCTTCTCCATATTCATGATTAGCTAATTTGCTAGTCTCCCACTTTCTCCTAATGGTACCGTCCAAATAATCAGCTAAAGCCTGTCTTTTTATTATTTCAGTGTTGACCTCACTCTGCTCCTGACTGCCTTGCTGTATAATTATCTCACCCAGAGCTCTGGAGATGTCTTCTTCCAATTTCTTCATCATAGCTCTAGTTTTCTTGTGGTTTTTGCAGTAAGACTGATAACTCTGCCTCTTATATATGCTTATAGGCATCCCAAATTTTATGTAATGGGGCAGATGAGTGATTAATTTGAAGAAAGTCAGGGTGTCACTCTTTAGCTGTGCTATTACTTATTAATCAGAGTAGAGATCTATCAAAGTTCCACCTTCCATTAGCGGATCCTCTCTCTCTTTGTATCTCCAAAAGCACAGCAGAGTGATCAGAGAAATACTCGTGAATATGTGTCACCGCTTCAACCTAGCGTCTCCTAAAAAGAAATAAATTCTGGAAGTATGCCCATGCTTTTAATTGTGAAAAATAAAACTTGGAGGGCCACTTATTTCTTTATTTTTATCTCTCCAAATATCTAAAAGGCCTAGAGCTTTCATCAGAATTCTTATAAAAGATCTATTTTTTGTAGGGCCTGTACCAACCCTTTGTTAGATCTATCAAGAATGAGATTAAGAGGATATTAAAATCATCTCCCATAATGACCAGAAAATTATTTTAACAGGTGATTATAAATAACATTTAAAGGGACTTCATCGTCTATATTTCGCCCGTAATACCCCATTAAAACATATCATTCATTCTGAATTTTAACGTCAGCAATAATACATCTCCCCTTAACATCCACGTAAAAAGCCCCTAGGGTAGCTTTAGCAGATTGCTTAATTAGGAGAGCCTCTCCTTTCGTACAACATGTTTGAGTTGTGTGAAGCAAGATTTCAATCCATTTCTGACTGGATCGAGTGGCCTCCCACTCAACATGAGTTAGATGTGTTTCTTGTAAAGTAATAATGTCGAAATTAGCCTGGCTCAAATATTGGAAGATTCTCCTTCTTCTACTCGCTACTATAAGTCATTAATATTCCATGTTAAGTTTTTACTGGGATGTAAACAGGCATTTGATTTTTCTCTTTTGTATAATATTAGCACCGGCTTGGTCACCTTGTTCATGACCTTCCCCTCTCTTATTTGTAATCTCAATTACTCTAGACAAATGATGAGGACTTTTTATTCTTTTTTCCCTAATATGCTCCCCACCCAGTGAAATACTAGACTAAATTACTCCTCGTGACCCCCCTCCCAACCAGGGAACCCTCCCCAAATACAACCTGTGTATGTTGGATAAGTTACCCATTAGAGCTCTGATTACCCTCTGAAATGTGAAAATCAAGCACAATTAAACCTAATCCTTTATCTGATCAATGAGGGTCCCTACCTCCTTGGAGTCCCTGAAGTTAAGTATTTTGTCCTCTCACATGACTTTAAGCAGGGCTGGAAATCTCAATTGCGCTGATGCACCTAAGGATCTTAAATCTGGGATGCATTTCCCCAGCTCCCACTGCCTATCCAGAGTAATCCCAGAGACATCTGATGTGATCAGAAACAACCTCTCCCCTTTGGTAAAACTACCAGCTTTTAGAGACTCAGACAGAAAGTGTTCCTTTAACATGTAGGTTTTAAAATTAATCAAAATTCTCCTGGGGGGTTTTCCTGTTTAGGTTTTTTGAGAACGGGTCTCTATGAATTCTTTGAATATCAGCCTCCAGGTCTTAGGAGATAATGGAGGGGATAAACTCCTTTAATAAGTTAATGAAAAATCCTTCGATATTATCTCCCTCCAAACCTTCCGGGACATAAAGAACCTTCAAATTCTTTCAACTGGCATTGTTTTCTAAAGACTCTATTTCGTCCAGCATAACTTTCTCTCCATTTTTTAATGTTTAGATTTCGCTTCAGTAGATCTCCTCTTCCTTATTAAGGGCCTCCACTGAGGCTTCCATCACACAAATTATCTCTGTGATTGCTGACATTTTGGCCTCTAGTGTCTCGCAGGAGTCTTGAATTTTACTTTCCGAGATAGCAAACTTGTTTCAAATCTGTGAGGATAGGGCCTCTAACATTTCAGCCAGGTCCAGTTGTTTCAGGTTATTTGAGGTTGGGAGACAGCTGGAGTCCAAAGGGTTGGACCCCTGGTTCACCTCGAGGGGGTTGAGTGGATTGCTATCACAGTCATCTAGTATCTGAAACCTATTAGAAGTAGTAATACTCAAGTGAACAGCTCCTTCAGCTGGATTATTAGGGTTGTAGGGTTCCATGCGTACCACAGAAGATTCAGCAGATACTCTCTGATCTTGATACAACTCCACCGTTTCAGGGGATGTTGGTCCTACATGCTGGACCTTAGCCTGTACCTTACAAAATGATCTAAGAGACTGGGTTATCCTGACTTGGCCTGCTTACTTTCTTTGTCGCGCTGAGGATGTAAAAGGAGAGTTTTGTGGGTTTAAAGTAAGATTACCTTGGTCTCTCTCTAAGCCATTTAAGGATGTTCATCTGTCTTCACTTTAATACATGGCAAGTGCATGCTATACATAGTGGCCATTTGGAAGCCTAAATAACAATGTGTGCTGAATTGGGGTGATGTGCCACTTAGCACCATGGCAACAGTTGTAATCTGAGAGTTCAAACAGCTACCAGGCGTGGTAAAATCAGCAACACAAGAGTATGTGCTTAAAACCTGAAAGCTAAGTAACGGCCTCACGCATAATACAGCAGCTTAACTGGCACACTGGCCATAACGTCCTTAAGCCAGACACATTAATCATTATGGCATTATTTTATTGCATAAACATTTTGATGAGCTGAAAAGAGAAAGAGGAGCGATGCATGAGATAGACAGATTCAGCGGCATGTGGGTGACACAACACTAGGTTGTTTTATTCATAAATAATAAACTGCATAAACAGCACTGCACAAGGGAAGAATGCCAATCCAGTTTTAATCAAGGGTTTAATGTTATAAAGACGTAATTCTCCTCTTTCTTTATCAATGTACTTCCTTTGTATCTGAATGATTCTGGTAAAATAAACTCCCTTTCTTAAGGGTTGCACTGATTCAAGTTTCTGAGAGGTGATAAGCACATGAATTCAGCCACTGAACCCTCAGGGGTCTTTTTATGAAAGGGTTGCTTCAAGTTTGCACCACGCGATGTGGTGTATGCATGACATAGATCTCTAAGTGAGTTTTTTTAAGCCACACACATCCCCTTTGTTTGACTTTGAGTGGGTCCAAAAATCTGGAGTAAGAAAACACAACGGTAATCACTGTGTTGCTTTACTCCGCCCATGGAAGATGTTTCATGTTCCCATTCAACTACCATGTTTTTTTTTGTTTTTTTAAACTTTTTATTGCGCTCAAGAAAAAAAGACGGGCAGTACAATAAATTCAAACATTTATAATAAATACATTAGATATAGGGCAGCTAAAAAAATATATACGTATTCATCTGATTCATATATTTACCTATATCATATAACATCTCTTCCTCATTGCAGCAATAAACAATATTGTTTTTGTCTGTAATTGGAATGCATAGATCCAGCACTAAGCTCCAACGAGGCAAATTACCTTCTTACACCAAAGGCATAATATTTATCTTATCCTCAGGACATAATATCAAATAGTCTATATCCTACAATGATAAAGAGATGGATGAATAATCCAGCTGCAGCACATTTCCTGATGTCCCCTTCTGACAGCTTTACACTGAGAGCTGAGCTGAGCTGAGAGCGCAGCAAACGCCGAAAGGCTGCCGTAGCCGCAGAAAGCGGGAAGCAGGAAGCCGGAAGCAAGAGAGCTGCAGTCTGCGGTCACCCGCTCAGCCCCCCCTCCTGCGTTACCCCACCTGAACAAGGATCTGGCGCCTGCCGTGCTACTTGCCGGTTGCCTGTTTGCGGAAGTTGCGGGGGCCTGTGAAGCGAGGCGGGAGCCGTGGATTGCTCTGTTGCTGTTGTGCTGCCGGTTGGCCCAGCGGGAGCCTGTGGGGGCACGGCAGGAGCTGCGGATCGTCTAGCTGCCTGGTGTGCTGCCTGCAGCCCGGAGGGAGCCGCTGGTGCCTGTGGTGAGCGTCGGGAGCCGCGGATTGTCTAGCTACCTGTTGTGCTGCCTACAGCCCGTGGTGAGCGGGAGCCGCGGATCGCTTGCCATGCGGGCCCGGGTAGCGGTTCTCAGCAGTTATTTGTATCTATTTGCAGACTGTATGCCCAGGGTGGGGGAAGCCACAGGAAATTGCGGCTTGCAACGCGGCAAGAGCCGCACCCTTTCGCTGCCTGTGAGCCCAGTGTGGTGGGAGCCGCAAGAATTTGGTTGGGCGCGACAGGAGCCCCAGATCATTTTCCAAGCCACCAGAAGCTGTGGGGGCAGTTTACAATGCAGCAGGAGTCGCAAGGCGTGGCACCAATCGCAGCAGGAGCCGCAGAGCATTTTTAGCAGCGGATAGGTATTTTTGTACGCAGCAGGAGCATAGATTTGCAGAGAAGAAGTGAGCGGTCGGAGAGAACACAGGGAAGACTGCGTGGGCTTGAGTAGGCTGTTAACAAACACACAGCCACTCGCAGCAATGAAGCAATTGATTAAAAAGTCCCCCAGTTCTCAAAATCCGCTGCAAAGTCATAACTTAACACACCAGCAACTTTACCAATCCCACGTGCTCATAGCAGTTCAAACAATTTGTACAAGTGCTAACAAGCTACAAGCAAGCACGACTTAATACAGTACTGCGGTTCAGACAACAAGAGTGATAGAAACCAGAGCTAGCGACAGTGCGGGTAAAGGGTCGATTAAGGATGAGTAGAGATAGCAGTAACAGCAACTGCCACAACAGCGCTAACACAGGGAAGCACCGGATAGTGAGTGTGGCAGCCGACAGTGGTGGATGATAAATGAGGCCCGGGGACGCTGCAGAAGCAGTCCAACTAGGCAGGACATAGCTAGCAGCTCATCATCTTATTGAGCTCTGGTTCTCCCTAGGAGAAACTAGCAAAACAACTTAAACAATCCAATACCGCAATAAGGAGCAATAAGGAGCATGAGATCTGGAAGAGTGCGTCAGGCGACTGTAGGCTAAAACAAAAGCAAAAATAGAAAACTCATAGAACAAGGGCCAGTAATAAGCCAAAAAAGAAAGGCCTCCAAACAGAGAGAGAGGCTAGTCTCAGCGCCAACTCCAGAAATAACATCATTCAGTCCTGGAAATACCACAGGGATCTAGTATTTCTTCTTTTTAAAGGACCCAATGGCCGCCATTTACACTCCATCCTTAGAGTAATTCCGGTGGCCAAGCCCAACATCACCAGACACAAGGGCTAATGAAGGATATGTCAACCCGGAAGGGACTGACCAACAGGAAAAGGGTGCATCTATTACCGTTAAAACAAGTTCTCCAGCCACACAGCAACCACCAAACATCATTAACGTGCTAAAAGAAAATTCAGCTTTACAGAAATCAAGCATAGAATCTCCGGCAAACAGGTTGGCAACTGTAATAGCCCAGCCACATCAGATCAATCCCATGAACAAAATAATTGGAAGAGGAGAAAATGAGGACAATAAAAACGAGCACTTGGAAGGAAAAATAAATAAATTATCGGCACAGGTATTACTAGCGGATGATGACTGGTTAAACTCATTTTCACTATCCAATGATGTCAACCTGGAACAAATATTGGAAACCAATACTCAAACGCAGAACGAAGCTATTAAAGGGAACGCGCTGGCATCAGCCATTGAGAAGGAAGCACCAAGAGGGGCAGTAATGGTGGTATCTACCCCATCAAATCAGACCCATAGAATCAACCAACAGGTGAACATTCAGGAGGAAGTACGTTTTTCAACGAAAATAAATACATTAAACTTGTCAGTGCCAAGAACAATTTCTTCTGTAAGTGGGATGGATCATGGATCTTGGACATCAGGGTGCTGAATTTTCAATCTGACAAAATGGAAGTCCAGACAGACCTTATAAATGTAATTGTTGGTCATATTGCAGGCATAAATACCACGCTGGACTCAATTACTGCCCTTCTAATGCGCAGGGGAAACCTGGAGTCACAAACATGCAATCCTCAAATGCGGCTGTGGAAAAATCATAGGCAAATTGGTAAACCTACCAGAAATACTAAGGGATATCTTAGGGACAGTTCAATTAATAACAAAGCCCAAAGAAATACGGGAAACTCAAAAGGACGCAGAGAAAAAGGTACCACACAAAGACAAACAGACAAACAAAGGGACAGGTGTTAACGATAAGGGGGAAGCAGAACAAGTGGAAAGAGAGCATTTAGGACCAGATACAAGGGATCATCAGACGGATATCACACAGAGCACCACTGACATCTCAAAAATTGCAAAACCTACAAAAAGGCAAAGAAAATGAGCCAAAAAGGGTAGGGTTAAACATAACAATCAATCAACGACAAAATCAGAAAAAATCTTTTCAATTTACACAAAGCAAAATATACAAAGGAAAGAAAACAAATCATTGAAATAGGTCACGTTGGATGACTCAATAACAGCCCGAGAACAATCAACCCATATAACGGATGGATTTAACACAAAGCAAATCCATTGAGCCCTCTAGTCATCATTAATCAAGAGAAGACGAATCAGGCTCCACATACACCAATTAACCATCAGCTAACAGCAGAACCTGCGCAAACCATTAGAATTGAAAAAAGACGAGTCAAACAAATACAATTTACCGAAAAGTGCGAAGGGGCAAAAAAAACATTGCAGATCCAAGTAAGAATCATACCCAGGGATGATAGAAGCACCAGTCCAGATAACGGGGTATAAACACTTAGTAGGCAAGAGAAGGGCAAAATATAAGAAAAAACAGAATGTAGTGAAATAACCCAAAGTAATAGGGCGTACGATAAAATAGATAACAAAAAACTAAGTAGCCAGAACTCAATAAAAGTTATGATAAATAGAAAAGGCAGAACATAACGGTTGCCCATTACCGACCAGCTAATCGAGCCAGAACGGCCATTGATATATATATAGAAACTGGTGCACTAGAGCAAGATTCATGCCGGCCACACCACAGGAAAAGGTCTGCAAAAAAGAAAGGGGACAACAAATAGACATTTTATGATGAAATCCCTAATACCCATTAAGGTCCAGGTAGAAAAATAGGAAAATTTTGGAAACGTCAATAACTCAAGGGAGAATACATCGAAACTGACATTTGTGCCTGAATACTCCACAAAAGAATGGCAATATATAATAAATAGAGGGAATCTGTTAAGGTTGTTTAAAGAAATTCCAGAACTGGAAGAAATATCTTCGCAAGGTCTTTTAGCCGTAGAATTGAACCCTACTAATAACCCAGACATTGAAGAAACTGTGACTACCTGGTCCTCAAAGGAACTAGTGGACAGGATACACGAAACAAGATCAACATTCGAACTCTGGGGGATCACACTGAGGCCCCACATACGTCCAAGATACCCCCACCCTTTCCTAACAAATAATACAAAGCAAAAAATTGAATATTCATCTGGGAAAAATCACAAAACATGCCTAAGCGGTGCTCGTTCTACCACACCCTCAAGGCCAACCAAGGCAAAAGAGGTCAAGGCAATAGGGAGTCAATCAAGCTTCGAACAACGTACAGGTGATAGCATGTCTTGGTCCTGGGTGCCAAAGGTACTAAGCAACACACGTACCTAACAAACAGTCAAGAGTAAAGTTGAATCACAAAAGGTGGGGGTAGTGAGCTGGGACTAATGGGCAGGATTTAATAGAAAGCCTTAGGGATGAGAGCCAGGACATGATAAAGATCTGTTCATGGAATGTCCATGGATTTAAGAATTTGGGGCACGACCATGAAACTCTGTCTTTCTATGAATAACAGGGCATAACACTACTCCAAGAAATGTGGAATATGAAGCCAGCATCAATAGGGGGCTATATAGAACATCACATCCTAGCAGAAAAGTTCTCAAGATTTAGTCACCCGAGAGGAGGCTTAGGATCATACATATCACAAAAATATGGTTGGCAAACAGAAGAATTAAACGCTGGTGTAAACTGGTTGCTTCATGTTAACAAATCAGATTGGCAATTAATACTAGTCAACGTATATGTTCACCCGGAAAAAAAGCAGAAGGAAAAATTCATAATACTAATGAATTTGATCAATGCGCTGCAAAAATCACATGAACTCTGCCCGTTGATTATTTCAGGTGATTTTATTAGCAACCTAATAAACAAACAGAATAAAAGAAAGAGGCAGGAGGACTGGGGATTCCAATTAATAACGCGAGAGTAAGATAGCCATGGTCTGTCAATTCTGAATGGCAACACAATAGGGGATTCACCAGCGGCCATCACACACTCAAGCGAAAAAAATAGATCTATAATAGACTTTACCATCTCCAGCAGTAATCTGGTTCCAAGAATTGTCTAATTTCAAGTCTGCCTACGTATAGAGAGTGACCATTTCCCGCAAATCACAACCATCAACATAACCCTTAACCGGGCCGAAAAAATAAATACGCTAGTGCAACAAACAGAGAAGCTTAACCTGCAGATATTAAAATGGCGAGGATTGAATATGACGACCATAATGGACACACTTAAGGAACATATGTCTCAAATAGGGCCCCCGACAGAGGATAATGGCCTAAAAAGTTGGGAAGATTTGTGCCTCGTCCTCATCCAACAAATTCCAGCAATTAACAGAAGCAAAAAAAGAATAGACACTAGGAAGGATCCATGGTTTAACCTCTCACTAAGCGATGAAAAGAGAAGGATTGCAAGAGAGGTGTGATTCCAAGCGGTGGCGGCAAAAACAGGTAAGAAGACAGACAAGGGCAAACTGAAGGAATTATGGAACAAATACAAGAAGATGCTGAGGAAAGCAAAAACATCATATAAAGAAAAAATGTGGACAGAACTACTGTGGGCAAGTAAATTGCCAAATAGTAGGGAATTCTGGGGTATCATAAATAAACTGACAAAGACTTTAAATCTACAACAAGAAGCAGGCATCGGTGAAAAAATGTGGACACAGCACTTACAAAATAGATACAGCAGTATGACGTGCGTATGAAGTGCGATATGGCGACAGTTGCCTTAGAAGCATTGCAAGAGCAAAGACAGGATGTCAACAACACCAGAATGACCAAGACAGAATATAAAGATCTAAAACAAACCGCAAGTTGCAAAGAGTCAAATGATCTGATTGATATTAAGCAAATAAGAGGAATAATAAAAAGATTAAATACTGACGTGGCTGGACCGAATGGGCTCCCCAATGCACTATTCAAACATGCTCCAGATTTTTTGGCTGACTACCTCACACCGTTTTTTAGTCAGATCTACAGACAGAATGACGTTCCCAAATCTTGGAAAGGGAACTTCATTCATCCAATATTCAAACAGGGAGATTACAATAACCCTGAAAACTACAGATTAATATCATTGATTGACGTAGAGGCCAAATTATGTGGATCATGTCTACTACTTCACCTGCAAGACTGGATGGATGAAATGAGCATAATCCCCACATTTCAACCGGGCGTTAGAGCAGGGATGGGAACCTTCACAAACCTGGCTACTTTGGCACTTTTAATTGAAAAAGCGGCAGAAAAGAAAACACGTTTGTTTGCATGTTTTGTAGACTTGAAGGCGACATTCGACAGAGTAAGCAGAAATCGTCTGTGTTAAAAACTAAGAGCCTGGGGCTGTCGAGCAAATTACTGGATGCAATAATAACCCTATACAGTGAAACATGCGCAAGAATGAAATTAGGCGATGGACGAAGCACCACCACCAGTATTTACACACAGCAAGGCCTAAAACAAGACTGCATCCTGGCCCGAGCCTTTTCAACTTATTTATGGCAGACATAATTAAGCACATGCAAGCAGCCAATTGCCATCCACCAAACCTGTCCAAAGAGCTAATACCATTCTTACAGTATGCAGACGACATGGTGGTGCTGAGCCAAACCCCGATCAGGCTACAAAGAGTAATCAATAACTTAGTAAAATACTTGGACCAAGAAATGTTGGAACTAATTAAAGAGAAAACAAAGATTGTACGTCTAGTGGACCCTAAAAAAAACAAGTTCAAATGGTTGGTAAAAGTGACAATAGTGGAAGAACAAGCGTCCTACAAATATCTAGGTTTAAAATTGGGGCAAGGGTCAACATATAAGGAACATAAGATGTACCTAAAAGCAAAAACGCAATTATTAATCTTTCCATATAGAGTACTGAATATAAAATCGGGCGCCCGAACCATGTCCATCTTTTAAAAGTGATGGCAGCACAAATTCTTCCTACATTGTAGTATGCTCTAGAAGTCTGGTGCGGTAAAGAGGTAGAACTATTAAATGAACTCCAGACAAAGGTATATAAAGCTGTATTCAACCTACCAAAGTCATCCTCCCCAGCTCAGGTTCGGCTGGAAGTCGGCCTTCAGAATCAGACGTTCTGAAGCATGAGTAACTTCGTGAAGCTATGCCATAAATTTCTTATATCTGAGCCGGGGTCCTTGAACAGTCTATGCTGGAAAGAAATCAAAACCCAGATGGATCAAGACATCCCAAATTCATGGGGAGCCCATCTGAGAAAATCATTGGCGGAACTGGATATACATCCGATATGGGACAGCATGGTAGACCGGGAAGTATTTGGTAAATCGGTAAATAACAAAGCAAAGAGGAAGTCCTTCATAGAAGATAAAATAACATCAAAACGCTGGCATGGGTGGACTGTGATCAATTCTTACATGTCACCAAAGCCTCAGGCTTACTTAGTAACCCATTTCAGCGCTGAGTATAAAAAGAACTTTATTGATTACCGGTTGTGTATGCATGATTCGAAAGACCTACAGCCTTCCTGGAAAAAACAACCATCACGCAGCACACTGTCACCTATGCGGTTTTCGTAATGAAACGCTAACTCACCTGCTGTGCATTTTCCTTGCAGTAAAGGATTTAAGGAACTGGCTCTGAAACTCCATTTTTAACGAATTAAACATTCGCACATGCAGGCCACCGGTGATACATTGGTTGGAAGGATCCTCCATAATCTTGCCTTGCTGGGGCGTAAAATATCTGACAAAAGTAAGGAAACTTTTAAGGTAAGCCGATTTGGAAGAAGACAAAAAAGCATGAATAAGGTCGAAATGGGCTTCGTCCAAGCATGGCAGCAATTCTCAAGCACAGGCAATAAGCGGACTCAAAGCCAAACCAAGAATGGGATAAATTGAATAACAGATAAAAGTAGTTGATCAAATTTTATTGTAAAGTGCAGCATCATTTATAGGCACATTTTAGCTTGACAGAACCGGGTTAATCCATCTTTGAACAATGCAGTTACCTTGTGAAAGTTTGTTTAAACTGGTAGTAACATCTTATGTGCATTATTAACGTGGTTCGGATTTTGAAAATGTGCTCGGTTTTCTTATGTCAAATTTTTTTATATTGTAAATTGTAACGATTTTAAGTAATCATATACAATAAACTAGTGACTTGACTTGACTTGAATAATCTGCACACATAGCCTTAAATCTACGAAGTGCTCAACCCTCTTTACATATGCCTCCTCAAACTGGTAGGTCCAGGCCAACTTAGTAAGCCACTGATCGGTTGACAGAACCTTTGACGACTTCCATTTCTGCAGTACTAAAGACCTGGCTACTGCTATTACAATATAGATAAAGTACTGCTGATATTTTGATATCTTGGGCCCCAAATTTGAAATGCCGAATAAAACCAGGGATGTTGATGGAAGGATAGGTAATGACATGTAGTAGCTAATACCCCTAAAAACCTCCTCCAAAAAATTCTGTAAACTAGGGCATGAAAAAAATATATGTACCCATCCACCCACTCCATATGATTTGTTCCGGAGATGAAGGAAACATTTTATGAAGACTATTAGGTGTGTAATAAGCCTACCACCTAGATAAGAACACCATTCTTTTAAACGTCGCCAAACTCACAGAAAAGCTGCCATTCATTAAGAGTAAACCTGCAGCTCGTATCTTGGAAAATGTTAGGAAGCAACCCCTCCACACATTTAATATTTATACTTTGACGAAGCAGGGAATACCAGTTTACTATACCACCCATTTTCTTACCATTGATACATCTTAATACGGTTCTCACTGTCTCACCAATCATCATGTAATTAATTTTAAGGAAACAGCTTACTTGAATAATGCTTAGCCATAGAGCTTGTATTTGGCTCCCACATTGCTGTAATAGCATTTCCCACGTTATCAGGTTGTTAAGAATATAAAAGTAACCATACAATAATTTTGTATATTCACTTGTTATGTATAACCAAAGATATCTTATGGGCCGTTGTGGTGAAATCTGCAGCCCTAATGGGAGCCCGGCATCTGAAGTGTTAAATAAGAGCAGCTCTGTTTTCGACTGGTTGACTTAGTACCCACCTAAGTCTGTGAAAGCCTGAAGTTCATCCAGCGCAGTCTGTATATTTGCACACTCTGCCTTAAGGTATAAAATGAAATCATCCGTAAAAAGCTTAATTTTGTCCATCACCTTTATAGGGTCTATGATTGAAGTGTTGGAGCAGATTTCAATTGTGAGTGGCTCAATTAAAAGAGAGAATAGGAGTGGGTATAATGGGCAACCCTGCCAGGTGCCCCATCTAATCTCAACCTCACCCGCCTGGTCTGTATTAATTATTGTCTTTGCTTCAGCCCCCTTATATACTTCCTTTAACATTGTTATCAATTGGGGTGGGAAACCAAAACTTCAACAAAATATGTAATAGGATCTGTCAATTGACAAGGTCAAACACCTTTTCTGGGTCCATCATTAAAATTGCAGCCTTGTCCTTGTTGACTGAAAAATATTAAATCACCTGCAACTAAAATAGGTTGTTTGCAGCCATTAATCTACCTGGCTGAAAACGTGCTTGATCAGCATGGACCACTTGCTGAGAACTTGGAGCAATCCTGTTTGCCCTGACTGTCATGAAAAGCTTATAATCTGAATTTTGTTGGCTTATTGGGCCATAAGAATTAAAGGCACATGGATCTTTTTAAAAAAAAAATACTGCTCACCACTGCCTCCTTAAATCTTTTGGAGATAGGGATCCCCTCCCTGATTTGGTTAAACAACAGTGTTAAAAATAGGAAAAGGTCTGTGAAAAACACCTTCTATATTTCTGCAGGAATACCATCTCTCCCACTAGCCTTAGCTCTAGCCATACCTTTTAGTGTTTCCACAAGTTCAAGACACTCTATTGGCTTATTCAAGGGTAAACTATTATTCCTAGTGATGTGTGGTAAATGGCATGTTTTAAAGTAGCCTTCTAACTGCTGTGGGTCGATAACCTGAACTTCTGCATAGATTCGTTTAAAATGACAAAGAAATCTTTCAGCTATCCTGTTCTTATCATCCACTATGCTTGCAGAGATAGGGTCTCTTATTTGTGTCATTATTTGACAGTTCTACTGCATTTTAGTAGAACATGCTAACAGTTTACCTATATGCTGGATTTCTTCATACGTTTTCTGTTGATCTGCCCTATTCCCGGTCAGACGCAAACAATGTTATTGGGAACGGACGCACAGCACAGGAGCTGAGTAATATTGAATTTACCCTGGATGCAGGAGGGAATAGTTCAACATGAACGACAACACTGGGGTATAGGAACCAAATAGTGTTGACCAGGACGACATGAGTCATTGAAGAATATACCTAGATACTACGCCCTGAGGAAGTCCATGGAAGTTGGACAAAACGTGTTGGCTGTTTTAACAATTTTGATGTAAAGAATAAAAGATTTTTTGAATTACAACTATTGAATGGACATACCCATTCTGGTACTCTAAGTTGGTTGTGCATTCCATATTTGTGATTGAATCCCTACTCCCTGTAATATCTTCTAGAATAAAAAATAAATCTTAATTGATCCTATGCTCTCGCCTATTCTTGGTTCAAAGTATCATCATCAGAGTCTCTTGAGATTGCAAAAGTAAGTGTATTCCTAGCCCATTCTACTGTGTTTTGTACAATTTCTATCTCCTGTGCCCTCTGCTTATGTAGCCTAGCTTCGTAAGAGATAACCTGACCCCGAAAAGATGCTTTAAAAGCTTCCCATACCATAAAACATTGTACAGTATTAATGTTATCCAAGAAAGACAGCTGTATAAATTTCTGCATTTCTGCAATCCAAATTTGGGCCATAAGAAGAGACCAATAAAACTGCTATCTGGGACTTTTTCTTCGAGGTGTTGTTGTTTTTAAGCTTAGGGAGACTAAGGAGTGGTCCGAAAACGATTTTGTAATAATCTCCAACCCTCCTCTTTGTGAGAGCTTATCTACCAAGTAAAAATCCAAGCGTGAAGTTGTTTTAAACCTTGCAGAGTAACATCTATACTGGGAAAGGCCTGGGTGATCTGAATGCCATGGATATAGTAAGACGAAGTCCTTCTTTATGGTCCTAATCAACTTTGAGGTCTTTGGTTACAGTTGTTGCTTGGCCGTATTTGAGGTATCTAATCGTATGTTCTTGTATAAAATTAAAGTCTCCTCCCACAACTTCAGAAGCTTGAGAATTCATTGGCAGATGATAGATCTGCTCTAAGGCTTTAATATCATCTTAAACTGAGAAATATTGATTCAAAGAGCTAATGAGGACCCCAGCAGCTTTGACCTCAATCTAGATCCATCTCTCTTCCTCATCCAGTATCACCTTCCTCACCTCCCAGTCCAACATATCTGCAAACAGAATACCTACTCCCCGAGCTGCTTCCTTGGCTGAAGCAAAATACACTTGAGAAAACTTCCTTGGCAATGACAATTGGGGGTAGCAGTCTAAAATGAGTTTCCTGCAGAAATAATACCCCAGGAGAAAAAGATACTAGCCATTTTAACAGTGCCATACTTTTACTCGCATTTAAGAGACCATTACATTACATGACATTATCTTCATCCTATGTGCCATTTCCTCAGTTTTAACCTACCACTACTAATTATGACACGAAAAAAACTGTCCCGTCCTCCTTGTTACCTTTGATATAACCTTCCAACCATTAGGTCCCTGAACTTGATCCTTAAGCCTTCTTTCCAATATTGCCGGCCTTATCAATTCCCTCAAACTTCTACTCATGCTTTTAAAGCTTACCCCTTCACAACCTGCTTTCACATTGCTCTTTTGTATGTGCAAACCCCTAGTAATCACCCCACCCGCATCAGGCCCCCTCTCCAGGCCCCAAAAAATGTCTGGCGCCTTGACCTGGCACCTGCCCACAGGCTTGTGCTCCCACCCCCTCTGTAAGTTACAAATTATCGCAAATCACCATCATCAAGACCACCTTAAAGTGCTATGTGCTTATGCCTCAAGGTGACTCATGGTTCTCCTCAAGCCATCTAGCTAATACGGAGCATTGGCATAAAGTGCGAAAGTCAAAGTGCTGACAATTTGAAAAACGTGCTTGTGCAAAAAAAACAGCTCCTTATTTGTGGCTATCATATAGCTAGTAATCTTGACTTAGCTGGTAGAGGACATGAAAACGCTGCAATCTAGCCGTATTGTACATTATTACCACTTTCTTAACATACAACCATTGATCTATGACCAAATTCGGGTCTATAGAAAAATGTTGGTGTTCCAAAAATGCAGAAGTATGTACAGTGGAAACGTGCATAAAGCGCAAAAGTCAAAGTGCTGCTCTCTAAAAAGTGCAAAAGTATATATATAAGCGCAGAAGTGCATAAAAATGCTGCAATCTAGCAGTATTATACATACTTACTGTTGTAATAAATAATCCAATATGTAGGCCGAGTGGTAGTTCCATGTAGTTCCTTTATTAGCTTTAGTTACAGTTGTAGAAGAAGAAGGTAGGATGGTAATAGGATAGAAGTAAAGATGTACAGCAGCCCCACCAGGAGCAGTCTCCCTCTGCTCAGCCTCTCATCCTCCAACTGACACTCTCCACTAGTCCACACACCAACATTCCATGACATCATACATTAATTTACTGTCATGCAGGCTGAACAGAGAGAGCATTGATGTGAAGAAAGAAGAAGGGAGTTAACCATTACAACATATCCTCTCTCTTCACAACAAAAGGAAATAGAAGAAGAAGAAGTAAAGAAACAGAAGGAATACAAAGTTATTGCAATAATGGAATGCAATAAAGCGATTAATTAAAATGGAACATAGTGCAATAATGCAAAACAATGAAATGCAATATAATAATAATGAAATTGCAAGCAATGAAAGCACACCGAAATAAAACCAACTAAGAAATGCAATGTAATAATAACGCAATCAAATTGCAAGTAATGAATGTACACCGAAATATAAGCAACTTAATGGCATTAAGAAATGCAATGTAATAATAACGCAATCAAAATGTAAGCAATGAATGCACAACGAAATATAAGCAACTTAATGGCACGCACACCATCCCCATTTCTCTCAAAGGAAGGCAAAACCAGACCTGTGCCAAGAAAATACCCACACAGAAAGAGACAAAACGTCACAAGCAAAAGAAAGAAGAATTGAAACACACGCACAACATAAGTGCACCTGACGTCTCAGGCTCGCCTATGTGTAAGAGATCCAATCATCGGCAACATAAGAAAGATGGATAAACAAGAGCCGTTAAGTAAACAGCGAACCGGCGCTGAGACTTGACTGGACCATAACCAGAATGTAAAAATGCATGCGTGACAACAAGTACTCAACAAAGAAGACAAGATACACTCACCCGACATCAGAATACCGGGATACACACACTCGTAACTCGTAAATCACAGGGAAACCTTCACCTGTGTAATCCATGTAAAAGTAACGCAATAAGCAACGAGATACACTCACCCAAACATGCAAGTAATGAGATACACTCACCAAACCGCAATATTAACCTTGTCGCATAAGAGTAAATTACAAGGACCTGTATAAATAAGCACTAACTCGTAAATAATATCATTTCAGCAATGAGATAAACTCACCCAAACATTCAAGCAATGAGATACACTCACCAAACTGCAAATTTAACTTTGTCACGTAAATGTAGACATTTGATAAAACTGAGCACATAAGCAAAAGCATTGATAAAACAGTGCAATGAAATAACATTTTAAAAGGAACATGAATTGTACTCAGTTTGTCAAAAAATAAGGGCAAAAACGATTCCAAAACATGCCAGAAGATGGCGCACAGTGTACATCGTAAAGAATAAAGGCCGAATAATGCAAGTTCCCGAATAATGCAAAACTTTATCTGTGTCAAACTGGAAATCAGGAATCAAAAGGAGTGTTCAAATAACCGGCAGACAAAACGAAGAAGTAACTCCTTGTATTTAAAAAAACATCTTCACACATATCCACGTAGAGGGAACAGTTCTCAGGAAGACAAGAACTGCAAAGTAATTATGAAGAAGTCTCCGACTGTGGAACATTTTCCACACGTGCTCTTGGCTAAAACTTGCAGGCGCTGAGGCAAGGAACAGAACTTAGCTGACAAGAAGGGCGCTCGAACTTCATGACAATCTGCAGGCACTGGAGTTCGCAGCATTTCCCAAAACTCGAAAGGGTGAACATTAAATCCATGTATGTTCGCTCGCTGAGTGCGCACAGCCTCTACCACAAACTACGTGATGCGCAACAGAAAGGGAGCCTTCCGCCACGTTAGCAAGCGTTGACAAGCGTTGCCATGGTAACGATAGCTTGCACGCATATCACGTAGCTCCGGATGGCTCACGGCGGCACCAAGGAAACAAATAGCCGTGATGACGTGACATTCACGAGAGAGAACCCAATAGCAAGGTTCCATTGCGTCACCAGTACACAGAGGCAGTGGAGGAGACAGGAGCTCTTGACCAACGGAAATGCTGGCAAGGAGAAGGCAGTTGGCCTGCAGACTTGAACAGGTAAAAAGCGTTATTCCAGGAAATAAAAATATGATTGCCCAGTCACAAAATAAACGCAAATCCAAATAAAATCGGCTCCTTTGAGAAAATGAAATCTCACATAACACGTTGTAAGAAAAAACCGAAAATAACTTTGTATCAGCATAAACAAGTCAGTATCTTCAATGAAAGATGCAGGTTTCTGTGTTGGACCCATAAGCACAGAGCCAGTCACATGTGGACACAGGTCAGAAAATAAGAATCTGGCAGGGTAGATTAAGGCTGGCCGGTGTGAAAGGCCACTGGTGGGGCTGAAGCTGCCAGTTCCATTAGAAAGTACTTAAATACTCATGTATATTCTTAAAGATTGTAATACGTACGTTGCAGATTCTTAAGTAGGTTCTTTAGTTGATGTTTCAATGTTCCTTGTAGAAGAAATAAGTAGGTTCAAGAGTCCAAACGTCGCCAAAATGTTGTAATAAATAATCCAATATGTAGGCCGAGTGGTAGTTCCATGTAGTTCCTTTATTAGCTTTAGTTACAGTTGTAGAAGAAGAAGGTAGGATGGTAATAGGATAGAAGTAAAGATGTACAGCAGCCCCACCAGGAGCAGTCTCCCTCTGCTCAGCCTCTCATCCTCCAACTAACACTCTCCACTAGTCCACACACCAACATTCCATGACATCATACATTAATTTACTGTCATGCAGGCTGAACAGAGAGAGCATTGATGTGAAGAAAGAAGAAGGGAGTTAACCATTACAACACTTACCAAAGCAGCAAGGTAACCTACTTTCAGTCTATAAGAGGGGGCTACAAAGCAGCCATTAATCCATGACCTAGATGCTGCTCTCTACTAAATACAAAAGTATATAAAGTCCGAAAGTCAAAGTACTGACAATTAGAAAAGGGTGCTAGAGAAAAAAAAAGACGGCTGCTATTTTGCGCCTGTGATTTAGAAAATACTGATCAGTATATTACTTTATACCTCGGCCATTCACCTTTTAGGTAATTAAGGACTTAAAAATGCTACAGCATAGCAATTCTATATATTCTTACCACTTTCTTAACATCATATTATAACTTCTCCTTCTGTGGTGTACAAAAAGATTACAAACAAATAGCAAGACCTGTTATACACCCATAGCAAGTAGACCAGATTCTAACGTAAACACAAAATAAAAAGATAAGTGCAAAGCTATAGAACTCTAAAAAATACCAAGGTACAGCAGTCTCTACAACACCAATTGCAGGAGTTCATTAGAGGATTGTTGGCTAGGAGGTCTTCAAAAGTCATAGCCATAACTTCACTCAACCACACATTATGTCTACCACTGAATTAACCCTTATATTTGGCTACTCGACCTTTTTTTTAGCAGTTCCTGAGCTTCCTTGAGACTAACACATAGATGAAACTGGCCTTGAACAAGATGTTCAACTTAGACTGTTGTATGATGGACGCTTGTGCTCCTGCACTCTTACACTGGCCAATCAGTCATACAAATTCCCTCTGTGTGTCGAGCTGCAAGCTCCGACATAACCAAAAATACTCTCACTCTCGACCCATCAGCTAGCAAAATATCCTTTTTCAGAATTGCCTCACTTAGAATAGCTTCTCTTATACTAAAATCTGCTAAATGAAGAATTTGTCATGCGTCTCAAGCTCCTCAGGTTCAGGGTGATGCTTAAAGGGGTCCACCTCCTGATCTCCCCACACTCTGACTAAAGATATACACAGAGCATAGAGGTGATCAAGCGAGGGATGGGAAAGGATAGGAGCAGCAACGGAAGGGAAATCTGAAACGAGAAGATGGAAGGGTTAGACATAAGTATCACTGTCTACATTCGATAGGTCTCACTAGGAGTACAACACACCTATAGTGATGAGCTTTGGAGTTCAACACTTGCTCTCTCTTTCTGAAGGCAAGATACTTCTTTTTGTATCCGACTTGGAACATTCCTAGAATTCAAAGCAGATATTAGCCACAAAACAACCTGGTCGCTTCAGAAGCTAAATAACCACACATGCCGCATACATACCCTACCTCGCACTCCCTCTACATTAACCAGACCGCCTCAAATACCAGCGAGAATAATTGTAGAAATGTCATGAAAGAAGGAACATGTGAAGAAGCACCCAGATTCTTCCAGAGTTAAGTTGCTTACTCCTTTGGAAACAATAATAATATCCTACGAATATATTCCATAGGAAAACCAGCATGCCAAGTAAAACAAAAGGTTCCCCTGAAGACAAGGCAGTCAGAAATAATGAGGAAAGCAGTTAGAACCTTAGCCCATCCTGAAACGGATGTCTAAGCTTACCAGCACTCCAGTACTTCCCTTGGATCAAAGAAGAATAGCCTTGAGTATGTTCAGGTGATCTTTCCCAGTAGGGATCAGGCAGCCTGCTTTGGTGAATAACTAATGAAAGAAATTCTTGTGTTCCTGCTCGACCATTCAGAACACTAACTCAGAATTCAAGACAAGCCCTTCCAGAGTTGATCATGTTCCTTTCCCTCTTACCTGATGCTGCAGCTACCGGGAAGAGTTAATCCCCAAACTTCTGCTTCTCCAAGCAGAAACGAAATCAATAAAGGCAAAAACCGGAACACCTACTCTGCCGAGCAAGTTCCAATGACTGGGCTCCCTCCCCCGCTGCAGCCACTAGCAGGAAGGGTGAAGGTCAACTCCTGCTTTAGCGAGCAGGGATGAGGAGAGTAGCAGGATCCTAATGTCCTGCTACTAAGAACTCCGGAATCGCCTCCAGTGGTGATCAAGAATCGGTAAAGTTTCCCAGCCGGGAAACGCGAGAACACTCAAGAGCCCGCCGCGGGGAGCAAACCGAGCAGCACAGCCTCGAGAATCGGCTTCCAATCGGGAATCACGTATAACGCCGCCTGGGCTTTGTATGTATTAATGGATTCGGCCTTCCTCGGAAGGCCTTCTGGGTGTTGTAGTCCGGCCGATCTGCCGGTATGGTAGACGCCAATGTCAGTCCCTGATAGTACACCCTCCTCCCAAGCGCCTCCCAGCACCAGGCTTCCCCGGATCCCTCGCTTAAAACTCACGCACCACACGGGGGCATGGACCCCTGAGCACGGTTCCCATGAATCGTCCTCTGATTGATACCCTTTCCACGACACCAGGTACCACAGCCGCCCCTGCCGGTATCGAGAATCCAGGATACGTCGGACCTCATACTCCAACTGACCATCACACATCACTGGTGGTGCTGTCACACGCGGGTTTCAGCAAACTACAGTGGAACCCAGGATGAGTCCTCAGGGATGCGGGCATCTTCAGTTTATAAACCACCGGATTTATCCTACGGACAACAGCATAAGGACCAATATACCGCGGATGAAAAATACTGCGATATCGGAATCGAATGTTCTTTGTTGAAAGCCAGACTTTATCACCCACTTGATACTCAGGACCGACCTGGCGATGACGATCTTCCCATTTCTTGTAGGTTGCCTTGGCCTGATCCAGATGTCCTCGGATCCGCCTGTGGAGTCCTAGGAGAATCTTCAATCGAGTTGCTACCGTAGGATGGTTCTGTACTTCTTCTGGGATTACCAAAGGCAAGGTATTGGCCTGGAAAGGTGTTTCTCCAGTGGAACAATGCCATGCATTGCTGTAAGATAGTTCGGCTAGCCATAGCAGTGACACCCATGATTCTGCTGCGTTATCAGCATAACACCTTAAGTATTTTTTGAGAGTCAGATTCAACCTTTCCGTTTGCCCATCTGTCTGGGGTGAAAACTAGTTGTCAAGGCATCTTCCATATGCAAAGCTTTGCACCACATATGCCAGAAACAGGTAACGAATTGAGGACCTCTGTCTGAGACAATGACTCTCGGAATACCATGCAAACAGACTACTTGGGTCAACAACAGTTGAGCAGTGTGACTAGCCGTAGGTACGTTTTTACATGGGATGAAGTGTCCCATCTTTGTTAGGCTATCTAGCACCACTAAGATAGCGTTGCACCCCTGCTTCATCGGGAGACCCAAGACAAAATCCGAGATAATCTTTTGCCATGGTTGAGACGGAGTGGGCTGGGGCAGAAGTAATCCCTTGTTCTTGGTTTGTTCCCCTTTTGCTCGGGCATAAGTCTCGCATTGACCCACCCATTCCTTCACATCTTTGGACATACCATTCCACCAGAACCGTCTTTGAATTAAGTATAGCGTCTTCTGGTGTCCCGGATGACCTGCTGTAACTGCGTCATGGCACCAGTTGAAAGCCTTCAGGTGGAGAACGTGTGTCGGTAAATATAGTCTGTTCCCCTGCATTGGGATGCCATGCTTAAGGGTTCGATGGTTCCCTTCATTAGCCTACTTTTGCCACTGGGAAAGAGAGCGATTGTTAGCAACTTGCTCCGGAAACTGCGCCACGGTTACAGAACAAAGGGCCATGTCCGGAGGGATTATTACTCTCTTTTCATCGGGTTGAGGTTTTGCCGTTTCTTTTTGCTTGGACAGGGAATCTGCTTTTTTGTTTTCTGACCCTGGCCTAAAAGTGATTACAAACTCGTACCCAGCAAAGAACAGCATCCACCGCATTTGCCGCTGCGAAAGATGCCTGGCCGTCTTCATGAACTGAAGGTTTCTGTGGTCGGAGTATACAGTTATGGGATGTTGAGCTCCCCAGAGGTAGTGTCACCACTCCTGGAAGGCCTTTTTTATTGCCAGGAGTTCCTTCTCAGCCACCGTGTAATTGACTTCTGCCGTGTTTAGTTTTTTAGAAAGGAATGCCGCCGGGTGCAGTTGCCCAGTATGTTTATCTCTTTGAGACAGCACCGCTCCGATGGCCACATCCGATGCATCTGCCTCCACCACGAAAGGTATGTCTAACTGAGGGTGTCTTAGGATCGGTACCGAACAAAAAGCCTCCTTTAACTGAACAAACGCCGCCATGGCTTCGGGTGTCCAGCAAAACAGAATTCCTTTCCTCAATAACCTGGTTACTGGAGAGGCCAACTGAGAGAAGTGCGAGATGAATCTCCTGTAGTAATTGGGGAACCGTAAAAAGCACTGCATGTCTCTCACATTCTTAGGAACAGGCCAATCCTGGACTGCTTCCACTTTCCTCTCAGCCATCCTAAACCTTGGTGACTCAGTATCACCCCCAAAAACTCAACCTCAGTGACACTAAACTCACACTTGCTGAGTTTACAATACAAGCTGTTGTCCTGCAATTTTTTAAGGATTAGGATTACGTGGCTCACGTGTTGTGCTGGGGATACAGAATAGACCGGAATGTCATCGATGTAAATGACAACAAACTGGTGTATGTAGTCCTTCATCACATCATTCAAGAAATACTGGAAAGCCGCCGGGGCGTTACACAACCCCAATGGCATGACTAAGTATTCGAATCCCCAAAATCAGGTTTTGAATGCTGTCTTCCACTCATCCCCCTCAAGTATCCTGACCAGGTAGTAAGCCCCTCGTAAATCTAGGCGAGTGTAGATGTTAGCCTCTCTCACCTGGTCCAACAGCACCGGAATGAGCGGAAGCAGGTACCGGTTTCTTACTGTGTTCTTATTTAATTGGCGATAGTCTATGCAGGTCCTCAATTTACCGTTGTCCTTAGATGTAAAGAAAAGAGGAGAGGCTGCAAGGGAACGGAAAGGACGTATGAAACTGATGGAACAAAAGTGGTCTAGGTACTCCTTTAGATGTTTGGTTTCAGGTTCAGATAGGGCGTATACCCACAAGAAGGTAGGACCTCACCTTCCACCAGATCAATCCAACAGGCATAGTCACAATGAGGTGGTAGTTTTTCTGCTTTCACCTTACTTAATACATCCACATACCGTTGGTAGTCAGAAGGTAACACTACATCTCTTTCTGCCACCGTGGCCACACGAACGACTTGAGCGAGCAACAGAATATGAGATTTGCTGTTTCTCATATAGTTAGATTGACATTCTACCGAAGTAAAACTGACGGTTTTATGCCTCCAATCCATGGTAGGATTGTGTTGCCACAGCCATGGCATGCCTAGTATAACCTCATATTGAGGCACCTCAATGATGTTCAACACTATGTCTTCCACATGATCCTGCGGTTGCCCCCTTTAGAATAAACTCCATCCTCTGTGTGTTCTGTGATGGGGCCAGACTTTGAAGGAGTTCCATCCACTGCTAATATGATCTCGGGTTTGGCATAAGGCACTTTCACTAGACCCAGACGTTGGACCACCCTATAGTCTATGAAATTTCTGGTGGCCCCGGAACCGTTCATTGTCCATATCTGGTGTTGCTGTTGTCCTGTCCTAAGAATCATGGACAAGACAATGTGTGATTCGTGCCCTTAATCCCTGGTAAGGCTAGTGAGGATATCTTCCATTCCTGAACTGTAGTGTCCTCCGGTACCGACCCCCCACTGTCACTTTCCTTTTTAGGGTTGTTTTCTACTGATATGGTTGATACCTGTTTCCCAGAATAGAATGTATTCTTCTTCTTGGGTTTGATGGTGCACTCCCTCACATAGTGCCCCTTCTTCCCACAATACATGCATAGACCGAGTGTGCGCCGGCTCTCTCTCTCTGCCTTAGACAATGGGGGTCTAAGAGGTCCAATGTCCATGGGTTCTGAAACTGGATCTTTTGTGGTAGAACAGGCTACATGCTCTATACCACCCCCTGTCCTATCACTTCTCTTACGATCACCTCCCCTTTCCGCCATTCTATGATCCAGTTGTAAGGTGAGGTTAATCAAAACTGTACAAGTAGTGGGTTGGGGGTCTATTTGTGCCAACACGTCTTTGATGTCATCATTCAACCCCTTGTAATACAATGCCATCCTCTTTTCTTCCGGCCATGCCGTCTCCACCACCAACCTGTTAAAGGTTGTCGTATATGTCACCAGGTCCTTCTGACCCTGACACAAATCAAGTAGTTCCCTGTCTGCCCTAAGAGTGGTGGCTTGACGATCGAATACCCTCTCAAATTCCCATCTAAAAGCGGCCCTTTCAGTGAGTAGAGGATTGTCATTCTTAACCAATGGGACCGCCCAATTAACCGCATCTCCCGTGAGATAGGATATAGCGAAAGCCACTCTGGAGAGGTTAGTGGGGAAAGAGGCCAGTCTACAAGAGAAATGTAGTGTGATCTGGGTAAGGAATGTCTTGACCCGGTGTGAATCACCTGCATACCTTTCCGGACTAGCCACCGGTATGAGTGGAGGCACTGTTACTTGAATTTGGGGGGCCCCTGCTGATTTCGTCAAATGGATTCCTGGCTTGTCTATCGATTCTTTCTTCAAGTGCGGCCATCTCGGCGCGAGACGTGACCAATTCTTGCTGCACTAAAACCAAAGCCTGTAATACGTCATCTAACGTAGCCATCTCTAAGCACACCCCTGACCGGGAGAAGAAGAATTTGTGGGTACATGATTCTGTCACAAGTGTCATGCTCCTCAGGATCAGGGTGATGCCTAAAGGGGTCCACCTCCAGATCTCCCCACTCTCTGACTAAAGATATACACAGAGCATAGAGGTGATCAAGCGAGGGATGGGAAAGGGTAGGAGCAGCAATGGAAGGGAAATCTGAAACGAGAAGATAGAAGAGTTAGACATAAGTATCACTGTCTACACTCGATAAGTCTCACTAGGAATACAACACACCTATAGTGATGAGCTTCGGAGGTGAACCCTTCCTCTCTCTTTCTGAAGACAATATACTTCTTTTTGTATCCGACTCAGAACATTCCTAGAATTCAAAGCAGATATTAGCCACAAAACAAACTGGTCCCTTCAGAAGCTATATAACCACACATGCCGCATACATACCCTACCTCGCACTCCCTCTACAGTAACCAGACCTCCTCCAATACCAGCGAGAATAATTGTGGAAATGTCATGGAAGAAGGAACACGTGAAGAAGCACCCAGATTCTTCCAGAATTAAGTTGCTTAGTCCTTTGGAAACAATAATATCCCACAAATATATTCCATAGGAAAACCAGCAGGCCAAGCAAAACAAAGGGTTCCCCTGAAGACAAGGCAGTCCGAAATAATGAGGTAAGCGCAAAGTTAGAACCTTAGCCCATCCTGAACCGGATGTTTAAGCTTACCGGCACTCCAGTACTTCCCTTGGATCAAAGAAGAATAGCCTTGAGTATGTCCAGGTGATCTTTCCCAGTAGGCATCAGGCAGCCTGCTTTGGTGAATAACTAAGGAAAGAAATTCTTGTGTTCCTGCTCGACCAAGCAGAACACCAACTCAGAATTCAAGACGAGCCCTTCCAGAGCTTGATCAAGTTCCGTCCCTCTTACCCGATGCTGCCGCTACCGGGAAGAGTTAATCCCCAAACTTCTGCTTCTCCAAGCAGAAATGAAATCAATAAAGGCAAAAACCGGAACACCTACTCAGCCGAACAAGTTCCGATAACTGGACTCCCACCCCCGCTGCAGCCACTAGCGGGAAGGGTGAAGGTCAACTCCTGCTTCAGCGAGCAGGGACGAGGAGAGTAGCAGGATCCTAACTTCCTGCTTCTAAGAACTCCGGAATTAACTCATTTGTCCAGGTACACATGTAGCTCAGGAGAGGGCTGGAGTTTTCACGATCCCTGTCTCTAAATTTGACTCTGCACTTCTTGCTGATACAGTCAATATATGGCCATTGCCGTGTCCGCAGCGGGGTCTCAAGCTATTTCTTTACCTAAAACCTGGTCGTTTGACTGCTCCTTTACTTCCTTCAATGATGGTTTATAATTTCTCTCAAATAAGGGGTAATTGTCACGATTCGCTCCCTGTGCTCTCGTGCCCACCACCAGGGGGCCGAATTGTGGAGCGTTCCAGTGTTCTAATATGCCTCCAGACACTCACCTGTATGCATATCCTGACTTCCAGGCATTTGGACACTTATTGGGAATTGACATCCATTCCCAATCCATGCCGGGTTTTGTGAAAGCCAGCCTGCTAATACATGAAGCCAGCCTATTCATGCCTGAAACTCCATTACCCAGAATTCCCTGTTCACTGCTTTGTCTCCACCCCTGCAGGCCAAAGATGGGTGGAGGAATTCAGCTCACCTGTGGCTGGCTGCTGCTACCCTGCTCACACCTGATGCATATGATTACTGTGAGCTCTTTTAAGCCCCAGCTCTCTTCAGACCAAGGTTGGTCATAGTAGCTGTTTACCAGTGAGACCAATCCTTGTTTCCAGAGTTCCCTGAGCTTTTGCTATTCTTGTTTCCAGTGTTTCCTGAGCTTTAATTATGCCTTGTTCCTGACCTGCTGCTGTTTTCCCTGTTCCTGAATTGGCACTGCCTGCAGTGCTACCCTGACCCCATAGCCTTAGTATTCCTTGTTCCTGAACTACAACAGTTTCCCTTCTCCTGAATTAGCACTGCTTGCAGTGCTACCTTGTTTCCTGAGTTTCTGAGCTATAGCTATTCTTTGTACCTGAATTAGCACTGCCTGCAGTGCTACCTTGTTTCCTGAGTTCCAGAGCTATAGTTATTCTTTCTTCTTGTTCCTGGGCTTAGCTATTTCTTGTTCCTGATTTGCACTGCTTGCAGTGCTCTCTTGACTCCTTGTTTCCTGAGCTGTAGCTATGCCCTGTTTCCTTGAACCAGTACTGCCTGCAGTGCTACCTTGACTCCTGAGCTCTAGTAATTTCCCTGTTCCTGAACTAGCACTGCCTGCAGTGCTACCTTGACTCCTTGAAGCTTTAGTAATTCCCTGTTCCTGAACCAGCACTGCCTGCAGTGCTGCCTTGACTCCTGAGCCCTACCTCACTTCTTGTTCCTGCCCCAATACTGCCTTCTATGCTTCTTTGTTTTCTTGGTTCCTTAATCTGCACTATTATAGTATACCTTTGTAGCCTCCCCTTCTGTATATCCGTTTCCAATCCCTGCCTTACCTCCAATTTCCTTGGTCCTAGTTCTAGTTTGCTGTCTTTCTATTCTGCTGTCTTACTTCTGTTACCTTGTATGTTTGTTACCTGCTTTCTGCCAAGTGTGCCCGGTCATTTCCTTCCTTTCCTGTTAAGCACTCCTCCTTGCTAGCTCCTTGTCTATTGTGCTTGTGTTTAGTTCTACCCCTTTGCTGTTACTGCCTTGCGCGTTCCTGTTTGATCGCCAGGATCCGTGGGCACATCTGACTACATAGGTGGTGTTTCTTGTTCACTGTGAGTATTGTCTTTGAGTTACATGTATAACATCACCATAGGTATAAGATCCACAGACCCTGCCTTTGTATCCATATCCTACATGTGGGTATTTGCAGTCAGTATCTGTAACAGCAATTGTGGGTAAGAAACTTACTGAGCTTCAGTCTTCCCGTGTGGAGCTCCTGAGTGCTTTACCCCACACCCCCCTTTATTGTTAATGTTGTTTCATATATATGTCTTGCACATTCATCCTGGGTGTAGTTATTCTGAATGCTAATTTGCTTTATGAGTGTCCTTCCTTTCTAAGTCTTACCCATCTTGTTCACTTGTACAGGCTTCCCCTTTGGATCCCTTTTTCTCCTCAGACTCCTGTATGATCCTGGGCAGCGCTGTACTCCTCTTCCTGTGTAAGTTTTCTACTCAGTTCCCAGTCCTTGCCCAAGTCCCTGACTGTGTTTCCCACATAGTCCCGGACAGTCCCTGACAGAATGACCAAACCACATTTCCAGGATCACTTGTGAAGTTTCTTTGCATTCAGTTAGCAAACTTTTTTTAAACCCACCCTGTCAGTTTTTGTCAAGATGTTTAGCATCAGAACCAGAAAGGCTGTGTATGATGGCAGACATCCATTGCCAAGGCAGTGCAGTTCTATACAACCTAGTAAAAAGTCCTTAGACTCTAGAGATCGATTCATTGAACATAACAGACTCTTACGGGCTGAATATTATTCCCTGTGGTTGGCTGATCCTTCTATGTTAGATTTTCATTCCATCTGTAACCCTGACACTCACCTGATGTCAGCCTGTGACCTACAGGATGAAAACGAATTTCTGCAAACCTTGTTAGCAGCAGAAAGACAATATAGTAATTTAGAGAGTGGTACTATTAGGGGACATTTTCCTGAAGCTTGTAACTCAGAGACCCCCTGTCAAGACAATGTTTTCTTTGAAGACAATTTCCAGACACAGTATTTTTCAGCATCTTACCAAACTGGTAGTTCAATGACCCCAGTTAAAGCATGTTTAACCACACAGCAGCCAAAGAAAGAGCAGATTCATTATATAACCTCTGTTCTCCATTCATATGATGTTACGCAGTCTTGTAGGCCAGTAAAGATCACAGTCCCAGATAATAAAGGGACCTTGTTAGATACCACATTCAAAGTAAACAATAATCAGCTCAACAAAAGAGAGAAAAGGCCTACTAGAACACTGGAGGCTAATAGCCACTCTGAACGAAATCCAAGGTATAGCTCTGTTGCTTGTGAAGTTGCCAAGTCTACCACTATCCTTGTAGAGAAAGATCTGCAGTCCTCACAGAATATGTTTCCATCCAAGATTCTTGAATTGCAACAAGAGAATAAAATGTTTCAGACTCTGTTAAAAAATTATAACCCAGAGTTCAAGTGGAAATTTAAAACCCCTGTACAAAACCACTTTTCCACCTCTATGTTAACCTCCTTAGAAATGGAGAATGAAACCTTGCGCTCTCTTTTGCGTTCCCCTCAGAACTGGTCCAGTAATTGTGTAAATAATACTGTGGCTGATAACTCAGATTCCACTAAGAATAGCCATAGTGCCATGTCTCAAAGTGCAGTTAAGGAAAGTATTTGTTTGAATTCTGAATTTTCTAACTCCTCTGTTTTGGCTTCTAATGCTAAATTACATCTAGGTGCTACTTCTGAGATGTGTCCCTCCAGTTTTGAGGAACCCCAAATTCCAGGTAAGAGACAAAACATCCCTTTGGTTTCTTTTCCTGGTAGTGAGGTCAGTTCAACCCCGGGGGTATCACACACACGGGCCATTGATGTACAGACAAAACCCGAACCATTGACCCACATTTTCTCTGATGTGACAATGTCCTGTGACTCAGACCATGCTCTTGATTTAACTGCTGCAACTGAAGTCAACCTCCTCGCTGAGAAGCAACACAATCTTGACACCTTCTTTGATGTTTTGCCTTCAAACACAACACTAATAAAGTCAGTAAATGATAATTCTCTGTGCTCCAATGCATTTGTACCACCTTGTAATGCTGCAGAAAATGAAAAGATCTCTCATGACCAAGTAATCTCTGGCCTATTTCCTCCGACTAAGAGTTGTGAACTGCCAAATGGTAAAGGAAGTCTGGTCATCAGAGACTCTAAGAAAAGCACTATTCTGAGCCATCCCGAAAAAAGAACATCAGTGTTTTAAAGAGCCAAGGAACTGTGAAGATGTCACTATTGACATCAGGGATGTTTATTGGCAATGGCCATTCCCAGAATTTAAAATATGTCATCCTTGTGCCTCTCTGCCAACAGCTAGTCTCCTTACAGAGTCTCCAGAGTCCTTAGCCGGCATGCTGCTTTCAGAGTCTCCAGAGTCCTCAATCGGCCTGCTGCCTTCGGAACTTCAGTCTTTAGCCTGCCTGCCATCTGAGCATGAGCCTGCAGCTTGCCTGCCATTAGTACCGGAGCCTCCAGACTGCCTGCATTCAGAGCCCAAGCCCACAGCTCACCTGCCTACTAAGCCAGAGCTTCCAGTGTGTGTGACTTCTGAACCAGAGCTTCCAGGCTCCCTGCCTTCTGCACCAGAGCTTCCAGGCTCCCTGCCTTCTGGCCTTGACCCTCTATCTTGCCTACTTTTTGACCCTGTGCTTCCAGTTTGCCAGCCTCCAGAGGTCTCAGCACATATACATTCAGAGACCGAATCTCCAGCATCAGAGACAAAACTCTCAACATGTAAGCCTCCAGAGCCTGGGTCTCCTGCATACCTGCTTCCAAAGACACCTGCTTGCGAGTCTTCTGTGTGTCTTCATCCAGGGCCAGAGCCTCAGGTCTGCTTCTCGTTGCCTCCTTTGTCTTCAGCCACTTTGCCTTTGACCTCTGTCTCTCCTGCCAATCCATTGTCTGATTTTGACCCTACAGTCAATCTTAATTTGTTTTCAGAGTGCTACTCTCGCCTGCCATCATCAGGACTTCAAACACCTTTAATTCAGGCTTCTAAGCCCCTGTTTCTGGATTTGGACTCATCAGATCTGCATTCTATTCTGCCTCCTGCATCAGAGTGCTTCCTTCCTCAAAGTTCTGCTTTGGATGTTGCTGCTTATTTTCAGACAATTATACAACCCTCCAGAACATCAAAATGTACCTTCAGTCCTCTGATAGCGTGCACTGCATCTATGATGGAAATGGACTTAATTCTTATGAGCAAAGGCTTTGGATCTAGTTCCAGACTCCGGGAGACGGTCTTTGGAAGGGGAGTACTGTCACGATTCGCTCCCTGTGCTCTCGTGCCCACCACCAGGGGGCCGAATTGTGGCGCGTTCCAGTGTTCTAATATGCCTCCAGACATTCACCTGTATGCATATCCTGACTTCCATGCATTTGGACACTTATTGGGAATTGACATCCATTACCAATCAATGCCAGGTTTTGTGAAAGCCAGCCTGCTTATACATGAAGCCACCCTATTCATGCCTGAAACTCCATTACCCAGAATTCCCTGTTCACTGCTTTGTCTCCACCCCTGCAGGCCAAGGATGGGTGGAGGAATTCAGCTCACCTGTGGCTGGCTGCTGCTAGCCTGCTCACACCTGAAGCATATGATTACTGTGAGCTCTTTTAAGCCCCAGCTCCCTTCAGACCAAGGTTGGTCATAGTAGCTGTTTACCGGTGAGACCAATTCTTGTTTCCAGAGTTCCCTGAGCTTTTGCTATTCTTGTTTCCAGTGTTTCCTGAGCTTTAATTATGCCTTGTTCCTGACCTGCTGCTGTTTTCCCTGTTCCTGAATTGGCACTGCCTGCAGTGCTACCCTGACCCCATAGCCTTAGTATTCCTTGTTCCTGAACTACAACAGTTTCCCTTCTCCTAAATTAGCACTGCTTGCAGTGCTACCTTGTTTCCTGAGTTTCTGAGCTATAGCTATTCCTTGTACCTGAATTAGCACTGCCTGCAGTGCTACCTTGTTTCCTGAGTTCCAGAGCTATAGTTATTCTTTGTTCTTGTTCCTGGGCTTAGCTATTTCTTGTTCCTGATTTGCACTGCTTGCAGTGCTCTCTTGACTCCTTGTTTCCTGAGCTGTAGCTATGCCCTGTTTCCTTGAACCAGTACTGCCTGCAGTGCTACCTTGACTCCTGAGCTCTAGTAATTTCCCTGTTCCTGAACTAGCACTGCCTGCAGTGCTACCTTGACTCCTTGAAGCTTTAGTAATTCCCTGTTCCTGAACCAGCACTGCCTGCAGTGCTGCCTTGACTCCTGAGCCCTACCTCACTTCTTGTTCCTGCCCCAATACTGCCTTCTATGCTTCTTTGTTTTCTTGGTTCCTTAATCTGCACTATTATAGTATACCTTTGTAGCCTCCCCTTCTGTATATCCGTTTCCAATCCCTGCCTTACCTCCAATTTCCTTGGTCCTAGTTCTAGTTTGCTGCCTTTCTATTCTGCTGTCTTACTTCTGTTACCTTGTATGTTTGTTACCTGCTTTCTGCCAAGTGTGCCCGGTCATTTCCTTCCTTTCCTGTTAAGCACTCCTCCTTGCTAGCTCCTTGTCTATTGTGCTTGTGTTTAGTTCTACCCCTTTGCTGTTACTGCCTTGCGCGTTCCTGTTTGATCGCCAGGATCCGTGGGCACATCTGACTACATAGGTGGTGTTTCTTGTTCACTGTGAGTATTGTCTTTGAGTTACATGTATAACATCACCATAGGTATAAGATCCACAGACCCTGCCTTTGTATCCATATCCTACATGTGGGTATTTGCAGTCAGTATCTGTAACAGCAATTGTGCGTAAGAAACTTACTGAGCTTCAGTCTTCCCGTGTGGAGCTCCTGAGTGCTTTACCCCACACCCCCCTTTATTGTTAATGTTGTTTCATATATATGTCTTGCACATTCATCCTGGGTGTAGTTATTCTGAATGCTAATTTGCTTTATGAGTGTCCTTCCTTTCTAAGTCTTACCCATCTTGTTCACTTGTACAGGCTTCCCCTTTGGATCCCTTTTTCTCCTCAGACTCCTGTATGATCCTGGGCAGCGCTGTACTCCTCTTCCTGTGTAAGTTTTCTACTCAGTTCCCAGTCCTTGCCCAAGTCCCTGACTGTGTTTCCCACATAGTCCCGGACAGTCCCTGACAGAATGACCAAACCACATTTCCAGGATCACTTGTGAAGTTTCTTTGCATTCAGTTAGCAAACTTTTTTTTAAACCCACCCTGTCAGTTTTTGTCAAGATGTTTAGCATCAGAACCAGAAAGGCTGTGTATGATGGCAGACATCCATTGCCAAGGCAGTGCAGTTCTATACAACCTAGTAAAAAGTCCTTAGACTCTAGAGATCGATTCATAGAACATAACAGACTCTTACGGGCTGAATATTATTCCCTGTGGTTGGCTGATCCTTCTATGTTAGATTTTCATTCCATCTGTAACCCTGACACTCACCTGATGTCAGCCTGTGACCTACAGGATGAAAACGAATTTCTGCAAACCTTGTTAGCAGCAGAAAGACAATATAGTAATTTAGAGAGTGGTACTATTAGGGGACATTTTCCTGAAGCTTGTAACTCAGAGACCCCCTGTCAAGACAATGTTTTCTTTGAAGACAATTTCCAGACACAGTATTTTTCAGCATCTTACCAAACTGGTAGTTCAATGACCCCAGTTAAAGCATGTTTAACCACACAGCAGCCAAAGAAAGAGCAGATTCATTATATAACCTCTGTTCTCCATTCATATGATGTTACGCAGTCTTGTAGGCCAGTAAAGATCACAGTCCCAGATAATAAAGGGACCTTGTTAGATACCACATTCAAAGTAAACAATAATCAGCTCAACAAAAGAGAGAAAAGGCCTACTAGAACACTGGAGGCTAATAGCCACTCTGAACGAAATCCAAGGTATAGCTCTGTTGCTTGTGAAGTTGCCAAGTCTACCACTATCCTTGTAGAGAAAGATCTGCAGTCCTCACAGAATATGTTTCCATCCAAGATTCTTGAATTGCAACAAGAGAATAAAATGTTTCAGACTCTGTTAAAAAATTATAACCCAGAGTTCAAGTGGAAATTTAAAACCCCTGTACAAAACCACTTTTCCACCTCTATGTTAACCTCCTTAGAAATGGAGAATGAAACCTTGCGCTCTCTTTTGCGTTCCCCTCAGAACTGGTCCAGTAATTGTGTAAATAATACTGTGGCTGATAACTCAGATTCCACTAAGAATAGCCATAGTGCCATGTCTCAAAGTGCAGTTAAGGAAAGTATTTGTTTGAATTCTGAATTTTCTAACTCCTCTGTTTTGTCTTCTAATGCTAAATTACATCTAGGTGCTACTTCTGAGATGTGTCCCTCCAGTTTTGAGGAACCCCAAATTCCAGGTAAGAGACAAAACATCCCTTTGGTTTCTTTTCCTGGTAGTGAGGTCAGTTCAACCCCGGGGGTATCACACACACGGGCCATTGATGTACAGACAAAACCCGAACCATTGACCCACATTTTCTCTGATGTGACAATGTCCTGTGACTCAGACCATGCTCTTGATTTAACTGCTGCAACTGAAGTCAACCTCCTCGCTGAGAAGCAACACAATCTTGACACCTTCTTTGATGTTTTGCCTTCAAACACAACACTAATAAAGTCAGTAAATGATAATTCTCTGTGCTCCAATGCATTTGTACCACCTTGTAATGCTGCAGAAAATGAAAAGATCTCTCATGACCAAGTAATCTCTGGCCTATTTCCTCCGACTAAGAGTTGTGAACTGCCAAATGGTAAAGGAAGTCTGGTCATCAGAGACTCTAAGAAAAGCACTATTCTGAGCCATCCCGAAAAAAGAACATCAGTGTTTTAAAGAGCCAAGGAACTGTGAAGATGTCACTATTGACATAAGGGATGTTTATTGGCAATGGCCATTCCCAGAATTTAAAATATGTCATCCTTGTGCCTCTCTGCCAACAGCTAGTCTCCTTACAGAGTCTCCAGAGTCCTTAGCCGGCATGCTGCTTTCAGAGTCTCCAGAGTCCTCAATCGGCCTGCTGCCTTCGGAACTTCAGTCTTTAGCCTGCCTGCCATCTGAGCATGAGCCTGCAGCTTGCCTGCCATTAGTACCGGAGCCTCCAGACTGCCTGCATTCAGAGCCCAAGCCCACAGCTCACCTGCCTACTAAGCCAGAGCTTCCAGTGTGTGTGACTTCTGAACCAGAGCTTCCAGGCTCCCTGCCTTCTGCACCAGAGCTTCCAGGCTCCCTGCCTTCTGGCCTTGACCCTCTATCTTGCCTACTTTTTGACCCTGTGCTTCCAGTTTGCCAGCCTCCAGAGGTCTCAGCACATATACATTCAGAGACCGAATCTCCAGCATCAGAGACAAAACTCTCAACATGTAAGCCTCCAGAGCCTGGGTCTCCTGCATACCTGCTTCCAAAGACACCTGCTTGCGAGTCTTCTGTGTGTCTTCATCCAGGGCCAGAGCCTCAGGTCTGCTTCTCGTTGCCTCCTTTGTCTTCAGCCACTTTGCCTTTGACCTCTGTCTCTCCTGCCAATCCATTGTCTGATTTTGACCCTACAGTCAATCTTAATTTGTTTTCAGAGTGCTACTCTCGCCTGCCATCATCAGGACTTCAAACACCTTTAATTCAGGCTTCTAAGCCCCTGTTTCTGGATTTGGACTCATCAGATCTGCATTCTATTCTGCCTCCTGCATCAGAGTGCTTCCTTCCTCAAAGTTCTGCTTTGGATGTTGCTGCTTATTTTCAGACAATTATACAACCCTCCAGAACATCAAAATGTACCTTCAGTCCTCTGATAGCGTGCACTGCATCTATGATGGAAATGGACTTAATTCTTATGAGCAAAGGCTTTGGATCTAGTTCCAGACTCCGGGAGACGGTCTTTGGAAGGGGAGTACTGTCACGATTCGCTCCCTGTGCTCTCGTGCCCACCACCAGGGGGCCGAATTGTGGCGCGTTCCAGTGTTCTAATATGCCTCCAGACATTCACCTGTATGCATATCCTGACTTCCATGCATTTGGACACTTATTGGGAATTGACATCCATTACCAATCAATGCCAGGTTTTGTGAAAGCCAGCCTGCTTATACATGAAGCCACCCTATTCATGCCTGAAACTCCATTACCCAGAATTCCCTGTTCACTGCTTTGTCTCCACCCCTGCAGGCCAAGGATGGGTGGAGGAATTCAGCTCACCTGTGGCTGGCTGCTGCTAGCCTGCTCACACCTGAAGCATATGATTACTGTGAGCTCTTTTAAGCCCCAGCTCCCTTCAGACCAAGGTTGGTCATAGTAGCTGTTTACCGGTGAGACCAATTCTTGTTTCCAGAGTTCCCTGAGCTTTTGCTATTCTTGTTTCCAGTGTTTCCTGAGCTTTAATTATGCCTTGTTCCTGACCTGCTGCTGTTTTCCCTGTTCCTGAATTGGCACTGCCTGCAGTGCTACCCTGACCCCATAGCCTTAGTATTCCTTGTTCCTGAACTACAACAGTTTCCCTTCTCCTGAATTAGCACTGCTTGCAGTGCTACCTTGTTTCCTGAGTTTCTGAGCTATAGCTATTCCTTGTACCTGAATTAGCACTGCCTGCAGTGCTACCTTGTTTCCTGAGTTCCAGAGCTATAGTTATTCTTTGTTCTTGTTCCTGGGCTTAGCTATTTCTTGTTCCTGATTTGCACTGCTTGCAGTGCTCTCTTGACTCCTTGTTTCCTGAGCTGTAGCTATGCCCTGTTTCCTTGAACCAGTACTGCCTGCAGTGCTACCTTGACTCCTGAGCTCTAGTAATTTCCCTGTTCCTGAACTAGCACTGCCTGCAGTGCTACCTTGACTCCTTGAAGCTTTAGTAATTCCCTGTTCCTGAACCAGCACTGCCTGCAGTGCTGCCTTGACTCCTGAGCCCTACCTCACTTCTTGTTCCTGCCCCAATACTGCCTTCTATGCTTCTTTGTTTTCTTGGTTCCTTAATCTGCACTATTATAGTATACCTTTGTAGCCTCCCCTTCTGTATATCCGTTTCCAATCCCTGCCTTACCTCCAATTTCCTTGGTCCTAGTTCTAGTTTGCTGCCTTTCTATTCTGCTGTCTTACTTCTGTTACCTTGTATGTTTGTTACCTGCTTTCTGCCAAGTGTGCCCGGTCATTTCCTTCCTTTCCTGTTAAGCACTCCTCCTTGCTAGCTCCTTGTCTATTGTGCTTGTGTTTAGTTCTACCCCTTTGCTGTTACTGCCTTGCGCGTTCCTGTTTGATCGCCAGGATCCGTGGGCACATCTGACTACATAGGTGGTGTTTCTTGTTCACTGTGAGTATTGTCTTTGAGTTACATGTATAACATCACCATAGGTATAAGATCCACAGACCCTGCCTTTGTATCCATATCCTACATGTGGGTATTTGCAGTCAGTATCTGTAACAGCAATTGTGCGTAAGAAACTTACTGAGCTTCAGTCTTCCCGTGTGGAGCTCCTGAGTGCTTTACCCCACACCCCCCTTTATTGTTAATGTTGTTTCATATATATGTCTTGCACATTCATCCTGGGTGTAGTTATTCTGAATGCTAATTTGCTTTATGAGTGTCCTTCCTTTCTAAGTCTTACCCATCTTGTTCACTTGTACAGGCTTCCCCTTTGGATCCCTTTTTCTCCTCAGACTCCTGTATGATCCTGGGCAGCGCTGTACTCCTCTTCCTGTGTAAGTTTTCTACTCAGTTCCCAGTCCTTGCCCAAGTCCCTGACTGTGTTTCCCACATAGTCCCGGACAGTCCCTGACAGAATGACCAAACCACATTTCCAGGATCACTTGTGAAGTTTCTTTGCATTCAGTTAGCAAACTTTTTTTTAAACCCACCCTGTCAGTTTTTGTCAAGATGTTTAGCATCAGAACCAGAAAGGCTGTGTATGATGGCAGACATCCATTGCCAAGGCAGTGCAGTTCTATACAACCTAGTAAAAAGTCCTTAGACTCTAGAGATCGATTCATAGAACATAACAGACTCTTACGGGCTGAATATTATTCCCTGTGGTTGGCTGATCCTTCTATGTTAGATTTTCATTCCATCTGTAACCCTGACACTCACCTGATGTCAGCCTGTGACCTACAGGATGAAAACGAATTTCTGCAAACCTTGTTAGCAGCAGAAAGACAATATAGTAATTTAGAGAGTGGTACTATTAGGGGACATTTTCCTGAAGCTTGTAACTCAGAGACCCCCTGTCAAGACAATGTTTTCTTTGAAGACAATTTCCAGACACAGTATTTTTCAGCATCTTACCAAACTGGTAGTTCAATGACCCCAGTTAAAGCATGTTTAACCACACAGCAGCCAAAGAAAGAGCAGATTCATTATATAACCTCTGTTCTCCATTCATATGATGTTACGCAGTCTTGTAGGCCAGTAAAGATCACAGTCCCAGATAATAAAGGGACCTTGTTAGATACCACATTCAAAGTAAACAATAATCAGCTCAACAAAAGAGAGAAAAGGCCTACTAGAACACTGGAGGCTAATAGCCACTCTGAACGAAATCCAAGGTATAGCTCTGTTGCTTGTGAAGTTGCCAAGTCTACCACTATCCTTGTAGAGAAAGATCTGCAGTCCTCACAGAATATGTTTCCATCCAAGATTCTTGAATTGCAACAAGAGAATAAAATGTTTCAGACTCTGTTAAAAAATTATAACCCAGAGTTCAAGTGGAAATTTAAAACCCCTGTACAAAACCACTTTTCCACCTCTATGTTAACCTCCTTAGAAATGGAGAATGAAACCTTGCGCTCTCTTTTGCGTTCCCCTCAGAACTGGTCCAGTAATTGTGTAAATAATACTGTGGCTGATAACTCAGATTCCACTAAGAATAGCCATAGTGCCATGTCTCAAAGTGCAGTTAAGGAAAGTATTTGTTTGAATTCTGAATTTTCTAACTCCTCTGTTTTGTCTTCTAATGCTAAATTACATCTAGGTGCTACTTCTGAGATGTGTCCCTCCAGTTTTGAGGAACCCCAAATTCCAGGTAAGAGACAAAACATCCCTTTGGTTTCTTTTCCTGGTAGTGAGGTCAGTTCAACCCCGGGGGTATCACACACACGGGCCATTGATGTACAGACAAAACCCGAACCATTGACCCACATTTTCTCTGATGTGACAATGTCCTGTGACTCAGACCATGCTCTTGATTTAACTGCTGCAACTGAAGTCAACCTCCTCGCTGAGAAGCAACACAATCTTGACACCTTCTTTGATGTTTTGCCTTCAAACACAACACTAATAAAGTCAGTAAATGATAATTCTCTGTGCTCCAATGCATTTGTACCACCTTGTAATGCTGCAGAAAATGAAAAGATCTCTCATGACCAAGTAATCTCTGGCCTATTTCCTCCGACTAAGAGTTGTGAACTGCCAAATGGTAAAGGAAGTCTGGTCATCAGAGACTCTAAGAAAAGCACTATTCTGAGCCATCCCGAAAAAAGAACATCAGTGTTTTAAAGAGCCAAGGAACTGTGAAGATGTCACTATTGACATAAGGGATGTTTATTGGCAACGGCCATTCCCAGAATTTAAAATATGTCATCCTTGTGCCTCTCTGCCAACAGCTAGTCTCCTTACAGAGTCTCCAGAGTCCTTAGCCGGCATGCTGCTTTCAGAGTCTCCAGAGTCCTCAATCGGCCTGCTGCCTTCGGAACTTCAGTCTTTAGCCTGCCTGCCATCTGAGCATGAGCCTGCAGCTTGCCTGCCATTAGTACCGGAGCCTCCAGACTGCCTGCATTCAGAGCCCAAGCCCACAGCTCACCTGCCTACTAAGCCAGAGCTTCCAGTGTGTGTGACTTCTGAACCAGAGCTTCCAGGTTCCCTGCCTTCTGCACCAGAGCTTCCAGGCTCCCTGCCTTCTGGCCTTGACCCTCTATCTTGCCTACTTTTTGACCCTGTGCTTCCAGTTTGCCAGCCTCCAGAGGTCTCAGCACATATACATTCAGAGACCGAATCTCCAGCATCAGAGACAAAACTCTCAACATGTAAGCCTCCAGAGCCTGGGTCTCCTGCATACCTGCTTCCAAAGACACCTGCTTGCGAGTCTTCTGTGTGTCTTCATCCAGGGCCAGAGCCTCAGGTCTGCTTCTCGTTGCCTCCTTTGTCTTCAGCCACTTTGCCTTTGACCTCTGTCTCTCCTGCCAATCCATTGTCTGATTTTGACCCTACAGTCAATCTTAATTTGTTTTCAGCGTGCTACTCTCGCCTGCCATCATCAGGACTTCAAACACCTTTAATTCAGGCTTCTAAGCCCCTGTTTCTGGATTTGGACTCATCAGATCTGCATTCTATTCTGCCTCCTGCATCAGAGTGCTTCCTTCCTCAAAGTTCTGCTTTGGATGTTGCTGCTTATTTTCAGACAATTATACAACCCTCCAGAACATCAAAATGTACCTTCAGTCCTCTGATAGAGTGCACTGCATCTATGATGGAAATGGACTTAATTCTTATGAGCAAAGGCTTTGGATCTAGTTCCAGACTCCGGGAGACGGTCTTTGGAAGGGGAGTACTGTCACGATTCGCTCCCTGTGCTCTCGTGCCCACCACCAGGGGGCCGAATTGTGGCGCGTTCCAGTGTTCTAATATGCCTCCAGACATTCACCTGTATGCATATCCTGACTTCCATGCATTTGGACACTTATTGGGAATTGACATCCATTACCAATCAATGCCAGGTTTTGTGAAAGCCAGCCTGCTTATACATGAAGCCACCCTATTCATGCCTGAAACTCCATTACCCAGAATTCCCTGTTCACTGCTTTGTCTCCACCCCTGCAGGCCACGGATGGGTGGAGGAATTCAGCTCACCTGTGGCTGGCTGCTGCTAGCCTGCTCACACCTGAAGCATATGATTACTGTGAGCTCTTTTAAGCCCCAGCTCCCTTCAGACCAAGGTTGGTCATAGTAGCTGTTTACCGGTGAGACCAATTCTTGTTTCCAGAGTTCCCTGAGCTTTTGCTATTCTTGTTTCCAGTGTTTCCTGAGCTTTAATTATGCCTTGTTCCTGACCTGCTGCTGGTTTCCCTGTTCCTGAATTAGCACTGCCTGCAGTGCTACCCTGACCCCATAGCCTTAGTATTCCTTGTTCCTGAACTACAGCAGTTTCCCTTCTCCTGAATTAGCACTGCTTGCAGTGCTACCTTGTTTCCTGAGTTCCGGAGCTATGGCTATTCCTTGTACCTGAATTAGCACTGCCTGCAGTGCTACCTTGTTTCCTGAGTTCCAGAGCTATAGTTATTCTTTGTTCTTTTTCCTGGGCTTAGCTATTTCTTGTTCCTGATTTGCACTGCTTGCAGTGCTCTCTTGACTCCTTGTTTCCAGAGCTGTAACTATGTCCTGTTTCCTTGAACCAGTACTGCCTTCAGTGCTACCTTGACTTCTGAGCTCTAGTAATTTTCCTGTTCCTGAACTAGCACTGCCTGCAGTGCTACCTTGACTCCTTGAAGCTTTAGTAATTCCCTATTCCTGAACCAGCACTGCCTGCAGTGCTGCCTTGACTCCTGAGCCTTACCTCACTTCTTGTTCCTGCCCCAATACTGCCTTCTATGCTTCTTTGTTTTCTTGGTTACTTAACCTGCACTATTCTAGTATACCCTTGTAGCCTCCCCTTCTGTATATCCGTTTCCAGTCCCTGCCTTACTTCCCATTTCCTTCGTTCCAGTTCTAGTTTGCTGTCTTTCTATTCTGCTGTCTTACTTCTGTTACCTTGTATGTTTGTTACCTTCTTTCTGCCAAGTGTGCCCCGTCATTTCCTTCCTTTCCTGTTAAGCACTCCTACTTGCTAGCTCCTTGTCTATTGTGCTTGTGTTTAGTTCTACCCCTTTGCTGTTACTGCCTTGCGCGTTCCTGTTTGATCGCCAGGATCTGTGGGCACAGCTGACTACATAGGTGGTGTTTCTTGTTCACTGTGAGTATTGTCTTTGAGTTACATGTATAACATCACCATAGGTATAAGATCCACAGACCCTGCCTTTGTATCCATATCCTACATGTGGGTATTTGCAGTCAGTATCTGTAACAGCAATTGCGGGTAAGAAACTTACTGAGTTTCAGTCTTCCCGTGTGGGGCTCCTGAGCGCTTTACCCCACACCCCCCTTTATTGTTAATGTTGTTTCATATATATGTCTTGCACATTCATCCTGGGTGTAGTTATTCTGAATGCTAAATTGCTTTGTGAGTGCCCTTCCTTTCTGAGTCTTACCCATCTTGTTCACTTGTACAGGCTTCCCCTTTGGATCCCTTTTTCTCCTCAGACTCCTGTATGATCCTGGGCAGCGCTGTACTCCTCTTCCTGTGTAAGTTTTCTACCCAGTTCCCAGTCCTTGCCCAAGTCCCTGACTGTGTTCCCCACATAGTCCCGGACAGTCCCTGACAGAAATCCTTTTAGGTCTTCTCAGCCACACATGCCTCTGGTCCAGTAATCGACCCTGATCGGGTGGCCACTGAGGTTACTATCAACTTTGCGCTGCCAATGATATGTTGTGGCCTGGTATTGGTGCCATGATACTCTCTTCCCAGCACATTCTGAGTGCTTCAAGACTCAAGAGGCAAACCAGGTTCTGACACTGAGTCATCCCCAGTGGCAGTAGGATCCAAAGAGGACCCCGAAAAAACCAGGGCGGGTGGGGAGGACATACTTGTTGACAGGGCTGGTGAGAACCGCTCCGGAAATGTATCCGCTACACCCCCTTTCTTTGCAGAATTCTTCTCCCTCCTTACGCCAAGGATAGGAGTTTGTGCAGCTTTCATATTTGCCCTCTGATTAATTAATAACAGACTCAAAACTGGAGCACCAACACCTGCTGCAACTCCTGCTCCCCTCAAAACTATTTGCTGCATGGCTTTGACCATTCAGCTTATTGGGGTGAATGAAGTTAAGCCTAAGTTGACCATCATTAACTGGGAGTAGATGGCTGTTTAGATATATTTTTTTTAAGCCAGTACATTTTACATGGACTGGGCTGGTGGCTGCTACCAATTTCAAATGAGCAAAAAAAACAAACCTACTAACTTACTCTTTCTATGGGAGCTGGGAAAGATGGCGGCCGCGCGAATGGCCGTGTGAGTGTGTGCTCTTCATCCTCTGCAGAGAAGGACGCCAGTGAAGACGCTTACCCGTTCTTGTAAATGCGGGCTGAATTCTGATGGAACCAGTACTTCACCAATCACCCAGATACGGGAATTATCAGCGTGGTGTTGTTTTGATGGAGGATTAAATCTTTGAAGGCTTTCCCGGTTTGATCCCCCCGCTGAGCACAGAACAGAGGGCGGGCGCTCCCAGCCTTTCAGCCCGGCAGCAGCTGTGGGACTTAACGATCTAGGGAGATCGAAAACGCGGCGGCGGCGGCGGCAGTAGCGTACGAGGAGGCAGCCGGCAGATTGTTCACGAGAAGGAAAACAACTCAGCAGGGATACTTTGTTGCGTGTCCCTGAGTGTCTCAGGCGGGTATTCAACATTGTGCTGCAAGTCTTGGGATAATCATGGCCCCGAAAGGTCGAGGCGCGAAAAAAACCGGCATTAATGTAAATGCCGCCAAAGTTGGGAATTTGAACCCGAACTCATCAAGCGTGGCGCAAAGCATGGCTCAAACTTCGAATCCCCCTAATTTTACAGCTGGCAATACAGGGGGCAGCACAGGAGCCGTAACTGGAGTAACAACGCCTACTACAGCCTATCAAGGTGAGCCAAGCACAAATATGAACTTAAATGGGAATGGGAAAGGCTCAAAAACTCCTGTTGTACATGCAATTTTCTTGAAGAAAGGTGCTAGCGCAAAGTCCACTACTGTGATAGGAGGCAACGCTGGTAATATTGGGGTGAAGATTGGCCCAGCTCCCCCTGACTGTATTATTATTAAAGCAGAGACTGAGTTGAACCATCGAGTAGTAAATGAGGATTTAACTGATTCGTCTGATACGGAGTCCGCAATTTCAGGGGGCAAGTTTTATTCTATGCCAGACCTCTCAGTTATTTCAGAAGACGACTGCAACAGTGTGCTAGGGGAATGGGGAGGTGAGTCGGTATTTACAGAGGAAGATGATGATGAAGAATTGGATGTGGAGCAATCACCTCTACAGGTTAAGGGTTTGGTTGATTATCAAGACACTGTTAGACGGAATGTTGATGCAGAGGGCCTAATGCAAGTGATGACTCCCCTGGAACAACCTGTCTGGGAAGGCGAGGAAACCGAACAACAAGAGCAAGACCAAGTCCAGAATCAAGCCTTAACTGAGGAAGAAGCTAAGGGGGCCACTTTGGATATAATTTATAAGAGCATCATGGCGCACAGGGCAGAGACCAAAGCCGAAAGTAACCGCACTCAGGGAGCAGTCCGGAAACTTCAAAACACCATGCGCCGAATGGCTAAATCATTTAACGAGCTTACTTCGCGAGTTACAGAAACTGAGGTGCGCATCTCTAGTGCTGAAGATTCACTGATAAAACAGCATGCGGCTATAGAAACTCTACAGGCGACAAGAACAGATGTGGAGTGGAAGTTGACGGACTTAGAAAACCGCGCAAGACGCAATAATTTACGAGTTTTGGGGATACCCGAAATGAAAGAGGGGAAAGATGCTCGTAAATTCATTATTGAAACATTCACAGAAGCCTTTCCCGAGTTAAGTGATTGGCAATGGGAGAACGAGATTGTCAGGGCACATCGATTCCCGTTTACTCAGCGCAAATCTTATGGAACCTCTAATTCAGCAGTGGGACCTAAGGCGCAGTCACGAGCGATATTGATCTGTTTAAACAACTTTGTATTGAGAGAAGCGCTGTATGATTTAGCCCGGCCAGATAAGCGCCGCACAGGTAGCGGGTGCGAATTCTTTGTCCGCCCGGACTTCTGCCCTACAACAGTGACACTAAGATGGCAATTTCGACAGTTGTTCTCGCCATTTCAAGCCAAGGGGGCGCAAGTATTCCTTCTAAACCCCGCGAAACTCAAGGTGATCTACAGGGGGCAATCTAAATTCTTTACATCAGAATCTCAGGCACAAGCGTATCTGAAGACTTTAGATACCAACAATGGAACATCTTAACCTGAGTTTGATAAAGTAGAAGCAGAACTTGGCTATTCAATTCACATGGTGGTAGTTTGGTACTACAAAAAAAAAAAAAAAAAAAACGGTTTGATTTCAGCCCGCAACAGCAGCATAAAAGGAGACCGCTATTTGACTTCAGTATGGTTTTGTGGGACACTTATAACTAGAAATATTTAGGTGTGTCTTTTGATTAAATGTCTCGAACAGGTACAGAGACAGAGACGCTCTTTTCTTTTGTTTTTTTCTTTTCTCTCTACCTAACATCTATAGGTAAATTTTGAATAACCAACAGCTCCGTGTGGTTAGAGATAAACTCTCTTATTCTTTCTATGCGTCTAATATGTGGTAAAAATAGCGGGGAAAAACTATTAAAAGGGTAGCGGTCTGGCTGGCTTCCTGTGGAGGCGGAACTCGCACACCCGCATCACCAAGGACTACGTCCTTTTGCCCTATTTTGGGTGGTAGGGGAGGGAAGGGTGGAAGGAAGGAGGGGGAGGGTTGGGGGCAATCAGGGAGGGGGGGTCAAATACAAAAAGAGATCACGAGTGCAGCTTTGTTTATTTGTTATTTTTTTATTTTGAACGTGTGGCATGCAGGGCAGTTGTGGAATGGCATTTTGGTTATTTTAAGATTATGGAATGGCAGCTAGAATGCTGAGATTAGGTACACTGAATGTCAGGGGCCTTAATGCTATTAACAAAAGACAACGGGTGGCTAGGGAACTGCAGTGGCTTAGCTGCGATATTATTTGTCTCCAAGAGACGCATGTAGCATGGTCTAACCGGAAATTTCTGACTGAGTTTGGGTATAATGTTTTAGTATGTACCAAGCAAACTTCTACAATTCGAGGGGTCCCCATTTTAGCTAGAAAACAGGTTTCTGGCTCTGGGCGGGTTTTAGAGGATACCGGCGGTAGATGGGTTATTACAGAATGTATCATTGGTATTTTTAAATGTACGGTATGCTCTATTTATGGATCCAATTTCGATGACCCAGTTGTTTTAGAATACCTTAATGCTGAACTAGCAACCTGGCCCACCCCAGTAATAGTGTGTGGGGATTTAAATATCAACCTTCAGTTAGATTCATTAGGTAATGAGAAATATATATATGTAGGTAGGAAACCTAAAGTATATAGAGCATTACAAGCATTAGTTACCTCAGACGGATTGACCGATGCCTGGTCTTACCTTAGGGGGGGTAACCCTGGCTATACTTTCTTCTCGGCACCTCATAAGAAACTAGTGCGCTTGGATTATTTTCTACTACCACAAAGCTTACTCCACGGCGCACAAATGCAGGTATACCCTCGAGTTACATCTGACCATGGCCCTGTAGTCTTATCTATTCAGATAAGCTGCCCTCTTAACAAGCCCCGGGAATTTACTTTCGACCGCAAGTTGTTGTTAGATATGAAATTCCAAGAGTATATGAGAGACTGGGTTACAGAGTTCTTTAGTCATAACAGAGGGAGTACTGCGAAGGGGATAGTCTGGGATTCATTTAAAGCAGCTTTTAGAGGAGAGGTCCTTAGTTTTGGGCTATACGCGCAAAAATTACTTCGCGCCAAACTCCAGGAGCTCTATAGTGATTTAGGAAAGGTCGAAGAGCGCTTGGTTCAGGATATAAGCTTAAGTAGAGATATTCAAGATACTTCAGCAGAGGTAGCTCAATGTAAGGCAAAGGTAAATTATTATTGGAGCAAGGAGGCGGCAAAAACTTATGCTACTAAGCGTCAGATGTTATATGAGTATGGGGAGGCAAGTGGCAGATGTCTGGCCCAGAGAATGAGGACCAGGGAAGTTGCACAACGAATCAAATGTATTAAAGATATAGACGGGCAAACGGTAGATACTGAGATGGAAATTGTGGAAGTCTTTAGGCAATTCTACACTCGTTTATATGCTAGAGAAGACTATGATAGCAGCAAAGCTAATGCTTTATTAGGACAATTCTCTGGGCAAAACTTAGATAGTGAGACTGCAGCTAATTTAGAGGCTCCAATAGAGATGTTTGAACTTGAAGCTGCAATTAAGGCATTGCCAGCAGGTAAGGCAGCAGGCCCCGACAAGTTCCCCTTGGAGATTTATAAATCCTTTTTTCATGTTTTGAAACATGATATGTAAGCCACATTTAGGATGGCACAGATTGGGAGGTATCCTAAAACGTGGGATGAGGCCAGTATAGTGGTCTTTAGAAAAAAGGGGAAACCTGAAGATCAACCAGCTTCAAACCGGCCTATCTCATTGCTTAATACCGATGGGAAAATCTATTCGAAAATATTGGCGACAAGGCTTTCAGCTGTGATATTCCCACTGGTCTCAGTATATCAGCATGGTTTTATTCCTAAACGGGGCACAACTGATCATGTTAACCGGGTGATCGCTCTAATAGATTACGCAAACAGTCTGGGAATACCTTTAAGCCTTATATTGCTGGACGCTGAGAAGGCCTTTGACCAAGTGTCGTGGGCCTTCTTATGGGACTTGATGAAGCATCGAGGATTCGGCCCAAAATTTATAACATCAATACAGACATTGTACCAACAACCTAATGCACGGATCTATGTAATGGCGCGTCAATCAGAATTGGTTTTTATACAAAGGGGCACAAGGCAAGGATGCCCGTGCTCCCCGTTGTTATTCGCCCTTTACATAGATCCGCTCTTGAAAATGATAGAGAATAGCCCTCAGATCCCCCCAGTTAAGAAACAACAACAACAATATCGGGTCCTAGCGTACGCTGATGATGTTGCCGTGATCTCTTCAAGGCCGGCGCTGGCAATGCCTGAGATTGAACATTTAGCAGCGGTATACGGCCTGGTATCCGGATATAAACTAAACACTGCTAAGACCCAGATATTATGTGTTAACATCAAGACTTTTCATGATATCCGGGTTCTACCAGAGGTTACATATCTGGGGATACAGATTAGCGCCTCGGCACTGGTTACGGTTAAATCTAACTGGCAGAATCTGCTCAGCGAGATACGTAAACAATTGGATCAATATGAATGTTTGCATCTGACGCTTGTAGGCAGGTGCAATACATTAAAAATGATGGTATTACCTAAGATTTTATATTTCTATTGTTGTGTACCGTTAGAGATCCCTCTGGTATATATTTCACAGTTACAAGCGATCTGTATGAAATTTATATGGGCTCGAGGAAAGGAGCGACGCGCTAAAAAATATATGGTACTGCCAAGGATGGTCGGGGGATGGGAGGTGCCCAACTTTCTTTCATATTACTATGCTTGTATGCTTGTGCGCATGAATATTTTGCTTACAGGGACAGGACCTTCAGAGCCAGCACTACAACCATCGATATATGGTCTGTTATTGGGTGCTGAAGTCAGGAACCGTCTTTTTCTTAATATGGATTGGAACTACTACAAACGCACCAGATTTAAGGTGGTACTGGCCGCATATAAAGTCTGGAAGGCAATAAAAAACTATTATAAAATCGAAAAGATTTCTATATACACACCATTGATTTCCCCAAGCCTACACCCTAGTATCTGCTGTGATAGTATAGTGGTGAGCTGGCGTATAAGAGGGTTAATTACAGTAGGGGATTTATACATAGGGGATGATTTAAAATCATTTAGTCAGCTGAAACAACAATTTCAACTCCCAACTACACATTTTTGTAAATACCTACAAATCCGTGAGTATTTAATGAAAAATGCTATAAGTATGGTATCTAATCCTCTTATAGAGGCCAATAAGAAAGGCGCCCGGATCGGGGTACTTTATAATTTAATGCTTGAGGCTATGCCCAATGATTTAGAAGCACAGGTAACCAAATGGGAGAATAGGTTAGGATGTCAAGGAGTACCGCTTGAAAAGTCAATTGAACTTGCTGGAAGAATACTTATGTCTGCTAATCTTATAACTCAACATTATAAAACCCTGTTCTATATGTACCGTACTCCAGATAAAATATCAAAGTGGGGTGGAGACCCAGAAGGAAAATGTTTTAGATGTAATGCCCAACAGGCGGATGTAAAACATATCTTTGCTACTTGTGTAAAACTAGGGGAACTGTTTGGACATGTAAATAAGTTCATATCTGAGATTTTGCGCACCCCTTTTCAGCTTTCAACAATGCAGATTCTGCTGGGTATAGATGCTGAATTTGATCAAGTAGAGGCTAGCGAAAATACTGACTATCTGATTTTTGTTGTAACGGCGGTCTTAAGACTCTGTATTGCCTCATGCTGGTTACAAAGTGAACCTCCTTCATTTGAAGCATGGCGAACTCGGTTCTTATTCACTTATAATATGGAATATAATCTATACGCCATGAAGGGAAGGAGGAAAAAGGCATTGGGGCAGCAAATATGGGGTCCGGTTAGAGTATATATGGATGTAGAAGACTGATCAACTTTGACTTTCTCGGTACCACGTGTAAAACCTATAATAGATTTGATGAAAGATTGTTATGAAACACTGCAATATGTAGGTTAATATATCATACATGAAATAGCGGACCTAATTTAATGAAAACCTGTCTAGGTTTGAAGGCTCGACTCGGTTGTACCTCCTTATCTCTTTTTATTTTTCTCTGTTTCATTGATGTGAAAATAATGCCTAGTACAATGTTATCGCAACCCCACAATTGTCTGATGACATGCTGTTTGTTTTATTCTGTACACGTGATCTCTACTGCAATAAAGAAATTAAATAAAAAATAAAAAAACTTACTCTTTCTATGTGTGCTGCATTCTGCACACACATAGAAAGGAGAATATGCCTCTCAGGATTGTTTTTGTGCAGAAAGGTGTCCCTTCCTGCTCAAAAACAATCATGCATGCAATAGAGGTACCCTTTCAGCATGGTGCAAAAGTGGCTGCATTGGCCTAGACAACCCATTGCGCACCAGCACAGGGGGAAAAGTCAGGAATGCGCAGTGTGCCTTAAATACAGCACATTCCCGCCATTTCCCAGTGATGCAGTACAGCACAGCAAAGTGACTTGCTGCGCTGCACCACCTTTTCGTCAATTTGCTCCTCATTTTCTAAATTAATAACACCAAGTACAATTTTTAGGCTGCTAAAAAGTCATTTTGACTCCAAAACATGTTGATCTTGAATGACGATCTGTTTTACTTTGCAATTAATTATTTTACTCAATATTTTGCTTGGGTTGCATGGGTAACAAACAGAAGGATGACAGATTTGAAGGTGAGGGTAGAGTAGCTACCTCTATGCACCTTGCAGGAGGCCCTCGTCAGGGTTTGATCCTCCATTGATAATTAGGAAATAGACCACTTGCGGAATGCTAAAAAGGAGCAGTAAGTATGCAAATCCCCAAAGAAAATTAGCTTAATAATATCATTCTGGCTATGAGGTAGTTTTGTTTTGTAGAGCCTCAAAAGAAATTGTGGCAGAATTATTTAAATTCGCTTTTTATATCTTATTGGTGACACATTCGCTGGCTTTGAAAGTTAAGAGTCTCTGTCATTGGCAGGTATACCCAGTGTTAGCTTGCATTATAGATATGCGCTCTGTCAAAGAAAGACCACCTTTTCCCCCTAAGAAGAAACACGAAACCTCAACCTTCAATAACATTGAAAAAGGTTAAAGCAAAAATTACAGGGGGGAACCAACCTCTAATATCGCCAATCACACTTATGTTTGAGAAATCAATGCACATTCCTCATGAATTTTATTTTCTGAAAGATCTAACTGGAGCTATGTTAACAATACGTACTGAGATGGAAATTTGCAACCTTTATTCTACAGTTAAACCAGAAATTAAGTTGGAAGCTATGTATCAGGGACAAGATTTACAAATCCCGGCCACTTCAGACTACCAGGGGACAAAGGAAAATTAAGGCTTTCAAGGGGCTCACATTAATGATTCTGAGATGCTAACACTGGTTCCAGCAACTCAAATAGTCAAGAACACCTCAATGTATTGGAAAGACCTAATAGTCAACGTCAAAAAGTTTTGATATCAGGTGCACCACTACCTCTGGAAGTTACAGTAGAAATGAAAAAGTACAAAACTGCGACTGATCTAATGCCCTCCTCCCATGAAATAACACAAAAAACAGAAAAGTCAGAAACATCAGAAATGTTAAGAGCATTCAGTATTAGGTGATCATGAATCTGAGTATTGTTGTATTGTATTTGTATTGTAATTGCATTTATATAGCGCTTACTACCCCATACGAGGCGTCAAAGCGCTTTTTCGGCGGGTAGCACGCTACTCCGGGACCCACAGAGGATTAGTGTTGAATTAGTATAGTGAAACATGCAAGTACATTTTAAATGGTGGATAGGTTAATCAGGTATTTGGATTTGGAATGATAGCAGAAGGATAGAGTAGGACAAAGGTTTGTATTTATTTATCGCTCGCTTGTTGACGCATGCTATTCAGGGAGCCTATAGAGGATTGGTGGTGAATTAATATGGTGAAATATGAGGTAATTTCAGTGGTGGATATTAGTCTGTTACTTGGAGTGAGAAGGATAGCGGATGGATAAAAGGGGAAGAAAGATTTGCATTCATATAGCACTTGTTACCCCTGATGGGCGTTGAAGCGCTTTTCTGGCGAGTAGCACGCCACTTTGGAACCCATAAAGGATTAGTGTTGAAAATTAGTATAGTATAAATATGAAGTAATTTGAGTAGTAGAAATGTTATTCAGTTATTTGGGCAGTATATTAGTATAGTTGAATATGGAATATGGAATTTGAGAAGTGAAACATGTTAGTCTGTTAATTTTTATTGAAAAAGGATAGTGGAGGGATAAAAGAGTGAAGGATTTTTTTTAATTTTTTTTAATTTTAAGTCTTAGCAGTAGGAAGAGGCTTTTGGATGAGTAAAAAGGAGTTTAGGAGGGAAGGAGTCGGAGGGGAGGGTGTTTAGAAATGTTTGTTTTAGGGGATCGGTGTAGTAAAAAGAGGTGTCAGATGATGCAAGGAGGGGTAGAGCAGGAGAGAGTCTAGAAAAAGTTATTTTGGCGATCATAGTAGTGGTATGGGGTTTGGGATAAATGAGAGAGTGGATGTAGAGGATATATTGATAGATCTATAGGATGAGAGATAGGGTAGTGCATTAGAAGGAGTAGTATTACGAAGTTTGAGAGGAGTCAGAAGGTTGGGCTAGAAGATATATTGAGTGAAGTATAGGCTGAGAAATAGGCTAGTGCATTGGAAATGCTAAATTAGAAGAAAGTGATAAGTATATAGATCCATAAGTACATTAAAAGTATATAGATACATAAAAAAGTAAGTATATTTAGATTAAATATATAGATAGAGGCACAGGATGAGAGATAGGGTAGTGCATTGGATATGCTTTTCAGGAGAAAAGTAATAGACACACAGATCCAAGTACATGGAAGGTACATAGATGTACAATGGAAGTATGTACATGTAGACCAATAATGATTTTTATTTATTGGTGATTATTATTATTATTATTATTTTTTTCTTCTCTTAACAACATAATTGTTTTACATGTTTTATAAAGTAATACACAAAGATAGGTACATATCTATAGTGAAAACAAATGCTTATATACAGAGGGATGTGCTGTAAATTTCTATTTCCGTATGGTGCTTATGTGGGGAAGAGCCAGATCTTGAGTAGTTTTCTGAAGATAAGCTGGTTGTCGGTGGATCTTACGTTGGGGGGTAAAGAGTTCCATAGTTTGACTGCTTGAACAGAGAAGGATGTACCACCCATTGGTTTTTTTTGTATGGTGGGATTTTGAGGTGAGATGCTCCTTTAGAGCGTAGGTTCCTTTGTTGAATGTGTTTGGTGATTTTATTCCTGATGAAGAGTGGTCCTATTCCATGTATTGCTTTGTGGGTAATACAAAGCAGCTTGAACGTGGATCTTCTGGCAACCGGTAACCAATGAAGGGCTTTCAAGGCAGGGGAGATGTGGTCTCGTGGTTTGATATGCAAGAGTAGTCTGGCAGCCGAGTTCTGAATCAGTTGTAGTCTTTTTATGGTCGTTAAAGGTGATCCGTGGTAGAGGCTATTGGCGTAATCGAGTTTGGATAGAACAAGGGAGATGGTAGCTTGGACTTTGCGTGGAAATCCCAAATGAGGGAAAATTGGTTGCAGCGTTTTTACAGTAGCAAAGCTTGATCTTGCTAGTTTATTTACTTGGACATTCATCGACAGCTTGGAGTCCATGGTCATTCCGAGGTTTCTTACTTACTTCGATACTTTAGGCAGGGATCCCAGTTCATCAGGCCATGCGGCAAGCGGGTTGTAATTTTTCCAATCGCCACACGTGAGTATTTCAGTTTTTGAAGCATTCAATTTGAGATGGCTCCAAGTCATCCACTGATCCACGGCTCTGAGACAGCTGAAAATTGGTGATTTTCCAATGTCTTTGGGGCATTCCAGTTGAAGGAGTATTTGCGTGTCATCTGCATAGTTGTAGCACGTGAGGTGAAATTTATTGATCAGTACTGGTAAAGACTTTATGTAGATGTTGAAAAGCATGAGCGAGATGATAGAACCTTGAGGGACCCCTGCTTTTGTGGAGTACGGTTTGGACGAGAAAGGTGGGGTGTGGATGACATTAGTTCTGTTTCGAAGGTAGGACGAGATCCAGTCTAGAGCAGTTCCCTCTATGCCGGCTTCATAAAGTCTTTGTTTCAGAGTGTCATTGTCAACCGTGTCAAAGGCAGCTGAGAGGTCCAAGAGGAGTAGCGCAGCAACCTCTTTGCTCCCTCCATGATTATCAGAGACAAGGCCGGTGATGGAGAACAGGATACGGTCCTATTAGATCTGCAAGGAGGTGAAGGAGTATCTAGTACAAAAGAGAGAAAGTAAAACAAAACTTGACAAATTACAGCTTTGGAGTACTACATGCGATAACATCATTGGTAGTGACAAGAACTGATTCATTGAGTCAAATATGAAAGACGAAGATCAATTAAACTTTTAATTGACTCCAAAGATCCATCACAATGTAATTCGGAAGGCCCTGAAATAAAAAATGTAACAGTGTCAGGAACACAAGATTTAGGGGCCATGTGAGATATTGTCTATAGAACTTCACATCTTACATTAGAAGTCCATACGTATTAATCTAATAAAAGGGAGGTACGAATTGATCTTCTTAATGTCATGGCAAACTCTGTACCTGGAATAGATGAGAAATTGGTAACATTGAACCGTCTGACACTGTGAGCACAAGCACTAGCTGCAGTGTCATACTCAGATTGTGCTTGTCCCCCATTAATTAATAAACTGGCCACAATACTGGATGTTATGGACACCATACTGGAAGACCTAAAACTGAACCCACAAACCTCAGTGGAAGAAAAAAAGAAAATTGGTAAAGAAAATGTAGAGGACACAAAAACAACCAAAATACTAAAATAGCATATTAATTCAGAGCAATTTAAATCATTGACCCTACAGGAGGAAAAACAGGAAATGCTAATCTTAACAAAGAAAACATGTCAAGATCAGCACAAAATGGATATATCTAGCATTAATAACAAATATATGGCTCCACCTAAAGAAGAAACAACAGCAGAGGAAGAAGATAAACATTCAAATTCTCCATCTTTTACACTCACAAAAACAGAGAAAAAATTATATAAAGCTAGAAATAAGACCAAAAGTAACTCAATAAACACTGTACAATCAATATTACTGATGGAGACTAGCAGAATCAGCATTAAAAACAATAAAGAAATAAATGGGAATCAGACCTGCAAAAAAATACAAGCACAAATCAGACCAGTAAAACCAAAGAAAAAAATAATAATACAAAATATTTTTGACTATTCTACAAAGATTTTAGGAATGAAATTCAGACTAACCAATGCAAGGAAAATAGCAAGCTATGTGAATTACATAAATATGAGCCACTAAAAAAAATACCACAAAGCACAAGACAATCCTTTGGGCTTAAATCAGACATATTAGGGGTGAACATGTTTAGATCGCAGAAAGAAGCTCCATTGAGTGAACACCATAGACCATCATGGAAGAGGGTTGTCCACATGAACCATGAATCACCGATAAATCTGGATAAACAAAAAAGATTGCATGACCTGGAAAGAATCCAGGAGGATCAGAATGATGATAGAGATGGATACTCCTTGGAAAAATCAATTCAAGCAATACAAAGAACAATTAACATTCAACCAAGTCCAAGGCAGTCCCATACCAGAATAAAAATGGATGTGCATCCGGAACCAACTGGTTTGACAGAAATAACAATTGAACAAATAGGTACATTAAAGAACGAACACACAATTATTGAAATAGATAGAAGAAGGAAAATAATTAATAAACATAATGATGGTAAAATTCGACTTATTTTCAAACCAGATTATAAATCAAGAAGAAGAGAGGCTAGCAGTATGTTCCCATTGTTGTTGTTTCCTATTTAAGGGCTCCCGAGCTTCTGGAGATGCACCTGCGTGCCGAAGAGGCAACGAAGCCTGTGAAGGTTGTTTGGCGGCCTTCTCAACCACCCCAGAACTTTTCTCTACTGACGAGGGATACTATTCCGAAACAGAAGCCATGTCTCGTGTCTAGAGATTCTGAAAATATATAAGTATTTACTTGCACCAACTTTGGTGAAACACTTATAAACTATTTCCCAAATTCTTCATTGTACACACACTGCATATACCAGAATGCAGAGGGGCGATCCGGAAGAGAGGCTAGCAGTGTGCTCCCATTGTTGTTGTTTCCTATTTAAGGGCTCCTGTGAGCCCCTCAAGCTGACGAGCTTCTGGAGATGCACCTGCGTGCCGAAGAGGCAACGACGCCTGTGACGGTTGTTTGGTGGCCTTCTCAACCACCCCAGAACTTTTCTCTACTGACGAGGGATACTATCCCGAAACACGAGCCATGTCTCGTGTCTAGAGATTCTGAAAATATCAAGTATTTACTTGCACCAACTTTGGTGAAACACTTACAAACTATTTCCCAAATTCTTCATTGTACACACACTGCATATACCAGAATGCAGAGGGGCGATCCGGAAGAGAGGCTAGCAGTGTGCTCCCATTGTTGTTGTTTCCTATTTAAGGGCTCCCGTAAGCCCCTCAAGCTGACGAGCTTCTGGAGATGCACCTGCGTGCCGAAGAGGCAACGAAGCTTGTGACGGTTGTTTGGTGGCCTTCTCAACCACCCCAGAACTTTTCTCTACTGACGAGGGATACTATCCCGAAACACGAGCCATATCTCGTGTCTAGAGATTCTGAAAATATCAAATATTTACTTGCACCAACTTTGGTGAAACACTTACAAACTATTTCCCAAATTCTTCATTGTACACACACTGCATATACCAGAATGCAGAGGGGCGATCCGGAAGAGAGGCTAGCAGTGTGCTCCCATTGTTGTTGTATCAATCAAGAGGTAGGCAAGACACTCTGAATTGGGGAAATATTCTAAGACTCTTTAAAGCTATTCCGTCTCTTGAAAACATGTCTAGTGAAAATATAGACGCTATTGGATTTCTTCCGAATAAAGAAGAGAATCAAGAAATGACATTAATAACGTAGAATTCTACTTGTTTATTCGAATTAATTGTTAATGAATAGGAAACCTTTTTAACATGGGGAATATAATTCAGTATTTCCCCTCAACCTGCATATCCCAGTCCATTCAAACTACAAGAGAGAACTGAATATCAGCAGAAAAAAACACATCATCAAGTATTCTCAATATTAGAAAACCCTATAGGCATTATTGGCAACCTCTTAACAATACCAATGAGCCAAACTAATTAAGAAATGTCCCTAAAATTAAATCAAGGATGGATCACAGTGGCCCTTCATGGTGTAGTACAACCTTGGCAGAGTAAGCCAAAAGGCATTAAGGAGGAAGTATTTAAGCAAAGAGAAATAACATTTTGTTCTTGAAAAATAAATGGGGTTTCACTCAAGTACAAAATGCTTATTCATCCTCAGTGTCAAGCAATTTTCAGATTACATTTCTCCAAGAAACCTGGGCCATAGAAACATTAATTTTAGGAGGTTTTAAGGGTTACTTTCAACTGGCAATTAGACAAAGCAAATATGGGCGCCACAGTGGAGGTCTAGAAATATTCATAGCAAATAATTTAAAATCGGAGCACAAGCAAATCGTCTTAAATTATAACATTTTAATAGTAAAACTGCAGTATAAGGAAAAAAAACAATCAAAGTCATTACTACTTATGAATGTACTAGGAAGAACATTCACTGATGAAAAGAAAGTGTGTAAACTAGTGAAAATTGGAATTAACGAGGGTAAGCAAATTGTTAGAATTGTTCCTTTTTATCAAAATAGGTATGAATTCCTCGAAATACATGTCAGTAACTTCGCCATGTATTCTCTTTAATTCAGAATATATGGGGCTGATTAGGGTGGCGGACGGATTGCCCCCGCCGGGCTGGCGGTAGCCACCGCCGTCCCGGCGCGGGCAATCCGTCCGCCATCCTGACATAAATGACCCCCCGCCACATTAGGATGGCGGGGGAGTCCGCGGCGGACGGCAAGACCGTCCGCCGCTTTTCCGCCAGCGGAAAAAAGTGCCTACATATGGTGGCGGTGTCTGCGAGACACCGCCAACCATATTACGATGCCGGCGGTCTTATGCCTTTTGGAAAGGCATACGGTCTTTGCTTTGGGGGCCCATTGTGGGCTTCCAGGGTGAAGGGGGTGCACATGGCTGCATTTCAAAGCACAACATGGCAGGCACCGCGCGGTGCCTGTCATGTTGTGCTTTGAAACACACAACATGCATTTTTAGCATTGCGGCGGATGGTGCTTTCAGCACTGCCCGCCGCAATGTTAAAAATGTGGGATGCACCCGCCACTGTGGCGGGTGCATCCTAATTCGCCGCACAGAACCTCCGCCCCTGTGGTGGACAGTCCCTTCTTACGAGGGGATGGCAGAAGGACAAAGTCCGTCCGCCATCCTAATCGGCCCCCTAATCGGAGGTAACTACTGGTACATCTATCTCCTGGAGTTTTCCTACCACAATGAGATTTATTATTTGTGGCTAAGACAACATACCTCAAGTGACTGTTTTGATTGATATTATAGTGGCCAAATGGATTGAATGAGAAAATGTGAACATAAAAAAAAAACAGGATATTAATTGAATATGTATCACTTTTGCAAGTGTATTTGAATTCATAGTTGTTTAATGACTAATTTTTAGAATACTACAAGGGGATCCTTTTCAAGGTTTGAGGGTTGGTATGACGGTTGGTTTAATAAAATAGTCCTGTTTTTTGCATTAATAGGTGATTCTCTAACAGTATTTTCTGTTGTATTTTAAACTTCTGCCCGTAGAGAGAACCCAACTGTCTTTTAAAAATAAAAGCTTGTTCTGAAGAAGGTGGTGCAGAATAAGACAAGTCTACTGAAATGCAACGTTGACACTTTTTTATATTTGCAGAGGTTTATATAGCGTGACCTTGACTCAAATTGGGCATCAGAATGCTTTACATAGCATCAGTAGCATTACATGATGACACATTCAATTTTGTTTGGCACTGGGAGATTGAGTGATTTGCCCAGATTCACAGAATGTTCAGCGTCATTGTCGAGACTTAAACCCAGTTCCCCAGATTTGAGGTTGACCGCCCTAGCCAACTCCTCTCCCCTACTTGGATGAACAATGGTTTGAGTAATTGATTTAAAACATTGTTTGTATGTGATTTTGATAATATGAGAAATTTTCATTAAGAGTTATTCATGTGCAGAGATTCACAGATAAAAATCAGTGCATGAATATTGTAATTTTTAAACTAGTGTAAATAGGAGGAATGACAAAGGACGCCTTCTGTTTTTGTTTTACATTACAAAATTGATCAATGAAAACATTTAACGAAATATTTATGTGGAATATTGACATTGAGCCTGTGGCTCTGTATATAAATATCAATTATTGTGATTCACTGTTACATGAATATGAAAGGAAAACTGTTTTAAAGAATGAGGAAACATCTATTGCAAAAAACATGTTTTATGTATTTTGAGTATGTATGCATGAATGTTATAATAGAAGAACAATGGGGTGTTCCACAAGATTGATTGAATCAGCACAAGGGGGATGATAGTTTTTCTCTAGGAAGATCATGGCCGTTAAGCTCACTAGTATCATTTTACAACAAATGACGGAAGACCCATGAACCGAATATATTACATACAGAGTATGTGCTTAAAATCTGAAAGCCAAGTAAGCGCCCCACGCATAATACAGCAGCTTCACATGCACACTGGCCATAAAGTCCTTAAACCAGACACATTAATCATAGAGAAAGAGGAGCAACACATGAGATACACTGATTCAGCGGCATGTGGGTGACACAACACTAGGTTGTTTTATTCATAAATAGTAAACTGCATAAAAAGCACTGCACAAAGGAAGAATGCCAATCCAGTTTTAATCAAGGGTTTAATGTCATAAAGACGTCATTTTACTCTTTGTTTATGAAAGTGCTTCCTTTGTATCTGAATGATTTCAAGTAAAATAACCTCCCTTCTGAAGGGTTGCACTGATTCAAGTTTCTGAGAGGTGGGAAGCACATGAATTCAGCCACTGAAACCTCAGGGGCCATTTTATGAGAGGGTTGCGTCAAGTTTGCCCCACGCAATGTGGTACATGCATGACATAAATCTCTATGTCAGTTTTTTTAAGTCACACAATTCCAATTTGCTTGACATTAAGTGGGTCCAAAAACTCTGGAGTAACAAAATACAACGGAAATCACTGTGTTGCGTTACTCTGCCCTGGGAAGATGTTTCATGGGCTTTGCAAGGGTGTTCCCGTTCAACTCCCATGTTTTTTTTTACTTTTTATGGCGCGCAAGAAAAAAAGACAGGCAGTACAATAAATTCATACATTTATAATAAATACATTAGGTATAGGGCAGCTAAAAAAAACTATACATATTCATCTAATTCATATATTTACAAATATCATATAACACCTCTTCCTCATTGCAGCAATAAGCAATATTGTTTTTGTCTGTAATTGGAATGCATAGATCCAGCACTAAGTTCTAACGAGGCACATTACCTTCTTACATCAAAAGCAGAATACTTATCTTACCCTCCAGCACATACTACCAAATAGTCTATATCTTACAATGAAAAAGAGATGGATGAATAATCCGCCCACATAGCCATAAATCTACTAAGTGATCCTACCGTCTTTGCATATGCCTCATCAAACTGGTAGGTCCGTGCCAACTTAGTAAGCCACTGATCTGTTGACAGAACCTTTGATGACTTCCATTTCTGCAGTACTAAAGACCTGGCTACTGCTATTGCAATACAGATAAAGTACTGCTGATATTTTGATATCTAGGGCCCCAAATTTGAAACGCTGAATAAAAACAGGGATGTTGATGGAAGGATAGGTAATGACAAGTAGTGGCTATTACCCCTAAAAAACCTCCTCTGAAAATGCTGTAAGTTAAGGCATCAAGAAAATATATGTACCCATCCACCCACTCCATATGCTTTGCATCGAAATCATTGTTCCGGAGATGAAGGAAACATTTTATGAAGACTATTAGGTGTGTAATATGCCAACCACCTATATAAGAACGCCATCTTTTTAAAGTTGGCCAAACTCACAGACTAGCTGCTATTCTTTAAGAGTAAACCTGTAGCCCGAATCTTGGAAAATCATAGGAAGCAACCCCTCCACACATTTAATATTTATACTTTGACAAAGTAGGGAATACCAGTTTCCTCTCCCACCCATTTTCTTATCATTGATACATCTTAATATGGTTTCCACTATCTCAACAATCATCATGTTAAGGAAACAGGTTATTTGAATAAAACTTAGACATAGAGCTTGTATTTGGCTTCCACATTGCTGTAATAGCAGATCCCATGTTATCAGGTTGTTAAAAATATAAAAGTAACCATACAATAATTATATATAATCACTTGCTATGTATAACCGAGATATCTTAAGACCTGTTGTTTGTGAAATCTGCAGCCCTAATGGGAGCTGGGCATCTGAAGTGTTAAATAAGAGCAGCTCTGTTTTCGACTGGTTGACTTTGTACCCACCTAAGTCTGTAAAAGCCTGAAGTTCATCCAGTGCTGTCTGTATACTTGCACACTCGTCCTTAAGGTATAAAATTATATCATCCGCAAAAAGCTTAATTTTGTCCATCACCTTTATAGGGGCTATGATTGAAGTGTTGGAACGGATTTCAATTGTGAGTGGCTCAATTAAAAGAGAGAACAGGAGTGGGTATAATGGGCAACCCTGTCAGGTGCCCCATCTAATCTCGACCTCACCCACCTGCTCTGTATTAATTATTGTCTTTGCTTCAACCTCCTTATTTACTTCCTTTAACATTGTTATCAATTGGGGTGGGATACCAAAACTACCCCAAAATATGTAATAGGGTCTGTCAAGGTCAAACACCTTTTCTGGGTCCATCATTAAAATTGCAGCCTTGTCCTTGTTGACTGAAAAATAGTCAATCACCTGCAACTAAAATAGGTTATTTGCGGCTATTAATCTACCTGGCAGAAAACATGTTTGATCAGCATGGACCACTTGTTGAGAAATTGGAACAATCCTGTTTGCCAAGACTTTAATGAAAAGCTTATAATCTGAATTTTGTTGGCTTATTGGGCCATAAGAATTAAGGGCACATGGATCTTTTTGTTTTAAGAATGCTTATCACCACTGTCTCCATAAATCTTTTGGAGATAGGGATCCCCTCCCTGATTTGGTTAAACAACAGTGTTAAAAACAGGGAAAGATCTGTGAAAAACACCTTCTATATTTCTACAGAAATACCATCGCTCTCACTAGCCTTAGCTCTAGCCATACCTTTTAGTGTTTCCACAAGTTCAACACACTCTATTGGCTTATTCAAGGCTAAACTAGTATCCCTAGTGATTTGTGGTAAATGGCATGTTCTGAAGTCGCCTTCTAACTGCTGTGGGTCGATAACCTGAACTTCTGCATAGACTTGTTTAAAATGACAAAGAAATATTTCGGCTATCCTTTACTTATCATCCACTATGCTGGCAGAGATAAGGTCTCTTATTTGTGTCATTATTTGACAGTTATGCTGCGTTTTAGTAGACCATGCCAACAGTTTACATATATGCTGGATTTCTTCATACATTTTCTGCTGATATGCCCCATTCCCGGTCAGACGCCGTCAATGTTATTGGGAACGGACGCACAGCACAGCACAGGAGCTGAGTAATACTGAACCTACCCTGGATGCATGAGGGAATAGTTCAAAATGAATGACAACACTGGGGTATAGGAACCAAATCGTGTTGACCAGGATGACATAAGTCATTGAAGAATATCACTAGATACTACGCCCTGAGAAGTGCATGGAAATTAGACAAAACACGTTGGCTGTTTGGCTGTGTTAACAATTTTGATGTGAAGAAAAAAAAAAATTTGGAATTACAACTATTGAATGAGCATAACCATTCTGGAACTCTAAATTGGTTGTGCATTCCACATTTGTGATTGAAGCACTACTCCCTATAATATCTTCTAGAATAAAAACAGTCTCTTGAGATTGCAAAATTAAGTTTATTCCTAGCTGGTTCTACTGTGTTTTGTACAATTTCTATCTTCTGCCCCCTCTGCTTATATAGCCTAGCTTTGTAAGAGATAACCTGACCCCGAACGATGCTTTAAAAGATTCCCATACCATAAAACGTGGTGCAGTTTTAATGTTATCCATGAAAGACAGCTGTATACATTTCTGCATTGCTGCAATCTAAATTTGGGCCATAAACAGAGACTTATCGAACTGCTATCTGGGATTTTTCCTTTGAGGTGTTGCTGCTTTTAAGATTAGGGAGACTACGGAGTGGTCCGAAAATGAATTAGTAATAATCTCCAGCCCTCCTCTTTGTAAGAGCTTATCCACCAAGTAAAAATCCAAGCGTGAAGTTGTTTTAAACCTTGCAGAGTAACATCTATACTGAGAAGGGCCTGGGTGATCTGAATGCCATGGATATAGTAAGGCAAAGTCTTTCTTTATGGTCCTAATCAACTTTGAGGTCTTTGGTTTCAGTTGTTGCTCGGTCTTATTTGAGGTATCTAATCTTAGATCTTGTATAAAGTTCAAGTCCCCTCCCACAACTTCAGAACCTTGACCATTTATTAGCAGATGATAGATCTGTTCTAAGGCTTTAAAATCATTGTAAACTGTGCAAAAATAATTCAAAAAGCTAATGAGGACCCCAGCAGTTTTGACCTCAATCTAGATCCATCTCGCTTCCTAATCCCGTATCACCTTCCTCACCTCCCAGTCCAACGTGTTTGCAAACAGAATACCTACTCCCTGAGCTACTACCTTGGCTGAAGCAAAATATACTTGAGAAAACTTCCTTGGCAATGACAATTGGGGGGTAGCAATCTAAAATGCGTTTTCTGCAGAAATAATACCTCAGGAGAAAAAGATACTAGCCATTTTATCAGTGCCAACTTTTACTCGCTTTTAAGAGACCATTTGCATTACATGACATTATCTTTATCCTATGTGCCATTTCCTCAGTTTTAACCTACCACTACTAATTATGCAACAAAAAAATTATTCCCATTCTCCTTGTTATCTTTGATACAACCTTCTAACTATTAGGACCCAGAACTTGATCCTAGAGCCTTCTTTCCAATATCGCCGGCCTTATCAATTCCCTCAGACTTCTACTCATGCTTTTAAAGCTTACCCTTTCACAACCTGCTTTCACCTTGCTCTTTTGTATCTGCAAACCCCTAGTACCCACCCCACCCGCATCAGGCCCTCTCCCTTGTCCCACCCAAAGAGGGGAATGGCCCTTAACTCCCCTCCTCAGCGTGCCACAAAAAATGTTTTTGGGGCCTTGACATGGCGTCTGCCCACAGGCTTGTGCTCCCACCCCCTCTGTAAGTTACAAATTATCGCTAATCACCATCATCAAGACCACCTTAAAGTGCTACGTGCTTATGCCTTAAGGTGACTCATGGTTCTCCTCAAACTATCTCGCTAATACCCATCGGAGCATTGGCTTAAAGTGTGAAAGTCAAAGTGCTGACAATTTGAAAAACGTTCTTGTGCAAAAAAAAACAGCTTCTTGTTTGCGGCTATCATATAGCTAGTAATCTTAACTTAGCTGGTAGATGACATAAAAACGCTGCAATCTAGCCGTATTGTACATTAACCACTTTCTTAACATACGACTATAACTTTCAGGAACAAAACCTAATTTCAGTCAATAAGCTAGTGATACCAATGCAGCCATTGATCTATGAACAAATTCGGGTCTATAGGAAAATGCTGCTGTTCCAAAAATGCAGACGTATGTACAGTGGAGAAGTGCATAAAGTGCAAAAGTCAAAGTGCTGCTCTCTACAAAGTGCAAAAGTATATATAAGCACAGAAGTGTATATAAATGCTGCAATCTAGCAGTATTATACATACTTACCAAAGCTGCAAGGTAACCTACTTTCAGTCTATAAGAGGGGGCTACAAAGCAGCCATTAACCCATGACCGAGATGCTGCTCTCTACGAAATGCAAAAGTATATAAAGTCTGAAAGTCAAAGTACTGACAAATAGAAAAGGGTGCTAGAGCAAACAAAAAGACTGCGGCTACTTTGTGCCTGTCATCTAGAAAATACTGATCAGTAGATAATTTTACACCTGGTCCATTCATCTTTTGGCTAATTAAGGACGTAAAAATGCTACAGCATAGCAATTATATATATTCTTACCACTTTCTTAACATCATACTATAACTTCTCCTTCCGTGTTGTACAAAAAGACTACAAACGAATAGCAAGACCTGTTATACACCCATAGCAAGTAGACCAGATTCTAACGTAAACACGAACAAAAAAAAGGTAAGTGCAAAACTATAGAACTCAAGGTACAGCAGTCTCAACAACACCAATTGCAGCAGTTCATTAGAGAATTGTTGTCTAGGAGGTCTTCAAAAGTCATAGCCATAACTTCACTTAACCACACATTATGTCTACCACTGAATTAACCCTTATCTTTGCCTACTTGTGTCACTTTTTGTAGCAGTTCCTGAGCTTCCTCGAGAGTAACATATAGATGAAACTGGCCTTTGAACAAGATTTTCAACTTAGACTGTTGTATGATGAAGCTTGTGCTCCTGCACTATTAAACTGTCCAATCAGCCATACAAATTCCCTTCGCTGTCGAGCTGCAAGCTTCGACATAACCAAAAATACTCTCACTCTCACTCCATCAGCTAGCAAAATATCCTTTTTCAGAATTGCCTTACTTAGAATAGCCTCTCTTATACTAAAATCCGCAAAATGAAGAATTATTGGCCTCGGAAACTTGGCCCCTGCAGAGCGCTGTGCTAGAATCCTGTAAACCCTTGTTATACTGAGATGTTCAGGGTATTCTGAAGTATATGTTCTTTCATCATTGTTTTCCTATATCTCAGAGGGTTAGATTGACCATTTCGATATTTGTTATCTTCTGGAATCCCCATAAAGCGGAGATTAGAGGGTCTCGCACAGTTCTTCATTTAATAGATTTTCACCTGAGAGTCCTCTAATTTTTTTTGAAGAGTAGCAATCTCATTACCCCAACTCAAAGAGTGGTCCTCCATATCTGACATACACTGCTGCAGTTCTATAATTGTCTCTGGAATTTGTTGTACTAATGCCTCAATTTTGTCTAGCCTTAAGTGTGCTGAAGTCATTTCCCGGGCCTCTGAATTTTCGCAGTCACTGATCTCAGCTAGAATAGTTTCAAAAAGCTGCAGGAACTGATGCAGCGAGGGTTGGCTACAACTAGATTGCCCAGCTTCATTGACTTGCTGTTGAATTTGAGCAATGTCACTAGCGTTCTCCATTCCCTGAGGGTTTTGAGTTGCATCTTCCTGAAGTTAACTCATTTGTCCTGGTGCACATGTAGGTCGGAAGAGGGCTAGAGTTTTCATGATCCCTGCCTCTAAATTTGACTCTGCACGTCTTGCTGATACATTCAACATAGGAGCCATTACCGTGTCCGCAGCAGGGTCACAAGCTATTTCTTTATCTAAATCCTGGCCGTCTGACTGATCATTTACTTCCTTCAATGATGGTTTATAATTTCTCACAAATAAGGGGTAATCCTTTTGGGTCTTCCTTAGCCACACATGCCTCTGATCCAGCAATCACCCCTTATCCGGTGGCCACTGAGGTTTCTACTAACTTTGCGCTGCTACTGATATGTTGTGGACTGGTAGTGGTGCCATGATGCTCACTTCCCAGCACATTCTGAGTGCTTCCAGACTCAAGAGGCGAAACAGTTTCCGACACTGAGTCACCCCCAGTGGCAGCTGGATCCAAAGAGGACCACAAAAAAACCACGGCGGGTGGGGTGGACATAATCGTTGACAGGGCTGGGGAGAACTGCTCCATAAATGTATCCGCTACATCCCCTTTCATTGCAGAATTCTTCTCCCTCCTTACTGCAAGGATACAAGTTTGTACAGCTTTCGTATTTGCCCTCTGATTAATTAATAACAGACTCAATGCTGGAGCTCCAACACCTGCTGCAACTCCTGCTCCCCTCAAAAAATTTGCTGCATGCATTTGACCACCTAGCTTACTGGGGGTGAATGAAGTTAAGGCTTAGTTGACCATCATTAACTGGGAGTAGATGGCTGTTTAGAATTTTTTTTGAAAGCCAGTAGATTTTATATGGACTGAGCCGGAGGCTGATACCAATTTCAAATGAGCAAGAAAAAAGAAAAACGCGGTAGAGCCTATTCAGGGATCTTCAGCACAGCAAAGTAGGTCAACCAGGCAATTACTTGACCACAGGGGACCCCCTTACCACCATGAGGTGCCTGGTGGCTTCTCCCGCTCTCTCCTCTTCTCTCCCAGTCCCGGTGTGACCAAGCAGCATGGATTCAGTCCTGGTAGGATCGAAGCTGGCGATACTCCGCCTGAAAACTCATGCATTGCTGACATGGAAGCGATTCTGCGGCTGGCGGCTCGATGTGCATGTGACCTCACACAGGGGTGGGGCTACTGAGTGCTAGCCTCAAGGCATCATGCTCACCTTTGCGACCTTGACTGACTCCCATGGTTTTTGACACATTTTCGAATTACAAAACCTTGATAACCTGGGAAAGCGCCAAAACTATATGCCGCACCTGGAGACGCTTAATGAGGAGAAATAGCTTTATATCTCCTAGTAACCTCCTCTTTCTATGTGTGCTGTATTCTGCACACACATAGAAAGGAGAATATACCTCTCAGGATTCTTTTTGTGCAGAAAGGTGTCCCTTCCTGCTCAAAAACAATCATGCATGCAATACAGGCACCCTTGCAGCATGGTGCAACAGTGCGTAGTGTGCCTTAATTACAGCACATTCCTGTCATTTCCCAGTGATGCAGTACAGCACAGCAAAGTGACTTGCTGCGCTGCACCACCTTTTCATAAATTTGCTCCTCATTTTCTAAATTAATAACACCAAGTCCAGTTTTCAGGGTGCCAAAAAGTCACTCTGACTTTAAAACATCTTGATCTTAAATGATGATCTGTTTTACTTTGTAATTAATTATTTTACTCAACATTTTGCTTGTGTCATGCGGTAGGTTGCATGGGTAACATACAGAAGGATGACAGATAATAGGGTGAGGGTAGAGGAGCTATCTCTATGCACCTTGCAGGAGGCCCTCTTCAGTGTGTGATCCTCCATTAATAATTAGGAAATTGACCACTTGCAAAAAGCTCAAAAGGAGCAGTAAGTATGCCAATCCCAAAATAAAATTAGCTTAATAATATCATTCTGGCTATAAGGTAGTTTTGTTTTGCTGTGCCTCAAAAGAAATTGTGGCCCAATTATTTAAGTTCACTTTTTACATCTTAATGGTGACACATTGGCTGGCTTTAAAAGTCAAGAGTCTCTGTCATTGGCAGGTATACCCAATGTTAGCTTGCATGATAGGTATGTGCTCTGTCAAAGAAAGACCACATCTTCTCCCTGCAAGAAGAAAAATGAGACCTCAAACTTCAATAACATTGAAAAGTGTTAAAGCAAAAATTACAGGGGGGAACTAACCTCTAATATCGCCAATCACACATGTGTTTGAAAAATCAACGCAAATTTCTCATAAATTTGATTTTCTGAAATAGCCAACTGGAGCTATGTTAACAATACATACAGAGATGGAAATATGCAGGCTTCAATCTCAAGTTAAACCAGAAATTAAGTTGCAAGCTATGTTTCAGGGACAAGATTTACAAATACCGGCCACGTCAGACTACCAGGGGCCAAAGGAAAAAGGCAGGCTTTCAAAGGGTCACATTAATGATTCTGAGATGCTAACACTGGTTCCAGCAACTAAAATAGCGCAAGAACACCTCGATGTTTTGGAAAGACCTAATAGTAAACCTCAAAAAGTTTTAATATCAGGTGCACTACTCCCTCTGGAAGTTACAGTAAAAATAAAAAAAAGTACAAAACTGCGACTGATCTAATGCCCTCGTAACATGAAATAATGCAAAAAATTGAAAAGTCATCCCGCCATCCTAATGGGCCCCTAAGTGTTTTGCCCAGAATCACAGGATGTTCAGCGTCATTGCCGAGACTCAAACCCAGTTTCCCAGATTCGAGGTTGACCGCCCTAGCCGTTAGGCCAACTCCTCTCCCCTAATTGTATGAACATTGGTTTGATTCACTGATTTAAAATATTGCTTGTATGGGATTTTGAGAATATGAGAAATGTTATTTAAAAGTTATTCATGTGCAGAGATTCACAGTTAATTATCAGTGTATGAATATTGTAATTTTTAAACAAGTGTAAATAGGAGGAATGACAAAGGAGGCCTTCTGTTTTTCTTTTACATCTTAGTATGAGATTAATCGATTAAAAACATTTTATGAAATATTCATTTGGATTATTGACATTGAGGGGTCGATTAGTATGGCGGACGGAAGAGCCACCGCGGCCCGTGAGTAGGCGGAAAAAGCCTTTTCCGTGTCCGCCTGCCGCGGATACTCCGTCCGCCATATCAGGATAGGAAAACGTGTAAAATTTCCGTCCGCGACGGAAAAGCACGCTCCGCCGGCCAACTACACACGACCACGCGGCGGACGTAACACATCCGGACGCTCCGCCGTACGCACTGACGTCTAAGACCGTCCCCCCAATCAAGATGGCGGAAAACACACATAAAACCGCAGCGGAAAAACAACCTGTCTGAACACGGTGGAATGCCCACAGCGAACATAGGTGACACAGCCGAGATACCCACCGCAAGCTGACCACCACCATGGACCCGGCACTACACGCTTTCCCGATGCTCTTCGCGATCCACCACGTCCTAGTCATGGCCTACTATGGACGACGACGCAGGTAAGGCACAAACCATTGGCTGGCTGGAGGTGAATACCAGCAAGGGACGTGACGTAGGGAGGGGGAGTGTCATGTTACCGAAACCACTGATGAGAAGCAAATACGAATACACATTTGTAGTACGCAAGCAGGAATGACAACGACAGACCACGAGACTTGATAGACTACCTTTATTGTACAAAATAGGGGTTAAATCACAGTGTATGCGTGAGCATGGGCAAAGTGGGCACCAGAGCAGGTACAACATAGCAGGTAACGAGAGGGCAGCATGCAGTATCAGAGCATCAACAGGGCATTGTGCAGTACAGAGCAGGTATATCAGAGCAGGTAACTAGAGGGCAGCATGCAGTATCAGAGCATCAACAGGGCATTGTGCAGTACAGAGCAGGTACATCAGAGCAGGTAACGAGAGGGCAGTATGCAGTATCAGAGCATCAACAGGGCATTGCACAGAACAGGTCCATCAGAGGCAGCACGTGAGAGGGGCTAAGTGCATCAACAGTCCATTGCACAGAACAGGCCCATCAGAGGCAGCACGTGAGAGGGGCTAAGTGCATCAACAGGGCATTGCACAGAACAGGTCCATCAGAGGCAGCACGTGAGAGGGGCTAAGTGCATCAACAGTCCATTGCACAGAACAGGCCCATCAGAGGCAGCACGTGAGAGGGGCTAAGTGCATCAACAGTCCATTGCACAGAACAGGTCCATCAGAGGCAGCACGTGAGAGGGGCTAAGTGCATCAACAGTCCATTGCACAGAACAGGTACATCAGAGGCAGCACGTGAGAGGGGCAGTATGCAGTATCAGAGCATCAACAGGGCATTGTGCAGTACAGAGCAGGTACATCAGAGCAGGTAACGAGAGGGCAGCATGCAGTATCAGAGCATCAACAGGGCATTGTGCAGTACAGAGCAGGTACATCAGAGCAGGTAACGAGAGGGCAGTATGCAGTATCAGAGCATCAACAGGGCATTGCACAGAACAGGTCCATCAGAGGCAGCACGTGAGAGGGGCTAAGTGCATCAACAGTCCATTGCACAGAACAGGTACATCAGAGGCAGCACGTGAGAGGGGCAGTATGCAGTATCAGAGCATCAACAGGGCATTGTGCAGTACAGAGCAGGTACATCAGAGCAGGTAACGAGAGGGCAGTATGCAGTATCAGAGCATCAACAGGGCATTGTGCAGTACAGAGCAGGTACATCATAGCAGGTAACGAGAGGGCAGCATGCAGTATCAGAGCATCAACAGGGCATTGTGCAGTACAGAGCAGGCACATCATAGCAGGTAACGAGAGGGCAGCATGCAGTATCAGAGCATCAACAGGGCATTGTGCAGTACAGAGCAGGTACATCATAGCAGGTAACGAGAGGGCAGCATGCAGTATCAGAGCATCTACAGGGCATTGTGCAGTACAGAGCAGGTACATCAGAGCAGGTAACGAGAGGGCAGCATGCAGTATCAGAGCATCTACAGGGCATTGTGCAGTACAGAGCAGGTACATCAGAGCAGGTAACGAGAGGGCAGCATGCAGTATCAGAGCATCTACAGGGCATTGTGCAGTACAGAGCAGGTACATCAGAGGCTGCACAACTACGTGTCCCTACCAACCCGTCACAGGGACCACAAGAGTGCCACGCACTACTCAATGGACACACCATGTGAAGTAACATTTGAGTGAAGTGTACAGCACCTCACATCACAGAATCAGGGGGACTGCGTGAACTACCTGCCTTGGACACACTGGCAGCACCAGCAACAGGAGTGTGAGACACAGCCACAGCCCGAGTGACACACACATGGGCCACGGACCCAGACACACTGGCAGCACCAGCAACAGGAGTGTGAGACACAGCCACAGCCCGAGTGACACACACATGGGCCACGGACCCAGACACACTGGCAACACCAGCAACAGGAGTGTGAGACACAGCCACAGCCCGAGTGACACACACATGGGCCACGGACCCAGACACACTGGCAGCACCAGCAACAGGAGTGTGAGACACAGCCACAGCCCGAGTGACACACACATGGGCCACGGACCCAGACACACTGGCAGCACCAGCAACAGGAGTGTGAGACACAGCCACAGATGTAGTCACTGACACGTGAGCCACTGACCCAGACAGACTGCCAGCACCAGAAACAGGAGTGTGCAACACAGCCACAGATCTCCTAACTGACACGTGAGCCATAGACCCAGATACCCTGCCAGGATCTGCAACAGGAGAGGGCACAACTGACACTGTGCCACCATCTGATACATGAGAGTCAACTGCACCAGCGCCACTGGGACAACTGAAATGATGAGCCACAGGGCTGTATGGGCCAGGAGGCAGGGTGGGCCTGGGAGCTGGGGATAGCTCACCTAGAGCCAAATCGGGGTTGGCAGGTGTCAATGGTGTGTGTCTGCGTTTCTTAGGCAGGTGTGAGTGCACCCTGGACAGGACTGGACTGCCAAGTGGTGGGGACTCCAAAGAATCACCACCCAGCATAGGTGGAGCAACTGCTGCCGGGGATCTGGTTTCTGGGGACGTGCTGGAGCCTGCTTGTCGTTTGCTCTGTGCCTGCCGCCTGGACTCGGAATGATGTGTAATGGGGGATGCAACAACAGGGGACACCCTCCTCTGCTTCTGACTGGCCTGGATGGGAGTGGAGGTATGGGGGGACTCCGCCGCGGAGACATCAGTTTGGCGTTTATTAGAAAACATCAGCCTCAGTGCAGCCAGGGGTGAAGTATGCCTGTCCTTGATAGCGCCATTGTCCATGCTAGATGCCTTGTCCGTAGGATGTGCCTTATCCTTAGGTGGAGTGTTGTCTCTGGATGTAGCCTGTGCCCTGCTCGCCGCCCTGTTCCTGCCAGCAGGCTTGTCGTCTGTGGTGCACCTGTCTCCAGCAGACACCTTCTCTCTGTGTGTGTCCCTGCCCTTGGGAGTGGTCCTATCCACTGCTGTGGGCCTGCCCTTGGGAGTCTCCCTGCTCTTAGTAGGTGCATTAGTCTTCTCACTGTCCTTGGGAGTGTCCCTTACCTCTGCTGTGGGCCTGCCCTTGGGAGTCTCCCTGCTCTTAGTAGGTGCCTTAGTCTTCTCACTGTCCTTGGGAGTGTCCCTTACCTCTGCTGTGGGCCTGCTCTTGGGAGTCTCCCTGCTCTTAGTAGGTGCCTTAGTCTTCTCACTGTCCTTGGGAGTGTCCCTTACCTCTGCTGTGGGCCTGCTCTTGGGAGTCTCCCTGCTCTTAGTAGGTGCCTTAGTCTTCTCACTGTCCTTGGGAGTGTCCCTTACCTCTGCTGTGGGCCTGCTCTTGGGAGTCTCCCTGCTCTTAGTAGGTGCCTTAGTCTTCTCACTGTCCTTGGGAGTGTCCCTTACCTCTGCTGTGGGCCTGCTCTTGGGAGTCTCCATGCTCTTAGTAGGTGCCTTTGTCTTCTGACTGGCCTTGTCCAAGGAACAGTCCATGGACATGTGAGTATCCCTTGCCTTGGGAGTACCTTTCGTGTCGAATGCCTGTGTAGCTCCGGAAGGCATGTCCCCCAACAACACTTGTGGATCCTGTGTGTGTACTCCAGTGCATCTGACGTCGTCTACGTGAACAGATTTAGCTGATCTAGGGGATGGGGTCTGTGCCCTGCGTGCCCTGACGTGCTGTCTGACGCTGCTTCTAGTGCAATAACCTGTATTTGAGTCCTGCTCAGAATAATCACTACCCCCTGAGACATCCAGCGGTGTACATGGGGAAACAGAAGTAGCACCCTGTTCATTCGACTGTACTATTGCAGACGACACACTGCTTGCCAATGACTGCACTGTCCTGTGTAGACCTGCAAGATCGCCATGCATCCCTTCCATGAAAGCCAACACCTGCCCCAACTTCCTATCATGGTCCTGGAAAGCATTTGTCATATTGGTCTGCCCCACACACAGCTGTCGCAGCAGATCAACGGCCTCAGCACACAGTGCATTTTGGCTCACCGTGGCAGGGGCAGCGGTGCCTGCACCGAACGCCACTCTGCTCCCCCTACTCCTCCGGCCACGAACAGTACATGGTGCATTTGGCGGAAGTGTGGGCCCTGTGTGCTGTCTTCCGACAGAAGGTGATGAGTGCCCACTCCCAGTCTGTGACAACAGTGCAGGCTCACCAAGAGTGTCCGACGAGGAGGACGATGGTGTCTCCACATGCGAGTCCTCAGGGACGGTCCTGTCCCCCTCTCCGGCGCTGGCCTCCTCCGTGTCAGTCTGCGTGTGTGCGAAGTCTGAGCCGGACTCATTTCCTCGGCTACTCTCCACCGTCTGTGGCTGAGTGTCCTCTGTCAAAGCTGAAATGCACAGAAAAGATGTGTGAGTCATGGGCACACTCACGTACAGAAGGAACAGGATAGCCAAATCACATAGCAGACAAAGGTTTAGGAGCCCTCATCCTGCACATGGCCCACCCCTACCAGTCATCCTCACATTTTCTGCCATGGGGCCATGGACCACTAGGGGATGTGCTTTAACACTCAACTACTAAGCAAGTGGCGTGTCAACATGGCGGACCTGGATGTCAAATGAGTACCACCCAATGGGACCAAAATGGCATCACAGGCATACATACGCAACACGGAACTCAATAGTGTGTCTGTGCACCAATACATGCATAGCACTCACAAGTTTCCTACACAGACAGTATGCTCACCGCTAGTTTGCTGTTGATCGGCACTCAGACGTTCGGCCAGTTCAGGATGCGTCACTGCAATGATACGGTGCATGAGAGGGGTCATGGAGCGTCGGGCCAGACGGGGCGTCCTTGGAATCAGGCGCAGTGTTACTTCCGCTACATTCTTGCTCAGCCTGGAAATGTCGTCCCAGCGTTTGTGGCAGTGTGTATGTCGTCTGTTGCACACCCCCAATGCCCGTACTTCCCGTGCTATGCTCCTCCACAGGTCCTTGCGAAGGTGCAGCTTGACCTACCATGATGGGAGACAAAAGGGTTTAAGTCAGTGGACAGGTGGCCTGTCACACACATAGGGGCAAGACGTAACTGTCAGCAGCCATGCACAATCAGGAACATATGTCTAGCCCACACTACACAGCTAAGATAGAAATAGGCCTGATCATTTGGCCCCCTCATGCACACCAACATGTCCCACACTGCACTTACCACCCGTCCCGGTGCGCCGTAGAGGCATCCATAGTTGCGGAGTACACCGTCCACGAGGACATCAAGCTCCGCGGCGGTGAAGGGTCGAGACCGGATCTCTTTGCCACTCGACATGGCAAGAACACGGAGTATGGCACTAGAGCAGCAGTCGGTGGTCAGCTCCGCAGCAGCAGCAGGTCGAGGTGATGGTCACAGGCAGCAGTCGGTGGTCAGCTCAGCAGCAGCAGCAGGTCGAGGTGATGGTCACAGGCAGCAGTCGGTGGTCAGCTCAGCAGCAGCAGCAGGTCGAGGTGATGGTCACAGGCAGCAGTCGGTGGTCAGCTCAGCAGCAGCAGCAGGTCGAGGTGATGGTCACAGGCAGCAGTCGGTGGTCAGCTCAGCAGCAGCAGCAGGTCGAGGTGATGGTCACAGCCAGCACTGGTCCCCAGGGTAGGATGTTTCATTTTGGCCAACACACATATATAGGGCCCTCAGCACGTGTCAGTGGCATACGTCGCCAGCAATTGGTCAGCCCTGGAAGCGTGATCGTGAAATGGGCCAATGACTGGCCCTGGTGTTGCGGTGCACAGCTTCCGCTACTTGCGATTGGCCGTATGCGGCCAGCGTCCCTCTTCCCATTGGCTGCATGTGCAGGGACCGTCACGGGCACACATCGGCAACCGCACGTGCAAGCCTCAGGCACGGATGCTTCAGTTGCAACAATGTACTATCACTGGCGCCTCCATGGCGGTGCACGTACACAGCGGGGGAGGTGCAGGCCTATACACCCTGTAGATGTACTCTATGGACATGCCAGTTCATGACCCCCCTTACAGTCACCTTGCATCATCCACCGTACACCGGCCGGTGCGGCCGGCCCATGAGCAACCGCCGTGCCCGGCCATGAGCAACCGCCGTGCCCGGCCATGAGCAACCGCCGTGCCCGGCCATGAGCAACCGCCGTGCCCGGCCATGAACAAACGCCGTGCCCGGCCATGAACACAACCGCCATGGCCGGGCACGGCGGTTGCTCATGGCCGGGCACGGCGGTTGCTCATGGCCGGGCACGGCGGTTGCTCATGGCCGGGCACGGCGGTTGCTCATGGCCGGGCACGGCGGTTGCTCCTGGCCGGGCACGGCGGTTGCTCTTGGCCGGGCACGGCGGTTGCTCATGGCCGGGCATGGCGGTTGCTCATGGCCGGGCACGGCGGTTGCTCATGGCCGGGCACGGCGGTTGCTCATGGGCCGGCCGCACCGGCCGGTGTACGGTGGATGATGCAAGGTGACTGTAAGGGGGGTCATGAACTGGCATGTCCATAGAGTACATCTACAGGGTGTATAGGCCTGCACCTCCCCCGCTGTGTACGTGCACCGCCATGGAGGCGCCAGTGATAGTACATTGTTGCAACTGAAGCATCCGTGCCTGAGGCTTGCACGTGCGGTTGCCGATGTGTGCCCGTGACGGTCCCTGCACATGCAGCCAATGGGAAGAGGGACGCTGGCCGCATATGGCCTTTGGGAAGTAGCGGAAGTTGAGCACCGCCATGGCGGCGCCAAATATGTGATCTTGTCAGACGCTGCACCGTGATGTGTTGTGTGCAGTTGCGTCATGAGGGATGTGAGCGTGATTGGGAAAGGTCATATGTCATACAATATAGCATGTGTGTCCATACAATGGCCATCGGTCGGCACACAATGGGCAACAGATGTGCATTTGTACGTGTTGACGTCGGGTGTGACCCTACAGACGTTGTTACATCTTCACAACTACACAGTACATCACGGCTGTGTGGCCAATTAATGCATCTGTTGTCAGTTTCTTGTTGTGTCGAGGTGACTACAGTGGTGGTGGTACACATGCATTCCGTGTATGTGATTTGTACGTTGTGTCATGGCGTGTGTAAACTTATCGTTTGTGTGCATGCAGTTGCATGAGTGTCTGTGATGTGTCTACGATACATTAGGGTGAAGACTGAAGTTTTGTCAGTAAGGTACACATGTGATGGAGTTGTACACGTATGCGTCGTTTGTTAGTTGACCAAAGTTACATCTCTCTCCCACACAGGAGGGCTCCAAATGTGCATCGGCCATACACTGTGCTGGAGGATATGGTAGACGAGGAGGTGATTCGGAAATTCCGGCTGGATCGACGTCGGTTGCTGGAGCTTGTGGCTCAATTGTCTCCTCATCTGCAGCCACGTAGAACGTATCCTGGCTCGTTTACACCCACTGCAAAGGTCATGGCGGTACTACATTTCTTCGCTACTGGCACATTTCAGTATACAGTTGGAGGTGCCGGGGGGATGTCACAGGCCATGTTCAGCACGGTTCTTCGGGATGTGTTAACAGCTATGATGCTGTACAAGGATGAGTACATACATTTCCCACGGCCGGAAGAGTTGGCAGCTGTGAAAGCTGGTTTCTATGCACTGGGCCACATACCTCACGTTGTGGGCTCAATTGATGGCACACACATCGCGCTCATTCCACCACGGGCACGCGAACAAGTGTTCAGGAATCGCAAACACTTTCATTCGCTGAACGTGCAGGTGGTGTGCCTGGCGAGCAACATCATCTCCCATGTGTGTGCAAGATTTCCTGGATCCGCACATGACGCCCACATCATGCGGAGCAGCAATGTCCCACGACTCATGGCAAATCTGCCACCCGGTCAAGCGTGGCTTGTTGGTGAGTGTGCAGTGGGGACTCTTGTGATCTCTGTGTTGCATGGGGTACCCACCATATCTTGTTCTGATATTTGTCTCTGTCATCCCCCTACATAGGCGACTCGGCTTACCCAAACCGGCCCTGGCTCCTCAGTCCCCTACGTAATCCGAGGACGGCGGGTGACATGCGGTACAATGAGGCACATGGAAGGACACGGAGAGTCATCGAACGTACCTTTGGACTGCTCAAGTCTAGGTTCCGGTGCCTCGATAAGACCGGAGGGGCCCTGCCTTACTCACCAGGAAAAGTATGCAAGATCGTGATTGCCTGCTGCATGTTCCACAACCTGGCAGTACGCAATGACATTGAACTGCTGTTGGACCCTGAAGACGAAGGAGTTCCTCGGCCTCCCATCCCACCCATGTCGACTGATGAGGATAGTGGTGAGGAGGAAGGTGTGGACCAGAGGCGCCAGCTCATAGATCGCTACTTCCCTTGAATGTGAGTATCTACCTCTAGTGGCGGTTGACAATGCCTCATGTATGTTTGCTGGTGTTGTGTGGATATGGGGTTAATCAGCTGGGTGTGGTTTGTGATGGTTGCACATGTGTGTCTTCATGTCTTTGGACATAGGAGTGTCCATGATGTGTGTGCTCTCATCCCATGCTTGTGTGATGGTTGTCGTTTGTGTAATGTTGCTGTGCATTGTGTTGTGATGTGTGTGAATCTCTTTACTGACGTGTGTTTGCTGTCTCTGGTTTTCTCTAGGTCACTCCCGCAGCGCCATGATCATGTGCGACTATGATCCCTGTACCTGTTTACGTCTGTATCTGATGGCAATCATGTGAATAAACATGGAGGCAAAACATCATTGTGTGAGTAAATGCAATTTATTGACAGGTTGTGCTTTTGTGCTGGTGAATATTTACAAGTAAGTGGGGGGGAGGGAGTTGGAGTTGAAGGTAATGGCAGATGAAATGTCCGTGCTGACACCACATTGGGGGGTGTCAGGCTAGTCCAGCAGACCAGTGGCAATGATTGTCTATGTGGGACAGGATGCTTTGCAGGGTGAATGTCTGGCACAGGCAGTGACATTGTCATGGTCGTCCCCTCTTGGAGCGTGTGCCTGGCGCTCCAACACTGCTCTCAGCCACTTCCTGCCTCGGCCGGCCCCTCCGTCTCTGAGGTGGAACAGAGTCAGCTGGGAGGGCAGGTTGTTGATGGGCCACATCCGTCGCCAGGGGCTCAGGTGGTGGTGGCGGCGGTGGAGGCGGAGGCGGAGGTGGCGGGGGAGGCGGAGGTGACGGGGGAGGCGGAGGTGACGGTGGCGGTGGCGCTACAACACTTGGTGGAGGGGGGGGGGTTGTTCCGGGCAACCCATTCCCTCCACATCGTTGCCTGCTGGCCCATGATCAGCAACATCTGGCCAAGGATGCCAGCGATTTCGCGCTGGATGTTGGTGTTGTCCACTGAGTCCTGGTGTGCACGATCAGCGTTTGCCTGGGACCGGTCATATGACGCCTGGCACCTGGCAAGAGCTTGTAGGGACTGTGCCACTGGCTCGGGTAGCTGTCCTTCCTCTGCACGGCGGTGTGTGGCTCGCCTGATTGGCTGTTGTCCCGTTGCCTGTGTTTGTGGCCCACTCACCCTGCTTGTGTGTGGGGCCGTTGGACCAGCGTTGCGCGCTGGATTATGCTGGGTGGCACCGGCAGGAGTCGTGGTGCTGGTGGTAGTGGTGGTACTGGTGGTACTGGTGGTACTGATGGAGAGCGGTAATTTCTTCTGGTAGTTTCTCAATGCAAAACCCTCATGCTACCTCTATTTTACCGCTCAAAAGGTGTTGGGCCCTTCACACCATGTATTACCATCAGGAGAAATTTAAATAAAGATGAACAGTCAAAATGCAATTATTATTGTAAGCCAATAAAGAGAGTTGTTGATTATTTTAAAGGGTTTTATTTTCTAGTCAAAAAGTTAATTTTTCTCTGACCCTTTATTCATTAGTAAAATATCAATTAGGTTACAGAATTTTGGAAAACAGGAAAAATATCAATAATACAGAACACATTACAGTCTGCATATAAGCATTACATGTAGTTATGAAAATGTGGCGCAAAATTTCAGTCACAATTCTTAAAGAGTTTCTAAGAAAAATAGTCTTGCAAAGCTAATCAATAATTAAATAGTTGGCAAAAAATCTCCCATTAAGAGAAATAAATGCATAAGACAAATAAATCTTTTAGACCTAATTAATTAGTCAAAACATGAACTTAAAGTTTAGCATCTATCCTGATCCACTGCACTCTCTGTCTGTCTGTGTCTAAAGAGGAAAGCAGCCCCTCCTTCACCAGACCTCAAAGGAATGCGGCATGAAGTGCCAAGATATGACGTGGAAGCAAGAAACCTCCCCCTGAATCTCCTCGGACGCAAACCTGCCCTTCAGCAATCTCCCGAGACGTTTCTCGTACCTAACCCATAGAAGCCAGCTGAGCTGAGAAAAAAGAAGAAGTGGTGGCTCCCATCCAGAGAGGACAGTATTTATACCATAATTATTGGCAGAGTACACAAAGATGTAACATTTTTCAGGAGAACCTTACGTGATTGGTCAGTCATAAAGGCATGAGGTCACACTTCCCTGACTCATTCTAAAAACCTGACTTCACTAGTCTTAACAAAAGAAGCATACATGAATAACTACATTTATAAACATTGCAACATTTACTAGGAAAAATGTTTCAATCTAATTCATCTTTTCCTTCCTTCTCAGCGCAGTAGATGGACACTTTTAACTAACTGGTACATTGGCAGAATGACAAGAATTCAGGTTGTCCTTGACTTTTTGTCATGAGGAAAGCTGCCACAGTCTGCGCATGCTCCCTTCTCATTAAATTTCAAGCCATAGTCTTGATGGATTCACAGGCAGCCATGTTTTGTGTAGGCCCCAAAAATAAAACAAACACAAAGATAATATTAATTTCATGTAAATCAGTCCATTATGTGTCCCAAGTGCATTATTAATTCACACACATTATAAAAAGAGGTGTTATTAACTGAAAATGTTTATCAAAATGTGCAACAAGTCAAAGTCTATTAAGACAGGAATAATACATTTAGTTTACATGGATGTGCTGGGAAGAGAGAAACACATTCTATTAAAAATCTTCAAAGGTAAAAAGGCCACTTTTTCTCTACATTGCAAAAAAAACCACATGTTAATTTAATTCAGCAAAAGCATTTTCAGTCTGAAGTGAATAGGCCTCACTTTTCATGTTTTTCATGTGCCATGTTTTTAACCTGCACCAAAATGTGCGTGGCAATTTAAATGCAGCCTGTCTGAAGCACAAAAAATAAAACAATGCATGACTGCAGATGAAATCTGCTCCATCAATCCACCCTCTTGATAATTCAAATCATAATAAAATGATTTATAATTCATCACACATATTTCATTTCATAAGTGACAATTTTTTTTTTTTTTTTTTTTAAATTGCAAAAGCTGAGCATATAAGAATGTTACTTCTATTTCTAAGGCAAACACAAGTTTGGTCTGTAATCAGATCATATATAGCCAAGCTCAAATGTTTTAGTGCAGAGATCTGTAAGTAGCTTCTTGGAACAGTTAGTCTTCTTTAAAATAAGTAACTAAAATAATAAAAAAGGAATTCAACAGGACAGTTTCAGCATTTCTTTACTCATTGTCATCAGCTTGTCATCAGTATGGCTCATACTTTCCATGCAAATTGGACTACTTAGGTGCTGAGAAACTCTGACAGAGCACCATCAATCCTTTGCACTTTTTCAACCAAGGCCTTTCACTCTTATTTTCACTTTGATCAGATTCAGATGTTTCACCACAACATCTCTCAGATCAAAACCGTTGCACCATCCATTATGCAGATCTTGTGTAGCAGCTGCAATCTGGTGAGAAACTGCACACTGTACATCAACCAGACCTACACAGCAATGGCTAGTGTTCTCCTCAGTGTTTTCCACAAGTGCATTTGCATATGCATTTTCAAGCCACTTTGGTAATGCTGAAAAACAGTCTTTTGCAAAAGGTAACTCTGTGCTGCCATTGTTTTGCTTTATTATGCGTGACACTTCAGGCAGATAGCTACAATCCATTTCTTGTCCAATCTGTTGTTCTGCACTCATTATCTTTGAGACCACATTATGATCTGATTTCAGAGAAACTGGCAATTTATACCTGGGCATCAGTCTTTGCAATAACACATTTGTCACTTTGCAGTTGTCATTTTTCTCAAAAACAGTTCTGATACAACCCTGTTGTGCTGCTTCAAAAACATTTTCTTGAGCCTCTTTAAACTTAACTGTGAAGATTCCATAGAATGTATATGCTAACAGAACACAATTTTGTGCAACTGAATTAGCATTTCTCTCTCCCATGACAACAGTGACTCCCAATTGAGCAGATATACTGCATGTTATGGTAAGGGCAATCAATTTCGAATTTTGGGCTGGGGTAATTACTAAAAGCCATGAAGCTTTGACAACATCATGTATAAGGAGCACAGCATGTGCTGCTTTTAATGTGTCACCTTTCAAACTTGGGCCATCTACAAAAAGGACACTGTTGGGCTGACTCAGATGTTCATCCTTCAAGTCTGAATTTGGCTTTATGCATATTTTCATGATATTTAGACACTCATATTCATTTTCATCATAATTCAATTCATTTGCTGACATTTCTGTGAAGTTAGGGTCAAAGGCCATTGGGCAATACATCACAGACCTTTGAAAACATTCATCTTTTTGAATAAGCAATGAGAGAGCGCAGCCCTCCCTCTCACTGCAAATTAGTGTATTTTCTTTCAAATAAACTTTCATTCCTAGTGCTGGGGCGCGCCATTTTTTCTCTTTCAACTCTAGGAATGCTTTTGTGCAATTGTTGTCCAATGGAAGCGGATCAGACACACCTGAGTGTGTCAGCCTCAGTAAAGGCTTAGCCACTAGGGAACTGTTTATTAACCACTCTCTACAGCAGCTAACCATTCCCAAAAATTTCCTGACTTCTTTCTGAATTTGAGGTGAATTCATCTTGGAAATTATTTCCACCCTCTCTGGTGACACCTTTCTACCTCCCTTTCCAATTTTGTGTCCCAGACATTCATCTTCTTTTTGACAGTACTCCTGACTATTCTCATGCAATGGCACTGTGACATGAACTTGGCAAAAATCAATAAAAATAAGCCATTCTTCACCACATGGAATGTGAAAAAATATATTGGCTGGATTCGGTACCACAGGACAACATGGAAAAAATATGCTTTTAATCTCCTGCACTATTCTGTTCTTTTTATTTGGTTTCTGTGAACCTGTGATCAGAAAGTTACATAAACTTCCAATCAATTCCATCAAAAATCCTTTTATTGGTAAAATTCCTGCAACTGATTGTGTTCCTGAATACATGTCATCTGGTTCAAATTTGAATAAGACATGTTCAGCACATTTTATTAGCCTGGCATCCTTCTCTGTGAACTCTCTTATTTCTGTGTTTATTATTTTTTCCAAAGCAGAAGGTAATTTTTCAACTGTCTTTTCTGAAAACAATGCTACAACTGTCTCTTGATGGGCCATTTTAAAATGTACATCCTCATCAGGAATCTGAAAAATAACATTATCTGATGTACAGTAATCTGAGCTGCTTACTTTGCAAAATAATTGTTTTCCTGCTAGGCCTGAGTCACAGACAACAGTTTTGCAATCTTCCTCAAATGGGCCTAATTTTGGTGCACAATTTTCTAATACTTGGTTTGTAATTTCTTTCTTTAAAACTCCTGCAACTAAATCTGGACTTTCCACTGCCCTCACAATGGAATTGGTAAATTCAGAATTGTGAGTGTTAAAACTCTCATTTGCAAAAAGAGCAACCTGTTGGACTGGGTTCTGTTTTTGTCTCTGGAAACAATTCACATTTACTCTGGGCAACTCATTTAAATTAATTTTAGCATTTTCCATATTTTGTGGGACCATCTGTGCTTGAAAAATTCCTGCCATAGGTACCTGTTTCTGAACTGACATTTGCATTTGCTTAACTGGCATATTTTGCATCTGCATTTCTCCATGTTTTTGTGCATCATGTTTAAATTTATATTTCTTCTTCCAATGCTCAAATCTGTTATAAAGATGGCAAAAGGACACATTTTCCAGCAGTACAACATCCATACCTGAATTTGCACAAACCAAAACACCTTTACTTCCATCCTGTGCTCTTTTAATCTGTACCCAATCAACATCCTCTGCTGGCACTCTGCCCTTCAGGAAAATAATCACTGCTATATTTTCCTCCATAACAACAGAAAATGATGGTGCATTCATGCAAACCATTTTCACTGTCTCCTCACCTGGCCCTTGAAAAACAACTTTAGATTCAAACCACAATTTAGTCTGCATGGCAATGTAAAAGAACATTTCCAAATTAATGCACAACTCTTTTAAAAAGTCATAAAATCCATCAACTTGTGGGTTCCACAGCACAATTCTGTCTCTCAATTGTGGGAATGTGTTCAGAAATGCTGCAAGTTCACTTTTATTCTGTGGCATAGGAACATACATTTCTCCCACCTTTTCTCTCAATGAGTAAGCAAAAGCTTCTCCCTCATTCTGCTTATTATTTTTCTCAACTATATCTGGTGGCTTCTTTTCCTTATCCATTTTCCTTTCCAGGTCTGGTGGTTTCTTCTCATGTTTTCTTGCCCACTTGTCTCCTAATTTCTCAAACCCATTGCAATTGAAAATATATTTTATTTCTGCAATGTGCAAATGCATTCCTGAAGAACACATTTTCTCATTTGCTTCATCATCCATGTGTACCCTGACACTTTTCTGAAATGGAAAACTTCCTGAAACATCAGTTTCATATTTTTGTGCCAGATCTGTCAGTCCATTATGTGTAGTTAATGCACATGCAACTGTTTCCATACTCAGGGAAATGAATTCTTTTTCCTGACACTGGTTCACATTTTCATGATTTAAACAGCAGATACTGTTAATTTCTTCATATTCACATGTTGAATTTAAAACACTAAGCTGGTTCTCTTTTTCAGGGCCTGTGTTAATATGTTCCGCCATGTTCTCTATCTTTTTAATCACTGGTGCTTCCTCAGAGCAGGTTTGATATATATTTATTTTCTCCTGGGCTGCAGAAGTTGTAAAAACCATTTTTCCCTCACCTTTCAGTGCTTGGGGTAATTTCTGTTCACTAATCTGTGAATTCTGAGTTTGTGAAATAAACTCTGGCAAAATCACTGATTCTGCAGCTCTTTGAACTTTTTCAGTAGGGACCATATTAATTGGGACAGTCATAATTTTTCTAGGCATTATCTGTGCATCTGCAGTTTGCAATTCTTGAACTAAATCAGGCACATTTGAAGCAGTAACACCTGGAGGTATCACTGTCAGTACTGAATCAACAGGTAATGGGTCAATATAAAATGTCTGCACATTTCTCTCAGTCTGTATTTCTCTCTGTTCAACAGAAGCAGTAGCCCCTGTAGTATTTACTGGTGCACTATTTTCAGTATTTTTCATGGGAACCACATCAAGTGGTGGACACTCAGTTATCAATGCATCCATTATTTCATCCCCTGAATCATTATTTATTTGAAGCTCTTTGTCAGCATTAATTCCCTTCTCTTGTATCTGGTGCTTTACCTTTTCATCCTCACTTGCTTTCTCTCTTGCTGCTTTTTCCCACATGCTTAAGGCCTCAAATTGTGCAGCTTTAGATGGTGTCTTTATTTCACATAACACTTCCCTTAATTTGTCAATAATTTGCAATTCAAAAGTACCATCTTTTGGAAACCTCAAAGCACCCTCTTTTTCAGTAATCTTGCACCATTGTTGAACCCACATACATGTGTTTTGTCCCAAACTGGTAGACATAAAATGCACAGGTGTTCCTTCAGGAGCATCACCAATAAAAAACGAATTTTTCACTTTACCTTCTAACAGCTTCTTTAAACCTTCAAACAGTTTCATTTTTGCAATAGTTCAATGCAACTTCTTTTCTCCAAAGCTGTCAGTGTCAATTTTAGTCAGTTTTACTCCTACCACTGACCCTCCACAAAATCTTACTTCAATATTTCTCTTAATCAATAACTCTGTTAGTAACAACATAAATACATTCGCTACTCTGTCTGTTGTGCTCAATAAAGGATAGATTTATATTCACTGCGAGTAACACATTCCGCTTACCCTTCACAAAGTAAGACTTTCCGTTTACTCTTCAAACACTACAGGTAAATCCCTTCCGCTTACCTTTCACTCAAGCTCAGAAGGACCTGCTACTCCTTTGGACTTATCCTTCAGGATATATCTTAGTCCAAAGTTTCACCAGCGAACACTTTTGCTGTCAATCAAGCTCAGAAGAACCTGCTACTCCTTTGGACTTATCCTTCAGGATATATCTTAGTCCAAAGTTTCACCAGTGAACTCTTTGCTATCAATCATTCACACAGAAAATAGTCCCTAATTTAACACTGCCAGCCCTACCTAGCTTCTCAGTGTTATTCCAACAGACGAGTAACCTCAGTGCAGTGTGGCTTCCATTTACCACCCGCTATTCCTTCCCGGGATTCCACAGGTGTGCATACCTGCGTGTTCCAGACAACATAGAACAAGACACTAACTTAACATGAAGAGTTAAAACATATAATCAATAACCAAAAAAATATGTCCTATGAAATTACCAATATAATCAATAACACCATCAATTCAAAATGAGCAAAATATCACCAACAGTAAAAAATCCTTACTATTTTCAACACTTCAAAAAACATGCTAGCATATTAACAACATTTCACAACCCTATTGATACTCACACCACTTCTTGCATCACCTGCCAGTACTGCTTTGCCAGTCTTCAGGTTCTGAGCATTGGAGTCAGGAATCAGGACTTGGACATTTATCTAACTTGGGCAATTATTTTATTTCCTTCTTAAGGTCAATGATCCATTAGTTGAATAGTTGATGGTGAAATCAATAATTACTAATCACCAAACTAATCAATAATGACCATCCTCTGCTTACCAAAAACTGATGGAGAGCGGTAATTTCTTCTGGTAGTTTCTCAATGCAAAACCCTCATGCTACCTCTATTTTACCGCTCAAAAGGTGTTGGGCCCTTCACACCATGTATTACCATCAGGAGAAATTTAAATAAAGATGAACAGTCAAAATGCAATTATTATTGTAAGCCAATAAAGAGAGTTGTTGATTATTTTTAAGGGTTTTATTTTCTAGTCAAAAAGTTAATTTTTCTCTGACCCTTTATTCATTAGTAAAATATCAATTAGGTTACAGAATTTTGGAAAACAGGAAAAATATCAATAATACAGAACACATTACAGTCTGCATATAAGCATTACATGTAGTTATGAAAATGTGGCGCAAAATTTCAGTCACAATTCTTAAAGAGTTTCTAAGAAAAATAGTCTTGCAAAGCTAATCAATAATTAAATAGTTGGCAAAAAATCTCCCATTAAGAGAAATAAATGCATAAGACAAATAAATCTTTTAGACCTAATTAATTAGTCAAAACATGAACTTAAAGTTTAGCATCTATCCTGATCCACTGCACTCTCTGTCTGTCTGTGTCTAAAGAGGAAAGCAGCCCCTCCTTCACCAGACCTCAAAGGAATGGGGCATGAAGTGCCAAGATAAGACGTGGAAGCAAGAAACCTCCCCCTGAATCTCCTCGGACGCAAACCTGCCCTTCAGCAATCTCCCGAGACGTTTCTCGTACCTAACCCATAGAAGCCAGCTGAGCTGAGAAAAAAGAAGAAGTGGTGGCTCCCATCCAGAGAGGACAGTATTTATACCATAATTATTGGCAGAGTACACAAAGATGTAACATTTTTCAGGAGAACCTTACGTGATTGGTCAGTCATAAAGGCATGAGGTCACACTTCCCTGACTCATTCTAAAAACCTGACTTCACTAGTCTTAACAAAAGAAGCATACATGAATAACTACATTTATAAACATTGCAACATTTACTAGGAAAAATGTTTCAATCTAATTCATCTTTTCCTTCCTTCTCAGCGCAGTAGATGGACACTTTTAACTAACTGGTACATTGGCAGAATGACAAGAATTCAGGTTGTCCTTGACTTTTTGTCATGAGGAAAGCTGCCACAGTCTGCGCATGCTCCCTTCTCATTAAATTTCAAGCCATAGTCTTGATGGATTCACAGGCAGCCATGTTTTGTGTAGGCCCCAAAAATTAAACAAACACAAAGATAATATTAATTTCATGTAAATCAGTCCATTATGTGTCCCAAGTGCATTATTAATTCACACACATTATAAAAAGAGGTGTTATTAACTGAAAATGTTTATCAAAATGTGCAACAAGTCAAAGTCTATTAAGACAGGAATAATACATTTAGTTTACATGGATGTGCTGGGAAGAGAGAAACACATTCTATTAAAAATCTTCAAAGGTAAAAAGGCCACTTTTTCTCCACATTGCAAAAAAAAACACATGTTAATTTAATTCAGCAAAAGCATTTTCAGTCTGAAGTGAATAGGCCTCACTTTTATGTGCCATGTTTTTAACCTGCACCAAAATGTGCGTGGCAATTTAAATGCAGCCTGTCTGAAGCACAAAAAATAAAACAATGCATGACTGCAGATGAAATCTGCTCCATCAGTACTGGTGGTACTGGTGGTGGTGGGGACTGTGCAGATCACAGAGACAGGTGCCGCTGGAGTCACACATGCGACGTTGGTCGGTCCCGGGAGTCCCTGTGAGCCAGATGGCCCTGGCTGCGTGCTTGGTCCCGCTCCATCCTCCGCCCCGGAGCTGACTGTGTCCTCGTCACCAGAGAGTCCTGTAGGTGTGGGAGGCGAGGCTGGCGGCCGGGTACTGGTTTCCCCAGTCAGTTGATGATCACCTGAGGGACAAGATCGAGCTGGTCAGTAATTTGGACATTACATGGTTACATTGATTTGTAGACATTTCTGTTTCCTGTCGCACACACCCCACCCTCCACCACCACCACCACCACCACCACCCTCCCCGTGAACATGGGGGCCTGTTGGGAGTTGTAGTTTGGGCCTCTCACACACCCCACCCTCCACCACCACCACCACCACCACCCTCCCCGTGAACATGGGGGCCTGTTGGGACTTGTAGTTTGGGCCTCTCACACACCCCACCCTCCACCACCACCACCACCACCACCCTCCCTGTGAACATGGGGGCCTGTTGGGACTTGTAGTTTGGGCCTCTCACACACCCCACCCTCCACCACCACCACCACCACCACCCTCCCCGTGAACATGGGGGCCTGTTGGGACTTGTAGTTTGGGCCTCTCACACACCCCACCATCCACCACCACCACCACCACCACCCTCCCCGTGTACATGGGGGCCTGTTGGGAGTTGTAGTTTGGGCCTCTCACACACCCCACCCTCCACCACCACCACCACCACCACCCTCCCCGTGTACATGGGGGCCTGTTGGGAGTTGTAGTTTGGGCCTCTCACACACCCCACCCTCCACCACCACCACCACCACCACCCTCCCTGTGAACATGGGGGCCTGTTGGGAGTTGTAGTTTGGGCCTCTCACACACCCCACCCTCCACCACCACCACCACCACCACCCTCCCCGTGAACATGGGGGCCTGTTGGGACTTGTAGTTTGGGCCTCTCACACACCCCACCCTCCACCACCACCACCACCACCCTCCCCGTGAACATGGGGGCCTGTTGGGAGCCATGGACATGTTAGTGTGTTGGTGTCCAACGTGCATGGGTTGGGGCGTGGGGGATGTTTCTTCTCAGTTGTGTGAGCCTGACCATGTCGTGCTGATCGTGGTTCTTGGTTTGTACTCACCAGTCTCTTCTCCTTCGTCAAGTCCGTCTAGGCTCTCTGGGTGTAGTATCGCCAGCACCTTCTCCTCCCAATCGGTGTAGGGTATGGGCTCCGGGGGTGTGCCACCGCCAGTATGATTGGCTCTGGCAAAGTTTTTAGCTCGGATGCCCTTGACCCTGGTCTTCAGGTCATGCCACCGCCTCTGAATGTCATGCTTCGTCCTCGGCACAGTCCCCGACGCATTCACCCGAGTGACGATCCTGTCCCACATGTGGTTCTTTTGCGCCACGGTCGTCTGCTGGACTTGGGCCCCGAAGATGTTGGGCTCTACACGGATTATTTCATCTACCATTACCCGCAACTCTGTCTCCGTGAATTTCGGGGGTTTTTTGGGTGCCATGGTGTGTGGTGCTCAGTGTGTGAGTTGAGTGAGTTGGGAGGTGCAGGTGTGTGGTGTGTGATGTGTAGGATTTGTGTGGTGGGTGTTTGTGTGGTGGGTGTGGTAGGGTGGTGGGTGGGTGTCTTCTATGTGATTTTATGTGAGTTAGCAGTGTCTCGAATGGCCCTCTTGCTGGTAGCAATGCTGTGGTGCAAAGGATTGTGGTTGTGTGTGTGTGTCATTTTATAGTCGTGTCTCAATGGTTGTTGGCAGTCAGGTGGTAGGTGGGCGTGTTGACTTGTGTGCATTATTGGATAATTGGGACGTGTCATGGTGGCTTGTGCTTGGTGTGGGGGGGGGGCCTTGTCAATGTTCGTATGTTTGCTTAGGACTTGCGGTGCACTTTCTGACATTTGTTAGGCGCTAGGGATGTTGTGCGTGTTGGCCTTCCGCAGTGATGCTGTGGTTATCGTAGCATTGTTTCCGCCGCGGACGTGGATGGCTGTGAGTTCCGTGGTACGGGCGGATTTATCCTAATTGCGGCCACGGAGTATTCTCAGGTATGGCGGTACATGTTTTATTTTCCGCGGTCATTTCCGTCCGCGGCAGTGGTTGTTCATTGGACTCCGTCCGCCGCGGACGGACTTGGTTGTGTTCCGTCCACCGCGGACGGTGTTGGTTGTGATCCGTCCGCCGCGGTCGGAGTTTCGTGACATGAATATCCTAATCCCAACCGCGGTTTCTCCGCGGCGCAGCCGGGAGTCAAATTTCCCCCACCATGGCGGACAGTACCCATTTCCGTCCGCCATCCTAATCGACCCTTGAGTCTGTGGCTCTGTAAATAAATATCAATTAATGTGATTCAGTGTTACATGAATATAAAAGGATTTTTTTTTAATAAAGGAGGAAACATCTTTTGCAAAAACAGGTGTTATGTATTTTGAGTATGTATGCATGAATGTGTTAATAGAAGAAAAATAGAGGTGTTCCACAAGATTGATTGAATCAGCACAAGGGGGACGATAGTTTTTTCCTAGGAAGATCATGGCCATTAATCTCACTACTATCATCTTACAACAAATTATGGAGGACCTATAAACCAAATATTTTATTTTGGATGATTTATTCTCAATTTGTTATGGCCATATACTAGAGATGAATCAATACTACAACAGGACCCTCAATGGAGTATTATTCAGCAATCACCACCCACAGTCAAACGCTCCATAGGAGTCACTATTGGAATAGATTTTTTGAAAGACATAGAATCATTGGGTTTGACAATTTTCAGTGGGAGGTTCCCACAAGATACACATCCAGCATGGACATATCACTCACATGGCCATAGATCAATAATTGACTACACAATATTATCTTTTAATCTATTTCAGAAGATAGTGTCCTTTTCAGTTCAAAAAGAAGTTTGCTGAGGGAATTCAAAGTAACAAAACAAAGGACAATAGAACGACAAATAATCACATAAGTCAAACTAAAAACTTAAGAATCAAAGTAATTGGATGCATAAGTCAGTTTAGCATAGAGCTTGAAAGAGAAAATGACAGGGGTATGCAAATTGATCAGTGCAAATAAAAGAAGGTTACAATTCATGTAAAAATCCTAATACAAAATGCAAAATAACCAGTTAATATAATATCAATATGAGGAACGTCAAGGAGGTTTAAAGACTTTTTGTTTCATTGGAGTCAGGGAGAAGGAGTGTCTAGCACTAGTATAAACAAACAATGTGATAGGTAGCCATAAATTCAAGCATTTCTTTGCCATGTCTATAGGGCATACAAAAGTTGTATCTCATCTATGGTTATAACAGACAGCATACCTCCATGCTTGATAGGATAATTTTGTAAAATCTTTCCAATTTTTGGTGATATGTGGAAGAGCAACTGCTAACAATAAGTTAATTATCTTGGTGTTAGAATCACAATCTGCCCAGATAGGGGATACGCTTCCCAAAAACACATGAGAAGTAGAAAAAGGGCATCTGGAATCAAAAATTGATTTAATTTGAGACCATACATTTTTCCAAAAATTATGAACAGGCGGTCATGTAAAAAGTAAGTGGTATAAATCTGCATGTGGAGATTAACATGTTCAACAGGCATCTGAGAGCTCAATGTGTCTTACATTTAAAGTAACCGGGGATAGCAGAAGTCTATTGTATATAAAGAAAAATGTCTATGTGGTTTTCGCTGCTCTAGAGGATTTCCTAATTTTAGTCCATATTTTGTTCCATACCGTCGTAGACCAACAAACCTCTAAATCTTTTTCCCAAGAGAGCTCCGCCTTAGTTTTTTCTCGTGTATTACATTAAGTATGCAAATAATTATAGATAACAGAGGCTTTGGAGTTAATGCGTTGAAGAGTATGTAATTTGTTAACCAGAGAGGAGGCAGGATCAGTGGGAGGGTTTTGGAGTATGTATTGGCCATGAGCGTTTAAAATGGCTTGTTTCAGAAGGAGATATTTAGGTTGGAAAGATGTAGGTAGGCCAAAAAGTCTACTACCTTGCAAGAAAGACATGTTCTTATCTTGTATATACAGTTGATGTATCCGGATTAAACCTCTTTGCCTCTAGGGTCGCCAATATAAAGGCCTGTCAGGTATCAATATCATGTTATTGTGCCATATTGTGGATCTGGAGAAAGAAGTCCAATCCATAGGATCTAGCGGAAAATAAGGCTTAACATTTTTTGATGTGTGTTTAAGTATGGGAGTAGATAAAGATTGTGGTTTGTGAGAGAAAGAGAAATATTCCTGAAATCAGAAAGGAGAGATAAAAGATTGTTCAAGTGCAGCCCAAAGAGGACAATCCACGAGAGACTAAGAGAGCCAAAGTATAAAGATTTTTGGTATGTAGGGAAATCAGGGAAATGAACACCGCCATTGGACCACTTTGGACGAGTCAATTTTGATGAAGACATACGTGATTTTTTATTACACCATAGAAAAGAGGACAATATAGAGTTAATTTTCTATAAAATTTTCAAAGAAATAGATACTGCAATATTGGAAATTGTATAGAGAATTATGGGGGACAACATCATCTTTATGGTATCTAAATGGCCCCACTAAGATAGGTATGAAGGGTGCCATCTAGTGGTCAAAGAGGATATTCTCTGTATACATTTTTCCATACAATGTGAAATTGTATTTGGAATAGAAGGGGTAAATTGTAAGCCTAAATACCTATTATGTTGAGGCCTCCAAGTGTAATTTGAGATAGCAAAATTCAACGTACATTTTGTTAAAGGTAAGATTTTGCATTTATCTTTATTTAATTTGTATCCGGAGACCGCTGCAAAGGAATCAACTTCTGGTAGGAATGTGGGGAGAGAGGCCTGAGGTTGTCAGATAAATAAAAATACTTCATCAGCGTAAGACGGCAATTTGATTTGAGTACCTTTAAAGTCAAATCCATGGATTTCTTTATTTTGACGGAATCTATAAAAAAGGTTCTAAGGCTAAGTTGAAAAGGAACGGAGACAATGGACAGTCTTCTCGAACAGCCCCACCTAAATTAAAGTAAGAAGATGTACCACCATTTGCACACACTGCTGCTCGTGGATTAGAGTATACATTATATATTAAAGAAATAATCTTAGGATCAAAGCCAAACCACTTAAGTGTGTGAAAAAGGTAAGGCCATTCCACTCTATCAAACACTTTTTCTGCGTCTAAGTCTATTGCTGCCAAGGAATGTGAGACATGAGAGAATTTGGACAGGATTTAAAAAAACAAACAAGTATTGTCTGTAATAAGGCGACCCTTAACAAAACCAGATTGTTCCATTCCTCATAAGTCAGGCAAATAATGTTCAAGGCGTAGGGTCAAAGCCTTTGGGAAAATGTTGTAGTAGATAATAACTAGGGAAATGGGATGAGCGTTTTTAAAATATCTTAAGTCTTTACCTTTCTTAGGAATAAGACAAATTAGGGCATCAGAAAAGGATCCAAAGGATTCCCCTGAGCGCAGAAAAAAGTCTAAAAGATTATGCAATTTGGGGAGTAGCAAATGTGTGAAGTGTGTAAAAAGCTCAACAGTGAAACTATCTGGTCTTGGGGCTTTATCTTTCTTGAGTGTCTGTAATGCAGTGAGGAGTTCCTTTTGTGATAAGTCGGATTCAAAGAGTGTGAAATCTGGTCGAATATCAGAAGGTTGTTGAATATCAGATACAATTTGAGAAAAGTGATGTTATGAGAGAGGCAATATTGATGTGTATAATGTCTTATAAAATTGGAGAAATTAATTTCAAACATTATTATCTTTAAATTTCAATGTTCGATGAGTTACGGAGGTTGGGCATTTACCTCGCACGCTATCACATCATAACCCAGTGCAACTAATCCGCACTATTCCTACTAATCCCCGCCGTCCATTCACCTGGCGGTTCTCCGCGGAGGCCCTTTTAGACCCTATTTATGAAGACACTATCCGTAAAGCGATAATACAGTACTTTGAACTGAATGTGGGCACAGTTGATAGTGCTTCTACCCTATGGGAAGCTTTTAAAGTAAGTGTGAGAGGGGTCTGCATTAGCACCACAGCAGGCATATTGCTTGAAATCAGAGGTCAACTGTACAAAATAGAAACTGAACTGGGGGAACTGGAAAAGGAGTATACATCCCAACCATTCACCTCCACGCTAGCCCACATACACAAGCAAATTCTGGAATATAACTCACTAGCACAAAAAGAGATACTCTATATATCACACCGACATATCGCCAGGTCAAACGGTGAGTGGCAGACCTGGCAGACGACTGGCTTTCAAACTTAAATTTCGGGCTGAACACCATCACAGCACCGAAATACTGGATGCTCAGGGAGGCGAACACTTTTTACCTCAGGATACAGTGGACCAGTTTAGGGACTGCTGCGCATCTATGTATACCTCTCGTGGGGGTCTGAATGACGATGCCCTAGAGGACTATCTCTCTGAAATTGCCTGTGCATGGTTGGGAGATGGCCAGAACGAATATCCCATTGACGAAGCCGATGTAAGGGCCGCCATTCTCTCCCTAACTAATGAAAAAAAACCAGGGCCGTGCGGCCTGACAGTGGGATTTTATAAAGCTTATATAGATCTGTTGACACCCTACCTGCTCGAAGTGTATGCAGAGGCGCATGAGACCGGTAGACTGCAGCCCTCCCTCTGACAGGCCCTGAAAGACAAACCTCCATCCCAATGTGACTCATATCGCCCTCTCTCATTGATTAATCTAGATGCGAAAATCCTTGCTAAAATTCTGGCTACCAGACTCCAACCATTAATGCCACGCTACTACTAGATCAGTCTGGTTTTATACCGGAAAGATCCATGTCCCACAACTTAAGAACAATTTTTGCTAAGTTTAATGTACTAAAACCTGATCTCCCGTGGCTGCAGTCATGATTGAAGAGGCTAAAGCATTCGACTCGATTGAATGGCCATACATGTTTCACATTCTAACTCGAATGGGATTTCTGCATGTTTTTTTGGGATGGGTTCACCTGCTCTATTAAGACCCAACGGCGATGGTGTGGGTTGGAGGACTTACCTCTAAACCTTTTCAGATTGAGAGAGGCAGTTGTCAGGGCTGTCCTCTGTTGCCACTATTATTTGCCATTATGCTTGAGCCCCTGCCCTGTGTGATCAGACAGCGTCACATGGGGTCAGCGTGAAACTTTAATCATCATCCAGTTGGCATATCTCTGTACGTCGATGACATGGTGTTGTTTATTTGAGAACCACAACAGCATCTTGCCCCTGTTTTGCGTGAATACATTAGTTTCAGCTTGTTTTCTGGACTCACCATAAATTGGGACAAATCAGTAGTAATACCTTTAATAATAATCACCACTCCCCCGAATAGGGAATATCCATTTATGTGGTCAACAGAGCGAGTTAAACACTTGGACGTGTGAGTACTTTGGGACCCTGAAATGGACATAAGAGAGAATTAGGAAAAAAAGCTTGCATTGTTTGGGAGCAACAAATAGACAGATGGTTGACCCTACCACTGTCCCTAGCAGACCTTATTGCACTGATAAAGATGGTAATTTTACCACAATTTTTATATCTGTTCTGTAATGTTCCTATACAACTAACCACCCAATTTTTTAAGGATGTGTAAACCCAACTGCTCAGACTAATCTGGTGGGGGGGGGGGTAATCAGGCCCGAGTGAGCTGGAACACGCTCCCATTGGATTACGACAGAGGGGGGTTTAACACTCCAGATTTTTACATTTACTACCTGTGTGCCCAAGTGCAATATATGTATCACTAGTATCATCCACATGCTTTCACACACCCCCCGTTGCAGTGGAAGATGGAGACACACACCCCATCCCGCTAGCTGGAGTACTAACGCACATGCATAGAGGCGTTCCACGGTCGGAAATTAACACCCTGGATGCCACTATTAGTGCCTGGCAGGCAATTGGGAGACTCATAGACAAGCTTCCTCTATATGCCCCAGCTTTACCGTTGCATATCATGCTTTTTAAGTAACAAGGGAGACCCAACAGATAGCTAAGTACCATGGGTATAACAACGTTATAGTGAACAAAACGGTTCTTAGCTTATTTCGAAATCAACAAACCAATGCTGTATAGAAACACAATGGAAAACTATACGTGTTATAAAATTTCCAAACCCAGCCGGGAAAGGATTTTATTTTATAAAGAAGCAATGTTCAATTCAGTAATACATTCGTAATCAGAAGACACAAGCCTGTGTCGTACATGAAAAGAAGGAAACAGAAAGATAGCATAAGGGTGAAAGGGGTGTCTATCAGGCAAAGAGCGAGAGCAAAGACAGGGTACTGTTTATAGGTAAAAAATCAATCACAGTATCGCCTGGAGTGGAACATAAACAATCTTATTGCTCAATGTTATAAATATGAAACCACTCATGGGTGTCGACGTTTCGATCCCTATTGCTCGAAAAGATACATGGGATCATCATCAGGACATTTATAATGAACAAAACATGCCTGATTGTAAAAGAAGCCTGTTCAGGAGAGACGAAGAGAAAAGATATATTTTTTTAAAAAAACAACTCAAGAGTAGTTTGCAGACGCATGTCAAATATGTATCGAAATCGCAGTGTGTGACCAAGTGCATGGTGAATGTGACTTCTTCAAAAATAAAGTTACAGCATTTTCAAGTTCCTCGGAATCGCAGTGGCGTGCGTGAAATGACGTGATTGTGAACCATTTAAGCAATGGTCTACTTGGTATGGGGATTGTGACTAGGAAGTGTCAATGATAGGACAGTGGCGTGGAGTGAGGTCAAGGGTGGCCTTTACTTCGAGTGTGGTGGGCCGTGTGATAACCTCAGAGCCAACCTGCTAGTGACAGAGTCAATTTGGAATGCCCACGTTTTAAAAAAAAAAAGGAATAGCGCAGATCATGATTAACTAATGAGGCTAACCGCGGACAACGTACCAAGAAGAGAAATGACAGGGCGGTTTCTTCGGGGGTCCGGACGCAATAGGTGAGGCAGGATACTTACACCGTATTGGTCGTTTCTAAACGCGAGGGTGGCGCTGAAAACAGAAAAGCGCATTTAATAACAGAGAAGCGCATTTAATAACAGGCTACGGGGGAGGCTCTGTGACTAAGAGCAGCGACAGTAAAGCTTACCTCAAATCGGCAAATCAGCCGGAGTTTATTTTGAACAAAATAAAATTAATGTGTAGGTATCATGGACCGTACACATGGGATCCCAACAATGGGGATTTGGACGCTGCAAGGTAAAGAGTAAGGAGTGCATCAGTAACGGCCAACGGGCGGGTCATAGCAAAACAATTCAGGCGCTCAACAATTACTTACTCAGTCCCGATGAGGACTCGTCTTCCCGTGGCTCCTCGGTCGATGCCGAATGCAAGTCAGTGGACTGCAAGAGCACGCCGAGATAATAGCACGCCGCGCAGGTCACATGACCTTCAACACGGGTGCCAAGCCTTAAGGGTGGTGCTGTCTACTGTGGGGGCCATTTTGTAATGGCTAAATAAGGGGCAGGGGTGCCAGTGAAAACAAAGTGATAGTGCCAAGGTGAAATTTTGAAACGGTGAATAAGTAATAAATAAAAACACATTACCACACAACCAGTCAGTAAATTAACTTCCAGGAGATCATATTTATATTTACAGTTCGCCATGGTGTCATGGAGTATCCATTGTGCAGCGTTAAACCAAGGGGTTTAGGTCATTACTGTGTTATCTCATGAATTCTTTGTTCACTGTTCAATCAGAGCAACGTAGTCCAGTCCTCACTTCGATTGAGCCCAGTCCGAATAGTATTGAATTGAATGATGGATTTCAATTCCTCACGATTTAGCAACTGCTGTAGGTTGCCGCCCCTCTGTGGAAGTTTGACGGATTTCAGGACTGTCCATTGGAGGTCATCCGCTGTATGCTTCATACTGGCATAGTGTTCAACAAGGGGTGCATTTGGAGTGCCACACCTAATGCGGCTTCGATGCTGACTTATTCTGGTCCTTATTTTTTGGGTTGTTTGGCCCACATACATTCGCGGGCACGGACAAAGAATCGCATAAATCAAATTGTGACTATTACAATTTGTGAAGTCTTTTAAATCAACTGTGATGTTATTGTGACTAAATGTGCACCCCTCAAGTGTCAGATTACAAACAATACAATTCCCACATTTCACATGACCCCTAATTGGGGGCAGGCCCCAGCTAGACTCAATTGTACCTGTCGGGGGTTGCGCAGGCAAGGCTGCTCGTACCAAATGATCTTTTATATTTCTGCTTTTCTTGAAGGCAAATAGGGGTTTATCAAAGGCCAGTTGCCCTGCATTCAAGGTTGGCCAGTGACGTAGAATTGTTTTACGAATTTTATCAGAGATTGGGGAAAAGGTTGTGACACAGGCAATCCTGCCTGCACTAGGCCTGGTTTTTGGCTGGAGAAGGACCTCTCTGGGGCAATACCATGCACGTTTAGAGGCATTACGCACTAACCTGCTTGGATACCCTCTTGATTTGAGTTTTGAGCACAGGATCGCTGCCTCTTTAAAGTAATCAACTTTAGCAGAGCAATTCCTTCTAATCCGAAGGAACTGTGAGTACGGAAGTGAGTCTTTCAGGGCTTTAGGGTGATTACTATTGTACCTGAGTAATGTATTCCGCTTAGTCGGTTTCCTATAGAGTCGAGTGAGTAGCTCCCCTGCCTCATGATAAATCAAAAGATCCAGGAATGGTATCTCTGTTTTATGGCTTGGGAGAGTAAACTGCAAACTGTCACAATTGTTGTTTAGCCAGTGCAAAAACGAGTTAAGGCCTTCTCCCTCTGAATTCCAAATCAGAAAAATATCGTCTATGTACCGGCGCCAAATACCAATGCTGGTTCTGAATGGATTTGTGTCGGCTAGGATTGAGCTTGTCTCAAGCGCATCCATGTAAAGAATGGCCAGATGGGGAGCAAAAATCGCTCCCATCGAGCATCCCTTAATCTGTTGGTAGAATGTCCCGTCAAAAATAAAGAAGTTTCTGGTAAGACAGAGTTCTAGCAATTGCAAGACAAACAACGTCGGTACCCTGTGTGGTCTGGGTCTGGAATCTAGTATTCGTTCTATGACAAGTAGAGCCGCTCCCTGGGGGATATTAGTGTAGAGCGACTCTACGTCTAGCGTGCAAAGTGTTTGGTTGTTGGGGTCATAGGGAAGATGTTCCACGAGATTAATCATTTCCATGCTGTCACGGACGTAACAGCATGTTTCAGGCACAAAGTCTTTAATAAAAAAGTCCACGTAGGACCCTAACGGTTCCAAAATAGAGCCACAGGCCGATACTATCGGTCGGCCTGGAGGGTTCACACTGTTTTTATGAACCTTAGGGAGTGTGTAGATGACTGGGAGTCTGGGACACTTAACATTCAGGAAATTGAATTCCTTCTTGCTAAGAAACCCCTCGTCCCTGCCCGCCATTGTGATTTGTTTTATCAGGCCTTGAATCTCAGCCGTTGGGTTCCGGCCTAGTCTCAAGTAATGTTCCCTATTATTCAATTGTCGAATAATCTCGTTTTTATAGGCATCAATATTTTGCAGGACAATGCCTCCGCCCTTATCAGCGCTTTTAATGATTAGGTCCGTATTGCCTTTGAGTGAGTCTATTGCCTCCTTCTCGTTCTTTGAAATGTTGTAGGGAATGTATATCCTCTTACTTCCCAAGAACTCGAGCTCTTTGAGAATGAGTTTCTCAAACGTGATGATCTCAGGTGGAATCATACTCGCCGTGGGAAGGAAAGTAGAGGGGGGGGCAAACGGGGTGTTACGGTTTGCCTCAGGAGTGGGGTGCAATTGGAAGAATGCTTTCAGCCGTACCAGTCTAAAAAAGCGTAGTAACTCCGTTTGCAACTCCATGAAGTTAGGGCGAACAGTAGGGACAAAGGAGAGTCCTTTTTTCAGAACTTCCAATTCTGAGTGCTGCAGAACATGGCTAGATAAATTAAAAATAGGCAATGTTTCAGTCACATTCTCTGTTTAATTTATCTAGCCATGTTCTGCAGCACTCAGAATTGGAAGTTCTGAAAAAAGGACTCTCCTTTGTCCCTACTGTTCGCCCTAACTTCATGGAGTTGCAAACGGAGTTACTATGCTTTTTTAGACTGGTACGGCTGAAAGCATTCTTCCAATTGCACCCCACTCCTGAGGCAAACCGTAACACCCCGTTTGCCCCCCCCTCTACTTTCCTTCCCACGGCGAGTATGATTCCACCTGAGATCATCACGTTTGAGAAACTCATTCTCAAAGAGCTCGAGTTCTTGGGAAGTAAGAGGATATACATTCCCTACAACATTTCAAAGAACGAGAAGGAGGCAATAGACTCACTCAAAGGCAATACGGACCTAATCATTAAAAGCGCTGATAAGGGCGGAGGCATTGTCCTGCAAAATATTGATGCCTATAAAAACGAGATTATTCGACAATTGAATAATAGGGAACATTACTTGAGACTAGGCCGGAACCCAACGGCTGAGATTCAAGGCCTGATAAAACAAATCACAATGGCGGGCAGGGACGAGGGGTTTCTTAGCAAGAAGGAATTCAATTTCCTGAATGTTAAGTGTCCCAGACTCCCAGTCATCTACACACTCCCTAAGGTTCATAAAAACAGTGTGAACCCTCCAGGCCGACCGATAGTATCGGCCTGTGGCTCTATTTTGGAACCGTTAGGGTCCTACGTGGACTTTTTTATTAAAGACTTTGTGCCTGAAACATGCTGTTACGTCCGTGACAGCATGGAAATGATTAATCTCGTGGAACATCTTCCCTATGACCCCAACAACCAAACACTTTGCACGCTAGACGTAGAGTCGCTCTACACTAATATCCCCCAGGGAGCGGCTCTACTTGTCATAGAACGAATACTAGATTCCAGACCCAGACCACACAGGGTACCGACGTTGTTTGTCTTGCAATTGCTAGAACTCTGTCTTACCAGAAACTTCTTTATTTTTGACGGGACATTCTACCAACAGATTAAGGGATGCTCGATGGGAGCGATTTTTGCTCCCCATCTGGCCATTCTTTACATGGATGCGCTTGAGACAAGCTCAATCCTAGCCGACACAAATCCATTCAGAACCAGCATTGGTATTTGGCGCCGGTACATAGACGATATTTTTCTGATTTGGAATTCAGAGGGAGAAGGCCTTAACTCGTTTTTGCACTGGCTAAACAACAATTGTGACAGTTTGCAGTTTACTCTCTCAAGCCATAAAACAGAGATACCATTCCTGGATCTTTTGATTTATCATGAGGCAGGGGAGCTACTCACTCGACTCTATAGGAAACCGACTGAGCGGAATACATTACTCAGGTACAATAGTAATCACCCTAAAGCCCTGAAAGACTCACTTCCGTACTCACAGTTCCTTCGGATTAGAAGGAATTGCTCTGCTAAAGTTGATTACTTTAAAGAGGCAGCGATCCTGTGCTCAAAACTCAAATCAAGAGGGTATCCAAGCAGGTTAGTGCGTAATGCCTCTAAACGTGCATGGTATTGCCCCAGAGAGGTCCTTCTCCAGCCAAAAACCAGGCCTAGTGCAGGCAGGATTGCCTGTGTCACAACCTTTTCCCCAATCTCTGATAAAATTCGTAAAACAATTCTACGTCACTGGCCAACCTTGAATGCAGGGCAACTGGCCTTTGATAAACCCCTATTTGCCTTCAAGAAAAGCAGAAATATAAAAGATCATTTGGTACGAGCAGCCTTGCCTGCGCAACCCCCGACAGGTACAATTGAGTCTAGCTGGGGCCTGCCCCCAATTAGGGGTCATGTGAAATGTGGGAATTGTATTGTTTGTAATCTGACACTTGAGGGGTGCACATTTAGTCACAATAACATCACAGTTGATTTAAAAGACTTCACAAATTGTAATAGTCACAATTTGATTTATGCGATTCTTTGTCCGTGCCCGCGAATGTATGTGGGCCAAACAACCCAAAAAATAAGGACCAGAATAAGTCAGCATCGAAGCCGCATTAGGTGTGGCACTCCAAATGCACCCCTTGTTGAACACTATGCCAGTATGAAGCATACAGCGGATGACCTCCAATGGACAGTCCTGAAATCCGTCAAACTTCCACAGAGGGGCGGCAACCTACAGCAGTTGCTAAATCGTGAGGAATTGAAATCCATCATTCAATTCAATACTATTCGGACTGGGCTCAATCGAAGTGAGGACTGGACTACGTTGCTCTGATTGAACAGTGAACAAAGAATTCATGAGATAACACAGTAATGACCTAAACCCCTTGGTTTAACGCTGCACAATGGATACTCCATGACACCATGGCGAACTGTAAATATAAATATGATCTCCTGGAAGTTAATTTACTGACTGGTTGTGTGGTAATGTGTTTTTATTTATTACTTATTCACCGTTTCAAAATTTCACCTTGGCACTATCACTTTGTTTTCACTGGCACCCCTGCCCCTTATTTAGCCATTACAAAATGGCCCCCACAGTAGACAGCACCACCCTTAAGGCTTGGCACCCGTGTTGAAGGTCATGTGACCTGCGCGGCGTGCTATTATCTCGGCGTGCTCTTGCAGTCCACTGACTTGCATTCGGCATCGACCGAGGAGCCACGGGAAGACGAGTCCTCATCGGGACTGAGTAAGTAATTGTTGAGCGCCTGAATTGTTTTGCTATGACCCGCCCGTTGGCCGTTACTGATGCACTCCTTACTCTTTACCTTGCAGCGTCCAAATCCCCATTGTTGGGATCCCATGTGTACGGTCCATGATACCTACACATTAATTTTATTTTGTTCAAAATAAACTCCGGCTGATTTGCCGATTTGAGGTAAGCTTTACTGTCGCTGCTCTTAGTCACAGAGCCTCCCCCGTAGCCTGTTATTAAATGCGCTTCTCTGTTATTAAATGCGCTTTTCTGTTTTCAGCGCCACCCTCGCGTTTAGAAACGACCAATACGGTGTAAGTATCCTGCCTCACCTATTGCGTCCGGACCCCCGAAGAAACCGCCCTGTCATTTCTCTTCTTGGTACGTTGTCCGCGGTTAGCCTCATTAGTTAATCATGATCTGCGCTATTCCTTTTTTTTTAAAAACGTGGGCATTCCAAATTGACTCTGTCACTAGCAGGTTGGCTCTGAGGTTATCACACGGCCCACCACACTCGAAGTAAAGGCCACCCTTGACCTCACTCCACGCCACTGTCCTATCATTGACACTTCCTAGTCACAATCCCCATACCAAGTAGACCATTGCTTAAATGGTTCACAATCACGTCATTTCACGCACGCCACTGCGATTCCGAGGAACTTGAAAATGCTGTAACTTTATTTTTGAAGAAGTCACATTCACCATGCACTTGGTCACACACTGCGATTTCGATACATATTTGACATGCGTCTGCAAACTACTCTTGAGTTGTTTTTTAAAAAAAATATATCTTTTCTCTTCGTCTCTCCTGAACAGGCTTCTTTTACAATCAGGCATGTTTTGTTCATTATAAATGTCCTGATGATGATCCCATGTATCTTTTCGAGCAATAGGGATCGAAACGTCGACACCCATGAGTGGTTTCATATTTATAACATTGAGCAATAAGATTGTTTATGTTCCACTCCAGGCGATACTGTGATTGATTTTTTACCTATAAACAGTACCCTGTCTTTGCTCTCGCTCTTTGCCTGATAGACACCCCTTTCACCCTTATGCTATCTTTCTGTTTCCTTCTTTTCATGTACGACACAGGCTTGTGTCTTCTGATTACGAATGTATTACTGAATTGAACATTGCTTCTTTATAAAATAAAATCCTTTCCCGGCTGGGTTTGGAAATTTTATAACACGTATAGTTTTCCATTGTGTTTCTATACAGCATTGGTTTGTTGATTTCGAAATAAGCTAAGAACCGTTTTGTTCACTATAACGTTGCATATCATGCAGCACTTACGGTGACGCAAGAATGGGGCTTGATGTGATTACTCACAGAGGTTGGCATAGATCGAATGCAGGGCGTGTACCCAGATGAGCACTTTCTCACATCTGAAGATCTACAACACACTACTAACCAAATCCTGCTATTTCAGTTCACGGTATCATCGCCTGAAGCAAGCAGTTAAAGCACATTATACGACATTCCCTGCTGAACGGCCCTCACTAAAAGCCCTACAGCACCTCCTTGTAGCACCCACACGATGCCAGATGGTAACTAAACTGTACACAGCTGTGTGAGAGGGGAAAGTGAGAGACACTGATAGAATTCTGAGCCGTTGGAACGAGAGACTGGACCCCCCATTGACGGCACTGGAATGGGACCATATCTGCACCCTCACGGGCAAGCTCTCTCCCAATGGAAATTTGAGAATTATACACTTTAAATATATCCATCAAGTATACCGCACACCTCTTAAATTATATTCCTTTGGTTTCAGAGACACAAGTAAATGTAAGCGCTGTGGTCTATCGGATGCAGACTTCTGGCACCTTGCTTGGTACTGTCCACCAGTTTCTTAGTACTGGGAGGAAGTGCCGAACTGTATTCAACACATGTCAGGTGCTACAGTGGGGTGCACACCTGTGGTCTGCCTGTTGAGTTATGTGCTTCAACTGAAGGGGACGATAGGTACATTTGTGAGGTTACCCTCCTACTGGCAGAGCGACGCATAGCACTCACCTGGGAAAGCACTCTAACTCCCCGTGTAGAACAATAGATCCGGGACATGGTATACTGCAAAGATAATCTCGAGTTGTATGCTGGGTAACTCCTCTCGACATCTAAACCCAAAGATATATGTGAACCTTTACACCAATACCTCCTTACGCCGACTCAGAAGGAAGCGAACCCTGTTACTGGGGAATGTTGAAATGTGAATGTATTTTATCATGTGAAATGTTTGGAAATGAGTGTCATGGTTTATATGTGCAAAAATATTGGATGCAAGGTCAATCACAATGGTTATAATATTTGTTTTTTGTTGATTTTGCTGGCTACAAATTCTGCCCTGCACAGCGATGATTGTAATTGTCTTCTCTGATAATCAATAAACAGAGTTTAAAAATAAAAAATTCAATGTTTGATGCTCATCCATAATGGACTCTATTTTAAGTTTATTATGTTTAACTTTCATATAATTGGCTAGTACTTTCCCAGCTTTATTCTAACCTCCATAAAATTTGGCACTAGATTTTAATAAATATGCTGAAGCAATGTTTGTCGATTCCTTTTTAACCTGAAATTTGACAGTTATAAATTCTGATAAACAATCTTTTGACTTGGAAGAGTAATAAGAATGCTCCAATATCTTTATCTTGGCTAGGAGGGTTTTGGTGAGCTCATTGTACTTTTTACGTTTTTTAGAAACATAACCAATAATACAATCTCTAGCTGCTGCATTGAAAGCATCCCACACCACATGAAAAGGTAAAGTATCAGATTGATATAAGAAAAAATATTAATTGAAAAAGGAAACAAAAGATGGAGTAAATGTTGAATCTAAAGGTAGAACATCATTAAAACGCCATTTCCGGGGAGTGCCAGGTTTCTGTAGAACATCAAGCTGAATGATAGTGGTAGCATGATCGGATATTAGAATAGCTCTAATGTCTGCCACCACCAATGACTGAGAAATATTGTGTGATATAAAAAAATAATCTATTCGTGATTGGGTATGATGAGCCGGAGAATAATACGATTTTTCCCTTAAAGTAGGGTTACAGAGTCTCCAAGCACCTATAAGCTTGTATTCTTTAATAGTTAGTATGTAAAGTGTATGCGCTTTATGAGGGACGAAGGAGACCGCTGAATTATGATCTAAAAAAGGATCAAAAACTTGATAGCAATCACCTGTAAGGATAAAGTTATCATCAATACAGTGTGTAATTTGTTGAGCCAAGGATGTCCAAAAAGAGGACTCCCCAGTGGTGGGTGCATATATATTAAGTAAAGAGACCGGAGCATTCCCCATCAGCAATTTAGTAAACAACCATCTACCCTTTTCATCAGAACACTGTGAGAGTAATTTAACAGGAAGCAATTTACGGCAAAGAGTTAAAACCCCATTATGTTTACCATCCCCTGGTGAATAAAAGACCTCCCCTACCCAACCTCTCCTTAATTTTATTGATTCCTCTGCCATTATATGAGATTCCTGTAAACAGGCTATATTCTCCCCCAGTTTAACTAAATGTGTTAACACCCTATGCATTTTAATAGGCAAATCTAAACCTCTGACATTGAAAGGGACAAGTTTTAAGGACATAAGACGGGCATGAAAATAAATAAAGAACACCAATCAAAGCAGATCATCTAACAACAGAAGCATGCCAAAGAACAAATCAACTATATGCAGAGTGAATCAAACAGAATAGGAAAAAAGAAAAAGAAAAATAGAGATGTAAGTGTAAATGCGCCATTCGAGAGACAAGGAAGCAACAGAAAAAAATGAGCATATAAATGAGAAAAGAATATGGTAAATATGAGGGATAGAAAGATAAAGAAATAAGTAAGGGAAAAATGCAAAAGTACAAGAGATGAAACATACCTAGAAACTTACAAATGATCCAAGACATTGGAAAAGTGGGAGGAGATGAGGCCACATGGAACAATAACGTGTCCAGACTCCATGCGGGAAGGCGGAAGAAAAACAGAACCGATGAGCAGTACAACACAAGGGAAATACAACAAGGAGACATGACAAGTAAGGGAGAAAAGGAGGTTAATACACAATGAAAAATATTGAAAAAACAGTGTCATCAACTATTTGTAAAAGAAGAAAGTTGTTAACATCTGAAACAGGTGTCAAAAGACAAAGGCATGACAAAGTAGATGACAAAATAATCTACTTATTATGCGATGAGCATGTGTCGATAGAATCTACGTGGTAGGAATTGAGAAAGCTTTTCAGTTTTATGTGATCTTCATATGTGATAGTCTTATTGTTGTTGGTCACCTTGAACAGGCATGGGTGAAAGAGGCCGTAATGCGCACCAATAGAATGAAGATGCGGTCTCATTGCCAGGAACTTTCTGCGTTTATCAGCAGTGGGTTTTGAATAATCCTGAGAGAAAAACAGAGGATTACCTGACCAGATAATACGATTGATTGATCTGGAGGCTGATAGAATCCTGATGGGCGGATTTTGAGAATTGGCAATCCGCGAAATTGCGTATTTACGGATTCGCAATCTGCAAAATCCGCGAACTCTCGTGAATTTTGCTGATTCCTTTTTTTTGTGTTCGCAAGTGTTTCTGCCATTTCGCAAGGGTTTTTTACCAGTTCGCAAACGCGAACTTACTTGTCGGGTAGCAACGGTCGCGACCATGTTGTTTCTACGTCTGGTTCATCACAGCACCCTCTGTTTCACCACTGCCACCCTCTGGCTCACCCATGCCACTCTCTGGCTCACCCATGCCACCCTCTAGTTCATCACTGTAGATTGTGGGGGGAAAAGCACACCTGCCCTGCCTCAACTGACATGAATGAATTAGGGGCTGATTAATGTGTCACTGAATTTGAACTTCCAGGCTGGCACCTGCTTCCTTATCTGTAATTGCTTTCTGTTGCAGTGTAATTTTGTTTAACAGGACCTTTGTTGTATACTTGTAGCTATTCTCTGAGCCTGCTGTGAGGGTCAGAGCAGGGTCATAGAATAGTTGCAAGTAGGCAACTGAACTCTGAAGGGGCCCCTCAGGAAGCACTACAGGGAATGGTTACTAATGATAAGATTGAACTTTTGCACCTGCTGAGTGCTTTCAGTTTTGCAAAAATCCAAATATCCAGCAGCATCCACAAAAAGTAATCCTTCCAGGTCAAGATCCATATCAAAGTGACCAGCACATGAAGAAAGCACTGGGAGGAGCCTGCTGGACAGGAACAGGAAGTTGGAGACTGTGGGGCACTTCCTTCCTCCCCCCCACCCCAAAATGGACTCCTTGCAAAGAAAAAGTGCAGGCAAATGTCAACCTGAGGAGTTATTCTGATAAAAATCATAATTTTCAAGGTTTATTCTGCCTGCTGGTGGATTTCTTGTGTGAAATTGCAAATTTTGCAATCTTGCAATTGCGAGATTGTCGCTGCCCGCCGCATCTACGTGTTCGCAAGTGTTTACTCCCGCAAAATTGTATAGTATTCTAGTTGGCAAGTGCGACCAAGCAAAAAATCTGCTTCGCACGGATTTTACGAATTTTCGGCAAGTTCGCGAGAGTTCGCGGATTGCGAATTTGCCGAAAATCCGCAAAATCCACGAGCGGAACGGATTTTACGCCCATGCTTAATCCTAATCAAGTCAGTATATTCCAAAAAATATAAGATTATCCATCTCGGTTCCCTCACGGTAAATGAAGACTTTGCACATGCAGGGCCCTGTCAGTGAGCCCTCTGGATATTGAAACGGGTATCCTCTGGTACATTAAGGATTTTTGGAATAAAAGATTTGAAGAAAGTGATTGGGTCTGAGCCCTACGATCCTGCCAGTAATCCATACATGTGAAGATTGTTTCTTCTATTCCCCTTTTTGAGATTTTCGACCTGTTTTTGATGCATCGACACTTGAGAATGAAGAGCTTGTACCTTGATGTTAGAAGAACTTAGAGATTCAATAATTTGTTCCATTTTGCTAACTCTTTCTTCCAGACTTGACCATCTGTCCGTTAGAACTTGCAATTTAGAGTTAGTTTCCTCAACAAATTGGCGTAGAGCTCTGATTTCTTCTGATAATAAGCTTAACGAGACTGAAAAGGGTTGTTTAGAAGGAGAAGGAGGATCCTTCTTCGGATGCTTACTTGATGCTTTATTAGTATCAGAAGGTATAGTAATGGCAGATAACTCGGTGCCTTTGGGTGATGCATTTGTTGACTCCTCCATTGAGAAGCAATGAGAGTGAAAGTTAGATCAAGTTGAAAGTTTGCGTTCCAAGGGCGCTGATTGAGACAAATTACATTTGGGGTAAGGACGAAGGGCTAGACACAAGTTATAGAATAAATATGAGTAGAATCTTTCAGGCAATATATTCACATGTAACATTTTTAGAATGCAGAATCGAGTGCACTATAGCTGATATGTACACATGACCATCAGTATATATATTTCTTAAAAAGGTATTTTCATTCAAAATTGCTCAATGGTATTGAATTTTTTTTTTGGTATATCAAAAATATATTTTTTTTATATATGTTGATGTTCTAAATCATCATTAATTCACATATATAGTATGACAATGTACAATCAGAGTTCTGTGAAAAACATATAAATAAACAAAATCAGATGTCCACAGAAAACAGATACATGAACATAAATCAGACAGAAACAATAAGTAACATAACAGTACATAAACTTTAAAATGCGAGAAAGGATAGATGAACTGTGAAACAATTCGAGGGCTAGCGGTAGATGGAAACACTACGCGCGTTTCGGCGTGTATGCCTTCGTCAGGGAAAACCGTCTCAACTTTCTCTACAAAGAAATGGACAATAGATATAGGGTAAAAAATATACAGGTGCACTTTAGGCCTGAAACAAAAACGTTTCTTTAATATGAGCAAATCATGCTTCTTGGGTGAGTAATAAGTGCTAACGCTACTAAGGGAACACTCATATCCTCAAATTTTAAAAAACAGCAAAGTGAAATTAAAACACACAATGCTAGTCATGCAATGTAGCCTTTGTATGCGGCCTCCACCGTGATTACTAAAAGTATATCCTTATGTCACCAAAAAGTAAGGTGTCTCCACTAAGGAAAGTAAGAGAGAAAAGAACACTAAATGGTAGTGATACTATAGATTATTAGGAGGGCATTAGTACAATGTCTGCCTCCTCCAATATTGCAACCTAGCTGGACTTGGGCACTAATAATGTGGACATCCAGGTGTTATTGATATTCAATTCATCAAATATGTGGGAAATATATCTACCTAATGTAGGTGCAGGGGGCAGTGGTCATGATGCTGGAATTTAGGATATATATTTCTTATGATCCTAGGCCATCAGGTTGGACCTCTTCGTCTGCAGTCATCGAGGGAGACATAATAATAATAGGATGGAAAAAAAGGAGGTATTTGTAATAATATCCCCTGATACAAGAGAGTTTTTAAAACAGCTAGCAGGTTCCATTGTTTTCCGTACGGGTCCCCTTCTTACAAAACCCTTGATTGAGACAAAACCTTAATTAGTTTAACCGCGCACCTGAGCAAGGGTGTAACAAGTATAGCAACTTCAGTAAAACAAAAGTTCTGTCCTTGACATACCCTTCACCTATGCTGAAATTACACCTCAATATTGTGAAAATGAGTATGCACTTGGAATAAAGATGCAGATTAACAAACCCTTACTGATGTGACAAGGAAGGGTAAACAATTTCCTGTCATACCAAACAGCCTTATAAATGTAACTCCTTGTATGTTTTTGTTTGTTTTTGTATGGCATCACAAAATGTAAAAATAACGGAGTGAAGGACGTTAATCCATATTCAGACACAAGAGAGAAGCTGGTGCAAGTTATGTGAGGCATGCCGTACCAATGAGAGAAAAGAAAAAATAGAGCGGATAAAATGACCCTTTTCTATTAAAGATCAAAGTGTTGATGATCATCTAGTATTGAAAGCACCAACCATGGTATGTCTGATGAAAAAAAGGGGATATGGCTATGTTCTAACACAACTATTGCAGCTCATAACAAAAAAAGAACAAAGTTACTTTGATTGCCAGCATGTACACGCTTCATGAGGGCACTGTGTATGAAATCTCTTCATGCGCGACTCAAGCTGGCGGACGTTCAAGAGACGGAGCCGCTCCGTAGCGCAGTAATTAAAATGTGCTTCTTACGGGATGCTGCGGAGTGTGAGGTTCGTCACAATTGATGCTGCTCCGCTTCTAGAGGTTAGACTTCATTTTGGCATCTATACAAGCGGTAGGTGCTGTGCCAGTTCCGCCGTCATAGCCGCCGTCACGGGAAAGTCAGGGACCAGCTGCCATCTTCCTTGGACGCTAGCCATGCCCCCAGAAGACAGTATACTTTCATATTAACAAAACAAATGACAGTGATCATGGTCAACAAATACTGCTCTTGCAGTTCCTATACAGTAGACATAAAACATTTACTACTTTATCTGGAAAGACAAAAATAGTTAATTATAGGATACTGTATTGGAAAGAAGAGTCTAGAGTAACTACCAGCATATTGGCACTCAAATTGGTTAAGGGACATTTTCAAGAAGATTCTATAACTGTAATAGAATGTTGGGCGTGTTTCATAAAAAAATGAATTGCCACCTATACATCAAAACCCTATGACAAACTTCAACCTAGTAATCAAGCTGATGCAAGAGATAAAATCAAGCTATCATATGTAACTCGTACTTTGAAAAGAACCCCCCTACAGATTACTAAGACAGATAAAAAAATGTCCAGACAATACAGCTAAATGTTCTAAAATAAAAAGTTGAGTTAAGAAGGCTAGTTTAGGAAGAAAAAGCACAGGCGAAATAAACACTCTGAGCTAAAGCATTGTACAGAAGCAAAAAGAAAAACTCAAGAGATTTCTGGAAAATGATAAACGTACTATCAAGAGCTAGTAAAATGCCTGTATTGTCTACATTAAATAAAGTTGTCTGGATAGGATTCTTGACAACGCACCTTCATAGTAACCTGGTAAATTTCACAACATGATAACTCATTAAATGATATAGGAATGGAAAAAATGATTCTGGAAAACAGAATAGATGTAACTGAAGATCAAGTATGTAAACTTATTCGTAAACAAAAAGATGGTGTCCCGGGCCCTAACGGGATTCCATTTGCCTTACACAAAGATAGTCCTGCTCTTTGGGCAGAATATCCTGTGAAAGTATTTAGGAATGTTGTTGAGTCATCAGCAATACCAGAAGCATAGAAGGGCAAGTTAATATCATCTATATACAAGAAAGGAGACTGAGCCCTCCCAAGTAATTATAGTTTAATTACTTTGCAAGACACTGATGCCAATCTTTTTGCAGGAGTCCTATTAGCTAAGCTATCCACATGGGCTCCTGAAAAACTGAATATTCTGCTTAATCAACCAGGATTCATTCAAGGCCTGGGAACTGCGAGAAACATATTACTCTTGTCAGCATTAATGGACGAATACCTACGAAAAAAGCAACCATTATATTTGTGTTTCGTCGATTTTAGATCAGCCTTTGATTGTGTACAGGCAGCTCCTTTGGAAAAAGTTGACGAAGCAATGAATACCATCTTCCCTTCTTAAATTATTTCAATTATTATATTCAAATACTTGGGTTAGAGTACAACTAGGTGGCAGCTCGTGTGTCAAAATAAATCCTACACATACTAGCTTAAAGCAAAGGTGCGCACTCGTCCCTTGCCTTTTTAACTTGTTCTTATCAGATTTATTGCAAGCGATGGATGAGGTAAACGAGTATCCACCGAAATTAGCTGTTAGTCATACATCAAATCTATTATATGCAGACGATATTGTTCTATTAAGTCCAAGAAAGCTATGTTTACAACGTCTGATTTATAGGATATCACGTTACTCAATGGCAAATGGCATGGTTATAAATGAAGCTAAGACAAAAACAATGGAAGTCAGCAAAAACGCAATGACAAAGTGTAAGCACAAATGGTATCTACAAGGCTGTCAATTAGAGCAAGTAAGAACATATAAATATGTGGAAGTACTCTTTGACGACAAAGGATAATTTCACCCATATTAGGTTGATATGCAAAGGTGAACTAACACCCTGTTGACAGCATTTCGAAGTTTGCAAAAGTCTTTAGGGGGGACCTAGTTATCTCCTGTGTCTAAAAGTGGTTTCTGCAAAATTATTACCAAATTTGACATACGGTAGTGAAGCACTGTGTGGCAAAGGCGCTATAACTATTAATAATGCAGTGGCTAAACTCTTTAAATCACTTTACCATCTTCGACAGAATGCATCATCTGCCTAAATTAGAATTTGCACTATTGAATCAGTTAATTGCTAGGAAAGGCCACATTCATAAAAGTGTGGAGAAAAATTAAAGTAGATAACTATAACCAACTGTGTAAATTGCTATGGGAGGATATAAAAACAAACCGGAAATCTCAATTTTTGAAGCATTTACAAGTTGCCCTAGATGAATATTCAGCAAATGCGATTTGGGATATAATATATAATAATATAATAAAATTATATAATAATAAAATATTGAAACAACTATCTTTGCATAAAGATAAAGAATCCTTTGTAAAAAAGGTTGCATGCATGGGCACTAATAAATGAGTACAAATTGGTTAAGGCACAATCATATTTAGAAACACACTAGTCTTTAAAGCTGAAAAATATTTTTGGGAAAGAACGATTTGACCTTTTTCCAGGAGCATGTTGTGCACTGCTGTGGCTGTGAACAACAGAACACATACCCTGCAGATTATGTAATACAGCAGAAGAGAATATTATCCGTCTGCTTTGCATATGTTCAAAATTGAAGGAAGAAAGAACAATGACACTCAGGCGGCATTTTAATATGCGAGGAACTCAGACTTGCAGACAAGCACTTATACAGTGTCTAAAATTAAACGACATCTTTCTGAATTCTGCATTTGCAATATTTATACTAATGATAAAAAGGAAACTAATCACTGATGACTTGATCAAGGAAAACGCATAGCTTCTATTTGGCAGTTAATTGGTTCAATATGTTTTGCACCATTCAGGTTAAAATATTTTTAAAACGTGTACATTTTCAATGTCCATAAAAAGTAGGTTTCTATTCTAAAAAATGTTTTAATAAAACGTATTTGCTATAATATGAATTATTATTTTTAATCTATTAAAGATTTGAAATAATCAAACAATAAATTATTATTATTATTCATGAATCCCTGTTATAACTACTTTTATCAACCAAAAGCATGGGCCGCTTTCCCCAAGTATGATGATGAAGGAAGGATCGCATGAGATTGTGATTGATACTATTTCTATGGTTATTTATATAATCCTAGTTAAATGGAAGGGGAAGGGAATTGACAGATCACTGAAACAATTGTATCTGTTGTACAATGATAACCAGCTGGTTCCTTCTCCTTGATCTAGGCACAAACCTGCCATACTATTTCTGGACAGAAAAGCTTCAAGATGATGGTCTTGGAGAGGGATAAATAGAAGCTGGCCAGGACAGTGTTTCAACCACATCTACATCCTGGAGGTAGTAATTTTGCAATGAGATGAGCACCACCATATACCCCTCCCAAACCACCCAGCCCACCCTCCCTCACCGCCACACAGGCAATGCAGGAAAAAGGAGCATGTTTATCGCCAGCGCACTACTCTAATAGGATTCAGGGAGGATGAAGTAATTACCTATTACCGGCAAAGGATGCAGTCAATTGTAGATCTGTTACACCTGATTGCCCCAATTGTCCAACAATAGATGACAGGTCTACCAACATCTGTCCACTGATAAATCTCTTGGTGGTACTACACATGCTGGTATTGGGGTCCTTCCATATAACAGCCATCAGAGTGGCTGGAATGTCCTAGCCATCTTGCTGACCCTTTCTTCATCGGTCCTGGATGCCATCATCTGTCTGTCATCCCGCCACCTCCTCTTCCCCAACACCCAGGAACTGCAGCTGGAGACAAAACAAGGCTTCTATGCCATCCCTGGGTTCCATCATGTGCTTGGTGCCATGAACGGCACACATGTGCAACTGGTACCCCCTGCAGCCACATCCCTTCTCTACTGGAACCGGAAGCACACACACTCCATAAATGCCCAGGCCATCACAGACCATCGGGGCCTCTTCACCAACATGCTGGCCAAATATCCTGGAAGTATGCATGATGCATACATATTCAGGCACTCGATCATTAATGACCAGTTCCAGACTCGATAATATGGGAATGGCCTACTTTTAAGTAAGTAAAACTCAAATACACTCCCTCCCAGATGTTTCCGACCCTCAAGATATTTATGAGTTCTGAAACCAGTAAGTCTTGAGACCTGGGACATCCATGTACCCAGCCATAGGGGAGTTTCCCTTGTAATTCCATTGAATCATCCAATATCTTATAAAGCTTTGTGACAGGACACCAGAGGGGCCCTAATGGGCATGATGATTTCCCCTAGCAACTGAGGAGTCATACAGGACTGCCTCCAGTATCCAGATATGTAAACAGTCCCTTTCTAGTCTATAGATTGGATCTGGCAGACCTTTCCCACGGTCATATTGAGCCTAAAAACATTTTGATAGTGTGACCCAGCGATGAGATTAGTCAACATAAATCTGCATGGCTTTCATTTCAGTGAGTACAATGGGCCCCATGTAATATATTTTGCTGTAGGGTGGCACTGCAAGCCTTCCAGCAGCGCTGCCTTACGGAAAAAGAAAAGGGCAGGAATGAGGCGTATCTATCAGATACTACGCATTCCTGTCCTTTTTCCCTCCACTGGCGCTCAGTTGGCTGCTATGCACCAATGCAGGCACCCTTTGACCATGGTGCAAGGGTGCCTGTGTTGTGGAAATAATTTTATTTGCGCAGGAGGAGCACCTTCCTGCACAACAACAATCAATTGAAGTGATTTCCTCCGTCTATGTGTTCCTCATTCAGCAGCACACATAGAAAGAGGCAAAAGCGAGGAGAAGCAAAGTTATTTCTACTTGTTGTGCCTCCCCTGGGAGGGGTAGGCATTTGACGCATTCCAAGTTTTAGAGAACATTGTAAATCTGGGGATGTGTCAAATCCCATGGGTGTTATGTGGGAACATCCGCCGTAATGCTCATGGCACATCTCCCCATCGCAGGGTGATGCAACGCAGTGACTTGCGATGCATTGCCTCACACCATATCTACAAGGCCATGAAAAGCCATGCAGGCTGGCTTTACTTGTCCTAGTAGATATCACACTGCAATGTACGCTGCCGAAGTGTCATTAAAAGTGACGTCCCAGTGGTGCAGGGGTCTTGCAAATGAGGCCCACTGTCCAGTAGTGTATACAGAAGTTTTGAAGAATACAAAGGAACAGCTGAAGCACTACCATTTTAAAGAGTGCCCCCAGTCCATTCGTAAATTGGGGAGCTTGTTCCAAGCCAGCAATTCACATTTGGTGTATGCGGCGTAATATTGAGGATTTGTGGCCATGTAGCTATTCAGATATGTGAAAACATTCCCATGATCTTCGAGGCATGCCTGTGCTGGAAATCCAAGAAGTCTTCTTGTAATTATGACAAATTGTGATTTGGTATAACTAATATGCAGGCTAAAGGCATCTCCTTAGATCTGGATCATCTTTATTAATGTAAATAGAAGCATTTACATAGTTTTAAAATAAAAGTCTGATCTTGATCCAGCCTCCTAGAACAAGATTGGATACCAGAGGTCTGGTTTCTATTCAGCAGAATACAAATGCTACACAGTTAGCTTTCAGCCACTATAAATTCAGGTACAAGAACAAAAATGATTGACCCCTTAATGGTGCATACTGCAGTGTCAATAAAGAATTAACTATAGAAGGGGACCATTTCTTAGTAGACCGTAACTTGCTTCAGATATCGTTACGATGCAACTCACAAGACTGGCTAAAGGAAGAATTGAAAAAAAAAAATAATCAAAACAATGAGAGAGAAAGGGCTGCAACAAGATCGCTCCTGGACCCCCAAAATAAACTGTATCAAAACAACTAAAGAGTGACAGACTACACAATGCCCCCACCTTATAACCCACAATCAAAATCTCGATAGTAGGAAAACAAGGAAAAGGAAGCAACAAAGAATGATGTAGGAAAAATAGTAGGTGGTAGGAAGAATGTGAAAAGCACAGAGAAACAAACCCTCATACACCGGACATGTAGGTGTTTAGTCTCATCATTGGGTTCTTTTTCTCAAAAGGGCATAGCCAGTCAAGCCCATTAATAATGGTGCAATTAAAAGGAGATATAACAGTTCCCTACACCGAATTTAATAGAGGGATAGCCATACTCCATTAAAATATAAGTGGTAATGCGGACACTCTGAGGAAGTGTCAATTTGAACCCTGGTGTCCATACAAATCAAATGTGGTCAACATGTTTCTGGTCTAATGAGTCTCATTCACTCAGCATTCGTCAGGACCAAAAAAGAATTAAATAAGAAAAACCACAGTAAGGGACACACCCTAAAGTATGCCCATACTATGGGGACAGGTAAAAAGGTGTTTCACCAACTCACGGATCTCCCGTATTGAGTCTCCTTAGTAATTACTAAGGTGCTTGTATTTCCGATCGTGGAATAATTAAGCATCCTGGGTTCATGGCAGGTGCAACCTTTACGCCCGATGTTTAAATTATCCCCGCTAGGAACCTAGGTAACATTCTCTCGGCAATTTACTCACAATTTGAGTTAACCTTTGCACCCTTATTTGGGTATCATGTTTTACCCAACACTTCAGAACAATTTATTGCATTGCATAATGAGTTTTTCATGGCATTGAAAACATTACTGACAAAAATGCCAAGGATGAGGCAGCAAAATGTAAGGAATCTGTCACATAGCAAAGCATGCTATGGCAAGTCTTGTAGGTTAGCTAAGGGGGAGCTTATGATGGCAATAAAAAATAAAAGCCAAGCTGACGTCAGATTAGCTAGGGAAGCGTACAAGCACATACAGATGACCTCAAGGAAGGTGTGGGAGGAGGGGAGCTGGGCAGAAATGTTGGCGGCCGTCAAAGCGAAAGATACTGTAGGGTTCTGGAGGTTGTGAAAGACATATACCTCGATGAATCCACGTGGGTGAACCACTTCACGACTCTATATCAAAAATTTGACAGTGACATAGACAAGTGTAGTGAAAAAGCACCATGGGCCCCACCCCCGATTGAGTGTCTAGACTTTTCTATTGAAGAAACAGAGATGGCAATTAGTGCATTGAAAAGTGGCAAAGCGCCAGGTCTGGACAAAATACCCGGGGATTTGTATAAGCACGATACAAAGGTCTGGGCACCCTATATAAACTATTTATTTAACATTTTGTCTAGTAACTGCGACTTTCCAGATAGTTGGCGGGGAGCCGAGATTGTTTTAATTTTTAAAAAGGGTGATCGGTCTGAACCCTCAAATTACCGACCGATCAGTTTAATGGACATGCTGCAGAAATTATACTCAAGGCATATACTAACTCGTATAAATGATTGGTTGGAAGAGAAGACGGTACTTACAAAATTCCAAGCTGGGTTCAGAAGTAAGGTCAGCACTATTGATCAGGTTTTTAGGTTCTGCTGCCTTTACTGTAAATACGTTCACATCAGAAAAGGGCATTTATATGTCGCTTTCGTAGACCTGAGAGCGGCATTTGATTTAGTGCCACGAGACCTCCTTTGGAGGTCCCTCGAAGAGGCTGGGATGCCAGGATGCATTTTGGCTCAAATAATCGAGTTGCACACCAGGAATTTCGCCAATGTGAGATGGGGTCCCAATGGCGAAATGACCCATAATATACCAATTGAACGTGGCATCCGCCAAGGTTGAGTCCTGGCCCCCACGTTATTTTCCCTTTTTGTGAACGATATTCCTGCACACCTGGAGGGCTGTATGAATGATTCTCCCAAACTTAATGGAGAAAGGGTGCCTGCGTTACTTTTCGCGGATGATACCATCCTAATTTCGCCAACCAAGAAAGGTCTCCAGGCACTACTTAACTCCTTTAGTAAATATTGTGAGAAGAAGGGGTTGGAAATCAATGTAAATAATACAAAGTGCATGGCCTTCAATCCCTGTAGACCAGATAAAGGGTGCTTAGTACTAGATGGCCAAAAATTGGAAACAGTTGATCACTTTTCTTACCTGGGGGTTGCTATAGACTCTAAATTTACATGGAAACCCCAAATCGAAAAAAGTAAGGTGATTTTTGCCAAAATATTAAACCGATCCTTAGTAAGCAAAACACAAGTACAAGTAAAGCAGTGACACCTGTCGTGGAGCTCTTTAAGTTCAAAGTCCAATCAGCAGCACTCTATGGAGCTGAGATTTGGGGGCCATCGGCTAAGGGTACCTTTGCCATCATGGATAATAAAGTCATGCAAAGTATCGTAAGGGCCCCTACAAGTACTCCTTTAGTGCCTCTCCAATTGGACTTTAACTTTAAGAGGACAGACCACTACTCCATCCTTAGACCCTTAATGTTCTGGGTAAGACTTTGGCTGGCACCTGAACTGGCTGATTATAGGAAGGGTCTACAAGAAATAATGGGCTTAGATTTACTGTACTCCATTATTTGGCCAAAACATGGTGTTCCAAATTAGGCCTTCCACAGTTTTGGGAGTATCCGGAAAGGCTACCTTATAATTCAAAAATTACGGTGAAAAAGGTTTTTTGGTCTTTCATAAATAATCAACTAATCAATGGGACTAGATGTGGGACTCTAGTGAAACATTTTGTAACTTTTAAGGATGAACCTCTTTTCGAGGTGTTCCTTGATGAAGTAGAGCCCCCACTTGCAAAGACGTTATTTATGAAGTTTAGATATGGTAACCTTATGACTAATTCTACAATGGCATATTGGTCTAGGAAAAATAAAGATGAAACTCATGTGGCAAGTGAAAATTGTATAATGTGTGAGGGAACCTACAAAGAGGATGAGGTTCACATCTTGTTTTTCTGTCAAGCATACTCCCAAGCCAGAAAAAAGTGGATTAAACCCTTGTGTAACCATTTGGGTATTAGGTAATGCAATTTGGCATATAGAATAATTCAATCTGACACTTCCCAAATTATTGTCTTTAGTGCTAATAGATTCCTACATTCTGTTTACATTGCCCGTAGGAAAAAAGGTCTAAAACTGTAACGATAAAGGTAGCAACATGAATTTTATAAGATTTAGTGGTAGTACACTCAACCATGCAGGCATGTGTTTGTTTTTTATTATTTTTACATTGTGTTTAAATGATTGTGTACCAGTAAGATTGGTATGTTTTTACTTATTTATGTATGTACTTTGTGCAATCTTTTATGGCAAAATTTTGCCGAAATAAAGAATTGAATTGAACCTAGGTAAACACTTCCATGACCCGAATGGACCAATATTTGATTTGTAAGGACACCAGGGTTCAAATGGACACTTCCTCATCCTAAATCTGAAATGTTCCTCATCAGGTATAAAGGAGCAGAAATCAGTTAATTAAAGCATCTTGCAGACTCCACCTTTTTTTGCTAGTAAAATGGCTAATACTAAGCGATCTTGCAAAACCATTGAACATGTGGCAATCAGCTCAGTGTTTACTACTGGCAAGGCTACAGAAGTGCTTGTTGCCAGCTTGTCGACAACAGATGGCAGTTTTCTAATCTTTTTGTCATTTAAAATGACTCCTATCGGTGAATGACTGCGCCAAAAATGTCTCTTACTAGATGAGCTCCTTTATCTGTACGACAAGTGTGTCTGTGTGCTGGAAAAACTGTTATACATCTATACTAGGGCCATGGTACATTTTAGGAAAACGTACTCCTAAATAACAAATACCCTCCCAATCGGCAGACAAAAGAAAATAGGCATTTATTCCACAAACAAAATTAACTCCCGTAGTTGCAAATTCTTCTGGCTCAATGATTAGAGCAGGCAGACCTTGATGCAGAGCTCTGGCCAGGGACCAAGGTTTGATTCCGGCTCATTAATTCCCCTGACTGGATATTCTTGCCTCAGTGCCTGTTCTGATCATGGGTCCCACGCTGCAACTCTGGGCAATAGCTTGCTTAGTCTCCACAACGGCCCCAAGAGCGCTGGAAAGCCAGGAAGGGTTCCTAAGCGGTATACGGACAGCGCCGGGACACCTCCTGTGGAGGTAGCTGTGCGATTTACAAATTCCGTCATTTACATTTTTTCTCCTTGCAAGGTTTGCCATAGTCCTCCCATTAATTCAAATATATGTTCACATCTACTAATCCCAGTTTCCTGGTTTATTTCAGTGTCCTTCTTCTGTAAAATAAACTTCCTATTTGTATCGGCTGTCTAATCTCAATTGTGGACAAACCATTTTTTTTTTAAATTCATCCTCTTCTTCCTTCCAAACATTTTTAAAAACTTCAATATGTCTGTCTTTGCAACTTAGTGTTCCTTGCTACTAAAGCCGTAATAAGGACTTTTTCTAATGGGCACATCAAATAGGTTACATGTTTCTTGTCAGGTTTCACAATATGTTAGGTCTATGTGGCATAAAATATTAGCAAGCTGTGTCCATTTATTTTCTTTGGGAGTGTACATTTATGCCTTCTACCAAAGTTACTCTAGAAAGTATTAAGTCATAGAATAGAAATATTCAAAATGTTCTTCTCTATTCACAAGTGTAAATAAAATGCTACATAAAATCTCCCAAGAAAATGGCATAGGGTAATAGGTGACTTCTTATGATGCGGACAATGTCAAATGAGCACAAACATAACAGTCTTTAGCACCCATGGCATGTGTGTATTCCTGTACTAATCTAATATAAACGTCTGTGGAGTGATCCTCCCAATTGTATGTGACAAATGAGGCTTTCAATTGCTCTTCATCACTCAGATACAAATGTTCTTATGTAGTGTTTGTATTATAGAAATCTTTTTCACGTGTTAAATAAAATCCTACTAATACTATAGTAATCATAATAACTATTATTACGAATATTTAACACATAATATATTTACACTTATTTCTAAGGCAACACTTGTTCTCTTCAGTATCAGATGAAAGGTATGAACTTAAAACTCAGGCCACAAAGTCATTTTTTCACAAAGTTTCTTTGAATAATTAGTTCTTCAGCCAGCAAGATTAGACAATCCTTAATCCTACTCTGTGTTCTTCTAAAAATTATATCTCCCCTCTCCTACTGCAAACTTGGGCCTAGGTTGATCTTCTGTAAAATAAAAATATCCAATATAAAATGTGAATCAATCAATGTCAGTCTTTCTGTTATTTGTATACTTTCTTTCAAACTTTTTGTAGTCTATTTGTAAATGCACAGTTCGTTTTTGTTAAGTATGTTTCCTAGCACAGATTGTTTTTAGTAATATCACAGAGATTCAAACCATTCAGATCTCACATAACACAGATCATCAATTGTGACATTTAGCTCTTCACTTTGATAGTAAGTCAACTCAAGTGCTGAATACCTCCGATGAGATACTCTTATTCTTTTTGATCTTCTCAAACATTGTTGAATTTTCTACTGAGTCACTCTCATCACTGGTTCCTGTTTCCTTCTGTATTGTCACTAGGGGTGGGCGGACTTTGCGGAATGGACTATCGAGGAGAGGCACGGAGATTGAACAAATCTCCGTGCCTCTCCGTGATATTTCCATTTCGCAGAGCCCGCCCTCCGGCCTCCCGCCGGCCTTCCGCCGGCCTCCCGCCTTCCTGCCGGCCTTATTAATTATTTACAGGCTGGAAATAAAGTTAAATAAAACTTTCCTTATTATTGAACTGCAAACTTCCCGATCGCGGCTTCTTCTTAGAACCTGTGCATGCGCAGGAGCCTGTGCATGCGCATTCCTGGCGAAGAATGCACATGCGCAGGCTCCCGCGCATGCGCAGTTTCAAAGAAGAAGCCGCGATCGGGAAGTTTGCAGTTCAATAATGAGGTAAGCTTTATTTAACTTTATTTCCAGCCTGTAAATATATTTAATAAGGTGGGTGGGAAGAGGGAGGCGGACGGGTGGCCAACTTCCGTTCCGCCGGGATTGTGCGGAAATTTGCACATTCCGTGGGTGGACGGAAATGTCCGCCCACCCCTAATTGTCACTGGGATTAAATCAATCGACAAACTGTCTTTCAATCTTCTTTGGTTATGAGTCTGTGGCTATTCCACTTTTCAGGTGTTTTTTCTTCATTCAGTGCCTTCACTCTGATCTTCTTACTGTACTGTTGTTTCAATCACAGCTCTCAATGGAGGATCAGTCATTACTTCTTGTTCATGCAGACTTCAGTGCAACTTGGCGCTATAACGGGTACTTGAATTGGTGCAAGTGTTTGCAGTTCTTCACCCTTTTTGTCTCCTTGCTGCTGGTGAGATTTCAATACCACTGACCCACGCAGTCCCTGAGATGGCAGTAATGTAGTCCCTAATGCTCTTGTTTCAGGTTGAAAGAGACAATCTTTTTCTTCAGAATTTCTCACCTTCTTGGTGTGGGAAGCTTGCACCTAGTTTGGAACTTCCCCACATTTCACAGCAGTATTGGTCACCAAAACGACCTTGAAAGGGACTTTCCACCTTGGTTACAGACAATTCTTCTAAAAGTGCTTCTTGATCATGACCCAATCACCAGTATTGAGGTTTTGGCATTGTTCTTGACGTGGACTTTTAGTAGCTGCTGCAACCTGGTACGAAACAGAATGCACAATATCCTCCAATCCTTTGCAGTAATTGAGTATCTTGATGGAGCAAGGATTCGCATGTAACGCGACTTGCTTGTTATCAGCCCTCTCGACATAACGTTAATGTATTAATCAACATGTTTGTTTTATTAATATCGCATTTCACATAAACATTTGGGTATCCAGAAGAAGCTTGCATATGTGTTTCTACTAACGATAATCTGCTTGCACTAAAATGGTTGCTGCTACGCGGGATTTCTTACTGCGCATGCGTCTGTCATACCCATGTGACATGACGTATCTTTCGCTTGGAGGGAAACCTTCGCTTCTGCGCACTAGAACTAAAATGGCTTCTTTGTATAACCGCATGCATGAAGCTTGCACTGGTGCTTTTGCCAAGCTGTTCGTTCTGCTTAATCTTAACGCAATAGTTACAAATAAAGTCATGGGGATAGAGTAGAGATAAGTGGTATACAGTACAATCATTTATTCTGTGTTCTAAAATTGTTTCTTTTCTACTTTTCATGTATCGTAATCTTTGTGCCTGGGATGTGCTGTGACTCCATCTTGAAAACCTACACTGCGCAAGTGCTGGAATTCACCCGAGTCTACAAGCTATGGCATTGAACCACTGCCAACATCAGAATGAACTGTGAAAATCGTGTGAAGCTGACCCTTTACCTCTGTCAGAGGAAGCTCTAATATACAAAGTTATTTGTATTTACTAATAGAACATTCATTGTCGGATGGAATAAAGATGTCATGAGAAAAATAAAATAATAGGCGGGAACGTTAATTTAAATATGATATGCAGAAAGTTTCTTTTGCTATGGTGTGATGACCTCACCTCATTCCTTGTCCAATCAAAATTGGGGATCCTTACACTTGCAACATTGGGGGGTGGTACACTGACCTGAAAAATAGTATAACTAGGTTAGGCTTAGCTAGTTAATTTGTCCGACTTGTCCGAAAAGCTGACCTGTCACTGACCCAACGCACTCAATGGGTGATCGACAGCAGAGGTGCTGCGAAGCACTCTGTCAGAAGATTCGCTGACCCAATCGGGGTCTGGGAAGCTGAGTTGCTGGCGGAGCACTTTGTCGATGAAAATCAATAACCCAATCGGGGTTCTGACTGTTAGCTGCAGAGAGGTAGTAGCGCAGGCGTTGCAACTGAACTACGGGTGCCGGTCTTCACCTTTGGTGGTCCTGTCCTGATTCAAATCTGGTTTTCCTTGTCCTGATTCTGATCTGCACCTGCTGGCCTACTGGCGACTGCAACTTTGGGGGTTTTCTGTCCTTTAACTGACCCGTGGACAGGGTTGGTCTTCACACCATTCTAGTTAAATATAAATCTGTGTGTGTGTTTGTCATTGTTTTGTTCCCTTCCTCTTTACCCTCCCTATTGTTAAACCTTTGATTATATATATAATTATTTTCCTTTTCTTACCCTCCCTTTGAAAAATGCTCAAATCGTTTTTGATTACAGCATGTTTCCTTCTCTTACCTTCCCTTATTGCTAAATGTTTAGTATAATACATCTTTTGCATAGTTATACATTAATTCTGATTTTCATTATTGAGAGTCTTTTGGTGTTTAATCTTTGGATCATGACCATTTAAGAAATTAGATAAAGAGTTTAAAACTTCCCGAGTCTGTGGTTATTATATGAGTGCAAATGTTATTTTCCTATTATGCTAACTCCCTGATCCAATAGGTTACAGGTACCAGCGACAAGGATTGGTAAGTCAATGGTATAGGACCTAGTAAATAAAATAGATTGGTAGTAGAGCGAAGGTTACCTGGTTAAGTTATGAGTTATTGATTATGGGCCCAGGTGAGTATGGTAAATTATAGTCAGGTGACCTGCGCGCTCTATCAATCTTATCATCTGTAATGTTCAACCGTGCATTTGCAGGTACAGCATGTAATCTCATTGCTCTTCCCATCAACATTTTGTGTGGTGAAAGACCAGTCTTTCTATCAGGAATACATTTGATGCTTATCAGTACAAATTGTAAAGTATCTGGCCACGTCAGTGAGGTTGAAGCAAAAACTTTTGCTAAACAAGACTTGATGGTCCCATTCATCTGCTCGACAATGCCTGAAGCTTCAGGTTGATAACTGCAAAGGAATCTTTTTTCAATTTGTAGTGCTATGAAAATTATCTTCAGAACCTCATTGTTAAATGGGTTTGTTTATCTGACTCCAAAGAGACTAGCATGCCATGACTGGATATCAATTCTTGCAATAACAGTTTTGCCACTGTGAGACTGTCATTTCTTTTGGTTGAATAGGCTTCCACCCATGTGAAGTAGACACATTCTATGGCTAGGATGTATTTACGCCCATTACAAACAGGCATTCTGATATGGTCCATCTGCATCCTGTTGAAGGTACCACCTGAACTTCCTATGTGACTCAGTGTAACGTGTTCTTTTCCCTGCATCCATTTGTTAACATATCACTCATCTGTGACACACTTCTTCTGCTAACGTCCAGAATCTGGGAATAAACCAGCTCTGACTAAATAATCTAGTAATTGCGTCTCTATCAAAGTGTGTGTAACCATGAACATACTGTGTCATTGGAAACAACAAACTTTCAGGTAACACTTGCCTCTCATCTGCAGACACCCAAATGTAATTTGCATTTTTCACACAACTCTGCTATTCTGTTTCTGAAACATTTGTTTGTACTCTCTTTAATTCAACCAAGGTATCTGTCACTTTCAGTTACATGGTAAAGTTAGTGTCCTCCTCAGATTCACATGTGAATGTTTCATTAAATGAGCAGGAAAACAAAGCACAGTACATTGCTACTGAATCTGCATGTCTATTTCACATGGCTATGTAGCCATTCCCACTTTGATGAGCTGCACATTTAACAACTGCAATTTCCGCAGACAATTGGAAAACGTTCAGTAAATCCTTTACCTGAATCCCCTTTCTAATTCGAGTTACTGAAGAGGGGTTGTATGATTTTACCCTGCATTTAGTTACCACGCATGGCAGTACAATGCATACTTTACTACGCATGAGCCACTACCACGCTGACATTTACAACGCAGCTATTTATCACGCTGCTTTTTACCACGCTTGTTATTCTTACTGTAATTCATTTTAACACATGAAAAGGCCCATTCCTCCAATTCCATTGTAATTAGCATATTCCTTTTGTTTACCTGACCAATTTCACGTAAGTAATGTGTACTTTTGTCTCTTGTCAGTTTCTGTGACCTTTACAAACGTTTGCACAAGCAAGAGGGCAGAAATACTTTTCACAGACGGTCACTTGCCATTTCCAAACTGTAATTAAAAATACACATTTAGTCACGTTTTTTCTTGTTTTTAAAAGTCGATTCCGAAACTTATTTTATTTATAATTGTCGTTGACCCTACTAAAAACCTATATCATACATGCCAACATTTCAACTTCGCTAAGAGGGAGAAATATGCGCGTGTGCAACGACCTCAATAAAGTGTAACGTGAAACGGGTCAGGCATAACAGTAAATGTCAGTGGCGGCTGGTGAGATTTGCACGTGGTGCGCTGTAAAATTTGTGGTTGTGGTGTAGCACACCCCAGCAAGCACGCAAGCCCAAACTACCCAAGGGGGGTTCGGGGGGGTACCCCCCCTGAGATTTTTTTTTAAAAATGAGTGGGCAAATGGTGCATTTCCAAGCAAATTTGTCTAGAGGAATGCTCACCTCCTTTTTGACTGTGAAGAGTAAAGTGCATGAGGTTATGTAGATATCTCAGACACTATTGTACATGGCATTTAGCGACTTGCAAATTGATACATTGCTGACGAGTGGAGAACATGTATCATTGGAGCCTCACTTTGAAGTAGTGTATTGAAATAATCAAAAGTTGGAAGCACTGCCTGAACAAACATGAAATAAAGTTTTGTCATTGGGTTTTTGAAGTGCTTTACAAGTCGTAGCTCACGATCACCAGATTTTCCCTTTTTCTTATTGCCTTCAGCATCCTCATCAAAGTTTGACAGAAAGTAAGACTTTAGTGAATCCCATTGCTTTAGCGTTCTCTCTGCAGACTTTCCCAAGCTTAGCCACCTAGTACTGACATGTTTAATCACTTTCCTGACTTCTGTCTCAGTAAAATGCATAAACTCTCGGAGTACACCTTTGCGCTTCACACTTTTGTCAAAGTGGTAATAGATGTCTAGGAGCATATCATCAACTTTGACAGACAGTGCTTTCGATGCTTTTTGTGCACTCAAATGACATAAATGACAAGGACAACCAACATCATACACTTTTTGTTTCCCATCTTTTTGTTCACTCCTGATTTTACTGAGTAGACTGTTGTGCTTACCATTCATGGAATTAGTGTTATCAGAGGAATATGTTGCACAGTTGTCCCAACTGAGATTTTTTTCTCTGATAACGTGGTTGCATGTGTCAAACAAGGTCTGGGCATCTCCTGCAACAATAGAAGGCATATCAAGCAACGATGTAACTATGTGCCCAGTATTTGGATCTTCATGGCGCACTAAAACAGGAAGATATTTATCATTTCCATCATTACTTCCGTCAGTTGCTAGGCCAAACCAAGTTTTCTTCTCTAGAGCCTTTTTTACCTCATCAATACAGTATGGGGCAATAGCTCCATTAACTATGTGACTGGCTTTTGTCCTTCCACAGGAAAATTTTGAAGCTATTTTTGAATCCGGAAACATTAATTTGAAAAGTGAACTGGCGTGATCAGAGACTGCTAGGGGTATGTTATGTTCGATTAGGAAGCCAAGAAACAAAACTTCAGCTTTTATCACCTTTTCATCGATATCCTCTGTTGCCCGGCCTCCAACCCAATCGGTCATTTTTTTAGTCTGAGTCTGTGACAGTTCACTACTTTTGTGTTTTGGTGTATTAACATGCTTTAGTACATCATTCCTGCCCCCATGAGTAATGCTGAAATCGCACGCACAAATTTCACAAAATGCACTGCCATGCCCATTTCTAGATTTCAAAATGAATGGAAAGTCTTTTTGCCATGTCTCTTTGAATGTACACTCGTACTTCCTTTTTTTTTCTCCCCTTGGAGGTGTGCGATCTGATCGTTTCAAACTCATGATCAAACACTATTGTTATCCAATCAAAATAAAGGGGTGTGGGCCAAGTTGAAGTGCAAGCTGCGTCCCGGGATGAGGCTGCTGCGTTTCCAAGAAGAGGCTGTTGCGTCCCAGCTTAGAGGAGAGGACGTCCTTAGGCAGTGAAGAGGCTCCGGGGCGAGAAGAGGCTGCGGGCGGAAGAGAAGAGGCTGCGGGCAGAGAGGACGTCGTCGGCACCACGGACACAGGAAGCTTCACAAAAGGCCCTTTAAAAGTCAGCTGTAAAAGAGCTTACAGCTGACTTTTAATGTGACCTGCGCCTTTATAAAGGTACCTATATGGAATATAACAGGAAAAGTTTGTATTTCACACTGGCATCTATATACACTGAAATGGTAGGCAAAGTTAAAATCCTGTTCATGTTCATGCTGCCATAAATAACTTGCATAAGCAACGCAATTTGGGTGAGGGTGTGGCATAACAACCAAAGCTGCCAACTTTAGAGCTGGGGAGTGTGGTTCGAGTCTCGGCTTAACATCCGGTGATTCTGGGCACATCAGGTAATCTCCCCGTGCCTACAAAAAATGATTGTGTCCTTCTGTAATCTAACTGGTGCTCACTTAAAGCGCTCCTATACCTTCGGGTTGAGTTTGAGCTATATAAATCTGCTCCTTGCGCTTGCATATTACAGCCTGCCTCAAGACACTAAAAGGGTTTCACACTAGTCTTTTGTGCCCGCAGACAAGCTTGGATCAGGGTAGGGAGGCAAGAAATAAGACACCTTGGGGGGGGGGGAAGCAGTGGGTGAGAACTTTAATATGTTTACCACTTCAAAGATCACTATGAGACCGTTTGAATGCCAGAAAGGCCTGCTGTGAGCTGCCCACTGCTGCACAACACCAAACCTCGCATCTTGAGGCGAGCACTTCACATCTGGATGCCTAGGGCACAACATACTTTGGTCAGCAGACGGAACTCAGTCCTGCCCATGCTCTATTGTAGTCTGCCTGAACCTGTGACTTGGACCCAGTCTACCGTGACCAGATAACTGCTGTTGGTATTTGAGTCTTAGTGCTTGATTTCCAAAAAGCCTTTAAAATTGCACATCTGGGTGCAACTAATTGGATTTTTGGTCCTGGTGGCAATAATGTTTCCCTCTATTTTTAGAAATTGGTGTGGAATTTGTTGAGTATGGTGCAAATAGACCAGTAAACACTTTGCACTGCAAGATAAATAGCTTCATATTTGTCAGAGTTTACACCATGTCTTACTGACTACTGCAGTTGTATTACATGGCCGCGATCAGGTCAGTGCTAGCACATGGTGTGCAGTTGGTGTTCAAGCCTTCATAATACTGGCAATCATGGGTTGATTGGTGCCATGAAGATCCACATGTTGCCATTTGGGTCAAATCTTTGATTAGAGTTATTCTGTTGCATACAAAGCATTCCAGGAAGGAACTTTGTCAGAGGAAGGCTCTTAATGCCCACCGCAGAGTTGAGGATAAGAACCAACTTGCTTGAGACCACCACCAGCTTCATAATCTGAACCCTCCTCAGCCCTTCCAATGATCAAATAGCTGCAAAACACAGTCAGGGACAGCAGTTGTTCCAATTGACTCCCCTCCAATATCTTTTATAATGATTTCTTAGAAGTCTCCCAGAGAACTGGCATGTTCTAAGGGGCCCTAGCCAGCAGTGTGAGCCTGCTAGAAGGTGAGGCAGAAGGGTGTTGAAATACAAAGGAGCAATTGACAGAAAGCATTGACTGAAGTTTAAAAAGTAAAGTGTAAATTGGCCATGTGCAAAACAAAAAAAAAACCCGGTGAGGAAAATGGGAAGCAGATCTCAAAGCTTTGAATAAGCTGGGCAGCCATGAAGGAATTTCAACATAGGTTACAGTCCACCACCACACAGACCAGGACAATCCTGCATAGATTCAATACAGGAAATCATCTGATGTTTTCAGAATATTTGGCCACATTTCTGAACACTCGTACTAAAGTAGTTAACTGTAGATGAATTGCATGCCTTGATTTGTAGTCTTAACTATTAAAATAAAGCCTCCTACAGTAAAAGAAATGCTGCGTATACAACTACAAATTCAGTGTGCAATTTACTATATATAGTCTCCACTGGGCTCAAGAGGATGAACGATACACACCCCAGCCCAGCATGAGGGAAGTTAATACTGGGCAGGGGCAAAGCCTATAATTACATATTGGTAAATGCAGATAACTGCACTGTCAAACCAGACCAAAAACGATGCATTTCAGTTTTGGAAGGTTTGTAAGTTTAAACTAATGCCCAAAGCAAGTACGCCAAGACAAGCTAGTAGAATAAAGTGACTATCCTCGTGAAATGTTCACAACTACTGCTGGCCACAGTAATCATAAATGCTATCAGTACGCATCACACAAATAATTTGCTAGAAGTTTTACCCCAATGTCAAAATATTATTTTATTGCTTCAGAAATGGAGCCTATTTACATTTTTTTTTGTTAAATGTAAAGGCAGGGTAATATGCAATTCCATTTCGCCGACAATAGGAATGATCGGACATTGCCCACAAAGTTAACATTAAGAATCAACATTTTAAAACAATAGCAGAACGTTTCTGAATGCTTTAGCACAGGCTTTAAACAAATAATGAACAAGCAAGGGAAAAATAGTTTCTACGCAGCATGGAAAGAATATTTGCACGAACGCTGCAAATAGAAGGAAATGAAAGCACTTTAAACTTACCTGTTGGTGCTTTAAATCTTCCGACAGCAGCAGAACACCAGTCTGAATCAGCAGAGGAATTCTTCACAGCGAGGAAGAAAAACGTAGATCTCGGACCAGGAGAACCTCGACAGGACAGCAAACGGCAGCAGTGAATAAAGCCACATACCCCAAAAAGTAAATGGAATTCAGGAGCTTTATGCTCCCGATTTCGCGCCACTTCCTGCCTTCTGTATTGCTGTCCTCTTCATTGGTGTAACGTCAGTGATGACGTTGCTAAGTGCTGATTGGCTGCTGAGCAGGAGTTAGGCCAATCCAAAAGCCCCATTTGAAATGGGGAAGATATGCAGGAAGTGAACGTACTTTCGACGTGGGACATTTTAAAACCAAAGGTGAGATTTTCAGAATCGGGTTTCTGGCTGCTTGAATCGGGAGGCGGGAGACTAGCCTTCAAATCGGTAGTCTCACGCCTGAATCGGGAGGGTTGGCATGTATGCTATATAAAGGGCCGTCCACCATTTTGATATCAGTGGTTCGCCGCCATCTAAAGAGATCAACCAAGATGGATCGCACACCACTAGCCACACTGTTGTCATTGACCGGAGAAAACTAATTCTAATTTCGACCAACACTGCCACCTAGTGACAGAAGTAAGTACACAGACTTCACAGAAAGAAGCATTATCAAGCAAGAATATTTATTCATTGTAAAGTTTTAAAAAAATATATATTTGTTAATTATACTTTTCAGAACTTTTGTCTACAAAGTGGAATGTTCATAGAAAGAACAGTTATCTACGGATCAGAGAGACAAGGTAAGATTGTTTTGCTTTGTTGTATTAAATTGTTTTTAATAGTGAAATGTAAAACATACTTGTTAAGCTTAAAAACCGTTCTGTGGAATACATTTTCACAACTTAAGTTTGCGACGTATGATATACATGTACATGTAGCAGAGGATGAGAAGATACCAAAGGAATACATGTTATCAGTGAGCACGGGGCAAAATTTTACTTGTAACTCAAAAAAGCACTGGACAATGTTTTTGGGGGAAAAAGTGTATTTTTTTCAGTCTCCTTGCAAAGTTTTCTCAGAGTAAGAGTATCTCAGTAAATGGATGGTTGTCTTTTACATAATACCATTCATTTAATTTATATTTTACAGTAACTGAGAGTCAGTGATAGAACTTTTATCTGACGTGGGTACTTAAATCAGGGAAGGTGTTGGTCAGTGTCTGAGGGTCAGATTTTATATTCTTACTCTGCTGGGTACTTACCTCAGGGAAGGTGTTGGTCAGTGTCTGAGGGTCAGATTTTATATTCTTACTCCGCCGGATACTTACCTCAGGGAAGGTGTTGGTCAGTGTCTGGGGGTCAGATTTTCTATTCTTACTCCGCTGGGTACTTACCACAGGGAAGGTGTTGGTCAGTATCTGGGGGCCAGATTTTATATTCTTACTCCGCCAGGTGCTTACCTCAGAGAAGGTGTTGGTCAGTGTCTGGGGGCCAGATTTTATTTTCTTACTCCGCCGGGTACTTACCTCACGGAAGGTGTTAGTCAGTGTCTGGGGGCCAGATTTTTTATTCCTACTCTGCAGGGTACTTACCTCAGGGAAGGTGTTAGTCAGTGTCTGGCGGTGAGATTTTATATTCATACTCCGCCAGGTACTTACCTCAGTGAAGGTGTTGGTCAGTGTCTGGGGCCAAATTTTATATTCTTACCCCGCCGGGTACTTACCTCAGGGAAGGTGTTGGTCAGTGTCTGGGGGTCAGATATTATATTCTTACTCCGCCGGATACTTTCCTCAGGGAAGGTGTTGGTCAGTGTCTGGGGGTCAGATTTTATATTCTTACTCCGCTGGGTACTTACCACAGGGAAGGTGTTGGTCAGTATCTGGGGGCCAGATTTTATATTCTTACTCCGCCAGGTGCTTACCTCAGAGAAGGTGTTGGTCAGTGTCTGGGGGCCAGATTTTATTTTCTTACTCCGCCGGGTACTTACCTCACGGAAGGTGTTAGTCAGTGTCTGGGGGCCAGATTTTTTATTCCTACTCTGCAGGGTACTTACCTCAGGGAAGGTGTTAGTCAGTGTCTGGCGGTCAGATTTTATATTCATACTCCGCCAGGTACTTACCTCAGGGAAGGTGTTGGTCAGTGTCTGGGGGTCAGATTTTATTTTCTTACTTCACCGGGTACTTACCTCACGGAAGGTGTTGGTCAGTGTCCGGGGGTCAGATATTATGTTGTTACTCCGCCGGGTACTTGCCACAGGGAAGGTGTTGGTCAGTGTCTGGGGGTCAGATTTTATATTCTTACTTCGCCGGGTAATTACCTCAGGGAAGGTGTTGGTCAGTGTCTGGGCGTCAGATTTTATATTCTTACTCCGCCGGGTACTTACCTCAGGGAAGGTGTTGGTCAGTGTCTGGGAGCCATATTTTATATTCTTACTCCACTGAGTATTTACCTCAGGGAAGGTGGTGGTCAGTGTCTGGGTGTCATTTTTTATATTCTTACTCCGCCGGGAACTTACCTCAGGGGAGGTGTTTGACACTGAATCAAAAGACAAAATAAAGTCAATTAGTTCAAAGAAATGGAATAGGTGTAAAGTATAATTAAAACATGGGGTTGACCTTCATGCTTGTTTTTCTAACCAGGTATTTCACAGAAAGCCATTTCCATCAACTTTTAAGGAAAAAGGAAGTAAAGCCTGAAAAATCAGTTGCTGAGATAAACAAAGTAAAAAAATAATAACAAATCTTCAGGTACAAATGACAGAACCTTATAATTTGCCTTAACTAAATGCTTAATTTCAGCAGGAGCAACCATCTAAATCTGATGATCTTTAAACATTAAGGGTTTCTAAAGTAATATTGAAACTGTTGAGATTGTTAAACTAACTTTAAAAAAATTTGTTATAATTTGCAGGTTAAACAACATTTAAAAACAAACTTTTCTAATCCTTTTCTTGATACTTCTCATTCCAGCTACCTCTATAAAGTACACCAGGTAAACCTATCAGAGCTGAAAATAATTCTTTTGAAAACAAAACTCCACCTTCAAAGAACTGAGAAATGCAAACCTCAGGACCAAGGGCAAACATTTCACTTGTCTTCTAAAAAAGTACCATCATTAACTTTTCTGTTTCAGGAAATTAAAATTTTCCATAAATAGTTTAGCACATATAAAATGTGTTGTGTAAACTTTCTCTTGCCTCTTTTCTATTTCAAAATTAACCTTTTTTTTACAATTCTATTATGGAACGATAAATCTTCTGTAAAAATACAGTACCTTCATAAAATTTACACTCACTTATCCTCATCCTTTTTTTACAGAATCATCCACAGTGGATTCCAGTCGCCGAGCAAGTTACTTACAATCAAAGCGTCGTAACTGGTTATTGAAATTTGGTGGCTACATTTACTGCAAATTAACTGAGCCCAGGAGTCATTGGAGGTGCGAAGAATATTTATCATTGCATTGCAAAGGCAGAGCGGTTACCCTGGGTGACATAGTGGAGAGGTCCAGAGAGCATAACCACTCTGACTCTGCAATGGAGGTAGAAGTTAGGGAAAATCTATAGCAGATTACATTTTTGGCTGCCACCTCCAATGAACCCTGTGGCTCAGTTTTACGAGAAGTTGTGCAAAACATCCCCATGCATGTTGCCAGTAATATGCCTACAACCCCTAATTTAAGGTGCATGATCCAGAGAACAAAACAGGCTATCAATGCACACGCACTAAGACCAAAAAGTTTTTCTTATATTAACATCCCCCCAGAACTGACTGTCACTTTTACTAATGAGACTTTCCTTTTGTATGATAATCAAAATCCTCTAAAGCGTATTCTAATCTTCTCTACAGCACGTGATTTGGTCACCCTTGAGAATATTGAAATTTGGATGATGAATGACATGGTGCGGATGGAGGCAGAAAGGATGGCAGCCACTGCTGCACATCAGCAGAAAGTAGCTGGGATCTACCATGCCCTGCAGATCCTCATCATGGCATTGCTGCCACAAGGCGTGGCAATGTTGAATGCTGCTGCCCCCACACCATCCACATCTCCACCCCCTGGTGTGGCCATGCCTCCCTGTGTGGCAGGCCTAACCACTCCGGCACCCGAGGAGTCAGTGTCACACAGTGCGACAGACAGACCACCTCCGGCACCTGAGGTGTCAGTGCCACACAGTGCAGCAGACAGACCAACTCCAGCACCTGAGGTGTCTGTGCCACACAGTGTAGCTGACAGACCACCTCCGGCACCTACGGTGTCAGTGCCACACAGTGCAACAGCCGGTACTGCAACACCCCCAGGTGGGGCAGGGCACATATCCGGGGACAAGGACATGGATGGGCTTGTGATCAAAAGGGCTCAGTAGCCTTCATTTCCACCACCTGGCCTGTTCCTGGTTGGTCCCACACATGACCTCATTACCTTCCACTAACCCCCGATTCACTCAGATGCACTTACCTTGGACAGTGACATGGACCGCCACATCCTGTTTGATGACCAATGACACGGCGACCAGACTGCGGACTGCACCCCTCCTCTTACGGAGTACTTGTCTTCCAGGGCTGGACTCTGGCTGGCCCTCCATGGGCCCATATAGTGTGGTGTATTTGGCAGTGCCCTGTACCGCTCCAGCTGCGGAAAAGCACTGGATGTGCAATAAACATCCAGTGACGCACCAGCCACTTTCTTGTCCGGACATGGACTGAACCACTCCCAGTGCCCAAAAGTCATTTTTGCAAACCCTGCCCTGTTTCGGTATACGGCAGGCCAGACCACTCCGTTCACGCTCCCAGGGGGGGCCTCATTACTACCCGCTGGTAGTGTGCAGGTCATTGGTCTAGTTGTCAGCATGTCACAGCCACTCCATGAGGGCAGGTTTGTACGCACACCACACCCACCCGGCACAGGCGTCACAGGCCATGTGACCCCGCAAATATAAGGGGCCGACGATGTCACATACCCCACTGCTGTGGTGTCTGGATGACGGACCCAAGGCCTTAAGGCCGGCATGGGCCTAGCACCTCGTGGCGCTGACTGTGTTTCAACAGGGACTGTTGCAGATGCAGCATTGCAGCCTGCACGGGCCTAGCACCACGTGGCGCTGACTGGGGTTGGACAGGGTTTGTGGCAGACGCTGCATTGCGGCCTGCACAGGCACCCCGCCACGGGACGCTGGTTGGGGTTGGACAGGATTTGTGACAGACGCTGCATTGTGGCCAGCACAGGCATATCCCTCACGGGACACTGACTAGGGTTGGACAGGGCTTGTGGCAGACGCTGCATTGTGGCTGGCACAGGCACCCCACCACAGGACAGTGACTTATGGTGCACTGAGTCATTGGCACCTTGAGCTGCTGAGCGGGTGTGCAGCCTGCGATGATGGCCCATCCTGGCAGTCCAGACTGCTCAGGATTTGTGTGCCTTGCTGGACCACAGTGTAGGCCACGTCAGAGTTAGTGGCACCCATTGGGCTGAGCGGCTATGCAGGCTGCGATGTTGCTGGGTGCCCTCGTTCATATCATGCCATGGTGTACTATGGTCCCAGCACCTGACGTGTAACCTGGTGGCCAGCATAGCCTGGATACATGGTGTGGAGGGGCTATGTCTGCGGGCCCCGGGCTTGTGGCTTGCAGCGGCACGCGGTGGGACCTGCAGTCTACACGCCGGTGGCGGAAGGTAAGCAGTTTGGCCCGGGTGTGCATGGGCGGGCATGCTCTGATGGGCGGTGGGAGGGGCTGGGATGCCTCTGCCTGGGTGTGCATAGGTGGACATGCTCTGATGGGCGGTGGGAGGGGCTGGGATGCTTCTGCCTGGGTGAGCATGGGCGGGCGGGCAATGTTGTCTTGTGCAAGTGTGAGTACTGTGGCAGTCATGTCTCTGCACTCTGTTTCAGATGAAGGCTCTGTCTCAGATGTTGGACCTGGTGTGCTGCTATTCGTACTGCAAGTGGTTGGAGACACACCAATGGCAGCAGGTGAGCAGTGTGGCCTGGGTATGCAGGGTCGTCTCTCTCTCTCTCTCCCCCTCTCTTCTTCTCTCTCTATCTCCACTCTCTTCTTCTCTCTCTCCCCCCTTTCTTCTTCTCTCTCTCTCTCTCACTCCCCCTCTCTTCTTCTCTCTCTCTCACCCTCTCTTCTTCTCTCTCTCCTTTGCTCTCTCTCTGTCATTTGATGTGCGCAGGACACACCTTCTCATCATGTTTTTTGTCTTGCAGGCTGTGACCTACGGATTGTGTCGAGGGGAGCCGCCATGTGTCTTCATTTGATTTCTGTGTTGTTTCAATAAAGTTTCATTGTTTGCTTTGAAAGCGAATGTGTGATGCTCACTTATGGGCCGACACATACATGTCACCAGTTATGACTGTGCGATATCAGCCGGATTATTTGGTACATGTTTAGGTGTAATTGATGTGGCATGTCTTTGCCTGGGGGAGCCGGGGGGGGTCCTGGGGGTGTTGGTGGTGGGTGTTGTGGCCCTCTTGGGTGCCCGTCCGGCATAATCAGTTGCTCCGTGGCATCTGTTGCCCTTCCGATGACTCCCTGAGCTGGGCTCCCTATTGTGGTGCAGGCTAAAGTCCGACTTTACACCAGCTTAGAGCAGGTGTAATTTTCCTGCTGCTAATGTGTCTTATCACGAGTTTTGTGTTCTTATCGCCAATCTGGCTGGTCATTGTGAATGTTGAGGTGTGGTGTTGTCGCAGGTTTTGGCATGGAAACGCCTACTCTGCATCTCATTAGCGATAGTTGCGGGGGTCGTCTGCGGAGATGTTTCTGCGGCCGCTATCGCGGGAAACGTGGTGCTGTGGGCTGTTAGCACCTGCTTGTGAATGGTGGGGTAAATTTATCATAACTTTGGCTGTGATAAAGTGCAGTTAATTTGGCGATAGCTCCTTGTGAATATCCCCCTACCCGTCTTTACCTTGGCAACTGCAGCTGTTGTACTGGCATGTTTTGAATCTGAACTCCTCTCAGTGTTATCATATTTCCATTTGTATTGCCAGGATTAAACCTACTTTCTCACTTCCAGAGCCTGGCCTTGTGATAGAAGTGACAAATGTGACAAGAAGCCATCTTTTTCAATGATGAAACTCCAGTTCCTGAACCTGGATCAATAGCTATTCCTTTACCTTGTGGAACACCAAATGGCACAGAATTTCCCTGAAAACCCAGCTGTGGAACAACAACACCTAGTATTCCTCTAAGATTTCCTGCAAGAGAGGTATTTTGAAATCCTTTTTGAGCCAATTTCGCCTGTGCCACAATAAAGTTCCCCATAATCTTTTTCTGCTTCACGTCTAATTCATCATTGCAATACTTTGCATATCACAGAATCTCATCAAGCAATTTATTCTGCTGACAGATTACACTCTGTTTTACATGCAAAACGTATTTCTGGTCTAAACACTAACACAAACTAGGACACACATCCCCATATCCTTCTCTTCAGGATATTCTCTTCCATGGGCTGTTGAAACACCTGCAAAAAATGTTCATAATACTCATGAACTGTTTCCTTTGCCTCCTATGTGGTTCAAATAATTTTTTACCAATCTTAATCTTTTAGTGGCACTCAGCCTTTCAAGATAGTAATCACTGCTTCATATTTTTTCAGAACTATGGTAGATGGTGCATTTTTGCTTTTATCTCTTAGTGGCTCATCTAGTGGCCATTGTAGAGTGGTCTTACATTCAGCCCACAAATCCCTTGGCACCACGATTTCAAATAGCTTATTTATATCACTCAAAAAAACCTTTAAAATATTCACAAATCTCTCAACTTCTGTGTACCACTGCATAGGTGTGTTTCTCAATTTGGAAAATTGTTCATAAATGCTGTAATATCACCTTTGCTCCAATGTACATATACCTACACTCCTCCTGCTACTTCCATAAGGGGATACACTGAAACTCCCTCTTCTTTTGGTCCCTTATTGTCAAGTCAAGTCAAGTCAAAATATATGTTTATTATGACCTTAGTCTTTAAACAATACAGTGAGTAAAACGCCGAGTTGAGTATGCGACATAAAATTGTACACTTATTATTTTTAAAAACGTGTCCATTAAAATATCTTACACACCATTATTAAAACTACAAAATTTATATACAAATGTTAAAACCTATACACATTCTTATCCCTCCAAGAATCCCTTCTGCTAAGATAAAAATACAGTAATGCAGGTTATTCTTTGGCCCTCAGCGCACCCAGGGCCTCCTTTAAGAACTTCCCGAGGGCTATTACAATATCCAAGTATGGGATTTCAGATAGGAGGCTGGCCGCCTGAAACCTTGTTTTTACCTCATATTTTAGAAATACTGGGCGCAGCCACCTTTTCCTATATTCCCTTATTGTCTTTCCCCAATTTTGGCTGCTTCTTTTTTTTGGGTGTTTCGATTTACATTTAGTTTTTCAAAATCACTTTATTTGTTAATGTATTTTGTTAATTCGATAATGTGCATTTCCATTCCAGCAGGGCGCAAATTCATAATTGCAACATCATCCAAATGTACTCTATAGCTATCCTGTAAAGAGAGCGGTTTGGATAGTCCACATCATATTTCTGAGCCAATTCATTCAATGTGTCATTTTTAGTTGCTGCTCGTCTTGTAATTTCTTTGCATGAATAAATCATTTATTTTCCTTGATAAATGCTCATGTATTCTAACCCCAAACATCCATTAATAGTTTCCTCTAGTCTAAATTTTGTGGCCTCTCTTTCCCAGGTTCTGGGTTAGTCATCTGCATTAATCCTTCAATATTTTTAATACCCACAGCTTCTCCAAACCATAGTGGATACATTTCTTCTTCTAACAAATTAGTTTCTTTTTGAGTCATTAGTGTCAAATAGACAATCCTTCCCGTATCCCTTAGTGCTTGGACCATCTGATGTGGTTTCCACACCATTATTTGTGAATTCTGTGAAGTAGGGATAAATCCAGTAACAGGTAACCCTATTGTAGTTCCTCGTATCACTAGAGTATTACTATTCAATGGAGCAGGTGCAACTGGTCCAGGCACTGTCTGTTCAGTCATTTCTTTTGGTGCTTAATTCAGCTAGTCCATCAATCAATTAAATTGACGAAAATCTCATCATAAAGAAAATTGTTTAGAACAGGTCAATCATCAATATCAATAAAATTAAGTGTGTTCCATAAAGGAATACAATCCCTATTCTATAGCTCTTCTATAGCTCAGGATCACAGTTTTAGTCTATTGAAAACCCATTAAGACTTCTAAATCAAATGGAAAAGAATAAACATGAAGAACATTTCCACAAGACTCAGCATACAGTTGCAGTAGCAAACTGTTGAATCCAAGTAAAATCAGGTAAAGATAGAAACAGTAGCAGCATAGATACCATTGTTAAGGGTCCGGGTATGAGTCAATCCCTCAAGTAAAGATCAGAATGCAAGAATGCTCTAGGAAAGAAAAAGAGTTACACTACCTAGGAACATGCACAAATATAAAAGTCAAGAACACATATCGAAAACTTTGCTGTTGACTTACTCCTCCACAAGCGACAGGGTTCTTTGGTAAGCACGTTCAGCTCCTCCGTTCCCACTGAAATACATGTGGATTAAACATTTTACCATATTATTAGCTAGAAAAAGTTTTAAGAGATTCAATTCTGGAAACTTCAGGCATTGTTCCCATACACTCCTCAAATTCATTGACTTTCTATATCTCTACTTGTTTCCCTGTGAGAAAACAATGAGCTACTAACTGAACGACAAATCATGAATAGGTAATACATTCTTTTAATCTAAATGACAATTATTTATTGTTTAAATGCACATGCTATTTATTCAATTCTTATATGAAACGTTAACAAATAGGAAGTTCTTAACATTCCAGAATACATTTTGGAGAGCAAAATAGTACCTTTTGTAAAATTTGAAAATATTGCAGTTATGACAACCTCTCTAAGCATGTAACTCTATGGTCAAGCTGCTAAATCCCGTGCACTTTTCAGCAATATCGAGCTTCCCTTAACTAGCAAAAACTTTTCAAGGTTTTGTATGCTCCCTACATGAATAACAATGGTTGCCTGCTATGAATATTCACCTTTCAATTGCGTGTCAGTTTAATATTAAGTTTTACTCTATTTCACAACACATTTAGCATACGGTATTCCTTAATTTTCCATTCTAAATTTTAGACTCTATTAGTGGTATGTCTGTCGATGCCCTAAAGCATCCAGGAGACGCAGCACTACATGAAGAACCATTTTCAGGGACAAAAAGAATCAACATAGGAGCGTGTGGAGAGAGAGAGACAGTGACCCACATTGAAGAAACCACAGCCCAGTGTTTTATGATAAAGGTATAAGTCAGACCAGAGGAGAATCCAATGTCTCAAATTAAGGTAGGAGGTAAAGAGATTGTGTTCTTTACTGGGGCCACACAATTAGCAGTAAGGAACAAACTAGTTCCCAACAGTGGCCAGAAAGTGACCACTGTGTCTATGAATGAAATGCTGATGCATGAAGAGTTAACTGAACCCCTACCAATATCTTTTGATGAATTACCTATTAGTTTATCTTGTCACCAGATGCACCCATCAGTTTGCTGGGGAGAAACCACCTCTGCAAATTGCAAGCAACATTATATTTTTCACAAAAGAGAATTTACTTACAAGTACCTGAGGACAGGTTAGAATTGGCTAATAGAGTACTAACTGCTTGCAGATTAAGTGAGGATTATGTGTTCTGTGCATCCATTGTCATGTCACTCTCTGCAACATAACAATGGACTTCGTTACAGGGAGATTTCTACAATGTCATGTTTCAAGAAATGTTTAAATACAGTCCTGACATTGAATTTGAGCTGGGCACCTATTTAATAAAGTTGACATTAGTACCAGGGTCTGTACACTGTACTGAAGCATTTTTCATAGGGCTAGTACGTGAATGGTACACCCACATGGCAGAGAAACATTTACAGTAGACAATGAGTTGCCGGATGGCACATTGTATATAGTCAAGGAAGGGTGTGAAGTGAGCATTGAGTAGGACCAGAGGAAGAGAGATAATTTCAGGTGCCTGTTTCAGAACCACACGTGTCTATATCTGTAGCACCAGGGTTTTACCCTAGATAGTTGGGCCCCATTGTCAAATGTCTTGAGGACGTACCAAGAGCTAAGGATTTTATATTTCCATCGGGAGTTGTGTTTATGTTGGGAGATGGTGAAGGATGGTGTTCGACTTTGTGCATGCTCAGAAATTTAGCCTGCTGTTTTTGACAAGTTTGAAGGGAAGTTTTACAGATGACCTAAAACAAGGTTCTTGAGCAAGTGAGATTTGGGAAAAACACAAAAATGAGGCAGGAGTGTTGAAAATATGTCTTCCCCATAAAATGACACTTAAAGAGTATGCAGAGCTACCTTATGTGCATCAGTACAACTTGTCACCTCAGGCAGAAAAGGGAATAAAACAAGTAAGTGAGTCTCTCTTACAACAGGGTACCATTAAAAGACCACTAGACCCTGTAATAGTCCTATTATTTCACTGCCCAAGGGCAATAAAGGACAATAGAGGTTCATACAGGATTTACCTCAGATAGACAACATAATGGTTCCCTTAGCTCCCATTGTGCCTGACACTATACTCTATTATCTTCCATACCTGTAGTGGCAGAATATTCCTCACTCATAGATCTCTCCTCTGCATTTTTCAGCATTAGAGCCCAGCCAGAGAATAAGTTCCTCCCTGTCTTCACCCTAAGAGATATCCATACACTTTCAGACAGTTTCTCATGAGTCGCTCTTGCTTTTCGGGTAACATCTTTTGCTATAAACAACAATTCATCTTGTTCGTATGAGTCAATCCTTTCTAAGGGTAGGGTACCATCTATGATCTCGTCCAAATCAGATTTTAAGCTAGTGACGTCGAGTCTTTTGGTCTTCACTACAGCTTTCAGTACACTAACTCTAGGAGGTCAATTCATCTCTCTCCCATCCCAGCTCCTAGTCCTACGTCTAGGTTCAGGCGAGTTAAGGGGAGTCCTCCCATGCTCCCACCTCTCCAGGTCCCATGCCATTCCGTCCCCTCTGGGTGGATGATGAAACACTCCATTGCCTCTCGTAGTCCCACATCCCCCATCCTGCCTGGTTTCTCTAGGTGGTTGGCAAGACATCCCATTTTTCCCCATTTCATCCCCATTTGTCTGAGGTCTCTGAGCACTCGACGTATTGCAAGACCCTTCACTGTTCCCACGACTCCAGTGATGTATATTCTCATTGGGCGCGTGGTGAGTGCACCTAAACCTTTCCCTATACTCCAGTACCATTTGATCTCCACCCTTTTCAAAGAGACGAGACATCTCTCCACACTCCGCACTTCTTCCATTTCGCTCCCTCCCATCTCTACCGTCCATATGACGCATAACTCCTCTATTCTCCTGACTTAGACCCTCACGTTCTTGACTGCTTTCGCTTGCCCCACAGTGAGATACTGTCCCGTTGCCTCGACTTCCCCATTCAGCTTCTGCTCTTGATTTGTTGCTTGGTGTTTCTGTAGACCCATCCCATTCTCTCAAGTCTGCTCTTAGCTCTGTATAGGTTTTCGGCCGTGGTCCCCTCAGGTCCATCGGTCCTCTTTGACCCCCCTGTTCCATTACGGGACCCACTGCTGAATCTAATGGGGTGTTCCACGTTACTGGTCCTGGCAATTGCCTCCAGGCATTTGCTGTGTTATTCCTCCTTTCCATTTCAACCCTTTCTCTGTCTAGCCGTACCTGCTCTTCCTCTCTCCCATTCTCTGGGTTATAAATCAACACTATAGGACCTATTGTAACAGGTACTTGGAGAGCATCTGGCAATCCATAAGATTCAACCTTCTCTATGGTTGGTGTTTTCTGTACCACAAACCTTCCGACTACACTCTGCACAGCACCATGTTGGGGCGACCCTTCATCCTTGGTAGGCACCCAATCCGCTATAGGGAGTGGCCTATACCCTTCTATGCCAACCCTATCTTCCTTTGAGAGCCCCGCACCTTCTGTCTCCCTATTGTCTGGAGGCGGTCTGTCCATCAACAACCTATTTATTAAGCCGTCCTCCGACTCACTCTCATCATCCTCTTCCATGGGTTTCTTTCCTCCTGTAACCTCTCTCATGGGGTACAACTTCTCTACCTCAATCACCTGTACCCTCCACTTCTTGGCTTCCTCATCCCATTTAGCATCTTGCACTGCTTTTACTGATCGCCTTACCCTTTCTTGGCGTCTGTTCTGGTTCCGGTCGTGCGCCGCCCTGATCCACACATTAAGAGCCTCAAACTGTGTTGGTCTAGGCAAAGGTCTCAATGAGGACATGACTGCTTTTAGCTGATACAACACTTCTAGCCTAAACGTTCCGTATTTCGGGAAAGTCAGTTCCTCGTTCCCTTCTGTAATCTTACTCCAAGCATCAAGCCACAATATAGTATGCAACCCAACATTTGTTGCCATATAATAAGCTGGCGTACCCTCCGGCGGGGCCTCTTCCCCGTAATATGACTCCCTTCTCTTTCTCTTAAAAATCTCTCTCAAACATTTAAAACACTTCATGTTTAAATCTACAAAATTCCTATTTTCTCCGCGTTTGTTTATTTCCTGATGACAATTCACCAATCACAGCGCTGTTTTCGCTAACTGGCCTATCCCTACGCGGCTCCTCGCCGACGTCACACCAACCGCCCTATCACAGCGCGGCTCCTGCCGACGTCACTCTCCCCCTTTTGCAGCAGTTCCCCTCCTTTCTCCGCTCGTCTCCCGGTCATGCACGCGTCCCATTCATACTTTGAAAAATGCTTACTTCCGACCAAGCGATCACTTTCCTTGACTGTACGTCCACAGTCTAACTGTAGTTGTCACCTTAACCGACGAAATGTCTTTCCGTGTACGTCCAGACAATCGCCTTCTCTGATAGGTTACTTGCACACGGCAACTTTCGACCTGCGTCCGTTGCCCACACACACACTCATACGTTCCCCCTATCTCGGTTCCGCGGGCGATCAATGGTACGACTATGGTCGACAACTACTCTGGGTGTTCGATACACCCGGACCACTTAAGCTCTTTCCCGTACTTAAGATTTTTACCAGGTTGCGCGCGCTCACAACCCTCTCTCATTCACACTACAGGCATTCAACTCCGCATGACATTACAATACAATTACAACACAAAACACCGCAATCTGTCCACGCATGACCCTTGTTATACTCACTATCGTCCGATACTGCTGCTTTTCTCTCGGGCCGTCAGCACCTTCTTCGGCAGGCCACCTCTCGAGCTCTAGGGACCTTGGGGTAAACTAACCTAGTCTAGATTACCTTCCTCAAGAAGATAACCATCCTCACTCTGCTACCATTAGTTAACGCGGGGTTTCTAGAACACAGTTATTGATCTAGACTCCCATTTCCGGTCGACTGGAACGTTGGTACCTGTCATTGAGTAAAAGGAAATCCACTACTAGGTCAATCAATTAAGAACTTAAACCACTCTAAAAGACCACTTACTAGGAAAAGTTTTAAAAGTTTATTGTAAAGCCAAAAATAACTGGAGATACAAACATCTCAGAATAAGGTTCAAAAGGTATACAGGTATCACTATAAACAGGAATTCTCTAAATGCTCTTGTCTACAAAAGAAAATTATTAGGAGCAATTCAAATGTCATGAGAGTTGCAAGAATAGCTACAAGTTGCAATCTGAGAGTCATTTACAAAAAGGAAAATAATACAGGTTAGACTGTCCCTACACTAGACTAAGTGACATCCCTACTTAACAAGATCTTAACCAAAAAGAAAAAGGTGTCAGCAGTGGTGACTTCCAAAGAAGATCACACACTTCTCTTAGTCTCCTTTGTGAATCGATCTCTTGCAGTCCACCTATCTGCCTACCCATCCGCTCTCTTAGGCTCCTCAGACCCTCTGCTCTAACTCCACCCAGGGGTGCTGTCCCTAATACAAAATCACATTTCCAATAGGAACGCCCCTCACGTGGTATCGGTTCTGGCGGCAAATTCCATTCTGGTACTCCTCTGGACCCATCGTTAACGTTGACCTTGCTTCCCAGGCTTCTCTCCGGCAGGACGGTACCCCCAGGAAATTCCTGAAGAATCCTACAGGCCTGTGCCAGGCTCTCTTGAACAAAAGTCTATTCATCACTTTCCTGATTAGGCCCTCTGCTCGCACCTGCAACAGACACTCGTACTGTGGGCCTCAGATTCCGACCTCCACTGTATCTTCTAGGTCGTAAAACATCCAACAGGCTTCACAGTTTGTGCCTAGCACGACATTTCTCTAACGAACACATGCAGATCAAAGGAGATGACTTTGTCTTTTCAGGCCTATTAGGGTTACATGAAACGGGCCTATGCATCCTGCAAACAATTAATTTCTTAGCTTAAACAGTATTCTAACTTATAGCATACTAAGGTTATATAAAACGTCTAAACATTTTTCAGTTCTATTTTTCAGTAATTCTTTGCATGATTAACCCATATCAGGAAAATGTATTAGCTTCATGTACTCTTTGTGAACTGCCATGTGGCCTACACATTTCTACGTTTAGCAGAATTACAATTTCCCTTACGGTCACATAACACAGGATTTCAACATCATTCTAACAGCACTACATAACTCTATATTAGCTTCTCACACTGGTATATGTGTTATCACTCTAGTTAAACTCATATATATATGTATTGTCACTCTATAAGTCGACACTCTTATGTGATGTATATTAGATTAACACAACGTGCTTGTAAATATGATGCACTTCTACAATTTCTTACATTACGCTCTCTCAGAGGCTTTGCACCAACCCATGCCCCATGACAGCCTTAGTCACCTATGCTGAAATCATTATTCCTAATTACATACATGCTGATATACACAGACGAGCAGATTACCCATTTATCACTTTTTCTAAAGGCCCCATGACAGCCTGAGTCATCTTTTGCTGTAATCATTATTATATACATGCCGATATATACAGTTGGGCAGATTACCCATTCACCACTTTTTTCAATATAAGTATTTGTTAATGTTGTTTAGATCAGGTTTTTGAATTGGTAATAGCCACCCGAAAAATGAGGGACGGATCTGGCCTACCGGCACTCTAGTCTGTTTTCCGTTGTTATGTTACGGTCCTTCCACCGCGCACGGCCAGCATCTAGCTGCTGCAAGTGCACGCACTGGGCTCGTACTTAAGGGAGGCCCATTACCGTGACGGCACTCCTGATGATTCATGCTTTGGAGCAGGAAGGCTTTATCCGTGGTAAGCTGACAAGCGCCAGGTTATTGAAATATTTTAGAATACTTTGTTGGATAATGGTAGAAATACGAGATTACAAAGGCTGTTGTCCTTTCTTGTTTTATAGATTTATGCACGGGTTGCCTTATTCTGTGAATGGAATCGAGTTATACTACGCTGCTCTGATTAACATGTATAGAGATATCAGTTACTATGTACACGTCATAAAACATGTAACGAGCGATCAGTTCGCGTTTTCTAGATATGCTGGCCAGGACGAGACCAAGCCCGCTCTGTTTTACGTTAATGTTGCGAAACCCGGACGGGTTGTCACTAGTGGCTGTAATCATTAATCATGTGTCCAATACGTGCTCCTAGCACTCCGTAAATATGGATATTGTTTATTGCTATGTTGAAACAACCCACATGTTTGGAGACACTTCTGATACGAGTACACAGAGTGCTCCTTTATACCCGTGTCTATTGGATCAAGCGCTCCTGCGCTAACATGTATATCGAATGATATATCCTCTGTGTGTAATGTTTTCTAATGTATAGATGTTTTTCAATATTTTAAACCCGGCTGGGTATTAGTTAAAATTATATTTCTTTACTGTTTACTGCCCAATGCAATTGTTGTTCATGGCTGATAAATGTGGGAATAATATGATGGAACACCCACTTATATATTCATAATCCCTATTTTAGGTTGTAGCACTCTCTCGTTTCAATAGAAGCCTGCGGGCCCATCCCTTATTATCAACGCTGCCCTACTTGGCGTATGGCATTTCGGTAATTATAAATCCAATCCATTTGGACTTCTCTAAATAGGTGATTTTTCATACAGTTTACATCCAACTTTTCTTTAACTATAGGTGCCCTCCACTTTCCCCCACATCACATTCTAGTCCTGAAGAAGACCCCACAGTAAGGTGCAACTTGACCTACACAACCTAGGGGTCGAAACGCCGACTGTCTCTTACAGATGCCTACCCATCTACAACAGATTATTATTACTGTGTCTTACTATATGGGATAGGACTGCATGAATGTTAAAAATATATGGGGCTACAATAATTATGCCCATGTGATGTCAACCAGTTGAATTTTTGTGTGACCACATTTAACTACTACATCTGCCTTAACACTACCTTGATCCTCACGAATCACTCCCCCCATCTCTTACTTTCTCCTCGTCCCACTTCGAACACTAATGTTTATTTATGCTAATTATGTATATACATAAAATGTATGTGAACGAGGATGTGAATAAATAAAATCACTCAAAAAGTTGTGGTACTAGTTATATATACATAAGTTTCTGGTATTTTTGCATATACTAAGAGGTACGTAGTCTGGGTCCCTTATTTATGTAATTCAGCTGTGACTGGGCATCCAGCTTTTTTGAGAACGGTAGCCGCAGAACAGGGCTGTTTAGCTCTGGTGGGGTCCAGTGTGACAATGCTTGTTGGCACCCACAGTGACTACCTCCACTACGCATTCCTTCATAACCATCCTTTCACAGTGCCCCTCAAGCCTCCATAACAACTCATTCTCAGATGCGTTTAATTAGTTTAAAGTGCCACTTCTACCAGTGTAAGGTATCAGAAAACTTTACATCACACAGATTACACAGAGACAATCAATCATAAGTGTGTAAATCAGTGTATAGGAAATGTTACACAAGATAGAGGACAAGAAGGTGTAGGAGTCTTAGGTCATCCATACTAGTGGGCAGGATAGTTTAAGAGTGCTTGGTCATGAGAATCAGAAACTTAGAATTTAAAACCTAACACCATGGTTGGGGGGTTCTCTTTAATAATCTGGATTGATTTTTACCCAAGTGAACCCTTTTTACAACATTAGGATAATGAAAAACTGGGGGGAAATCATAACGCTCCAGCCTATAACTTGCAGTTTTCATGCAGCTCTTTGATAACAGTTACTTGCTCACTGTTCTACATTAGGAATTTGGGGCCAGATGTAGGAAGCCTAATACCGGTCGGTAACGGCCAAAATTACCGAATTTTGGCCGTTACCGACCGGTATTAGGCATTTGAGATGTAGGGGCCTAAGTTAAGGATTCGTTAATTACCGAATCGGTAATTTAAGTAATCGGTAAATTACCAAATTCTTAATGTAGGAAGCACTCAAGTGAGTGCTTTTCACTTGTAAGGATTCGTTATTTACCACCAACTACAAGTTGGTGGTAAATAACGAAACTGTTAAAAATAGCAATTTTGTGCTTTTTTAACAGTGCCATGTCGCAGACATACATGCCCTTAGGGCATGTATGTGTGCCACATGTGCACCCATACACTATTCAGGGGTGCAACAGGGTGTCAATGTGACACCCTGCCACCCTTGCAGGTCTTCCCCCTCTTACCGATTCGGTATTTACCGATTTGGTATTCCCCATTCATTCCTATAGGCCTCCAGGCCCATAGGAATGAATGGGGAATACCGAATCGGTAAATACTGAATCGGTAGTTACCGGATTTTACCGATTCGGTAAAAATTACCGAATGAATACCTACATACCATTTACCCATTCTAAAATACCGAATCGGTAAAATTCAGTATTTTAGAATCGGTAAATGGTATTTACCTACATCTGGCCCTTACTTCCTAAAGAGCTAGTAACAATATGGTGTCTCTGACAAAAGTAGTAACCCACTAACCTATTTACATTACATTATATGCACTTTGTGATCTTCTCGTTCTTTGCAGCAGGCATATCAACCCTCTGCGCTAGCTTACAATGAGTAGAAATTTCCATAACACAAACTTCTAATCTGTCTCTCTCTCTCTCTCTCTCTCTCTCTCTCTCTCTCTCTCTCTCTCTCTCCAGGAAGTACATTTATCACCACAGTTATTCTGACATTTTTATTGTTGGGTGAAAATTGATGGAGGCCAGGAAAGTAGCAGCAGGTGATTCTAAAACCTCAATATTGGTGCCTCCACATGAAATCAGCACCATGTGCGGTGGCACCCGTCGCACCACCCTAGAGCCGGTCCTGCTGCAGCGGCTGAGATGGTAGCGAGGACAGCTCCCAGTGTGTTGGACTATCCTTGTATTGTTCATGTGCCACATTCAGTACATTTGTTGTTGTTATCTGCACCAACACACCATTTGTTGGCTGCCTGGCACACAGGTTATGCGGTTACCTTGTTGTCTAACACTAATATCACCAGTAAAGATGCCCAATTGTTAATTTGGCAACATTATTGCCTGCAACAGCTGATTCTGATGAGACACCTGGCCATGACTATATTGAGGTTACAGAAATATGCACCATACCATTACCAGATTTACAGCGGATACAATTAGGAAAGGCAGACTATGAGTGGCACACAGATGCTTTCTCCTGCAGACCAACAGACACTGATTACAGAGCAGGGTGTGCTATTACAACATTTGACACCATAGTTGAAAGTGCAGCTCTTGCACCAGGCAAGTCTTCCCAGCAAGCTGAGATGTATGCGGTAACAAGAGCATTCATTCTGGTTGAAGGGAAAACTGTTAGTATTTACTCTGACTCCTGCTATGCCTTTGGAGATGTACATGCTTCTGGCCAAATGAGGCAATAGAGTAAGTTCATAACAGCATCAGGGTGTCCCATTCAAAAAGGTCCGTTAGTAAGTAACTTGTTAAAGGCAATATTACTACCCCCCCAAAAAAGCAGGAAAAAAATATGAAGCTCACACAGGAACTGAACAACAGTCCCCTGCACACGCTAACAGTGTATTATTTATATCAATAATGGTATGACAAAAGCTTGAGTCTTTGCTGGAACATGCGCTACAGTTTAATCATAACAGCATAAGCCAACCCGTGTATCGTTGCGCTTACTGTTATGCGCAGCGACTTCTTCAGGGCTCAGAAACAAACAATAGTACAGAATTAGGGTGACCAACTGGCATAGGTGCAAATTCAGGATGGTGAGTGTAAAAATCCAGGACAAAGGGTCAAAGTTCAGGACAAAAATTCAGGACAGAAGGTCAAATTTCAGGACAAATCTTTGGGACAAAAGTTATATTTTAGAGACACATCAGAAGAATTTGTGCAATAATATATAAGTAAAAAGACAACCAACATAAGTACAAGTTGAAATAAGTTTATATTAGGTTCAGACAATTGTGCACATCACAGTTATTTGTGCAACGTTAAACAACTGTGAAGGTCTTTTGTGGTATTTCATATGATCATGATCTATTTATATGGTTACTGCACTAGGTTGTTCAGTCTGATATTTCGTTTACAGTTCATGGTCCTGAGAAGACATGTTTGTTGAGAGAAGTGATCACATAGAATATAGCTGATTGGGACCTGCTTGCTGGACTACAAAGCAGTCCTCTGAGTGGCCAGCTTCATGTGTGAGATCGCTTCAGGTATTCCTTGTCTGTATATCTGGTGATGACTTGTTACGGGGCTCGTACAGCACTGAGTGATAGGTAAGGCCCATAGAGGGCAGGTCTTGTGTGAGGGTAAGAGCATTAAGCAGGAAAACAGTTAACCAGCCTTCATGAGCTGAAATTGGTGACACACTGCTGAGTGTTATGGTATTATTGTGGGTCAGATGATTAGATAGGGGTTGACATTACTATATAATGCCCTGGCTGGCCATATATCAGCCCTCCTTATTTTACCTGTAAATAACCAATCAGTATACTGATTGGGCTTTTTTTTATTTGTGTGAGCTGTAAACTGCAAAGTCTCACTGATGCACAGAAGTGTGCTTGAGACTAGAAAGTGTTTGCTTTGTTGAGGCATTATTTAGGTAAGAAAGAGGCACTGTCTTTTAAATAGAGAACATTTTCTTTTGAAATGGAAACACAGTGCCAACATGCAGTTCTACTGATAAAACTACAAAGCGAACAATTAATGAGTGGAAATGTGGTTTCAGCAAATATATATCATTTGAACATCACCAAGTAAAGTGCCTTGATTCTTTTTTATCCTATTAAAACTTTGTTTCCAGCACACTTCTAAATTACAAACAAGTAGTCCATTTTTGGTTTCCTATCAGCTGAAATGTTGCAAGACCTTTGCACAGTTCATCTACTCCGCAGCCAACCACATAAAATAAATCTTCAAAACAATCAAAGAATTTTCCAACACTACAGCCAAAGAGAACACCCTCCACCCCTCCCATGAGCTCTGCGGCACCCTCTCAGACTACTTCCACAGCCAGATCACCAATATCTACAACAATTTCAACATCCGACCACCACCCTCAACCACAAAGACCTCAACCAACGACCAGCCAAACCATCACCACCTGGTCAACGTTCAACACCCTGACCACCTCAGCCATCATGTCTTTCATCCACTCCGGGGCACCCACCGACCGCTGCCCCCACCACTTCTACAATCTGGCAACTAACTCAATCAGCATGCAACTCAGCAGCATCCTCAACACTTCCATCTCCAGAGCAACCTTCCCGGACAGATGGAAACACGCAGACCTCATTCCCCTCCTAAAGAAAGCCTGAGCTGACCCCAACGATCTCAAAAATTATCATCCAATCTCCCGCCTCCCCCACCTGGCCAAAATTCTTGAGAAAGCCACCAACCAGCAGCTCACCGAATTCCTGAAACAAAGCCACCTTTTGGACACCTCCCAATCAGGATTCCATGGCAACCACAGCACTGAGACTGTGCTGATTGCTGCCACAGACGACATGAGAGGACTCCTCTACCATGGAGAAACTGTGGCCCTGATCCTCCTCAACCTCTACGTGTCGTTCAACAGTCTCCCACAAAGCCCTCATCAACAGACTCTACAATATAGGGGAGAGGTAGAGAGGCATAGAAGACAGCATGAGGTAAGTTACAGGGAGGTAGAGAGTGCAGACAGAGAAATTGGAGAGAGGTAAAGATGGTTAGTAATGTAGGGCGGGAGAGATGATAGAACAAGAAATAATTGAGGTACAGAAGAAGAGGTAGTAGAAAGCGGAGAGTGATGAGTTAGGACATGTAGAGAGGCAAAGACATACAGTAGAGGAGAGGGAGAAAGAAAGTGAGGTGAGACTACCCCACTCGCATTACCATGGGCACTCCTGGATGGTGCAAACTCTGGGCATTTGCCCACTTAGCTTGTCATATAGATATGCTTTGCCCTACACACTGTGTTAAGTTAGCATGAGCTTATGAGGAGTTTAAACGCCATTTTACCTTTCTGCTGCTTCTGCACACGGCACATATTGTTATTGGAGCTTTGTCCTAGTAGAATATTTTGCTTCACACGAGAATAATGTTTTGCTATTGTATCAGCTTTGCTTGGTAAGCTATGTCAGTACAGTGAGTGCCGAGGCCTTCAAGGTTATTTCAACGCAGTGGTTGTTGTGAGGTCTGATCTTCGCACGTTCTAGTCATAACATATATGCAGCTGCGGCCAACTCTGGCTTTAGGCGCGTTTAATATTGCACTGCACAGAGCATACACACACACACTTGATGATGCTTCGCATGCAGAGAGCTGGTGGAAGATGATGTGACCCCTTACCACTAGGATCAGAGGTATGGGGCCGCCCAGCTAAAACCCAAAGAGACCTTCTTTAGATATAATATAATACTCTAGCAAGGGAGGATAAGATTTAGGTGCTATTTAGCCTTCTTCCCTCTAGCATTTTAACATGCTTTCTCCTTTTGTATTCTATGGACTAGTAACTATGCTGATTACTTTGTTTCTTACAATATGTGTGCTTGTATTAGCTAAGATACTGCGCTTCAGAACACTGCATTAGAAATAAATATTTCAAACGTGCACGTGTCTTCATTGACTCCTCGTTCTGGATTGATATGTTAGTATACAGAAAGAGTGTTCATGTGTTCCACGTTACCTGATGTGTTCTAAGTCCATGTTCTGGTATGTCTAAACATTTGGAGTTTGTAAGAACCAATTAGACACTGATTGCTAGTCTGGTAGGGGATTTTGGGTACTAAGGTGAGTTTTGGCACACCCTAATTCACTGAGGTTCCAAGTCTCTATGCACAGTTCTGTGTAGGAGCAGAATCCCTGCGACATGGTGCCCAATCGTTGGTGGTCTTATTACATGACGCTTGAGTATTGCTATATTCAGTCCTTAACCCCTTCACTATTGTTTCCGGTTAACAGTGGTGTCGGACAAACCTACCTATACGTACATAGGTCTTTTCAAGCTTGATTCTTTCAAAACGGTTTTCTTGAATTACCACCCATTTGTGCTACAAAGTTTACTTTGTACCTATTCCTTTCTGTGTCGATATGGCCACGGCGGACATTCCGCAACATAGTCGCATTGCGCAATCACTTGCAGACTTATAATGTCCCCGTGGAAGACATGGCTGTGATTATGGTTGTGAGTGCGGAAGTAGCTTACCCATATGAGATTTTTTATTCGTGGGTGATCTTCCCAGCTGTGAATGCAAATACTAATGTGTTCGACACGTACACTGCAACTGTCGTGCCACAGGACTACACTCTGTATAGGACACAGGAGGTTCCGATTAACGCTTGGCAGCACCGCATTTGGTTTAATGACGTCCTACCCCACTCTTTGACAGCCCCAAGGTTAGGTCCGTTGTCCATTCCAGGCGCAACTTGGCCTGTTTGGCTGGATTTACACCTCATACTCAACACGGGGCTTGTCCTATTGCAGATATAAGACGACTACATGTAGTCGCAATTAGTGTAATTAGGTCGTTGGTGCAGTACATTACCCGCAATCTCCCGGGCGGGGCCCCAGGTGGTGCGGCACTTCCAGCCGGACAGGGTGGCATGAAGTTCAGTCCCGTGATGGTTAACGCTGTAATTGGCAAGCGCCCCCAGAATAGGGAGGATTTTCCTTTCTGGCTTGCCGAAAAGTTTGACCAGTTGGAAGCAGTATTTCCTAACACGACTCCTGGTGAAAAAAACAGGATTCTGACAATTAGTATACCAAAAGACTTGGTCCCGGAACCTGGTGACTGTTAGACATGGGGTAAGACCTTTGCAGCAGTATACACGAGGTGCTTCGGCACTCCGTCAATGACTGTCCTTCCTACGGTCCTTAAGCGTATTCAAGATGAGCACGGACCCGAGGCGGCGGTTGAATTGGGTATGCGCCTATGCGGTGCTTTTGGCATAGTTTCCCATCTCGTACTTGCGAATGCCAAGGGAGAGGCTGTGAACTTTCAGGTGTCTAATGCTTTGCAGGCTCTACCTGATATCGACAAACCCCGACGGTTAGCAAGAATTATTGTGGCGGCTTATAAGACCGTAGGCCGTAATAGTTTGGGACTCAAGCCTTTCTCCACTAAAGAGAAAAAACAACCCCAAGGGCAGAAGTCAGAAACTGACAAACAGCCCAAGGCAAAGAAGCAAAATTGGCCGAAAAAGCAACAAAAACAGGGTAAACAGCAACAACAGAAACAGGAGTCTCGTCCTGCATCTCCAGTGCCTGCACCTACAGAACGCATTTATGACTTGCGCGATCCCGTGACGATAAAATCTCCTGATCGTTTTCAGGCTTATGAACAACGCTCCCCTCGTTCTTTTCAGGAATCATCGGCCTCGTCGGCCGGTGGTGGAGGAGGCGGCAGCGGTCGGGGCGGCCAGCAGGGACGCAACCAATCTCGCCCGAAAGACAGTAAAGGCAAGTAGGACGATTCAAAACCGAAAAGACCCCAGTTTCAGAAAAAGAAAGTTGCCGCTTTACATCGAAATATGCCACAGATAGTGAGAACGCAGCTTCGGAATCAGACATGGGCTCTGACCTTGCTGGACAGCGTGGTGGAGATTACCATAGTGCGAGAAGCTCTGCGTCCACTACTGAAGATGACAGCGACTGACCGTTATGTTGTTGTAGAGACAGCTGACACTAGAGTAGCTCCCCCTGATAGACTTTATGAAATAGTCCTTTTAGTTGAAGTTGACATACAACGTACCATAAAAAGGGTATTTTGGGAAAATCTTACGACTACCTATGACATTTTGTTGGCGGAGGCTGACTGGCCCCCACCTTTTGTGCTCGCAGCTTCGAGATGGGAGGAGATAATCCTCCCTAGTTTTGCGCACACTATCGCGAAAGAGAATGCGCTGAATTTTGCAGAAGAGTGGGCTAAAGACCTTGTGCCGACTCTGTACTGTACACACTGTGGTTGGGATAAATTTTCTCAACACCACGAGATTCCTTTACGGTCTATGCCACAGCCTCAACCTCAATATCCCATTAGACGCAAAGCTACGACTTCCGTTGTGGAAATCCTTGAACAATTGGAATATCGAGGTGTAATTGAAACATGTGTGTCACTGATGAATAACCCTCTTTTTACTGTGACCAAGCCTGACGGATCATATCGTTTGGTATTGGATTACGGGCATTTGAACTCGCATTGCCATACCTGTGCAATACAGAATACTCACGGCTCTGCCTTAGTGAATAGTCTTGTGCGTAAGCGGTTTAAAACCACACTTGATATATCCAACGTTTTTTTTTGCCCACCATTTGGATGGTCTAAGTTACCAATGGACCAGTTTTACAAGCGGCGGCAAACAAAAACAGTTCAAACGTTTACCAATGGGCTATAAGAATAGTCCAGGCGTGTTTGCTGCCCGCATAGTCTCTCTCTTGGAGAGAGTAGACCCAGATGCGTGTTCGTATGTGGATGACATTTATCTCACAGACGACGAACTTTGGGCGCATCTGTGTCGCGTTGACTGCATAATTTGCAGCTTTGCGGACTTTGGCTACAAATTTAACTTTGCAAAATCTCACATTGCAGAGTACACAGTGTTGTTCCTAGGCTACGAGCTCAATAATGAAGGTCGAGGATTGGATCCTCACTTCTTGGAGAAATGCGCACAACTGTGCGCTCCGTCAACTCTGAAAAAATTACAGTCCTTGATGGGATTTTTGAATTTCGGGCGAACATACATTCCTGAATATGCCCCGCGTATCAAGCCTTTGTATGCTTTGATACAACCAACTTTTACCAAATCGTGCTGGCTGCCAGAACACTCAGCTATTTTGCAATCATTGCAGGCTGATCTTCCAGAATCTAAATTCTTACTGACTCGTGATAACCACACCAACCTGGTGATAAGAATCATCCCTGGGGCGGTGGGTTTCACTTACCTTACTTTTAACGAAGGAGACACAGTACCTATTGCTTACAAGTCATACTTGTACACAAGGGCTGAAATGCGATTTTCCTCTGTGGAAAATGTTTTAACAGCAGGGCAGATCGCGATTCCTAAGGAACGTGCACTGCCACAGGGAAAACGCATGTTGGTTGTTACCCTGTATCCTGCACTAGAGGCAGTGACGAAAGCCAGTGTACCAAATTCTAAAGCTTTGCACCCTCGGTGGATACAATGGGCGGCATCATTGACATCTCTGGATATCACGTTTATTTTTGACGCCTCCTTACCTTCGCAGGAGTTTTTGCAATATGAATTTGTTCATCCTGCACCTTTGGCTATGCGGGCTTTGGAGGATTTCATTGTATCATTTACACTGATGGTTCAGCGCAGGTTGCGCATGGGTCTAAACACGCATACGTTTCCGCTTGCGCCATTGTGGTAGGTGCCATGGTGAACGATGAGTTCAAGTCCAGGGTCGTGTACACGCAGACTCTAGGGGACTGCACCGCACAATTGGCAGAGCTTCGTGCTCTGATGCTTGCATTGGAGTACGCTGATCCTAGTGTGACGACTCTTATTGTGAGTGATTCTTACTACTGTGTCCAGTTTTACAATGAAAACCTGTTCTTTTGGATTCAGAATCATTTTAGTGATTCCAAAGGTAGCACAATAAAACATAAAATGATCTGGGTCCGAGTGGTTGAGCTTAAAGACCAGTTGCCGCTCGTGTTTGTAATTCACACTCTGGATCATCAGCGTGTGGGAGTCCACGCTGTTGGCAATTCGTTGGAAGATGAGGCCGCTAAATCAGCAGTATGAATGAATGAATTCTTCTTTATTCGGTTTTACAAAATAGAAAACCATAAAAGTAACATTAAAATACAGATAAAATTTCAAATCATTTAATTTTGCACACCATTATCCATAAAATCATTGGGGATCCGTAATCGTCTTATTTACTACATAGAAAAAGAAAATCATCAATATCAAGATTAAGAAGGCTTCTGGCAAATTTCTTCTAGATAGAAAGAGGTCATCACAAGTTTCTTCTATGTTTAAAAATACATTTCAAAAAGTTTAGAATGTGATTAGAAACACATTCAGACTCTAAAAACTGCAATCTCAACATAGCTGGGCTACGACGACTTATGCCCCCAAATTTTAACAACGGGATCAACCAGATCTTAAGATGGCCATGATAAAACTTACAACATAGGACAGTATGTATAGTTGACTGCTCTGAAATTCCATCACAAGGGCAGTATGTGAGAATAGGATCCCAGGTATTTTCCACTGGAAAAGCGACTAGTCGATGGAAAATATTTAGCCTAAATCTCGTTAAAGGAGCCGCTCAAATACTTTAAAATCATGTGTTAAGTATGGCTGGATTAACAGGGTAGTGTGGACCGCTATTGCATGTTGAACAGAAGCCTTCATTGCTTCGCTTGTAATCCGAAGTTCTTCTAAGTGGCCCAATGCCCTGTTTTTCAAATCATTCTTCGAGATTTCGCCAATTGACTCAGGTCTTTTATAATAGGATCCTAGTCCTAGATCAAACAAAAAATTTCTCACATACAAAAGCCATTTGTTTTTAAGTGAATGGTCTAGTGACATACAGTCTGTCATGATTTGCTTTGTTAACTGATTTTTTTCTGATAGCCAAATTCGTCGCCATAATAAAAGCGGTTGAATTTTTGCCAGATCCACCAAGTAAGGAATCCTCAACTCTGTATGGCATGCAAACGTAGAGACACTTTTAGGGGCCGCTAATAAAAATCTTAAAAATATGTTCTCTGCCACTTGCAAGGTGCCGTTGTTCGCATGCCCCCACACACCCGCCCCATACAAGGCTATTGCCTGACATTTTGCTTTGTAGATTTTTATCAGTTCTACTGGGGGCCTTTTACCTAGCTTCTGGGAAAAAGTGCTACAATAGCTCTCATGAAGAGGTGTTTTCTTGCCTCAACTGCGGCTTTCCAGTTCAGTTTGTCATCAATTAGAATACCTAAATAGGGATACTGGGCCGTAGTTTCTCATTTTTCTTTACCAAGAAATGTATCTTTGACCCCTTTTTTCCCCGTGCCCGCTATCATTACATAGGTCTTTTTTATGTTTATGTGTAGTTCTAAACTCCCCATGAAGTCTGCGTACCTGTCCAAGGCCTTCTGCAATTCGCGAGGAGTACGCGCCAATATCACGGCGTCGTCTGCGTAAAGCAGAGCTGGAATTGGACGCTTGTTTACTTGTGGTAGGTCCTCACCCCCCCCCTCAACATTGCCACCTCCAAGTCATTTGTATATAGTGAAAACAGAAAGGGGGCCAGGACACAACCTTGGCGAACTCCACGCTCTACACCAAAAGACGCAGACAATTCACCTTTTACGCCAAATCGTACTCTCGCAGAGGCTTTAGAATATAATTCCTTTAAGAAATCTACAAGAGGAACATCAACTCCCATATGTAACAGGACAGACCAGAGCTTCGCATGGGAGACGCAATCAAAAGCGGCAGACAAATCAAAGTAAACCAGGTATAACCTGCCCTGCTTTGCGTGCAAGTATTTACCCAGCAGCATTGATAGGTTCAGGTCTTGCTCTGTGGTACCAAAGCCCTCCCTGAACCCAAATTGGAGGTCGGAGAGGATCCCGCCATCGTCCGCCCACTGTTGGAGTCGCTCGAGCACCACTCTACCCACCACTTTGCCCAACGAATCTAGCAGTGAGATAGGGCGATAGCAGGATACCTCCTGCTGATCCCCCTTTTTAAATATTGGGACCATGATGGATTTGGTCCAGGAGTCCAGCAGCCCTTTCTCCATAACTACCTTAAACACCCTGGTCAACATTGGGGGCCAACGATCCGTGTTATATTTAAATAGGGCTACAGGGACCCCATCGGGTCCTGGGGCTTTCCCGTTTTTACTGGCATTTAATGCCAATAACACCTCAGAAATGTCAAGTTCTAACATGATGGGATATGAAATATCAGGAAGGCTACTAGTTGTAACTACATCAGTTCCTATCTGTGTTGGGCCCTTCTGAAATATTTTAGAGAAGTGGGCCACCCAGGCTGATTCTTCAATCGCTACTTCGATTCTTAGGAGGTGTCTTTCATCTGCTAAAAAGGGGGACTTTACCACTCTCCAAAAAGCCTCACTGTTTTTCTCTGTGGAGCTCTTATGGAGTTGATCCCATAGGGCTTGCTTTAGTTCACTCTTCCTCTTTTTACGTGCACTGTTATATTCTTTTCTAAGGCCAGTTATAGTCTGTGGATCTCTATTTGCTTTATTCAGGGCTACTTTTAATTTTGTGTGCGCAGCCGTACAGGTGTGGTTGAACCACCCTGGTTTCCTGGGTTCATCTCTTTGAGTCTTTACAATCAGTAATTCCTTGATTTTAGCTAGGATTACTGCAAAATTACTTAAGACTTCCTCCTCTGTGGCTGCTAGATCTAGGCATCTAAGAATAAATGGGTAGGCTGCTCTTATCACCTTTTCTGTTAAATCCCCGGGATCCACCTTTTCCCATTTTAGGGAATATCCATTTATCTTATTCAGATACAGAGTGTTCTGAGTTAGCGCACTTGATATACATTGTGAGGAGGGCTGGGAATGTATTAGGTACACATCGAGATTGAGGGCAGAATGATCACTTAATGTGTTGACTAACACATCCAAACTTCTGACTCTATTAGCCAGGACATTTGATAATAGAATGTAGTCAACTGTTGTTTCATGGCCCCTCCCCAGGAACGTTGGTTCAAGCTGATGTGAAACCGGGTTCACTTTATTAACTATCATAAGACCTAATGTTGTAAGTGCTTCGTTCAAAAACGATCCCAGGCTAGAATGATTAAAGTGGGAAATGGGGCTATCATATTCGTCCACCAACCCACAGATGTTACTGCTACTTCGTGGGCAGGGGTGAAGGTTAAAGTCCCCCCCATACTATGCTTACGCTTGCTCCGTCTCCATGGTCCTGCGTCAGCTGCGAGAGTTTATCCTGCAGGTTAAGCAGGAGCTTCAAGACCTTTCCCTCCGAAAGGTTGTTATAAAAATTAAGAAGAAGTATAGTCTCTTTGTTATTAAAAGAGAGACGGAGAAGCTGATAGTTTACATCCAGCTGTACTACCGTTATTTTCAGGCCTTGTATCGTATTGGCTATGAAAATGGTCAGTCCTCCTTTAGGCCTACCCATGAGTCCTGCCAGTGCTGGGGTGAAGTATGTCTTGAATCCTATCAGGTGTAGCTCGGTTGTAGACCATGTCTCCTGCAGACAGATAACATTATACTGCTGCAGAAAGTTCAGGGCAGTTCCATCTTCAACCTTGGGGAGAAGGCCCGCTATATTCCAATGGATCATTTTTAGGCGTTGTGGGTCAGTAACTGAGGGACTGGCCACTGGGGAGGTGGGGACAATTTGATCGTGGTGGCCTGTCGAGGAGCCCTTTGTTGGTGATGGTCAATCGACCATCTCCAAACAACTATACCTGTTTGTGGTCGGGATTCCTCTCCAGCTATCCCCATACACTGCTGCCCTAATAGGGTATCTGTTAAAATTACCTCCCCGCTCCTCCCAGTCTCCTCCCCTAACTCGATGGCTCCTTCCATTCCAGTTCCCTTCTTAAGCTACTTCTCTGGTAGGTTTTCTGTTGAGATTAACTCCCCATCTTGATGATTCGATCCATTCCAATTCCCTACATAGTCTGTGCCAAAATGATTTCTGGGCAGGTAAAAAAAAGAGAGACGTTTGGTTTCTATACCTCCATTTTTATCTAGGGTCCCCCAAGAACAAATATGATCCACCATGTGAGGATCCTCAAAACTAATCAGGATACAATCACCCTGAATTGTTTTTCTTCCATGACCCACCCAGGTAGCTCTATGGGCCATTAAGATTTTACTCGACCCATACGGTGGTAATGGTCAGTTTGCGTTAAACCAATGATGAACCTTGTTCATTAGTGACCAAGTGGGTTCCTCTCTGGGGTTAGCCAGCTCAGGGACACCTGTCATTACCACCGTAAAAGGGCTAGCCTCAGGGGGCAAATTAACAGCAGAGCTGCCATTTGAAGCTTCCCTGTTCCAATCTCTATTCGATTTTGGGACGGGGGTCTTGGGGATATTACCCTGTTGGCTAATTTGGACAGTTGGTTCTTTGGGCTTTTCTACAATGTTCTTTTTAGTTATGTTAGGGGTTTTCGATTTAGCATTTACCTCTACAGCCACTATATTTTTTACTTGTGGGGTTGCTGAGTTGCTATTAGTTAGTTTGTTTCCCCCTTTCATTAGTGCCCCACCAACTAGTGGATTTTTTACGAGGGTTGTTAGTTCAGCTAACTGTTTTTCAATGTGTAGCAATCTGGTTTCTAGCGGAGAAAGATAGCGTTTAAGTACCTCTCCCATATTTATTAGGAGTTGACTATCAGTTTCATTTCCGTTTGTTCCCCCCGCCGGAGTAACCAGTGTCTCTAGGCTTCTGTGTCCCAGGATCTCATTTGGCACGATGTTTGAGTGCTCAGTGTGCCCATTTTTCCTCCCTCTCACTGTAGTTAGAACTAACTTATCCCCCAGGTTTTTAGGTGTCTTACGGTTATCCTTTGTTTTTTCCCGTTTATCCCTTTTTTCTGCACCGCGCCCTCCCTCCTTCCCCTCAGCTGTCTTGTATCCACTGGGGTAGTAATTAGGGCTAGGTCTGCAGTCTTTTCCAGCTCCAGACTTAACTGCGTGTCAGATAGAATATGTGAGGCGGATAAATCCACCACATTTGGTAAGGTGTGTATATCGGCACTAACCTCTATAGGACCAGGGCCCCTGACCTGCTCAGGTGTTCTAGCGGTCGCCAACTGGCCCAGGGAGGATCTTTTCGCTAAAGCCAAATCTTGGGACACTCTGCGTTCCATGAGTGAGATGCTTTGATCTATAAAGGAGTTGGCCCTAATAATAAAATTGTCTAGGGGGCCTATTAACTGAGTTCCTCCTGCAGCTGTTTTGCTCCTACTTCCTCGTGTAGACATATTGATTTAACATTAACACAATTAAAAAATCATACGAGGAAGACCTTTTCATAAAAGAACGAACGAATAAATAAGCTTAAAAACAATTTTCAAAACATACAATTTAAAAAGGCTGGAGCATACATACAGTTCGCGATCTAGGGGAGTTAGAGGGGGGCCTGGCCCGGTCTTACACGGTCTATAACAGGCTAAAACGGGCCCGCCCTTGGCCCGGGCTTAGCCCAGCGCCCGCCTGGGAAAAGAGAGGAGATTATATCACTGCGGGCGGGGGGCGGGAACACCGGGGGAAGAGGCAGCAGCTGTGTGTGAAAGAGCCTGCTGGACCTCGCAGTCCCTCGGTGTTTGTAGTTCTTAAGTTTCTCCCCCTTGTACAGCGCTCGGGAAGCGGCAGGCGTAAAAGTCTCAAAAAGGTCCCACGATGTCCTCTTTATTCAGGCACAAGGAATGTCAGCAGGGAAATCCAATAAAAGAGCAGTGAGCGGCTCTCGCGAAGCGGGGGCCGCGATAGGTATTTCAAGGGTCCGGGCGGGGGCGGGAACACCGAGGGAAGAGGCAGCAGCTGTGTGTGAAAGAGCCTGCTGGACCTCGCTGTCCCTCGGTGTTTGTGGTTCTTAAGTTTCAAGTTTCTCCCCCTTGTACAGCGCTCAGGAAGCGGCAGACGTAAAAGTCTCAAAAAGGTCCCGCGATGTCCTCTTTAATCAGGCACAAGGAATGTCAGCAGGGAAATCCAATAAAAGAGCAGTGAGTGGCTCCCGCGAAGCGGGGGCCGCGATAGGTATTTCAAGGGTCCGGGCGGGGGCGGGAACACCGAGGGAAGAGGCAGCAGCTGTGTGTGAAAGAGCCTGCTGGACCTCGCAGTCCCTCGGTGTTTGTAGTTCTTAAGTTTCTCCCCCTTGTACAGCGCTCGGGAAGCGGCAGGCGTAAAAGTCTCAAAAAGGTCCCACGATGTCCTCTTTAATCAGGCACAAGGAATGTCAGCAGGGAAATCCAATAAAAGAGCAGTGAGCGGTATCTTCATATTTAGTTGCAGCAGTTACACAGTCCAAAAGTAAGATTGATGATGATATCTTGGCAGCTGTTGCTGCGACTGAGAAGGGAAGTAAATATCCTAAGGGGTTCCCTTCGAAGTATTCATGCCACTTAAGTCCTGATAACCTTCCTTATGTGAAAATACCTGACGTTGGTGAGAGATTGATTCCCATCGCAGATCGCAGACACATATTGCTCACAGCGGCCCATGAAGGAGTTGCGTCTGCGCATGCGGGCGTTTCGGCTACTGTGGCTCAGTTACAACAGCGTTTCTGGTGGCGGGGACTGTACAAACAGACGCGTGATTATGTCCTTCAATGTAACATTTGCCAGCAGATTAAGCCTCAAACTGCTGCGCGTCCACCCCAGACACAGTTGTACATATCTAATAAACCTCTGTTTATTTAGATCACTGCGGTCCATTTTCTTCTGATACTGCGTATAAGTACATCTTAGTAGCAGTTGATTCATGCACACGCTTTGTGTGGCTGTGGCCTCACCGCAGTGCTGATCCACGAACTGTCATAAGGGACTTGCGTGTCTTTGTAGGGATTTTTGCCTGTGGTACCTTCCATTCGGATCAGGGTGCGGCTTTCGCCTCTAAGGCATATAAGGATGCCATGACGACTTCGTTGGGGGTCCAAGTCAAGTTTTCGTCTCCATACAGACCTGAGGGTAATAGTGTTTTGGAACGGATGAACCGTGACTTAAAGCAGTCTTTGACAGCTCGAGTTATAGGCACTGGCAGGAACTGGCTGGCCCACCTCAATGGCGTGCAGCGTGCTCTTAATAATCTCCCTAGAAGGTTTCTGGGTGGGCGGACCCCATACGAGATGTTCTTCGGTATCAAGATGTATGTACCGGACCTTGACGGTCTAGACTCGGCGGCTGTTGCTGCCTCCTTTGACGTAGATGAGCATTGCAATGTTTTACAGAATCTACAATTTGGCGAAATTGGGCGGTGGCAGTGCCTAAATACACCCGCTGTGCCTGTGGTCATTTATATGCATTTTAATCATTTATAACAAATCGATATTAGCGCTTTTTACTGTGTGATTTTCTTGTTGCTAATCCTTTTTAATTATGCAGGATCACCTGCGAGGGTGTTTTTGACTCACCCGGTCTCTTTAGGAGGCTCTCCTGCCCCATTGCACCCCGGCTGCTGTGCCGGTCGTGTGGAGGGGGCGGCCATCTTGAGAGTAGTCCTTCTCCCCAGCTGAACTGGTGGCAGCGTTCTAGCTGGGGGAGAGAGGACTTGGTATACAATCAGCATGCCACTTACAGCGCGCAGCGGTCGCGCATGGCGGGCGCGCCTTAGGCGCGCCGAAGGTAAGCCAAAGGTTAGCCTGTCTGCGCCTGTCCGCGCCTTGGCCACGACGGACGCAGGTCAGTCTGCCTTTCGGGTGGTATGCCCGGAGAAAGTAGTGAGGGCCTATACTCGTGAGAGGCTGCTAGAGTTCCGCCCGCGGGCCGGGAGGGGAGCAGGATGTATTAAGGTTGATCCCGTCAGACTTAATTCATGTTCTGCTTGTGGCTTTTACTGCTGCACTAAGCGATGCACGCCATCAGGACCTGTGTTGGCTCAGGATTCTATTTCCGCTGCCCTAATCAATGCGCGCTCAATGAGTAAACATACGGCAGAGATCTTTATGCTACTTGAAGATGGCACATTGGACATGTTGTTCATAACCGAAACCTGGCTGAATAGCTCGTGTGCCCCTGACATTGAGCTGGCAATACCCAGAGGGTTTAAAATCAGGAGGAGAGACAGAGCCAAAGGAAGGGGTGGCGGATTGGCCATTATCTTTAAGGAAGCCTGGGGCCTCAACATTGAAATCTCTGATGAGATTGATGAGGGGGGAATTGTGAATTTTTCTTTGGTTATATCATCACATTTTACTTTGGGGGGGGTCCCTTATTTATCATCCCCCTGGCCCAACTGGACCTTTTCTTAAAGCCTTCTTGGAAATTGTGGTTCCCCGGGCAGTGATATATTCCCGTTTCCTACTGTTGGGGGATTTGAACATCCATGTTGATCATCCTGAACTCCACGATAGTAAAGCTCTACTTGACTTTTTGGAACTAGCCTCTCTTACCCAATGGATCTCCTCCCCCACTCATTTGGGTGGGCATACCTTGGATGTCATATGCTCTAATTTTCCTTTGAGTGTGGAGACCCCTCAAATTCTGGCATGGACTGATCACTGTCTGATTAGATTTTCGTGGTAGGCCGTGAAAGATATGACTAGGCCTAGTAAGAACATGTGGCCCCAGAAAATCAATACAGGCAATTTAGCTATTTGGTTAGATCAAAATAGGCCTACTCTGGGTTTTGACTTAGATTCTGCTCTTCAATTATTTGATGTATGGGTGGGGGCCGGCATGTCCGCCTCCTCGAATGGGTCTAATTTGGACAGAGGCAGGGCGACTCCTTCGCAACCTTGGTACTCCTTTCAATTACGTACTCTTAAGTTGGCTTGTAAAAAAATTAGAGCGAGGGTGGCGAGTCGCGTACTGTCCACATGCTAAGGAGGCATATCGCATGGCACAGCGAGATTATTATGTTAGTATTAAACGGGCCAAATCTGATTACTTTGCCAATAGAATAGAGAAGGCCAATAACAATAGCAGGGAAATCTTTTCCATTGTTAAGTCTTTTCTTTCCCCTTGTGCGGAACAAGTGTCAGTGAAGCCTTCTACGGAGTGGTGTGAGGTTCTTTCCTCATTTTTTCCTAAATAAAATTGCCACAATCCAGCAGAGTCTTAAAGAAATTGAGGGTGGGATTAATAATGCTGAGAATGCTTTACAAAAAAATCCTCCCACACATTTGATGGAGACATTCACTACCACTTCAGTTGAAGACACTTTGGGAGCGATTAAGTCACTGAGATCTGGTGCTCCCGGGGATATCTGCCCTGCTCGTGTGTTGGCAGCAGTGGCAGAATCTGTGGCGAAGGAAATTACGCAAATAATGGATCTGTCCTTTAAAACATCCAACGTTCCCGATGAATGGAAACAAACAAAGCTGCTTCCCCTGCTGAAAAAAGTGGTGCTGATGCAACTACACCGGGCAACTATCGCCCTATTTCCCTGCTGCCAGCAATGGCGAATTTGCAGAGAAACTTGCGTTTCGCCAGTTGAACGCCTTTGTTGAGTCCTCAGAGGCCCTTCACCCTGCCCAGTCGGGCTTTCGTGCAGACCATAGCACGGAGATAGCCCTTGTTGAGATCTCAGAGGCCATCAGAGAGTGTTTGGACAGTGGTGGCAGAGCGGCGCTAATATTATTGGACCTCTCCGCCGCGTTTGATACTGTCCCGCACTCTCTTCTTCTGGCACGTCTGGCTGAGATAGGTGTGGTGGGTCCGGCATTGAAATGGGTAGGATCCTTTTTGTCTGATAGATCTCAGCAGGTTTGGCTTCCCCCATTCTCTTCTTTGGCCAAACCACTCACGACAGGGGTACCCCAGGGATCCACGCTGAGCCCCCTGCTTTTTAACGTATATCTCACTCCACTTATAGTGTTGGCGGAACAGCTTGGGGCCAAAATTATGCCGTATGCGGATGATACGCAATTATTATTTACCTGGCCCGATGCTGCCCTTGGCACGGAGGTCATTCGCTCTTGCTTGTCTTCAGTTTTCAGTTGGTTGGCGGCAGTGCAACTAAAGTGTAACGAAGATAAAACTGAAATCCTGCTATATGGGCAGTTCCCCCCAAACTTTAGAGAACTCCTGTGGCCTGGGGATTTTCCCCAACCTTGCTCAGTGAACATCCCTGCAAAGAACCTAGGTGTATGGTTTGGGGAGGATCTGAGGTTCGAAGCACATATAAAGAAACTTACGGGCATGTGCTTTGGGTCTCTTAAGGCTATGAGGAAGTTCTTTCCGTATCTTCCTTCCGCAGCTAGAGAGTCTGTCGCGAGAGCTCTTATACTCTCACGGCTTGACTATGCCAATTCTCTCTTCAGTGGGATTCCAGCTTTTTTGGTTTCCCGTTTGCAGGTCATTCAAAACGCTACAGCGAGACTACTTTGTAATGTGCCTAGCAGGGAAAGTGCTAGAAGCCCTTTGAAGCAACTACACTGGCTACCAGTCTCTCAACGAATCACTTTTAAAATATTGACATTGGCATTTAAGGCAGTTAATGAGCTGGGGCCTTCGTATCTGAAGAAAAGATTTAGACGCTATGTCCCCAACCGTGCTCTTCGATCGGCTGATCAGAGTCTGCTGGAGGTTCTGCGCTTTCAGCGGGTACGACTTGGTGGTCGGTCTATCGGCGTTCTTGCCGCGTCCGCCTGGAATACTTTACCACTTTCTTTGAGATCTATCCAGAATTTTGTCCCTTTCAAGAAGGCCCTGAAAACCCATCTTTTTAGGTTTGCTTATTAGTTTAACTCTCAATCTCTTTTATCTGACCACATGCCTGTTTTTCCTACCGCGCCAGGACACTCTGGTAGTAACAGAGCGCGTTATAAAACAGCTAAAATAAAATAAAATAAATAAAAATAAATACAAGAGACGAGAGACAGTCTTGCAAAGGAACATTTGCCCTCCATCTCGGATGATGCATTGCAGATCCTGGTAGTTGGCTGGCTACCCCAAGCTGGAGAACTGGTTCGGGAGAAGAACGAAAATAAGAAAGAATTTGGTCCCGCTTATCGGGCTCCAGTTCCAGTGCTTGGTGTGAAGGGCACAAGAACAGTCATTTTACCACCACTTCCTGGTCGTAAAGAAAACAGGTATATCTCCATTGACAATGTCAAGATACACAGAGTGGCCGATTCTTCTTAGTATGACACCGGCAGTCTCATGTCCTTCGATTGTGAGAAATTCTGTTTTGGTCCCGGCTTCTCATCCAGTGCCTGAGGTTGCCTTCGAGATGCCTGCAATTCCTAATCCTTTATTGAGTACACTGCCTGGTACTCAACTTGATGAAACTGACTACACTTACCCAACTGACTTATTGATGCCTGATTTACAAACTCGCATGGCCACAGAATCCAGATTTTGATTTGACACTGTTTCACACACATCAAGAAAGCCTTCAAGAATTACTGTTTATGCAAGACTGTTTAAAAAACATTTTTTGATTCCACCTTGGACCTATATTTGGCTGGTGCTTTTTTCAATTTACCTTTTTATGTCAATTGGTTTTGTGTTTAATTTTTTCCGTCTCGTCAATGGACACTATCTTGAGGAGAGAACAAGCATTCGACATATCAATGGAACATTGGCACCCCATTCCTCGTCACACAGATTGAAGAGAGACTTGGCTTTTGTTAACATCACTGCCTGGCCTGTCCTGGATGGGATTGTATGGGATGCTGTAAAATTTCAAATCCATGGCCCCACTGAAGTAATAAAAGTCCCTAATATACTTAGAGTTAACATGGGGGATGTAGTTAAACAAAATATACATTCTGATGATTGGGATGTTCAGGCCGTAGAAGCATTATTTTCTGATTTGAAGTATTATGCTGCGTTTGATGCTGAAGATTTGTATTTAGAATCTGCTAATTACGGTGATTTATATTGTTACCAACATTTTGGCAATCACTACCTGCATAAAACTAATACCAGGAGGAACACTGTAAATTATACACAATGGGAGCATTGTCCAGCTCCTATACAAGGCAGTTCTGCTTCCTTTTTGAAGAAGTACACTTATTTTACTGATTTTAATCCATCAAATCCCAATGCATTTTATTTTAAAATGACTGACAGGTCCACATCCAAAGTTAGACTTACCTATACTAAATTATTGTACTCAAAGTCCTTTCTAGACCAGCTAGCTATTGGAGGCTACGAGTTGTGGAAGGAAACAGTTGACCTTAAATCTGTTTGGGGTTCTAAAAGTTGGCAGGTGCAAGGCACTGAGGCTTTGCATCGTGCATGTCTCATCCCGAATCATATGATGTTTTTGAATTCTACAATTTCACAGACAACTTGCTTTGGATTGGCTACCTCTAAAAAATTAAATGCTCCTTCCTTCCCTGATTTGGAAGAATATTCAGGTTGGGGTAATACTACAATATTTTCAATCGGAGAGTTGCAAAGTCTGTTGCTAAATTCTTCTTTTAACATGTCCAGTTTGGATCCCAATGACTGGTTGCTCTGGCACAGGAGTGCTAACTCGTGCCAACATCGTTTTCTGGGTTTGGCTCGAGGCTTTACACAGGTTAGGGTGGATCCCCGTTTTGAAAGTGACCATTCTGTGACTACCTATTCTGTTTTCAAACTGTGTCAGAATTGGCTCAAACATTCTACCTTGACGTCAGTTAAACTGCATTTATCTAAACTGACTGACAATGTTGATCTGAATGATTTTATAAAAGGCCCGGCTAAAAGTAGATCTAAAAGATGGATATATGCTGTTTATAACGAATTCTGGAAAACATCCCAGATTGAGGCGGCTACCCGCCTTAGGGCTATAGATCAAGCTAATTTAGAAAAAGTGCTAGCAATTGTGGATAATAGCATCAACACGCTCTCTTTCCGCATTTACACATTGGACAATATTGTGTCATCTGTTGTTGATATTGTACAAGATGAAGTGTCTGTATTGTACCATGGTCGAAATCAATTGCGTTCTATTATGCAGTTTGCATGGACCCTGCAGATGCTTAAGGCAGGAAAAGTGCCATGGCATTACATGAATACCTCTTCTCTATTTGCCCTGTTTAATTTGACTGACAAGCAGCATTTGCTTTCTATGACAGATGCCTCTTTTTCCATGTTACACATTGAGCGGTTAGAGTCTTTAACATTTTCTGTGGCAGAGGCCGCTACTGCAACGTGGCTTATCCACGGCTTGATAACTCTCCCGTTTCCTCTGTTTGAGTTTAAAAATTGTATGAAATACTTTGCCATTGGCAGATACGAGCCCCTTGGTAGTTCTTATCTCCATGAACCCTGGTCGCTTCCTTTTACATATAGATGCCTTAGGGAGGGCAAGGAAGTTTATTTGAATGGTGAAGAATGCACTGAAACACCGGATCACTCATTGATGTGTAGACCTATCCAATTACACGGCTCCTGTAATCAAGACAAGCCTAATTTAGCCTGTGTTTTGAAAGGTACCTCCGTGCCTGCTATCGTTCCCACATTCACATTACTGGCAAATGGGAGTTATTTACTATTAAACAATGAGGATTGCTGTGGGTTAATAAAAGGAATTGCTTATGTCGTTACCGTCAGTGAGCGTGTGGTTTGCTGTAAGAATGTAATGTATCCACCCACGCATGGGAAACTGGATGTTTCCATCTGGCCCGAGATTCCGACCTTGGAAGCAGAGTTCAATAAGATGAGTCGCATAAGGGAAACATCCTGTACAACGCAACTTTTACCATGCAGTGCCTTTACGACGCAACTTTTACAACGCAAACCATTACAACGCATTGCGCTGGGGGGCGCTCTAGGATAGGGAATAGGTTTAATTTACTATCCAACACCTTCCCTACTATCCACGGGGACTGGAGTTGGAATAGTAAATTAAACTATTCACTATCCAGCGCCCCAAAGCACTATGCGTTGTAAAGGCATGCATTGTAAAAACAGCATTGTAAAGGCATGGGTGGTAAAAGCATGCGTTGTAATGTCATACATCCGTCGCATAAGAGCTCTATTGTCCCAAAAAGAAGTTGTCCTCACATCTGCTCGTGAAACATTTGTCCTTCACGTAGCTAACACCCGCACGGAGGTGCATGCTTTATTAAATACTGACTTGCCATTGCATTTCGGTGAGTTAATTCACACTATCTTTAATGCATCCTCCACAACTGGGCTGGCACACTTTTTTAAAGTGGTTAGCAGCGGCCTTGTAACTTTTATTCGATCTTTTCCAGCCTATTTTGTGGATTTCCCATTCTACTGTCACTGGCTGCAGGCGTTCTTTTGCTGTTTTGTTTCATTCAAAATGGATGCTCGTCCAGTGTTTCGAGACGAGCTGTCACGACTGGCACTGTTTCTCAACAGAATGCTTGAGTACTATGGAGCGCTGCCACTTGCCACCTTAAGTGCAGCTTATGGATTATCGTTTCGATTTTCCTATTTTACATATGTCTAGCCTGTCTTTCATTGCCTGAGCTGCGATTTCGACTGGACCCTGGATTTGTGTCTCTGTAATACGGTGTCTCCTGATTTGCATTATAACCAGCTCATGAGCCCCTTAGTTGCTCATAAATTGCTTTGTTCTGAGGGAGGGATTATGGCCTTTGCAGTGATGCATGGAATACTGGGTCGTTGGAATGTATTCGCAGCGGCGCAAGATTTCTTGGCACACAGCTTCATTGAGAACCCACCGAGTTGCCCTCTGATGGTGCTAGAGGCTCCGGCAATTGAAGAGCATGTATGTTCTTTCCCGCTATTAAATCGGATGCCTGAACCATTTTCGGATGAGAACAGTGACTTCCTATTGGAAGCTGTTGCTGCATATTTTGCATGTTCAATGTTAGGATGAAGTATTTCATCGCCATTTATTGAACATTTTTTTGTTGTTGATTATTATTTTTTCTGGCATATGATGATCTTCTCTGACCCAGGCCTATTGACTTTGCCCACGTTAATGACTAAACTTTCTTGCTTTTGAGATTTTGTTTTTGAGTGAATTTTTTTTTATTTTTTTTCACTTGCGCAAATTTGAGCTGACTGTTGTTCTTGAACTCTGCATTTCAAAATTTGCCCCTTATCTTATCTTGTCTTATCTTATCTTATCCGTGCTCGGATCAAGGGAGGGTGTTATATAGATATGCTTTGCCCTACACACTGTGTTAAGTTAGCATGAGCTTATGAGGAGTTTAAACGCCATTTTACCTTTCTGCTGCTTCTGCACACGGCACATATTGTTATTGGAGCTTTGGCCTAGTAGAATATTTTGGTTCACACGAGAATAATATGTTTTGCTATTGTATCAGCTTTGCTTGGGAAGCTATGTCTGTACAGTGAGTGCCGAGGCCTTCAAGGTTATTTCAACACCGTGGTTGTTGTGAGGTCTGATCTTCGCACGTTCTAGACATAACATATATGCAGCTGCGGCCAACTCTGGCTTTAGGCGCGTTTAATATTGCACTGCACAGAGCATACACACACACTTGATGATGCTTCGCATGCAGAGAGCTGGTGGAAGATTATGTGATCCCTTACCACTAGAATCAGAGGTATGGGGCTGCCCTGCTAAAACCCAAAGAGACCTTCTTTAGATATAATATAATACGCTAGCAAGGGAGGGTAAGATTTAGGTGCTATTTAGCCTTCTACCCTCTAGCATTTTAACATGCTTTCTCCTTTTGTATTTTATGGACTAGTAACTATGCTGATTACTTTGTTTCTTATAATATGTTTGCTTGTATTAGCTAAGATACTGCGCTTGAGAACACTGCATTAGAAATAAACATTTCAAATGTGCATGTGTCTGCATTGACTCCTCATTCTGGATTGATATGTTAGTATACCGAAAGAGTGTTCATGTGTTCCACGTTACCCGAGGTGTTCTAAGTCCATGTTCTGGGTTGTCTAAACATTGGGAGTTTGGAAGAACCAATGAGACACTGATTGCTAGTCTGGTAGGGGATTTTGGGTACTACGCTGAGTTTTGGCACACCCTAATTCACTGAGGTTCCAAGTCTCTATGCACAGTTCTGTGTAGGAGCAGAATCCCTACAACAAGCTCAAGTCTTCAAATGTATCTGGTGAAGGTGAGAGCTACGCCAGTTTATCAGACTTCATCACCACACAATACTCAATAAAAAAAATTCTAGGTGGAGAACCCCTCTAAACCCTACTAGAGACATGTGTGTTTACTCGCTGCCTACTGAGCATATTCCCTGAATGCCTGTTGGCACAATTCTTTACCCACATCCAACAATTTAAGCTGAGCCCTAACAGTGAACTTTACCCCTCATAGACACTTTAATGAAGTAAATGTAATCCAAAACCGTAACTGAGGCAGCTCACAGTGCATCAGTCTTCAGGATATATTGTAGGATAACTACGATCATTCCACCCAAACAGCCTTTTGATGATTAACAGGTCCCACATTACAGCTATTTTGATGTTCAGATCCCCATTAAAGTCTCTTTTTATTTAAAATACAGTGAAATAACTGATTTCTTGCTGTGATTCACAAAAACATGTACCAGTTCCACCACACTTAAGTAGAAAGTCAGAATGGTGGAGAACATGTCACTGTCAAACTATATATGGCTTGGCCCCTACAACTCCTGCTAGCGCCAGGATGAGGATACCCTCTGGGGTGTGTGCTATACAAATACACAAAACATAATATATATGTAACAAGTTCATATGAGTCACCTCGTAAGGAACACTAATTGTATTTATGTGCCAAAAATGAAAGGCTCTGAACATTCTCTGCATGTCCAGAAGTACAGTGGCTGGGTGCCCTAAAGCTGTTCTCATTGGCCCTGAAGCATCAGGTCCAATGCGAACTGTTCTGCAGTGGACCAGCGAGCTATAGGATTGGCTGACGGTTTTCAAGCCAATCCCCGATAGCTTTGTTTGTTCTCCTCAGCATCGATTGGCGATTCAAAGGCTCCATATGATTAGCTGTCACCCAACAGAAGTTAAAATTACAAACAAATGCCGTCCATTAAAGAATCCTCCACGTACAACGGACAGACAGCAAAAATTAGGGACTGTCCGTGAAATGTATGGACGGTTGGTCACCCTATACAGAATTGGGAATGCAAGGTAGGCAACAATAGCATCCAATGTCAGTTTCCCATTGTGACAGAATAACTTTAAAGGATCTGCTTGTGTTGCCTACTCGAGCCTGTGGAAACCAATGCTGTCTTAAATGTGTCACCTCGGTTGTTTCAGGACAAACTAGTGTATTTATAACACTTTTAGATAAAATAAACTTGTCCAGAGTTAAGGCATGCTTGTTCCTTGTGAGTCGTTGTGACATATGAACCTAAACAGTCAACAGTGACTTTGCAAAGGTGAATTTAACATAACGGCACCTCCTCAATGTTGCCTGGTACACAAAGGTTTATAATAAAAAACAAAATACCTATCCTCAATGCGTGAAGATCCTAGGGGAAAAGAGATAGGTAAAAAAGAAAGGAAAAGGATGCCAAGTATACAAGCCCAGTAAAAGCAAGTTTATCATGCTATGGTGACCAAATCTGCCCTGGAAATTAACCTTAAATCCGGTTGTATTTCTGTCAGGAATGGGATTCAATAGGGTCCAATGTTAGGCACATAGTTAAGACTGCACGTATCTTGTGTCCAGAAATAATCCCTCCTATTCACGGTATATGTATCCTGGATGTGTTTCCTAATGAGGAGTCCCAGAGGATGGGAAAATAAAGTAAAACGGCCTACTTCCATATCAGAATACACCCAATGGTAGGGGCATATTCTATATACTTTGGAGCACTTGGTAATGTGGTCAAACGTACCTTAAATGAGGATTTAGTCATTGTGCAAGTTTATTCAGGAATGAATAAATAAAATCCGCGGTGCGTTGAACCCACTCGATGCAGGTTGTGTTAAAGAAAAAAAACGGCAGCCATTCACCTTGCCGGTATTAATACTGGACTTTTGCCTAATAAAAAGGATCAAAGGAAAGTGTGTCAGAACATGCGAGTAGACAGACCCGGCGGTCAGTATTTAAAAGATGCCCCCAAACGCAGATGCTTGTATCTAGTGCAATTGGCCTGTACCGCTAATTGGAGGAGAACATTCACTTAGTTATGGGCGCTTACCACTGTGATGAACAGAGCTACTTACGGTGTGTACGTTGGAGACCTAATGGCCCGCAGGAGAACACACGTTTATATAGTCCTGGGAGTGGAAATAGTTGTAGGATTGTACCCGCTCCAAAGACGTTGGCCATCTTAGAACTGTAAATTCAGTACCCCGCTTATCAATAGAGGTTAAAAGTGGGCAATTCTTTAGCTCCAGAGGTGTGTTGATGGAGAGCTCATAGGTTGTGTGGTATTAATCAGCATCATGCTCAATGGGCTAATGCATAGTAATAAAAGAAATACCTTCGGCCTTCTTGGAGTGTCTAATCACACATCCGGAGATAGTGACCGCTCTGCAACGGTCACATCCTGCACTTTCCAGTTTGTCCCTGCCCTGACCATCAGAGCTGCACCACGCACTTTACTTCGGCCCCTGGAGGTGGGCACACACTATAAAGGCACATAGCTGGTCCTGCAGCGTGGGAGACCACTCTGCAACACTCCCACCTTGCAATTTCCAGTTTGTCCCTGCTCTGACCATCAGAGCTGCACCACGCACTTTACATCGGCCCATGGAGGTGGCCAGACACTACAAAGGCAGAGAGCCGGTCCCGCAGCGCAGGAGACCGCTCTGCAACGATCGCACCTTGCACTTTACAGTTTGTCCCTGCCCTGACCATCTGAGCTGCACCACGCACTTTACTTTGGCCCCTGGAGGTAGGTGGACATTACAAAGGCACAGAGCCGGTCCCGCAGTGTGGGAGACAACTCTGCAACGCTCGCACCTTGCACTTTCAGTTTGTCCCTGCCCTGATCATTGGAGCTGCACCACACACTTTACTTTGGCCCCTGGAGGTGGCGGACACTACAAAGTCACAGAGCCGGTCCCACAGCGCGTGGCACACACGGGTCATGCCTGGACTCTGCCTGGGCGAAGACCGGGCCAAGACGGGCCCGTCTTAGCCCGTCCTAGTCCGAACGAGGCTGGGCTGGGCCTAACCTCTTAGTCCTGAGTTATGGAGTTACGTCACAGACTAAAGTACAGCCATGAGGTGTGGGTGAGCTCTTTTCGTATTATGACTGTTCTGTTGATTTAGACTGTACTAGCCTGGACAAACTTGGATACTGTGATACTGGCAGTCAAGGAAAAGTGAACTATTTCTAACTATGGGATTCACAGGTTATATTTTTTGTCTTAAAATGTATCTAGTATGGACTAACCCCTTGCTGACCTCGCCACGTGTGTGCTTATTTACTTTCTATTGATTCTGGTGTCGCTGCCCGATACACCCTTACTCAACCTGAGTAAAAGTAGTCCCTTGGATCAACAGGAAGGATGGGTAAAAGGAAAATAACAACTTCTCAGTCCAAATCAGCACAATAAGCAGGGGGAGAACCGGGTCTGACAACATTTTGAATTACTTAGCGGGAGCTATGGGGGCAATCAAACAGCAAATTATATCTGTCGAAGAAGCCATGAACCCTGAAAAACCAGCTAGCCTCCCTAACCAAATTACTGAGAAATCAGTTCAGCTTGTAAATATCCCCGAAGTGGAAATATCTAATAGTAAAACCATAACAAATGGATGTATATTGAATGTGTCAGACTATGTTTCAATGAGTGATTATGAGAGTGAATCCCAACCACCAACAAAGCGCTTCAGAATCCCGGACGCTATCAGTGGAATAACTGACGTGTCGCAGTCAGAGCCAAGGATAACATCTTCCAAAACTCAAAAATAGGCACCAAAAATTCAAAAGAAAGATAAAATTCAACCTCCACCTAGGCAAGGCAACAAGGAAAAACTTACGTCAAACATTAAAGGGTGTTCACAAAACAAGTATTTTAAACAATCAGCTAAATTGGAAACTATGCACGAAACTCTGGCCAAATTAATTAGTCTAAATGATGGGATGGAAGATTTATTAAATAGATGTTTGAATAATTGCCTATTAAATGTGGAAAATACGCCTATTATTCGCCACTTAGATCCGGTGTACTCGGTACCTTCCAGGCAGGTACACACCTGGATTTTACCCACAGAACCACATCATAAGGATAGTATTGGAGAATTAGGAGAAGCTAACCATCCATCTCTTTATCCTGCTCTAAAGATAGCTCCAACGGGCATTTCACATATTCATCTGCCTCCGGATAAATCTAGCTTATTATTGGTGAATCATAATAATCTGCGGGGGCCTTCCCTAGAACCTACAGATGTAACTACAGCAAGGTTGCCCAGTATCCAGTATGGTCAAGCACCAGATATGACTATTCGGGACCTTTCCCCAGCGGTAACACCATACATAGTGGTGCTTGCCAATGTCCCTATGTTGCCAATGGGGGGCGGGGGGATGAGTCCTGGGACACGTAGCAGAATAAGTCCTTATTTTGGCTGGGAACAAAAACGGGTCTTACCAAACAACTTTTCGGCGAGTTTAAGATGACCAGACGAGTAGGTTGGATAGGGAGAGGACGTAAGATCCTCTTTGGAGACTGTGTGGTTTTAACTTTTAAAACCCCACAGTTTGTATATTCCCTTTTATCGAGAGCAGGTAGCCATTTCATCCCAGAGCAATGCATTAATCTAGTCCAATTGGGATATTTATTTTTATCAGCTTAATACCACAAACAACTATGAGAATCTGGCCAGCAGGCCCTTCTTAGTAAATCAAGTCCCTGCTTATAACATCCCTATCTATAATCGTTTTGATATACTGCCAAGTCTGGATGCATTGGACTGACTGCGCCAGAGGATCTTGGGCCAACCTTGAGGGAGGAAAATGGGCTAAACCATACCTACTCATCTCTCAAAGTTAACTTATCTAGTAGCCCTATCACAAGTCAGTATCCCAATACTCAGTCAGTAAAAACTGTAGAGGCATCAGAAATCCCATTGGAGCCTGGAGTTAAAGAGACAATGAGTGACTACTCCCTATCCTTAATACAATCTATCGACCTGACTCCGTCCCACGCGAGTGAAAATATGGAATTAGTCAAATTGTGCAAGAGAAAGGGTACTTGTCAGGTCTTGTTTTGGAATGTGGCAGGTCTAAAATCCAAGGTGACCAATCACGTGTGGATGGATTTCATCTGGAAATTTGATATAATCAGCCTCCAAGAAAGTTGGGTGGCTGAGCCGATACATAATATTGGCTATAAAACATTCCACACAGCAGCAATTTCTTCATCTAATGGGAGAGCTAAGGGAGGTCTTTGTACATATGTTTTAAACCGTATAAATTTAAGTAGGATTGTATTGAATGTTGTAAACAGGTACTTCCAGTACTTTATGATAGAGGTTGATAAATCACTTTAATAGTCCCTATGATATGAAGGAGGGGGTACTCAAGAAATTATGTCATTGCCTACAAAGTGCTCAGACCACCCCGGCAAGAGAGGTAGTTACCATCTGGGGTGGAGATTTTAACTCAACTTTATGTCCACATGTGGAAAAGGGTGTTTATGGGATTCCTTTAGAGGAAGATTCAGGTTTATCACATTTCCCTCATACGCCCTTCGGGATCTTTTAAATGAACTCATTTTCACTGTGGACTTGGAATTTGCAAACAAGCTATGTGCACCTTCTATTTCTTTTTTCCCTACTTTTAACGGTCGAGGCACATTCTCAACTATTGTTTTTATTTTAATCTCAAATAGACTACTAGATTTCATGATTTGTACTAATTCAATTTCTCTGAGTGACCATTTCCCTCTGACTATAAGTTTAACAGTATCTAGCAATACGATAAATACAAGAGATAGCCAAACTTATATTGTGGATATCATAAGTCTGAGCAGGCTACAAGGGTATGCACTCGGATGGGAAAGAGTGGATCCTGTTGACTTTAACAGAAACGTTGAAGTACACTGTATGGACGCTATGCAGGTGTGTCTTGCAGGGTATACTCCCCATAGTGAGGTTATAAAAAGTTTTAGTATAATCTCGGAGTACATTAAAAAAGCTCTCTTTGTTAAGGTCAATAAAAAATCTAAACAGAAAAAAGGATGGTTTGACTCTAAGTGCTCTAAATCCTACTCAAAATTAAAATTTGTCTTACATAATACAAAGAAAAACCGAGATGAAATTAAAAAGAACAGAGAGGAATATCGGTCTGCACTGAAGGAACGGAAAGATGCATTAAAAGATGAGGCCTGGCAAGCCCTAAATTTAGCTTCAGAAACCAGAGATTATTCTGCTTTTTGGAAATAGGTTAACGCACCCTTCTTGTGCAATAAAGATTTAGCCAAGCTGGAGATAGCCATTACCGAGACAGAATGGGTAGACCACTTTGTTAAGCTGTAAAGTGACCCGGTTGGAGATATAGCCAAAAATACTGAAGTAACAGATGAACTAGAGCAAGTGCTAACCAGGTCTGACTTGCATTTTGACCTGTTAGAAATTAATCGAGCAATTGAGTTGTAAGTACAGGAGGGAAAGCCCCCGGTCCCGGCAGCATTCCTGTGGATCTTTTGAAATCTAATATTCCATTATGGGGACATTTTTTAACTTAAGTCATTAATGCAAGTTGCGCGACCTATCTCCCATCATCCTGAGCAGAGTCGACACTGGTACCGATATTCAAAAAAGGGGATAGAGCAAACCTGATGTGCTACTGGCCAATTTCCTTACTGGACTCTATAGTCAAAATTGTGAGCCAAATTATCCTAAATAGATTACAATATTGGGCCAACAAAAATTGTATTATAAGTGACCTACAATATGGCTTTCGTAAAGGAATGGGTACGGTGGAACAGGGACTTAACCGTTCAATCCTGTTTGGCAAATATACAAAGGCCAAAAGGGGAAAGTTATTTTTAGCATTTGTTGATTTAACAGCGGCTTTTGATTGCATCATTCACAAGATGCTCTGGAATATTTGGATTGGGGGTGGATAAACCACTTTTATTATTTTTGAAGCACCTCTATTAAGAGGCAAAGGCAAGAGTCCGCTATGGGGTGGGGGGAGTGCACAAGGCTATTTGATATTAAGAGAGGTGTGAGGCAAGGATGTGTACTGGCACCTTTCCTTTTTACTTTGTACAAAAATAATTTAGGTCAGGTATTACAGGAGGAGTGCCGGGACCTACCCTTGGTGGACAAACTGCCCATACCTGCATTAATGTATGCGGATGATACAGTCCTTATGGCCCGTGCTTCATTGGGGCTCCAACGGGTGGTTTCTGGCTTCGCTGAATTTTTGAGTAATTTGGGCCTTTCTGTTAACACTACTAAAACTTTTATTATAAAATGTGGGACAGAAAGTAGTAAGTGTAGAATTTTTTATATTGATTCAAAAAGGTTGAATGTGTACAAACGTTTTCATATCTAGGGATTTTAGTGGATCAAGGAGGGACTTGGACAAAGGCCATTAAAACGAGGGGACTATTATTTAGTAAGGCACGTGCAGCCCTTTCAAATTTTAGCAGAAAATTAGGAAGACATCACCAGTTGAACTGCTAAAAATATATGGCAAAGTGTGTTTCAATCGCCACGTATGGCTCCGGCGTTTGGGGGCATGCCGACATTAAATCCTTATAGGTCGCCGAGAATTCTTGTCTTAGGTTTTTGTTGACCGTCCCTTCAAGTACTTCCACATATATTTGCCATACTGAACTAAGTTTGCCTTAATTGGAGGACATTATAAAAATGCAGCTGGTACTACTTTGGCACCGGATCTGGAACACGGTGGACACATTGCTTAATCTGCAAATTATGACGGATAGCTGTGGGTTAGACGGTGCCATGCACATTAAGTGGCTAAATTATATAAAACATTTCACACGCAGTCTTGGCTACCCTGAATATTACTCTTACCTAAATTCCATGTGCACTGTTGCTAAAAAAGATCTTAAAAACAAGTGTTTCTGTGTGCTCGAAGCAAACAGAAACAATTCTATTCTGACTAAATCTACTGTCCAGGTGCATTATCTCACCTTGACGTCAACCAGTATTCAGCCTTATTTGAGGATTGTTACAGGAGACTACGACAGATTCTTGCTAGTGCGCTTTAGATTAAATATAATTCATAGATTAATCAGTTTCCCTGAGTTAAATGATTCATCCAGATCTATGAGTAACTGCCCGTGTGATGATATTTTTGAAGAGGCAGGACTCAGATAATTCATAGAAGGTATTTATTAGGTATACAGGAACAGACTCCTGGGACACAGCAGCTTCTGTCTTCAACTGCCCAGCTCTCACTGCATGACTCCAGTAACAGAACTGACAGGTTGCTGGGGAGCATGAGTGTTCCAGGGCAATACATAAATAAACATTGGTAAAAGAAACACAGGGAAGAATATAACACATCTTCCTTCTTTAAAAAAACAAAATAAAATAACTATGAACTACAAGAACAAACATAATCATCATATTTTTTCGGCACCACATGTGGACGTGCAGAACTACTCCTGGCTGGAGGAATCAACTTGTCGCTTGTACCTGAAATGGTTTTACCAGCACTTACTTCCTGCTGAGATTTAAAAAACGCAGTGAGCTCAGTGTTCGAACAAGGTGAAACTTCTAGTATTCTACCAATTACCATCCGCAAGTTTTCCACTGTTACCTCTAACAAAGATAACTTCTTTAGGAGAAGACCATTTAGAACTACCCTTTTCTGGATCTGTCTCCCACAAACACACGCACAAACATCCCTTAGAGAACACACGTTTTGCTTTAACAATGTTCTTATTGTGGCAATGGCAATAAGCCTTTTGGTACCTTTCCACTCTATCTTGTACCCCATCCAGATTCACATCATGTTTACCAGCTCTGTTCATCCACGCTGGTACAGCAAGAGAACACGGTATTCTTCCTTTGAGTAGAGAAAATGGTGTTTCTTTTGTGACCGAATGAGGAGTGGCAAGATAAGACCATAACATGTCTTTGACATGCTGCCTCCAGGATTTGACATTCATACATGCCAATTGGACCCACACAACCAACACCCTGTTGAAGCGTTCTACAAGGCCATTACCCCATGGATGATAGACAGGTGTTGTGGTGTGTTTGATTCCCCATTTCACAAGGAAAGCCTTGAACTCTTCAGAAATAAATTGGGGCCCATTATCAGTGACTAACTCTGCAGGACATCCCTCCCTTCTAAAAATATCCTCACAGAAAGATATCACACAATTTGACTTAACTTCTTTGACAAATGCAACTTCAGGCCATTTGGAGAAATAATCTACCATGACAATAGCATATTTCTCAGACACATTCAGTATGTCAAAAGGTCCACAAATGTCTATAGCTAGTCTATCCCAGCGACCCTTAGGCAAGGGTGAAGCAACAATAGTAGTTTCCTGGGCAGAATGTGTCTTGTCACTACAGGCACATGCAATACAGTCACCAACGTTACGTTCAATCTGAATGTCCATGCCTGGCCACCAAAACTCTCCCTGCACCTCCTCTTCATAGCGGACATGCCTCCATGTCCCTCGTGCAAAATGTTCAACAACCTTTCTCTAAGACTCACCCTGTTTACTTTTAATGGACAAACGAATCCTTTACCAGCAGAGGAAAACAAAACAGTAAGTGCGTGCGCTGTTTACTTTTAATTGTAAACGTGACTGCCTTCACAGCAATTAATCAGTTTCCTCGCGCTTCACATTGCTCAATTAACAACTTCCTTCTTGCGTTTAATGTTCAATAAATAACGTCATCCTCCTTGATGACTTACTAGAATAAACACAGTTATCTCCTTGCGCTTAGATGCACAAGCACCGTTTATTTTAAACAAGGATTAAATATCGAAGAAAGCTCTCAGCTCTTGGCTTCAAAACACCAGAGACAGTTTATTGAAAAGCTGAAACCAACTTTTCTTCACGCTTGGCTGGCTAATTTAAATGCTGAAGATAACCTTTCCTTCACGCTTGGCTGAGCTTGCTCAAAAATAATTAGAAATACATTCTTCTTCGCACTAGGCTGCACACCATTTAACTATATAATAGAAAGCTCTCAACGCACGCCTAGGATGCACAGAAATGGATAGAAGCTGAATAAAGTGGTGTCACAACTGGAAAATAATAGAAAAATGTATCCAGGGGTCACTTACTGTCTTTAAATGCTCCAGCACTAATGACAAAAATGATTAGCGCAACTGTAAATGTCCTTCTTCAAAAAGTAGTTATCCAACCGTAGATTGTTCTTCAATAGTAGATATCCAACTTTAAGTAGGGTATCCCACTCTCGTCACCAGTTTTGAAGAGGCAGGACTCAGATAATTCATAGAAGGTATTTATTAGGTATACAGGAACAGACCCCTGGGACACAGCAGCTTCTGTCTTCAACTGCCCAGCTCTCACTGCATGACTCCAGTAACAGAACTGACAGGTTGCTAGGGAGCATGAGTGTTCCAGGGCAATACATGAATAAACATTGGTAAAAGAAACACAGGGAAGAATATAACACATCTTCCTTCTTTAAAAAAACCAAAATATAATAACTATGAACTACAAGAAAAAACATAATCATCATATTTTTTCGGCACCACATGTGGACATGCAGAACTACTCCTGGCTGGAGGAATCAACTTGTCGCTTGTACCTGAAATGGTTTTACCAGCACTTACTTCCTGCTGAGATTTAAAAAACGCAGTGAGCTCAGTGTTCGAACAAGGTGAAACTTCTAGTATTCTACCAATTACCATCCGCAAGTTTTCCACTGTTACCTCTAACAAAGACAACTTCTTTAGGAGAAGACCATTTAGAACTACCCTTTCTGGATCTGTCTCCCACAAACACACGCACAAACATCCCTTAGAGAACACACGTTTTGCTTTAACAATGTTCTTATTGTGGCGATGGCAATAAGCCTTTTGGTACCTTTCCACTCTATCTTGTACCCCATCCAGATTCACATCATGTTTACCAGCTCTGTTCATACACGCTGGTACAGCAAGAGAACACGGTATTCTTCCTTTGAGTAGAGAAAATGGTGTTTCTTTTGTGACCGAATGAGGAGTGGCAAGATAAGACCATAACATGTCTTTGACATGCTGCCTCCAGGATTTGACATACATACATGCCAATTGGACACACTCAACCAACACCCTGTTGAAGCGTTCTACGAGGCCATTACCCCTTGGATGATAGACAGGTGTTGTGGTGTGTTTGATTCCCCATTTCACAAGAAAAGTCTTGAACTCTTCAGAAATAAATTGGGGCCCATTATCGGTGACTAACTCTGCAGGACACCCCGCCCTTCTAAAAATATCCTCGCAGAAAGATATCACACAATTTGACTTAACTTCTTTGACAAATGCAACTTCTGGCCATTTGGAGAAATAATCTACCATGACAATAGCATATTTCTCAGACACATTCAGTATGTCAAAAGGTCCACAAATGTCTATAGCTAGTCTATCCCAGGGACCCTTAGGCAAGGGTGTAGCAACAATAGTAGTTTCCTGGGCAGAATGTGTCTTGTCACTACAGGCACATGCAATACAGTCACCAACGTTACGTTCAATCTGAATGTCCATGCCTGGCCACCAAAACTCTCCCTGCACCTCCTCTTCATAGCGGACATGCCTCCATGTCCCTCGTGAAAAATGTTCAACAACCTTTCTCTAAGACTCACCCTGTTTACTTTTAATGGACAAACGAATCATTTCCCAGCAGAGGAAAACAAAACAGTAAGTGCGTGCGCTGTTTACTTTTAATTGTAAACGTGACTGCCTTCACAGCAATTAATCAGTTTCCTCGCGCTTCACATTGCTCAATTAACAACTTCCTTCTTGCGTTTAATGTTCAATAAATAACGACATCCTCCTTGCTGATTAAATTGAATAAACACAGTTATCTCCTTGCGCTTAGATGCACAAGAACCGAATATTTTAAACAAGGATTAAATATCGAAGAAAGCTCTCAGCGCTTGGCTTCGCAGCACCAGAGACAGTTTATTTAAAAGCTGACACCAACTTTCCATCACCTTGGCTGGCTAATTTAAATGCTGAAGATAACCTTTCCTTCACGCTTGGCTGAACTTGCTCAAAAATAATTAGAAATACATTCTTCTTCGCACTAGGCTGCACACCATTTAACTATATATTAGAAAGCTCTCAATGCACGCCTAGGATGCACAGAAATGGATAGAAGCTGAATAAAGTGGTGTCACAAAAGGAAAATAATAGAAAAATGTATCCAGGGGTCACTTACTGTCTTTAAATGCTCCAGCACTAATGACAAAAATGATTAGGGTAACTGTAAATGTCCTTCCTCAAAAAGTAGTTATCCAACCGTAGATTGTTCTTCAATAGCAGATATCCAACTTTAAGTAGGGTATCCCACTCTCGTCACCAGTTTTGAAGAGGCAGGACTCATATAATTCATAGAAGGTATTTATTAGGTACACAGGAACAGACCCCTGGGACACATCAGCTTCTGTCTTCAACTGCCCAGCTCTCACTGCATGACTCCAGTAACAGAACTGACAAGTTGCAAGGGAGCATGAGTGTTCCAGGGCAATACATAAATAAACATTGGTAAAAGAAACACAGGGAAGACTATAACAGATGTATCCCTACAGTCAACATTGCACATATTCTTTTTTTGTAAATGTTGTATTGGACAGCAAAAGAGATGATTTCTCCCAATTCTAAGGTCCCTTGGCCTTAGACAATGTAGACCAGCATTATTGAACCTACAATTGCTAGAGAACACATTTGTTACTATTCCTATTTTACAGTTCCTAAAAAATGTTTTTAAATGTAGGAAATCCATATTGTTATGAAATCATTTCATGGGCGGACAAGTAATTATATGATTTTATGTGATTACAATGATATTTATGATTGTATAAATTCCTACTCTGTGAGTTACTAATATTCTGGGATGAAAAATAATGTATACATCTGTTTGTTTTTATGTGCTTTTATGATTATTTTAAAGTAATTGAATAAAGCTTGATTTGATTTGATTGATTTGACATAGAGAGTGATGGGCAAATAATGGCCCAAGAAGGAGTAAATACCATATCAACTTAAAGTGATTGTAGCTGTGTGCATCAAATAAGGAACTGAAAATATAATTTCGATTATCGCTGTGTGCATTCAGAAAAAAGGTTTGTTGAAGGAAAACAGTGCTGATGCCCCCTTGTAATGGTGTGTCCACAGCAAGTTTAGGAATGTGAAGGAGAAACATGTAATAAACGAAACGTGGGTGAACCATCCCTAGGGTAACAGCTCCATCTGGATATAAATTACCTGAAACAATAAGTTAGTTAATATTTGAATCTAAGGAAAAAGGGGCTCTCTTGTAGTAGAGTTCTAGTGCAACATTAACGGAGAGTTAAAAAAAAGGGGGTTCCCGAGTTCAGTGTGTGCTGCAACCGTCTAATTAGAACGGTTCAGAATAATATTTATCATAAATCTAAATAACACATATTGTATGCCCACAGGATCTACATACACATTCCTGTGGGTCACCTTAAGATAGTTAAACATACACAGTAAGTACATTGATGCCTTGGTAAGCATATCGGTTCCAGAATAAGGAAGAGAGGTTGTGACAGTAGAATCCTAAATCCGAGGGGATAGGAGAACAGGTATAAGGAGCATAATAGAGGGTTAGTGAACACATGAGCTCCCCAAGTGTTTGCCTATAGTGCTGAGGAAATCAACACCATGTTAGGACGTGTAGTCCAAAGTAATCTTGCACGTAAGTGTATGGAAGCAGACTTCAAAACTTCAGTTCGTACTCAACAGTAGTAGTAAGATAGAGATCACTTCACAAACAAGTCAGAAGACCACATGCAGATTGTGGTACTGAGTAAATAGAAACAGTTTCAACTTGGTAACATTACGTCTCATGTGGGGACTGTGAACACTTGTCCCCGAAAAAGTAGTGTAATACGTGGTCTTTGTTTAGGCCCATTTCCACCCTTCTTAATCACATGATCCAAGTCGGCTCCATTCTCCTCAACATTAGTTCCGTATTGCCACCTCTCACGTCTCTGGGTATGGTGCCAAAACAGTAAAAGGAGAAGGTTTTGTGGCTACCCTGAGAAGGACATTTCAACATGTACATCACCGCGGGGTCTGTCTACTCACTTCCGTTGATCCTTTTTTATGAGGCAAAGGTCCTGTATTAATATTAGCAAGGATATGGCTGCCAGTATTTTCTTTAACACAACCTGCATTGAGTGGATGCAATACACCACAGATTTTATTTATTCAGGTCTGAATAAACTTGCACTTTTACTAAATCCACATCCAGGATACATATACTGTGAATAGGAGGGATTATTTGTGGACACAAGATATGTACAGACTTAACTGTGTGTCTAACATTGGACCCTATTGAATCCCATTTGGGACGGAAATACAACTGAATTTAAGGTTGATTTCCTGGTCAGATTTGATCACTGTAGCACAATAAACTTGCTTCTACAGGGCTTGTATACTTAGCATCATTTTCCTTTCTTTTTTACTTGTCTTTTTTCCGCTAGGATCGTCACGCATTGAGTATAGGCATTTTGTCTTTTATTACATACCTTCGGGTACCAGGCAACATTAAGGAGGTGTTGTTATGTTAAATTCACCTAAGCAAAGTCACTGTTGACTGTTTAGATTCATATGTCACAATTGGAATCACAAGGAACAAGCATGCCTTAACTCCGAACAAGTTTTATTTTATCTGGGAGTGTTATTACATTTTTTCTTTAAATAAGTTAGCTTGTCACTAAACAATTGAGGTGACACATTTAAGACAGTATGGGTTTCCACAGGCTTGAGTAGGCAACATGAGCTGATCCTTCAAAGTTAGTCTGTCACAATAGGAAACTTACATTGGATGCTATTGTTGCATACCTTTCATTCCCAATATTGTACTATTGTTACTTAGCCCTGAAGAAGTCGCTGCACACAACCGTAAGCACAACGAAACACGTGTTGGCTAAGGCTGTTGTGAATAAACTGAAGCGCATGTTTCAGCAAAGACTCAAGCTTTTGTCACACTGTTATTGATATAATTGATACACTGTTAGCGTGCGCAAGGTGCTGTTTTTTTGTTTTACCTGTGTACATCCACATGTTGGGGAGGAGGGTGGCCCTCCCTACCCTTATGCAGCGCAATCCTCACTCAGTACTAGAGAATACTTAACTGCGTATTGCCCAGGAGTGCCAATACCTTATAGAACCACCTACCAAGCAGTCTCACACAGGAACTAATATTGAGATTGGCAGGGGTAATGCTATGGGTGACACAGCAGCAAGGGAGAGCATGTTATAGCCAGTACAGATGGCACCTTCAATTGCCAAAAGCATACCAAAAATTAAGTGTGTTCAAAGACAATTGTTACTAGCAGATGTGAAGCAAGCACAACGGCCTGCAACACTGAATGAGGAGAGAATGTGGATTGATGCTGGATGTGAGCAAAATGAAGAAGGATTGTGGGTGAACTGTGATGGGAGATAGAACCAATAAAAAGGAAAGGGCCCCCTGAAAGGGGTGATGAGAGGCAGACTAGCAGGGGAAATAACAGTCGAATTCAGAAAACAGAAATAGTCTGCCCCAATTAGTTTAAGGTAAGGCTCACAAAGAGTACTCAATACACATACAGCAGGTATAGGCTCACAAGGACCAGAAACATGGACAACTGATGTCTAGACAACGTATTACATGAGGATAGTCAAATTTGTATTTAAATTTTTCATTTTACAAAACAACATTTCTTAGAAGACCTAATTCATACAACATAAATTGCTGAAACAGTACACCTTGATTCAACAAACATTCCACACATCCCCAAAGCAGATCACTCATACTACTCAAACAAACTACACATCCTTTATACATGTACTCATTCACAAAAATTCTCGCACCATCATTCATTCGACAGTCATCATATATACTTTGTAATCAAATAGCAGCAAGGGAGAGCATGTTATAGCCAGTACAGATGGCACCTTCAATTGCCAAAAGAATACCAAAAATTAAGTGTGTTCAAAGACAATTGTTACTAGCAGATGTGAAGCAAGCACAACGGTGGTGTCCTGAAACACTTCCAAACTCAAGGTCGGGTATTAGTTGACAGAATATCAGGACACAAGAAAACAACGCCAACGCGCGTTTCGGTGCACGGCCAGATGGAAGATCGCACCTTCTTCAGGGCTCACAAATGGGGGGGAGGGGGACGAAGACACAGCATCTATCTGCAAAAAATAAATAGAAAAAATATATCTAATAGTGTGTGCTTTTCATTGATCTATTCAGTTTCTCTATACAACATTTTTCGAAATTTACATCTATATACAATTATATTCATAGCATCAAAAAGTTGCTCAAGTTCTGGAGAGAGAGCCTATACACTGCATGATCACAGGATAATATCATGGTAGTAACATCTCTGGATAAGGAACCCGCAGCAACAATCATACACCACATACTCAAAAACAGACTTAACATCAACGGGTGTGTACCAAGTTCCAGAAGATGACAAGGGAAGAGATAGATTTCCCAAGCCAGTCATAAACCCTCATAAGAGACAGTACTCAATGGCAAGAGGGAAAGAGCGCCAGAACCTAGGGTCAAAACTCCCTCTGTTAAATTCCTGTGCACAGGGTGAGACTCGTGGACACCTTAGATTATGGGATGCGGAGTCGGTACGATCCTTGGAGAGAATCACAAGGAGCGAGTTCTGTAGAGGGGACAAGTAAACAGACGGGTACCTCCTATCAAGGCCTGCATCTTATCCAAAATATTACTGTCAACCAAGGTCTTCTGGAAAAGCACTTCTCTTTTTTACCCTGTTAGTCTACTCCATACTTATAATCTAGAAACCTCTCGGTCCGTAGACTGGGGACACTCAAAACAATCGGCCCGCAAGTATTTGGGAGCCCTGGTCCAAGTAGGAAGTCAGATCTAAAACAAGAGTAGGAACACCATCAACACTCAGATATTATAAAACCCAAGCATTCCCGAGAGGTCATTAATCGACGGGGGCGATCGTAATTTTAGGTAGTAGGTACTTTATAAAATTAGATTCGCCATGGGGGACAGGTGAATAAATTCGTTTGCAAAACGTGTCTCTAGGGTGTCAGAAGTAGACGGATGGACAAGTAACAACCCGAGAACCTTATTTCCCATGTATCCGAACAAAATAGGACAGATGCATGGCCCGTAAAGCACCAACTACGAGTTGAAACAACGAACCCTACACGCCGCTCATCAAAACTTTAAGATTCACAAGTACCTAGTAATGCGTAAAATGATAGCGTGGGTACTCAGGGTACCAAATCGGCAGAATTTCTTAGGTCAAAACAGCTCCTAGCGCGATACATGGTGCATAATTAGAGACGATGGAACAAATGTACTCAATTAAAAACAATTCCCAGGCTATCTAAATATCTCAGAGCACAAAGGTACTTTTCTCTGAGATTAGATTATTAATCAGGAATATATTACATGCGGGAGAGTCAACCAAGAAGGGTATTCACAACTTTCCCGTTTAAGTCTCCGTGCAAAGTGCAGCCCAGACAAGAAACAGCACCCGATAACCGCGAATAGGAGCCGATTCCTCATTAGAAAATGTTGGCGGTTACCGGGAAGGTGGTGCAAAGCAAGGGCAGAATGCAGGCGAGGCCCGTTTTCAGAGGCTAAGCAGTATCTAAATAGTGGAGCCCGCTTAAAAAAGAAATGTAACATATAACGGGGAAAGCAAACGCTCAGCATACTGAAAATGTACCTTCAAGTTCGCGAGGGCAGGTCGGAGGCGATCAATTCATCTGGCATGAAGTGGCCATTGGGGAATCCGAGGGAATCACAAGTGAGTTTCACCTGCGATTTTTAAAGTGCCCGGCACGTGAGTGGTCCAATCAGCGCTCCACACCCAGCATCCAATCCAAACAGGACAGATGTAAAAACCGGGGCGGAATGCAGGCGCCGCGCTCAGTCCGACCAAGCAATATAAAGATAATGCCAACATTGCTTTTAAGGTGCAATCGAGTTACACGGGAACTTCATATCAGATCAAAGGGCAAAGAATCGGATCAAAGCAGTGCAGACGGGACCAAATATAGTCACCCCTGGACCCATATATACAGGCAGGCGTAGCAAAAAAGGCACTAGAGGCCTAGCGGACTGCGGAGTTTTGCCCTCTCCAAGCAGAGTGCAGAGTTCCACAAACTCAGCCAACCGATGCCGCACAGAGTTCTTTCTCTAGCGTGGCTGACCAATATTAAGTTGGCGAGCGCGAGCCAGAAAAATCATGCGCTAGACCTCACCCTAGCAAGATTTCTTAACACAGGCAGTCATAACCGCTTGCGTTGAGAAATCTACCACTTTCATTGAGAGAGCTGCCGCTTAAGTTGAATATCTACTTGACCAGAAGAATGAAGCAGCACCCAGTGGCGGCCGGCTTAGGTAAGTGAGGTAGGGCAACGTGTAGCATGGGGGAAGCAGACAGACGATGGAATGGGTATTATTTATTTATTTAATTTAAAGTATTACGTCGTCCATCAGCTTCCCCCCCTGCTGCGCCCTGCTTCACCCCACTGATCTTAGCTGAGCTGGCTACCACTGGCAGCACTCTCTGGTGTGACGCATTGTGCCTAATGCGCTGATTTTACAGTGCAGTACAAAGTCCGAGCACTAAAAATGAGTGCGAGCAGTGCAACGTACCACACTCTGCTGCTCATGGAACTCCCCAGAGCACAGCAGAACTTTTTTGGCACTTCATGGAGTTACGCAGCATAGAACTCCGTAAACCCCACCCAGGCCTGCCTGGTGCTCTTCCTTTAGTGCTGTACACCATAAAAGCAACACCATCTAGAACAACTCTTTTCCCCCATGAGGTACTGATGTGGGTGGGGTGAGGTTGCCTCTCACAGTTTCCCAAGCAGCACTGCTTTGGACTGCTGAAAATATTTCTGACTACGCTGTACAGATGTCAGTAGTCTTGAGTCATCTCCAGGTTAAGTAAGCTTTGCCCCGCCTGTCTTCAAAGCCCACACACCCTTTGAAAGCTGGAGACATGGTCATGGTGTGAAAAATGAAAGATATTTCTCTCAGTTCTAGGTAACCTGGACCACACCTCGTGCTCCTGGTGAGGTGGGCTGCGGTCAAGGTGGAAGGATGTTCTAAGTGGATTCATAGGACAAGATTCAGAACTGCACCATCGGCACCTGAGACAGTGGTACAAGTAACTGATGAATATATGTCACCGGGAGAGCTGTGCAGCACCTCAGAGAAGCAGAACACAGACAATACCACTTCCAGGAGCCCCGCTGAGGGTCCATTATCAAGTGTCCTCAGGCTGGTGACACCAACTGATGCTGTCGAGTGAAGCACACAACGAAGTGTTGATGAAAGATGATGGCCTGCACCTGCAACAAAATAGACTGAAGGAGACACTGCGGGGCAGGTCTGGGAAACTGCCCTTTAACAAGATGACTGAGGACCAGGAGGAAAAGCAGAGAACAGCACACTGCGTGCTGTTGCATTATTGACACTTAGAAAAAGTGTCTTAGAACTGAGTGACAGAAAGACATTCAATATCTTTATTTATCACTTACACAAGAATGCATCACATATTGCAAACAATATTTTTTGTCTCTTAATTATATGTGTACTACCTGTATTGCAACCACTAGCTGACCATCCCCTCATTTTAGTAGATAATAAAGTAGACCAAGGTTCAGGTGTTGAAGATTACCGGATTTGTAGAGTTATCCAGACACCCCAGCGACCCCATTGGATTATATGAAGCACCTCTACCTATACAGAATTATGCACAAGGGAAAGGATGCCTTATATCAAATGTAATATGGGATTGTGGAGAAGGAAAGATAGGATGATATCCATGTACTTTACTGTCAAATATTCAGACCCAATACCAAGTGTCACCTGTGGTGGAAAACAATGCATTTCCTGTATGTATTAAGCATCATGTTTCAGGAAGTAATCCAGCTTCCCTATACATTGGCTAATTAGCAAGTAGCAAATGTCCTAAGATATTGGAATTTGATAATACCACGGGTACATGGAAAATAAGGGACATATAGTGAGTAGGAACTAGACCACTGAAGGACAAGGGAAGCAAGTCAACTATATGTTTTATTACTTGAACATCACTGTAGAAGGGGAGACATTGTTGATAGCACCTGATGGTCTTTTATATGACTTGTTCAATAAGAAAGAGAATAATGATGCTACTGCACCAAATGTGATTTCTACAATTTAAGAATATCCCTTATGGTAAGCTTGCTGCTCTTACATTGCATAGTGGGTCAATATGCACTTATAAATTCAGCATGGAATGATTATAAATGGTATGATTAATTTCAAAACACTTTCCCGGAGGGGGCATGTGTACTATTTTTTATCTTACACCAAGCATTTCAGTCGTACTGCACCTTGCAACACATAAGCCATTAAATTTGGGGAGTTTCACTCATAAGTATGAGAGAGATATACATGCACCTATTAGAGAGACAAAGCTAGGTCTATTTTATGAGCTAATGCATGTATTAATTCCTGACTATGGCACATATGATCTAGAATTGGCCCTTGTTAACATGTCTGCTGAGTTAGCCATAGCATTCAATGCATTAAAAGATGTGCTTCAAGAATTGCAGGTGGACGTTAATTACATGGCTGCCATGACTATTCAACATAAAATTGCACTTGACCTCCTGACCCTACTACAAGGAGGACTATGGCTTTACTGAATTCTTCTTGCTGCTATTTTTTTTAATAAAAGTGGAAACATACCAAAGGATGTAGCACAAATTAAGCAGGTGGATCAATAGTCAGAGAAGCAGATAATATTACTGAATCTCGGGATTGGTCCAGGCTGTGGTCTTGGCTACCAACGGAATGTGTAAAAGACTTGGGGGCATATTACCAAGGGCCTTATCGCTAAAGCGGCGATAATTTAATCGCCCTATTACCTAGCTGTCGCTAACACCAGGTAGCGACAGCTAGTAGGAGATAGCGAGATTCTGAGGGCCCACTTTGCATGTCAGCGATATATATCGCTAATGACATGCAAAGTGGGCGTGCCAAGATGTTAGCGACTGGAAACAGTCTCTAACATCACTAACTCCTATTACCAACTTTTGGAAATAATTGCGCTAAGCGCGATTATCTCCAAAAGCTAACGCCTTCCCAGAGCAGTTCTTAGCCATGTTATCCAATGGTAGGTGGATAACATGGCTAAGAGCATTTGCTCGGTAATGCATGAATATCGCTGACTTTTCAGCAATATTCATGCATTTTGGCTGATTTTTATCGCTTAGGAGATAAACCTTGATAATAGCAAGACTCCTAAGCGATAAAAATAGGCAAAGCACTGCGATATTAATGTAGCCGCTGACCAAGCTTAGCGATATTTTTCGCTTAAGCTTGGTAATATGCCCCTTGGTTCTAGCACTAACAGGTACTTTTATCACAATAGTTTCATTGTTGTGTTGTCTTCAGTGTTGTTGCCCAATGGGACAGCATTTTTGTAATAAGGGCATCCTTTCTGTTTCTGAACTCAAAGTTCTATCTCCTACAAAATAGGAACTAGGCCGCAGATATCCTAAAATACAACAGGAAGTAGAGGAAGCACACGAAGAAGCATTTGTTAACGGCTATTGGCATATAGCAAATACATTCATTTAATACGAGCATATCTTTTTTATATGTGTGAATAATGATTCTCTCATTGGTGTTTATCCATGTAACAATATATGCATTTATTTAAGCTCTAGGTAAGGTCATCCAAAGCTGTGTACTTTATTCTAACGTTGGAATTGGTGAATACAATGTTAATGAATACCATGATATGTGCAGGCCCGACAACAGCAATACTAATAAATGCAATGTCAACTTATGCCATAGTCTGTGCTCACACAACCATGTCAATGCTAGCCAATGCAATGTCAATGTATACCGTAACTTGTCCCCACACAACAGAGTCAACATCAGAAATAACGATATTAATGCATGCCAAAATCCATGCTCCAATGATAATATTGTTGTTGACATTAAGAACAATGTCAATGTACTTTCTGACCAAAGCAAACATATCCTTGTCAATATCAGTAAGAAAGATGTTAATGTATGAGAGGACAACTGTATGTGCAATGTGGATAATGTGGATACAAATAATACCAGTGGCTGCCATATTATTCTTAGGAGTTCCAATAAACTCACATCATTGCAGTCGGATTCACCCAAGGTGACCTCCCCATCGACCACAAGTGAAAGATATGTGGTCAGACAGGCCCTGCAACTTACACCTATCGAGTGACAGGTCACCGGTGGTATCTCCCATAAACCAAAGACAAACACACACCCAGGGAAAACCCTGATCAATCCCACAGATTAATTGTTGCACCACAACCAGGTCCGAGGAAATTAGCCACAGAAATACCACAAAGCTAGATACCACATTTCAATAGGAACCCTCAAATGATCAGGACATGACATGCACACCACAAATAGTGATCACACGCTCCTCATTACGGACATCTGGACAAATACACACTGGCCCACATTAGCGTTCCCCGACAGACATCTGTGTCCTTAATTGTACCTCACGACCTGTATATATTGATGGCCAAAACCTTGTACATCAAGAGACTTTAAGCAGACGCACTCTGTCCAGGCTCTCCTGGCTTCAGCATTTAATTAAACCAACATTTTTGTGTTTCACCAAACGCCTCTTGTTTTTTCATTTATTTAAGGTAAACTCATATCTGAGCAACATTTTGGTGAGCCAGACAGTAGAGGTTGGTTCATCGAGCACGACTGCTGTCCAAGAAAGTACCCCGACCCTAACTGAATCACATCTGTGCAAAATTTTCATTGAGTAAACATCATAATTTAGTAGAATTTCTGCTGAATCCATGGGGTGGAGGTCTGTCCAGAGGCAGCCATCACAGGAAAAGAGAATACATCTGATCCCTAGTACCAGCTTCCCTGGGTGTCAGTAGGGGATAGCTTCGACCACTGGGCTTGGTGGCAATTCAGTATGCATAGGCTCTGGGTGTGATATAGAGCTAACATGTATAAACTTAATTATTTTGTAACAAAAGTTTCTTGGCGCTATTGATTTCAACACTGATAGCTTGGATCAATGGGCATTAGGCAGTTATATTCACAACCCCTGGGTGTGATATAGGGTATAATTCGGATGTTAGGGAAAATTTCAGGCGTGGTGAATCAGATATATCTCGCTTGTGGCTGCAGAGGGCCATTAGTTTTCAGGTTATTCCTTTTTCTCCACTCAAATTGTTGCTATTTCTGTCTGCTGAGCCGATATTGACAGACTATCAGGCTCACCAAGCTCTATGCACTAAATAGAGCATCCATTCTCCTCGAGCTATAGGAGAGGGCCACATTTTTGGGACAAAGTAATTTTTTCCGTCAACCTTTCTAGTCTCTTTTAGATCTTTTCCATTTTTGCATTTATTGATGTTGTGGTGTTGTTCAAATATTGTAAATCATGCTGCATGTTTAAATGTTATGTTTTGTTAATAAGTCTATGCTTCAGGTGGTAATAAACCTCTCTTCCAAATAATAAGTTCATGATTGCTAGATTTCTGCAGCACAATAACCTGCACTGCAAGGAGCTAACAATTGCACTTTTTGTTACAGGTTGTTATTACTTCATTACGTTTTTGTCTTTATTTAATATTAATCGATTTTTTTTCTGCTGATGATTCCGTTTTGTGAGCTCATAACCAGTAAATTGTTTTTTTATACCATCCAGTGTACACAATTCCCCCAAAATAGAGTGGAAAGTTGTCAACATTTTCTATTTACATCTTGAGATGAAATTTTACAAACACTTAAAACAAACAACTGTCCCAATCCATCATGGGGACTCAATTAGACCACATGAACGCAAGGTTCCCCACTCAGGCTAAGACACTCGAGAAACACTGCTATGAGTAGATGTCCATACCAAAACCCTCACAATTCCCTGGCCTGAGGGGGAATAGTTCTGCACAAACACCATAGAACACAAAAAGACTCATATACAGGCCAGTTATGCAGGACATGAAGAGGCTACACCGGAGGCCCTATAAGAGCTGTGGGTCATCTTCGATGTGGCCCCAGCCTATAAAGGTATCCCAGAATCTGTAAGCAAGGCATCAAGCTACCCTGGCTGAAGACGGCTGATAGGCAGAAACCGGTCCTCGGAGGCTTGATTCCGGTCCAGGAAATACATGGCTTGGCAGTTCGGGCTGGACTGTTCCCATGAGGCACAGGGTCAAGGCTGATTGGCATATGGCCATGTCTGAACTGGGGTGGTGTGGAGTGCAAAAAAACGATGGATTTAGGCCCAGATCTCTGTACTGGGGTGAATGTATGACATTGTTCTGCATTCTGTCCATCACCTGTTGTTTTTGCAATTGTCACCCCGAGTGGGATGGGTATGCTCAGACGTGAGTCCCATGCTCTTCACACCACTGGAGTCAAGCTATCCTGGCTAGGATGCTTGATTCCGGTCCAGGAAAGACATGGTTAGGCAGTTCGGGCTGGACTGTTCCCATGAGGCACAGGGTGAAGGCTGATTTGCATATGGCCATGTCTGAACTGGGGTGGTGTGGAGTGCAAAAAACGATGGATTTAGGCCCAGATGTCTGTACTGGGGTGAATGAATGACATTGTTCTGCATTCTGTCCATCACCTGTTGTTTTTCCCATTAGGATGACAGGCGGACTTTGTCCGCATGCCATCTCATCGCAATAAGGGACCACCCACTCTAAGGGCGGGGGTCCCGTTGGTGGCAGTAGGATGTGCCTGCCACAGTGGCTGGCGCATCCAGCATTCCTACCATTGTGGAGGGCGGTGTACTCAGCACCGCCCGCCACAATGGCAGGAAGGCATGCTGTGCACTTCCATGCACAACATGGCAGGCACCACGTGGTGCCTGCCATGTTGTCCATGGAACTGCCGGGGGGTACCATAGGTACCCCCTATGTGTACCCCCCATCCCCCTGGAGTCGTTGGGGGCCCGCAACGGGCCCCCAAAGCAGACTCTGCATGCCTTTCGGCATTGCAAATTGCCCATCCTAATATGGCTGGCGGTGTCTGATAGACACCACCACCACGCGAAACCCTTTTCCGCCTGGTCGCAAGGCGACCGGGGCGGAAAAGCGGCGGACGGTCTTTCCATCCGCCGCTGACCCCCCAGCCATACTAATATGGAGGGGGGTCATTCCGGCACGGATGGCGGGCGGATCGCCCCCGCCAGGCCGGTGGTGGCTGCTACCGGCCTGGTGGGGGTGATCCATCCGCCATCCTAAAGGAGCCCCTTAATGTTTACAAATATATTTATTCAGCCATTTTTGTTAAGGGGGACTACTTTTCTAATCGCTTACTGTCGTTTTGGGTCATTTCTCAGGGGATCTGATCGCGGTTGGAAGCTGTGTCGCTTGGAGCCAGGTAAGAGTTATTTATTTTATTTTAAACTAAGTTTTAAGTTAATTTGAATGTAGTTATGTTGTTTGTAGTGTATTTAGAGTGTGGTACTTGTATGTTCGGTGTAGTCTGGGTGTATTTTACATTACGGACATTTTTTAGTACGTTCAGTTTTTGAGGCCTGGCTTTTTGAGTGTAGTATATGTAGATAGGTGTATGTGTATTTTTTTAAATGTTATCAAAAGTGTTATGATGTTGTATTTATGTGTTTTTGTGTGGGTGGGCATGTTTTTATTCTTTTTTACAGGTTTTCATTTAACGATGTCGGATTTTGGGTAACTTGGACTTTTATTTTTAAAAGAGATGTGTATTAGTTTTTCAAACTAATATTTATTGAACACACTCTTTTATTTTTTGGGTGTTCTTGTAGCATTTTTTATTTTTTTCAACTTTTTGGGGTTTTTGAAGGGATTTCCAATTGGATTTGTCGAAGGAGGATTTGTGTTTGGAGATGGTTGTCGTTTTTTTTTAAGAGGTGTGTTTTAGTTTTATAAGCTAATATTTATTTAACACACTCTTCAATTTTCGCGTTTTCATGGAGCGTTTTTTACATTTTTTTAAATTTTCATTTTTTTTATGGCATTCTGCAAGTTGGATTTATCTATAGAGGATTTAGTTTTGGACCTATTTGCATTTTTGCATGTTTTTGGGGGTTTATTTAACGTTGCTTGGAGGATTCGACACCTGGATGGACTTAGAAGTTGTCTTCAATTAGCTTTGGAACTACAACAACTGTAAGTAATTTTTAAATTGGTATGTGGGAGGGAAATGTAATTTATTTCTATTTTAATATGTGTTGTATTTTGTAATATATTATTATTTTGTCAAAATATATTTAAATATGTTATTACTGTATATATTTGACAAATTAATAATATTTTATACAATATGAATATATTTTAGATATATATGTTGTGTTGTCAATGCAAATGTTTTAAATATTTTTTAGATTAGAGTTAGAGGATTGTTTGTGCGATTAGGGATAAATATTCTAGGCCTCTAGTTGTAGGATGGAGTTTGACTTAGTTTACATTTTGTTTGTCTGTCTAGTTAGTAATGGGCCAATTAGTGTAATCGATTGTTGTATCCGTAGTTCTTGGTAACTTTGTTCCTTTTGGATACTTTCTAGTAGTTTTAGTAGTGTGGGTGTACCTCTGCCTGTTGTTGCCTGGAAGGCGTTATACCACCCTTCCACGGCGTTGTTACTTTTGGCTTCTTTGTTTAGGGTGCTAATGTAAACGTTCCACCATGGTATGTGGAACTTTGGAAATCTTCGGTGACCTGATCGGTGTAGTCTCCCTTCCCATGTGTGCTTCAAGTAATCAAGTACTGAGCTTAGTTTTTCTTCATTTCTTTTGTAGGATGGACTCTCTATTAGTAAGTTATAGTGTTCTACTGCGTCCGTCACAGGCACATAGGCTAGGGCTACCAGTTTTTTATATGGTATGCTAAGGTGCTATCTGTTATCTGCTATCTGTTATGTATTCTACACTCAGGGGCTGATTCTAATGCGGGTTGGAAATGCTTCCCAACTGAATCGAGTTGGAAATGGTTTCCAAGCCACTCGGATCGGGACAGTCCGACCGACCGAGTACAATGCATCCGGATGCTTCCCAATTCGATTTGGTTGGACTCCCATTGACTTCAATGGGAGCATATGTTCCTAACCGCATCATAATTGGGCCCTGGGTCGTTCCTGATCTGATTTAGAAGGAGCAAATGCCATTAGGAGGCCTTCCTAACCGCATCAGAATCAGGCCCAAAGTGGGAAAGCTTTCCAACCTGCATCAGAATCAGAATCAGGCCCTCAATGTTGACTCCACAAGCACTGATTAAAATGATAGTAGCAACCTTGTATAGATGTATGGGGGTATGTTTTTAAAATTGCATTAATCATTGCAATTTCAAAATCCATGATTATTTTATTTGGAATGTAATTAGGATTTTCAGATTTTATTTTATTGAGAATTTCTAGATAAGTAGTTTTAGTTTTATTTGGGAGTAGGCAGTAGATGAAGGGTATATTAGTATTTTGGTATATAGAATGTATTGTATAAAGTTGATAAATGGTTTTGGGCATATTTTAAATGTGCCATCTATCATCCAGGTGTTGCATTGTTGGAGTTGAGTTAAGTTATTTGCAGTGGCAAGCATTATTATACTTTTTTCACTATTGCTATTGTCATAGAAAATAAATGGCTCTTTGTTATGGGTAATGCTCAATTCAGGTGGGATGTTTACTTCATGGAAAGTTTTAGGGATAGGCATGGTGGTTGTAGTTCTTTTCTGTCTAATTATAACTTTCTTTAATGCATCAATTGATGGTAATTGTCCAGATGCATGTTGGGGTATTTGCAGTAGCTGTTCTTTTAATATTTCAGTAGTGGGCTTGTCTGTGCTACTGCTTGCTTCTTTTATATTTTCTAAAGCTGCTCTAATTTCAATTTCAGTAATATTGGGGGGTGGGTGTGCTCATTGACAGATTATACAGTACTTTCTTGAGTTATGGCTCTTCCGTAACATTTGTTAGCGTAGTACTTGCTACATTTCCAGAACACTTTTAATTCTTTCTGCCTTTCTTGTGTGTATACATAGCCCATGTAGCATAGGAGAATTTTTCCCTTTTGTGACACTATGAATTCTGCGTCTTTTGTCATGGTGGTGGGTTTAGTGCTAAAGAAAGTATAGATACAATTTAAATAATATTATGCTCTATAACATTTTCTTACATTTATATACATTTTTTATATATACTTACAATGGTTATGTAGATGTTGAAATACATTTCTTTTGATGTGTGGGGGCTTTTATTTTTCATCCTGGAGGAAGTGTATGTGTTGGTATAAAAATAAAAAATGTTTAAGATATTTGGAAGTATTTGTTGTAGGGTATAGAGCAATTGTGAAAGTGTTTATTTTATTTAGTTACATTATCAGTTTTCTTTAAACTACTTTTTTAATATACCTACTTTTTTGATTCGCTTTATTTTCGTGGTTGTTGTAGATAGTTATTCTTGTGGCTGGAAGTATCTGTAGTGGAGACCTAAATACATGAAAGTATATTTTAGTACATTTTAATTTAGTTGTATTTTTCATAACATTTCACAATTTTTAGTGGCTAACAAGTTATTACTAACTTACTTTTTTGTTAGCTTAATTTTCTTTCTTCTTGTAGTAAATAAATGTAGGTGTTGGTAGAATCTGTATTGGAGATATAAATAAGTGAAAGTACATTTGAGTTTCATATTGTATAGATTAATTATTTAGACGTTTTTAGCAATGTTAAGGTTAACAAAACATTATTATAAACTTTGTTTAGTTTGGAATTCTCTGGTAGCTTTTCCTCCTCTGTCTTTTTGTTCTGTTGAAGAGGAAAAGATTATTTTTCTGTTTTTTATAGCGTTGTTTTAATTAGTTAGTTTCTGTGATTGGTTTTGGTTGTAACCGCTAGATTTTTCTTGGTTGTTGAGTTCAGTTTGAATTTTTTTACATAGGGGCCGATTCCGATTCGGGAAAAAAATCGTCTGTCCGAATCGTACCCGGAGCCCTCTCTGTACGAATCGTACACGTCCGTCCAAATCGCGTAGTACAATCTGTTTCTCGTCAATCCGTCCGAATCGTCCAGAACCGTTCGAATTGCAAGGGTGAAACCGTACGACACCGACCCTCACAGTGAACCGTACGATTCTAAAACACGCTGTACGACCCGACGAGTACGATCCGGAACGGGGTATGAAGACGCGATTCGTACAGGCCACGTCAGGTAAGGGCGATTCGTACGGACAAGCAAACAATCATATACACACGGTATAGTGCGTACACCCCATGATCGCAGGGTGTACGCACTGTATCCCTGCAGACATGGGGTGTATGCACCGTACCCGGGGGGACGTTCTGTACCTGTTTCGAGGCGAACTCTGCTACTTTGGACATTTTGGGCTCCCGTAAAAAAGCATCGTACGGTGCGTACCCGACACGAATCGTACTTGCTGGGTCGGGAAACCCTGCTTCGAACCGTACGGATGTCGCGTACAGCGGGTTCTGAGGGAGAATCATGTGGAGATTAGAGTCGTACGGTCTTTGTACGATTCATACGGAGTCCTGCTCCTGGTACGAATTGTACTTCATTGTACGTACGGGGACGTTGATTCGTACGGGAAAAACGCTCCGTACGGCTATTTGGAGTGGTTTTTCCTGATTCGGAATCGTCCCCTTAGTGTTTCCATATATGGAAGATGCTTATTGAGGGGTCGATTGCGAATCGGGAAACAAATCCTTACGACGATTCGTATTCGTAGCCCTTTCCATAAAAATCGTACGAATCCGTCCGAATCCCGTAGTACTATCCGTAGGTAAAAAATAAGTTCGAATCTTTGCGAACCGTACAAAAAACAAGGGAAAAGCCGTACAAAACGGACCCTGAAAGAGAACCGTACGAATCGTAAACATGCTGTACACCCGACAAGTACGAACCAGACCCGGGAAACAGAATGCGATTTGTACAGAAAACATCGTGTATGAGCTGCGATTCGTACAAAAAAACTTCGCGTATGAGCAAACCACAAAATTAAATACGAGACGAACCCCCCCTGAAGAAGAAGGGCACGAGAACCCCGTAAAAACGTCATGTATGAGGGACCCACAAAATCCAATACGATACGAACCCCCCTGAACGAAGCACACGCGAACCCTGTAAAAACGTCATGTATGAGCGACCCACAAAATCCAATGTTATGTTATGTTAATCAGGGATTTGTAGAGCGCACAGCTACTCAACAGAGTGTCCCGGCTCTATGACAGAAGCGACATGAGAGCAAAACTGCGAAAGCCAAAAAAGAGCCAAAAATCTAAGGTAGCTGCTGGAACAACCAGGTTTTTACCTGCTTTCTAAACTCCAAAAGAGTCGCGGTCTGTCTTAGCGATATAGGCATGCTATTCCAAAATCGGGCCACTTGAACCTGGAAACCAATACGATACGAACCCCCCCTGAACGAAGCGCACGCAAACCCCGTAAAAACGTCACATATGAGCGACCCACAAAATCCAATACGATACGAACCCACACTGAACGAAGCGCACGCGAACCCAGTGAGACAGCACAAGGATTTAGAAAACGTCGCGTTGCACAGACAAATAAACAGAAGCTAATACAAGTAAACGAGACGCACTGAACCACGTGGACATTGTAAAACAGCACAAGGAGGGTGAAAACGACTCGCACAACACCACAAAACACGTCTCCAGTGAACAAACCATGGAAATGAATGTCCTGGCCAGATCCAAACAGGCAAACAGAGGGGCTAACTCAGAAACACCCTTTATAACACACCCACCAAAAATTCAAACTAAGCCCCACCCACAAAAGGACCAATAAAAAGGGCCCACACACACAAACCATGATCCTTTGCAACAGACACAATTAGCAAGACACACTGACAACACACCACACACTGCACACATCCACCTTCACACATACCCCCAATCACGTTCAGACCCACACCCCCTTCACATTCAGACCCACACACCCACATCCATACACACCGTCACCCCACACCATGTCCGCACAGAAGAATCCAAAGTTCTCAAGGGAGGAGATGGATATCCTTGTAGATGAAGTCATCAGAGTAGAGCTGTGGGACAGAATAGTCAATAGGGTCAATGCTGTTGCACCCATCAGACGCACAAGGAAGGATTGCCAGGCCAGGTGGTACGATCTGCGGCGGATGATCAAGCGGAAGATGGACGAGGAGTACCAACAGAGCCAGCACACTGGAGGTGGTTGTCCCCGCAGACCAGTACATTACCAGCCCTGGGAGGAGAAGGTGATGGCTCTGCTACCGTCGGTGGGAGAACATGGAATTGAAGGAGTCATAGAGCCTAGTGAGTACACAAACAACTCATGTAACATGGGGGTAATGGCATCCACACCCCAAGTACAAAAAATGCCTACACCAACCCCCAAGCGCCCACCGACCCACAACTACATCCAAAAACAACGCTAATGCCACAAACATGTGTATGCCCCATTGAGAAAGCAAGGCCATGCCATGTCCCATGCTAGAGGAAGCACAGACCCAAAAATGGACGTCCGATATGCTGGGAGGGTGGGTGTCACAAAATGCATTGTGGGACACCAAATCAGACCCAATTGCATGGGCGTCCGCAGGGGGGAAAGGGGGGCTCTTGCCCCCCTGGATCACAAGTGCATCTGGTGTGGGCCCAGTCAGGGCCCGACCTAGTCCATCATGCTTTTGAAATGGTGACATTGTTCCAGGTGGCAGCCCCCTCCACTAAGTGGGAAGGGTGCAAGGGGGTGGCCGAGAAGGGTGCAAGGCAGAGTGCGAAATGGGTGCAAGGGGGAGGGGAGAATGGTGTAAGGTAGAAAAGGGTGCAAGGTGGAGGTGGTGCAGGGTACAAGGGGGAGGGGGAGCAGGGTGCAAGGGGGAGGGGGGGAGAAGGGTGCAAGGTAAGAGGGAGAAGGGTGCAAGGGGGAGGGCGAGAAGGGTGCAAGGGGGAGGGCGAGAAGGATGCAAGGCAGAGGGGAGAAGGGTGCAAGGTAGAAAAGGGTTCAAGGCGGAACTGGAGCAGGGTACAAGGGTAGGGGGAGATGCAAGGGGGATGGTGATGAAGTAAAAAATTGCCCACCACTGGTGGACGCCCATGCCCAATTGCCCTCATTTCATGTGGCCCAGGTACACACCCATACACCATGCGAATGCACAGAGAGTGGGAAAGAACTGACAAGATAGCTGACACTGGGCCCTGGTGTAGGCAGCACAAGGCCCCCTGGGACCAGTGCAAACACAAACACCAGGACAACAAGGTCAGATATATTTGACAGGAACTCACAACCACTGTCATGGCAGCATGCTCAATGGGGGGGGACAGCCACACCACGAGGGAGGCCAAATAAGACTGCAACTACCAGCGCGGCCTGTCACACACCCCTTACACAAACATACCCTCTTGGGACAGGCAATGGAGTGCCCCACTGTCACAATGGTCATGTAACACAACAAAACCAATACAGATTTGCGGAAGCATCCAAGCAAAAAATGCAAGGTGCAGATTCACAAGCCCCTTGCGCTTCTTCCACGCGGCCCTAGCGTCACCTTTGTGATGCAGTGGCCGCACAAAAGTGGCGCCATGGTGCTGTGTATTTACAAGGTGACGCATCTAGGAGATGTGTCACGTTCTAAAGCACTGCGCCAGAAGTAAGTGTACTGGCGCGGGGGTGGGTGGGTGTTCCTAAGCAGCAACGCCTCACAAAAGTGGCTGAGTGAAACCTACAAGATTTCACTCAGTCACTTTTAAGCACATGCTGCATCAAAACCCAGTGCATGCTTGAAACAGGCTTAAGGATTGATGCAGCATTGTGCATATAGGGCCCCACAGAGCATTGCTGGAGCTGCATTGGGCCAGTGACGCAACTCCAGCAATGCACCACTTCTACGGTACAGATGCGTGATGCGGCTGTGCCGTGTTTCCTCCATGGTGCTCCACATTGTAAATGTGTCATAGCCATGCTGGCATAGCTGTGGTGCACAATGACTTGCCAATCCCTGCTGATATGCAGGGCTGTGCCAGTTATTGTAAATATGCCCCCAAATGTCAATGACTCCTGAGCACAGATCAATCTGACCCCACAACATACCCATCCACAATTGAACTTGAGGACAATCCAAAGCATAGACAACTACCAGTGGGAACAGTGTCAACTACAATGTGTTTGAAAAATGGATGTTGCATTAAATGACATTAACATTGTCTGTCTCTCACACCCACAGGGCAACTTGCGGAATCTTCCCCCACCAATGGGAGAGATGAATCACAGTCCCAGGCTCTGCAGGACCCTCATCCCACCGACAGCGACGCCTCTCTCCACTCCACGGATTACCCCGACCAACCTGGCACCTCTGGTGCCCAAACCCGTGCAGCAGCTGGATCAGGAACATATGCGCCAACCACCACCACCATTCCTGCCACATCACAGCAGACATCTCGGAGCCCTGCCCACAGTCAACAACTGAGCCAGTCTGACAATGAGGGACAAGGTTCGCCGGGCACCCAGGAGGTGGCAGACAACACCACAACTGCCATCCCTCAGGGATCCCGTCGACCCGATGTGCCCACAAGGGCAGGCCAGGCTCGTGTGGGCAGGGGTGGTGGGAGTGGCGCCAGGCAGAGGCAAGAATCTGACCAGCCAGCTGGGGGTCCCGGTATGTCTCAATTACGCAACATCATGGAGGCATACCAGCGGGACACCAGGGAGATCAGCCAGGTAGTGGGGACCCTCACAGAGATGAAAAACCTGCAGGCCAAGCAACATGCCAGTCAACTACAACACCAAGGACAGATGGAGGCAATACTGGCTGAGCTTCTGGCTGTGCAAAGGGACATAAGCCATTCACTCCGTCGGATCACAGACAACATGGAGCACCCTACCTGTGTCACCAGGCAAGAAACATCTAGGCGAAGACCGCCACCAGGCACAGGGAGGGAGGAGGAGGAGGAATCGTCCGACGGAGCGTCCCATGCATCGTCAAGGCCTGCATATGAGGGCCCCCCAAGGAAGGTGGGTCATCCACGGAAAAGACAGTGAGAGGCAGCGGGCTATGCTCATCTCCCAGGTCACCTGGTCTGGCACCTTCACCTTGTGTGCAACAGTATCATCTCATTGACTGTTCTACTCTCCCACATGCACTTGCTGGTTGCAGTCTGAACAATGATGCCAGGCATTGTGGTCTGGACTCTGTTTACTCAAACTGCAAGGCATCACATCTCCCTCTGTGAACTTTGGATTCCCGCCATTTTTGTACAGCACATACTGTCATGTATTCCTATAGGTTCTGAATCGATCCCCCTATTCCTGACCCTATTCTAGTTAAACAAACCAACAAGTTAACTAGCAGTCAGCCCATGAGGCAGAAAACCCCCATGATGCAGATACCGTTATCTGACGCAGTCACACTACGGCACAGGAACGTGTTATCTGATTAGGTCATAACGCTTGCGATCTAATTAGACAAGCGATATTCCTCCAGCCCCTGATAAGGCATACGGAGTTCTCATAACAAATCAAACCTATGACAACCTGGGCAAAACCCTGCGGCCATTGTTTTGATTTCACAGAGAACTTCAGTAAAAGAATGTGCTAACGAGCAAGTCGTATGACATCCTTATTGACGTATCTATGTCCATCCTTACGTCAATCTCGGCACCTTAAAGGTATAAATATTACCGATCTTGCCCTATGCAAACACACGCGTGGTGACGAGACGGAGCAGCCATACTTGCCGAAGCCAAGAGCAGAGCAGACCCCGCTGGCAGCAGCCCCGCCTTCCTGACGCGCTGAGAGACGCGCTGCTTTCTCCTGCCGAGAATCCAGCACCGGCGTTTCTGGGTAGCCCTCGCAGGCAGCCTGGAATATCGAGACCAGAGAGAGAGATACCATTCCTCATTCATCCTAACTTCCAGGTACAGAACTGAACAACCCCTCGCAGAGAATTCTTTAGTTATTCACTTGGCAAAAACAAACTTAACTTAAACTGTAACTTTCTATTCCCGCCCACGTATTAGGCTTAGGTCAGGTACACGGGGTAGGCGTATCTAGAAACACCAGTTGAGCACGTTTAGTCAAATGTATATGTGTATGTAATATATTTTATTCATTTTAAAACATCTTATGGCTTAGAAACCATATCAATGTTTTTACAGTATTATTTTATACTATTGCTTTTAATGTATGCACTTTACTTAGCTATAAGTATTGCAATAATATCGATCCATTTCTCTTGTATGAGAAAAGAGACTGATCAATAAATAACACCTTTTTATTGAACACGCCCGTCTCTTCCTTTTCTCTACATTCTGATGAGACTAAGAATGCACGTACTGACTGAGTAAAATAAATTGCCTTTTGTTCACACGACTCTCGAGATATACTCTTGATTAGGGGAGAGCAAAGTTGTCATGTTCTATGGTTGTCAGAAACTAAATCCCTTCTTGTCTAATCAGGGAAGTTAAGTCCTCCTTGAACATTCGAGAAAGTTTCTAGTGAACTCTGAGCTAAGCTGGCAAACCCAAAACTTTAAGTCTAGTATCGACAGTAGTAGACCTAGTTAACGTCTGGCCTAGGCCTTTACTGCTGTAGGTATTATTCCAATGCGCAGAGCCTATTGGGATGATAGGAACTACACTACATGGCGCCCAACGCGTTTGGAAAGGGCGATAAAACTAACGTAAGACATTTAGAGTAACTCAGTCGTGCTTTCTCACTCAGACCCCTTTTCCCAAATACTCCAAAGACGTCTGGAGTGGGTGAAAGGTTATATCCGCCAGACCTCGCAGGAGGGAACTCCTATGTATGGTTCTTGGTATAGTCAACGTTGAAGGATAAACAGTTCCAAAATATTGTGCATCTAATCTTTGTTTCCATAAGAAACCTGATCTGCAAACAAAAGAAATAACCTTCAGGACAGTAAAATGTCAGAAAATGAAGAAGAAAGAGAGGCAGTTAGATTAGCAGCTGAACTCGCAGCGGCTGATGCTGCAGCACTAGATGCGGACGGGGATATAATACTCATCCCGGTCATCAAAAGGAGATCTATAACCCTAAAACTTATAGAAAATGGACTGACACCTAGAGGTGGCACAGTCATATTTGTAATTGAGGCACACGAATATCGGCAGACAGAGGTATACTATTCATGGATACATTTTCCAGCAGCAAATGCTGTAACAAAGTACTTCCACTATTACAAAATAGAGGAACCTCCTAATGAGTACACTCCTTTCGAGGAGGTGGAAGTACCACTCAAATTTCAAGAGCATTTGCTCTTATTTGATGGCGCCCTAAAACATAACAATCACATCACCAGGCTCGGTCCTTTAGGTAGACCAGGAGCAACGTGGCCGGTCCTAGCCGGATACACACCACATCCAGACATCAATGGGATGTCTGCAGCAGAGCTGTTAACACAGCTAAAACAATTAATAAAAATTCATAGACAATTAGTTCAGTATGTGATGCGGACATCAACAATTCAGCCAGCGATTAAACTTCCACAGCTGACCCCTCACCAGGGGAACACAAATAAAATTACACCACAGAACATCCAATCCTGCCTAGGTAAAGTACCGGCTAAACGGGAACAAATACCATTCTGGCTAGCGCAAAAAATCACCCAAATAGAGGCGGTGTTTCCTGACACCACCCCGCTATAAAAGCACAGGATTCTGACTATCTGCCTTCCAATGGGAATCGCACCACACATTGAGGACTGTGACACTTGGGGTACAGTCTTTGCTTCCATCTACACAAAAACGCACGGTGTTCCATCCATTTCGGTAATACCAGATGTGCTAAAACAAATTCAAGATGAATATGGACCTGAACCCGCTTTAACTCTTGGTATGAAATTACTAAAAGACTTCAAGCAGGTCTCGGCTATACTATTAGCCAACATAAAGGGAGAAGCAGCAAACGTGGCGATCCGCCAGAGGTTAAAAGAGACAGATATAGCAGACCAACCAGCTGAAATTGCCAGAATCATAGAAAAATCCTATGAGGAACTAGGTAGAGATAGTTTAGGTGGAATACCAGTAAAACCACAACTGACTGAAAGTCCAGGAAAAATATTTTTTAATAATAATTCACCAAAAAAGAACTGGGATGGAAACAAACAATCCAATCCTAAAGAAAAGAAATTCCAGTCCAGAGGAAGGTCTCCTAGGCGAAGAGAGAAATCTCCGAACCATAGACACAGGTCACCCCAGAGTGACCCCTCTGGGAAAAGATATAACCTTAGAAATAGGGATAATATAAAAAAGCCTGATAGATATCAAGACATTGATACACGTCCCTCTCAATCTTTTCAGACTTCCTCGCAGAAATCGGAAAGAAGAGGACGATCAGAACAAAGAGAAGAGCACACCAAGTCCAAAGACAAGGAACCTGCTCAGCTAAAAAAGAAATTACAATTATCAAAAAAGAAAGTAGCCAGTATCAAGGTAGTTAACAATGCCGAGAATACTGAGGACACAACTGAAAAACGGAGAGTGGGCTCAGACAATGCTAGACAGCGCAGCAGAAGTGAGCATAGCTCGCAAAGTCCTTATGAATCATCTGGAGACAGTGGACATGAATGAATATCTTCAAGTGGAAACTGCGGACACCAGAGTTAGCAAACCTCACAAAATATACGAAATAACATTGAGTATAGAGGGAGATAAGACTAGGAAAATAAGGGGACTATTTTGGGATAATCTCTCCAAGGGCTATGATATCCTTCTAGCTGAAAAAGACTGGCCACCAGAGTTTGTAAGGGAGTGCCCTCATGGCGAAGAAGTAATTATGCCTGCCTTCTCGAATCATATCCCGATTCATAAAAAATACACACTTGCCAGAAAATAGGCAGTGGCTCTAGCTCCTGCCTTATATAAAAATCATGTAGGATGGGAGGAGGACTCTCCTCCTCACAAAATCCAGTTAAAATCACAACCAACTGCACAAAGGCAGTACCCAATTAAGCAAGAAGCTAAAAAACAGGTAAATGAAATACTAGATCAGCTAGAATACCAGGGGGTGATTGAAACTTGCACCTCACAAATGAACAACCCTTTGTTTCCGGTCTCCAAACCAGACAATTCATATCGTCTAGTTTTGGATTACCGACACCTTAACACATGTTGCAAAACTTTTGCAGTGCAAAACTCACACAGTGCTGCACTAATGAATAACATAGTGCGCAAAAAATACAAAACAACATTAGACATCTCTAATGGATTCTTTTGTCAAAACATAGCACCAGAGAGCAGATATTTAACTGCGTTCTCAATATATGGCACTCAAAAACAATTCTGTCGGTTAGCCCAGGGGTACAAGAACAGCCCGGGGGTATTCTCAGCGAGAGTAACAGAATTACTACAACTATATGATGATGAAGCATTATCTTATGTCGATGACATTTACTTAACAGATGATGACTTGGAGACTCACTTGAAGAGAGTGAACACCATAATACTTGGGTTCGCAGCAGAGGGTTACAAATTCAACTTTAAAAAATCCAGAATTGCCCATCTAACAATCTTGTACGTAGGATATGAATTATCAAGTATAGCCTGGTTGACAATTTTCTAAGAACTAGAAGAATTAAAAAATCTAGAATATGAAGAAACATATCCTCTGCCAATCGACATTCTGCCTTTACGACATTACGCCTGTGTAATTTATACAGACGGACATGCTCAACCTCCCGTTTGGGGAGAACAAGCATACAACCCCACATGTGAGATTACAAAAGAAGTGTGGCGCGGAGGTAAACTAAAACCTCTATTAACAAAAACACACTCAATAGAAACTAATTCTGAACAACAAACAGAAATAATAGCATTGAAAATGGCGCTAGATAATGCGGATCACGAATTCCCGACACTTATAGTGTCAGATTCATATTACTGCGTCAAATCATATAACAAGGATTTGCAGACATGGATTCAAAACGGTTACAAAGATGACACAGATGCACCAATAAAGCAGAAACTGCTCTGGGAACAAATAGCTCTTTTACAAAAAGAACTACCAAAGACTCACGTGACACACTCACTGAGTCATCAGCGTGATGGCGTTCACGTTGCAGGGAATTCATTGGCTGAAACAGCCACAGCGGCAGCAACTAAAACGGCTCCCGTAGATCGAAAAAAGCGTACATTAAAATACATTGACGGTGAAACAGTGCTGGCAGTGAAAACGTCATCAAAAGGCGACTGCTCAGCGTTACCGATCAACTATCCACTCAATTATACATACATAATCGATGCAAACTCCGTCCCTTTTGCTCGAATCCCTGGAGTGGGGGATAGAGTGATTCCAAACATGGACAGGAGACACTTGTTAATCGCAGACGCACATATGGGCGAGGGTCTCAGACACCTCAAACTAAAAGATTCTCTGGAAGAATTACAATCGCGGTACTGGTGGCCAGGCATGAGCCTGCGTCACACCATGTTTGTAAAAAACTGCCCAAACTGCAACAGAGATCGCAGTGGGGAGAGAAACAGTTTAATACCTCGTCGGTTTACTCCAGGAAAAATCAGGAGTAAAAAGGAAGGGTTGCGATTAACTTATACAGGCTAGTTCCACTTATAATGTAGATCACCAGCACTCGGCTGACGTCCGGACTGTTATACAAAGATTTGCGAGTCTAAATGGCATATACGCTAAGAGCATGCTATGTTTGACCATTGTCTCCACTCTAGCCCTCAAGCATGGGGGGAAACATGGCCAAATGAGCATAGCCCAGCGGGAATCTTCTCACTTCCTTCCTGAGGGTACGGGATGGTGTAAAGAAAAAACCGAGGCATAAAGCAATCTATAACGGAAAGGATATTAGGTACGGGAGCTGGGTGGGTCAAACATCTAATAAGTGTCCAACGTAGTCTCAATAACTTGCCAAGAAATTCTCTGAAGGGATTCAGTCCGTACGAATTATTATTCGGAACTAGGATGATTATCTCTGACCTTGACAGTCAGACTTCAGTGGTGAAAGAAAAAAGCTTTGATATCAAAGACCGTTTGGCTATTTTGCAGGACTTAAACAAAACAAGAAAAGACCTGAGCAACATAAAGTTGAAACAACAGCCAACAACCACTGAAGAACCACCACCTGTCCCAGCAAGACCTGTCTGGATTCCTAAAGTCGGGGATCTAGTCAGGGAGAAGATCGCGGTAAAGAAGGAATTTGGGCCTTCTTACAGAAAAGCAGTTCCTGTCTTGTCTGTCAACGGGACAAGATCAGTTGTACTACCGCCACTTGCTGGTAAAAAGGAGAACCGAGTTGTATCAATCGACCTGGTAAAACCACAACATGTGGCCGATAACAAACAGTAGGCCAAGTGGACTCCCAATAAGTAGCAGAACACCAAGGTTTGCTACCAGTACAGAGGTCCTAACGAAGAGGCTCATCACATTCGAAACGCCTACAGAAGAACAACAAGGACTATGCAACAATGCAATAGAACTCAGACCTCTGAAAACCCAAATAAAAACATTTAGCAGAGACACACCAATCTATAATGAAGTACCAAGTGAAAATGCAAGAAACAGTAATCCTGAAGCAATTGGAACAATTGACAGAACAGCATCTGGCTACTTCATAAACTTCGATGATTCCTCTGAGGGCTTCAGTGAATCAAAGACACAGCCATCATCAAAAACCTTTAAAGATAAAGCTAAAGAACTTTTGAAACAACTGAAAGAAACATATCTGATTTCTCCATGGATTGAATTTTGGGTGGGTTTTGGTGCATTTATCCTCATACTTTGGCTCATCATGGTACTTACTTTGGGACGCTTTATTGAGGGAAAATATGCAAAAATGGACACAGCAAGTCAGAAAATCAACTTGATCCTCAAACCTCACACATCTTCACACGTCGAGAAAAGAGAACTTTCTTCAGCCAACTTCACAGCCAATCCGATACCTGGTGGGGTAGCCTGGGACAACACTGACTATGAAATTTATGGTCCGGTCGAGATCCTGAAATATCCACACCAAATTAAGATCTCCTTGAGTGACTTTGTAAAACCAAACTCATTTGCTGATGATTGGGACTTCGAAAGCATTAATAATATGATGTCTGATTTAGTAATGTCTGCTAAATTTACCAAACATGATTATTTGCAGGGTTCTACCAATTATGATAGTATGTACTGTTATAACCACTATGGTAACCATTTTTTACATAGATATGCACAACCTAGAAATGTTTTAAACTATAATCAATGGGAACATTGGGCAACACCTCCAAAAGGGAGCTCAAGAACCGTTTACGACAAATATTCATATTTTTCAGGTTTTAACACAAGTAATGCTGAAACATTTTATTTTAAATTATCAAATAAGACAGGGACCAAGACCATGATAACCAACACAAAATTGTTATATTCAGACTCATTCTTTGAACAAATGAATACCTTTGGATTTGATTATTGGGACAAAAATGTTGAATTGAAAAGTGTTTGGGGTACAAAAGAATGGCAAGTACAGGGTATAGAAGCTTTGTTTAGAGCCTGCATGATCCCAGAACAAATGATATTTTTAAATGACACTGTTCAACAGACCACCTGTCTTGGCTTAGCCAAAATCAAAGATTTAAATAAACCGTCTATTCCAAAGCCAACAATGTTTAGCAATAACTCTGATACAGATGAAGAGATAGACGTAAACCATATATTAAACCAAAACAGAACACATCCTGATTGGAAACAGTGGTTGATCTGGCCCACAGATACTAATAACTGTCAAGACAGATTCCTGAACAAAACGCAGGGGTTCAAAATGACCAGGCCAGACCCTAGATATCCTCAAAGACATCACCCAGGGATAATAACCACCTACAGTGTGGGCAAATTATGCCTTCAATGGCTACAAACTTCCACACTGGCAGAAATTAAGCAACACCTAACTTTACTTACTGATGGTGCTGACTTGCGTGATTTCACTATGGGACTACGCAAACAGCGTCAAAAGCGTTTCATAGCAGCCTCTGTATATGCAGCATACAATGAGGCCTGGAAGGTTACTCAAATTGAAACAGCAGAGAGAATACGGGAAATTGACCGTATTAATTTGGAAAAATCACTTTCTGTAGTGGACAATGGGTTAATGACTCTGTCCTCCAGAATTTTTTCTTTGGACAGCATTGTGTCTTCAGCAATCGACATATTATCGCAGGACTTACTGGTATTACAACACGGTCAGTCACAATTGCGTTCTATTGTACAGCTTGGCTGGACGTTACAAAATCTGCGTTCAGGCTATGTGCCTTGGCGTTTAATCAACACAACGTCACTATTCCAAATCTTTAACCTTACTGATAGACAAATCAGTATGGCGCAAAGGGGTGCTGATTATACAATCCTGAGCATTGAGAAACTTGAGAGATTACCAGTGACAATGTCAGAACGACCTGTCAGTGAATGGATAATACATGGGATAATAAATATTCCAATCTCAACCTTCAGGTTTCAATACTGCCAAAAATATATACAGGCTGGCATGTACGAGAAATTGGGAAAGGGGTACCTTAAAACAACATGGACCCTGCCCTATTCACATGCAGGTGTCAGTAATAAAGGACAGAAAGTGTTTCTTAGTGGCAACAATTGTGCGATGTCACTAAGTGGCACACTTCTGTGTAACGGAATTAGTTTGCATGGAGCCTGTGAAGGGAATTCATACAACCTTTCATGTCACCAGCAAGGCGCACCTGCAACAGAAATAGAACCATTCTTTCAAAGACTCTATAATGGGAGTTACATTCTAATTGTAGACCGCAGATGTTGTAGTCTTATGCCCGGGACTCCTTATCTAGTAACTACCACTGCGAAGGTCAAGTGCTGTGGACGCTCGTTGTTCCCCAGCTCCTTCCCAGACAGGGAGGCAAGGGCATGGCCCGATTTGAAAATTACTTCTATTCGAATAGATACTTTAAGCAGAATGAAAACAGTGCTTCTTCAGACGCCTACCAGGCTTTCGTCATCAAAAGAAACGTATGATCTACAAGTCGCAAGGACGACTGCAGAGATACATACATTATTATCAACTAATTCCCCCGTACATTTCGCGGAAATCCTGAATGAAATCTTAAATATTTCTGATACCAATGGGGTCTCAAAGGTATTTAAGACAGTATTTTCGATGGCATTAACACCATTCAAAGCCATACTGGGTATTTTTCCAGATTTCGTCCATTCGATTTTTGGCGGACTTCCCCTGATATTGGGACTAATTGCAGGAATCCTATTCTTAGTCCTTATTTTTCGTTATGGCAACCCATGTCACAGACAAAACTCTGGCGACAAGAGAAGAAACAATCCTAGCCATTGGATACCGGGACCGGATATCAAAAATCCTGGGACTCTCCCGGCTTAGAGACCTGAACATGACTTGGTTTCTATCATTTCGACCAATGTGGCAAAGATGTGTTTTACCTGTATTGAGGTGTCTGCTATGCGGAAAAGAATGCGTGTTAGACACATGTCTGACGCTACAATCGGATGCGCCGATGGATGCAGAAACATTGTTGGGCCCGATCAAGGTTCATGCTTTGTGCTGCCCTCAAAGGCTACCAATCCTGATGACGGCATTCGTGGAAGCTTCACCACTGCGATTGATGGGTAGTGAAGTTCAAGATGAAAGCAGCATCGAACAGGTACGACCTTCTGTCAGCAATGCGAATCAGAATGTCAATGGAGACAATCATGCACAAGAATGCATGATTACACCTATTTCCGAGTTAGTGGAACTTTCCCAGGAAGCTGTTGACAGTTTTTTCGAAAGCCTAAATGATATGATGTTCTCACCCGAACAGAAATAGAGACTTTTGAGCAAGCTCGCACACGGCGTTCCCTGAATTCGGCCTTCAAATTTAAATAATAAAGTCACATGAACTATTTTTCACTCCAGTTCACGGACAGCAACTCTTTCAGAAGCCCCAATTCATTTTTTCGGTTTTTCGGGACACTTATCTTCTGCTTAAAGTAAGAAACTATTCCTAAAGAACTAAGATTTCTATTTTTAGATACTTTATAGACTTTAGCTGCCCGCTGGTATGTTCACAAATATTTTATTATGTGATGGAATGGTCTCGAAACTTTTTTCTGTATTTAAGAAACCATTTCATGTGTAATTCTCATATACCAAATAAGCAATAATGTATACAAATGCGTGATTACTTTAGCATTATTCCATAGCTTGAGTGCATACAATATATATGTCTGCAAATTTTCCGTATATTTGAAGAATTTCAAAATGCATTTATGTATTTTGGGGTGGTAAGGTATACACACTACTCTATAGTATGTTGTACTATGTTATACTATGCCTAGATTAGTAAATATGTCCATGGTTAGCGTGGAGTGGGTGTCATGTATTCCTATAGGTTCTGAATCGATCCCCCTATTCCTGACCCTATTCTAGTTAAACAAACCAACAAGTTAACTAGCAGTCAGCCCATGAGGCAGAAAACCCCCATGATGCAGATACCGTTATCTGACGCAGTCACACTACGGCACAGGAACGTGTTATCTGATTAGGTCATAACGCTTGCGATCTAATTAGACAAGCGATATTCCTCCAGCCCCTGATAAGGCATACGGAGTTCTCATAACAAATCAAACCTATGACAACCTGGGCAAAACCCTGCGGCCATTGTTTTGATTTCACAGAGAACTTCAGTAAAAGAATGTGCTAACGAGCAAGTCGTATGACATCCTTATTGACGTATCTATGTCCATCCTTACGTCAATCTCGGCACCTTAAAGGTATAAATATTACCGATCTTGCCCTATGCAAACACACGCGTGGTGACGAGACGGAGCAGCCATACTTGCCAAAGCCAAGAGCAGAGCAGACCCCGCTGGCAGCAGCCCCGCCTTCCTGACGCGCTGAGAGACGCGCTGGTTTCTCCAGCCGAGAATCCAGCACCGGCGTTTCTGGGTAGCCCTCGCAGGCAGCCTGGAATATCGAGACCAGAGAGAGAGATACCATTCCTCATTCATCCTAACTTCCAGGTACAGAACTGAACAACCCCTCGCAGAGAATTCTTTAGTTATTCACTTGGCAAAAACAAACTTAACTTAAACTGTAACTTTCTATTCCCGCCCACGTATTAGGCTTAGGTCAGGTACACGGGGTAGGCGTATCTAGAAACACCAGTTGAGCACGTTTAGTCAAATGTATATGTGTATGTAATATATTTTATTCATTTTAAAACATCTTATGGCTTAGAAACCATATCAATGTTTTTACAGTATTATTTTATACTATTGCTTTTAATGTATGCACTTTACTTAGCTATAAGTATTGCAATAATATCGATCCATTTCTCTTGTATGAGAAAAGAGACTGATCAATAAATAACACCTTTTTATTGAACACGCCCGTCTCTTCCTTTTCTCTACATTCTGATGAGACTAAGAATGCACGTACTGACTGAGTAAAATAAATTGCCTTTTGTTCACACGACTCTCGAGATATACTCTTGATTAGGGGAGAGCAAAGTTGTCATGTTCTATGGTTGTCAGAAACTAAATCCCTTCTTGTCTAATCAGGGAAGTTAAGTCCTCCTTGAACATTCGAGAAAGTTTCTAGTGAACTCTGAGCTAAGCTGGCAAACCCAAAACTTTAAGTCTAGTATCGACAGTAGTAGACCTAGTTAACGTCTGGCCTAGGCCTTTACTGCTGTAGGTATTATTCCAATGCGCAGAGCCTATTGGGATGATAGGAACTACACTACAATACCACTCACTCACGTTTCAAGTACAAGACAGACAAATAAACAACACAATCACAAGTAAAATTGGTGTTGCTGTCATTTAGCATGAGTCAACAACATACGTGTGGGGCTATTGCAAAGTATGCCAGAGTGTGGAACAAACTCAAGCCATCCCTACACTGGGATTTGAGTCTGGTCGAGTACACACATAGGTCACAATGTATCATCAAATACATAAATGGAGCGCAATACTCACCTGTGATGGTTTCAAGCTGCTGAGGGGGGTGGGCTTGCCATACTGCTCGGAAAGACAGTTTTGGAAGAGTTTTATGAAGGCGTAGAGGTCATGGGTCATGTGGAGGTGCCCAGGGAGGGAGTACCAGGTCTGTTTGGTGAGGTGGGAGAACTATCTCCCGCATGCAGTTGTACTGTGGATGTGATGAATGGTGCCCAGGGAAAGGTTGGCTGGATGGAGTTGGGGCAATGGGGTGTTGGATGGGAGATGAGGATGGGGTTGTAGAGTCCCTCCTGAGTGTGGCTGAGGAGTCTGAAGGTGATCCTGCAGTTGACAGTGAGCCTATTGTAGGTATCTCAGGTGGACGGTCATGTGGCTGTGGCAGGGAATGTTCAGGATGAGGTGTGCGGATGCACCCTGGATGTGCACAAGTCCTCCTGGAGTCTGGCTGTTGTTCCTGCTTAGAGGGCGTTGCCGTAGTTAAGTCGGCTGGTGTTGTGGACCTGGATGAATGTCTGTCTTGCCTAAGAGTGGATCTATCTGAAGATCATTTGCAGCATGCAGATGGAGTTGCAGCATGAGGTAAAGATTGTGTTGAGTTGCATGGTTATTGTGCGCGAGGAGTGTACGATGAACACCTGTTTGCGTGCGTGGGCACTGTGTGCTGGTACGCTGCGCAGGCCGGTGTGACACAAGGAGTTGTCCCAGCTGTAAGGGGACAATCCTCAGATGATGACCTCAGTCTTGTCCAAATCCAGCCTCAGGTGGCTGATGTTCATCCATTCGGCAAGGCACCTCATGCCCTCTTGAAGGTTGGATCTGGGAGTGGCTGGTTCTCTGGTGAGGGTGAGGAGCAGCTGGGTGTAAGGCATAGGACATGATGATGAGGTTGTGTGCGCATGTGATGGTGGATAGGGGGGTTATGGAGAGATTGAAGATTGTGTCGCTGAGAGATGAGCCCTGGGACATGGGCCCGATGACCCCAGTGTACTATGTGCTGAAGGGGGAGGCGGACTCCCTGGGCCTTGCTGGTGAGGTACTAGGCGATTTCATCCTGGGCCCTCCTCTGGATCCCAGTTTTGGGGATGTGTGATCTGTCAGTGTGGTAGCACATGGTGTAGAATGCCGTTAAGACGTTGAGAGGTCGAGGGGGTGAGGGTGGTGGTCTCACCATTGTTGAGCAGGGTCCAAGATGTCATTGGTGGTGGCAATGAGGGCTGTTGCAGTGGGGTGATGACTGTGGAAGATGGACTGGGGCGGGTTGCCTGGAGGTGTTTGCTTGGAGGGAGATGGTCAGTTGCTTGTTGACTGTCTTATTCATGACATTTGCCGGGTAGGGAAGCAGGGTGATGTTCCTGGCGATCCTGTGATATTGCCGTCCATTGTTAAAGAAGGGCCTGGGTGTCTGCATGCCTCCAGCTCCCATGGAATGTGGCGTACTCAAAGGAGACATTCATGACGTGCCGGAGGTGGGCTCCAAGGATGGGGTATGCTGTGACTGAGATGTTGCGTGGGAAGGGTCCTGAAGGAGAGCCGGAGTGGATTTTGTACATGAGCAGGTGGTGTCTTTGCTGCTGACGGGAGTCCAGGACCTGAGGGCGGTATGTCCTGTGGATAATAGTGCTGTCTGCCTCTGTGTGGCGAGGCTGTCGTGTACCTCCATGAGCTTGCAGTGGTAAAATGTTGTGAGGGATCCCCTTGGCCTTGCAAGGGTGGGATGTCTTATGGATGGAGAGCTGGGGTTAGATAGTTCACACACAATGCTTATGAGCTCCTTGATGTTGTGTGTGTTGGTGCCTATGCCCTACCTGAAGGATGTCCTCTTGTCCGTGCTGATGATATGGTGATGTCTGTGTGTGGCGGGTTTCATGGCTGAAAGGTAACTTATGGTTGTTTGTTTCACAAGGTTTGCACAATTTGAGTCCGGCTAGACCTGTATGAGTCCAGTTGGTCTGCCTTGTCCCAGGTGGCTTAACTGTTGTTGTACTTCACAGGAAAGTCTGCCAATGTGGCAAGAGTGTTGGATCAGTCGCTGATCCAGTGTGTGAGGTTGCAGGGTGTGGCGGCGGCGGTGGCGTTGGTTGGAGTGTCCTGGGCAAGGGTGCCACACAGCTCGTCTTTGGTGACTTAGGTCAAGCATCTCTCGGGCATCTGTAGCGGAGTGTGGGGCAGTGTGTTGCTTGTCGGAGAACTGAATGCAAATGTTGATGTACCAATGAAGGATGGTGGTGTGGTTGTCCTCCTGCCAGAAGTTGCTTTCCCCCTGCCGCATGTAGTCTGTGTAGGTCAGGGCCTGCGTGCTGATGTAGTTGTTGATTGCTTAGCAGAATTGTGGGTGTAGGCCTGAAGATCTGTAGATGAGTTTTAGACTGAGGGTGGTCAGGGTGTTGGTGTGAAACATGAAGTGCAGGTGCTTCACAATGCTGAGTGTGTCCCTGTTGTTGTATGTGACTCTGAATGAGTGTACTTCAGAATGAATTGCAATTCAACCTCCTGGATTGTTGGTGTGGTCCCTGCGGGTGATCTTGTATCAGTTTGTGATGGCAATGTTGAAGTTGTGTGCTGAGGATGCATTCAACCCGGTTACTGTAATGAAGGTGATGTGTGGGGCTGTTGTGTTGAGGAGGTAACAGAGTCCAATGGCGTTCTGGTGGATGGAGCGGGTGTGCAGTAGGAGGCACATGACCTGGTTGTACGGACAAGGTCTGTGAGGCGGGGCAGTGCGGTGTAGGCAGTAGGAGTTGCACACACAGCATGTGTAGCTGTCGTGTGTGCGCTTAGGGGCTGCCTGATAGCAGGTGATTGATTGTCTGTTGTTCATTGTTTGGAGGGTGGCTGGAGCATGAGTCTGTTGTGTTACGTGGGTCATGGAAGGACCAGAGGGCCTTGCACTGCGCACGTTGCAGGCGCTGACGGTCCTGCCTTTGGCACGGAGGTGGCGCTACAATGGCACAGACAAGCTGCTGCCTGCATTAGGAATGGGTGGAGGGAGGGAGGAGCTTCTGGGAGGTGTGTGGGTTGCAGATCAAGGCACTCGGTGGTGCGGTGCTGCAGGGGAGGCAGCAGCAGGAATGAGTGAACACCTGACGGCGGAAGGGGTGAGACACCAGGCAAAAAGTAGCACACAAAGACAAGGAGGTTAGAAAGGCACAGTGTAACAGGTGTATGGAAAGGAAGGAGTGTCTGGTTACTCATGGGTCACTCAAAGAAAATGGATGAACAATCACCAGAACTGACGGGCACAGGATCAGGCACCAAAAGGCCAAGCTGCGCCCAGGACACACAGCATCAGAAGGTGTTGCCTGCCCGTTGTGGGTAGCAACCTGCACACATACATACACAACCAAGTACATCATGCACAATAGGGATCATTAGCCATGAAGAACTGCATGCATGTTGCCAAAGTACACATACACTCATATGCACAATCTTTGATAATTATGCCATAGATGACGCATGCAAAGTTGCAAGAGATCTGCGGTGACAGTGATGAGGCACATTGTACTATGGTGAACACATTTACTACACTAATGGATCAAGTATGTGTTGAGGCCATGCTGCATTATCCAATGTCCATGGCCAGTGCTATTGCTCAGAAGAAATGAACAGTCATGTAATGAGTATACCTGTACTGCTGGTGAACCAATGTGCAGAGGACTGCCTGTGACTGTCAGGGCCTTGAATCCTCTGAAACGTGTGATGCTCAAAGTGGTCTATCTCCCGATAGCCCCTTGGTCTGAGTAGAAATGACAGACTCAAAAGGGTGATCAGGCGAGGGAAGGAAAGGAAGGGAACAGCAGGGAGGGAGATCTGAAACAAAGGTAAACAAGCATAAGGATTCAACACTTCTTGTCACTGAATCACTGAATACCACAGGACCTATACTGTAACAATTACATCTGTAAACGAAAACAACAGCCACTGTATCCTAGTTGGGATCACCGTAATGAAAGTGCTACTAGATCTGAGAATCGAACAAGGACATTACAACACACTTACAAAGAAGGCTGTTCCATACGTTTACATGTATTTATCCAGCAGTTTTCAACATACCCAAAAAAGTCTTAACAGCCACGTAACTGGGAAATTTGACCTTACTTCAGGATGAGCACTACAAGCCCCTGCTGTGAAAACAGAGATGAGCAATCCCCATGAATTCATAGCACATGGAAAGGTGATGAAACACCATAACACACCAAAGATTATGTTGTACGAGTTGCAAAGAAATGGCCCAAATTATATTCCTGTTTCAAGGATTGTGCAACTAGCACAGGGATCACAGAAGACACATACAAGGTAGCAGAGTATTACAGCGATATGAAGGGGGGATAACGCTCTGCAGGCTGCCTTAAGGCAATTAAAGTCATGCGTTAATCCTGAAAATCACAGTGTATGAATAAGGTCCAATAAACTGAAATCCAAATGCACTGCAGCGCCACTCACACAAAGCCAACAATCCGTAGTTACCCCATGGAATCAGTGAGGCTCAAGAAGGGAAATTACACATCCCCCGCAAGAGCCTTAAGAAGCTCGTCCAATGAGGGAGGGAATTTGGGAAACACAAGGAAGCCCCGCAAGAGCCAGTCATCGGCTCGTCCAACTGGGCTTTGAAATGCCAAACAGAACAAGCTGCTGGTCCTGAACTCAACAGAGAGTAATGATGAGCGATGGCACACAAGCACCCCCACCGTGACTAGGATATGCAGCATGCCACAAGAGAATCATGGAATTAATGGGACCCGAGTGGTGCCACGGAAGCATTTACATTTGCTACAGCGCAACATTGTGACGTCATCAGCGCAACGTTCTTGGCTTCATGGGAATAGAAATTTCTCTGCCATTTACCGAGAAGGCTTCCAAAGCAGTGTTCTCCACCGGCCCAGAGTAAGCGAAGTGACAGTGACATGACCTACTGGCACAAAGGGCAATGCATCCATATGAACAGACTCACAGGACAGTTGACAGAACATGTGGGACATACGCAGGCTCACACCTTCACAACATGGTTGTTGGAAATCAAAATGTACTGGCACACAAGATTAAGTGGATGAGCCAAACACATCCTGCTGCACACAGCGAGGTTACAATTCCCCATAAAGCCTGTTGTTGTGATGTTCCACACAATGTCAAGCCGTGGCATATGCAATGTGTCAGGGGCAAGGTTTACACACATTGATGCCTTCACCAGAGTGCACACTCCACTACAGATGACTGTCAAGAAGGGTGACTGGCATGTCATGGGAGTGGTGCAACATGTAAGTTGATCCATGGTGATGAGACATGTATGCATTGTATTACAACATGCTCAGAAACAGTTCCCACACATTCCCAAACCGTACCAACACCAAACAGCCTGTTTGGATCTCTTACCCAAACTGACAATTACACATGTCCGTGCATGGAACGCTCATTCAGCCCACGTAGCAATCATCATGAGGAATAGCAGGAGGACTAAGATGACATGAACAGACAACAGGCACAGCAACCTGGGAATGACAGACACACAAGAGTTCACCTGTAAAAATCTTTGCAAAAGACATGGTCAGTTACGAAACAGGACTAATGTAGGACACATGCAAATTTCAAGGAAAGTCATTGCGCATTACTGTGTGGCATGACATCAGCACATGCATGACACATCAGAACACACATCAAAGTCACTTTCCATACAGTCAGCTGGACACACACATTGCAACACATGCCACTCAATGCTCCAAGCTTGCCCACTCATTCCCAGTGACTCACAATTATGAGAAGAAGTTGCGTATGAGCTGACTCTGGATATCATCCTCCTCCTCCTCATCACTTGCATCGTGACCAAGCACTTGATCCTCAACGGGTGGATGTTCCTGCTCTTCAGGATCCAGGATGAGTGGCACTGCCTTCTCAAATGCCATGTTGTGCAGCATGCAGCACACGATGAAGATCTTACAGATCTTGTCTGCTGCATATGGGAAGGATCCGCTGGTCTTATCGAGGCACCGGAATCAGCTCTTCAGGAGGCCAAACGTTCTCTCAATCACTTGCCTGGTCTGCCCCTGCGCCTTATTGTACCGCTGATCTGCAGCTGTTCTTGGGTTGCAGAGAGGTATCATTAGCCATGACATGTTGGGATACCCCGAGTCCCCTACATAGAGAAATCCTGTAAATAAGTGGGTCAGGAGATGCGGTCAGAGCAAAGGTTCTGGGTGCAATGTAGGTTGGCTGCTGCACTACCTCTTTGTGCTGTATGTAGTTATTGTATGAATTCCATCGATTTCCGCGCGCCTAGAGACCTGCAGGTGATTGGCGCGATATAAATCCAACATAACAATAACAACAATAACAATACTGACACACACAGGACAAACAAAGTTAACCCACCAACAAGACATGCCCGCACGTTGCGCAGCTGCAGCATCATGTGTGGCACCCTGCTATACCTCATGATGAATGCATTGTGTGGCGATCCTGGAAAACGTGCACAAACGTGGGAAATCAGCATGTTAGCAAGACACACCACAAGGGCCTTTATTGAATGATAATGTTTACGGTTGCGGTATGTCTGCTCCTGTGCCTGTGGTGGCACCCAAGCCACATGTGTCCCTTTAATGGACCCAATGACATGTGGCATCCCTCCCAGGGCATAGGAATCACCCTTGACATCTCTCAACTCTTCAGGAGTCAGAAATTTAATGAATTCATCAATGTGCTCCAACATGGCTGCCAAAACATCACACAGGACACGGCTGAACATCGTCTGTGACATTCCACCTACATCAGCAATGGTTATTTGAAACGTACCGGTAGCAAAAAAATGGAGTGCTGCCATCACCTTTATCTTGGGGGTCAGCGCAGTAGGATACCTGTGTTGCTGTTAGAGATGTGGTGCCAGCTTGTTTGTCAACACCTGAATCAAATGTTGAGTGAATCTGTAACGTCGGATGCAGGCACGTTCCTTCATGGTAGCCAAGTCTGGGAATGGCCTTGGAAGAGGCAGTGCCCTGTAGGACATAATTGGGAAAAATGTAGATCAACAGTCAGCCAACATCAATGGCAATGTACATAGCACATGCAAAACTGCTACTAGACATCAGGTCACTGTGGAGTCTGGCGTGTGCAATACATCCAGGACACATATGCCAGCTTGCTGGCACTCCTACGAAAAGCCAGATACACCTGTTGATTGACAAATCAACATGACATGCCCTGAAATGAGCTGCTGGGCCGGTCTGAGTGAACAGCCCGAGATAGCACTGGAGTGACAAACGTCACAATACGTGCAGCGGAAGGTTGTCATCCCATCCGGACAGCTGACTGCGAGGCACACGCACAGGTCACATGGAATGTCAAGTGTACATATCAAACACATTGGTATTAAGGTGTACATGTGACAACAAAACAACACAGCCATTGTCACAACGCAGACATGCATGCCTGGGGAAATATGATGTCTGATGCCATCAGACCCAACAGCCGTGGGAATACACATGTGGCATGGTGTGCGTAGATGTGAAACCATTGCCATCTCAACACAGACCCATGTAATATGCACCAACAGCAGATGCAGTTTACGGAACACGAACAGCAAGCTCAAAGTTACACATGACACACACCTGACATAGTCACATAGGGTCATGCTGAGCATGACATGTCAGTTTACAAAGTGCCCCAGTCCCTGACATCAGGAGACAGGTGCCGGTAGTGATGACTGTGCCATCCCAGTATTGCTGTGCATGACAAAATCAAGTGTCAAGGTGATGTGTGCCACATACTACCCCATCACACATGACATGTGTCCACAGGTAATCACACATCGATTGTGCAACAAGATTTGATGCCTTGTGCTATGTCACTGGCTGCCACACCTAGGGCCTGCACATGAAAGTATGCAATGACAAGTACTTTATAGACATCCTTGTGCGAACGGTATCCCTGCATTGGCATCAGCGTGTGAAACGCACCGTGAGAATAGCATCGTACCCCTGCATTGGCATCAGCATGTGAAACGCACTGTACCACTGCATTGGCATCAGCGTGTGAAACACACTGTGTGAAATGCACCGTACCCCTGCATTGGCATCAGCATGTGAAACGCACCATGGGAATAGCACAGTACCCCTGTATTGTCATCAGCGTGTGAAACACACCGTGGTTAATGCACTGTACCCCTGCATTGGCATCAGCGTGTGAAACGCACCGTATGAAATGCACCGTACCCCTGCATTGGCATCAGCATGTGAAACACACCGTGGGAATAGCACATACCCCTGCATTGGCATCAGCGTGTGAAACGCACCATGTGAAATGCACCGTACCCCTGCATTGGCATCAGCGTGCGAGATGCACCGTGTGAAACGCACCGTACCCCTGCATTGGCATCAGCATGTGAAACACACCATGTGAAACGCACTGTACCCCTGCATTGGCATCAGCATGTGAAACACACCGTGGGAATAGCACTGTACCCCTGCATTGGCATCAGCGTGCGAAACGCACCGTGGGAAATGCACTGTACCCCTGCATTGGCATCAGCGTGCGAGACGCACCGTGTGAAACGCACCGTACCCCTGCATTGGCATCAGCGTGTGAAACACACCGTGTGAAACGCACCGTATCCCTGCATTGGCATCAGCATGTGAAACACACTGTGGGAATAGCATCGTACCCCTGCATTGGCATCAGCGTGTGAAACGCACCGTGGGAAATGCACTGTACCCCAGCTTTGGCACTGTACAACTGCGATGCGTAATCATTACTCTACTGGCGCCGGGAGACCCCTTGTGGGTAGCTGCGTAGCCTATAAATTCAATTACAAATACATTGGCATCAGCGTGTGAAACGCACCGTATGAAACGTACCGTACCCCTGCATTGGCATCAGCGTGTGAAAAGCACCATGGGAAATGCACCGTACCCCTGCATTGGCATCAGCGTGTGAGACGCACCGTGTGAAACACACCGTACCCCTGCAATGGCATCACGTGTGAAACGCTCCGTGTGAAACGCACCATACCCCTGCATTGGCATCAGCGTGTGAAACCCACCGTGTGAAATGCACCGTACCCCTGCATTGGCATTAGCGTGTGAAACGCACCTCGGGAATAGCACCGTACCCCTGCATTGGCTTCAGTGTGTGAAACGCACCGTGGGAAACGCACTGTATCCCTGCATTGGCATCAGCGTGTGAAACGCACCGTACCCCTGCATTGGCATCAGCGTTTGAAACGCACAGTGGGATTTGCACCATACCCCCGCATTGACATCAGCATTTGAAACGCACCCTGGGAAATGCACCGTACCCCTACATTCAGGGCGTGTGTGCGCATCGTATCACTATTGTAATAGTGCCATACGCGAGAGCACCGTACCCCTACATTCCGGGTATGTGTGCGCATCGTATCACTATTGTAATCGTGCCATATGCGAGAGCACCATACCCCTACATTCCGGACGTGTGTGCGCATCGTATCACTATTGTAATCGTGCCTTACGCGAGCGCACCCTACCCCTATATTCCGGGCGTGTGTGCGCATCGTATCATTATTGCAATGGTGCCATACGCGAGCGCGTGAAATGCACCGTATATGTGTGTGGATCTCAAAATTACTTAGGGGACACATAGGGGACGAGTAGTAGGCCCTGAATGCATCCTGGGTGTCATGGATGCTGATATTTGAGTGTGTGCTACAGGTGCCCTAAAAAAGTCAGTTGGCCCAAAAAATTCAATGTTGCAAAATGATTGTCGAGCTGAAGTTCAAATTTTGAACGATGCTAATGCGTGTCAGAGACGTATGTTTAAAGGGATTGGAGGAAACGTACGATGTGAACAAATCTGACCTATCACTCTGTACTCCTTGGGCTGAAAGCCCCTCAGCAGCACTGATTTAAGGCAGCATGAAGTCCTGAGAGGGCACTTGCCTGCACAACATTGGAGTGGACCACACTGCTGCTGTCTCTGCGTCCCCAGGCATTTCATGGCTCGTACTATGGAGAGGGCCCCAGCCTTCACTGATGAGGAAAATCAGGCCCTGCTGGACAGCCTCCTACCACAGTACAGCAAGCTGTATGGGAGACCAGGGGAGCAGGTGAGTGCTGACTCCACAACCTTTTACTGTGCACCTGTTGTGTGAGTGTCACAACAGGCATTGTGTATTGGTGGGACAGACATGCAGTGTGGTTTGGAGTGAGTCCCAGGGGGTGTACATGTTGGTGTCTCTCATGCAGAGCATGTCGTTCATGTGTGTTCACTCCTCTCTTGCATTGTGCTTACTGTGACATTCACTGCATAGTGAATGACACATTCAGCCGTGCCAGACCTTGGTGGCTTTATTTCCACATGTCCTGAGGTGGAACAGTGGTCCCCCCGGAGTGACAGCTGACTGTACTCACAGATGTTTATGACTTGAGGGGACCTGTGGTGAGATTGTCCGAAGGATGTGTACACCTTCATGGACATTTATGTGTGTGAATGTGCCTTGTCATGTGGGTGACTGTGTATGTGATGTATTGCACCACTACTGCATGGCGTATGCAGCAGTTCTCCCCATCTGATGTGACAAGTTAGCCGTGGTGTGTGCCTGACTTGCAAATCTAGCACAACACCTGTGACACCCCAGTGGCAAGTGGCACATGTGCAAAGTGATGGTTGTATCTGCTGTTGTCAGTGACAGGCGAGTGCTCTGTGCCAGGGTGTGTCTGTCTGGTCTGCTGAGGGTTCTACAGTAGAGTGGGATATGTGACTGCTTGGCACGTGCTGTCCCACACCCTGCAGTTGCATGTGTTGCCCAGTGTGTGCCATGATCAGTGAGTGTGTTGCACCCGTCACGCCACATGTTGGCTTTCAATGCCATGTAGTGCATTGGGGCTTTCACACAGGCCAAATTCACATGGACAGTGATGCAAGTCCTGTCAGCATCCTATGCCCTGTTCACATTATCAAAGCTATGCAAGTGTGTGTCTCTTGGACATGGAGCAGGTGTACTGATGTTGTTTGACTTTGTCTTCCTGACAGGTAACTGCCTAGGAGAAGGGGGAATTCTGGTCGGACATTGTCAGGGCCGTCAGGTCTGTGGGGGACACTCGCCGGCGCCTGCTGAACGTGCAGAAGAGGTGGCAGGACATCCGCTGCTGGACCCGGGTCCAGCTGAAGCTGTCACCTCCACGCCAGCATGGTGGACACCGTCGCCTGATCCCCCACATGCTCCGTGTCCTGGTGGTGGTGTTTCCAGACCTCCATGGGCAGATGGAGGAGAGACAGCAGCAAGGAGGAGGTAGGTACCTGGCTGTTTGTTGTGTCGTGTGTCAACTGCTTTTTGAAGTGTTTTGAAGCCTGGCTACACTCCCACAGTTGTGGTGTCAGCTCAGACCGGTTATATGTGCAGTGCCTTTTCAGCTCCCCGTAGTCACCTACTGCCTATTTTCTTCCCTTCCCCTCCTTAACATGTGTCCCCTGGTCTGTGTGTAATCACATTTGCACATGTTCATCTAGGGTGCAAGAAAATAAGACTGCACATTGATTTCCGCATTATGTGGGAGGGTGGTCTGTGACATGTGTTGGGACCTTGCCTGTGCCATGACCTATGCACTGTGTTGGGGCTCCATATTTGTTGGCACTGCTGAGGACTCTCAACATAGGAGTGTAAGGTTTCAACTGCACACCCTTGCAGCATGCATGACGTATGTAGTGTCCTCAGACATGATGTACATCAGTGGGAGATATGCACGGTGCCATGACGGTTGCTCATGGTACAGTCAGCTCATTCCAGACCCACGGATCAGTGTGCCCAATACAATCCCCTGAGACACCCTGGCCCCCTAATCATGTGTGTCATCCAACACTGTACCCATTCTATGTGGGTTCAGCATGGGTCTGCCTCTGTGGCATTGGTCCCTGGCATAGTTTGTATTTTTCCTGTGTCTGCTACATGTGTCCACTGGACAGGGATACAGCATTTGGCTTGTGCGTACTCACACTGGGCAGTGCCTGTGTGCCTATTCACAACAATCTGTTGATGGTTGTTTGTCACAAATATGTTTTGCCAGCCCCACTAGTTGATGTTGGGTTACTTTTGGAATTGTTGCTGCACAGTTTTTGTTACCCCGATTCAGAGGTCTTGTTGGACTTGGGCCTTTTGGCAGGTTCACCTCAAAACTTTTTGCATTTGCCTAGCCTGTTTCTGTAACCTGGTGTTGGTGATTTTAGGCCTCTGCGCACTTTTTCACTGTGGTCCAGTGTAAAGTGCGTGCACTCTCTGGGTATGTGTGGTGAGAGTGGACTGCCCTCCCATAGGAATGCATGGGAAATATGTGTGACCATGGTAGTTCCTGATGTGTGGGGAGTGCAGGGTCGAGTTTGGTATGTGCAAACTCGTGTCATTAAATGCTGCACGATGATGTGCGTGGATTTATTGTGTCCAGTGTGGAAGTGCCACTTCTAGTAGTTGGCATGTCTGTGCAGTGAATGTGAATTGGCTGTCTGGCTTGTGATTGGCTGGAGCTGGCTGGTGTGCCTGGCTCCAGGAGTCAGGATGGCTCTGCCCCGGTGGTGAATGGAGATATCTGCATGTTGATAGGAGGGAGCAGTGCACCTGGGCCCTGAAAAGGCTGGGCCTTCCCTCCACAATGCTGGTTCCACCCCCTGTGGTGCGTCTGATGTCCCTAGCCTGGCCAGTGAAAGGGGGAGATGGGCAGAGCAAAACAAAGTACTCAGGAGTTCCCCATAACCAGTTGTAGCTGGTTCTCCCATTGCCTGCACCCTGCTAGACAAAGGATTTTGGTGTATAAAAAGGGGGCTCTGACCCCATGAAAATGTTCTTGTGTTTGCAACTTGAATCAACCAGGGGCATGCTGCTGATGGGGCCCAGGGGAAGGCTTGACTCCCTGGGCCCTGCCCAGCCCCTGATTCCCCGGATGCCTGGGAGACTTGATTCCCTTTGGACCCTTCTGCTGCCCCAGGACTCCTTCATCATATTTGAGGACCTTTTTTCTGTGAGCGTCCTGGGTGGGCTTTATTTCCCCTACAGCAAAACGCTCTAAATTGCCAGGAAAAGCGCTTTATTTATGCAGATGATTTTTCCAGCTGAGTAGGAGCGTGTCTGCTCCGCAGCGCTCCACTGCCGGGATCGAGCGGGTGCCCACCCCACTTACGAGAGTCTTAGCAGGAACCCACCCTGCTTTATGTGTGTTTTTTTATCATTGCGGGTTCCACCCCGCTCCTTGAGTTGTTTGCATGCGCGGGTGCCCACCCCGCGACTTTTGTTATTGAACCACGAGGGAGCCTACCCCTCTGGTGCCGCAGCGAGGACAGAAGCTATCCCGACCGCGATCCGCAGCCCATCTGGTTGTGGGCGGGGCCAGCGGGATGGAAGCGGGAAAAAGAATGCAGCCGGAAGGAGAGCTGCCGGATGAGGAAGAAACCCTGTAAAGGAGAAGCTGGCTGGAGAATAATGCCGCCTGCTTGTGCGGGTCTACCATGCGAAGGGAGAGCCCCGCAGGCGCCAGAGAGTGCAGCCAGAAGGAGAGCTGCGGGATGAGGAAGAGAGCCCCGCATTGAGGAGAAGACGCCGCCTACGATGAAGCCCAACCCGGTGAGTCAGGGCTGGGCTGGGTGGCGTGGGGCATATCTGCGCTACCTGAGGGAGCAGAAGGAGCCTGGGGTGCCAGCGGGAGATGGAGTCAGAGCAGCCCCGTGTGGTCAGTGGGTCGCTCCAACGTGGCGAAGATAGTCTCCAGGGCCAGAGGGGCCCATGGTTGCCCCAGTTGTTGGATCGCATTTTTAGAGCCTGAGTGGCTCCCTGGGGGCCAGTGCTCGGTCTATGAGGAGCACACAATTCGTTTAGGAGCAGGAATGCTCCTAGTGGCATGTGTTACTTCCAGAGCCAAGAGGGCTCCAACGATGGGGCATTTATTTCTTTTCTTTCGGGAGCCAGTGCGCTCCACAAGTGGCGCAGCATTGTTCAAGGAGCCAGAGTGCTCAAGGGGCGATGTGGGTCTTTTAGAGCCTAGGTGGCTCCAACATGTAGCCCCACCATTTCCAGAGCCTAGATGGCTCCAGGGGGCACAGTCAGTTGTTCCAAGGGCCAGTGAGAGCCCATGCCACAGTTTTGCTGAACCCCAGCTGCCCAGCAAGTAGTGGACAGCTGCACCGTGTAGGTTTTTATTTCTAGGGACATGTCTTTGGACTCAGGAGTGAGTCGCACTCCTTCGCCCCTACTTTGGCCTTCCACAGCTGCACAGCACTTAGTGCCAGCTGCAGCGTTTAGGCCCTGTTCTTGTCCTCAGCTGCCCAGCAAGTAGTGGGCAGCTGCTACGTTTAGGTTCTGGACCTGGACCTTGATGTGAATTATGTGCTAATACTTTGGTAGTTAGGAAATGTACTGTGTGTAGTATGTTGTGCGCACCCTGTGTTTGATGCCTCTAGACATGGTGTATGCATAGGAGGTTGTTTTACCTGTTTAGGTTTATGTTAGGGAGATTGTACTTCCTGTGTGAGTTCCGTCCCTAGTGTAAGGTTTTACTTAGGTGGTGAGGGTCTAATGTAATTAGACTGGTGGGAGACTGTGTATGGCACAGACTGTTGTAAGTGCAGTGATTATCAGTGTTTACTGACTGTACGTTCTATGACCTATTTTAACTTGTATGTTTTAGTTCACCTTTACCAAGTTCACTTTGTGATGATCCTGACAGTGGTCCATGTGGCCCTGTCAGGTGTACATAATCCCTTGTAAATATTGCCCGTGCCAGTTGGCACAATGTATATGGTGTGATTACTATCTGATGTGTTTTGATAATACAAAGGCTATTTTGGATATAACCTTGTGTGGAGTTCCTTTTGTGGAGAGCCTGGGATGTTGTTGCTGGTGGGTGCGTGCGCAAATGCTTAACTTACAATGCCTCCGGGATCAGCCTTACTGCTTGTGTCCCGTTGTGAAGGGGGTGAGCAGGGGTTATCTTTGAAGTGTAACTTCCTTGCCCTAACTAGAGTGGTAGTTTCTGCCTGGCATTGCCGCAAGCCTCATCTAACCAGAAATCCCATTTCTAACATGTCTCACTTCTTGAGCTGTATCAATCACATTGACTGAGGTATGGGGGTGTTGTGCGGGAGACGTCTACATGGGCCTGCCTGATTTAGCCTTGCCAGGTCTGACCTGTGGGTGAAAATTGGCTGAACAGTGATTCACCATGCACTGCCCCTGTGATGGTGGCCAGTGATTTCATTTGGAGCTTTGCAGCCTATGTTGTTTTGTTCCAGACATGATTCAGACTCATACATTTTAGCCACATGTATGTAGTTCAGATGCAATGCTGTTTTGTGTTTGTGTGCATACATCTGTGTCGACATTTTGCCTGGGGATAAGGGTGTGTCCACAATGCAGCAATTATTTTCTTCATCACATTTGCAGGCCCATTAGCTTAAGCATTGTCCTGAGTTGGGACATGTGTGCCACTCCACATGACAGCCAGTATGTTTTATGTGCAAGCAACTGTGTCAGCAGGGAATGGATGCCCATGTGAGGACTGAGATAATTTAAGTTGTGTCACATAAATGATTGTACCTTGTCACTCACAACACTTGTTAAGAGTTGATCATGTTTAGAATGTGTTAATATGACAAATTGTGTAAGTGACACTTATGTGCCTGCATGATAGATGTCTCACAAGGTAGTGCACACAAAATTACATTTCCACTTTAATGTAAGACGCTGGCACCTTTTCAAAGAGACCAGTGTTAGCGATAAATGGTGTGCCTTGATCTCCATATGCATGTTCCCACAGTGGTCTTGGGGTCTTGAATGTCCTTTGTAGTCGATTATACCAACTAAGGAGTGTCAAAACATCAAGACCTCCGTTGGATTGTTTTGGCGCCGCGGGAGGAACATGGCGGCGGCAGGCTGACGCCGGTCGCAGGGGCTCGGAGGCGGCACAGCGTTACAGTGTTTATGGCGGCATGAGTCCACCTAGTGAGAGGACAATGTTTCTTTCCTCCCTCTTCTTGGATAAAATCCTTTAATCGGCCTCTTTTCTCCTGCAGTAACATGCTTTGCGGTGGTTCGCGGTAGCGCTCTACGGCGCTAGGACCCTGGGGCTGTGGATGGGCTTCGAGGCAGAGCCCGAGGTGGGGCAAGTGCTCCAGGAAGTAGGCTCCGCATTAGCGCGGCTGCCTGGAGGACATCGGAGGAGTCTCTGGTACCAAGCTCAGGCTGCTCTCTTGTTCACCCAGTTCCGAGGGACAGTCTGCGGGGATTTCCTCTATCAGCACTCTAACTCTGCGCAGCTAATCGCGGTAAGGAGTTTCCAAGCAGGGGTGGAGCGACAGTGGGACTGCATGGATCTGGATCTTTCCGTGGCTCAATCAGTTAACCCCTTAAGTGGGTGGGGGCAGTTCTATAGCTGGTAGGAAACCCCGGTTTACAGGCGACTATCTTCTCAAACTGCAGTAAAAAAAAGCCCATTGGTGCAGAGAGATCGTTGTCAACTTCACCCCTGAAAAATAAAAAAAGATACCAATTAAGGTCCCAACAAGAGCTGAGGTCAAAGGGTGTACTGGATTCTGTGGAGAGAGAGGGTCCAACACCGTTAACCCCATATAAAAGAAAGAAAAAGTCGGGAGGTATTAAAAGGGTAAAAGGTCCTAAGGTGGTTCAACAATGCCAAAAGAATACCCCATCGCTTAAGACCTTCTTTAAAATTATGGAGCAGGTCGTGGGTCTCGAGGTGGCAACAGAGACGGCCGTATCAGTCCAGGAGCCTAGTGCTCCTCCCTTAGTACTTGAAAACCGCTATGCACCCCTAGAGAGCATGCCGGACTTAGGAAATATAGAGAGTTTAGATGAGGACCCTGCTGGTGATACAGCTGTGGGCCCATCAGTAGTCACCCCTATTAATCATCTTTTTCCTCCACCAGCTCCACAAGGCCTTCAGGCCTCATTGGGGATTTCAGACCCTCTGCTCCCACATGTCGAAGTAGACCGAAATATCCAAAGTCAATCTCAAGCTCCAGTTCAGGACCGGTTGCAGACTTAGGCCCGCAGGGGTTCTCTGCGGTCTGATTGTCCGGATGATGACGGGGATAGGTTGGGCTTTTTATTTCAGTCATTAAGGGGAGACCTTATGAATAAGTTTGAAGTATCTGAGAACAACCAAAAAAGTATTCACGATAGGTTTGATCTCTTGGAGTCAAGGCTGGATGATATTTGTACCCAGACGGGATTGCTTGAGCTTAAAGTCACGAAACTGTCAGAGTCCGTTCTTGGAAACTCTAAGGACATTGATGCCTAAACGACGCAGAACCGGTCCCTTATGATGGACATGGAAAGATTAGAGATGCAAGCCTGCAGGAATAACCTCAGAATTTTGAAGATTCCTGAAGTTGAAGAGATGGAGGATATCAAAGGATCTGTATGTAAGCTTCTATGGGATGGGGTTTTGAAAGATCGGCTTGATATCGACTTGGTGGCGGAAATACAGAGGGTGCATAGGGACCCCTTTAGGCTACATCCAGACCGGAAAGCACCTAGGAAAATTCTTGTTAATATCCAGACTTATAGTGTCAAGGAATTAATTCTAAGCAGGTGCTTCTCTCGATCTACTCTCCATTATCGTACCAACCTGTATCAAATTTGATCAGATATTGGTGGAAGAACTACGCAGAGACAGTGGGAGCTTGGTTCTAGAATGCCTGAATTAAGGTCACTTGGAGCACAAGTCCAAATGAAGTTCCCAGCTCTATTGAAAGTAATGTGGAGGAATAAAATGTACAATTGCAGTCAACCAGAAGATGTTGATAACCTCCTATCTCAGATGAAACAGCAATAAAGAAGATTTGATAAAGAGCATACTAAAATCTGTGGGGGAACCAAAAAAAAAAAAAGAGGAGGGGGGGGGGGGAAGAAAAAAGGAAAACAAAAAAAGAAGAAAGGGTGTAGGTATATGAATATGAAGAGGTGTAGGGTTTTCAAAATAATGGGAAAAAATATATACATATTTTTTTAAAAGGATTAAAAAAATTAAAAAAAGGGGAGAGAAAAGAAAGGGAGGAAAATATATATAAACAATGAACATTACCCACAGCAGGTTATAGTAGGAAGAGTTATAGAATCATGTCGCTCTTTTATTTTTTTTATTTTTTTTTTGGGCAATTAATTATTTGTTGTGTCGCCTCTGTGGGGGCTCCTAAAAGGTGGTACCAGCGCCAGGTTTGAAGGGAGGGTTCCTTGGGGGAGGGTTAGGGAGGGATCACAGTGGGGTGGGTAAAATGGAAAAATTGTCCTCATACATTGCAAAATTGTCCTTTTTTTTTAAAAGCTCTAGATGTAGGGCAGTCATGGGTTAGGTCATGAGTAGGTTAATCGCCATAAAATTCCTCTCCTGGAATGTTAACGGCCTAGGGGGAGGAAGGAAACAATCTAGGGTTCGTGAATATCTAAAAAATAAGGAAGCCCATGTGTACCTACTGCAGGAAACCCACCTAGAGGCCAAAGCATGCGAACAAGTCTTTGGCAAATTAGGTTGGGTACAGAATGTACTATGTTCAAGGCAGACGAGGTGCACAAGAGGCGTAGCAATCGTCGTCAGGGCAAATAAGGGGATTAAGGTCCAGAAATGGGACACAGATCTGTCTGGTAGATGGCTAGTGGCAGCCCTCATCTTTTACTTGTGCAGTGTACTATGGTCCGAATGAGGACAATCCTGGTCCTCTCTTGAAACTGGGGGCAAGCTTATTACAGAATGCAGCTCCGGTCATATTAGGGGGAGATTTCAATCTGGTCTTCGATAAGCAGCTGGACCGGACTTCTAGGGTCAAATATTGTGTTCCAACTAAAACTGTATCAGCTCTTAGAAATATTATGAAAGATTTTAACCTGCTGGATTTATGGAGAGCTAAGTATGGTGCTATAAGAGAGTATTCTTTCTATAGCAAAAAATACAAGCAATACTCTAGAATAGATTACTTTCTGGCTGATCAGGTATTGCTTGCGGACATTGTATCGGTTTCTCATATCCCAGTGGGTATCTCGGATCACTCAGTGGTTGAACTAGTATTTAATCTAAGGTCTAGGACTATAGAGCATAGATGGACACTGAATAGAACACTCTTTCTGGATGAAGGAGTATAGGTAGAGGTAAAAGAAAGAATATTCGATTTCTTTAATTTTAACATAGGTTCCTCCTCTGAGCAAGTAGTTTGGGAGTCATTCAAGGTCTACCTACCAGGTTTACTGAGTTCACAAATGATTTACAGGAGGAAACCCATTAAGAAAAAAGAAACAGATGATCTTAGAGCTATAAAGGAGAAAGAACTGGAACTACAGCTGGCTGCTCCGACAGTTAGGGAGAGTATCCCGAAGTTGGAGAGAGAGCTGATGGAATTACAAGCAGTATTTAAAGCCAGGAGTGATAAGATCATCAAGGAAAGGTGGGAGGTTGGCAGATTAAAGAATTTTGAGTATGGAGAAAAATGTTGTGCTCTCCTGGCATGGAAGTCGAGGACTGAGAGGGTCAGAAATAATATTAGGATGTTGATGCAAAGAGAATCCAGTTCGCTGATATCAGAGGATGAGCTGATTAGGGAGGAGGCTAGGGGGTTTATGCAGGGTTTATACCAAGAAGACACTGGCCTTGGATCAGAGGAGGTTAATGCTTGGTTGATCTGAGAGATCTACCCCAATTGTCTGAATCAGATAAGATGTATCTAGCCAGTGAAATTACGGAGGGGGAAATAAGAGAGCAATTTAAGAAAATGAGCCGAGGCAAAGCCGCTGGCCCAGATGGTCTGCCGGTTGAGATATATTCTGATAATCCAGAGACAGTTGTCCCGGTGCTTAGGACACTTTTCAACAGAATCTTTCTACAAGGGGACAGCATCCCTCCTTCTTGGTCTGAAACCACCATAACTTTGATAGCTAAGCAAAATAAAGACCCACAAAAAATTGAGTCTTATAGACCAATTTCATTGTTAAACTCTGATCTGTAGATTTTTTCTGGAGATACTGGCTACTAGATTAGCCAGAATCATTAAAAAGATCATACACCCAGATCAGAGAAGGTTTATACAGAGGAGGCAGCTCAATAAGCTTACGTTCCAGGTAATAGGGGCAATAGATTTTGCGGAGGAGAGAGGGTTGCCACTCACCATCATAGCAATCGACACAGCTAGAGCGTTCAAACAGGTTAACTGGGCGTATCTCTGGGCTACCATGACGAGGTTCGGGTTTCCGTCGATCTTTATTGAAGGAGTTAAATCTTTATATCGGAGCCCTCGAGCAAAAGTTCTAGTTAATGGTGGTTTATCAGAATGGCTTAACATCTCCAGAGGTACTAGGCAGGGATGTCCCCTGTCCCCCTTATTGTTTGATGTTTATATTGAGCCCTTTGTTTGTTTACTTAGAATTGATAGTATTATTTCACCTTTTAAAATTGGAGAGTTGGAGCTTAAAACTGCCTTGTATGCGGACGACCTCCTTCTATATACCTCAAACCATGTCGAGGCAATTCCCCGGTTATTTAAACTGGCCGAGGAATTTGGAAGGGTATCTGGCTATAAAATCAATAAGGAAAAAACAGATATAATGGGTTGGAATAACTTAATTCCTATACGGGGGTTAAACAAAAAATTAGGTATCTGGGAATATATCTTACCCAAAAATTGATGGATATCCCTAAAATCAGCTGCCAGATAGTAGCGAAGGAAGTGTGTAAGCTACTGTTAAGATGGGGAAGCCTGCCTCTGAACATATATGGGAGAGTAAATCTGGTTAAAATGACTATCCTCCCTAAAATAACCTTCCTTTTTTAATACTATCCCGCTTTCATTTAATCCTAAGGACACCGCTAGTCTCCAAGGGAAGATTGGATCGTTCATATGGGCCACAAAATCACCCAGGATTGCCTGGAAGAAACTGAGGAGAGAACTGAAGATGGGAGGTCTGGCCCTACCCGATTTATTCTTATACTACCATGCCTTTCACTTTAAGAATTTCAGAATATTGGCCAATAAGCTAGATTCCTCTTCTCAGGGCCGCCTCTTTCCGGCAATGTTACATGATCAGCCACAGGGTCTGGAATTATTTCTTTTTAAATTAGGGGACCAAAAATTCTATAAAAAAGTCTGCCTTAAGATCCTACAGGAGGCGCTTAAGAACTGGGGATATATCCGGAGAGCTTTGGGGATACCTTATTCTAATATACAGGCTCCAATTTGTGACTCCCCTGGCACTCCGGATTGTCTCTTAGATCAATTGTCACAGCCACTTAAAGTAGCTGGTTTTAAAACGTGGGGTGATCTCTGTGTTAATTCTAGGCTTATGGACTGGGAGTCCCTTGCGAATCTAACTAACAGGTCCCTCACCAGATTTAAGTTTTACCAGCTGTCTGCATGGTGGGCAAGACAAGCATGGGGGACAAGGAAAAGATACCTTGATCCTAGATTCCATCTGCAGGGGGGGATTCTGGAAGCGGGAGCTCTCCTTCTGGTACAGGACACTCGCTGGAGTAAAAGACAGTCTGGGCTCTGAACTGGCGAATCTTTGGGGCAATGTTTTAACCGGGAGTGCTGAGGAGGTACAGAGAATTTGGACTGATGCATTCTCTATGTCTCAGAGAATAATCAAACCAGCAAATCTTAGAAGAAATCACCTGTTTACAACCTACAGGGTATATTGGACACCGGCTAAATTGTCTAGGGTAACAGCGGATAACGATTACTGTCCCAGATGTAAACACCCGTCAGCGGATGATCAACATATGTTTATAGACTGCCCACAGATCGCCAGATATTGGGCGGCGGTATGTAGTTTTTTAGAGGAGGTCTTACTAACGCCGATCATATGTTGTCCTAGATTGGTCTTCTTTGGCTTGCCACCGGGGTACTTGATGAACGATGTGGCTTCACAATTCCTGTTCTATGTGATAGTCATCGCCAGCAGAGAAATATGGAGAGAATGGAAGTCGGAGACTCCACCCAGATTCGCTGATTGTTTAAAGAATATCATGATGATCAGTCAATCAGACATGGCTTGTGACGAAGCGAATGCCAATAAAATCTGGTCGGCACTAGTGGCCTGGTCGAGGGAATGATAAAGGTCCAATGATTATGCCAGAGGTTTGTGGTCCGGTCCTCCCTGGTACTTATGACGGTCCATCGAGGTAAACGGGAGTTGGACAAGGAGACAGTCTACCTCTGGGTGAACCCTGTACGCCGCACACAGATACCGGGAGCGGCAATCAAGTTTATTTGTGTGAAAGGCACAGAGAGATCCCATCTAGAGCATACATCTTCTGGTGGCATGTATGAGGACAAAAAAAAATACCTCCGTTGGACCATGTATATGGACAATCTGCCACGCCATTTGTTTCTAACAGAGTTTTATTTAGAAGTGTGCCAGCTTTTTCAATAAATGTGGAAATGTTTTTTTTGTGTGCATTTCCTTTTTAGACATCTTTCATGCAGGCACATAAGTGTTCTTTTCTCAAAAAGGCAAATTACCACATTCAATACGTCGATTGTGTAAAGTTTCGTGAGTCCCAAGGTACCAACAGTTATTTGAATCACATTTTTGACCAATGTACTTACAGGGCTCTGAGTGTGGTGACACCTTGGTGAGTGAGGTGGGTTAGTTTGCCCTGAGGGGCACCACTACTGTTTCTTTCTTGGTGAACAAGAGGTGGCATCACTTCATTGTATTGATCTGCTCTCCTGTAAACAAACACTAGCTTCTCTGGGTGTTTCTCATTCAAGTTGTGGCCTGGTGTGTTCTTTGTATCCTTGTGTCCAAGTAGCATTGTGTCTATACCAACTGGGCAGTACAAGGCTCAAAGATGTGCAGAGTTATCAGGCTGTTACTCATGATGCATGGCATGATTTGCACTGTGACCTATTGATTTTGTGCCCATGTGTCAGATGTATACAGGTGACTGATGCTTTTCTGTTTCTTCTCCTTGCCCGCAGCATCATTACCCGAAACAGAAGGAGACAGCTGCACAGACCTGGAGGAGGGACCCAGCCACAGTGCCACCAGCGCTGAGGAGCCAGAGGGAGCCAGTGGCATGGAGGGTGAGGGGAGTCAGTCTGCGTACCTGTTGGAAGGAGACACATCCTACCACGCCGATGGACCCGATTCTGACTCCCAGGAGGAGGGGGAATGCGCCGTTACACCTGGCAGCATCACTGTGTCTGTCCCCGCCTCCTCCAGAACCATCTCCACCCTCCCAGTTGCTCCGGTCCCTTCTTTCCGTGCAGCCTCCCATGTCTCCTTCGGTCATGGCACTGCAGCCCCTGCCCCTGCCTCCCCTGCTGCCCTCAGTGCGGAGTCTGTGGACTTACTCAGATTCAGATTCAGGTTGGTCAGACATCAATGCTGAATGCCCTCCATGGCCACACTCGAATCCTGACACAGTTGTTGTCGTTCATGGAGGGAATGTCAGCTATTAAAGCAATAATGTTAACAGTTAATATGAAGCGCACAGCGTGTATAAGCAGGTAAACACAATTTCAAGTCCAATTGGTGCTCTAAGTGGAGAGAGTAGGTTACCACTACTCAATAAATGTCATAAATGACTGAACATAGGCAATAATCCACCAAGCACTCGTCTTCAAATATAGTCTGTAAGATCCCAATGTTCAAAATTCGTTTATTCCATCAATTCTTCATCAGATTTCTTCATCCAATATATGACAAAATAACAGCCAACACGTGTTTCGTCTGATCAGTATATGATATACAGACTTCTTCAGGGCTGTAATTAATACAGTAACCAAAATTACAAAAAGTAGTACTGGACTCAATATTCACAATAGAATACACCGAATCCGTGTAATAAGGAAAGGTAAGTCAAAGAAGTACCCGTCACCAAGAATAAAGCTCGAAAATCCAAAGTGTATCCATCAGTATCTAGTACCCGAGTCTGAGTACATTTCAACATATATTTTAGATCGTATAATTATAAGTAACCTAAAATACCAGATAGGACCCAGTCACCAACCACAACAGCAGATTGGTCAACATGCTAGTATTATTACATCCTCAGTAACTCACCATTACTCTTAATGCGAATAATTGTAATTCATAATCCTCACGGTAAAATCTAATTCTTCAGTCCAAACCAATCGAAGTAATAATCTGTAAGTAAAGCTAGTGTCTATTAATATACACTATATTTATATTATAGCGCTCATACGCCAAACTGAGGCTAAACACACTCCACTATCTTCCTGCCCAATTGCTGTATACTCCAAATTGGCCAGCACATCGCATAAGTATTAGCTACTGATATATATACAGTTCTCTCAATAACTTCTCTGTTTACAAAAGGTATACAGTCTGTGATTAACTAATATACAGTTGCATCATTATCCAGTAAATACCTTAATGTATGAGTAGAGTCGCCTTCCAATAGTTTGCTTCGTCTCAAAGTTACAAAATCGGCATGGTCAAAGTCAGACCCTCGTAAATATTCCACAGTATCTCGCTATCCTTTTATCTATAGACCGAAATCAGTATAGTAAGTGCATTAGCGTGCGCCCTTGTGTCAATAGCGTCACATATAATGCGTATTCAAATCTCTAAATATCTGTATTGATATCAGTAACCAATAAATACCTCAGTCTTTAAGTAAATTCTCAATCCAATGTAAGGCTTCCCTGTTTACTTCGTTTCCAGTCAGCAGTAAGAGACTCTCAAAAGTATTCCAAAGTATCTCGCTATCCTCATAACAGTGGGCTGTAAACAAATTAATAAGGTGCATTAGCGAGCGCCCTTCTATTAAATAGGCATCTCACGCCCAGCGCTGGTTATGACTTTCAACTCACCGCATATCTGCTCCTCGCTCATCCATAGACGGTCGCGTTTGGCAAACGCGCCATCTTAGAGTAGCAATAAATAGTCTAAACCGCGGGCGCCATCTTTAAGTGGCGTGTCACAATGTATACGCACAATCCAACAGAGTATTCCCAGTCCTAACTATAATATGCAGCACATCTATATGCATTTAGTTCCCCAGCGTTAAATCTGTTAATACTCGCCGCGTAATTGTTCATAAATCATCCTGGGGCTATCGCGTTGTACACGCGCGCCCTGTTTGAGTAGTAATATCTAACCACATACGCAGGCGCCATCTTGTAGTAGTAATTTACGAGTACGTAGTCATAATACTTTAGAATATTATCAATTCTAGGATCGGGTTACTGCTAGACCACTTTGTCAGTAAGTACCATAAACTCATAGTTAATTATAATCCATTATTTCAATGTGGCGTAAGAAACGAAAAATAAGTGCTATTAATTACAAGCGCAACCCCCTGCGCTGTTTACATTCATTAATGTTTACACCCCACTGTTATGGGTATCTCAGATCGTATGTACGTGTATTAATGAAGTCTACGCATATTTCCACTAGTGTTCCTCATTATGTATATATTCCATTATACCAACATATTATATTACTACAATGAGTAATTCTCAATTTTCATTGGTCAATCTTATCAAGGTCCAATCGGCCTACATCTGGCAGTGTGTGTCAGTTAAAAGGGTCCAAGTGGTATTATCATTCTGCTCTGGTTTAGCAGAGTTCTTACGTATATCCAGGAGTCAGGAAGATTATGAAAGGAGGACAGGGTAATGTCAGCTATGATGTCTGACCAAAGTTGGATTATGCAGTCCATGGACTCATCACTGACGGCAGCAGTTTTCCTCCTGCAGCGATCCGTCCCCCCTTCCTTCGGACCCATCCACACCCCCTCTCCCATACCTGTCCAAGGCACATGCAGGAAGACACGATCACGCACAACAACGGACACAGGCAGCACCCCCACAAAAGTTGAAGCACACACCTCCTGGCATGCACACTCAGGGGGCTGCAGGCACAGCCACAGGGACTGGGGTTAGACCACAGACACGCAGCCAGAGTCATAGTGCGCAACCCTCACATCCCCCTCCCTCCACTCCAATTGTGTCCTCGGGTGTAGGGGTTGGGCTGGCCGAACTGGTTGCAGTGTGCAGCGCTGAGTATGAGTCCACCTTCGGCACTGCACACTGTACTGAGGAGGATACGTCCACCCCTGCACCCACCACACCTACCCTTACCACTCCTGTCCCTGCGGTGCCTAGTCCTGCCCCCGATGATGCCCCCCCAAGGGTCCACATCACATTGAGTACTCCATGTGCAGGCCAGTTGGGGTAGACGGCCTACCCAGCGTCCCCCTACAAAGACTAATTTCTGGACTGGCCATTGGCCTTATTTGAGCAGAGACTCATTTTTGGACATCTTTTATGTTTGTAAAATGCTGAATAAAGCCTTTTATTTTACGTTCAACACTATTGCATTTCAGATACTTGATGTTGGTGATGTGGGACCTGGAGTTGGTGTCATGGTAATGTTTTGGGGTTCTGAAAGATGTTTTTTGTTGATGGTCATGAGGTGGACCATGGTATCTGTGTGCCATCACAATGTCTGCAATCAATCATTGGTTGTGTGTGTTCAGTTTGTCTAGAGACATTGACCCACGGAGTGCTCCTTCCTCTGTGGCACCTGACATCTTCACTGTAGACAGTTGCACAATTGTTGTGCTGACATGTGTGCACATTTCCTTTTTTGGTGACGGTTCCCTTCAACAATGGCCATGCCTGCTCACAGATGTCTACTACTCATTCTTCTGGGCCATGCTTGCAACTCACTGTACTTGTGTTTTAAGTATGTACAAATGCCTTCATAGACACATTCACCATTTTCACCACTATGCATGTGTGTAATCACAGCCTACCCCTATGTTGGGAATTGTTATGCAGGGTATTTGGGCACATGACTCAAATTCAAAAGTCTTTATTTCGACGATGAGTCATAAAAGACAGCAATGATATACAAGATTTCAGCTGGGTAAAATACATCTACATGTTCAAGAATAAAAAAAAGGCATTCATTACAAAATCCAACAGGGTTAAAAACATCCCAGGGCTTGGTGGCAGATCAACTATCCGTCTCACAGATTAAGAAAATAATTTACATCCAGGTGGGTAAATGGTATTGTACATTAACAATTCTATTATACACATTGACTAAAATTAAGATCATCTAAAAAAGAAAAGAGACTGCAATTAAAATATATATACAGAAGAAAACTAAAAGGTCATCTCCGACAGGATTTGATTAAACTAATTCTCCATGACCAATGTAAAAACGTAGCCACTGCAATAACCACAGGCTGAGTGGCATCAGTTTTGAGAATTCTTAGAGCTTCACAGCCTGTTTGAATGTTAAGCTGGAGACAGATGGGTCTCAGCCATACCCGTCTTGGAACTTTATACGTAGGGCAACAAAATAAAATGTGACCAGTGGTCTCCTTTAAAGTGGGGCAGAAAGGACAGGTGGGAACAAGTCCTTCTCTCCATTTGCAAGTGAAGGAATTTGTTGGTAAAGTTCCCACCCTGAATTGATGGTATCTCTTTCTAGCCTCCGGGACAGTAATATAGTCCCAGTACCCCTCTAGCGCAGGTAGATGTTTTAGTTCCAAAAGCTCAGTCGTTAGTGACAGACCAATGGTCGAGCCAAATCTCTTCAATATTACCAAGCTCCAATAAAGGTCTCTTAGTACCTTCTTAGGGGGGAAGGTGTTTGCTATGGGGTCCTCCCATAGGCTGGCCAAGCCCATGGCAGAATAAATAGACTTTACCTCACCCAGCCACCCGATTTTGTGGGCCTTATCAGCATTTCTTACATCTATAAAAGCCCTTGCGTACTGGGAGAGTTCTGGGGTAACCCACAATCTCCTCCAGTACGCCACTGGTCTGTAGTGGGCCTTATCTTCCAGTCGCTGAATGCCTAGATCATAAAAGAGAGGGGTCAACGGGGTTGATACTGGAAGGCCCGAGACCCGACGCAAAAACTTGTTTTGAGACCCAGTCAAATGAGATAAGTTACTGTATACCCATAGTTCCGCCCCATATAAAACTGCCGTGGCTATTTTGGCGTCATAAATTTGCAGTACGGGCGTTATTGGCCTAGTGTGAGAAAGAAAAAATTCCTTGATTAGGGCTCCTGATAGCTGAGCATGTTTAGTAGCCAGGTGTGTAACGTGTGGTTTCCAATCTAATTTGGATGCGAGGGTAATGCCCAGATACGAAAAAACCTGAGTCTGCTCTAGTCTGACCTCATTCAGTGCCACATAACCTCTAACATGTTTAGATTTGTGCAATACCATGAACTTGGTCTTACTAGCGTTTACAACAAGTCCATGATCCTGGTAGAAGACCTCAAACACATCAATGGCTCGTTGAAGGCCCTGCTGCGTTTTGGAGATTAAAAGAGTGTCGTCTGCAAACATCAACAGGGGGATCAGCATACCGTCCAGCTTAGGAGCATCGGTTGGACAATGCATAAAGTAGCCGATCACCCTGTTGATGTATAAGGAGAAGAGGGTTGGGGCTAAAACGCACCCTTGGCGTACACCCCTCTCTATAGGAAATGTATCTGTCCCATTACCCTGTTGGTTCCACCAGATTTGGGCAAAATTGTCCTCATGAAATCTTTTGAGTAAGCACAAAATATTTAAAGGCATGCCCTGATCTGCAAAAACTGCCCACATTTTTTCTCGAGGTACTAGGTCAAACGCCGTATTGAGATCGACGAATGCCGCAAATAACATACCCCCCCCCCCCCCAGGATAACCACCCGCCAATAAATTAAAATAATTCTAAAAACTTGGTCAATAGTGCTTGTTTGACTGCGGAATCCTGCCTGGAGGGGTAACAATACTTCTTCCTCCTCAATCCAAGCTAGGATTCTCTGCAGAACAAGCCTTGCAACAACCTTCTGTATACAATCTAACAAGCTAATGGGCCTGTAATTGCCTGGATCAGAGCGTTCTCCCTTTTTATGGATCGGTATGATCACCGCGCCTTTCCAGGTAGTTGGTATGGGCGAGCCATTGGCAATGCCATTTGCTAAATTCTGAATGTAGGGTTCCCAAAGCTCTTTATCATGCATAAAGAGGTCGGCTGGGATAAAATCCAGAACGGGTGCTCTGCCCTTTGGGATGCAATTAAGTACCTTTCTCACCTCTATCCTCTCAAAGTGTAGGGGAACTACTGCCATATTACTGTGCACAAGACCCTCAGTGTCAACCCGGGTCGTTTCTTGAGATGCAAACTGGGCAGCATAGTGGGCGACCCAAAGGTCAGGCGACACAGAGTTACTTGGTTCACCCCTCTGTGTCCCCCTACCCCACTTGACCATATCCCAAAAGGTACACATAGAGCGTTCCCTACTTGCGGAATACAGCTCCCTCCAATACTCCTCATCCCAAGCACGTTTAGCGTCATATGGTGCTTTTTTATAAAGGACACGCACACTCTTAACCCCGGCTCTATCTTTAGTTTTTATTGCCATTGCCAGAGCTTTGTACGCGGACCTACACGACTTCCCATACCACTGGTCTTCCTTATTAACAGGCCCATTAGGCTTAGGTGGCCCACTTTTCGTAAAAAAAAAAAAAAAAAAGTTAAAAAAAAACAAATTGTGTGAATCGGATTCAGATCTGCCGCAACACCCTCTTGGTTTGTGCAATTTAGGAGATCATTAGTCGCTTGGATAGTGAGTTTCCCTCATTGCTGTTAACTTGGCCTCATTAGTTGAACAGTTCGCCCATCTGATGCGCCCGACATCGTTCGATAGGGCGATGTCAATCCTATCCAAAGGAGTTTCCTCCCTTAAGTGTTTCCCTAGGGTAAATGTAAGACAAAGGGGATCATGGTCACTTTCAACCCTTGGCAAATGGACTAGATGCACAGCGTAGTTCTATATATGTTTCACATACCACCATGTCCTTTAAGTTGGACCAGTTCTCTTTATTGGTGAGCCATTATTGAAGGTGAAAGCCCCGCATTGATCGGATGCAAATCTACCATTAATTGCTCTCAACCCTAGTCCAACACACAGCACCTTTAGGTGTAGCGCAGTCTCTGTCCATTTTTTAATTTGGGGGAATTGTCAACTGAGGGATATTCCATCTCCTGTCTTCCTCAGAAGTGAGGTTCACATCATTACTATCTAACGGCTCAAAACAACAATTAAAATCTCCCACAACTATGATATTACCTTTAGTGGAATAAAACTCAAGGAGGGTTACTAATTTATCAATAGTTTTGGACTGTTTCCCTCCCTGCGTTCCCCTTGAGTAAACATTAAAAAGAAAGAGATCACTGCAGTCAAGACGTCGAATTTGAAGTAACAATATATCGTTGCTTTTAGAATCTAAGTGGGTGACTTTATATCTACTATCTTGTTTAACCCATGTTAGAAGTCCCCCTTTGATCAACCACGTTGGCTTGGGATTGCATGGACACTGAAACTAAGGAATCCAGGTCTATGCTCCGGAGCATTCAACCAGGTTTCCTGAAGAAGCACTAAGTCCCAGCCATCAAGGAATGTAAGTCAATCAGTGGATGATGCCTTGCTCTTAAAACCTGCCACATTCCATGAGACCAGTCTTGTTAGAGTATGATCGCTGGCACTCATGGAGATTTCAGAAGGGCCCCCTGCCACGGGGTCCTTTTGCTCTCTAACCCCCATTGGACCCACATCTCTATACGGAATATACGTATCTCTGAGGGCAGTTGGAGCAACACTGTCAGTCACTACAGAATGTAAGGAGCCCTGTGACCCATATGCAGAGTGCAGGATCATTCTGTGATCATCGGCAGGACTCACCATTTCCTGGTCTGTAGTTCTCCCACCACAGAGTCAATCATTAATATCCAAAGAACTTAAGACCTCATATCTATTGTTTAATGCAACGGGACAAATAGGGGGGGGGCTAACTGAGTATAATACTCTCCCTTTCTTTTGGGTCCAATAGTGTATGGTGGATAGAAGAACCCCAGTGGTAGTACATTAACATAATCATGATGGATGCTGGCTGACCCTGCCTGCCTCAAAATATTGTCAACCAAAAAAGGACAGCCAAAGGTCACAACAACACAGTCTCCCTCCATGGTCTTCTTTGTATTTCCCACCCAAGGTACCCTTCTCACCATTTTAAAATTTTTGAACAAGTGTTCACCTAACACTGTTTTATTAGTTAAAAAGTGGAGGGCTTTATTTTTTAAGGTAGACCAGTGTTCCTCCCTGTCATCCTTATTTTTCTGAACATTTGCTAAAATAATAGAATACGGACAAGCCTCCAGTGGAAGATGCAACGCAAAGGACTCCATTACTGGGGCATGTTTAAGGGGGCTTAATCTCCCCTTTGGGCCCCTGGGGCCAAGCTTTGCACCTTGTTTGGACCTTAGGGCTGTCATTGGGGGCACCCGTTGCCACAACTTGGGGTGTTAGGGTTGTCATGGAATCCACTAGGTCATTAACAGTAGTTGTAAGTGTACTTAGAGTATGAACTACGGGTAGGTTAGTTCCGAGCATTGTAGCTTTCTGATTTGAGATGTATTTTTCAATAACATTAAGTCTGCCATCTATTTGCTCGAGTTTGTCCATCACTGGAGATATGAGTGCCCCCAACCGTTCATCCATGAGCCTCAGGAAGGCAGACATCTTCCCCCCCATGTTATTGGCTCCATCTACCTCATTGTGTGCATTTCCTCCTTGCGCCCTGGCCACATTATCTTTATTTGTAGCATTTGCTTCCTGTCTGCCTGGCCCAGGCGCAGAATTTATATTCCTAGGCTGTTTTGCTTGCTGTCGGCTACCTTTAGGGGCATTAATGGTCTTCCTTTTCCCCGGTAAAACTTTGTTACTATCTATTGTTCTAGCCCGTAACTGCCTAGTACAACTGACTTGGGATGTGGGGGGTGGACTTGATACAAGAGAAGAGTCAGAGGAGATTGACAAACTGACATCTAATATACATCCATTCAAAATCAGGGGGAACCCATGGTCTCAGGGGGTGCGGCTATACTAGTAAGCACCTCTATGGGTGGTATCAAGGGGACAATTTGGGAAGATGGACCCAATGAAAATCGCCTCTCAGCGAGTTCAATTTCCTTTGCCACAACAGATTCAGCCCGTTTAAGAAATGCATCCAAGGTCCCCACCCCCCCGGCCCTAGTGCACGCTCTTAGATTGGATTTGGCCATATTGCTCAAAAAGAAATATAGGTAAGATAGAACAATTATCCGACAATTTTAAGGCGACAATCTGGATTAATGACCAGAACCAATAATGTCTCACACCTCAATTGTAGATGTCTCTGGTACAACTCGGACGGGGATGAAAGAGGGGGGGCCCAGCCCGGCCTCCTCCGGCCTTGGACCGTCCCGCCCTTGTCCCGGGCTTCTCCCGGGACGCTCCCGCGCAGCGGGGCCCGGGGATGGTTATATAGAGAGCACCAGGTCCCGTGGGCGGTGCTGAGCGGCAAACGCGGACCAGGTGTTACCGGTCACGCAGGGACTCCTGGTATTGTGAGTCCCTGCAGCGTTCAGCGCAGCCTGCTCAGTGCCCTTTTCCCTCTGCAGCACAAACAACAATTGCTCCACTCGCAGCACCTCCCCAGAGTCAAGGGAACGAAGCGGCACCCGCGCAGCGGGTGCGGCAAGGCGTGGGTGCAGTCCTCCTCTCTCGTCAACCAACAACAGGGCTCCTCCTCGGGAGTCAGAAAGGTCAGTTTCCCATGGGCAGGAAGAATCAGAGGGATTATATTAGCGCCAAGTCCAGTGGGCGGTGCTGAGCGGCAAACGCGGACCAGGTGTTACCGGTCACGCAGGGACTCCTTTTAAAAAAAAAAATAATTATTGTCCTCATATATGCCACCAGATGTTATATGCTCTAGATGGGTCTCTCCGGTGCCTTCTATACTGACTTTATTGATGCCGCCCTGGGGTCAATATACAGCAACCAGAGATCTCCCAGATGCGGGTTGTTTCCTTATCCCACTCCCCTGCCATTAAATGAAATGCCTCAGGCTAGGGGAGGACAGGACCGACACAGACCTCTGGCATAATCATTGGACCGTTTACTTGTTTAGCCAGACCTCTAGTTTTGACCATACATTCTCTGAGCTTTCCATCCGACCAGCCATGTCCATCTTGCAAACTTCCACAATGTTTTTTAGGCAGTCTGCGAATCTGGGGGGAGCAGCTGACTTCCACTCTTTACATATCTCCCTCCTAGCCATAACTACCACGTAGAATATGAATTGTGATGAATAAATATTGATATTATATCCCCGTGGTAGGCCAAAGAATACTAGCGTAGGAGAAAGGGAGATAGTAGTTCCTCAGCCATAAAACCAATAATGGCCTTCCAATACTCCTGGATCCTAGGGCACTCTAGAAAAATATGCAAATCGTTTGCTGCTAGAAGTTTACAGCGGGGACAACAATAATTCTCCTGTGATATCTTGTTCAATTTGGCCGGGGTCCAATAAACCCGATAGGCCGTAAACAGATGGTTTCTCCTTAAATTAGCTGGTTTTATTAATCTCTGGGACAAAAAGAAAGAATCTGTCCATATCTTACTAGTTTCTTCAGGGTATTCAGCTATGATGTTACCCCAGAGGCTTATCAGCTCGTGATCTAATATTTCTTTAGCCTCTGTGAGCAATTTATACCACAGTGATACTTCTCGGTTCAACACTTTCCCCCTACAAATTGAGTCAAGGATTCCAGTGTCTCTTTCCCGCTGTAATGCCTGGCTTGCCCACCATGTAGATAGTTGATAAAATTTGAATCTTGTCAGTGACCCATTTGTGAGTGACGCTAGAGAGTTCCAGTCCATAAGACCTGAATCTACCCATAGATCACCCCATTTCTGTACTCTAGCTGTTTTCAGAGGCAAAGATAACTGGTCCTGAAGACACATTGGTGTACCCGGGGAATCCCAGATCGGAGAATGAGTATGGTAGTATGGGATTCCAAAGGCTTTCCGAATAAACCCCCAATTTCTGAGTGCGGTCTGCAAAATCTTAAGACAGACTTTCTTAAAAACTTTCTGGTCGCCAAACTTAAATAAGAAAAACTCTTGGCCCTGTGGCAAATCCTGTAATAAAGCCTGGAATAAACGGCCCTGTGAAGATGAATCTAATATATTAACAAGTAACCTGAAATTTTTTAAATGGAAGGCGTGGCAGTACAATAATAAGTCTGGTAAAGCTAGGCCCCTGATCCTTAAACCCCTCCTTAATTTCTTCCAAGCTATCCTAGGTGATCTACAGTCCCAAATAAATGAACCGATCTTCCCCTGGAGGATCGCAATGTCTTTCAAAGAAAAAGATAAAGGGATGGAATTATATAAAAAAGTCAACTTAGGAAGTATGGTCATCTTGATAAGGTTTAATGGCAGGCTGCGCCATCTTGTTAGTGTTTTAATGATGTCTTTCGCAACAGACTGCCAACTAATTTTTGGGATATTTTTTATTTCTTGGGTAAGATATATCCCCAGATATCTCATCTTTTGTTTCGCACCCTGAATAGGAGTACTATTGTTCCACCCCATTATCTCCGTCTTCTCCCTGTTAATCTGATATCCGGATAACCTCCCGAATTCTTCAGCTAAAATAAACAGCCTAGGTATAGCTTCTATATGATTAGAGGTATATAAAAGAAGGTCATCTGCGTATAGGGCAGTTTTTAGCTCCATGTTTGCTATTCTGAAGGGTTGAATAGCATTATCCTCTCTAATACTACAAACAAAAGATTCTATATAAATATCAAACAAAAGAGGGCACAGGGGACATCCCTGCCGAGTTCCACGGAAAATATTAAAACAATCAGATAAAGCCCCGTTGACCAGGACTTTGGCTCGTGGGTTTTGGTATAATGATTTGATGCCCTCTATAAAAACTGAAGGGAACCCAAACCCGACCATGGTGGCCCATAAGTATTTCCAATTTACCTGATCGAAGGCCTTAGCTGCGTCTATCGTAACCAAGGCTAATGGAAGGCGTCTATGCTCAGCATAATCAATGGCTCCGATCACCTGAAAGGTTAATTCATTCAATTGCCTACTCGGGATAAAACCCCTTTGGTCCGAATGAATTATGGACTTTATAATTTTAGCGAGTCTAGTTGCTAAAATCCCGGAGTAAAGCTTCATGTCTGAGTTCAGAAGGGAAATTGGCCTATATGATTCGATTTTCTTAGGGTCTTTATTAGGTTTTACAATGAGAGATATTGTTGCTTCGGCCCATGTGGGTGGAATACTATAACCCTGACTCAGTAAACAGTTGAAAAGTGTAGTGAGGACCGGCACCAGTTGTTCTGTATAGTCTAAATAAACCTCAGTCGGTAACCCATCTGGACCGGCCGCTTTACCTCGTTTCATTTTCTTCAATTGATTGATTACTTCCCCCTCCATGATCTCGCTTTCTAAATACCTCCTATCCATGTCTGAAATTTGGGGTAGATTTCTATGTGTTAGCCAGGTCTGGATCTCCTGTAACTCTGGGTCCTTATTTTCTCTATAGAGGCTTTGCATAAACTTCCTAGCTTCCTCTCTGATTTCTCCATCTTCAGCCAGTAAAACTCCTGTCTCTCTCTGAATTAAAGCTTTGATATTGTTCCTATTTCTTTCTTCTCTGGATTTCCAGGCTAACAGAGCCCCGCATTTGTCTCCATATTCAAAATTCTTCAATTTGCTGATCTCCCATTTATCTTTTATGATTTTTTCATCATTAATTTTAAGTTGAAGCTGTAGATCCAGGAGGTCCTTCTCTAACAGCGGAATCCTCTCTCTGTTTGAAGAAATAGCTCTTTGTAACTCAGAGTCTTTTCTTGTTATAGCCTCCAACTCTTCCCGCCTTTTACTTCTTACAGTCTTCCTTTTGTATGCCATTAAAGAACTCAGGATTCCTCTCAAAAAGGCTTTATAAGTTTCCCAGACACCCTGAGGGGTAGAGAAACCGATGTTAATTGTAAAGAATTCATTGGTCCTTTCTCTCACTTCTCTTTTAACTTCATCATCAAGTAACAAAGTCCTTTCCAATGTCCATCTGGTGTTTAATGGACTCAAGCTTAATTGGAGGATCAACTCCACGACAGCATGATCTGAGATCCCAACAGGTGTAAATGAAACAGAACTAATGTCTGAGAAAAGATGTTGATCCACTAAAAAATGATCTATTCTCGAATAATGTTTATACTTTTTGCTGTAGAATGTGAATCCTCTGGTAGAACCGTATTTGGTCCTCCATACATCTGACAAGTTAAAATCTTTCATCATACACCCTAAAACAGAGAGTGACTTAGTTGGAGCTTGATATTTAGCTTTGGAGGTTCTATTTAAATATGATCAAAAACCAAATTAAAGTCACCCCCCAGTATTACCGGGCTCGTGGTCCCCAGTAGAGCTGCCGCTAACTTGAGTAAAGGACCGGGGTTGTCATCATTGGGACCATAGTACACTGCATATGTATGAGGGATATTGTAGATGGATAAAGCAGCTACCAACCATCTCCCTGTCTGATCGGTTTCACATTTTTTCAGACTTATCCCACTGCTCACCGAGTGATTATTATGACCCCCCTGGTTGTTCCCGTCTGTCTAGAACTTACAATTTCCTGCACCCATCTTAATTTTCCAAAGAGTGCACTGCAGGCGTTTTCCTCGAGGTGCGTTTCCTGGAGCAACATAAGGTGCGCTTCTGAATTTCTTAAGAACTCGCAGTCCCGGGACTGCTTCCTTCTATCCCCCAGTCCATTCACATTCCATGAGAGGATTTTAATGTTATTTAACCTACTCATAGCAGTGCTCTCTTTTCCCACCCATCCGGAACCTTAAATAGAACTTCTTTTTCCATATATGAGGATTTTTTTTTTTTTTTCACCCAGCCCCTCCACCCCGTGTCCCAATCCCCCCTCCCCCCAACATACCTGGCGATGAAACCGCCTTTGGCATCCCAGGAGAAAGGCCTCTGGCTGAATGTAGATTTCTACTAACTTTAACAGGGGTTATTGATAATGGCTCACTTGTAGGTAAGTTCTTACTATGTGTATCGCAAATTCGATTTCAATTTTTCTCTAGATAACTCTATCTTCCACTCAGTGCTTTAAACAACTTCTATATTAAGTGCTTTATATATACCCCCTCTCCCTTTTTTTTTTTTTTTAAAGGGAGCCCAAACCTCAACAACTCTTACTTCTCATAACTCTCGTAACTCTCTTAATTCTCATTCATCAGGGCCAGAAGGTTATCAACATCTTCGGACTGTGTAAAGCTGTACATTTTGTTTCTCCACATGATCTTTAGCAGGGCAGGGAATTTCATCTGTACTTGGGCTCCAAGCGATCTCAATTCTGGCATTCTAGTGCCAAGCTCCCATTGTCGCTGTGCCGTTCTTGCTCCTAAGTCTGTTCTAATGAGATATGGGTTTGCCCGATAATGAAGGTCTGATTTAGATAGACATCTCCCTAGGATCAGCTCTTTGACACGAGGGGCCAGATGTAGGAGGCCATTTACCGACCGGTAACGCCGAATTCGGCCGTTACCGACTGGTAAATGGGTAGTTGGGATGTAGGGGTATCATTTTACAGATTCGGTAAATTTACCAAATCGGTAAATTTACCGAATCTGTAAAATACCGAATCGGTATTTTTACCGATTCGGTAAAACCAAGATGTAGGTAGCACTGTGTACAGTGCTACAGGCCTTCAGAATTCGGTATTTTACCACACAATCCTATTGTGTGGTAAAATACCGAATTCAGGTGTGAATGCACATCTGTGCATGCACACCTATGCCATGTGACAGACAGACATGCCCTTAGGGCATGTCTGTGTGCCACATGGCACACATGCCTGTTTTTGGGGTGCTAGAGGGTGTCAAAGTGACACCCCCTGCACCCTTGCTGGAATCGGTATTTACCGATTCGGTAATTACCGAATCGGTATTTCCCATTGATTCCTATGGGCTTCACAGCCCTGGCAACGCACCTAGCTGTTCTGGCTGTTTATCACCCTCAGCGTTAGAAAGGCTCTCTAGGGGACCAAATCGATTCTTCAGGGGAAACACAGTGCTGCAGTGCTCTAACTGTGCAGCTGGATTAGTTGGCTGTTCCATAATTTTAAAATAGGTTTTGAGGGAGGGGGTATTCTTTACTAACTGTTGAGCAGTGTTAGACCCCTTAAGCTTTTTTACGCTAGTCGCCTTTTTCTTTCCCTTACAGGGGGTTAACGGCATAGGCCGCCCGCTTTCCTCAAAGTCTAAAGCTCCCCCTGCTTTCAACTCCTGCCGAGATCTCAACTGATACCTGTTTTTTCGTCTCCCTAATGGTGGAGAAAGTCTGGTTTTTGGAAGTCTTGTTTTTAAACCAGCTGGTGCTAGTGCCACCGCAAGCTTTGAGAGCTCAGTCTGCCTTTGTTTAGTAAAGCTCGGGTTGTCCTCGGGTTTTTGAGCCCCCCCTCAATGACAACTTTTTCTGAGGCCTCTGCCCATGCTAGATCCATAAACCCCTGCTTTGGTGTTGACTTTGGGGATGATCCTGGTATTAACCCCACAACCCCACACCTTACCGCCGGTGCAGACTCGTCCTGTTCTTTAAATGAATTGCGGCTAGAAGCCTTGTTAGCTGCCTCGCAGACTGGTCCTCTGAAACTCTGTTGTGAAAGTGCGAAGCGCGTCTTGACCCAAAGGCTCCGCCGGCGTTCTCCCGGGTTTCCTGGATCCCACTGTGGACACGTCTCCACTCGCGTCATGCGAGGTCGCTCAATGCGCTGGTCCTAGCGCCGCCGCCGCCACCAAAGACTGATTACATGCCGGTCATCTCAAAAGGAAAGGAGAGGGAGCGCTTTAGTACTCTGAAGAGCGTTACGCTACCGCATTCATCTGTCACTTACCCTTACAATACAGGGCATTCAACACCTCGCGACCTGCTGTTCCGTAATATCCGCCTTTGGACTTCTCCCGGAGCTGCCGCGACCGGCTCTGTCGGGACTCCTGGTATTGTGAGTCCCTGCAGCGTTCAGCGCAGCCTGCTCAGTGCCCTTTTCCCTCTGCAGCACAAACAACAATTGCTCTACTCGCAGCACCTCCCCAGAGGCAAGGCGTGGGTGCAGTCCTCCTCTCTCGTCAACCAACAACAGGGCTCCTCCTCGGGCTTCAGAAAGGTCAGTTTCATGACTCATAATTTTGTTTCTTGTATCTGAGGGGTTTGAACCATATTCCTTCCATGAGAGACTACATCTGGGTGGTCTGACCACCACCTGGCCATTCATATCAGTCCTGGGATGTGCATGACAGTGTTGGTTCCCTTTCGCTCTCTTAGTTTGGTAGGCTGTTACATGACTATACACTATTGTGTCATGATGGTAGGGTGTGTATTTCGCCTGCAGCCTCCATGGGTGGGTATGCATGTGTGATTTGACATCATCACCCACATGTGGTGTGTCACACAGTGTGTGAAGGTAATCCCTCCTCCAGGGAGTGGGACACTGCTGTTAGTGATGTGTTGCTATGGCACTATCATTATGGCCACAAGTTAGGGATGTGCACATACCCCCATGTAGTTGTGGTATGCCGATGATGATGTACACCCCATACTGTTGTGCACTGCTGGGAGTCCTCTGCACCCACCCCCATACTGTTGGGCACTGCTGGGAGTCCTCTGCACCCACCCACATTCTGTTGGGCACTGCTGGGAGTCCTCTGCACCCACCCCTCATATGCCTCGGCACTGCTGGGAGTCATATCCACCCACCCCTCATAAGTCTGGGCACTGCTGGGAGTCCTCTGCAACCACCCCTCATATGTTTGAGCACTGCTGGGAGTCCTCTGCACCCACCCCTCATATGTCTGGGAACTGCTGGGAGTCCTCTGCACCCACCCCCATACTGTTGGGCACTGCTGTGAGTCCTCTGCACCCACCCCTCATATGTCTGGGCACTGTTGGGAGTCCTCTGCGCCAACCTCCATACTGTTGGGCACTGCTGGGAGTCCTCTGTACCTACCCCTCATATGTCTGGGCACTGCTGGGAGTCATATCCACCCACCCCTCATATGTCTGGGCACTGCTGGGAGTCCTCTGCACCCACCACTCATATGTCTGGGCACTGCTGGGAGTCCCCTGCACCTACCACTCATATGTCTGGGCACTGCTGGTAGTCCTCTGCCCCCATCCCCATACTGTTGGGCACTGCTGGGAGTCCTCTGCACCCACCCCTCATATGTCTGGGCACTGCTGGGAGTCCTCTGCACCCACCTCTCATATGTCTGGGCACTGCTGGGAGTCCTCTGCACCACCCCCATACTGTTGGGCACTGCTGGGAGTCATATCCACCCACCCCTCATATGTCTGGGCACTGCTGGGAGTCCTCTGCACCACCCCCGTACCGTTGGGCACTGCTGGGAGTCATATCCACCCACCCCTCATATGTATGGGCACTGCTGGGAGTCCTCTTCACCCACCCCTCATGTGTCTGGGCACTGCTGGGAGTCCTCTGCACCCACCCCATACTGTTTGGCACTGCTGGGAGTCATATCCACCCACCCATCATATGTCTGGGCACTGCTGGGAGTCCTCTGCACCCACCCCTCATATGTCTAGGCACTGCTGGGAGTCCTCTGCACCCACCCCATACTGTTAGGCACTGCTGGGAGTCATCTGCACCCACCCCTCATATGTCTGGGCACTGCTGGGAGTCCTCTGCACCTACCCCCATACTGTTGGGTACTCCTGGGAGTCCTCTGCACCCACCCCTCATATGTCTGGGCACTTCTGGGAGTCCTCTGCACCCTCCCCTCATACATCAGGGCATTGCTGGGAGTCATATCCACCCACCCCTCATATCTCTGGGCACTGCTGGGAGTCATATACACCCACCCTTTATATGTCTGGGTACTCTTGGGAGTCTTCTGCACCCACCACTCATATGTCTGGGCACTGCTAATAGTCCTCTGTACCCACCCCTCATATGTCTGGGTACTGTTGGGAGTCCTCTGCACCCACCTCTCATATGTCTGGGCACTGCTGGGAGTCCTCTGCACCCTCCCCCATACTGTTGGGCATTGCTGGGAGTCATATCCACCCACCACTCGTATGTCTGGGCACTGGTGGGAGTCTTCTGCACCCACCCCCATAGTGTTGGGCACTGCTGGGAGTCATATCCACTCACCCCTCATATGTCTGGGCACTGCTGGGAGTCCTCTGCACCCACCACTCATATGTCTGGGCACTGCTGGGAGTCCTCTGCACCCACTCTCATACTGTTGGGCACTGCTGTGAGTCATATCCTCCCACCCCTCATTTGTCTGGGCACTGCTGGGAGTCCTCTGCACCCACCACTCATATGGCTGGGCACTGCTGGGAGTCTTCTGCACCCACCCCTCATATGTCTGGGCACTGCTGGGAGTCATATCCACCAACCCCTCATATGTCAGGGCACTGCTGGGAGTCAGATCCACCCACCCCCATACTGTTGGCCACATGGGATTGATGTGTGTGCCTCATATCACTATTGTGATGGTGCCGTACGCGAGCGCGTGAAACACACCGTACCCCGTATATTCATGGCGTGTGTGCGCATCATATCACTATTGTCATGTGCCATACGCGAGCGCGTGAAACGCACCGTACCCCAACATTCATGGCGTGTGTGCGCATCGTATCACTATTGTCATGGTGTCATACGCAAGCGCGTGAAACACACCGTACCCCAACATTCATGGCGTGTGTGCGCATCGTATTACTATTGCAATATTGCTATATGCAAGCGTGTAAGTCGCGCCGTACAAGTACACTTCCGTTGATGCGGTACGTTGTTCTCACTGTATGCACCGTCGTCGGTTTCTGTGCACCAGGTCGTAGGCGTACAGGAATGGGATGACACAGACGAAGGTGTTCATGGTGTGTATGTCGCGTACCGGGGATGCGGTTCTGGTCGGACTTTGCTTTAACGGACGTTTTGAGCTCTCGTAGAAAAAGGGTCGTATGGAGTGTCGCAGAGTCGAATCGTACTTGCTGGGCCGGAAACTGCTGCTTATTTACGTACGTACGTTGTGTAATGCCTCTTCCGGATACAAATCGTACGTATATTTCAGTCATATGGTTTTTAGTACGAATTGTGCGGAGATCTGCGTTGGATCCAAATCGTATTTCATCGTACGTACCGAGACGTTTCAGGGTACGATTCGTACGGGAAATATGCTCCGAACGGCTATTTGTAAGGGATTTTACCAAATCGGAATTGGCCCCTAATAGTAATAATATATTTTAAATATATTTAATTGTTGCAATATATTTTATAACTATTTAAATATTCTATATTTTGCTGTTTAGTTAGTTAAGCATGTATTTAATTTCGTTTTTGAGTGATATTAATAAATATTTAAGTTTTTGTTGTTAATGAGTTAGTAAATTATATATTTATATGTATTTATTTAATTGTGTATGTATATGTGTTAAAAAAGTTTTTTTAATATGCATTTATACTTTTGAATGTGTTTTATTTGTATTCGATTTCATTATTGAATCGATATTGTTGGTTGTCTTTATTTTGTATTTCAATATTATGGTGTTTTTTAAATAGTTGTATGATTTACGATATTTTCGTTTTCAATATTTTGTTGTTCGATAATGTTAGTAACAATTTTTTTTTAGTCTATATAGTGGATTCGATATTTTAGTTTTTTTTAAATTAAATATAGCTGGTCGATATTGTAGTATTCTATATTTTGGCGTCGATATTTTCTGTAGTCGATATTTTGTCCCTCGATATTTAGTCACTGATCCACCCCCAGGGCAGAAAGTCACAGGTGCCAGGTCCCACCAGGCAAGGCACGATAGGCTCCTGCTAATCCTGGTACCAAGTCCCATCCGGGTTCGACCACTAACCCATCAGCTGTAACGCATAGGTTCCAGAGCCAAATGGGGAGCACATACTCCCAATCGTCCCACTGGGCGCCATAATGTCAGAGGGAGGTTTTTCGCCCTCAAGGAGGGCCAGCGCTGCAAGATCCTACTCCAAAGGGGGAGCCGTGGGCCACACTTCGCCCGGGTAGCCCTATGGCACACAGGAAGCATCAGGGATGGCACCTGCTCTAAGGCACATAGAAATCTATTGTTGGCACTAAAACAAGTTCCAAGGGATAAGGTGGAGGTTAGGACCTGTATGAGGGCCTATAAATTTGTAACTGAACAGAGAAGAAGACCATAATGGGACAGGCTTGGGATGCACTTGGGCAGGCAGTGTAGTATCAGAGAGTATGAAGTACTGGGCCATGGTTAACAGCCCTCTTTTTTCTGATTCAGCTAATCTAAGCAAAGAGTGTACGATATTTGCTGAATGATGGGTTCAACACTTTGAAGGAATGTATAGTCTCGGTGATTTGGAAGGTTCAGAGAAACAATGGGTCCCGGTTTTAGCAAGCTCACCATTGCACTTTATCACATAAGAGGTTCATAAAGCCATACTGGCCACTGCCAGGGGGAAAGCACCTGGACCGAATGGGGTTCCTTTTGACCTGTATAAGGCTGACCCCCTGGCATGGGCCATGCTATTGGCTAGGGTTTTTAAAGCAGCCTGTAGGTGTGGTTTCCCCCCCTCGTGGGCTAAGGCCATCTTTATACCCATTTTTAAAAAGGGTTCGAGTGAGGATCCCGCATGTTACCGACTGATTTCTCTCCTAGACTCTGCTACTAAAATTATGGTGAAAGTGGTTTTAGATTCTTTATCTTCTTGGCTAGATAATGTTAACGTTATTTCTGACCTATAGTATGGCTTCAGGCAAGGTAAAGGGACACTTGATCAATGCATCCACCTGCATCTAGTGGTAGAGAAATATACAGTGGCAAAGAAGGGCACCCTGCATATGGCCTTTATGGACCTAACTTCTGCATTCAACCGTGTAAATAGGTCGAAATTGTGGTTGATCCTTCGGGATCTGGGCCTGGACGCATACCTGGTAGCTTTTTTACACTCTGCCCACACTAAAACTACTGCAGCAGTGATATTTAATGAGGATGACTTTATATTAACAAGTTAGGGGACCTTCTCTGATCCAGTTGCAAAGACATTCCAAGAGCTGGCTCTAAATTGATCCCTGAACTTTTGTATTCAGATGGTGCCGTGTTATTTGCAAGGACTGCTGTGGGCCTTCAAAAACTTCAAAATGTTTTTATTGATTTAATGGATTCACTTGATCTAGCCACTAATTTTATGAAATCCCATACTATAATAATAAGTACACAGCAGGCTGTTAGATGCAAGTTCTTCTGCACGGGGGCAGAATTAACAAAAGTGTCAACCTTCCCCTATTTGGGGTGTTGTTTGATGACCATGGGACCTGGGTTGTGCAAAAAAAAACTCAAAAAGAACATTCTGGCAAAAATAGCTGGGGCAACTTTGGACTTTACAAAACAACTGTGGTCAAAGCCGATACCCGCCCTGTTAAAGGTGTACTGGAAAAAATGTGTCCCTATGGCAATGTATGGATGTGATCTCTGGGGACATAAAGATATGAGGGATTTTCAGGAGGTAGAAGATACATTTATACATATTCTTCTTGCTGTTCCCCCTAGAACCCTAGCATTTGTTGTGCATGAGGATCTTGGCATGGGCTATATCTCAGGTTTTATAGCTCTTGCTCCCCTGCTGCGGTGGTTGAGAATTTGGTCCTGTCTGTCCATTACTTTGAACCAACTTGTTGCAGCAGACTGCATTGCCTTACGTATCCTCTGGTTAAAATACATTATCGAGCAAACTAGGTGGTTAGGATGCCCTGACTTGTATACTAACCCCAGGCCTCTAGAACCAGAGGCCATTAGGAAAATTAAACATCTGTTTTTGTCTAAGCTGCAGGGGATAAGGGAGGATGAGGAATTGGCCAAATCCACGGTGAGGAAAGTATGTCCTACTGAGCCTCATTTGCAGCCCTATCTATCATTCATTACTAACATGCACCATCACTTCGTGCTAACCAGATTCAGATTGCATCTGGTACACTAGTTTTTTACCTTTCCCAAAGGCTACATGAAGCCAGATGCCTTAAAGCCATGTCTTTGCGATAATTTCTCAGAACAGGACACCTTACATTTTACCTTTTTCTGTGAATTTTATGACCCCTGCGTAAAACTTTTATCCTCCCATTGATTAGACCTGGCCAGCGGGCCTTCTCAACAATCCTACAGCCGCCAGTCTTCTAGACGATATAGCAAGAGAAGAACTTGAAGGCGAGATCACGTTGGCTGAAGTAGAGTCTGCTTTATCACTGTTATCATCGGGCAAAGCAGCTGGCCCCGACAAATTGCCGATTGAAATATATAAGATTCTTAGCCAACAACTAAGCCCCCTGCTATTGGATCTATTTTTGGGGGTTCAATATAACGGTATTCCTCCAAGCTCTTGGGACGAGACTACTATTATAGTATTTCCTAAAAAGGGGAAATCACCAGAGCAACTGACTTCTTATCGCCCCATATCTTTGATTAATTCGGACTCCAAATTATACGCAAAGGTGATGGCTCTCAGACTCAGCAGGATCATTGGAGATCTGGTTTCGCCGTGGCAGCATGGCTTCGTTCCGGGAAAAGGGACCACTGATCATACCCGTCGGGCTATTGCCCTTTTTGACGCCATGTCTGTCACGGGGGACCGGATGTCTATGATCCTGCTTGACGCTGAGAAAGCCTTTGATCGTGTTTCATGGAACTTTTTGTGGGTAGCCATGACACGTCTTAATTTCGGCCCTAAATTTCTCAAATCCATAAAATCTATGTATCTACATCCCAAAGCAAAACTTTCATTGCTAGGCTTGGAGTCTGACTATATTAACATTGTGAGAGGCACAAGACAGGGGTGTCCCTGCTCGCCCCTCCTCTTCGCTCTCTACATTAATCCCCTAATTCTTAAATTTTTGGAAAGTGACGATATTAAGCCAATTTTCTGTAACCAATATGAAACAAAAGTCTTAGCCTACGCTGATGACATCGCGGTGTTAACATCCCACCCGACCGAGGCGATGCACGAAATTGAACGACTATCTTTACAATTTGGAGCTTACTCTGGCTACTCTCTTAATAGAGCTAAGACCATTATTTTATGCACCGATAACACTCTCTGTCTAGACCAAAGAAGAGCCAAAACTGCTACTTATCTTGGAGTGATTATTTCTACTAATACTAAGATCCTAGTTAAAAATAGTTTTGATCCACTCATAGATAAGATTAAGACAGATTTGGATAAGCTCGCGAGCGAAATGGTCGCCTTGTAGCTCGGCTCCATCAGCCCTCTGGCCTGACTCACATATCCTGCTACATATCCTGCCCAGAGACGATACATTTTCGAAGAAAGAGAAACGCAACACTTCGCTCTCACTCACCGTCTGACCTGGAGGCTCCGACTTGCGGTGGTTCCGGAGTTGTGCCCTCTCGCGGAAACCGGGGCCTTTGTGAAGCTGAGACCGGGGCTTCGCCTATTGGATCCGGCCTGGCGTTGTGGTGCCTGTTGGCCCCGGCCGAGAGACTGCACCACGAGAGAGAGCCACTGTGAGAAGTCCCCGGTGATCCTGAAACGGGCCTGCCTTGGCGGCCGTGAGGCTGGTGCGGGGCGCGGTGCTCCATGGGCTAACCGTGTAGAGGGGTTCCCCCGCCGCCGCTCCGTCCATCGACCCTGGCCCCTCGCACTCGAGGTATACTTCTGAGGAGCGCCGGCTCGAGCGTGGGCGACCTACCGCTTGGCGGGGCTCTCTTTTCTGCACCGCGGTGGTCATTGCCGGGACCCCCCCAGAAATCTGTAAAGGCCTACATTTGTGGACTGTTCCGGGGGTGACGGAGAGTGAAGAAGGGGTTGAATTTACAAAACGGCTGCCGCGGTTTGGAACTGTGGATTTCCTCCTGATGGCGATCTCCGGTTGCTTGATTGCGCGGAAATATGGCCATGTAGACCTGAGCCTACGATCGGCTACGTTCTTGCTGCTTTGAGATCTTTGCACGTGACCTTGGTCCCCGGTGCTCCTGAGGACTTGTCCCGATCCACCGCCATCTTGGATGAACGCTCCTTCAAGGTCCCCTCTTGCCTTGGTGATACCATCGCCTCACCCCACTCGATGGCTCCGAAATATGGTGCTGCTATCCACCAACGGATTTGTACATCGGCGGCTTCAGAACCTCCTGTTCGATGTTCGGAAACTGGAGACTTAGATACTGTGCGAGGGCCCGATCATCCCCGGGTCCCTGAGAAAGATGGCGGACTGCTGCTTGTTTTTACCTTGATGAGGTCTTGTTTCTATTTTGCCAGTATACTCCCGCCTTTTCGAACGGCGAGACTGTACTCCTGTTTTTTATTGCCCCTGTTGCTGTCGCTGATATTTTTGGATTGTTTACTTGAATTTTCATTCACTTGCTTTTTCATTCACCTTTCTGACCAGCATCTGTATCGTACTCTTTTTCATTTGTGTGCTTGCCTCGCATCGTATTGCACGCTTCAGGCTGTTGTTTGGTGGGTGGTAAGTGCAGTGAAGAAGGGATTGGGGTGAGATGCATGGCCCCCGAACGATTTTTGGTCTACGAATTCATGGCGGAGTTGCCCATATTCATAGTGCTATGAGAAACCTTTCTGAAAGTTTTATTGTGCTCGAGTCTATATCGTTCTGGTACACATGTACTGTAGAGTATGGTTGGGTGGAGGGCTGTGGCCGACCATATTTATTTCTGATCTTATGCTCCTCCCTCCTATTTACTATTTTGTTTCCGTCTCTTTTTTTGTCTTCTGTTTCTTTTCTCTCTTATCTTCACTATATTTCGGGTTCTGGTTTAGGGCGACAGGCGCGCTGTTTGGAGGATAGGCCGTAGCCTTCTGCAGGGGTGCTGGGTGGGATGGGTGGGTTGGGTCTTTTTTGTCGTTTTATTTTCTTTTAGTTCTATGGCCCTTTTGTATATCTTTATGGGGGTGCCGCGTCTATCCTTTGCCCCCTGTGGTATGATTGGGTGGGATATGTGACGTCACTGTTCCTCTTCTTAAAGTTCTGTTGCTTCCGATGCGACTCCCATGCCCTCATCGTTGCGATTCCCCTGTTCCTATGTGTGTTCCTTGCTATGGGGAGCTTGTTCCGACGCGGCATTCCTCTCTTTTACTCTGTGTTTTCTTTCCTTCCTTTCTTTCCTTTTCCCTCTTCCTCCCCCCCCCTTTCTTTTTCTCCCCAGGTTAGTATGGCGGGCTAGTTTTAATGATATTACTATTCCGGCCCCCCTGTCCTGTATCCAAGTACTATTGGGTGGTGGGTACACCAAGTTATTATTGATTGCATATTGATTTGTGTTTCCTACATCTGTCCTTCTACTGATGTGTATAGTATTGTTTTTACATTGCTGCCCTTTATCCTATGGCTGTTAATGATTTGTGCGGGGTATCCGGATATTGTTTTGTTCTCGCTGAGCCTGCCATGCGCCCTATCGTTATATTATAAAATTAACCTATATTACTCCTGATTGCTGGCCGTCTAGATCCTCATGCTTCCCCCTCTCTTTTAGCGACTACATTGAATGTACAATTTTACTCAGACCCTGTGACTATTATTTTGGAATTTTTTGACTGCTCTAACATGTCGTGGCCGGCCAGATCGGTTGTAGGCCCAGCCTTGTATATCCTTTCTGTACAAATAAAGGTTTTATAAAAAAAGAAAAGAAAAAAAAAGACAGATTTGGATAGAGTAAATGGTTTGCACTTATCCATTATTGGCAGGGTGAACTTTCTGAAAATGAACATATTGCCGAGATGTCTATATCTTTTTCGAACAATTCCCTTATTAGTTGATCCTAAAATACTTATGTTGATTAACAAACTCATGTCTAAATTTGTTTGGCAACACGGGAAAATCAGGCGATCACTCTCCTATTTATCCATGCCCTTAAACAGGGGCGGGCTCACGGCACCAAATATTACGCTGTACCATTGGGCAACCTTCCTAAAACATCTGAAACCAATGGTTTTAGAGCCATCTCTTGTTACTGGAATAGATTCCATCCCAATCCCCTCCATATATGAGCTTGTAATAGGCCAAGAAGCCATCTGCCTATTACTAAGAAAGACTGAAGCTAGTCACTTTAAGAAATACAAGGGAGAAATTATAAAGAGTGCTTGGATAATCTGGAATAAGGTACTAAAACATATGAAGATAGGTAAAGTCTCCCGGTATACACCCTTGCTTCAATCTACCATTACATCCGGTCTTGACTTCGACTATACGGCAAAGAAATGGCAAAGGATGGGCATTAAAACACTTAAGGATACATGGATAAATGGCTCACACACTGTTTTTCATGATGTAAAAATAAAACTTGGTCTGTCCGAAGGGGATTTTCTCAAATTTGCTCAATTGCATGCCAAACTAAAAGCAAAAAGGGATTCTATCAGCCTTTCAAAAATTGATTTAATTGAATCATTCACCACTTCAAAAATTAGGATAGGAACATTCTATGATATACTGTTAACCAACATAAATGATGATAATGAGCAAACAGAAACTAAATGGGCGTTGAAACTCAACAACCCTGATGTTGATATAGATAGAATCCTCGACATGAGTAATAAATTGTTTATGGCTAGCAACTTAAAAGCTCAATTGTATAAAACAATATTCGATCTTTACTTTACCCCGGCCAAACTCTTTGCGTGGCAAAAAGTGAGACCGATCGATGCCCACGCTGCTCACAGGGCCCAGCGACTTTAATCCATATGTTTAGCAACTGTTCGGAACTTCTGGTTATAAAAAGTATGATTGCTTCATTTTGGGAGAAGATCTTCTTTCACAAACTTCCAGAGTCTGATACCCTATTTGTTCTAGGCTTTGATGATTCTTTGAAATTATCTAAATCTGAACAAAGATTAATTTTTATTGGTACAGCTGTATTGAGATTAATTTTGTCTGCCCGCTGGAAGGAAGGTTCATCCCCTAGTTTTCAAATGTGGCTAGCTCGCTTTCTTGCGGTTTATAGCTATGAATCGGCAATATTTGCCACCAGAGGCATTAAAGTAAAGTTGCGTGGTGAAAAGCTATGGCGCCCAGTTTCCACTTGGAAAGCAGGTTTAACTCCCAGCGGAATTGGCTGAGACTTCTGAAACTCTTTGACTTATTCTATTGTTGTCATCTTTCTATATATTGCATAATGTACTTATAAGGCAAATAGCCCATTTTTGGTGTTAATTGACTTTACTATACTCTTTATATCTCCTGTTATTATTATCTGTTATCATTCTTACATTATGGTTTTCAAGAATTTTTTATCACATCATTTGTCTTCCTTTGTATATATCTTACTCAATGATTCAAACTTGCTTGGATTGTCTTAAGCTGATACTGGTTCTTTAATAAAAAAAAAATAAAAAATAAAAAAAAAGATTAGACCTGGCCAATTCGTCCATGTAAGGCCTGCATTAGTATACTTGCAAATGCTTTCCTCTCATATGGTCCCACGAATCCGCAAATCCACCGTCGGAGGAAGATCCTTCTCCTACCTGGCAGCCAAGACATGGAACTCCCTCCCCACTCACCTACGGCTGACCCTGGACCATCTCGCCTTCAGGAAACAACTCAAGACATGGCTGTTCGAGCAGTAGCGACCCTCCCCCACCCTCAGCGCCTTGAGACCCTTACGGGTGAGTAGTGCGCTATACAAATTCTATTGATTGATTGATTGATTGATTGATTTGTGGTTGCAAGCTTTTTTACTGGGGCATTAACACTTAGGAAGAAGTTGTTTATGTAGTAGCTAGGATGTAGTCATCTTATGCTCCCTGAGAGATATATGTGTTATTTGTGTCCCAATTATGCTGTGACTAAACATACTGTTTAACAACCTAATGTCTCACCACTTTTCGCACTTTATCTGTTGCACTTTACATTGGCAGTTGGTGATTGTTTTTAATGATTAGTTTTTTATCTGTTTGTGGATTTAGTCTCAGTCAAATTTAATCTGGAAGTTTTTTAATGCATTGCACTTTTAAATGTTGCTAAATGTTCTTGCTTTTATGGTTTTTAGTGACCGAATAAAGTTTCTATGAACTTGAACTTGCACCAGGGAATGAGATTGAGGTCAAGTCATTGCCTTGGAGAACAGCACTTAGTAATGAAAGAAGGAGGCAACACAGGTGGGCAGTAGAGGAACGGCGAGAATTAAGGATGGAGAGGGAGGGAGAGCTCTTGCCTGAGAAGCCCAGGAAAGAGGGGGAACAACTTTTCCTCCCCTGGAGTGAACAGGAGCTCGGCCTTTGGTCCCACATAGAGGTGAGCCTAGAGATGAGTCAGAAGGTAGGCCCCTAACAGAATCGCGTAAATCACCAGGCGGTCGGTGTAGGTGAGCGGCAGACCAGAAAATAAGTAGTCAGAAGAGCCTGACAGAGACACAGTTGAGATGCAGAAGGAGTAGCCTGCCACCTTTACGCAAGCACAAGGAGAACTACGATGAAGACGCATGGTGTTCCGCCCAAACATGCTGGTCAGACAGACCAACCCCCAGTGAGATAGTGCCCAGAGAAGAAGGCTAGGTCTTCATGCAGTCTTTTTGACATCTGCTGTCCTATTGGACTGAAAGGAAGGGCCACCAATATGATCGTCCTTGGCCAGAGGAGGGATCTTCTGAACCTTAGGACATAGCCACTGCGGAGGTCTGTTTTCAGAATGGAGCGGGTGATCTGAACTAGAACTAGCCCTACATGCAGGAATGCCTGAGGCATTGGGACTGGTGCATCAGGGAGAAGCCGACTGAGTTGTTCCAACCTAGGATTTCCCCGCTACTCCAAAACGGTGCAGCAGGAATCATCTTTGTGCACTTGTTGTAGGATCTGACAACTTTACGATCTTCGGAGATCTTAATCTCCACTTTGATCAGACTCAGGATAGCGCCATCTGCAACTTAACCACCGATCTGGTCGCTCTACAGCTGGAGCAACTAATATCTGACGCCACGCACATAGCCGGACATATTCTTGATCCGTTTTTTTTCCAACATCCCAGCTATGAGCATAGCAACGCCCAAGCCCATGGGCTGGACCGATCATTTCCTGATAGAAATAAGGTTATTTATCATGGAACCTTTTAGGTATGATATTGAGAACCTGGTCCTTAGACGCCCACGCCATAAACTTAAACTAGAAGACCTCCATGCCTTCCTTGTGGTCAACTCCTTAGGAGACATGACTACTCCTCAGGTGGCTTATACTGCGTTTTGCGATTGGATCCTAAGGGGTCTGGATACCTTTATTCTTGCAAAATGGACCAAAGGGCGTACTTCCAATGCTAATCCATGGTACAATGAGTCCTTGAGAACCCTTAGCAAAGAGTGCAAGAAAGCAGAACGTGCTTGGAGAAGGGAGTACAAAGGAGGGGACAAAACAATCTATTTGTCTAAAGTCAAGCTCTATCACAAAGCTATTTGTGCTGCACCCGCTGCTTTCTATGCTAAGGAAATAAAGCTAAGCTCTAATCCTACGAAATGCATATTTAAAATCATTAAAGAGCTTAACAGTAATAAAGCGGCTCTACCTAGGATAGTATCCGTACAACACTGTGAGGAGCTTGCTACTTTTTTTGTGGAAAAAGTACAAAAGATCTATCAATCTTTCCCACCTGTGTCCCCGGACTGCACCTTTTCATTTGTGAGGGATGAGTCCTGCTCTATTCTATCAGCTATTCCGGAGATCTCTGAGGAGGTGCTATCCAGACTATGTGGTAGAATCAAATCTGGCTCTTCCTCGGACCCCATGAGGCCAGCCCAATTCATTGAGTCATTGTCGCTCCTTCAACAGCCGCTGTGTCAAATACTCAATCTTTCCTTTTCCATGGCAACCGTTCCTGTGGCCTGGAAACAGGCTTGGGTGTCTCCTATTATCAAGAAACCCACGTTATACCCCTCAAAACCCGAGAATTTTAGACCAATCTCTCTTCTTCCTTGGGTGGCGAAGATCGCAGAAGCCCATGCCAATAACATCCTATCTCAATGTCTGAGCTCCCATAACATTCTGGACCCGTCACAGAATGGTTTTCGGCCGGGCAATAGCACGGAATCGGCCCTGCTAGCCACCACGGAGTATCTCCGGAAGATCTTGGATGCTGGTCAAAGTGCAACGATGATTTTGTTGGACCTCAGCGCTGCCTTTGATACGGTGTCACATGATATTCTTCTTCATCGTCTAGCGGCAGCAGGGGTCACCGGAACTGCCTTAGAGTTGTTCAGGTCATTCCTGACTGATAGATCTTTCCATGTGTCGGCCCCTCCATTCCTCTCTCAATCCCATTCCATTGGTCAGGGGGTCCCACAGGGCTCAGCATTGAGCCCGTCTCTGTTTAATCTCTATGTACAGCCATTAGCTGCTGTTGCAAAAAAATGGGATCTTGCGATGGTGTCTTATGCTGTTGACACCCAGCTTGTTATCACCTTAGCTGAGGGACCATCAATATCGGCCACCAGATTCAGAGACGGCATGACAGCAGTGGCTCAATGGATGGCAAAAAATTGTTTACAGCTAAATGCGAGTAAAACTGAGGTCTTACTGGTGGGAAAGAACACCACCCTTTGGAATGAACACTGGTAGCCTGCGTCACTTGGTACTATGCCAATACCTAAGGCCACCGCCAGCCTGACGGAGGAAATCCGCCCGACATCTATTGCCCAATTCCCCCCCACCATATTAGGATGGCGGAGGGGACCTTGGTGGTGTGAAACACCACCCGCCTGTTTTCCGCCCCGGTCGCCTTGCGGCCGGGGCGGAAAATGATTAATATGGAGGCGGTATCTGTTAGACACCGCCCGCCATATTACAATGGGCATTTGCTGATGCTTTTCCATGGCCATGCAGAGACTCCCTGCGGGGGCCCCTTGCGGGCCCCCTGGGAGTCCGTGGCTTGGGGGGTGCACATGGGGGGTACCTATGCTACCCCCCGCATTTCTAAGTGCAACATGGCAGGCACCGCACGGTGCCTGTCATGTCGCGCTTAGAAAAGCACATCTTGCACTTTTACCATTGCGGCGGGCGCCCGCCGCAATGGTACATATACAGGATGCGCCCGCTTGTGTGGCGGGCGCATCCTAATGCCCTGATCGGAACCCCCGCCCTTATGGCGGGCGGTCCCGGGTCTCGGTATGATGGCGGGCGGACGTCATCATAATGGGCCCCTTAGTTTCCAGACCCACACAAAGAGAGCCGCTGCCACTTGCATTGGCTTGTTAAGGGGTCTCAATCCTCTCTTGAAATTTTTTGACCCAGCAATACAACAGCCTATTGTGCAGTCTACCATACTTTCTCGCCTATATTATGCTAGTTCTCTGCTTTTGGGGGCTAATAAAGCAGAGATACGGCGACTACAACGAGTACAAAACTCGGCAGCCAGAACTCTGGTGGGACTTCCCCGCTGGTTTTCGGTCGGGGCCATCATTCAAAGGCTGCACTGGCTTCCGATTGATACTCGGATCCAGTTTAAAGCTCTTTGCCTATCTTTTAAGATTTTAAAATCAGGCAGCCCGGCCTTACTGGGCAATCTCTTGACTCCGTATGTGCCCCACCGACAGCTGCGTTCGCAGGGACAGCACATGGTGACGGTCCCGCGGTTCAAACTTTGCCAAGTAGGAGGTCCCTCATTCTGGTATCTGGCAGCCAAGCTGTGGAATTCTCTGCCGGTACATATTCGTGGGATGGGGGACTTGCTTGCTTTTCGAAAAGCTATTAAAACCTTCCTTTTTCCCTCAGTATAGCCCTGGGACGGGCTACAGCTGTGATGACCTTTTTGGGCAGTGTGTTATTCAGATTTGGCAGCGCCGGGACGCCCCTTCGCTGGGGCAGCTGTGCGCTTTAGAAAACCTACTAACATAACATAACATAACATCTTTGTGCCTTGGGCACAGATAGTCAAAATAGGGCTGAGGTATAAATCGTCCCATTGATGGACGTGGCAGGGAAATGGATATCATGTATAGAAAAAAGGCATAAACCTAGATATAGGTGACATCAAAAGTCTGCTCAGCAGTCTCACAGGGGAGCAGACCGACGCTGTTCTCCGAAGCCTGCATCCCAGCAGTCACGCTCATCAACACAGAGCATGACGGGCTGAATTTATTTAATTCAGACACCAGATCTGGACGGCCCTGAGTGAGCTGTTCCCTTACTGTCCAGACGTAGTAGGACTGATGGAAGAGAGCATGAAGCCTGGCAGAGAGCACAATTGAATTCCTAGACAGAATGAGAGAATTATAGGGTTGGAGGCAGGACAGCCCTGAACTGACATGGGTCCCCAGGTTACATTCTTCTACAACATCTTCAATGGAGGACTACTTGCTGAGTTACAGACTGGGTTAGATAGTGTAGTAGGGCTGGACGCTAATCTTTGGTGGGAAATACTGACCCACATACTACACTATTACTGGAAGAGACAGAAGAAGGACAGAGAAAAGCAGGAGCAGGCATACAGAGACACTGCCAAATTGGTCCAACGTAAGTTGAAGAAGACCGTCCTTGAGTGCACTGCGTTAGGCGCAAGCATCCAAATGGTCCCCATTTCAAGGAGAGCTCCGATCATGGACCTCAGAGGGTATCTGCCAAGTCCTAGTGGCCATGGCCAAGGACACTGGACCCTAATCATCCCAGTAAAATGCCACTAATGTCACAGAATGGGCCGCATGGCCAGCCGATGCTGAAACTATACCATTATCAAAATCGAATTGTAGAGGGACAGCCTCCACAGAGCATCAATCTTCAAAGCGAGGCACAGGACAACATGCACACATCACACAACCAGCTGCAAGGTAGTCAGACCACAGCCACCCCATCCGGTGGGTGGCCTAACGCACAGCAATCAATACAACAACCTGGTAGTTCAGTTCAGTAGGGGCCAGACCCACACTTCCAGCAAGGTGGGGTGACTGTCTGGCGCAGCAATGCCACAATCACAGGTTACAAGTGCACCATAGTCCAAAATCATTTCCGGAACAGTCTACCCCTTTATACTGTAGTGAGGATATGGGGTTAACAGCAGACATTGCTAAATTACCATAAGTGAAATATATGCTTAGACACCATTTTGCCACTTTTGCACACAACACTACATTACTCTGTTATCGTGAATAAACTGCTTGCGCTTCTTCACATGAGACCTGTCTGTTTTTCACATATCTAGCCATACACTGTGCTCTCTGTCTACACAGCGTATTTAAGGTCGAATACCAATGTATGCTGTTGATTTACGTTGGTCAGTCCCAAGCACATAGACATAACATAAGGCACAGCTGCCTAACTGAAACTCGGGGGCTTTTTAATATGCCATTACATGCATGAAAAGCACTTGGAGAAAACCTTTCCAACTGAGAAGGGCTGTGATTGTGCTGGGATGTGTTTCATTGCATCTTATCTTGGAGGTATGGGGTTCCCCTGATAAAGCCTAGAAGTCTTCTATAATTATAATAAACTAGCTCCCAGCACGGGGAGGGTGGTAAAGGTGATATAGTCCTGTTTCCACTGTCATTATAATATGATTTCCCTTTTGTGTTTTATGGAATTATAACAATGCTGATTGTATTATTCTTGTGCATTTTTCTGCTAGTGTTGGTTATTGTACTGCATCTTAGAACACATTAGTTAAAATAAACATTTTAAACAATACCGTGTCTCTGATTACTCATATTGTGGACTAGTCTGAGTGTTGGAGCGAAAGAGTGTTCTTGTTTCCCCCTATTCCTGAGAGTTCACTGAGTCGGATGTTCTAGGTTGTCTAAACATTAGTAGCTTCGCTGTAGTACGGCGAACGAATGAGACACGATTCCTAGTCGGATTGGGGTTCTAGGCACTGAGGTGGCTTTTTGGTATTCCACAATACCCCAAGGTCCTGGTTTCCTGCACATAGTTCTGTGCATGAGCAGAATCCCTGCAACAATACCACTCCCAATCACCTTCCCTAACTGCCCATGTAGTCAGTCTTCAGGACGATCATGCTATGTCGATTGGGAATTCTCATTAGAGTTTACCATCTGGATTCCCACAGATGGCCCAGGGCCCCCTCTGCTGCTGATCCCCTGAGGCAGTGTTGGCTGACCGTGCCCCTGGGAGAAGGCAGTCTGATTCATAAGTTCATGGGTGCCTTGGATCTCTCTGTCAACCTGGGCAAATCCTATGTGCTCCTGGCTGGTAAAAAACCCTCCACCAAGTTTACTTACACTATTGGAAGTCACATAGTAGAAGAGGTCAAAACGTTTCCATACTTAGGTGTTACCTTTGATGGTGCCTTACAGTTTAATTCCCTGGTTGAGGAGCGGTGCAGTAAAATGATCGCTTCTAATGGGGCTATAGCAAGTTTTTGCAGGAGGGTAGGCAGATGGAGCCCTGAACAGGTGATGAATCTGTACAGCTCCATATCCTGTTCTAGAGTAATTTATGGGGCTGAAGTATGGGGCTTCGTTAACACCACAAGTATCCAACGGGAGGAAAATAAATACTTTAAAACCACCCTGAGGGTACCCCCTAGTACTGCTGCTCACATAACACACAGTGAATTAGGGAGGCCGCACATAGAGGATTTGGTTAAACTCCGGCCAATTGTGGCCTGGTTAAAGATCTGGGTGAATCCTGAGGCGTCTCTAAGCAGAGAAATTTTAAAGGACTGTTTAGAGAGGGACAAATGTATGCGTATACCATGGCTCAACTATGTGAAGAATACTCTAGAGGAACTAGGCTATGGAAACCTCTTTACTAACCCTGCAACAATATTAACCCAGCACAAGATGCAAGTAAAGAAAGTGTTCCTCGAACTGAAAAGCCAATGCAGAGCCGAGGTGGAAGGGCTCAAAAAGACAGTGAGGGCCCACAACTTGGTCAAGAGCATTGAGGGAATGGAGCCATATTTGTACCTTATGCACAACGCACAGGACAGATTTTTGATGTGCCGGTTTAGACTTAACCTACTCCCATTTATATTGGCAACACCAGCAGGGTTTTCTACCTCAATTGAACAGAAGGGATCCTGCGGCTGCGACAATAGGTCTCCGCAGGATTCCCTTCACTTAGTCTTACTGTGCCCTCTTTTTACAATGCCCAGGCGTAGATTTTTAGTGAAAGTTCTAAAGCAAGCCAAATTGAAACACGCTAGGGAGGTATTAGTTTTTTTACAAAAAGCTTCGGACCCTTTTACACTGTGTTGTATAATGAATTTTATCAAAGTGGCGGTCCGTCTAAGGGTAACCAGAGGGGACGAATGACGTGTTTTTGATTGACTGTGAGAAATGTGCTGTATCCTTCCCGGTCCCATGTTAACACCAATATTTTAGCTAAAGGATCTTGAAAATGTTTAATGATTTTATCCATGTAAATATGTTTGTGCTTTTATGGCGATTTTTAATCACCGAATAAAGATCCTTTGAATTGAATTGAATTGAGTGTTGGAGCGAAAGAGTGTTCTTGTTTCCCACTATTCCTGAGAGTTCACTAAGTCGCATGTTCTAGGTTGTCTAATCATTGGTAGCATCGCTGTAGTATGGAGAACGAATGAGACACTATTGCCAGTTGGAATGGGGTTCTAGGCACTGAGGTGGCTTTTTGGTACACCACAGTACACCGAGGTCCTGGTTTCCTGCGCATAGTACTGTGCATGAGCAGAATCCCTGCAATGTGGAGCACCTAACGTTAGGCCTGGTACATATTTACGAGACACTTTAGTAGTTCTTGCACTTGTCCACAATACCCTCACCCCTGTTTTCCGGATAAACAGTTGTGACAGCATGACCAACCAATATTGATGTTTTATAGGTTCTTTCAAGCTTGATGTTATAAAAAGGTTCTTGTTATTAAATTACTGACCCTTTAGTGCTGCCTTGCAAAAAAGTTGTTTTATTTTTCTTTGTCCTTATGGCTGCATTTAATATTGCTGCCCATAGTCACGCACCACTCTGTCGTCATTTGACTGCATATGGAGTGCCTAACGCAGGTGTTGCGCTTATTTTTGTGGTTGGTGCTAACCTGGATTACCACTTCGAGGTATTCTACTCTTGGGTAACCTTTCCGGCAATAAATGGAGATGATAACTTGTTCCATACATACACTCCCTCTGCAGTACCTATAGCATATCGACCATATACGACACTCAAAGTTCCGATTTCAGCATGGCAGCACCGTTTTTGGTTTAATGGTGCCCTCCCCCACCCAGTGACTCTGGTCCGTTTGGGCCCTTTGTCAATTCCTGGGGTCATTTGGCCAGTTTTGGACGGTTACACACCACATCCAGGTTATCTAGGAGCCAATACAGACAAATTGTGTGTCTTGTATACCTCTTTAATTAGGGTACATTGGGCTCTAGTACAATACGTTTCCCACAATCTCCAGGTGGGAGCACCTGGGGTTGCGGCACAACCAGCTGGCATGTCAATTATTCTCATCATGGATAATTTGATTATGGGCAAGCGCCCTCGGAATAAGGATGAATTACCTTATTCGCTTGCTGAGAAATTTGACCAGCTGGAAGCAGTATTTCCTAATACCACTCCTGTGGAGAAACACAGGATCCTTACAATTAGTTTGCAGAAAGACTTAATACCAGAGGTAACCGATTGTGAGAATTGGGGTAAAGTATTTGCAGCAGTGTATGCAAAGCGTTTTGGCACACCTTCTATGACTGTTCAGCCCTCCGTGATTAAACATGTTCAGGATGAGCACGGCCCGGAGGCGGCAGTTGAATTTGGAATGAGGCTTGTCGGAGTGTTTGATGTAGTTGCTGATCTCATACTTGCGAATGTGAAAGGAGATGCGGATAACTTTCAGTTGTCTAATGCTTTGCGCCTTGTCTCAGAGGAAGAAAATCCCTGAGAGTTACCGAAAATTATTGTGGATGCTTACAAGACCATTGGACGCCATAGTTTGGGTATTAAGCCTTTTGCTAAATTTCAGGCACAACGGCAAACTCAGACGGCACAGTCTAATAAAAACGACTGTCCTATTTTTCCTAAAAAGAATTGGAAAAATAAAAAACAGGGGAAGCAACAACAGAAACAAGGGTCGCGTGCTGCGTCACCAATACCCGAGTCTTCTGAGCACACTTATGATTTGCGTGACCGCTCTAGAATTAGGTCTCGTTCCAGGTTTCAGGTCCCTGATCAGCGTTCTCCTCGTTCTTCACAGGAAACTTCAGGCTCACAAGCCGGTGGAAGGGATCGCGGCAGAGGTCGAGGTGCCATGCAAGGATGCAAGTAACCTCATCAGACTGACGGTAAAGGAAAGCAGGACAATTTTCCTCGTCTGTGCCCTCCGTTTCAGAAAAAGAAAGTTGCTGCTTTAACAGCAAGATATGCCACGAACGGAGAGAACTCAATTTTAGAACCTAACATGGGCGGTAACGCTGCTAGACAGCGCAGCTAGTGTGGCAAGCACTGCGTCGATTTCTGAAGGCGACAGCAACTGACACTTTCATCAAAGTTGAGACTGCTGACACCCGAGTGGCTCCCCCTGACAGATTATATGACATAGTATTCCAGATTGAAGGTGATATACAACGTGCTATTAAAGGGATTTTTTGGGAAAATCTGACTTCTTCTTATGACATCTTGTTAGCTGAGGCAGATTGGCCCCCACCTTTTGTTTTAGCCGCTCCGATGGGGGAGGATGTCATCCTCCCTAGTTTTTCACACACAGTACCGAAAGAGTAGGCATTGTCTTTTGCGAAAGAGTGGCCTTTGGTGTTTGCACTGGCTCTGTACCATACTCAGGTGGGTTGTGATTAACTTTCAGCCCCGCATGAGATATCATTGCAGTCTATGCCACAGCCACAACCCCAATATCCCCTCCGGCTGGAAGCAACATCTCCAGTTTCTGAAATTCTAGATCGATTAGAGTATCAAGGAGTGATTGAGACACATGTGTTACCAATGAATAATCCCCTTTTTACTGTAACCAAACCCGATGGGTCGTACCCCCTAGTTTTGGATTATCGACATTTCAACTCTCATTGTCGAACCTGTACGGTCAAGAATACCCATAGTACTGCCCTCGTGGACAGTCTTGTAAGAAAAAGACTTAAAACTACACTAGACATTACCAATGGAATTTTTTAGTCATAATCTGTCCTCTATAAGTAGTCAATGGACAGCTTTTACCTCCGGCGGAAAACAAAAACAATTCAAAAGATTAGCCATGGACTACAAAAATGGCCCAGGCATTTTCACCGCACTTGTCATCTCTTTGTTAGACGACATAGATCCTGATGCGCATTCGTACGTTGATATTTATTTCACGGATGATGATTTATGACCGCATCATTATTTTGTTTGCGGACTACGGGTACAAATTTAACTTTGCAAAATCACACATTGCAGATTACACAGTGTTGTTCCTGGGCTAGGAGCTCAATAAATAAGGTAGAGGCTTGGAGCCTCACTTCTTGGAGAAATGCGCACATTTGCATTCTCCTACAACTCTGAAAAAATTGCAATCTTTGCTGGGATTTTTAAACTGCGGTCAAACTTACTTACCGGAATATGCCCAGCGTATCAAGTCACTATATGCCTTGATACAACCAAACTTTTCAAAAGCCTGCTGGCTTCCGGAACATTCAGCTATACTGCAATCTTTGCAGTCTGATCTTCTTGAATGTAAATACTTGTTGACACGTGATAACCACACAAACCTGGTATTACTAATTGTGGCAGGTGCAGTGGGTTTCACTTACTTGACATTTAATGAAGGGGACACAGTACCTATTGCTTACAAGTCACATTTGTGCGCTTCGGCTGAAATACGCTTTTCATCTGTTGAAAAAGTCTTGACAGAGGTCCAGATGGCGATCCTGAAGGGACGCGCATTGGCGCAGGGAAAACGCATGTTGGTTGTAACACCATGTCATACTCTTGAAGCTGTGATGAAAGCCAGTGTACCAAACTCAAAAGCTTTGCATCCTCATTGGATACAATGGGCTACTTCGTTGACATTTTCCTGATGTCACATTTATCTTTGACTCCTCGTTGCAAACACAGGAGTTCTTACAGTATGGATTTGCTCATCTTGCTCCTCTGTCAATGTGCCCCCTTGAGCATTACCACTGTATCATTTACACACACGGTTCTGCGCAACCGGCAACGGAAACTAAGCATTCTTATTCAGCAGCCTGCGCTATAGTGGCCGGTACCATGGTGAATGGTGAGTCCAAGTCCAGTCTTGTGTACACGCAGGCACTCTGGGACTGTACCACCCAGTTAGCTGAGCTGCGTGCTCTGGTGCTAGTACTGGAGTTTGCTGATCCTCATGTGACAACCTTGATTGTAAGTGGGAAACATCACTTACAACGCAACTTTTACCACGTAATGCTTTTACATCGCAACTTTTACAACGCAAACCATTACAACACATTGCGCTGGGGGGCGCTCTAGGATAGGGAATAGATTTAATTTACTATCCAACACCTTCCCTACTATCCACAGGGACTGGAGTTGGAATAGTAAATTAAACTATTCACTATCCAGCACCCCAAAGCGCTATGCATTGTAAAGGCATGCGTTGTAAAACTTGCGATGTAAAAGCATGCGTGGTAAAAGCATGCGTTGTAATGTCATACATCCATTGTAAGCGACTCCTACTGTGTTCAGACTTTTACTGACAACTTATTCCTTTGGTCTCTGGATGACTATCGTGATTCCAAAGGCAGCACAATTAAGCATAAAATGCTTTGGGATCCTAGTCGCAGATCTTAAATCAATCAATCATAGCATTTATAAAGCGCACTACATACCTGTGAGGCTATCAAGGCGTTAGGGGGGACAGCTGCTACTGTTCGAAGAGCCAAGTCTTGAGAAGTCTCCTAAAGGTTAGGAGGTCTTCGGTCTGCCTCAGGCGGATGGGGAGGGTGTTCCATGTCTTGACGGTGAGGTGGGAGAAAAACTAAAACCCTTTATAAATAAAGCAGATCTCAAAACAGCAGTTCAGGCATTGGTCATTTCAAGGTTGCACAACCATAGCAGGGCTCCATAAGATCTCAACAGCCACATTGAAAGCATGTCTTAATGCAGCCACAAACTTATAGCGGGATCCAAAATATTTGACCATATCTCCCCTCACTTGAAAGCTCTCAACTGGCTACCCTTCGAAGCACGAATTCATTTCAAGGTGGCATGCATCACTCATAAAGCAATACACAACAAAACTCCAGTCTACCTTGCCCAGAAACTCACGTGTTCGGGAGGGACACGTTGCTCCAGGAGCAAAGCAGATCTACTACTGAAACCGGCTCATTTCTGTAAGAAAAGAACTTATTACTGAGCATTCTCAGGGGCAGCACCGAGAATTTGGAACGCCCTCCCCGCTACATGAGAAGAATTCCATCCATAGCAACATTCAAAAAGGAAGCAAAATTGTTTTATATGAGGAAATTTTTCCCCTAATACCTTACAGCTGAACAATCTGTATTTCATTCTGTCATGCTGTTCGAATTTTCAAGCAAGCAGCTCACTGTACTAATTTGGACTTGTATATTCCTTTTTGTCTTATTGTGTTGTATAGTTCTGAAGGCATTATGATAATCTATCTGTTGAACACTATATATGTTTTTATACCTTACGGAAGTGTAAATGTCGCAAATCAGTAATGTCTTGTAATATATAAGGGTTGGTGTGTTGACATGCTCCTGTAAAGCGCTCTGATACCCTGTGCAGGGTCATGTTCGCACTATAGAAAACACTAACTAAATAAATTAATTAATTAAAAAATCTGCTGCTGGCGGTCACTCTTTGGATGCGGGGGACGGTGGCGAGGGCGCGGTCTGTGGAGCGGAGCTGGCTTGTGGGGGTGTAGGGGCTGAGTCGGCTGTTGAGGTAGGCTGGTCTGGTGTTGTGGAGTGCCCTGTGTGCATGGGTGAGGAGTTTGAAGGTTATCCTCTTGTTGATGGGGAGCCAGTGCAGATCTCTCAGGTGGGGTGTGATGTGGCTGCGGCAAGGGATGTCGAGGATCAGGAGTGCGGAGGCGTTCTGGATGCATTGGAGCTGTTTCAGGAGTTTGGCTGGGGCTCCTGCATAGAGTGTGTTTCTGTAGTCCAGTCTACTGCTGATCAGGGCCTGGGTGACCGTCCTTCTGGTTTTGGTGGGGATTCACTTCAAGATCCAGCGAAGCATGCGGAGGGTGTTGAAGCAGGAGGAGGAGACAACGTTGACCTGCTTCGTCATGGAAAGGGTGGAGCCGAGGGTGACCCCTAGGTTGCGTGCGTGGTCAGTGGGTGTAGGGGGTGCTCTTAGTGTAGTCAGCCACCTGGAGCCATCCCAGGCCGAGGGGGTGGACCCGAGGATGAGGGCCTCCATCTTGTACGAGTTAAGCTTCAATCGGCTGTTTGTCATCCATTCGGCAACGGCCTTCATCCCTTTGTGGAGGTTGGTTTTGGCAGAGTGAGGGTCTTTGGTGAGGGAGAGGATCAGCTGGGTGTCGTTCGCATAGGAGGTGATGTTGAGGTTGTACCGACGTGCGATGTGGGCGAGCGGTGCCATGTAGACATTGAACAACATTGGGCCGAGGGATGAGCCTTGGAGTACGCCGCAGATGATCTCAGTGGCTTCCGAGCACAAGGGGGAGTCGGACGCTCTGTGTTCTGCCAGTGACGAAGGAGGTGGTCTAGTCCAGGGCCTTCTCTTGGATACCGGCTTTGTGGAGGCATGTTCATAGTGTGCGGTGGCAGACCCTGTCGAAGGCGACTGACAGGTCAAGGAGGATGAGAGCCGCGGTCTCCCCATTGTCTAGCAGGGTCCTGATGGCCGCGATGACGGCAGTTTCTGTACTGTGGTTGCTGCGGAACCCAGACTGTGACGGGTCCAGGATGCTGTTCCCCTCGAGGTAGCTGGTCAGTTGGTTGTTGGTGGCCTTTTCGATTACCTTTGCTGGGAAAGGGAGCGGGAGATGGGTCAGAAGTTCTTGAGGTCTTTGGGGTCCACCTTGGGTTTCTTGAGTAAGGCGCTGATCTCTGCATGCTTCCAGCTCTCCGGGAAGGTCGCTGTCTCAAAGGAGATGTTGATGGTTTTCCGGAGATGGGATGCGATCTTGCTGCTGGCTTTGTTGAAGATGTGGTGTGGGCAGGGGTCTTCCGGGAATCCGGACTGGATGGTGTCCATGATCTTGATGGTGTTGTCGTCACTGATGTTGGTCCAGGCGAGAAGGCGGTTGGTGCGGGTGGTGGTTGTGGGAGCGGGCGTCTCAGTGGTTGCCGGGGAGGTGACGGCGTCAAACCTGTCGTGGATGTCTGTGATCTTGCGATGGAAGAAAGTGGCCAGCGAGTCGCACAGGTCTTGTGATGGTGGGATGTTGTTGGTGTTGGAGCTGGGGTTGGAGAGTTCCTTCACGATGTTGAAGAGCTCTTTGCTGTTGTGTGCGTTGTTGTCTAGGTGGTCTTTGAAGGAGGTCCTTTTGGCGGATCTGATGAGTTGGTGGTGTCTGCGGGTGGCGTTCTTCTGGACTGTGTAGGTTTCCGGTGTTCGTTCACGGATCCAGTTTTATTTTAGTTTTTGGCAGGTTCGCTTGGAGGCCTGGAGGTCTTCATTGAACCAGCTGGTTCTCTTGCTGGTGTGGGTGTTGGAGGGCTTCTTGAGCGGGGCGAGGGTGTTGGCGCAGTCATCGATCCACTGTCTGAGGCTCCGAGCTGCAGCGTCGGGTCTGTGGGTGGACTCTGGGCGAGGGCGGTGGTTAGCTGGTCTTTGGTGACTTTGCTCCAGTGGCGGCGAGGCGTCTGCTGGGTGCGGTGGTGTGTGGTGGGTTTCCGGAAGGTGAAGTGGATGCAGCGGTGGCTGGTCCAGTGGAGTTCGGTGGTGTAGTTGAAGGAGAGGTGGGAGCTTGCTGAGAAGATGGGGTAAAGCGTGTGGCCGGCGGAGTGGGTGGGTGTTGTCACAAGTTGTCTGAGTCCGAGGTTGTTGAGGTTGTCAATAAGGGTGGAAGAGTTGGGGTCGTTGTTGTTCTCGAGGTGGAAGTTCAGGTTCCCAAGGAGGATGTATTCCGTGGAGGCGAGGGCGTGAGTACTGGTGAGGTCGGCAATGGAGTCACTGAACTGCTGTCGAGTCCCGGCGGGTGATCTTGTAGCCTTCCGGGATGGCTATGGCGATGTTGGGTGCAGAGGAGTGGTTCAGCCAGGTCTCTGTCAGGAAGGCGACGTCTGGGGCATTGGTGTCGAGTAGGTCCCAGAGTTTGACGGCGTGTTTGCGGGCAGAGCGGGTGTTGAGCAGGATGCATCTGAGGAAGTTGGGTTCTACGGTAGGTGGGTTGGTGGGCCGGATGCTGGTGAGGCTGCAGTTCCGGCAGGAGAAGGGTCCTTGGGTGCTTTAGGGCAGCCAGGCAGCAGGTGCGTGATCGTCTGGCGTTGATAGCGTGGAGGGTGCAGGCGTCGTAGCAGTGCCGGGTGTCGTGGTGCTTGCGGGGGCCAGGGGTCCTGGCGCTGGGTGCAGTCCAGGCACGGACGGGTGCAGACGGGCTTGCCTTAGGCACGCCTTCGGCGTGCCAGTGGTACACCCACAGCGCAGCCTCCATATGAGGGGATGTGGGAGGAAGGAGCAGCTGCGAGGCGGGAGCGGGTGGCAAATGGGACTGCAGGGGGACGGGCCGCAGAGGGTGCAGTGGCAGGAAAAACAGGTGGCAGGAGGAACGGGCGAGGAGCAGAGCTCAGGCACAGCGGGATACAATATGGGAACAGAAGGAAAAAGACAATACTCCGGCACAAGAGAGACACAAGTTAGGAAGGGCAACAACAGTTTAACAATGCAACAATGAGGGTGCGGGCGGCGAGGGAAACAATATGGGAACAGAAGAAAAAGACCAAAAACGGGTGCAAGAGAGAGACAAGTAGCGCAACAACGGGTTTAACAATGCAGCAATGTGGGTGCGGGTGGCGAGAGAAACAGTATGGGAACAGAAGGAGAAAGACAATAATCGTGCACAAGAGAGAGAGATGTTAGGGCAACCACAGGTTAACAATGCAACAATGTGGGTGAGGGCGGCGAGGCAGGCAAGGCTGAGGTCTGCCTCTCATACAAGTAATTCATATTCTTTGCCACCAGCACGTAGGAGTACACGCGGTTGGCAATAGTTTGGCTGACGAAGCAGCTACAACAGCAATAGCCACATATCCTGTTGCAGCGGTTACAAGGTCCAGGAGTAAGATTGATGATGACATCTTAGCAGCAATAGCTGCTACAGAGAACGGAGATAAATACCCACAGGGATTTCCTTCTCAATACTCTTATCATTTAAGTCCAGATAAAGTTCCCTATGTGAGAATAAATGACGTTGGTGACAGGTTGATTCCCAACACGGACCACTGACTTTCATTGATAACAGCCGCACACAAAGGCATGGCCTTGGCACATGCAGGCGTTTCGGCGACTGTCTCTATCTTACAGCAGCGTTTCTGGTGGCTTGGATTGTATAAACAAACCCGTAATTATGTGCTTTCGTGTGACATTTGTCAGCAGATTAAACCTACACTGCAGCACGCCCGCCACAAAAACAGCTGTACATCTTTAATAAACCATAGAGTCATTGCCTGGTTTACAAGCAAATGCCGTTCACCAGTCACGTTTTTCTATTGACACTGACTCCACAACATCGAGTCCCCTTTCTAAATTTTCTATTTTTGTCATCTGGTTTAAACAGAATTATTTGGGTCGCCCGTGGACATACATCTGGTTGGTGCTCATCTCCACTTTTCTGTTCATGTCAATTGGATTTGTGACATTCTTTTTCCTTCTAGTCAATGGTCACTACCTTACTGAACGCTCTGCTGTAAAAGTGAATGATGGAACTTTGGCACCGCACTCTTCTTCTCACATCATGAAAAGAGACCAGCTTTTGTCAACATCTCTGCCTGGCCAGTTGTTGATGGAATAGTTAGGGATGCATTAAAGTTCCAAATTCATGGACCAACCGAGGTGGTTAATGTTCCAAATGTACTTCATGTTTCTATGGGGGATGTAGTGAAACAAAACATCTGCTCTGATGATTGGGACGTACAAGCTGTTCAGTCTTTATTTTCTGATTTAAAGTATTATGCTGCGTTTGATGCTGAAGATCTGTATTTAAATTCTGCGAATGATGCTGATTTGTTTTGCTACCAGCATTGTGGCCATCATTACCTGCATAAATCTTATACATTTAGAAATGTTGTTAATTACACACAATGGGAACATTGCCCAGTTCCCCTTGAAGGCAGTTCAAAAACACTTTTGAAAAAATGTGTGTACTTCACTGATTTTCATAAATCCAATCCAGATTCATTTTATTTTCAGTTAAATACTACGTCCAATTCTAAAGTCAAGCTCACACACAAAATTACTATATTCCAACGGCCACATGCATCAAAGGGCCCATTTGCGATTTCTTAATTGCGAAAATTAAGGAATCGCAATTAAGAAATCGCAAATTGGTATGCATTAAAAAATCGCATTTTTTTTAGCGATTTCTTATTTTTCCTTAATTGCGATTCACAAATTGCGAATCGCAATTAAGGAAAACCCTTCCCATTGATTCCTATGGGCCAAGAGGCCCATAGGAATCAATGGGAAGGCATTTACAATTTGCGATTTTCAATTTGCGAATCGCAAATTGAAAATGCAATTTCAAGGGTGCAGGGGGGGGTCCAAAGAACCCCTCCCTGCCCCCTGGAAATAAACTAAACTGCAATTTACACACACGCATGTCCCAAGGACATGTGTGTGCGTAAAATGCAACTTTCAAAAATGCATTTTTGTGCATGTTTGAAGGTTTTCGGTAAATTAGCACGAGGTTCAACCTCATGCTAATTTACCCCTTTCAAATTGAAAATTCGCAATTTAAAAATGATCATGCATTGCATTTCGGAAATCTGAAATTGCGATTTCTGAAATGCAATCGCAATTTTAGAAATCGCAACATGATTGCGATTCCTAAAATTGCGAAATACATGATGAATTGCAATTTTGATAATTGCATTCGCAAACGGCCGAAAATTGCGATTCGCACCGTTTGCGAATGCAATTATCGTTGATGCATGTGCTCACAAGTCCTTTATTGATCAGTTAGTTATGGGTGGCTATGAACTATGGAAGGATACAGTTGATCTTAAATCTGTTTGGAGATCTAGATCCTGGCAGTTACAAGGCACAGAGGCTTTACGGCTTGCGTGCCTTATCCTAACTCAGATCCTGTTTTTAAACAGTTCTGTTTATCAGATTTCCTGTTTCAGTTTAGCCATTTCTAAACAAATTAATGAACCTAAAATTCCTTCTTTGTCTGCTTATGAGAACTGGAACAATCATACATATATGACCCTTGATGAATTCCAGTCATTAATTGCAAATGCTTCTTTTAATGTTTCTAGCCTAGACACCCTTGGTTTGGCAGACAAATTCTAATTCTTGCCAACACCGTTTTCTAGGCAAGGCCCCTGGTTACATACAGGATAGACCTGATCCTCGTTTTTCTAGCTCCCATTCGGTTACAACCTATTCAGTAGGGAAATTATGTCAAAATTGGTTGAAGCACTCAACCCTGACGTCAGTGAAACACCATTTGTCTTTGTTAACAAATTACATTGAGTTGACAGATTTTATAAAAGGGCCCTCAGGTCCTAGATCGAAGAGATTTCTTTATGCAATTTACAATGAAGTCTAGAAGATGTCACAGATTGAAGCTGCTTCGCGTCTAAGGGCAATAGACCAAGCTAATTTAGAAAAAGTGTTTGCAGTAGTTGATAATAGCATTAACACTCTGTCCTCCCGCATTTACACATTGGACAATATTTTTTCATCTGTTGTGGATATTGTACATGATGAAGTGTCTGTTTTGTATCATGGTCAAAATCCTTTGCGTTCAATCATGTAGTTGGCATGGACTTTGCAAACTTTAAAGAAGGGTATGGTTCCTTGGAATTATATGAACGCGTCCTCATTTTTTTTTTGCCATTAAACTTGACAGATAGACGACAGATTATGTCCATGAAGGATGCTACATACACTCTGTTACACATTGAAAAGTTAGATTCTTTGCCTTTTTCAGTGGCTGGAACTGATTCAGCAGTATGGCTCATCCATGGGGTAATAACTCTACCATTTTCCTTGTTTAAATTTAGTTCATGCATGAAACATTATCCCCTGGGCTCATATGAACCCTTAGGTAGCGCATTTCTTCACGAGGTGTGGTCATTACCATTCACATACAGATGCCTACAGGATGACAAAGAGGTGTACTTAACGGATGAATCGTGTGATTCTTCACCTGATCATTCACTTGTGCGTACAAATATTCAATTGCATTTATTTATTTATTTATTTATTTATTTATTAAGCAATTTGTATTGCGCAGACTAAACCCGAAGGTATCAAGGCGCCTATCAAAATCAATAAACAGAAAATATACAGAATATAGAATGCCACTAATGCAGAATGCCACTAGGGGTATGCAAGTATGAAAAGATGAGTTTTGAGCGCAGATCTAAAAGTTTGCAGAGAGGAGCTAGATTTTACTTCGAGAGGGAGGGCATTCCACCACTTGGGTGCCAAAAAGGAAAAGGCCTTACCTCCCCATCTTACTTTTCTGACACGAGGTACAGAGAGGAGGACATGGTGCTTGTAACTTAAAAGCCCCAAATTTGGCATGTGTTTTAAAGGGTATTCCCGTACAAGCTATCACACATACGTTTACCCTGCGTGCAAACGGTAGCTATTTGCTTTTAAATAATGAAGATTGCTGCAGCATGTTTGCTGGCATCCCTTACATTGTAACAGTCTCACAATGTGTGGTTTGCTGTAAAAATGTGCTTTTTCCACCCCCTCACGGGAGGCTCAACATCCCGATTTGGCCTTCCATTCCAACCTTGAAGGCAGAGTTCAATAAATTGAGCAGAATAAGAGCATGATTGTCCCAAAAAGAAGTTGTGCTCACATCTTCCCATGAAACATTCATCCTTCACGTGGCTAACACCCACACAGGGGTGCAATTGCTTCTTAATACTGACCTCCCACTTCATTTCAGTGCCTTGATTCATACCATTTTCAATGCCTTTACTACTACAGGCTTGGCCCATTTTTTTAAACTCGTGGGCTCTGGAATTGTGATTTCATTCCAAACTATATTTGGTGTGATACCAGCATTTTTTAATTCTATTTTTTCCAGCATCTTCGGCGGCTTTCCACTAATACTTGCCTTGGGTGCTGGTGTGCTGCTGTTGATTTGCCTGCTTCGGAATGGCTGCTCTCTCTGTGGGTCTAAACAGCCGGGACCGGCTGTTGCAGCTTCGTAGTCATATGCTTGAATGCTACGGTACTCTGCCCCTGGACACTCTACGCGTGGCTTATGGATTGTCTTTTCATTTCGCATACTTCTCTTGCGTGTAACCTGTCTTCCACTGCCTGGAATGCTCCTTTGAATGGGCACTGGATCTTTGCCTCTCCAACATGGTATCTCCTGCCCCAGATTACGAACTGCTAATGAGTCCTCTTGTGACACATGAGCTGGAATGTTCTGGTGTTGGGATTATGGCCTGCACGGCTGCGCTTGGAGTTTTGGTAGAGTGGGATATCTGTGCAGCTGCACATGATTTCCTACAACAAAGTTTTCTTGAAGAACACGCAGGTTGTCCTCTGATGGTGCTAGAGGCTCCCATTGTTGATGAAAATGTATGTTCATTCTCTTTGCTGGAATGGATGGTGACTCCCTTTTCTGACAATATTAATGACTTCCTCTTGGAGGCCGTTGCAACTTATTGCTCGTACACCCTGATGGATTTACTTGGCTGACTTCCATCACCGTTCGGAGACTTTTAATATTTTTTTTGGGGGGGGGGGGCTAGCTTTTTACCCCCCTTTTTTATATATATTTTTCCTAATCTTCCCATCGACATGAATGCACTTAATTCTTGCTCACTCTTACTTGAACTCTGTATTCTATTGAGCACACTGTCCGTTGGCCTGACCAATGGGGGGTGTAGTGAGGATATGGGGTTAACTGCAGACAGTGCTAGGTTAGCATAATGAAATATATGCTTAGACACCATTTTGCCACTTTTGCACACAACACTACATGGCTCTGTTCTCGTAAATACACTGCTTGCGCTTCTTCACATGAGAACTGTTTGTTTTTCACATATCTAGCCGTACACTGTGCTCTCTGCCTGCACAGCGTGTTCAAGGTCAACTAACAATGTATGCTGTTGATTCACGTTGGTCAGTCCCACGCACATAGACATAACATAAGGCACAGCTGCCCAACTGAAACTCAGGTGCTTTTTAATATGCCATTACATGCATGAAAAAGCACTTGGACAAAACCTTTCCAACTGAGAAGAGCGGTGATTGTCCTGGGATGTGATTCATTGCATCTGATCTTGGAGGTATGGGGTCCCCCTGACAAAGCCTTAAGGTCTTCTACAATTATAATAAACTAGCTCCCAGCATGGGGAGGGTGGTAAAGGCGCTATGGTCCTGTTTCCACTGTCATTATAATATGATTTATCCTTTTATGTTTTATGGAATTATAACAATGTTGATTGTATTATTCTTGTGCATTTGTCTGCTAGTGTTGGCTAGTGTACCGCATCTTAGAGCACGTTCGTTAAAATAAACATTTTAAACTATACCATGTCTCTGATTACTCACAATGTGGACTAGTAGGAGTGTTAGAGCGAAAGAGTGTTCTTGTTTCCCCCTATTCCTGAGAGTTCACTGAGTCGGATGTTCTAGGTTGTCTAAACATTAGTATCTTCGCTGTAGTACGGCGAACGAATGAGACACGATTCCTAGTCGGATTGGGGTTCTAGGCACTGAGGTGGCTTTTTGGTATTCCACAATACCCCAAGGTCCTGGTTTCCTGCACATAGTTCTGTGCATGAGCAGAATCCCTGCAACAATACCACTCCCAATCACCTTCCCTAACTGCCCATGTAGTCAGTCTTCAGGACGATCATGCTATGTCGATTGGGAATTCTCATTAGAGTTTGCCATCTGGATTCCCACAGATGGCCCAGGGCCCCCTCTGCTGCTGATCCCCTGAGGCAGTGTTGGCTGACCGTGCCCCTGGGAGAAGGCAGTCTGATTAGGGGGCAGTACCGATGCATAAAAGCAGGCAACCAAGACCACTCACCCGAATACAATTTTGGATGGGCTATGTAAGTCTCAACTGGGTAGAGGAGATGGCCTAACGGCTTGGGCGGTTGACTGCAAATCTGGGGAACTGGGTTCGAGTCTCTGCAATGATGCTGAACATCCTGTGATTTTGGGCAAATCACTTAATCTCCCCGTGCCTAACAAAAATGAATGTGTCTTCATTTAACGCAACTGGTGCTATGTAAAGTGCTCTGATACCTTCGGGTCAAGTTTGTGCTACATAAAACTCTGTAAAGAAAAAGGAAAACACTGCAGGGTTTACCACCAAATGGAGGCCCTCTTTCAGTTCTAAAATGTGACGAATGATCCAGCACAAAAAGCCAGAATCCGGGTACTTCAACATGCCGGGGACCTTGATTGCCACAATGGCAGCTGTGCCCCAATCCATTGGAAAATTCCAGCAAGTTAATTTACACCACCTCCTTTAGGCTGGACAAATAAAGTCTAAACGGGACCCTCAAATCTTGCAGAGAAAATATTGCAAACAAACATAGTACCAGCCATTTTTCACTCTAGGTCCCAAGGAGGGATCCACACATTGTATTGTATTGTATTGTAATTGCATTTATATAGCGCTTACCAACCCTAATGTGGTGTTGAAGCGCTATTTTGGTCAGTAGCATCCTACTCCAGAAACTATAAAGGATTAGTTTTGAATAAGTATAGTGAAATATGAAAGTAATTTGAGTGGTGGATCGGTTAGTCAGTTATTTGGAGTGAGAAGGGTAGCGGAAGTACAGAAGAGGGAAAACATTTTTGTATTTATATAGCACTTGTTACCGATGAAGGGGTGTTGAAGCACTTTTTGGCGAGTAGCACGTTACTCCGTAAACCAATAAAGGATTAGTGGTGAATTAGTATAGTGAAATATGAAAGTAATTTAAGTGGTGGATATTAGTCAGTTGTTTGAAGTGAGAAGGAAAGCGGAGGGATAGAAGAGGGAAAAAGGTTTGCATGTATATTGCACTTGTTAACCCTGATGTGGTGTTGAATGATTTTTTGGCGAGTAATAAGCTCTCCTGAACCCATAAAGGATTAATGTTGAATTAGTATAGTAAAATATGAAAGTAATTTGAGTGGTGGATATGTTAGCCAGTTTTTTGGATTGAGAAGGGTAGGGGAGGGATGGAAGAGGGGAAAAAACGTTTGCATTTCTATAGCGCTTGTTAACCCTGATGGGATGTTAAAACACTTATTTGGTGAGTAGCATGCTGCTCCGAAACCCATAAAAAATTAGTATTGAAAATAAATATAGTTAAATATGAAAGTAATTTGAGTGGTTGATATGTTATTCAGTTATTTGGATAGAGAAGGGTGGCGGAGGGATAGAAGAGTGAAAGAGGTTTGCATTTACATAGCGTTGGCTACCCCTGATGGGTTGTTGAAGTGCTTTTTTGGCAAGTAGCACGCTACTCTAGTACCTATAAAGAATTAGTGTTGAATTAGTATCGTAAAAAATGAAAGTCAATTGAGTGATGGATATGTTAGTCAGTTATTGGGATTGAGAAGGGTGGGGGAGGGATAGAAGAAGGAAAATGGTTTGCATTTATATAGCGCTTGTTACCCCTGATGGGTGTTGAAGCGTTTTCTTGGCGCGTCGCATGCTACTCTGGAACTCATAAAGGATTAGTGGTGAATGAGTATGGTGAAATATGAAATTTGAGTAGTGGGCATGTTAGTCTGTTATTTTGATTGAAAATGATACTGGAGGGATAGAAGGGTGGAAGATTTATACCTTTTCTGTGTGTTTGTTTTGGAGGTCATAGCAGTAGGAGGAGGCTTGGTATGAGTAAAAAGGGATGTGGAGGGGAAGAGCTAAGAAAGGCTTGTCTGAGGGATCGGTATAGTAAGAGAGGTGTCAGATGATGCAAGGAGGGTTAGAGGTGGGGAGAGTCTAGAAAGGGTTATTTTGGGGATCATAGTAGTGGTATGGGGTTAGGTATAAATGACAGAGTGGTTGTAGAGGATATATTGATAGAGTTATAGGATGAGAAATAGGGTAGTGCATTGGAAAGAGTACTAGAAAGCAGTTTGAGGTAAGTCAGAAAGTTGGGGTAGAAGATATATTGAGAGAGGTATAGTGTGAGAAATGGGGTAGTGCATTGGATATGCTGAATTAGAAGAAAGTAATAAATATGTATATCCATAAGTACATGGAAAGTATAGAGATGCATAAAGGAGGTAAGTATATGTAGATTTTAGATATTGATAGAGGTATAGGATGAAAAATAGGGTAGTGCATTGAACATGCTTTTTTAGGAGAAAAGTAATAAATATATAGATCCAAGTACATGGAAAGTATAGAGATGCATAAAGGAGGTAAGTATATGTAGATTTTAGATATTGATGGAGGTATAGAATGAAAAATATGGTAGAGCATTCAACATGCTTTTTTAAGGAGAAAAGTAATAAATATGTATATCCAAGTATATGGAAGGTGTATAGATGCATAAAGGAAGAAAATATATGTAAATTAAAGATGCATTAGATAAACTCTGGTTTTCAAGTGTTGTTGTGCTTAAAAAAATATTTCTTTTTTAACAACAATGATTCTACATGTTTATTTAAAGCAATACAGAAAGCTAGGTACATATCTATAGTACAAATACATTTTTATATACAGAGAGATATGCTGTATATTTTTGTTTGCATATGGGGCTAATGTGAGGAAGAGCCACTTCTTGAGTTGTTTTCAGAAGATAAGGTGATTGTCCGTGGATCTTATGTTGGCGGGTAAAGAGTTCCATAGTTTCGCTGCTTGATCAGAGAAGGATTTGCCACCCATGTTTTTTTTTCTTGTATCTTGGGATTTTGAGGCGAGGTCAACTCTAGAGCAGAGGTTCCTTTGTTGAATTTGTTTGGTGATACATGACCTTCCAACCACCTTCAGTATCTTTTGTTAGATGTTGCAACGCCCAAGAACAGGGCATAACCCACCGGGACTTGCACAAAACAGCCCAAAGGTTCTGGGCCCTTCCAGAAGAAGGGCATAACCCAGTAACTCAGCCTAATTAGAGAAATCTCGTTACACAACATGGGCAGAGACCCAAGTTGTGTGCACGTGTAAACAGAACACTTAAGACTAAAAATGTAACATCTACCCCTCATCACTATTGCACGAAGTCCAAATAGTTCAATAGGACACCCCTGCACCGGTTAAGCTTTTTTAAACAGGACAGCCAACAGAGAAAATACTATCCCTGATGTAGCAAGTAGAGGGGGGGATAACCCATAATAAAAATCGCATTAAAAAAGTTTAAAAATAAGTATTTTTTCCCCAAAATTCTAGCACTTACTGAAATTAGTTTAAAACCTCACCATTGCCACTAAAAAGTCCATCACCTCCTTACAATACCCCTAAGAAAAGCTGCTCCTCAATAAAACTACAGAGCAGACTCCTTACAGGATAACACAAGAATGTCCCCAAAAATTGCCTAATAAATGTGTTTTTCCAAGTTAACCTACCAGCTATAGCTCTTACCCTACAGGTCAGCGATCAAACTATAAGTGCTCCAATATCACTGCAGCCCACCATTTCTTCACTCAGGACTCTCAAAAGACTTTCAAAAGGCCAACTTCTTTTTTTTTAATTTTTCTTTATTTTAAGCCATGATAACAAGAAAAAATACATAGGTATGACGTTTCACCCAACCCACCACAAAGAAGAAACAACAACGTATTGAATAGAAATAGCGGGCGCAACAAGACAAGAAAGAAGAAAAAATAAGGAAAAGGGCAAAGGAGAGGAAGAAAGAAATCTAGTTGGCACATAGCTATCAGGTTTGAAGAAAGAAAAGGAAGGATAATGAAGAGAGAAACAGAAAAGAAGAAAGAAAGAAAAAAAGGAGAAGAAAAAGGGCAGAAAGAAGTAAAAAGGCAGAACATCCTGTCATATAGATATGATTTGCCTTCACACTGTGTTAAGTTAGCATGAGCTTATTAGGAGTTTAAACGCCATTTTACCTTTCTGGTGCTTTTGCACATGGCACATATTGTTATTAGAGGTTTGAGCCTAGTAGAATATTTTGCTTCACACGAAAATAATATGTTTTGCTATTGTATCAGCTTTGCTTGGTAAGCTATGTCTGTACAGTGAGTGCCGAGGCCTTCAAGGTTACTTCAACACAGTGGTTGTTGTGAGGTCTGATCTTCGCACGTCCTAGACATAACATATATGCAGCTGCGGCCAACTCTGGCTTTCGGCGCGTTTAATATTGCACTGCACAGAGCATGCCAACACACTTGATGATGCTTCGCATGCAGAGAGCTGGTGGAAGATTATGTGATCCCTTTCCGCTAGGATCAGAGGTATGGGGCCGCTCTTCTAAAACCCAAAGAGACCTTCTTTAGATATAATATAATATACTAGCAAGGGAGGGTAAGACTTAGGTGCCATTTAGCCTTCTTCCCTCTAGCATTTTAACATGCTTTCTCCCTTTGTATTGTATGGACTAGTACCTATGCTGATAACGTTGTTTCTTATAATATGTTTGCTGTATTAGCTAAGATACTGCGCTTGAGAACACTGCATTAGAAATAAACATTTCAAACGTGCACGTGTTTTCATTTACTCCTCGTTCTGGATCGATGTGTTTGTATAACGAAAGAGTGTTCATGTGTTCCACATTACCTGAGGTGTTCTAAGTTCATGCTCTGGGTTGTCTAAACATTGGGAGTTTGTAAGAACGAATGAGACACTGATTACTAGTCTGGTTGGGGATTTTGGGTACTAAGGTGAGTTTTGGCACACCCTATTTCCCCGAGTTCCAAGTCTCTATGCACAGTTCTGTGTGAGAGCAGGATCCCTGCGACATGGCGCCCAACCGTTGGTGGTCTTATTAGATGACATTTGAGTAGTGCTTCAATCAGTCCTTAACACCCTTCGCTATTGTTTCCGGAAGACAGTGGTGTCGGACAAACCTACCCATAGTTACATAGGTCTTTTCAAGCTTGAATCTTTTCAAACGGTTTCTTTTTGAATTACTACCCAGTTGTGCTACGTAGTTTTTATTGTACCTCTTTCTTACTGTGTCGCTATGGCTAATGGCGTTGATATTCCACAGCATAGTCGGGTTGCGGTTCGCAATAATTTACAGACTTATAATGTCCCTGTGGATGGCATGGCTGTGATCATGGTGGTGAGTGTGGAAGTAGCTTACCCATATGAAATTCTTTACTCGTGGGTGAACTTCCCGGCTGTGAATGCAAATACTAATGTATTCGACACGTACACTGCGACTGCCATGCCACAGGAATATGTTCCCTATAGGACACAGGAAGTTCCTATTAATGCTAGGCAGCACCGAGTTTGGTTTAATGGCGCCCTACCCCACTCTTTGTTAACTCCGAGGTTTGTCCATTCCAGGCGCAACTTGGCCTGTTTTGGCTGGATTTACACCGCATCCTCAGCAAGGGGCGTGTCCCCTTGCAGATTTAAGATGACTACATTTAGTCACAATTAGCGTGATAAGGTCGTTAGTGCAGTACATTACCCGCAATCTCCCGGGCGGGACCCCGGGTGCTGCGGTGCTTCCTGCCGGACAGAGCGGAATGAAGCTCAGTCCTGTGATGGTGAATTCAGTAATGGGCAAGCGCCCCCAGAATAGGGATGATTTTCCTTTTTGGCTTGCCGAGAAGTTTGACCAGCTGGAAGCAGTATTTCCTAACACGACTCCTGGTGAAAAACACAGGATTCTGACAATTAGCATGCCAAAAGACTTGGTCCCGGAACCTGGTGACTGTGAGACATGGGGTAAGACCTTTGCGGCAGTGTATACGAGGTGCTTTGGCACTCCGTCAATGACTGTCCGGTCCTTAAGCGTGTTCAGGATGAGCACTGACCCGAGGCGGCAGTTGAATTGGGTATGCGCCTATGCGATGTACCCGATGTCGACAAACCCCGACAGTTAGCAAGAATTATTGGGGCGGCTTATAAAACCGTAGGCCGCAATAGTTTGGGACTCAAGCCTTTCTCAACAAAAGAGAAAAAACAACCCCAAGGGCAGAAGTCAAAAACTGATGACCAGCCCAAGGCTAAGAAGCAAAATTGGCCGAAAAAACAACAGAAACAGGGTAAACAACAACAGCAGAAACAGGAGTCTCGTCCTGCGTCTCCAGTGCCTGCACCTACAGAACGTATTTATGACTTGCGTGATCGCGCGATGATAAAATCACCTGATCGTTTTCAGGTTTCTAAACAACGCTCTCCTCGTTCTTTTCAGGAATCATCGGCTCATCGACCGGTGGTAGAGGAGACGTTAGAGGTCGGGGTTCCAGCAGGGACGCGACCAGCCCCGCCCGAAAGACAGTAAAGGCAAGCAGGACGATTCTACACCGAAAAGACCCCAGTTTCAGAAAAAGAAAGTTGCCGCTCTAACAGCGAGATATGCCACAGATAGTGAGAATGCAGCTTCGGAATCAGACATGGGCTCTGACCTTGCAGGACAGCGCGGCGGAGATTACCATAGTGCGAGAGGCCCTGCATCCACTCCTGAAGGTGACAGCGACTGACCGATATGTTGTTGTGGAGACAGCTGACACTAGAGTAGCTTGGGAAAATCTTACAACTACTTATGATATTTTGTTAGCAGAGGCTGACTGGCCCCCACCTTTTGTGCTCGCAGCTCCGAGAGGGGAGGAGGTGATCCTCCCTAGTTTCGCGCACACTGTCTCAAAGGAGCATGCGCTGAATTTTGCAGAAGAGTGGGCTAAAGCCCTTGCGCCGGCTCTCTACCGTACACACTGTTGTTGGGATACATTTTCCCCGCACCACGAGATTCCCTTATGGTCTATGCCACAGCCTCAACCTCAATATCCCATCAGACGCGAAGCTAAGGCTTCCGTTGCAGAAATCCTTGAACAATTGGAATATCAAGGTGTAATTGAAACTTGTGTGTCACCGATGAATAACACTCTTTTTACTGTGACCAAGCCAGACAGCTCGTACCGTTTGGTATTGGATTACCGGCATCTTAACTCGCATTGTCATACCTGTGCAGTACAGAATACCCACGGCTCTGCTTTAGTGGATGGACTTGTGGGTAAACGGTTTAAAACCACACTTGACATTGCCAATAGTTTTTTTGCCCACAACTTAGATGGTCCAAGTTCCCAATGGACCAGTTTTACAAGTGGCGGCAAACAGCGCCAATACAAATGCTTAATGAAGGGCTATAAGAATAGTCCGGGCGTGTTTGCTGCCCGCATTGTCTCTATCTTAGAGAGAGTGGACACGGATGCGTGTTCATATGTGGATGACATCTATCTCACAGACGACGAGCTTTGTGTGCATCTGTGTCGCATTGACCGCATAATTTGTAACTTTGCTGAGTTTGGTTACAAATTTAACTTTGCAAAGTCTCACATTGCAGAGTATACAGTGTTGTTCCTGGGCTATGAGTTCAACAATGAAGGTCGAGGATTGGCTCCTCACTTCTTGGATAAATGCGCACAATTGCGCGCTCCTACAACTCTGAAAAAATTACAGTCCTTGCTGGGATTTTTGAATTTCGGGCATACATATATTCCTGAATATGCCCAGCGTATCAAGCCTTTATATGCGTTGATACAACCTACTTTTACCAAATCGTGCTGGCTGCCATAACACTCAACTATTTTGCAATCTTTGCAGGCTGATCTTCTAGAATCTAAATTCTTACTGACTCGTGATAACCACACCAACCTGGTGATAAGAATCATCCCTGGGGCAGTGAGGTTTACTTACCTTACTGTTAACGAAGGAGACACAGTACCTATTGCTTACAAGTCACACTTGTACACTTCGGCTGAAATGCAGTTTTACTCTGTGGAAAAAGTTTTAACAGCAGTGCAGATGGCGATTCTTAAGGAACGTGCGCTGTCACAGGGAAAACGCATGTTAGTTGTTACCCCGTATCCTGCATTAGAGGCAGTTACGAAGGCCAGTGTACCAAATTCAAAAGCTTTGCATCCACGGTGGATACAATGGGCAGTATCATTGACATCTCCGGATGTCACGTTTATTTTTTATGCCTCCTTACAGTCGCAGGAGTTTTTGCAATATGAATTTGTTCATCCTGCACCTTTGGCTATGCAGCCTTTGGATGATTTCATTGTATCATTTACACTGATGGTTCAGCGCAGGTTGCGTATGGGTCTAAGCACGCATACGTTTCCGCTTGCGCCATTGTGGTAGGTGGCATGGTGAATGATGAGTTCAAGTCCAGAGTCGTGCACACACAGACTCTAGGGGACTGCCCCGCACAATTGGCAGAGCTTTGTGCTCTGATGCTTGCATTGGAGTACACTGATCCTAGTGTGACGACTCTTATTGGGAGTGATTCTTACTACTGTGTCCAGTCTTACAATGAGAACTTCTTCTTTTGGATTCAGAATGATTTTCGAAATTCCAAGGTTAGCACAATAAAACATAAAATGACCTGGGTCCGAGTGGCTTAGCTTAAAGAGCAGTTGCCACTCGTGTTTGTAATTCACACTTTAGGTCATCAGCGCTTAGGAGTCCACGCTGTTGGCAATTCGTTGGCAGATGAGGCCGCAAAATCATCAGTATCGTCATATTTAGTTGCAGCAGTTATACAGTCCAAAAGTAAGATTGATGATGATATCTTGGCAGCTGTTGCTACAACTGAGAGGGGAAGTAAATATCCTAAGGGATTCTCTTCGAAGTATTCATACCACTTAAGTCCTGATAAAGTTCCTTATGTGAAAATACCTGACATTGGTGAGAGGTTGATTCCCAACGCAGGTCGTAGCCACACATTGCTCACAGCGGCCCATGAAGGAGTTGCGTCTGCGCATGCGGGCGTTTCGGCTACTGTGGCTCAGTTACAACAGCGTTTCTGGTGGCGGGGACTGTACAAACAGACACGTGATTATGTCCTTCAATATAACATTTGCCAGCAGATTAAGTCTTTAACTGCTGCGCGTCCGCCCCAGACACAGTTGTACATATCTAATAAACCACTAGGTTGTGTTTACTTAGATCACTGTGGTCCTTTTTCTTCTGATACTGCGTATAAGTACATCTTAGTAGCAGTTGATTCATGCACACGCTTTGTGTGGGTGTGGCCTCACCGCAGCGCTGATTCACGAACTGTCATAAGAGACTTGCGTATCTATGTAAGGATTTTTGCCAGTGGTACCTTCCATTTGGACCAGGGTCCGGCTTTCGCCTATAAGGCGTATAAGGATGCCATGACTTTGTTGGGGGTCCAAGTCAAGTTTTCGTCTCCTTACAGAACTGAGTTTAATAGGGTTGCGGAACGGATGAACCGAGATTTAAAGCAGTCTTTGACAGCTAGAGTTATAGGCACTGGCAGGAACTGGCTGGCCCACCTCAATAGCGTGCAGCGTGCCCTAAATAATCTCCCTACAGGTCTCTGGGTGGGCGGACCGCATACGAGATGCTCTTTGGTATCATGATGTTTGTACCGGACATTGACGGTCTAGACTCGGCGGCTGTTGCTACCTCCTTTGACGTAGATGAACATTGCAATGTTTTACAGAATCTACAAGAGACGAGAGACAGTCTTGCAAAGGATCATTTGCCCTACACCTCGGCTGATGCGTTGCAGATCCCGGTAGTTGGCTGGCTACCCCAAGTTGGAGAACTGGTTTGGGAGAAGATCGAAAACAAGGAAGAATTTGGTCCCTCTTATCGAGCTCCAGTTCCAGTGCTTGGTGTGAAGGGCAAGAGAACAGTCATTTTACCACCACTTCCAGGTCATAAGGAAAACAGGTATATCTCCATTGACAATGTCAAGATACACAGAGTGGCCGATTCTTCCTAGTATGACACCGGCAGTCTCATGTCCTTCGATTGTGAAAAATTCTGTTTTGGCCCCGGCTTCTAATCCAGTGCCTGAGGTTGCCTTTGAGATGCCTGCAATATCTAGTCCTTTATTGAGTACATTGCCTGGTACTCATCTCGATGAAACTGACTACACTTACCCAACTGACTTATCGATGCCTGATTTACAAACTCGCATGACCACAGAATCCAGATTTTCATTTGACACTGTTTCACACACATCAAGAAAGCCTTCAAGAATTACTGTTTATGCAAGACTGTTTAAAAAACATTTTTTGATTCCCCCTTGGACCTATATTTGGCTGGTGCTTTTTTCGATTTACCTTTTTATGTCAATTGGCTTTGTGTTTTATTTTTTCCATCTCGTCAATGGACACTATGTCGAGGAGAGAACATGCATTCGACATATCAATGGAATATTGGCGCCCCATTCCTCATCACACAGATTGAAGAGAGGCTTGGCTTTTGTTAGCATCACTGCCTGTCCTGTCCTGGATGGGATTGCATGGGATGCTGTTAAATTTCAAATCCATGGCCACACTGAGGTTATAAATGTTCTTAATGTGCTTAGAGTTAACATGGGGGATGTAGTTAAACAAAATATACGTTCTGATGAATGGGATGTTCAGGCCGTCGAAGCGTTGTTTTATGATTTGAAATATTATGCTGCCTTTGATGCTGAACATTTGTATTTAGAATCTGCTAATTACGGTGATTTATATTGTTACCAACATTTTGGCAATCACTACCTGCATATAACTAATACCAGGAGAAACACTGTAAATTATACACATTGGGAACATTGTCCAGCTCCTATACAAGGCAGTTCTGTTTCCTTTGTGAAAACGTTCACTTATTTTACTGATTTTATAATCAGTCAAATCCCAATGCATTATATTTTAAAATGACCGAAAAGTCCACGTCCAAAGTTAGACTTACCGATACTAAATTATGGTACTCGAAGTCCTTTCTAGACCAATTAGCTGTTGGCCGCTACGTGTTGTGGAAGGAAACAGTTGACCTTAAATCTGTTTGGGGTTCTAAAGGTTGGCAGGTGCAAGGCACTGAGGCTTTGCACCGTGTATGTCTCATCCCGAATCATATGTTGTTTTTGAATTCTACAATTTCACAGACAACATGCTTTGGATTGGCTACCTCTAAAAAATTAAATGCTCCTTCTTTCCCTGATTTAGAAGAATATTCAGGTTGGGGTAATACTACAAAGTTTTCAATCAGAGAGTTGCAAACTCTGTTGCTAAATTCTTCTTTTAACATATCCAGTTTGGATCCCAATGGCTGGTTGCTCTGGCACAGAAGTGCTGACTCGTGCCAACATCGTTTTCTGGATTTGGCTAAAGGCTTTACACAGGTCAGGGTGGATCCCCGTTTTGAAAGTGACCATTCTGTGACTACGTATTCTGTAGGCAAATTATGTCTGAATTGGCTCAAACATTCTACCTTGGCGTCAGTTAAACAGCATTTATCTAAACTGACTGACGATGTTGATCTAAATGATTTCATAAAAGGCACGGCTAAAGGTAGATCTAAAAGATGGATATATGCTGTTTATAACGAGTTCTGGAAAACATCCCAGATTGCGGCGGCTACCTGCCTTAGGGTGATAGATCAAGCTAATTTCGAAAAGGTGTTAGCAGTTGTAGATAATAGCATTAACACGCTTTCTTCCTGCATTCACACATTGGATAATATTGTGTCATCTGTTGTTGATATTGTGCAAGATGAAGTGTCTGTATTGTACCATGGTCAAAATCAATTGCATTCTATTATGTAGTTCGCTTAGACCCTGCAGACGCTTAAGGCAGGAAAAGTGCCATGGCATTACATGAATACCTCTTCCCTGTTTGCCCCGTTTAATTTGACAGGCAGCGTTTACTTTCAATGAAAGATGCCTCTTTTTCCATGTTACACATTGAGCGGTTGGAGTCTTTACCATTTTCTGTGGCAGAGGCCACTACTGCAACATGGCTTATCCACGGTTTGATAACTCTCCCGTTTCCTCTGTTCCAGTTTAAAAACTGTATGAAATACTTTGCCATTGGTAGATACGAGCCTCTTGGTAGTTCTTATCTCCATGAAGCCTGGTCGCTTCCTTTTACATATAGATGCCTTAGGGAGGGCAAGGAAGTTTATTTGAATGGTGAAGAATGCACTGAAACACCGGATCGCTCATTAATGTGTAGACATATCCTATTACATGGCTCCTGTAATCAGAACGAGCCAAATTTAGCCCGTGTTTTGAAAGGTACCCCGTGCCTGCTATCGTTCCTACATTCACATTACTGGCAAACGGGAGTTATTTACTATTAAACAATGAGGATTGCTGTGGGTTAATAAAAGGAATTGCTTATGTCGTTACCGTCAGTGAGCGTGTGGTTTGTTGTAAGAATGTAATGTATCCACCCACTCATAGGAAACTGGATGTTTCCATCTGGCCCAAGATTCCAACCTTGAAAGCAGAGTTCAATATCTGCTCGTGAAACATGTGTCCTTCACGTGGCTAACACTCGCACAGAGTTGCATGCTTTATTAAATACTGACTTGCCCTTGCATTTCAGTGAATTAATTCACACAATCTTTAATGCATCCTCCACAACTGGGCTGGCGTACTTATTTAAAGTGGTTAGCAGCGGCCTTGTGACTTCATTTCAAAGTATATTTTGGTCTTTCCTGCTTTCTTTCATTCGATCTTTTCCAGCCTATTTGGTGGATTTCCCATTCTACTGGCACTGGCTGCAGTCATTCTTTTGCCGTTTTGTTTCATTCAAAATGGATGCACGTCCTGTGTTTCAAGATGAGCTGTCACGACTGGCACTGTTTCGCAACAGAATGCTTGAGTACTATGGAGCGCTGCCACTTGCCACCTTAAGTGCAGCTTATGGATTATCGTTTCGATTTTCCTATTTTACATGTGTCCAGCCTGTCTTTCATTGCCTGAGTTGCGATTTCGAATGGGCCCTGGATTTGTGTCTCTGCAATACGTTGTCTCCTGATGTGGATTATAACCAGCTCATGAGCCCCTTAGTTGCTCATGAATTGCTTTGTTCTGAAGGAGGGATTATGGCCTTTGCAGCGATGCATGGAATACTGGGTCGTTGGAATGTATTCGCAGCGGCGCAAGATTTCTTGGCACACAGCTTCATTGAGAACCCACCGAGTTGCCCTCTGATGGTGCTAGAGGCTCCGGTACTTGAAGAGCATGTATGTTCTTTCCCGCTATTAAATTGGAGGGCTGAACTATTTTCGGATGAGAACAGTGACTTCCTATTGGAAGCTGTTGCTGCATTTTTTGCATATTCAATGTTAGGATGAAGTATGTCATCACCATTTATTGGACATTGAACATTTTTTATTATTATTATTTTTTTCTAGCATATGAAAACTTTCTCTGCCCCAAGCCTTTTGACTTTGCTAAAGCCAATGACTACATTTTCTTGATTATGAGATTTTGTTTTTGGGTGAAATGTTTTATTTTTTTCACTTCCGCAAATTTGAGCTGGCTGTCGTTCTTGAACTCTGCATTCCTAAAATTTGCTCCTTATCTTATCTTATATTATCCATGCTCGGATCAAGGGAGGGTGTCATATAGATATGCTTTGCCTTCACACTGTGTTAAGTTAGCATGAGCTTCTTAGGAGTTTAAACGCCATTTTACCTTTCTGCTGCTTCTGCACACGGCACATATTGTTATTAGAGCTTTGAGCCTAGTAGAATATTTTGCTTCACACGAAAATAATATGTTTTGCTATTGTATCAGCTTTGCTTGGTAAGCTATGTATGTACAGTGAGTGCCAAGGCCTTCAAGGTTATTTCAACACAGTGGTTGCTGTGAGGTCTGTTCTTCGCACGCCCTAGACATAACATATATGCAGCTGCAGCCAACTCTGGCTTTAGGCGCATTTAATATTGCACAGCACAGAGCATGCCAACTTACTTGATGATGCTTCGCATGCAGAGAGCTGGCGGAAGATGATGTGATACCTTTCCACTAGGATCAGAGGTATGGGGCCGCCCTTCTAAAACCCAAAGAGACCTTCTTTAGATATAATATAATATACTAGCAAGGGAGGGTAAGATTTAGGTGCCATTTAGCCTTCTTCCCTCTAGCATTTTAACATGCTTTCTCCCTTTGTATTTTATGGACTAGTAACTATGCTGATAACGTTGTTTCTTATAATATGTGGCTTTAGGCGCGTTTAATATCGCACTGCACAGAGCATGCCAACACACTTGATGATTCTTCGCATGCAGAGAGCTGGTGGACGATGATGTGATCCCTTTCCGCTAGGATCAGAGGTATGGGGCTGCCCTTCTAAAACCCAAAGAGACCTTCTTTAGATGTAATATAATATACTAGAAAGGGAGGGTAAGACTTAGGTGCCATTTAGCCTTCTTCCCTCTAGCATTTTAACATGCTTTCTCCCTTTGTATTTTATGGACTAGTAACTATGCTGATAACGTTGTTTCTTATAATATGTTTGCTTGTATTAGCTAAGATACTGCGCTTGAGAACACTGCATTAGAAATAAACATTTCATTTTTATTTACGCCTCGTTCTGGATTGATATGTTGGTATAACGAAAGAGTGTTCATGTGTTCCACCTTACCTGAGGTGTTCTAAGTCCATGTTCTGGGTTGTGAAAACATTGGGAGTTTGTAAGAACCAATGAGACACTGATTGCTAGTCTGGTAGGGGATTTTAGGTACTAAGGTGAGTTTTGGCACACCCTAATTTACTGAGGTTCCAAGTCTCTATGCACAGTTCTGTGTGAGAGCAGGATCCCTGTGACAATTCTAGAGACACAGAAGAGAAAAACAGGTTATCCCAATGCCCTGGTTGCTCCAATCAAGAGAATAATTTTTCCCACAACTCCAAGACCTTTTCCCGATTCTTACGCCCCTTTTTGGCATATACATCTTTTTCCAAATGGTATGTGGCCACTAGTCTGGCCAACCATTGAGAGAATGAAGGGGGGTCAGAATCCAGCCAAGCAGAGGCAACACATTTGTGATCCTAGGGGATTCACACTGGATCCCCAGCAATATAACTGTTGGGTGTAATGAAATGGACTGATTAGTGATTTCACTTAACAATTTCTGTATAGGAAAAAGTGTTAAGGCAAGTTTCGAACAAGTTGCAAAAATGTGGATTGAGTCGGACCCGAAATCAGAGCACCGAGGGCATAATGTCCCTTTGCCTACTCCCCACTTGGCGATCTTACTAGGTGTAATGTACAGAAAAAATATAGTTTAAAAGTGTTGTGCCTGCAGCTTGGCTGAAAGTAAAAAATGTTGTGAGAGGGCTTAAGAATTATAAAAGATACTGCGAAGGGAATCAAGTTGTACGTGCTGTTTCTCTGCAATGGTATGTAAGTCATCTGGGGTTTGCCTAATAAAAATGTTATATATAAGACCTATTCGGGGGGTCAAGGCGTTGCGCAGTGTGTTAAGAAGCTCAATTTCCTTAAACCCAATGGTCCCCCCAACCTTCCTAGAAAGAAAATCAATCATCTTGATTTTTCAGACTGAATTTAGCTTGTAAGTTTGAAAAAGATTTGACTCCCTCACTGGTAATCAGATCCCCTAGTTTCGTGATGCCAGCCTTATACCAGTCGGAAAAGTAGGACTTTCCAAAGATAGCTGGTAGGTTGCTATTATTAAGAGTAGGAGAATAGTAGTTGAATCTACCCACCCGAAGGTTCTGCGGATGTTGTGGAAGACTTTGTAAGAGTTCATTAGGGTCTTAAACCGCACGCGCTTATAGTATCCAAAGGACATCTCTCGGAGCAAGCATCCCCAGTGCTGTAAGCCCAGCAGAAGTTGAAAGGGCGAAGGAGGTCCAAATGCAGGAAGAGGTGTGGTTCCCTCACTAGTTCAGAACTGTATTGCTGCACTGAGGCCCAGGAGTATAATATGATGTTGGGGAAGGACCAGCCTCCTCGGAAGCGATAGCTGCTTTAGAGCCCACCTAGGTCGAGAATAGGCCCAAATAAATTGTGTGAAGATTTGTTGGAATTTGAGCAGATTTGCTTTGCTAATTTCCAGGGGTATGGTACGAAAAAAATAAAGAAGTTTAGGAAAGTGTGTCATTTTTATGACATTGCATCTGCCCACGAGAGTTAGGTGCAAATTGTCAATTTGTTTTAGGGCCTTCTTGGTATGAGCAGCAAGAGGTGTTAGGTTGTCTGTCACAATTTCATCCATTTTGGATGAAATGAAAACCCCAAGGTATTTAGCCTTTGGTACTACCCTGCTGTGTACCCAGGTAATTTGGTTGTTTACCATTATTTGTGTTTTGTTTTTATTCAGGGCATATCCGGATAATCTCACACATTTTTGAGCCTCCCTTTCCAGAGCTAGTATAGTGTTCGCAGGGTCAGGGGAGGTAATGGCCAGATCCTCAGCATAGGCCAAGATGTTAGTGTTGGTACCCTGGAAGCTGACTGGTAAGACTTCAATGTTTCTTTCAATTTGTTTGATAAATGGGCTAAGTAGAGAGCGAACAGCAGCGGGGAGCAGGGGCAACCCTGCCTGGTAACCCGAGAGATGTTAAACTGGCCGGTGAGTTGCCCGTTTATGGATACACAGGCCATGGGTTCAAGATGCACCACCTGTATAAGCTTTGTTCAAATCTCATCCTGCTCATAATGTCCCACAAAACTCACCAGGAGACCATGTTGAATGCTTTTTCGGCATCGAGCAATGTTAGTGACATCAGGTCTCCAGACGCTTGAGCGGCGTCGAACAGAGTGATGGCCCGCCTGACGTGTTCGGTTGTCCTCTTTTTTGGAATAAATCCATGTTGCCATTCAGACACTAATGACTCGACTACGCGGGAGATTCTAGACGCCAGTACTTTGGAAAAGATTTTGGAGTCACAATTGATAAGAGTGATGGGCCTATAGGAGCTTATTTCAAATGGTGATTTAACTTTTTTTGAAAATATGGATATTCTGGCATTCGACCAAGAAGCAGGAGGGGGGACCCCGTTGAAGATAGAGGACACTACCCCCAAGAAAGTTGTTTTAATTTGAGGGGCAAAGATCTTATAGAACTCCTCCGGGATGCCATCCAGGCCTGAGGCATTCCCATCTGGGAGACTTAAAAGGGAATCCAAAATGTCCTCCCAGGTTGGGGTGAGGTCTAGTAGCTCGCTATTATAGAGGCTGAGCCGTTTAAGATCGATCTCATTGAGATAGTTAGTAATCTCGTTTTCGAGTATTTCAGTGGCCTGGTGGTTTTCTTCTGTGTACAGCTTGGTGTAAAATTACTGGAATCCTTTCCGTATGGAGTTATAGTCGTTGATCTCAGGACCAGAAGGAAGTTTTATAGCTTGTATTTTGCTACTGGTGATTTGTTGCCTAGTCCTAACGGCCAGATGGTGTCCAATACTGTCACTACACTCATAATTTTTTTCCGTGCACATGCCCACTTAGCTGCGTTTTTTTCAGCAAAAACTGCCCCTATTTCAGCTTCAACAAGGACTACATCATTTTGGACAGCTTTGGTATCTTGTCCTGCTTGGATCAGTTGGGCCAGTTTAGTTTCTGCTATCCTAAGTTTGCCCTGTAGGTCACCAATCAGAAGTTTCTCTTTTTTATTCTTACAGACTGAGAACCTAATCCCTGCCTTTACGGTTTCTCAGACAGTCCTTATGGAGGCCGAGCCAATATTTATTTCCTGGAATTCCTGAAGCCATCCTTGTATGTGTGTTTGGTAATTGATATCGTATAGGAGCGCTTTCTCAAAGCTCCATTTAGGCGCCTCCTTCCATTTCCCAAATCGCTTGATGTTAAGAATAAGAGGGTTATGATCAGACATGAAGCAAGGTGCAGTGTCAATTGTGCAAGTGTTAGCAATTAAAGATGAAACAAAGAAGTAATCTAGTCTGACTAATGATTGGTGCGGAGCTGAGAAGAACGTGTAGCCGGGCAGAGTGGGGTTTAAGCTGGCCCAGATGTCGCTCAGTCCATGGGCCTGAGCAAGATTGGCTAGGGCCTGAAAGACCCGAGGCTTCCTGCCTTTGTATCATAATTTCTTGTCAGCCTCACAGTTACAGGGTAAATGAATGTTAAGATCCCCACACAGAATGATAGGGGTAGGCCAGTGTGCGAGTTCACCTGAGACCAGGTTAAGAACCCCTGGGTCATCAGCGTTACTTCCATATATTGAGCAAAGAGTGAAGGAAAAGTTGTTGGGAAGCTGACACTCAGTTATGACCCATCTCCCCATTGAGTCAGATTTAATCCGGGGAGTGTTAAGAGGGAGTCTTCTATCCATCAAAATTCCGACCCCTTTTAGTTTTGGCACCCTGTGTAGGGGCCCCAACTACTTTAAGCCATAATGTCTCTAACAAGTGTTTTTGTGAACCTTCTATATGGGTTTCCTGTAAACAGTTGATGTTTCCCCCAAGGGATCGTAATCCTTGGGCCACATTTTGCCTTTTAAAGGATTCGTTCAACCCACAGATGTTAACAGAAACAATTCGTACTGAGTATATACTAGCCATCTAAGGGGGAAGGAAAAAAAAGAGGAAAAGGTCCTTTGATTTTTTCTCTAGAGAAAAAATTTGTATTAGTAAGTGCCCATATATGTGAGTTAAACAAAGTGCCCTTAAAGCTTCTGCGCCCGAGTTGTTTCTTAAAGAGCCCGTCCCGCCCACCCCACCCACCCCTTCTTTGAGCAATCAAGAAAAGCCTGAATGATGGTAGTCAGACATGAGCCCCGGCTGTCTACCACGCAATAAAAAGCCGGTTAAATATTTGATCGGCTAGTGGCCCTGTAGAAGAGAAGGCAGCACAAGAGAACGAGGTAGTTTAAGTTTAACCAGAGTCTCAAAGTCTCGGTTGTCTCCTGAAAAGAAGAAGAGAGAAAAGAGAGAAACATATAAGACCCATCGGTGAAGAGTTAAATACAACAGAATAGGGTCAACAACAGAGTTCGAAAAAAAAGGGAAAAAAAAAGAATCTGCCATGTTAAAGCCATTTGTCCCAACCCGTGGTATAGTGGAACTTCTGGTGAGAAAGTAGTAAACCGTCTGTTCATTTGGTTATCTGCTGTTCTTCTTGTTTTTCAACTCTTCCAGAAATTCGCCAGCTTTGATCTCGGAAAGAAAGACCTCAGTAGCTCCATTGAAGATTACTTTAAGCCTGGCAGGATTCATTAGGTAGACTTCGGCACCCTGTTGCTGAAAAGGAGAGATCAGTTGCCTCAGACGCCATCTCCGTTCCACTGTCTGGTGGCAGAAGTCTGGTTTGGCGAAGAATGTTATCCCGTTGGCCTCTGTCTTGGAGTTAGAACGGGCCTGGTCATATATTAGTTGCCTGAGGAGAAAGTTTCCAAAGTACACAAGAAATACCCTTGGTTGACCCCCAGTTGCATTGCCGCTGTTGTATTGCCGTTTCTGATAGAAAAGAAAGCGGTGCGCCCTCTGTACCTCCCAGTCCCAGTCCCAGCCCTGGTGTTCCAGAAAGGAGTCTTGCAGTAGTTTAACAATGAAACGTCTGGGGTCGTCCCCCTCTTTCCCCTCCGGGATACCAAGCAAGCGGAGGTTGTTCCTGCGTTGGTGGTTTTCCTGCTCCTCCATCTTGGACATTAGGTCTACAAGGCAGGCGGTATTGGACTCGTCTGCTGTTTAGAAGCCCCAGCTTCAGTTTCCAGGTGCTCGGTTCGAGCTTCCACCATGCTGTCCCGGTCATTGATATCCGTTTTGTTCAGCCGTCTTAAGCCGCCCTGCAGTTTTTTGGCTGCATTTTTGGCAGTGCAATTATCAGCCCGCACCTCCTCCTGGAATTCTTTGATAGAGGCTAGTATAGAATCTAGGGAGGGTTCGGTTGTATCTGCCTGCAAGCCTTTTGAGCTCCCCCGCTGTGTTAGGTTGGAATCCTCTTCTTCCAAAGGATAGGACATTTGGGAGTCGCAGTAGTCCCATTTCAGCTGGCTACGCCACTTGCTCTTACTTCTAGGCTTTTTAGGACGCAAGACTGTGCCAGTCTTATTACAAGAGACCTCACTGTCACCTTCACTAGCGTCGTCGTCGGACCCCCCTCACCAGATAAACTGGGTGTGCTATTTGAGACTGAATAAAATTGCTCTAGCCCTGCTTCTGGGGTCCAAGGGTTCTGTGCACCGGGAGGGACCACTAAGCCTTGGATGACGTTGTTTGTACCTGCCATCTGTGTCTCTAGGATGGCGAGAGGAACGCCAAAGCTACCATTACCATTACCGGTTCTCTTGTTTGGCTCTTGTTGTTGAGTAACAGGTAGATACTGAGGCGGAAAGCCTTGTTGAGCAGCATTCCCAGCATTCCCAGTGGGTAGGTTGTTATCAGGTGCCCTGGAAGACGTATCTTGAATAGGGGCGGGCTCAGGTGGTGCGGCAGAGGGGTCATTAATACTCATGTCGTTGCTGGTGCTAATACTGGTGGATAAAGTTTCCCTAGGGTTGTCTTCCGCAATGGAGCCCTCCTGCTGCGAGCGAACTTTAGGTGTAGCTGAGGGGGGTCTCCCTATATTAGTCTTAAGACTGGCGATGATATACTGATTTTTATCTCCCATAAACATTTTTGCGAAGGGTGGGTGAGTAAGTCCCGGATCTTTACTGTCTCTAGGCAAAGTCCCCCCTGTTTTGCCCAAGTTCAGTTTTTTGTTGCCACTAACCGCTTGCTTTGATTTAGCAGCTCCGTCATTAATTTCCGTATCCTTGGCGTCTGCAGGTGTATTCGGTTTGCCCCCTTTCCGTGTCCCCCGAGCGCTCATCTCTGGGCTGAGTCTGGGAACTGAGGCGGGGAGCAGCGTTGAGCAGTCAGAAAATCCGAGGGCAGCAGCGGTAGCTGGTACCAGAGGGACACGCGGAAAAGTCAAGAACACAGCCACGGCCACCAGAGGATATATCCAACCGTGAGAATTCAGCGAAATCAAAGCCAAGGTTAAAGGAGCCTTGCGGGATGCCTCGTTTCCCCTCAGGCGTCACGAGTGAGGTCGAGAAAAATCACGACCCCAGGGAAGCAGAATCCCGGACAGATAGAGGGAAGCCTTGCGGGCCGCCTCATTACCGCTAACACATCCGGGTTGAAGCCTGAGCAGATCACGATCCCAGGGGAGCAGCCGCAGCGCTCTCTTCAGTCTCTGATTCCGGTGCGCTCTGTGTGTTCGGCAGACCGGCATCTCCTCACACAGCGCAGGGCAGCTAGCCGATCATTCACGCGCCTGGCCTGAGCAGCCGAGCAGCGCGAACACTCACGCTGACTCCATCTTGCTCCAAAAGGCCAACTTCTAAAGTACTTAAGAGTCCAACTGACCTTGTAATTTCGTTTTTTAAGAGATTTTTCCACACAGCACCCAGACAAAACACCCCCAGGCGCCCAGACAACAATCACTAGACACCAGACCATAGACAACAGCCACCAGACACCATACCATACCATAGTAGGAGCGCCTTCTTGGAACTCCACTGTCTTCAGCATTGGAGTGGATCCGAACAACCCTCAAGCACTTTAATACCGGATCTGTGCAAATCATCTCACCAGAATCCAGTCCGGGATCTGAGTGGGTTTGGTCCCGGTGGTGAGCCCCACAGTACCGTAAGACCTGCTGAGGCCAAGCAGCCTGATCCCAAGATGGCAAGCATACTGGACCCTGCATCTGATGGGCCAGCCCGACCGCCTAACACCTACTGCATCCCCACCCCACACCGGCCGTGGAAGAAAGAGGTGGAGACAGCTGGTGCCCTAGCCGACCTTAGCCTTCTTGCAGCCCCACAGGAGGACTTAAAGGTACCTGCGCCAACAAGTATACCCGGCCTGGTCACGAGCGAAGGAGGACAGCCAGGCGAACTAATCCATGAACTGGATGTACACCACTGATAACTCCTTGAGCTACGGGACAAGAATCTGGAACTGCACTATCAACTGGAGGACTGAGAAAATCACTCCCAGCGCTCAAATATCTGGATCAAGGGATTCCCTCTGCAAGCGGTTACAGGGAGATTAAAGGAGTTTGCTGTTTGTCTCTTTCGCCATGTAGCTCTGGAACTCGGTGATCAAGATATTGTCCTTGAATGTATTCACTGGCCGGCTGCCCTACCCGGTCTTCGGGTCAATCACAGGACATCCTCACTTGCCTGCCCTACTTCAGACAGGAGATCATACTTGCAGCGGTTCGTGTTAGCCAACTATCGACTTTGAAGGATTCAAGATTGGGTTATATCAAGATCTTTCACCAGTGACACTGCAGCGCCGCCGTGCTCTCCAACCCTTGACAGACTTCCTCCACAAGAAGGGTTTCGGGTACAGATGGGGCATCACTTTCACTTCCAATTTGTGTGGAATAATGAGACTCACAGTGTCCAGACTTTGGAAGAGGCCCAGTCACTGAAAGATATGCCAAAGCTCCACAAGGCCTAGATGTCCTCACAGGATTTGACTTCTACTTCTGCAGGCCACCACTGCTCTGAATACCCAAAGAAAAGCAAATTGCACAAGGCCTCGGAAACTTAGAGTCACAGGGAAAGGGCTGCACGGATATGCCAACTACAACAAAAGGGAAGTGCCTCCAACGAGGACAGTGATGAATTAATGCATGGGCGCCTCCGGGCTTCCACATAACAGCCTGGCTGCCAAATGTGTTCTACAATATGGAGATCCTACAACCCTTGTTAGCAGATGTCGCTGAGCCTCAGGGCATGATTCCTCACATCGTAGCTGACTTTCTTGGAGGATTAGTCACCGTGGTGGAATGTAGACAACGGACCGATGACATAGACCCTCAGAGTTTTGCTACTTATGTTCCCATATTTAAATCAAGGGTGGGGGGAGTTGGAAGGAGCTATGATCCATTCAGCTTCCTTACAGTCAGTCAAAATCAAAAGGGGAATGGATCACTTGTACCTGAAACCAGGGTCCGGGTATTGTAACCGTCAGTTTCTTAAAAAAGCCCTCATTCATGTAAACAGGTAGAATCAGCGGTATATCTTGATTCTCCGCCTGTGTCAAGCACGTGACAGGATCATCATTGAGTCTCTTATTGTATGCTTCCACAACCAGGAGGGAACAGGGGCGTAACACAGGCCCCCACAGCCCCCGCGGTGGGGGGCCCCCCAAGCTCCAGGGGGCCCCCTCAGCACAGTGCTCGGGTGTCGTGCCGCAGAGATCCCGATTAATTAATGCGGGCGGAATTAAGAGGCATAGAAATGAAAGAATTATCCACATCGTTGTTTCTAAAGGGGGAACAGTTCTTTTTCTTAAGTCAACTCGCTGGATTGAAAATACTTCAGCGCGCACTGCAAAACAATTAAATAATAAAGATAATTGACCTGCCGGTTAAAAAAGACGAAGGTCCTTCATTGCATCCATCATCCAGGACCGTGAGATGATTTAGGCAGAGATGCCAGAGGCCCACATTGAAGCAAGTAAGCGCACTCTGCATTTTACAGAGTGCTATTTATTTGCAAACTCATCCTAAATCGATATGAATCTTCTTCCTACTCGGAGCGCGCACCGTGCCTGAAGCCTCTCACGTGTACAACACGAGCTCTTTAACAGGTGTACTGAATACTGCTCAGCGCTGGGCAGAGAGTTTTATTCATTCTTACCAAGACAATTGCGAGTAGCTTTAGCTTGTAGATCTTTCAATGGAGGTTTTTTCAAATTACATTTCCCGAGTTTTTTTGTTTGCTTGCTGCCTTCTAAGCATTGATGTTGGCCCAGCATGTATGGAATTATCTGCATGGCTTACTCTTCATGCAGTGAATAGCCATGAGCTCGAGAGGCAGTTTCAAATAACAATCATCACTAGAAATAAAATTATTATCAGAAATGAGCTAATTAAATTAATTCTTGACGTATTTTTCACAGTGAAGTGGTGATATAATCACATATCAAGTAGCACACCATTTCTTTTATTCCATCTAATTTCCTTCCTGCATCTGGAAATGCATCTGGAAATGCGTAAATAGGGCGCAAAGTTATGTACAGCAAACTGGTAACAAAGACCCAAGGCAGTGCACTACAACCACATGGCAGAATGATTCAGCGATTGGCCCCTGGGGGTACCAACCTCCATGGGGGGTGAAAGCTGGGCTCCTCGGTCTTCGTAAGGGTCCTAAATAGCGCCTCGAGGAGAGCAACATTCTTATTACACAAGCATGTCTTTTTGTATCTTCAGAATATTGACTTTTACATAGTTTCACAGAAAGCAGGAAAACGTAAACAAGAGATTAATATTTTGTAGGCTGATTGTGCTTCTTTTTTACTAAAAGCCAGTGGAGGAGCCCAGATAGCATACGCTATATGGGTGTGGATGATAATTGTAAAAACGATTACCATTAGCAAATGGAAAATGGCCTGACATCAGAGTGGTCATGTGCTCTTAACAGTTACAAGGTGCATGCTTCTGTGCCTCGTGTATTCTGTTTAGAGCTGTAATTGAGAGGCAATTTCAGGAGTTGCAGCTGGGCCTCATTGAAAGGAAGCACCGTGGACTGTTCTGATGAGACCGACACCTGGCAACAAGACTACTAGTGATGGATGAGTGCTTTTAGTCCTCCTTGGGTGTTGGAGTGTCTGCTTCACTTTCCCTCCCTAAACTCCTTCCTCTCTTCCTTTACCCCACTGCCCTTGGCCTGTCATTCTCTCCTTTAACCTCTATTTCCTCTGGAGTAGCAGCAGTGGGTATGATTCATTCAACTAGTTTAAATTAAGTGCTTTAACTGAAGTGTCATTGAGGACGTCTCCCGGGCTGTAACTCCAAAGCCTGTCAGACAGTGTGCCTTCTGCCTGAAAGAAATGTAAATGGGGCCTACTAGTTAATCTGCAAATGTAAAGGGAAACATCTGCAAATGTAAAGGATGCTTGGGAGCTAGTACGTGCACTGGCTTTAATTGATCAAAGGTTTGTGGTGGCAAAGACATTCTTTTTGAGTTGTATTGGAAAGAGTTAACAAGTGAGTTGTGCAGTGACTGTTTTTAATTGGCATGGTGTTGAAGGGATACTAATGTAAAAAAAAATGTATGTACAGTCTCAGTATTATTAAAATATATATATTTTGGAAACACCATTTTATCTTTACCTTTTAAGCATTTTGTAGCAGTATATCTTCTACAGTGTGTGCTGCAAGTTTAAAAAAGGGAATTACATAATCTCAGTGCTTTCTGTCACAGACTGAGCTTGCGGCACTAGAAATACACAGGTAACTATTCTCCACTGCACTAAGATGTATTTCTGTGGCTCTCTGGTTACACAAAGACATCTGCTGTGTATTAACTAATAGACTTTAATAATATACTACAGTGCATTTGCCGCTATCATTAATACATTTATATATTTAAGTTGCAAGTTAGTTTATGTGTAGCTACCTGACGATAATGATTTCATAATTTTGGCTTTTTTAGCCACACCTTTTGTACAACTGATATTCTGAACTCACATATTTAAAAGTGCAGGCATACTTGATGATGAAGAAAAATGAGTTTTTTGTAAAATAAAATATTTGCCTAAGATCACACCATTTAAGTGGGGTAGCTGTGATTTATAATTATTTTCTGGTTTCACTTTGTCCAAATTGGCCACTAAATGAGTATCTATTTGTCATACATTATGTTAAGGCTTTGTTTTCTATCTCTTTTTGCAGTTTTTATATACCCCAAACTCGACCCAAACTAATAGAGCGCTTTATGAGCACCAGTTACATTACACAAGTTCACATTTATTTTTTATAGACAAATGTGAAATTAACAGAATGCCCAGAAATGCAGACAATTCAAGTAAGAATTACACCTGGTTCCCCAGTTCCTAAATCGGCAGCACTGGCCGTAACATCACATCCTGGGTGCAGAATGGGTGGCAGGCTGAAGCCAGAGTTAGAACTTTGGGCCTGATTCAGAAAGGGCCTCCACACTGTATGGGGCTTTGGAGCTCGAATACGGAACTGTAAGGCACATCGAAGCATCACAATTAAAAGACTCTAATAGTTTTGTGGAGATTGTGAATTAAAAAAATCTGTGAAGGCCCAGAGTTTTTTTAATGCATGTTGCTGCTACACTCAGGCCTTTCCTAAACTCTCACCCAGGCACATATGCTCAGTGTGCACACCTGTGCATTTCAGAAAGAAATTGCTTTGCCTTCAGACATGAAAATTCAGGAGTCACAGCCTCACAAGTATCCCTCCTGTCCCATTTTCCATTGCCTTTCACCCTCAATCTCTGCTATGGCAAACCTACTCCTCCCATCTGCCAAACCACTTGCTGTGTTAAAAGTCGCTCCTGGACTGAAGTGGTTTGGGAGGCAGTGCTCCGTAAAACTTTTCACACTAAAGCTGAAAATCCCTGCAATGGCACATTTTTTCTAGTTCTGATACTTGTGCTTGTGTTTTAGTTGGTGTCGTAACAATTAACGATTTTCTTCCAGGGGCATGCTTGTGTAACGCTACAAAGCAGTACAAAAGGGGGTGGTGATGGACGGAGCATCTGAACCAATCAAACACTCACACCCAGTCAACAGATCTGGGTTTAATCCATCACTGTTCTTTAGCCCACTCTGCCACCCCAGTTCAGACATGGCCATATGCAAATCAGTCTGACCCTGTGCCTCAGGGGAACAGTCCAGCCCGAACTGCCAAGCCATGCCTTCCCTGGACCGGAAACAAGCTTCCGAGAACCGGTTTCTGGCATTTCAGCCGTCTTCAGCCCGTCTTGCTTGAATCCAGTGGCAAAGTGAGCAAGGGACTCACGTCTGAGCATACCCTGCAACTTATGGCGAACAAAGCGGTACAAAAGGGGATGGTGATGGACGGAGCATCTGAACTAATCAAACCCTCACACCCAGTCAACAGATCTGGGTTTAATCCATCACCGTTCTTTAGCCCACTCTGCCACCCCAGTTCAGACATGGCCGTATGCAAATCAGTCTGACCCTGTGCCTCAGGGGAACAGTCCAGCCCGAACTGCCAAGCCATGCCTTCCCTGGACCGGAAACAAGTTTCCGAGGACCGGTTTCTGGCATTTCAGCCGTCTTCAGCCTGGCTTGCTTGAATCCAGTGGCAAAGTGAGCAAGGGACTCACGTCTGAGCATACCCTGCCAACTTATGGCAAACAAAGCGGTACAAAAGGGGGTGGTGATGGACGGAGCATCTGAACCAAACAAACACTCACACCCAGTCAACAGATCTGGGTTTAATCCATCACCGTTCTTTAGCCCACTCTGCCACCCCAGTTCAGACATGGCCATATGCAAATCAGTCTGACCCTGTGCCTCAGGGCAACAGTCCAGCCCGAACTGCCAAGCCACGCCTTCCCTGGACCGGAAACAAGCTTCCGAGGACCGGTTTCTGGCATTTCAGCCAGTACTTTTGAGTTCCTACTTAGTCCACCAGTTGCCACCATACATCTTCCCTCTCCTCTTTTCCCCTTCTTTTCCCTTTTTTTGTTCACATTATTTTCCTTTCCTGTTACTGTTTATTAGTGATGCCCCACCGGCCATTGGATGTAGGAGGAAATTTGTTGTATTTGTTGACTAAATTCTAATAAAAGAGATCTTAAACCAAATCAGAAGAGCATTCTCCAAGTTGGTTTGCTTTTGATGCAATACTTACATTTTATTATGGACTCTTCCTTAATATTTTCAGAGGCAGACATTGTCATTCCTCTTGCTAATGCATGTGCTTGTTTGTAACTGGTTTATGCTTCTTAACTAGAATAGAAACATAGCTCTATTCTAATTCTCAATATTTAGCATTTTGCAAATTGATTGATGTTTTGATTTGCATTGACTAATCAATTATCTTTTATCTTTCTTTAATAATTCAGAATTTATATGTAAACCTTCATTGCTTTGTCTTTGTAACTTATATGGTGTAAGTTTGACTTGACTTGGTTTATCCCTATTCCGGGTCAACATCCTAAGGGATGCACACAAGGCCCCCGATCTCGAAAATGAACACTTTTTTGTATCAACTGTTTTGAAAAAACAAATTAGCGCCAACAAAACCTAGGCACTTAGGAACCACAAGTAATATATGAAGGTCAGCAGGAGGAATCAAATGCTGGGAAGCACACAGCAGGTAGGAAAATCTTGGCAATCGATAACACTAGTTTCTATGAGCTGTTATGTACCAATGAACTCTGGTCACTAATCCGTGGGTGAAAGAGTTGAGACTTCATCTTCTCTTTATGAATTAGAGTATTTTTTATGTATGTCTGGTGCACTGAAAAAAAGGACAGATATTTGCATTTGGCTATGTCAATGCCTATATTTATTTCCCGGAGTTTTAAATAGCACAAACTTGACCCTAAGGTATTGGGTATCACAGCGCTTTACAAGAGCACCAGTTTCATTACAGACAGACGCATTCATTTTTGCTAGGCACAGACAGATTCAGTGATTTGCCCAGAATCACAGGATATTGAGAGTCGTTGCCGAGACTCAAACCCAGTTCCCCAGATTTGAGGTCCATCCCACTAACCGTTAGGCCATAAGGAATTCCATATGACCAGTTACATGGGATACTTTAAGCCTGCAATGTACTGAAATAATTTCCTGACCAGAATAACACAAGCAAAACCCAAATGATGAAATCCTGAGTGGTGGTAACCATGACAACTATGCTACAAAGGAGCTATAAGGTCCTGTCAGAATGACAGGATAGATCATTCCAGTGACATTAGTTTCATTGCTTCAATGACAAATTATTAATGTCAAAAACACTGACACAGAAATATTGTGGCAAACATGTTATGGTCCTAAATTTCACCTTTACATACAAAATATCACCATCTTAAATACCAATATTTTATCAGGAAGTATATATATTTGAAACTATCTAAAATTATATTACTTTTTAAATAATAAACACACACACATAGGTATCCATATTCAAATTGTATTGTTTGATTACTAAAAACTATAACAAAATGTTAAAACCGTGTGACTCATGAGTACATGTACAAAAAATGTCAAAAGAAACAGAAAAGGACCCCAGTTGGTGCGAAAACAGTGCAATAATCTAGTGATAAAAATGGTTTGGAATTGAGAATTGTCCAAATATTCCTTTGTCTATTACGGATCAAGCTCATTTGATAACATAACAATCACAGATTGGTATTAAGAAAATCAAAAAGAAGGAACAAATAAATATGACAGCTAGTTTTAATATGCTGAGGACTGTGTTCAGGAAGGCCTTGCTTAAGGGGAACGGCTGCCGCTAGCGTTTTTATTACAAAGAAGTGGCAAGGGCAACCGGCTGGAGATTTCCTGCCTTTTCTTTCCCCAGCATTTTAGCAGCTCTGAAGACTAATTTGGTGAACCGAATGTTCAGCTTTTCTTTGTTCATAGCCGCTATTATGGCCTGACGACATGTGCGAGCACCTAGTATGTTCCACTCCTCTCGCAGTAAAGTCCTTCTGTCGTTGAGCAGAGCTGGGCATGTGTAGGCTATGTGCGCAATACTTTCGGAGTGGTAGCCACATTCCCTGCATTCAATATTGAGACTGGGGCGTCGCCATTGTGGCAAGTGCTTTAAGAAAGGCCACTCTCCCAGCCTTAGGGCCATGAACTTAACCTTCCAAAAGAATGAGTATGTGCTTGATAGGTAGGATGACTCAACCCCCTGGTTTATAAACGGAGACAACAGCCCGGGCATGTTTCCATCTAGATAATTTTGCGCTGTTGGAGTGAAAAGACCAGGGCCGAACACTTCGCTTAATTATGGTATTCAATGCCTGTTGTGATGGCTTTGCTCCCCAATATTCTGTGACTCAGAGTAACTGTAGGGAGTGGGCCAAGTGGTGCTGATATGACCAGTGGCTAAATGCACTGGTCGATATTTCATTCCAGAGTTTGGTCTCAAGACTGCCATCCCGAAAGTTGCGCAGTCTATTGCAGAACTTGATAAAAGCACCAGCCTCGACGCTGTTGTGATCTAGCAGGCCGAGTTCTAATCTGACTTGTGCCAGAGATGAAGACCTCGGCAGGCATCATGCTCGCTTAAAGATTTTGGTGGTTGATTTATTCAATAAGATGTTTATTGAGTCCATCATAATCTTGTGTCCATATGATAAAGAATTGGTGATCTTGGCCTTCATCACCTTGAGCAGTGGAGTTAGGCTTGGCCCTAGTGGATGCTTTAAGAGTTTTGCCAATGCAACCTCAATCGACAGTGCTTTAGCCTTGACAGCATCTTTTGGTTTGGTGAAGGAACCTCTACAGTCAAGAAAAATTCCCATATATTTATAATGTGGCACTGTGTCGGTGCTTTTATTATTGAAAAACCACCTACTGTTCCGCTGCTTCTGTTTGCTAAAATGGATTATTTTTGTTTTTGACAGATTCAATTCAAGAGCATTGTCAAGTGTGTAGGGAAGGAGCTCATCTAGAAGCCTCTGCAGGCCTACTTTTGTGTGGCTCAGTAACACAAGGTCGTCAGCATATAACAGGTTGCTGATGCGGGTTCCATCCAGATGAGGCGAATGGGAGTTAACCTTGTCAAGTATGGGGGATAGGTCAGAGATGAACAGGTTTAAAAAAAGGGGCGCCAAGACGCAGCCTTCCTGTGTCAATATTTTTTTAGACATGGGACCCGTCGCCCAGCTTTATTCTTATCCAGGTCTGTGTGTGGAGTTGGATTATGGCTTGTAAGACGGCAGGGGGTATACCGCAGTGCTCTAATTTTTGCCTTAGGCAGCCGCGTGGCACCCGGTCAAAAGCAGCCTTAAAGTCAACAGAGCAGCAGTATAGTTGCATACGACGAACCTCTGCCTTCTCCATCAAAACAGTTAATGTCAATAAGTTGCTGGTAGTGCCTGAATTAACTATGAAGCCGGTCTGGTTGAGGGGGTCACACTGAGTTGATTTGGCCCAGGTTGACAGTTCTTCTAGCAAAATGCTGGCGTAGTATTTGGATTCGATATCAAGAAGGACTATCATTCTATAAATTTTTGGGTCATTTCTTTTACCACTTTTGTAAATAGGATGAATGATAGCACCTTTCCAGGAATCCGGGATGTGGTCATTGAGCCTGCAATGTGAAAACAGTGGTGTGAGGAGACCTGATTTTTGAACTAGGACTCCTGAGGCGGAAGCCGGGAGTTTAGGGCCAAGATTGAAATTGTTTTTAATTTTCTCTTTCTGCCAGCACGATTTTAACTGCTCCGCACTTAGTACTCATTAAATTTTAATTATCGCTGTATTTTGCACTTTGTATTTCTCAATCTGCTCCCCCCACTTGCCGCATTTCCCTACCTGTGGGGCCTTTCTCTGGGGATTACCGGGGCATCAGGAAGCCGATTTGGTGCTTCTGTTGTCCACCGCCCTCGACCCCTCGCAGCACGAACTACGAGCGCCATCTTTGATGAGGACGAGGACAGCGTGTGGTGATATGTATTGCGCAACCTAGAACCATCCCATGTCACTGGGAATGTTCCTTGTACTGCGTTCCAGCAGAGGCAGTTATTCTGGTCTTGCCATCAACCTGCCTGCTGGGACGGCTCTCCCTTCCTACAATAAACTCCACTTTAAAGAACACTTTCCTGATGTCTAGCTATCATCCTTTCATTGGCGACTGAGGACGGGATCAACCCAGCAGTCCTACCAATTTGACGTCAGGAAGGATCACATTTTTTTCTTCCTCCTCACAAAAGAAGATCCTACAAAACTGTGAGTACACCAAACTTTCTTCTATTTGTTCCGGACCGCGCGGGAGAGCCGTGCCCACCGCAAGCTATCATTCACCAAAGAAACCCTTCCGTTTCTTTATAAGAAGAGCCACACTCAGAGGAACCTTTCTTAAACTTACACGCGACAGCTAAACGCCCACGCGAACGCTGAACACATACACGATCTCCGTATCGCTGTGCCAAATACAATCCAATCTTGAAGCACTACTCACACGGAAACACCCCAAGAAAGGCCATCAACACGTTATTGATTTTTTCCTCACCGCGTCTCACAGAGCTGAGGAGATCCTCTTCAGACGCCACTTCCATCATTATGATGACGCGGCCGAATGTTCAATAAATGACGTGACTGCGTTTCCCGTGCTTCAACCAATTACAGACACGGCGTGCACGTCTGGCCAATCACAACTCTACAACATATCGACGTACTTCGAACTCTGTGGACCTCTTGTATCCATAACAACCAACTCGAGCAACAACAAACAGCGCCAGACTACAAACAGCGCCAGGCTACTCCATTGTCAGTGCGCGTCAGGATTTTCATCGTTTTTTTTTCTTAACGCTGCACATTAACTTCTTGCACAACCTACGCTACAATATACTTGATGATATCTACAACGCTGCGCTGACACACACAGCATTCACAAGTGTTTGTCAAAATTTTTTCTTTCTCCTTGTCAGGAGAGTGCAGCCTTGGATATTTCGAACAAGCCTATCTTGGAACTTATACCACACTGCCATCTAGTGACAAGAACTTGAACTTAAATCAACAAAAAAAAATTTTTTCTCCTCCTCTCTGTGATACATACACAATCTTGCAGTGTATTACTTCTGTGATACACACACAATCTTCACAGCATATTACTTCTGTGATATGCACACAGTCTTCATGGACTAAAGTCTGTACATTTTAAAAGTATATTGTTACAGTTAAAAAAAAAAAAAAAAGCAAATTTCTGTTTACTTACTAACTTTTTATTTACCGCAACATGCAAAGTGTCACTCCACCCTCACCATTTTTACAAGTACCTGGAGATCCCCCATTAGAATGGAAGTTATGGATTAGATCTTTTATGGCTTATTTAGGGGCTATCGATGGCCAAAGATATAGACCAGAAAGAAAGAAAAATCTTATGTATTATCATTTGGGAGTCGAAGGTCAAAACGTCTTCGATCATTTACCTCCATATGACCCACCTGAAGGTCAAGATCCTGATGATTTTGAAGTAGCCATTGCAAAATTAGAAAAATACTTTACTAAAACAAAAAACCTAGTTGTACATAGGTATAAGTTTTTTACAAGAACTCAAAAGAGTGATGAAAATATTGACACCTTCATAACTGCTCTAAAAATGCTAGCTGCAAATTGTGAATTTGACAATTTCACATCACAGCTTATTAGGGATCAACTTGTAGCACGTTGTTACTGTAAAGAAATTCAAAAGAAGTTGCTGACATGTAAAGACCCCTCATTAGATAAGGCAGTAGATATAGCTAAAAGCATAGAAACTTCTATGGATGACGTCAAACAGCTAGAAACCGCTTTGTCCAATACCACAATATCTGGTGCTGTATCCAATACTACAATTTCTGGTGCTGTTTCTAATTTTCCCGCTACCAGAACTCCTTATGTACCGCGTAGCAATTTCAGAAGACCCAATTTATCTAGAGGTGGTAGATTCAGGCAATCTGACTCTAGGATGTTCTGCTATAGATGTGGTTCTTCTTCTCACGTTTCTTCTTTTAGGAACTGCCCTGCAGCCAACCAACAATGTGGACAGTGCGGTAAAATGGGACATTTTGCTAAGATATGCATGAGAGGTAGGAGAGGAGGCACGAGAGGAAGTGTTCGCTGTGTCATCAATGATGAGAATTTATACGAAAACAGTGACAATTTTTCGTATGAAAGTGATCTTTCTCATGAAAACATCATGCATCAAGAGTATGTAGTAGTAGTCACGGATTCCCATAACAAAAGTGTTTCTCATGACATTCCCAATCCCGAGGTTGATGTCATCATTGAAGAAGATCACGTTCAGCTGCTAGTTGATACTGGTGCACGCATAACCATTATTTCACAAGATAAATACACAAAATTTTGGCACAACAAGAGTTTATTGCCCCCAGATATTCTTACTGTAGCCTTTGAAGGCAGTAGGATTAATTTACTTGGATTTTTCTGGGCTGACATCAAAGTATTAGGAGTGACTATCAAAGGAAAGGTATATGTAGCCAGGAAAGGAATTAATGTCCTTGGTCTTATTCACCAAGCCGAAATAGGCCTTACTATCAAACCAGGATTAGCCAATCCAGTTTTCATTGATAAACAGTATAAAGATACTCCCATTACCACAATCGATAACAACACTTTAGACACCCATACGCACAACATTTGGGAACAAAAGTTTAACAGAATTTTCGAGAACCGTCTTGGAAAAATCACCAATTTTCAGCATACCATCAGGGTGAAAGACAATGTAGTTCCCACCAAGCACAAATTACGCAATGTCCCTTTGAGCATCAGAAGTGACTTGTCTAAACACCTGAAGGCTCTATGTGATCAAGGGATCATTGAAAAAGTTGAATCTACCCTATGGCTTTCCCCCATTGTCTTAGCCAAAAAGAGATCTGGAGATTTGAGAATGTGTGTTGACTTACGCACCCTTAATGAAGCTATTTGGGTTGATGGGTTTCCTTTGCCACGAATCGAGGACCTGATTGCCAAAGTGGGGTCATCTTCGTGGTTTACGAAACTCGATCTCAAAGCTGCCTATCATCAGGTAGAATTAGACCCTCAATCTAGACATCTCACTGCCTTCGTCACTCCTGATGGTGTTTTCCAGTTTTGTCGTCTTCCTTTTGGGCTGGCGTCAGCCGCAGCTGTCTTTCAAAGACTCATGTCAGAGATGTTTGCCCATAATCCCAATGTAGTTGTCTTTCAGGATGACATTCTTATCTTTTCCAAAACAGAGAGTGAACACGATAAAGTGATTAATGAAGTTTTTGAAGTTCTCGAGAGTAGAGGATTGACCCTACAGAAAGCTAAGTGCATTTTCAAGGCCAAAGAAATAGAGTATTTAGGACACATTATTTCAGAAAAAGGCATCAAACCTAGACCTGGTTTAGTTAAGAGTATTGTTGAGGCTCCAGCTCCTCAAAACAGAGAACAATTGTTGTCTTTCCTCGGGCTGTGTGAATTTTATGCAAAATTCATGAAAGATTTTGCCAAAATCACTGAATGCTTCAGGTCCCTACTGAAGAAGGGAGCTATTTTCGAATGGACAGAAGAATGCAAAAAAGGTTTCCAGATCATCAAAGATCATATACTTTCAGCTCCAGCTTTACAGGCATTTGTTGAAGGAAGACAAACTTTTGTCACGGTTGATGCATGCGAATATAGTTTGGGTGCAGTTCTTTCCCAGTGTTCTAACGAGAAGGAGTATACGGTCGGCTTTGCCTCCCGCACTCTTCGTCCTGTGGAACGGAAATATTCAGTCATTGAAAAAGAGCTTCTAGCATGCACATGGAGTGTGGAAAAATTCAAATCATATCTGTGGGGCAGGTCTTTTGTTCTCCGAACAGATCATCGACCCTTAGTTGATATCTTAAATGGAAAAAATGTTAAACGCACAACAGCTCATTTGGCAAGGTTGTCCACGAAATTACTTGAATTCTCTTTTAGCGTCGAATACATACCTGGGGGAAGAAACAGCAGAGCGGACTGCCTTTCCAGGCTTCCCATAATTGACAGTGACGAACAAGACTGGGAAACCGAGGTGGAAGAGTGTTTTGTTGCTAATGTTGGTCAAGAATCTATCTCTTTTCTAGAAGATGATTGGATCGAAGCATTGAGTAATGATGTAATTCTTAAAGAAGTTTCCTCGCTTATTAGAAAAGGGTGGCCGAAAGAGAAATGTCTTTCCCCTGATCTCCAGATATTTTGGAAAATTAATACTGAGCTATCAATGGAACATGATGTAATTGTCCGTGGTGACAAGTTAGTTCCTCCATCATGTTTTAGAGAGAAAATTATCTTAGCAGCACACTCTGGTCATCTAGGTGCCACCATTACTAAGAGAAAGGTGAGATCTGATTTCTGGTGGCCAAAAATGGATTCTCAGATAGATGAAATTGTTAGACTATGTCCACGTTGCAGTGCTAGTGACAAGGTATTGGTGTTAGAGGGCCTTGTTGAATCCAGGGTTTCTGTTCCGGGTCGTGCTTGGCAGAAATTAGGAATGGACTTTTTGGGACCATTCCATGTTCTTCCCAACAACTCCAAATACTTTTTGGTTCTCATTGATCATTTATCAAGGTGGGTCGAAGTGGAACCAATCAGTATACCAAATTCCAAAAGTGTCATTGATTGCTTAAATAGTATCTTCTTGAGAGAGGGTTATCCTGAGGAAATATTGACCGATAATGGGGTTCAATTCATCTCTCATGAAATGAACTCTTTTCTGAAGTCATGTGGTATCAAACACACCAGAACTCCTCTCTATCATCCCCAAAGCAATGGTAAAACTGAAAGGTTCAACAGAGTTATTGTGGAGTGTGTTCAATCTGCGTTCAAATCTAGGAATTGTGTATTTAAAGCAGTCAATGATCTGGTATGGTCCTATCGCACTTCTCCTCATTCTGCCACCAATTATTCTCCCTTTGAACTCATGAGAGGGAGGAAAGCTTGTTCACAGGTATATCCTTTCTGGATGGTAAAAAATTTTCATCAGAGTGGCGATATGAGCAATATGTGGGATACTGCTCATAGGAAATCCTCTGATGTGTGTTCTAAACAGGTCAGACCTGGAAGGAAGATGTCTCATAACATCCAGATTGGGGATTGGGTCAAAGTTAAAAATCCTGTTTCAGTTAGGAAAGGACTTTCAAAGTTTTTAGATTCTCAGCAAGTAACGGATACTCGCAGGAATGCGGTCAGATTGACCAATGGCAATTGGTGGTGTACCTCTCAAATTGCAAAAGATCCCTCTTGTTTTTCAAGTGATGTCAACTTTAAAAATGTTTCGGAGGGAGATGGGGTTAGAAAAAGTACTAGAATGTCTGTCAGACCTAGCAAGCTGCGAGATTATGTTTAACTCTGCTGTACTTTTCATTTGATTTCTACAGATTGCGTAGTTAGATTCAACCCTAATGTATTCCTTATTTAATTTACTATTATCCCTATTTTACTTTCATTGTATTTGAAGTTTTGGTGGTTCTCTTTCCAAAGAGGGGAGGTGTGGTGATATGTATTGCGCAACCTAGAACCATCCCATGTCACTGGGAATGTTCCTTGTACTGCGTTCCAGCAGAGGCAGTTATTCTGGTCTTGCCATCAACCTGCCTGCTGGGACGGCTCTCCCTTCCTACAATAAACTCCACTTTAAAGAACACTTTCCTGATGTCTAGCTATCATCCTTTCACAGCGCTCTAGTGTTTGGCCGATTGGGGGCTCATACACGATAAAAGAGCAGCTGTCCCCCCGTTCCTCATTTAAACTAGGACTCCTGAGGCGAAGCCGGGAGTTTAGGGCCAAGATTTAAATTGTTTTTAATTTTCTTTTTCTGCCAGTACGATTTTAACTGCTCCGCACTTAGTACTCATTAAATTTAAAATATCGCTGTATTTTGCACTTTGTATTTCTCAATCTGCCCCCCCCCCCTTGCCGCATTTCCCTACCTGCGGGGCCTTTCTCTGGGGATCACCGGGGCATCAGGAAGCCGATTTGGGGCTTCTGTTGTCCACCGCCCTCGACCCCTTGCAGCACGAACTACGGGCGCCATCCTTGATGAGGACGAGGACAGGGCTCTAGTGTTTGGCCGATTGGGGGCTCATACACGATAAAATTAATTTATCTTCCCGTCCGTGCAGCGGGCGGGCGCAGTGGGCGCGCCGATGGCGCGCCAGAGGTGCGCCAGAGGCAAGCCCGTCTGTGCCCGTCCATGCCTGTACCGGGCCCAGGGCCAACCCCCTGGCCATGGACACTTTGATACTCATAGCACCTCTGCGCTACTCCTCTTCTCAGTTGCGGGAACTCAATACACCCACCACTAACATGCGGTGTCAACACTTTCCCCCTCCTAGCTGTCTTGTGTCCGCCCCTGCACCTTGCCCAGGCTGTAATTACACTCTCCCATGTCCTATGCCCTCTGCTTACGTTATTAGCCCCACACCTAAGCGTCATTTTCGCTCGGCGCTCATTAACGCCCGCTCCCTCCCTAAACATAGCTTAGACATCAGGGAATTCATAGTAAGTCAGGAGCTGGACATCCTGTTCATAACTGAATCCTGGGGAGATGCTGCCTCTGGCCCAGATTTCTGTTCCGCCACACCGGAGGGCTTCTGTGTGGTAAGACAGGACAGAACTACGGGGAGAGGAGGTGGGTTAGCCATTATTCATAAAGCGGTTTTTCACTCTAAAATCGAACTTGTTCATCGACTGGATTGTGAAGCCTGTACCTTTTCCATTACTCTTAACCACAACCAAGTTTTTAAAGGAATTCTTTTATACCGCCCCGGCCCGCATCAGCCCTTGATAAATTTACAGAACTCTCCTTATCCCATTCTGACTATACCATCCTGGGGGACTTCAACTTTCTTCTGGAAGTCATAGGGGACAAAGATACCACTCAACTTATTACTGATCTACTCGCGGCAGGACTACAGCAGTTAGTGGCAGCCCCTACTCATCAAGCAGGTCACATGCTTGATGGTTTGTTCACCAACGACCCCAATATCTCATTTGTCACTGTTCTTCCTGTAGTATGGTCGGACCATCTCTCTGTCATTTTCACCATTTTGGCTCATAACCCTAACCCCCCCTCAGTCCACATCTCGTACCCCCATCAGTACCAGAGCCTAGAAAAACCTGGTCTACCCCTCACTGTCCAACATTCTGGCTGGATCTCCCTACGAGGCATCACCTTACCCCAGTCTCCTGTCAAGCAGGTACCAGAAGTGGATTTTGGATGCTATTAATCAAGTTGCCCCGGCGAAATCCATCATTTCTAACTGGGCCACGCCATCTGCCCAATGGTTCACCGAGGATCTGCGACTACAACGGCAGTATTGTACGAATTTAGAAAGACGCTGGCGCAAGCATTACAGTCCTTTGGACAAACAAACCTACAAAGATGCGCTAGCGCTATACAAAAGATCCATTATTAAACATAAAAGCGCCTTTTTTCAAGCTCAGATAGAATCTGCCAAGAACTCCACAAGAAGGCTTTTTTAAGTAGTCGATTCTCTTTCTAACCCTCCGACAGGACCTCCCATTGAGCCATCTCAAGACCTTTGTAATGAGGTTGCTACTTTCTTTTCCACCAAGGTCACCAATATTTATTCATTTTTCTCCCTCCCTAAATGCTCGGTTCACCCTGACCCCCCTCCCTCGGCCACTTCAAACACACCTATTTTCTCCAACTTCCAGCTGGTCTCGACAGACCTGATCAGCAAACTCATCACCTCCATTAAATCTGGATCTCCCTTAGAACCTTGTCCCCCTGCCATACTGAGCGTTCTCATTGAGGTTATTACTACCCCGCTCACGGATTTATGCAATTCCATTTTTCAGACGGGCATTTATCCTGAAATCTGGAAAAAGGCGGTCATCAAGCCCTTGTTAAAAAAAACGTCCTTGGACCCCGCGGATTCTGCTAGCTACAGACCGATCGCCTGTCTCCCATTCCCAGCCAAAATATTTGAAGCAGTTATTAACAACCAACTTTCAGGGTTCATCGATAGTTGCCAACTTCTAGATGATACCCAATTCGGGTTCAGGAAGGGTCACAGCACAGAAACCGCTCTGATAAAGGCCTCTGACGAGATTAGGACTATAATGGACCAGGGTGGGGCGGCGGTCCTAATACTCCTAGATCTGTCCGCTGCCTTTGACACGGTCGATCACTCCATCTTGATCGACCGTGTCACATCCCTGGGGGTCTCCCATCTTGCCAGGGACCTTATTGCTTCATTTCTGGCCAACCGCACGCAGACGGTGAAACTGGGCTCCTTCTACTCGCCTACCTTCACCCTTCCGTGTGGGGTGCCCCAGGGCTCCTCGCTAAGCCCCACATTATTTAATATATATGTGGCGGATTTGGCGAGGGTGATAAAAGCACACGGGCTGCGCTTAACCACCTATGCGGATGACACCCAATTGGTGCTGGCAGTACATAAGGATGGACCAGCCGTTGCTGCTAGATTCCAGGAGGGGATGTTGGCCATCAGTTCATGGATGTCAAGTAACTGCTTGAAATTAAATTTGGATAAAACCGAGGTGATGACCTTTGGCAACCTTTCACCGGAATGGTCCTCCATCTGGTGGCCCATTGAAATGGGCTCCCCTCCCACTCCGGTTGCCAAGGTCAGAAACCTCAGTGGTATGTTCGATGACAAGCTGTTATTTAAGCATCACATGAACGCAGTGGTCTCATCCTCCTTCTATATGCTGAGGAAGATTAAGAAACTGTTGCCATATCTCCCTCCAACTGCAGGAAAAACATTGATCACCTCCCTCGTTTTTTCCAAGATGGATTTTGGCAACGCTCTCTTCCTCAACACTCAAGAACACGTCTTAACCAAACTACAATCAGTCCAAAATGCTGCAGCCAGAATTCTGCTCGGCGTCCCCAGTCACCGCCCCACCTCCTCGGCCATACGTCACCTGCATTGGCTAGGGGTCAAGAGTCGGATAAAGTTTAAGGCACTCTGCATTGCCTATAAAGCCATCCATGACTCAGGACCCAGGTTTTTAAGGATGCTTTTCGGATCTATGTTCCAAAAAGATCACTTCGCTCATCCTCCATCCATCTTCTTTCTGTCCCACGTACCAGAACCACTACCTGTGGAGACAGACGTTTCTTAGTAGCAACACCCAGGCTATGGAACTCTCTCCCTCTGTTCATTAAAACCAGCCCCACTCTCATCAGCTTCCGTAAACTCCTGAAAACCTGGTTATTTAATCAATGATCATCTGGCTGCTTTCCGTCCCAGGAAGTCCGACAAGCGCAGAGACACCCTAGGGTAGTTGTGCGCAATAAAAATTCCAAAAACATAAACATAAACAATGTTTCGTCCGACTTGAACAAGCCCTGATGTAGTCAGTTGGGGCCAGGGGCTCCGTCTGACCTGCATTTCCTAATTGTCTGTTTAGAAAAGACAAGGGAACCCAATATGCAATTGCTCAGGGACCTTGGGTACAAATATAATTACTAAAGACAGTGGTCCCTAGACAGTTTCTCAATATCTTGGGTGATAAATTTAGGCTAAATAGATTCTATATTCTTTGTCCAGCTGGACAGGATTTTAATATTCAATAAGTACATGGAAAAACATTCATAAACATTCAAGTGGGACACAACCAGAGCCCTACGATCACATTTAAACAAAGAACAGTTAAGGGAAAGAAGGTTCAGGCAACAGAAAGTCTTTAAACATAAAAATTGAGTAGACTTAGATAACATGGAGACACAATTGTCGGTGACGCTATACAGTGTGTTTAACATGCATATAGTGTACAATTAGTCGACGGCGTTTCGATCCCTACGTCAAAATATGGAGATCAACCTCAGGACAATAAATAGTTCATGCCTGTATACATTGTGCCCTAGACAGACCATATTTTTGTCTAAGAACATTTAAGCATTAATTTGCTACATTCGAAGCAAACCATAGATTTGGGAGGGAGACAAGGGGAGGGTGGAAAAAAAGGGGGTGGGGGGGAACCAAATGGTTAACAGTGTTCTGGAGATCCTTGCAATCACAGAGAAGGTAAATTGGCGAAAAAAATAAGTTGGCGGAAAATAACCTGTTTAACAAGTTCAATGGCCATGAAGAAGTGAGCAAGAATAAAAAAACAGACAGCAGTGTTGTGGCGATGTAGGAAACAATTGGCCGTGAAGGTGGGGGTCAACTATTTTATAGTAACAGTGAAACAATTTGAGGCAGGGTACAGTGCACAAGGCAATGGTGAAGTTGTAAGTTAAGATGCGTTAAGACCAGTGGGGGGCTCACCAGCAGACAAGCTTAGCGGTGTAAGCTCCAGAAAACTCGGTTCCTCAGGGCATTTAAAAGAGTGGTTTCCTCGATGGAATTCTAAAAGAGAGATGGATGTCAATAGTGAAGATGGGCCCCGGCAGGGTGAGGGATTAAGGGCGCGCTCACAATTAAAGTGAAAGTTCGGCTTACCGAGTTGGGTGCACAATGGCACGAAGCCACTAGCAGCGGTGAAATCAATATGCAACCTAAGATTGAAAAAGTGCGGGAATGATGTCAGCAGTAACGCGGGTCAAGTAGCGAAATAATAATGAAAAAGCCAATATACCGCACTTACCGAGGGAGTCTCGGCGCTTGCACTGGGGGATTCAGGGAGCAACCTGTATTGAAAAAATTGGGCTGGTCAGGTCGGGGAAACCTCGTGCTTGGAAGAGTAACACACGGGCAGCACTTACCGAAAGAATCTCGGCACTGGACCTTGTAATGGGGTCCTGGAACACCATGGTGCTATTGCAATGCGTTGTCGATGGATTGAGTTTGCTGGATGTTTTAAAAGAAGTCACATGGTCAGATCCATGTGACTCGTCTACACGTGAAAGGGGGCATGGCTACGTGTTGATTGCGGCTGCCATCTTAGAAGGTTGTGGGGGAGTCAGGGAACAGATCTGGTAAGTTTGCAGAGGGTGACTTTTTGGAGAACAGAAGGTGACTTTTCAGAGAAAGGTCAGAATTAATATATATATAATTAAAGACATATTATAGTTTTCAGTTGTGAAGAAATTATTTTACAGATGCTTATAAGCCATACAGGTAGTTCGTAAGTGATACAGGTAGCTCGTATTTATAAAGCCTTGCACCTAGTATGCAGAACCTTGTAACCCCTATATGGTAACAACAACAAAGACATTTAAAGAACAAGGGTGAGCATAGTCATTCCTGGTCTTGTAATAAGTATTGTACAATCTCTAATCAGTTTACAGAGTCCTGTAAACTTGTGGGAGGCACAATAGTTACAAAAGTTACAGCAATGATGTCCAGTCCGCTAGGTGGTTCAGGCCACTGTGAATACTATTGGTCTTCAGTATCCATTTCAACTCCTCCTTGTTTAGCAAATGTTGTATGTCAGCTCCTCGTGGCGGACTTTTTATCATACTAATGATTGTCCATTTAATGTCTGTTTCATAATGACCTGTGGCAATGAAATGGTCCACCAATGGGGCGTTGGGAGTTCTACAACGAAACCTACTCCGATGTTGGCAGATCCGGATCCGTGCCTTCTGTGTCGTTTGTCCTACGTATATTTTGTTACATGGACAAAAAATCGCATATATAACATTTGTAGAATTACAGTTTGTAAAGTGCATTCTTTCAAACTTTATTTGTTCGTGTACAAAATCCTTTCCTTCTAAGGTGGTTTCACACATGATGCATTCCCCATTGACCCAGGAGGTGCGGGAGACTCCAGTGATCATTCAAGGTCCCTTTTGTTTCAGTGGTAGGCAATGCCGTACGTACTAGGTGATCCTTTACATTTTTGGCTTTTCCGAAGGCAAAAAGGGGGCGTTTAAGACTTAATATACCTGCATTGACAACTTGCCAATGCCTCATAATGCTTTTTCGTAAAGCATGTGATACTGGTGAGAAGGTTGTGACACAAACCAGCCGGTTCTGTGTCTTTTTGGGCTTTGGTTCGAAAAGCTCCTCTCTTGGGCAGTACCACACCCTTTTTAGGGAGTTTCGGACAAGCTTGCGTGGATAGCCTCTGGTGCAGAGCTTGTCCCTTAGTGTCTGGGCTTCTCGAAAGTAATCCTCCTTTCTGTAACAGTTTCTTCATATATGAAGAAATTGAGCTTGTCCGAATCTCCTTAAAAAGGGCGTGGTACCGCCCAAGAGAGGCGCTTTTGGAACCAAAGCCCAAAAAGACACAGAACTGGCTGGTTTGTGCACATGATGCACTGGGCCAGGGACGGACTAATTTGCATATAGCCAGGTTCTGAGCTGGGATGGGGCAGTGAGCTAAATAACGGTGATGGATCAAGCCCTGATTTTTGGACTGGGTAAGAGTGGTCTGCTTAATTCAGACACTCTGTTCATCACCACCCCCTTTTCTGAATCGTTTTTGGCCACTATAGGTGTGGCAGGGTATACTCAGACATGAGTCCCTTGCTCACTGCTCCATCAGGATTCAAACAAGCAGGGCAGACGACGGCTGAAATGCCAGAAACCGGTCCCCGGAAGCTTGTCTCCTTTCTGGTGAAGAATTGGCTTGGTAGTTTGGTCTGCCCTCTTCCCATGATGCACTGGGCCTGGGACAGACTAATTTGCATATAGCCAGGTTCTGAGCTGGGATGGGGCAGTGAGCTAAATAACGGTGATGGATCAAGCCCTGATCTTTGGACTGGGTAAGAGTGGTCTGCTTAATTCAGACACTCTGTTCATCACCACCCCTTTTCTGAATCGTTATTGGCCACTATAGGTGTGGCAGGGTATACTCAGACATGAGTCCCTTGCTCACTGCTCCATCAGGATTCAAGCAAGCCGGGCCGACGACGGCTGAAATGCCAGAAACCGGTCCCCGGAAGCTCGTCTCCTTTCTGGCTAAGAATTGGCTTGGTAGTTTGGTCTGCCCTGTTCCCATGATGCACTGGGCCAGGGACAGACTAATTTGCATATAGCCAGGTTCTGAGCTGGGATGGGGCAGTGAGCTAAATAACGGTGATGGATCAAGCCCTGATCTTTGGACTGGGTAAGAGTGGTCTGCATAATTCAGACACTCTGTTCATCACCACCCCCTTTTCTGAATCGTTTTTGGCCACTATAGGTGTGGCAGGGTATACTCAGACATGAGTCCCTTGCTCACTGCTCCATCAGGATTCAAGCAAGCCGGGCCGACGACGGCTGAAATGCCAGAAACCGGTCCCCGGAAGCTTGTCTCCTTTCTGGTGAAGAATTGGCTTGGTAGTGATACGGCGGGATTTCTCCTCTAGAGTCTGCTTCTCGTTCTCTAAAATCCCGTCACAGGTCGACTGGACCTTTTTACCTGCCATAGAGTGAATAAGGCAACCTAGTTGACACTAAACAGATCAAATTCGAAATACCCAATTGCTTTTCCCAAAGAACCACTGACTAAAGACTGAATTTAGAAGGTTTATTACATAACCAAAAATAACTGGAGATACAGGCACCTCAGCAAGAGGTTCAAAAGATAAACAGGTACTAATAGAAACATAATCCTACGGAAAAGTCTCAGTCGGCTAATGAACAGAACGAGAATCAATTCCAGGACCATCAGGCAAAACAAAATTGCTTTCACTTGAGTTCTGGTACTCATCAGGATAATAGACATAAATTCAGGTTAGTCTGTCCCTACTCTATGTTAGATGACATCTCTACTCAACAACCGCCCGTCTTATCCAAAAGGTGTCAGCCGTGGTGACTTCCAAGTGAAGTTCGCCCACATTCTCTTAGACTATCATTCTTGACTTGCATCTATGCCCTTTGCCCATCTGACCGCTCTCTCTAGCTCCTCAGCTCGTCTGCTCTGCCTCCACCCTCGGGGCACTGTCCCTAATACCAAACCCCACAATGTTAATGTCACGCCTCCTGGTACGCCCCTCAAGAAGGTGTTGGGTTCTGTAAATTTCCACATGGCATGAGTCCATCCTTGTCCGTTCAAACGTCCTTGGGTCTCAGGCTCTTCATCCTTTCAAGTCGCTTCTGTAAATTCCTAGTCTACTCCTCCATGTCTGAGTTTAGCATCCTAACGCTCATACACAATGGGCCCTTCTACTCCACTATCTGCTGGATGAGGCGCCTGCAAAGAAATACACACATAACTCACAGTCTACAAATGTTGCAACATTTTCTAAAAGGTCTTTCATAAGTATTTCTATCGTTTATGTGTTTAAGCAAGACATTTTCATACAGGCCTGCGCCATTTCCATTTACTAGGCCTCTGCTGGTTATAGGCCCAACGCTTTACATTAGCACTTTCTTGGTTCACTTAGGCCTCCAACCTTAACGACAAAGCATTGGCTCTAACTAAAACTAATTATCTAGTACATAAAGCATGATTATACATTTCGCTATAGTTCATCCAAAGGCACGTTATTAATCAATTAAACACTTCTATCATTAGTGAAAGATTTCATTTCAAAACACCTCTACATTGCAGTAAGCATGGAATTTCACCTTGTAACACTGGTTCTGCACATTTTCAGATGCCAATTCATTCAAATGCCTTGTCATATATTGCATCTAAACATGTTTACAGGTCCTCTATATATCCGGGTGCTGACTACTTGTACATATGGTGCACCTCTACGAAATTCACTTTATATGGCGCTCTCTCAGTTCCCCCCTTTGATGACCTGTGTCATCACCACCCTCACATCATACTCAGGGTAAGAACTGTACTAAACGGAGCTTGTGGCCATTTTCCCTCGCTTGAGCATCTCCAATGCTCTTAAACTGCGGTATTGACTGTCTTGCATCCTTTCCATTCGCATCTCTTGCGCTCTCATTGATCTCGCCAATCTGTTCGACTTGTACCATTTGTACAACCTCACTAACCCCCACAAAGCAATCACACATGCCACTGCTATAATGAGGGGTTTCAGTACAAATCCCAGGAAACCCTTCCCTAAGTTAGCAAACCAGTTTCCAACTTTTCCAAATCCCTTGCCAACGGTCTCCCATGTATTCTCTTGGGTCAAATCCTCAATCTCATAATGGATTGCAGTAATGTTGGATATATATGTCTCCAGATCCTTAGAGTTGTCTGGTATATAAGTGCAACATTCCTGAACCTTCAAACGTTTACAGACTCCGCCTTCTTTTGCTAGAATGACGTCTAGAGCAAGACGGTTCTGAAAAACCATTGTCCTTATCGACAACATCTCACCCTCAACCAGCACCAATGACTTGGCTGTACTCATTGACAGTTCATCTACGACAGTTGCTAACCGCCTTATCTTGATGTCATTTAAAATGACTCCTAGCATGGGTATCGCTGCCCCAAACACGTCTCCAATTATTGCTCCAGCACTCTCCCCCCGCTTCACCCTCCTCTGAGACCGTCCCTCTAAGAGAGCAAAATCCTCAGTGTGGTAAATTTTGGGAAAGATAATTGCCAGGTAACACGTTCCATACCACTTCTCTGGCAATCTCACATACGCATTCCTTCCGCAGACAAAATACACAGTAGGAATCACCTGAACCACGCTCTTCAGGAAGTCCTTTGTATAATACTCTAATGTGAAGGTGTGGTCACACGTAGTCTGACCCACATACACATTTCCATAATACGTCTGTGGTCGATGAAGACATAACTTTCCTTTCTGTACTGCATCTAGAGCTATTGGACCATAACTCCCCCTCGACTTATGCTGTTTCTCTTCTTCGGTCCAATCTACCTTGCCTTGACCTGAATCTCGCAACTTCTTTTGCTTCGTGTACCTATCTTCCACTTGCTCAATGAACTTTTTCTCTATCTCGGATAGTGAACAGGTCAAGTTGTGTCGGTGTGCATATGGGGTGTCTAGCTCTTGAGTGGGAATGAAAAAATATCCAAGTCTGTCCTCTGACTTATAATAGTCCCACTTGTTCAAATGCTTATAATTCGGGACTTCTGGTAACACAGCATCATAATTCGAAAAGAAGTATTCAAAGTGATTTCGCCCATATAGGATACTAATCAGCAAACTACAGGATATCCCATATGTCAATGGAAGGTGATGGTATCTGATACCCTCATCTACTGAAGCTGGCAATTGCATACACACATAACAGTCCTTTGCATCCATCGCATCAATGTATTCATACAGCAGCTTTGCATATGCGTTCTGTCCAAAATTTCCTTTAGACAGATCTGTATGTAACCTACGACTCTCTGCAGCCAGCAAGGCCTTCTCTCTTCTTTCTCTTTCTTCCTTCTGGCTAGGGGTAATAGGTGCCGGTGTCCCCCCAACCTTCTCTACTTGTTTGTGTGGTGCAAAATAGGAAACGGAAACTACTATAACTTTAAGGAGAATCACTCCAGCTAAAAGAGCGCCTACTATGCACTTGGCTCTACGATTCGGGTTCCCAGGCGCCATGGTCTCAGCACAAAGCAGTTCGTTCTCGGAAAGCACCCAAAGTCTCTTTCTCTGCTATTCGAGTCTCCTGAGCCACATCTGGCAGCTTGAAAATTCCGTTTCAGTTCTTCTTTTGCTGCAATCAACAGACAGCCCTAACCCTTCTCCGTTCTCTGTGGAAAGTCCCTAAATTTGTTCTTCTTTCACTTGGCTCTAGGTTAAGTTAACAGCTACTGACAAAGTCTTTTCAAAGTCTTTCAAGCAATTCGAAGTTCAAGCAAAGTTTAAAATTCAAAATTCAAAGTTCTCAATAGTCGATAATTATACTTGATCCGATTGCCTGCAACACATAATCTAAAAGTTCCATGCGAAGCACAACTTCATCATAAACTGGCATATCCGGGACAAAGGTAGGGAAAATCAGTCTATCCAGGAGTAAATCACGTATCTTGCTCAGGAGAGGGGGATTAGGAATAGTGAGTGTCAGTATGCCTTCGATTTCAAGTCCAGGTACCAACAACATCACTTCCAGCTTAACATTGGGGATCGTGCTGGTCACCGTCACTGTCCTCACCCTCCCGGACCTCAGTACTCCTGGCATTGGTAGCCCTAGCATTTGCGAAAGGGTAGGTCCACTCTGGAGTAGCGTATCTTCCGCAAGGTACTCGCACTCTCCTTGACCTTCTGGGACCCCCTTGCTCAGCTCCTCGTTCTTCCCCTTCCAGATCAGATTCTTCAGACACAGGGGCAAATTCTCTTTCAGAAGCCAGTGTCACATTTCTTCGCCTCTGTCTCTCAGGCCAATGAGCTTCTGCACCTCTTGCTCGTCTGCTTCTCGTTTGCACACCCTGTTCGTCCCCACTCTCAGGCTCTTCTGCACTCAGATAACCTTCTCCGCCACTTCCCTCTTCTTGGGCAGATTCGGTGTCACTGTCGTCGTGATCATAGACAGCCTGACTCGGGGAAACCCCAACTTCCACTGGCACCTCCACAGCTTGACTTGTCCCCTCTCCCGGATCTTCTTCTTCGTTATTGTTTTCGTCTATGAGGGGAGCTGTTCCTTCCGCAGGTGCTGGAGCTCGTCGGGTGTGAGAAGCATGGACCCAATTTGGCAGTCCACCAACTTTCACAGATGTCGTGGTTATTAGGATAACCTGGAACGGACCTCTCCAACGCACATCCAGACAGTTTTTCCTGACGTGTTTTCTCTCAAAGACCCAGTCTCCTGGACACAGGTCGTGACAAAGGTCGCTAGAAGCCGGAATTTCAGCAGCCTGCACCTGAAGGGACACAGAACGCATTACATCAGAAAGTCCTCTGCAATAGTCAAGAATGACATCATCTGTGATATTCAGCAAAGCAGTCGTAGGAATCGATGGCAATCTCATAGCCCTCCCCATCAATATTTCGTGAGGTGAGAGCCCTGTCCTCCTATCTGGGGTACTACGCATACTCATTAGTACCAACGGCAGTGCATCAGGCCACTTCCGGGATGTAGATGAACACACCTTTGCCATTCGGGCTTTCAAAGTCCTATTTATCTGTTCTACAATGCCAGACGCCTCTAGACGGTAGCTACAATACAGTCTTTGATCAATGTTCAGGGCAGTGCAAAGCATCTTCACAACTTCACTATTAAAATGTTTTCCTCGGTCCGATTCCAGAGAGGTCGGGACCCCGAATCGTGGCACCAATTCCCTCAGCAATAGTTTGGCTACCGTGAGTGTATCGCACCTACGAGTGGGATATGCCTCAACCCATCTAGAAAACACACACACAATCACCAGGACATACCTAAGGCTATTGCACCTCGGCATTTCAATGAAGTCTATTTGCATCCTGTAGAAAGGTCCGCCGAACCTTCCAATGTGACTCAGTGTAACTGGTGTTCTTTTTCCCACATTTATCTGTTGACATGTTACACACCTCTGGCACACTGCTTCTGCAGCCTGTCTAAACTTTGGATTGAACCACGTCTGTCTGAACACACGACACATCGCATCCCTCCCCAGATGCACAGGACCATGCATATGTCGTGCCATTGCGCTCACCAATTCATTGGGCAGCACAGCTCTTCCATCAGCAGAAACCCACATGTCCAAGTCTCCCTTGACACAGCCAGCCAATGTCCACACCCTTTTCTCATATTCTGACGCTTGTCCTTGCATGTCTCTCAACTCTTCCCATGTGTCTGCCATCTCAAGCATCATGCTTAGTTCAGTCCTTTCCCTTGGTCCTTCAATGCTTTGTTCAGTAAAAGAATATCCTTGCTCCGCACAATAGCGTGCAACTTCATCAGCATATTTATTCCCCATTGTCACAAAGTCAGTTCCTCTGGTATGAGCTGTACATTTCACCACTGCTATTGCTGCAGGACCCTGCAAAGCCTCCAGCAATAACCTGATGAACTCGCCATTTCTGATTGGGGAGCCCGATGATGTCATGTAACCCCTCTGGGACCACAACTGACCGAAGTCATGAACCACCCCAAATCCATATTGGGTGTCAGTGAAAATGGTGATCCAAATCCCATTGGCTGCCAAACAGGCACGGGTCAATGCAATTATCTCAGCCACCTGCGCGGAGTGTACTCCTTCCAAGCAGGCTGCTTCAATTACTCCAGAAATGGTACAAACAGCAAACGCTGCTCTCAGCTGACCAGTATTGTCTCTTTTGCATGAGCCGTCGACAAAGTAAATTTCATCAGGGTCTGTCAACGGCACATCAACAATATCCGGCCTAGGTTTGGTACACAGTTCAGTTACATCAAGACAATCATGGTCTTCCCAATCATCATCTATATCATTTGGTAATGGCAACAAGGTAGCAGGATTCAAGACAGAGCACCTTCTGAGAGTCACATTCTCAGCAGCAAGTATAACCTGCTCGTAGCGTGTGAGCCTATTGTTGGTCAGGTGCTGCGTCCTGGTCCTGGTCATCAGCAATTCCACAGAATGCGGTACATGCACTGTCAGTGGATATCCCATCACTATACTTTCGCATTTTTCAATGCTGACACCTGTTGCAGCAACGGATTTGAGACATCCGGGCAACGCTGCGGCTACTGGATCTAGGGTAGCCGAAAAGTATGCAACTGGTCTACGGACTCCTCCATGATCTTGCACTAAAACTGCCAATGCACATCCCTCTCTTTCACAGCAGAATAATGCAAATGATTTATTGTAATCAGGCATTCCCAGAGCCGGGGCCCGACACAAGTCCTCTCTCAGCTCGAGAAAAGCCATCATACAGTCTGAGTCCCATGGTACCGGATCACTCACGTCCTTGTGCGTCAGTTTCTGCAAGGGTTTCGCCTTCAGGGAAAAGTTAACAATCCATTGTCTGCAGTAGCTAACCATGCCCAAGAACATTCTAACCTCTCTTTGGGTCAAGGGCACGTTCATTCTCATGATTGTTTCGATCCTGTCAGGCGACACCTTCCTCTTTCCCTGCTCTATTCTGTGACCCAGATACTGCACTTCTTGCAGGCAGTACTGCAACTTGCTGGGGGACACCTTGTGTCCGTTCCTTCCCAGATGGTTCAGCAAGGCAATTGTATCAATCCTACATGCATCTTCGGTGCCTGACGCAACAAGGAGGTCGTCTATGTACTGTACGAGAACTGAGTTCTGTGGCAGTACCAGACTCTCGAGATTCCTTTTCAACAATTGATTGAAGATCGATGGGCTCTCTGTATACCCTTGGGGGATACGGCGCCATGTTAGGACGCGACTCTCTATTTTGAAAGCGAAAAGAAATTGGCTTTCCTCATGCAATGGGATGGAAAAGAAGGCTTGACACAAATCAATCACAGAAAACCATTCAGCTTGGAACGGTATCTGAAACAATATCACTGATGGATTCGGTACCACTGGACAGCATGGGACGACAATGTTGTTAATCTTTCGTAAATCCTGCACTATCCTGAATTTGCCACTTGGCTTCTGCAGACCCATTATCGGAGAGTTACAGGGACTGCCCATAACCTCCTTCAGGATCCCTTGTCTAATCATGGACTCAATCACGGGTTTTATACCTGCAAGTGTTTCTGGGGTCAATTTGTACTGTGGTGTCCTCGGGAATTCAGCATTTGGTCTCACTTGGATTCGGACAGGCTCTACCCCTTTAATCAGTCCAATCTCTTCTCCCGTAAAGTCCCACACCTCCGGCGAGACTAAATCCCTCAAATCCCATGGGAGTTCATCCACAGTTATGGCAGGGTACAATTCAATGCACACTTGCGTATTTGCAACCTTAAAATCAGCATCGTCATCATTAGTCTGAAATTCTACTCCCTTGGGGGTACAATAGATGGTGCAATTAAGTTTACACAAAAGATCTCTTCCTAACAGACACACAGGACTGGAATCACACACCACGAACTGGTGTCGATCTCTAAAGCTTCCAATCTTCACAGGGACCGGCTCAGTCAGGGGGTTTGTCATTCTTCTGTTTGCTACTCCTACCACTTGTATGGTCTGTCCTGAGAGGGGTAAGTTGGGAACTACCGCAGACCGCACAGTGGAGCGAGAAGCGCCCGTGTCAACCAAGAAGGTGGTGGGATGTCCATCTACATCTGCCTCCACAAACGGTCCTCTCTGATCTACCTCCAGTACTGCTCCAAGGGTACAGCCCTCCTCCCCATCCTGGTACCGACCTGTCACTGGGTCAAAGTAATAGCACTCATTCCCTTCGACTATGAAAGGCATCTGGTGGTATACCTTGTTCCCTGCTGAAATCTTTGGTGGCTGGGGAACCTGAGCTCTAGGGGCTGAAGACCCCCCTTTCGTCATCTGAGACTTAGGCACTGTCATCTTCCGTGCCGGAGGGGCTCGGACTTCCTCCTCCTCCTGCTCCTGTACCTGATTGTCTGGGTTATGGGGACACTCGCGTCTCCAATGCCCGACCTCGTGACATTGATGACACCTGGTCGTCTTCTTCAGGGCCTCTATGTCTATCCTAGGTCTCGGACCTTCTTCCCCGTCTTTCTTCTGCCCCCCTGATCTCCTTCCCATGGTGCCATTTCCTGACTGATCCTGTCCTCCTGCTTGCATCTGGACTAACATTAGTTTATCCTTAAGCTTCTTTGTCTTTGAGTCTATCTCATCACTGCAGTACCTCGCGTATCTCAAAATCTCGTCTAGAGGTTTGTTTTGCCAACAGATCAAATGCTGCTGTATATCATAAGGCAGATATCAGGCCTCAATCCCAGCACAAACTTGGATACGAACTGTCCCATATCCTTCAGATCCATCACATCTAATCCGCTGTACTGCTTGAAAATCAGCAATAGCCTCTCATAAAATTCATGCACCGTCTCTTTTGGCTCCTGCCTTGTACGGTCTATCTTTACCCAATCGATGTCTTGTGGGGGAACTTTAGTTTTTAGCCACGTGATCGCCTGCTCGTACTTTGCCATCACCCTAGGTGACGGTCCATTTGTGGCACTATCTCTCTCTGGCTCCGCAGTGGGCCATTCGACACTGACTTTGCATGCTATCCATAAATCACTTGGAACCACAATATCAAACAGTGTGTTCAAATCAATCCATAGTACCTTAGAAATTTTAACAAACCTCTCTAACTGCTCCACTGGACTCTCTCTCAACTTTGGAAATGTGTTCGTAAAAGCAGCCAGGTCTCCCCTGCTCCAGGGTACATGTACATATCCCCCATGAGCCACCTCCCGCAAGGGGTACGCTTCCGCGTGCATCAACCCTCCTCCCGGGGATGTCTCGATAACACTCCGTCTGACTGTCTTTTTCTTTGACCACCTTTCCTCCCATTTCTCCAGCTGGGACCATGTCCGGATTCCCATTATCAGTTCCCTAATATGGGTTTTTAATCCGATCACCCTCTTTTCTTCTAGATCTTGATCTGAATACTGTAACCTGTGGCCCCCCTGTAGGGCTTTCGTTTTTGTCAAGTCTACCACATACTTGTTTGCCAATTCAGAAAGTTTCTCATGAGCTGTCCTAGCCTTTCGAGTAACATCTTTTGCCACAAACAACAACTCATCTGGTTCGTAAAGTTCAATCCTTTCTAGTGGCAGTGTACCTTCCACTATTTCCTCTACTTCTGATTTTAATCTCAGCACATCTAACCTCCTTGCCTTTATTGCCGCTCTCAATGTGCCTTGGTTAGAGGTTTCCTTAGAGTCCCTTCCGCCACCTTCCTGACTCCCTCTCCTGTTCTCTTCAGGTGTATTAGGAGGAACCCTTCTACCTTCGCAACTCTTACAGTCCCACTCCTGCCGCCTATCTCCGGAGGAATGATGAGACGTCTCCCTGCTCCCCACACCTCCGTTTTCCCACTCCTGCCGGCTTTCGCTAGCTGCACAGTGAGAACCCATCCTATTCTCTTCGTTCTCTGACCCAAATACATTCCTTGATCTGTCACTCTGGGTGTCCACAATTGTTTCCCAAGTTCTCAAATCTGGCCTTAACTCCCTCATCGACCTCGGCCTCGGTCCTCTCAAATCCATCGAATCCCTCCAACCTCTTTTCTCCTCCGAGGAGTCTGCCGATGCCACCAAAGGGGTGCTCCGTTCTACCGGTCTGGGTAATGTCTTCCACCCATCTGCCGTATCAGTTCTACTTTCACTAGCACTCCTCTCGCTCCCCATCTTTGGTGGACTCTCACCTTGGGTCTGTTCTGGATTGTACACTGATACTATAGGACCTATGGTAACAGGTACCGTCAGGGCATCTGGCAATTTCTGAGAATGGACACCCTCTTCTACCCTAACTTTCTGTACTGTAAACCGTCCCACTGCTCTCGACACTGGGGAGGGTGGGGGTGCCCTTTCTCCCTTTTCTGGGGTAAACTTGTCCCCTGGCATTTCCCATCCGTTCCCCATTGGACCCCCGCCTTCCCCTACTGGTGCTTCCCAGTGCTTTGCCGGTGCTTGCGTTCCCTGCAACTCTGGGTTGTATGGGGGTGGCCTTTCTGACAACAGCCTCTCTATCAGGCTGTCGTCTGTCTCGCTTTCCTCATCCTCAGTACTCTTTTTCTGCCCCTCGGCTGCACTTTCCAGCAACGGATACAACCTATCCCCTACAATGGTCTGTACCCTCCATCTCTTTTCCATGGCATCCCATCTTCTTGAACCGCCCTTACCGAGCGTTTCACTCTTTCTTGTCTCCTATCTCTGTTCCTGTCGTGGGCTGCCCTCATCCATGCATTTAGTGCTTCGAACTGTGTTGGTCTGGGTAAAGGTCGCAATGCAGCCATAATCGCTTTCAACTGGTATAACACTTCTAGTCTAAACGTTCCATATTTAGGAAAAGTCAATTCCTCGTTTCCATCTGTCATCTTACACCAATTATCGAGCCACAATATGGTATGCAACCCAACATTCGTTGCCATGTAGTAAGCTGGAGTATCCTCGGGTGGAGCCTCCTCCCCACCCGAGGTTCTATCTTGTTTTCTCCTTTGAAACATTTTCGCAATACCTTAAAACATTTCATAATGAAAACCACACGTTTCCTTGTTTACAACACTCGCTGTACTTCCTGATGACAATCCACCAATCCCAGCGCGGCTTCACGCCAACCGCCCTATCACAGCGCGGCTTCACACTAACCGCCCTATCACAGCGCGGCCCCTTCTGACGTCACTCGCCTCCGTTTTGCAGCAGTTCCCCTCCTCTCTCCGTTCTTCTCGCGGTCTCTCATGCGTCCCAATCATACACTGAAAATGATTACTTCCAACCAAGCAACCACTTCCCTGACTGTACGGCCACAGTCTAACTGTAATTGTCACCAACTGGCAAATGTCTGTCCGCGAACGACCGGACACTCGCCACTCTGATAGGTTACAAGTTCACGGTAACTTCCGACCAGCGTCCGTTACCCACACACTCACACACACGTTCCCCCTATCTCGGTCCTGTGGGCGATCAATGGTACCTCATGACCCCCTTTACAATGGTCGACAATTACTTTGGGTGTTCGATACACCCGAACCACTTAAACTGCCCTTGAGCTTAAGATTTTCACCGGTTGCGCGCGCTCACAACCTGTCCTCTTTCACACTACAGGCATTCAACTCCGCAAGACAATACACATACAATACAACATGACACCGCAATCTAACAACGCATGACCCTTTTCATACTCACTCTCCTTCGACCTGCTGCTGTCTGCCGCACTGTTACTCTCCGTCAGATTCCATGGAACGCCATCCGCCATCCGCGATTTTCTGGACACTCATCCTTGGGTTCTATGGGCCTCAGGGAAATCTCAACCTACTTCTAGCTTACCCTCACTCAGAAGATAACCATCCTACACTGCTACCAATTGATACTGCGGGATTTCTCCTCTAAAGTCTGCTTCTCATTCTCTAAAATCCCGTCACAGGTCGACTGGACCTTTTTACCTGTCATAGAGTGAATAAGGCAACCTAGTTGACACTAAACAGATCAAATTCGAAATACCCAATTGCTTTTCCCAAAGAACCACTGACTAAAGACTGAATTTAGAAGGTTTATTACATAACCAAAAATAACTGGAGATACAGGCACCTCAGCAAGAGGTTCAAAAGATAAACAGGTACTAATACAAACATAATCCTACGGAAAAGTCTCAGTCGGCTAATGAACAGAACGAGAATCAATTCCAGGACCATCAGGCTAAACAAAATTGCTATCACTTGAGTTCTGGTACTCATCAGGATAATAGACATAAATTCAGGTTAGTCTGTCCCTACTCTATGTTAGATGACATCTCTACTCAACAACCGCCCGTCTTATCCAAAAGGTGTCAGCCGTGGTGACTTCCAAGTGAAGTTCGCCCACATTCTCTTAGACTATCATTCTTGACTTGCATCTATGCCCTTTGCCCATCTGACCGCTCTCTCTAGCTCCTCAGCTCGTCTGCTCTGCCTCCACCCTCGGGGCACTGTCCCTAATACCAAACCCCACAATGTTAATGTCACGCCTCCTGGTACGCCCCTCAAGAAGGTGTTGGGTTCTGTAAATTTCCACATGGCATGAGTCCATCCTTGTCCGTTCAAACGTCCTTGGGTCTCAGGCTCTTCATCCTTTCAAGTCGCTTCTGTAAATTCCTAGTCTACTCCTCCATGTCTGAGTCTAGCATCCTAACGCTCATACACAATGGGCCCTTCTACTCTACTATCTGCTGGATGAGGCGCCTGCAAAGAAATACACACATAACTCACAGTCTACAAATGTTGCAACATTTTCTAAAAGGTCTTTCATAAGTATTTCTATTGTTTATGTGTTTAAGCAAGACATTTTCATACAGGCCTGCGCCATTTCCATTTACTAGGCCTCTGCTGGTTATAGGCCCAACGCTTTACATTAGCACTTTCTTGGTTCACTTAGGCCTCCAACCTTAACGACAAAGCATTGGCTCTAACTTAAACTAATTATCCAGTACATAAAGCATGATTATACATTTCGCTATAGTTCATCCAAAGGCACGTTATTAATCAATTAAACACTTCTATCATTAGTGAAAGATTTCATTTCAAAACACCTCTACATTGCAGTAAGCATGGAATTGCACCTTGTAACGCTGGTTCTGCACATTTTCAGATGCCAATTCATTCAAATGCCTTGTCATATATTGCATCTAAACATGTTTACAGGTCCTCTATATATCCGGGTTCTGACTACTTGTACATATGGTGCACCTCTACGAAATTCACTTTATATGGCGCTCTCTCAGTAGTTTGGTCTGCCCTGTTCCCATGATGCACTGGGCCAGGGACAGACTAATTTGCATATAGCCAGGTTCTGAGCTGGGATGGGGCAGTGAGCTAAATAACGGTGATGGATCAAGCACTGATGTTTGGACTGGGTAAGAGTGGTCTGCTTAATTCAGACACCCTGTTCATCACCACCCCCTTTTCTGAATCGTTTTTGGCCACTATAGGTGTGGCAGGGTATACTCAGACATGAGTCCCTTGCTCACTGCTCCATCAGGATTCAAGCAAGCCGGGCCGACGACGGCTGAAATTCCAGCAACCGGTCCCCGGAAGCTTGTCTCCTTTCTGGTGAAGAATTGGCTTGGTAGTTTGGTCTGCCCTGTTCCCATGATGCACTGGGCCAGGGACAGACTAATTTGCATATAGCCAGGTTCTGAGCTGGGATGGGGCAGTGAGCTAAATAACGGTGATGGATCAAGCCCTGATCTTTGGACTGGGTAAGAGTGGTCTGCTTAATTCAGACACTCTGTTCATCACCACCCCCCTTTTCTGAATCGTTTTTGGCCACTATAGGTGTGGCAGGGTATACTCAGACATGAGTCCCTTGCTCACTGCTCCATCAGGATTCAAGCAAGCCGGGCTGACGACGGCTGAAATGCCAGAAACCGGTCCCCGGAAGCTTGTCTCCTTTCTGGTGAAGAATTGGCGTGGTAGTTTGGTCTGCCCTGTTCCCATGATGCACTGGGCCAGGGACAGACTAATTTGCATAAAGCCAGGTTCTGAGCTGGGATGGGGCAGTGAGCTAAATAACGGTGATGGATCAAGCCCTGATCTTTGGACTGGGTAAGAGTGGTCTGCTTAATTCAGACACTCTGTTCATCACCACCCCCTTTTCTGAATAGTTTTTGGCCACTATAGGTGTGGCAGGGTATACTCAGACATGAGTCCCTTGCTCACTGCTCCATCAGGATTCAAGCAAGCCGGGCCGACGACGGCTGAAATGCCAGAAACCGGTCCCCGGAAGCTTGTCTCCTTCTGGTGAAGAATTGGCTTGGTAGTTTGGTCTGCCCTGTTCCCATGATGCACTGGGCCAGGGACAGACTAATTTGCATATAGCCAGGTTCTGAGCTGGGATGGGGCAGTGAGCTAAATAACGGTGATGGATCAAGCCCTGATCTTTGGACTGGGTAAGAGTGGTATGCTTAATTCAGACACTCTGTTCATCACCACCCCCTTTTCTGAATCGTTTTTGGCCACTATAGGTGTGGCAGGGTATACTCAGACATGAGTCCCTTGCTCACTGCTCCATCAGGATTCAAGCAAGCCGGTCCGACGACGGCTGAAATGCCAGAAACCGGTCCCCGGAAGCTTGTCTCCTTTCTGGTGAAGAATTGGCTTGGTAGTTTGGTCTACCCTGTTCCCATGATGCACTGGGCCAGGGACAGACTAATTTGCATATAGCCAGGTTCTGAGCTGGGATGGGGCAGTGAGCTAAATAACGGTGATGGATCAAGCCCTGATCTTTGGACTGGGTAAGAGTGGTCTTCTTAATTCAGACACTCTGTTCATCACCACCCCCTTTTCTGAATCACAACCTTCTCACCAGCATCACATGCTGTACGAAAAAGGCATTATGAGGCATTGGCAAGTCATCATGCAGGTATATTAAAACTTGAACGCCCCCTTTTTGCCTTCAGAAAGGCCAAAAATGTAAAGGACCACCTAGTACGTGTGGCATTGCCTACCACTGAAACAAAAGGGACCTTAAATGATCACCGGGGTCTCCCGCACATCCTGGGTCATGCCAAATGTGGGGAATGCATCATCTGTGAAATCACCTTAGAAGGAAAGGATTTTGTACACAAACAAATAAAGTTTGAAAGAAAGCACTTCACAAACTGTAACTCTACAAATGTTATATATGCGATTTTTTTCCCATGTAACAAAATATATGTAGGACAAACGACACAGAAGACACGGATCCGGATCTGCCAACATCGAAGTAGGATTCATTGTTGAACTCCCAATGCCCCATTGGTGGACCATTTCATTGCCACAGGTCATAGTGAAACGGACATTTGATGGATAATCATTACAATGATAAAAATTCCGCCACGAGGAGCTGACATTCATCAGTTGCTAAACAAGGAGGAGTTGAAATGGATACTGAAGACCAATAGTATTCACAGTGGCCTGAACCGCGTAGAGGACTGGACATCATTGCTGTAACTTTTGTAACTATTGTGCCTCCCAAAGGTTTACAGGGCTCTGTAAACTGAATAGAGATTGTACACTACTTATTACAAGACCATGAATGACTGTGCTCACCCTTGTTCTTTAAATGCCTTTTTTGTTGTGACCATATAGGTCTTACAAGGTTCTGCATACTAGGTGCAAGGCTTTATAAATACGAACTACCTGTATGGCTTACGAGCTACCTGTATGGCTTATACCCATCTGTAAAATAATTTCTTCACATCTGAAAACTATAATATGTCTTTAATTATATATATATTACTTCTGCACTTTCTCTGAAAAGTCACCTTTTGTTCTCCAAAAAGTCACCTTCTGCAAACTCACCAGATGTGGAGTGGTGTGGCTCACTGGTTAGAGCCGGCAGACCCGGGAGCAGAGGACGGCCCGGGACCAGGGTTCAATTCCCGACGCAGCAGGGTCTTGGACCAGGGTCAACGGACTCGATAATTCTCGCCTCGGTGCCTACTCTAACTAGGGATCACACTCGGCAACTCTGGGCATTAGCTTGCCTCATCTCCACAACGGCCCCTCACATACGCCGGGGATGCCTGGTTTCACCTTGGAGATACCCAGTAGGGACCATCTCACAGGGAAAGGCGGGACGGGTTCCCCAGCGGTCTACAGCGCAGAGATACTCCTTCGGGAGTCGATTCTAGCGCTTTAGAAACCCACAATCAATCAACAATCAATCAATCTGTTCCCTCACTCGCCCGCACCATTCTAAGATGGCTACTGTAATCGGCACATAGCCACGCCCCCTTTCACGTGTAGACGAGTCACATGAATCTGACCATGTGACTTCTTTTAAAACATTAAGCAAATTCAATCCAATCGACAATGCATTGCCATACTGCCATCATGTTCCAGGACCCTATTACAAGGTCCAGTGCCGAGATTCTTTCGGTAAGTGCTGCCCGTGTGTTACTCTTCCAACTTCCAAGCCCCCGACCCCATTCCAAATTCCAAGCACGAGGTTTCCCCGACCTGACCAGCCCAATTTTTTCAATACAGGTTGCGCCCTGAATCCCCCAGTGCAAGCGCCGAGACTCCCTCGGTAAGTGCGGTAGTTTGGCTTTTTCATTATTATTTCACTACTTGGCCCGCGTTACCGCTGGCATCATTTCCGCACTTTTTCAATCTTAGGTTGCACATTGATTTCACCGCTACTAGCGGTTTCGTGCCATTGTGCACCCTACGCAGTAAGCCGAAATTGCACTTTAATTGTGAGCTCGCCCTTAATCCCTCACCCTGCCGAGGCCCATCTTCACTATTGACATCCATCTATCTTTTAGAATTCCATCGAGGAAACCCCTCTTTTAAATGCCCTGAGGAACCGAGCATTCTGGAGCTTACACCGCTAAGCTTGTCTCCTGGTGAGCCGCCCTCTGGTCTTAACGTGTCTTAACTTACAACTTCACCATTGCCTCGTGCACAGTACCCTGCCTCAAATTGGTTTACTGCTACTATAAAATAGTTGACCACCATCTACACGGCCAATTGTTCCCTACATCGCCATAATACTGCATCTGTTCTTTTATTCTTGCTCACTTCTTCACAGCCATTGAACTTTTTAAACCGGTTATTTTCCGCCATCTTAATTTTTTATCCAATTTACCTTCTCTGTTATTACAAGGATCTCCAAAACACTGTTCACTATTTGGTTTTTCCCCCCCTTTCTTTCCCCCCTCCACTTGTCTCCGTCAAAAAATCTATGGTTTGCGCCGAATGTAGTAAGTTAATGCTTAAATGCTCTTAGACAAAAATATGGTCTGTCTAGGGCACAATGTATACAGGCATGAACAATTTATTGTCCTGATGATGATCCCCATATTTTGACGTAGGGATCGAAACACCGTCGACTAATTGTACACCATATGCATGTTAAACACACTGTATAGCATCACCGGTAATGGTGTCTCCATGTTATCTAAGTCTACTCAATATTTATGTTTAAAGACTTTCTGTTGCCTGAACCTTCTTTTCCTTAACTGTTGTTTGTTTAAATGTGATAGTAGGACTCTGGTTGTGTCCCACTTGATTTTTTATGAATGTTTTCCATGTACTTATTGAATATTAAAATCCTGTCTGGCTGGACAAAGAATATAGAATCTATTTAGCCTATATTTATCACCCAAGATATGGAGAAACTGTCTAGGGACCACTGTCTTTAGTAATTTCCTAATTATCCGGGCAATACTGTTTATTAAAACTCTATGTGTCGTCAGCGTTTCTGGTATTGAATCATTTTGTTGCTCCTTTCTCTCAATTATTGTTGCATCCAGGGCGCCTTCAACTGTGGTGGTGGACCCGGTGTTGCCAGTGCAGTGGTCTTCAGTGAATGGTGGCAAAGATTTTGATATCGAATGGGGGCTGGGTGCTCTGTCCTGCTTAAATGTTCACTGTAGTGATTGGATAGAATTTCGGTCCAGTCTTCGGCACTTATGTTTGCGCTGTTGTATCCTCTGCCTCCTAATGGGCCTCTGTTCACAAGGGACCAGAATAACTTTGTGTTGGACCTTTTGCTGGCGTGGACTAACTTCAACCAGAACTGGTCTGACACTGATTGTTTGTCTCTGTGCATGGATACCTTGAAAGCTTTTTGAGCTTGCTGGTAGTGGTTGAATAAAATTGTGTTTCCCAGGCTTTTTATGGCCCGGCGTAGGGCAGCGTTTCTTTGTGATTTTAAGATTTGTGTTGCAGGTGAAATGTGAAGTTGTGGTGGATCTTGCCGGGTGTAAGATTTAGATGGAAATTCATTTAATAAACTGTTCACAAGCGCTACCCAGCCGTTGATGATAGGCACATCTTTTTCAGATTGTAAATGTTGAAAGGAACCACATTTCCCCATAACAGTGGGGACAGCAGTGGATGACCATTTCATTCGCCTTAGGTTCTCAGAGTAACTGTCTGATATCGTGTGGGCGAGTGCCTGATGGTGAGGCATGTTGAGAGATAATGTTATTATTTGAGGTCGATGGTCACTTTCCCCCTGTGCTGCGATGTAATCGACCTCAATTAGGGTGAGCATTTCACTGTTTCCTAATGTAAAGTCCAAAAATGAATGGGTTCGTCCGTTAGTTCTTGTCCTGGCCGGGGGGTATCTGTGGATGAGTGACCGTTTCTTACTATATAGCCTATTCTGCTGAATTGACGGACAGAATATTTGCCCAATTTAGACAATCTGAGTCCTAGTGGTAATGCTTGTGTGGTGAGATACGGGGGGACCGCTGGAAGGATGATCCCTAAATCTTCAAACTAGTTATGAAAGAGGTTGGTAGTAAAGTCTCCAGAGATTAAACATGGTATACTGCCATACGTACTTAAGATGTTGCATAGAATTTCGAACAGGTAGTCCAGTTTTGATTTTTTCTCACTGGTGCATGGAAAGATGTAAACATTTAGCAGTAGTGGCTTGCTCTCTGATGTGAAATTTTCGACCACAATGCCAGCAACCCAGTCTACTTCAAATTTTAGCTGTTTGATACGTGCTGATAGTCTAGTAGCCGCATAGACAGACAGACAGCCCACCACACAATCTGCCGAACGTGCTTAGTCTTGTGGCGGTCGACATAAATTCCAGGTACCCTTCGATGGGATTGCTCGTTGGTAGCCAGGTTTCCTGGAGAAGGATGATGTTATGTTTTTTAAAGTAGCCAAGTGTGTCTGGAGATTGCAGTTTCGATGAAAGACTGTTGATATTCCAGGAGCAGATTATTAGGCCTTGTTCCAAGTTATTTCAATTGATCCTTCTTTGGGATAGGGCTGCTGGCAGCCTTGCCCAGTCTGCACTTCCAAAGGTTTACTGTAATTCACTGCACTTGTCATTGCCAACTGGAGAACAGCTTCTGGCTGACTTTAGAATAGAAAAGGGGGTGTGGCTTGTACTTGAAACTGGGACCTGGCTAGGTACGAGTATTGAAGGGTATCGGAGAACTCGGCGCTGCTATAATTATACCCCAGTTTTTTAATTGGTCAGCTTTAGATTCAACCAATTGCCTTGTGGCTTTAGATGCTAGTGTAATTTGAGTCGATTCTCTTGTTTGGGGTTTAAATTTGATGGCGAGTATGTCTTCTAATTCCAGCTTACAGAGGTCCGGATTCGATTTAAAAAAACAGATTATGTTCCCGCGATTTCATATATTGTGCGGGCCTTGAGAGACGTACTCTGGTGTTAGCAGTAATTTGGTTTCATTGGTATCTGTGGCTAGGTTGTGGATTTCAGAGGGTATAGACTTAGATGGCTTAAGCTTAACATCTGTTGATCCATTTTGTCTAAGTGGTAGTTCAATGCTGACACTGTAGACTGAAGGGTTTGGAGGAGTTGTGACCAGAGCTGATGGATTCTTGGGTAAAGAAGGATAAGTCAAGGTGGGTATTGGGCATGGTGTTGTGGCCCCAGCCTGCATTGATCTTTTGTTGACAACTATTGGCAGTTGGTGATAAAACGGTTGGGGAAGATGTTGTGGGGTTCCTTAGATGTTCGTTTACCTGGGTTGCAACATGCAGGATGAGAACTTTGGTAGTTGCTATTGAATGGACCTTGAGGGCTTGGAACTTGTTTACTAAGGGAGAAAAATGACTGGGAATCCAAACAGTGATGATCTGGAGAGTTCAACTGGCATCCAGTGAAAGGTGGAGTGGAAACAGAAGCCGATGCGTGAAAGTTGTTGACTTGTGAGTCGAGAGAGGACTGATCAAGAGCCTGGACGAGAACCTGAGGTGAGGTGGTGGCCTCTGACGCCTCTTTTATTTGGGGATCAGCACTTGTTGGAAGGTCTTGGAACGATGAACTGGGGCGTCTCTTGCCGGCATACAGATGGATCATGGGCTGAACCAGTTTTTGATGCTGTGCTGGGGCTCAGGCTGAAGATGAGGTAATTGAAGCTGAGGTATGTCAAGTGAGTTTGATCTTGACTCCAAAGAGGATACAGAACTCCTGAAATAGTCCCTCAAAGACATTTTTTACGAAGAAGAAACTACGATGGCTGAAGGTCTCGAGTGCGTATCTTGGCGGTTTTGATTTTCCTTGAGCTCACTGACCGCGTCAGCACCAACTGTTGTTTGTTGAACAAGGGGAGGCTGAACTTGGGTTGAAGACTGAGGAGGTTGTAACTCGGGTGCTGTATCTGAGGCAATACCCGATTCTAACTGTGAGTCTGACAGTTTTGCCGGGTATTTGGGTGGCGATTGATCCACTACTGCTTTGTCAGGAGCCTTCTTTTTAATTTTTTTTTTAAGGATTAGGTGGAGGTTTTCCTGGTTTTTCCAGATCTCATCGCTTGGAGCAAGGGGTGGCCCTCCCACGCCCTCACTGACCAAGCCGCTTGAGCTAATAGGGTGATCTAAACACCTGCAAAGATCACCCGGGGGAATCGTGGTTCAACGATGCCATGCAGGGTGCAAACAATTGGTTGATTTCCTCCCTTGATTTAGGTGAAGCAGTGGCTGGCACTTTTAATTGTTTGGCTTTGATTGGCTTTGTTGGAGACACTGATGAATTGGTGGGTGTTTTGTTGGAGATGGGAGTTTGGATTTTGCTGGTGTACTCCTCTGATTCCTCTAATTCCTCTACCTTACTTTTCTATGGCCAATTCTTGCCAGGTCCCAAATCTGGCATTAGAACATTAGAACATTGCAGCAAAATACTGCCGTAGGACAGTTGGACAGCTGGACCACAGGACTCCGGACTCCACGCTCCCTCTCCTAGCCCCCCTCCGGGCCCCTCCAAGCTCCCCCTGGTGCAGCGCGATGCAGAGATTAGAACCCAGCGCTGTGTGCACCAGTGAACCAGTGAGTATACCAGGGGAGGGGGAGGTAGGCGCTGTGGGCTGCTAACTCACCAAGGCTCACTGAGTTCGTAGTTATAACTTTAGCTGTGACTGTGGCTGCAGCTGCGGTTCCCTGTGGTGGCACTCCTCTGCCCTCTGTAGCAAGCCTGTAGCGAGCCTGGAGCCTGGAACCGCGAGCTGCTTGCATCTACAGTTGTGTCTGCTTGTCCGTTCGGCCACAGAGAAAGCAGGGAGGCAAGCACGGCCCCTCCAGTTCCTGCAGCACCTAAGGCCCCCGTCTCCTCCTGCGTTTCGTGCTCGGGCTCTCGCAGAAAAATCGTGGAGTGGAGGTGTGAGGTAGAGGGGCCTGGGGCCAGAGTGCAGCTCCTTTCAGAACGTGCTGCCTGCGCTCTGACTGCCGGGCCGCAACTAAGGGCAGTGGTGTGCAAACCCGGTTCGGGTCCAAAACGTGAAGCGCGATGCACCTGCGGTTCACTCCTTCACTCGCTGGCTCACAGCTCCTCGCAGCTCCTCCTCCATGAACGCAGCTGCACTGAATCTGCAATCGCGAGATAATATGCAAAATGTAAAAATAAATGCAAAATAAATGCAACAATTAATTACTATTAATACAATCCTTAAAATATATGTAAACAGACAGAAATATATACATAGTTAGCAATATATAAATAGAATATTTAAAAAACAAATAATAATAATAAAAGAATTTAAAACACTACATTATATATATGGGTATATTTATAATGAGAACATTTAATTAGAAATTATAATATTGAACCTTTAAAACTAAATTGAAAATTACATTAACAAAATGCACATTACTGAAAAAAGTTTTAAAAATAAAGTTTTAAATAGATTTACAATAAAAGAAATTGTGAAATAAAATCATAAACATTTATTTAAAAAGTTACATTTTAGAAGACCTAAATTTCTTTAACAAAATGTAAAAAATCTACATTTCTAAAATAAATTAATATTAAAAACATATCCGAAATTCAGAAATTCTAATATATATTCAAAATGTTCAGATGTTAAACTGTAAAGAGGTGGACAGATGTGGGCTGTGTGCTGACTATTGACAGGATGTCTCCACACACTCTCCTGCAATGCGCGGCACACCTTAACTAGTCAGACTTGAATGTCATGGTTAAAAGATGGTAGAAGTGCGCTGGTTTGTGTGGTACTAATGAGAATTAGGCTCTCAACCCAGAAAGAACAGTCCGCCTTGTACACGCAGCATAAGCTGAATACCTTCCACATTCCTGGTGCAACTTGTAACCAAGCACAATCCTTATGTTGCTCATGGGTGTTCACTTACCACACCAAGAAGAGACTCAAGAGCTAGCTGTAAAGGGCGAAGAAGCGGTAGGTCCCATGTCAGAATTATCAACTTAGTTGACCCTGCCCATTAGGGGAATCATCATGCATATTATCTGTCTCATTGCCAACCAGCTACTACCCGATCTCTACCAAGCTCAACAAGACAAAGGAAGAGCACTCATGAAAACATAGAGTGACGCAAAACCGAGTTGGATACAGATGGCAGAAGGATGCATCTACCCCTCAGGACTAAAGAACTAGGAAGACGGTTGTGACCACCAGAGACAGCACAAGTCTGCATGCGCCTTCTGGCTTTGAGCAGAGTGCAGAGAGGCAGGTGGCCAGGCACCAAATGACGAGCAGCAATAATGTATTCCTCACTGAAGATTAATTTCAGGTCCTTGGAACTCAAAGAACTTGCAGAACATTTGAAAAACATTGCTACAAACTTACAATCAGAGCAACAAAAGGACGGCTGTGTAGCCTTGTTATTAATACTTGACAATCCGTCAGTAGCGAAAAGCAACAGATGACCAGTAGTAGCACAGTAGGTACAGCTGCTACAACTCCTATGGCTGTACCTACTGTCAGTGGAAGATAACCAAGCTGGAATTACTAATGGCTCTGTTGGCTCTGTATGAAGAACGCACATAACACTAGTCTTTTACACCACAGAATTGGGAAGGTCATATAGCAGATTCCCTGAGTTCCCTGACAAGAGCCACAACGTGTTGGAGAAACTGCTCCACCTTAACAAAAAGCCCAACAAAGGATAACTTCTATAAGAGCAGTCGGTCAGAGACCCACATACACCCCATGTTCAGTAAGAAAATTGGAGGCATAGAAAACTCAATAAACGTTGGTCAGGCTAATGAAGACACTTTAAAATCCACTTTGTTTGTGCTACCCAGACCGCCTGCTATTTGACAATCCAAGGGGGTAGGTGGAGAATTAGACATTTCGGGTATATTCATGATCCCCTTGCGCCGCAGGAGCATCACTTTTTTGTGGCGCTCCGGCGGTGCAAATTTCAAATTTATATCTATTAGGCTATGCAATGCCACTATGCTTTGAATCGCCTCAAAGATATGGAGGAGGGCAAGGCAGTACAAATTGCTGCGTTGCCTTACTCTGTGCCAAAGAGGCGTTGCATGTGCGTTGCAGTGGGTTTTCCCGCGCAACACCCATGGATTTTGATGCGGGCCCAGATTTTCAAGATCATGTAAACCTGGGGAAGCACAAAATCCTTATGCCTCCTGAGGTGAGGCACACGAAGGAGAAATATCTTTATTTTTCCTATTTTTTTCCTCTTTCTATGTGTGCTGCAGAGTAGAAAGAGAAAACGACCCTTAGGATTGTTTCTGCGTAGGAAGGTGCCCCTTCCAGCACAAAAACAATCCTGTTGACAAAACAGGGACACTTGCACCTGAAGGACGTGGCTATTCTAGGGCCACCCGGGTAATCACCTCCTACTATGCCTTCCCAAATGAAGAGTCGGCCAGACAGTGGAGAAGATACAACAAACGTTTATTAGCATATATCTCTATAGAGGAGCCCCATCAGAACCTCACTCACAAAGGAGAGCATCGAGAGGACTGACTCCCCAACATTCGGTAATACAGGATAAACCCCTCTCTAAACTTCGGCTACGCCCACCATGGAAAACTACTAGCCTGAGCCGGACACGAACAAAGGAGGCACAGAGAGATGGGTCTGCAGCTGCCAGTGGGTCGTGTTATCAGCGGCCCAAGGCCGCTGAGCCGAATCTCAGCGTCTTCCTTATGTGAGAACATCATGAAGTGTATCCTTAGGAATGAAAAACAATTGTACCCTCATTAGCAGGCGCAGATGCAACCTTGGACATGACAGAGGAAAATATAACAAAATGAACAGTTCTGCTGAAGCAAACAATTTAATTACTAGGCCTAACATGAAGCAAACGCAAACTGGCAGTGACTACGAAATCCAATATGGAGGTGCTCTAGTCAAGCAGGCCTTTCTGCTTTATACAGGTTATAATGGACCGCAAACATGAACTTCAGTGTGTGTAATGTAGCCACACACTGCTAACCAAAATAGCATAGTGCATAATACAGGACAGAGGAAATTTTAGAACCTTCACACCATAGTGCAAGTGTGTCTGCATTGGTGCTAGGCTACCAAAATGGCACCACTGCAGGGGGAAAGGTCAAGAAACAGATCGTATTGCATAAATATGGTGCATTACTTCCCCTTTTACTTTGACGTAGGACAGCACAGCAAGATGACTTGCTGCGCTGCCCTAAGGCAAAACTCCATAAATGAGGACTAGGGTGTCTAAAGCAACCAAAACATACCACATGTAATACTTTCTCCCAGGATAAGAAGATCAGGATCTAGGAGCTCGAATCTTAGAGATTAGAGAGGCAGCTAGAGGCTCATAAACCCTTAATATCTTAATTATGATCTCAACAAACAGGAAGGTTTGACATCATTCAATTTTCTATGAAGGTTAAAGAAAAGGAGGAGAAGGCAAACAGAACTCATGATACTCCACCCCTCGCTGAGACATGAAAGATGACTGCCATAGATGCAACATTTGATGCTCAACATGTTGGTTTAAGCGAGCCAGAAGTGGCAAGTGATGAGCCTGAGAGATCGCATAATAACATCAAGACCTGAGAGCCCAAAATGTACTAAATCTTTCAATACATTCAAACACACAACACAAATACACAATGCTAAGTGTAAGAATAACCTTGCCTAGGCACAGAAAACTGCTCAATCAATAGAAAAAGATGTTGGGACCATGGAGGGTAAACACAGCTTATGACGCATCCCTCACCACGCATTTTGTTATAGCACGGTTGTTATATTGACCACGTTGTAACAGTGCATACCATTACCGCGCTAGTCGTTATACCGAATTGTGGAGATGGGAGAAGATGTTGGATTTAAAATCCAACACCTTCCCTAGTGTCCGCACAGACTGGAGTTGGCATAGTAAATTATACTATTCCAACATCCAGCAGCCCCCTCTGCAAGTTGTTGTTACTATTTGCGGAGTAATGGTATGCATTTTTACAAAGCGGTCATTGTAACGACCGCGTTGTTACAACATGCGGGGTGAAAGAAAGCAGGAAAAAGAGGCATATTCCTTGTGGAGAAAATTAAAGAACTAGAGCAGAGAACAGCTGATATCAAAGATAAGGTTGCAAGGATACAAGAAAGGGCTGAAGGTCATGGAAGGGACTTGGACTCTATGAGAGATAAGATTGAAAACCTTGAAAATTGATAACCCTGGAATACCCTTGGGGTCCTTGGGGTTAATGAAAATGAGTTTGGCTCACAGTTTCAACGTGCCCATTGGTTTCCTTTTTGACAGCGCCAGTTTCAAGTTAATAGTCTAAGCATCCTCGGCCCATTCTCATTTAAGGTTATAATTTTATAGTACGGAAGGACATCTTTAGCAGAGCCAAACCTACCAATCCTTAATCAGCTGGTGGTAGTAGGTTTCTTGTCAGATCTGTTTTTTGTCATTCAACTGCAGAAAGTGGATTGGAGCTTCATAAATGCTTCCAAACACTGCAGAATTTTGGGGCTGACGTTTTTCAACAAGAGTTGGCAAGGAGGAGCAGAAATGGAAGGAGAAGCACACAGAAATGTATGGATTGGTTTTAGGAGGGGAAACGGAGAATACTTTCCTGAAGTACACGGAGCCGAGTTATTTTAAATAAACAAGATTTAAAACAGTTGACGCCGCATATCGGATCTGGACGGCGTTTAAAAAGAGTTTTGGCCTGGGAAGATTTAACGAGCATACTAGACTGTTAAAAATCCCACAATGCCACAGGAAATTTTCGCGGATGCGACTTTTACGGAGTGGGGTCGACTAGGTGTAAATAGGATGGGAGACCTGATAGGGCCGCTAGGAATGCGTCAATTCTCAGAACATCTAGGGGTATTTGGTATCAGCTCAAGGAGTTTCTTTAAGTATTTGCAGGCTAGAAGCTTTCTATCCAGTAAGACAGGAGGCGCACGAGGATTCGAGATTAATGCAATATTGAAGATCATAGAGGAGGCACAGGGATGTACAATTAAAAGGTTCTATGTGGAACTTATTCGGAATAGGGAAGATGACTTAGACAAGTTTGAATTAAAATGGATGAACAGATTAGGGGTACCTCAGGGGATGTTTGAGAAGTCATTTCAGCTAGGACAAGAGATTCTCCGCTCAACAGCTCTACAAGCACAGCATTTTAAAACACTATACATGCTTTACTACACGCCGGCTAAAATTGCACAATGGGGGGGCACTCAGGGGATAACATGTCCACGCTGTGACAGCTTAGAAGGGGATATATTACACATGTTTGCTACATGCCCGAGTCTGCTTCCTTTGATAGGAGCTATTGAGGCATTCCTGGATAGGTCTGTAAACCTGGAAATTAAGGTAACACCGGATGTGATTCTGTTAGGGGTAATGAACGGGGTGTCCCAGTACAAGTATGAATATTTTCTGTTTATAGCTACGGCTGTATATCGCTTATGTATTCCTACCGCTTGGCGGGATAGAAATCCACCTACTGTGCAGCAATGGACAGCTAGGTTGTTAAATAGCTATAATCTAGAAAAAGCAATATATGCAAGAAAGGGGAAAAGGGAAGAGCGATGGGGCTACGAATATGGTACCCAATCACGGACTGGAAGGAGGGGATTGAGCACATGCGACACCAGGGCCACCCCAATCTTCCTCCACCCTCTATAGGGTTGGTTTAGTCAGCATCATTTACGCGTTTTCTTTGTTTTCTTTTATCTCCGCATTCTTTAAAAAAAAAAAAAATTCTGATACCAAGTAGAAGTGGGATGTATATGTCTAATCCTGACTCAAGGTTATGTCAAAATGTCCTGTTGGGGTGGGGGGAGTGGGTAAAAAACTGTTGTAAAAATTTTCAATAAAAATATTTTTTTACAAATCAAAAAAAAGAGTTGGCAAGGCTCAAATTGGTACATTACAGTAAAGCATACTAGTGTCAAGAAGAGCATGAACCAAAAGATAAAATTTCGAGATGGACTAGACCATCTAGGATCTCAGCACATCCATCTGTAAGCTCTTCTACACACTAGCGAAAGGACATTACTGAACCTGAACCTGAACCTAAAGCTCCTGGGCTTAGACATTTCCTGAGCGATGTGGAATAAGGAGTGCAGTGGATAAGCAATAAGGGTGAAGCACGACTGACTGACCAGCTGGAGAGTATTAGTACTTAAAGCCCTAGAACACGACTGGTAATAAATTGATCCACACCATACACTTCTTAATACCAGTGAAAGTCCCACTGTGCAGAGGAAAGACTGGAATGGCTTTTTATTTATTGAAAACCCATCCCAATATGGTATGGCCAGTCATAATCACCGCATGTGTGTCCATACACTATTATACACGGACACTTTCCCTGTTTCCCAGTGAGTCCAGCGTTCATTCTCTCTCAGTTGCAACACACTCTTTTCCAGCAATTTGTGCTCTGAAATTGACTCTTATCTATATTTCTTTCCCTCCCTGGGCTTGCCTTTTTTACTCCAATGTCTCATTTCCTTGGGCACTCCTGTTCTCTCGTCCTGTTTTGCTTCCTCTGCTTCCATACCTGAGTCACACCTTTCGTCTCTCTTTCTGCGCCATCCTGTCTCTCTATGCCAGCATCATTTGACTGACACTCTCCGGTCCCTCTGTCACCTTCACTCGATCATTCAAAGTTGCCATTTCTGCTACTTTGGAAGTAAGACTGGGGGGAGAATGTGCCTAACGTCTAACTCTGTGGATCTCAAATCTAGGAAACGGGGTTGGTGTCTTTGCAACGAGGCTCAACATCCTAGGAATCTTAGACAAATCACTTAATTTCCCCGTGTCTCACAAAAATGAATGTGTCCTGGTGTAAAGCGCTTCGATACCTTTAGGTCAAGTTTGCGCTATGTAAAAGTAAAAAAAAAAAAGCACTGAATTCTAATCCCAAATGCCTAAATAATCACATGGTTTGATCATGAACAAATCACTCTAGCTTACTGGCATCAGTTTCCCTACAGTCCTAAAATTGGTCTGTAAAACCACAATATTTTGTTGTACTAAATAAACGGTGCCCTTTTGTCCAGCCTCAACGTATCTGGAGACGATTCCTTTAATATTATTGCCCCATGCACACCTCATACTCTCTTCCACTTCCACTCTCTTTCCCCCTCTCTCTTTGTTACAACTTGGGGACATAGTCACAAGGAGCTATTGCCGAATTAACAGCACTTTAACGCAGCCAAAGTCATAGAAAATTTACCCCACCATTCACAAGCTGGTGCCAACAGCCCACAGCACCAGTTTACCCGCAATAGCAGCTGCAAAAAACATCGCCACAGAGGACCCCCGCAACTATCGCTAATGAGATGCAGAGTAGGAATTCCCGTGCCAAAACCCACAACAACACCACACTTCAACATTCACAAAGACCAGACAGATCGGCGATAAGAGCTCAAAACATGCAATAAGGAGCGTTAGCAGCAGGAATTTTACACCTGCTCTGACCTGATACAAAGTCAGACCACAGCCTGCATCACAAAAGGGAGCACAGCCCACAGCCACACCTGAAGACACACAGATGCCATGGAGCAACTGAACATGCTGCACGGACACCCAAGAGGGACACAACACCCACCAACACCACACCCAGGCCTGCAAAATCCCCGCCGGGCCCACCCCCAACCCCGGGCCAAGAAATTGCACACCAACACCATGAATCCCAAAACAAATATCCTGCCTGGGCCAAATCTTTTGGTTTTGCTGTCCTATATTCCCGCATTGACTTCACCTATAATTTGCGGTAAGACTGAATGAATATAAGTGCCCGCTCAGGGAAGGACATAATTGAACTTTCTAAATCTTGATGAGTACTGAAAATAGGGTGTTTTATGTTTATTAAGCATCTGTGATTCACTTTTTATATATTTTTAATTATAGGTTTTGCCAGGATTACTTTTTGGCAGTTTCTTCTTTTTATAATTTGGGTCTATTTTAGGCCTTTATTGGCTATTATTAATATTGTATCAGCATAAATGTTATAATACTGAACTAGGGAGCAATTTACTGTGTGCACACATTTTAATCGTATCCGTATTTATATTCTCCATATTAGTCAAATAGTTGAGTTATACTCCCTTTAGCGAAAATGGGGAAAAGGAAAGCAGCCAAATTGATTACGGGGAGGAAAAAGATAGCAAAAATACAGAAGCCAGCAAAATCAGCAGCTGAGAACTGTACCCTTGCTGCTATCGATGAGTTAATTGAGGCAGTAGAAAGTATGCTATCATCAGGGAAAGAGAACAATGCTAAGGAAGGGGTCAAATTTCCTCCTATTATACCAGAAAAGAAAATGATGGTATGTTAAAATCAAATAGCCCATCCATCATTGTGCACCAACCCCATAGAAAAGAGTTAATCCAGACTCCATATGTGTCCCCACTTAAGAATGTACAGGGTACAGGTACGACTCCCTCTCCCAATATAAGTAATTGTGGAAGTATAGGAAGGGATCAACATAGTTCATCTAGCCATGAGGTGGTGAACATAGAGTGTTCTAATAGATACTTGCCCCTCGAGGTCCACGAGGAGGAAACCCATGTAGATTGCCCAGCAAGCGAAGTCGTTACTCGATCCATTGGCTTGGGTTTACCAGAGGAAGCCTTGCAGAACATTATAAACCCCACTCACAAATTGGTACATGTCCTTTATGAAAAACTCAACACTGTCCAAGAAGAGGTCATAGCAATCAGAAGAATGATTGAGGCACTTACAAGTCGTCTTCCACCAGACCCAGGAACAGTCATTGTTGATCCTGGGGTTAAATCTTTTATAGGGAAGAAATCTGCCCCCCTTAATGCTGGAAATTGGGCACCAAAACCATCGGATAGAATAACTGCAAACCAATTTACAAACAATGTGGCTAAAGGAAGCTCTCACTTCTTACAAACATTGAATAAGAAACCTTTGGAAACTCGGGAGTTTCCTAAGAGACCCAAACTTTCTGAACTTCCACAGTTTTTAAATAGAGCGAGTTTAATGAGGCCAGCTGCCACCGGGGATCAAAATAGGTATGCAAATAGGTACCTGGAGACTCAAGGCTCATTGAGCCCTGGGATGGTGGCACCATGTTCGGGAAGGTGGCTCGGTGCTAAAGAGGGGAACTATAGAGTGAATCAGAGCCGTCACACTCGGTATAGTGATGAGCAAAAATTGCATAGTGTATACTTAACTAATGTACCGAGGCTAGCCCCTAATCACAGAGAAGACAGGGAGTCTCTTGTAAACAAAGTAACACACTAGTTCAGGAAGGAAAGGCAATGTCGTTCTATCATAAGATCTGATATAAAAAATGTGGAAAGGATTCCTCAGGATACAGGGAATCTAGATGATATAATGGTATCCTTTTGGTCCAAAGACATCCCTGAGAACTTAATCATTATGAACTTAAGATCTCAATCAGTATTAGACAGTGTAGAACAGGGGGAAGCACTGATTCCATCCAATCTATTAACCAAAAATGTTACAGCGATCTTGAAGCAATAGATTGACTATCTCAAGCTTCGAGTATGCAACTTGAAGTGAATGAAATAGCTCAACCTTCTTCACAAACAGATTGGTACCGACAACCTATTGACCATCCTAAAGTGTCTCTCTCTTGTGAAGGCCATTAGCCTGAGGGTTATCTATTGGATGTCAGTGAGTCTGTGGAGGGGCCCACGTCTTCATCTAGTATTTGCCCTTGAACTGAACCACATATGGATCTTGTGACTATTCAAAGTAGTTCCGTCTTCCAAGTACAGCACTTATCCCAATGTAGATTAAAGATGGTATCTTGGAATATAGTCGGGCTCGCAAGGAAATTGCAAGAACCGGATTGGCAGACATATATTGACTCCTTTGATATTTGTCTTCTTCAAGAATCATGGGCCAGGGAACCTCTTTTTAAAGTTGGCTACAGGACATTCAGTTAAGAGGCGCGCCAATTAGTTAGCGGAAGACCTTCTGGAGGCCTCTTAATCTGGATAAAAACATAATCAATGTTTCTGTAGATATTGTTCTTACTGGTACTGATGATATCTTGGGCCTTGGTTTTAAATTTCCAAACAAGTACCGGGTGTTTTTGTTTAATATATATATTAAGACCGAGAGAATCCTCACAGGAATCAGTAATTATTACCCTGTTAGAGGATGTCCTCAATACTGTCCACTCCAAAGATCTTGTTATACTTGGAGGCAACTTTAATTGTTGCTATGAACCATTGCAGGGAGTAAGCATGATTACCGAAGAACAAGACCTAGCAATGGGTATCCCCTTATTGGGGACAGATGAAACGATCAGACCCTCTGTTTCTGCATTACAATTGTTTAACTTCACAATTGAGAAGGGTGTTAGATCATGCAATGGCAGAAGCCACCTAGACCCCAAATGTTCAAACACCTTTTCAAGAGGGCTATTATCTTCCCAAATTGAATACATTATGATAAGTACTTGCCACTGGAACCTTGTCCAGGGATTTAAGGTAGACAGCAGTGGAAAGGAAAGTGATCATTTACCTTTGTGTTTAGATCTCTTAGGGAACTCCTTCATGCTGCATTCCCCCCCTCAATTAGTTAGGGTTTCTAATAATAGGAGGGCAATACAATGGCCCTCTATCCTGGGTAATACTGAACTCCTAACACATGTCTATAACATCTTTTCTGATCTAGTATCATATTTTTTAGAAAGGCGTTCTAGTAGCCTAACGATATCCCAAACCCACCAGATGTTGATGGAGAGTATCAAGCCCCACCTAACTACATCTGTTTCTGGATATACCAAATTAAAAACCAAGTCTGGGCATTCTAATTTATGGTTTGATTCTGATTGTGCCCTCGCTAAGCAAAATTTAGCTAAGGCCCTGGACACAAAAAACATAGTTTTGATCAAGGAAGCGAGGGATGCATATAATAATGCTCAGAAAATTGCTCGTAGGAGGTGGGAAGATGATAACTGGGAGGAACTGCTATTAGCTAGTAAAAGAGGCGACCAATTCCTGTTTTGGAAAATTATTGCGAATGGCTCCAAGGCAAACATTCCGGCCCAAGATTATAACCTGGATCCGAAGTCCTGCTATAATCATTTTGCCCACCTTTATGCTGTTCCGGTTCAAATAAAGGAAACTCCTTTAGTTATTGTTGACACACTTATGTTATCTAACAAAGCTACTCCTCTTCAGTTTAGTATGGCAGATACTTTAAGGGCAATTGCTGCTATAAAATCCTCCAAAGCACCCAGCCCTGACAAGATCCCGGGTGACCTATATAAACATGAGACAGATGTATGGGCTCCTTACATAAATCTCCTCTGCAACAGTATTGCTAATGGTCACCCCATTCCTGACTCATGGAAAGGAGCGGAGATCGTCCCAATTTACAAGAAAGGTTCTAGGGACGATCCCGCAAATTATAGACCTATCAGCCTTTTAGACATACTACAAAATGTTTATGCAAAACACATCCTAGATAGGCTAAATGATTGGATTATGGATAACAATGTGCTCTCCCCTGCCAAGCTGGTTTTAGGCAGAAAATAAGTACCATAGATCAGGTCTTTAGGTTAATAGTTATATCATGGAAATATACATGGCTGCGTCATGGACATCTGCACGTGGCCTTCATCGATTTGAAGGTCGCGTTTGATTCCATTCCTAGAGACCGTCTTTGGGCCCGCTTATTACAGCAAGGGGTTCCGAGTACCATCATACTACAGTTAGTTAGGTTACATTAATTTCGGGCGTGTTTCAAATTTCGTATATCTGGGGGTGACTATTGACTCTAAACTTTCATGGAACCCCCAGATTGCGAAATCTAAATCTATTCTTATTCAAAACGCAGCTCCAATTGCAAAAAAAAATGTCTTTACTACATCGAAGGCAATCACCCCAGCATTATTAGTTTATAAATCTAGGGCCCAATCAGCCGCCCTATATGGCTTGGAGTTATGGGGAGGGGGGAGCATTTTGCCCCTAACTTTAGGGGAGAATAAAATTATGAGGAGGTTCACAGCCCTCCTGCAGAATACCCCGGTGATTCCCCTTATGTTGGATTTAGGTATCAAGCGGATTGAGCATAGGGCTATATGGATGTCTCTCTCGTATTGGATGAGGATATGGACAACAGAGGAACTACAAATATTTAGGTAGGCATTAAGTGAATTGATTGCTCTTGACGTTTTTCTCACATTCCCATGGCTGGTCCACATCCGTAGGTGGCTTTTGGGTTTGGGTCTGAGCAGGTACTGAGAACACCCAGACCTGCTCACCCCTGGTTCAAAACAGGAATGCAAAACCATCTTCTGGAATTTTATTGAGCAGAGTGTTGTATTAAATCCTAGTCATGGCTCACTTATTAACCAGTTTTTAAGTTTTAAAATAAGTCCCTCTTTTGAACCTTTCCTGGACGAGATCGAGCCCCTACTAGCGAAAATACTGTATCTAAAATTTAGATACGGTACGTTGCAAATTAAGAAATTTAGGTGGGGAAAAAAGGCTGGTGAGGATAATGATTCTATATGCACTGAGTGTTCCTTGGGAAGAGAAGAAGATATTGCTCATGTTTTATTTTTCTGTACACTTTATGAAATTCCAAGGAAAAAATGGATAAGACCGCTGGGTGGGAATCTCTACATTAGGCAGCATATTGAAATGTTGCGTATCCTCAAAACAGATATTTCTAGACTGGTTGCATTTGGAACAAGTAGATTTTTATTGCCAGCCAACTTCATTAGATTAAAGAGAGGTTTAAAGTTTTAATAAGCAAGGGAACATGTTAAAGTTTGATGTTAGGGTTTTGTACAGGAATCGTTATTTCATTCACTTGTGCCTGTATATTATGGCACCGAACACCTGTAGTTAAAAGACAAAACTTACATTTAATGATGAATTACTGTGAGGTATATGCACCTTATGCATTTAGGATCTTGTTAATGACCTGCTAATCTATATCCACCTTTGACCTTGAATAGTATTGTATTGTGGAACTTGGAATTTAAAGTGTTGCAATCAAAAAGAGTTTGCAGGTTTACACAGACATCTATTTATATGCTGCTAAAACTAAAAAATGTGCACTTTATGTGTGTGAACGTTAGGCAATCGCACTTTAGCAATTGTTGTATATCCTGCTAAAATACTGTTTTTTTATAAACATTTTGTGTTTTAATTGGTATAACATTGTATGCTAACTTATATATTTTTAATGGAAATGATATTTTTTTAATTGCTTTGATGATTCTGTGAATTTGAATAAGGATGCTTTAAAGATCCTGTCTGATGTGGCACAAGCAGGAACATCAACATACATGCATGGCCAAAAAATGAAGATTCACTCACATAGCAATGCAATTATCAACACAAAACACCATACAAACAAATGCCAAAACAACCATTCAGATGAGACCTAGCGGGTCCTCACTGGACAATCCGTAGGTCACAGCCTGGATCACTAAATCCAAGAGAAGAAGGTGTGTCATGCACTCAACAAAGGAAAGAGAGTGAGACAGCGAGGGAGAGAGACAGAGTGAAATTGCACAAGCAGCACAAGGACTTGCAGGGCACCTGGCTCCCCATGCCAACATGTGTGTGTGCATCACCATCCGTACACCATGAGCCCAAGGCTGTGTTCCAATCTCAGCGACAAAGCCACATCACATTCCGAAAATGCAATTAGAAGACAGACAAACATCAGGCATGAAAGCTCCATTGTCCCAATGCAGAAGGTGGGAGGACACCTGCACCTCTGACCTTGGTCCAGAACGCACCTGGAACACCCTGAGAGAGATGCCATGGCAGATGTGGGCGACACACACATCACGCATAGCCAAAATAAACTATCCGACTCATCCACACCTCACACACAGAAGCCCCTGTCGGAGGTACCCCCGCATGGGATGCCCTTGACACTCACGGAAACTCCAACCCATTCAGCCCAACGTTGCACACACATTCGAATTATTGCCCAGAGCTGTGTCATATCCTTCACACAACTACTGCAGTTGAGAAGAGTGCCGGTTCCACGAGACGCACCAAGGCAATGTCAGGGCATACCGGGCACATGCACAACCCCCGTCACGTGGAACACTACCGTGCACGTATGCTGCATTTACTGGGTGCAGTGCCACTGGCAATGCTGCGGATCAGTTACCGGCTCAGCTTCTGCATTGCCTAAGTCACCTGTGTCCAGCCCTGGTTCTACTGCCAAACATGCTCATTCGAGTGTCCCATGGATGTCTGCCTATCCAACAAAACCGTAGATGAAATGGACTATGACTTGAGTATGCGCCCCCTGTTGGAACACGAACAGGAGTGTAACCGAGACAGCCGTGCATGGGATGTCTTTACATACTGCGTACTTATTGGCAGTTGTGCATTCGAGATTACACAATTCCTCATGTGCAGTGACCAAATAGAGGCGCTCCCCCCATATTGGGCTGTATTGCGGATTGGTGAAACGGCATGGGCTGAGCACACCTGCCCAGACCAGTTAATGGATTGCTCACCATGGTGTTCCTTGAACAGGACAACGACGTACTATTGGAACACATTGCACATGAAGCAGCGCGGGCATTCATGGATGAGTAACTACGTCCCTGCGGCCACATCCGATTGATACCCACCGCACATGTCCCAACAACTTGTTGCATCATGGGGATTGTACCCAAATCCCACCACAGCAGAGGACACAACTGCTATGGTCCAGACTCTGGATGCATGTGCATGGCACAATGCGTGTGTACACACACCTGTGCAAGGTGATGCAGGTCCATGGTTGTAGCAACACAGCGTAGTTTGGCAATGTTGCCAATTCAGACACACTGCTGGGGGAGATACACACATGGCAATGTAACACGACATGTGAACCTGTCAGACCCTTTCACCTGAACTCTGTCATCAGAGCAGAAAATCAGAGCACTCCAGTGGCAGAGCACTATGCAGATCCCATGGGTAGTGAGTCGTGCCCCCTCACATGGGGCAATGGTCAGACGGCACACAACAAATGACTCATCCAGCAAGGCAAGGTGGTCTGGGAGCATTGCCATCCGTGATGATTGCTGTAAATGTTTACACCACGATTCCCTGAACCTCGACATGTACCCATTTTGTGTGTATGTGTCTTAAGCATGTCCCTTCCTGTTGTGGCAGTTTCCTCGTCCACACTGACACGCACATCCCAATAAAGTCTATGCCACACCACTGGTGTCTAACTGTGAGGTGTGTTGATTTGATTGTCCACTCGTGTGCCACAATGAGCATCGTCCCTACACAGGGAGAAACTGACTGTTGCATGTGCAATGGGGGTGGGTCCCTTTTGCAAGCTCAACCTCTGTGAGCCAGACATTGTTTTGGGATGGGTGCTGACCGACATGTGCACTGACGTGACTTCAACAATGTGAGTATGGTGTCCAACCTCTGACCATGTGGAGCAATGTCATATATCATAACAGAATGTGTTCACACAGATGTGTGTAAGTAGGTATGCGTTGTGTAGCTCTGTTGTCACATGTGAAGTAGGACACCACTCCTGACCTGCTACCGATTTGGTCACTCCTACACATAGCCCTTTTCAACATATGGACATTATCCTACAATGGGGGTTCGTGAGATCGTTGTTGATGTGCAATGGGGCCACAGCTAGTACTCACCTTTACAGTCATCCAATTTGCCATGTGTCTCAGTGATACACATGCGCATAGATGTCAGTTACCATGGTGTACCTTCATGTGCAATCATTGTCCCTACATCCAGACATTCATCCATATGTTAGTGAACATAGTAATGACACATCTGTGTGATTCTGAATGTTTAATTCACATACAGTTGATTGACGGAGCTGGGGCTGTACATGGCCATCCAAGCCCACATCACATGGAAGCCCAGAAGTCGGTGGTAGTGTTTTCCCTAAACAAAGGGAAAGCGTCCGCACATAAAGCAATATTCCTCACAGTCTAATTTAATGGGACGTATAATTAAGAGCACAATGATTATTTAGGCTGTCGGAAAAAAAGGGTGCTTTTGTGGCTTGATATACATCCACCACCAAGGATGTCAATAAGGCACAAGTGCCTAAATCACACAAAGAAAAGATAACAAGCCTACTTCAGCACTCCTATCTGTATTAAGTTAGTGTATATCCTAGATACTCAGTTTTCAGTTTTCAGTTTTTATAGTCTTTATTTCGAAGATTTCCTTCATAAAAGACATCACATACACAAAAGCATTTCAACAACAATTGAAGAAAAAATATTATTCAAAATTTACTTAAAACGTATAAAGAAAATCCTTAATAGTTGTTAATAGCCACAAAGTACATTTTTATAGACAGTTTATCAGTAAAGACTAAACCAGCAATATCAAGAACAATTTGCAAATTACACAATGACTAAACCAACAGATATAAAAGTCATTATGTCCCAGTTTGTATTCAGTCAATTTCAAGATAATCTCGTTAGTTTAATGATGGACGCTACTCGTTCACTCCTTTGATATACCTTGCTCGAATGACCCAGGCCCATCCAAGATATTTCGCCATGCCAATAGACACCCACTCAGCTGTATTTGTTTTTAGGATGTGTATTGCTTCTTTACACACCCGTACATTAGTTCGTCGACAGACTGGTTTAAGCCACTTCTGGCGGGGTGCACGATAAGCAGGACATTCGAATAGGAAATGACTCTCTGTTTCATTAAGTCCTAAACAAAAGGGACAATGCATTTTCAAACTATTCTGCCATTTGTTAGTAAATTCCCTTATTGGTAAGGTGCCTACTCTAAATTGATGATAGAGTTTTCTATCTAGGCCTTTGGTGATGTTATCCCAATATGTCTCTAGTTGGGAAATAACTTTATAAAGCAAGAAGGAACTGGTAAGAGAAGAACCAGCTGAAAGTAAAACCATATCATCTTTAACAACTGTCCAAAACAATTTTTTAAAATCATTCTTTGAGGGAAAGGTTTGATTGCCTGGATCTGACCAGTGTAAAGGTAGACCCATTTTAAAGAGGGTAGATTTAAGGGTTTTGAACCAGGGTATATACCCTGAACCAAAAGACAATTGAATCTCCCGAAGCTCATTAGCAAACATTATCAGTTCTGGGGTAGACCAAATTCTTCTCCATAAAGCAACCATTCTAAATAGAGCTTGATTTTTAAGTGATTGGCAGCCCATATCCAACATTAGGGGGATAGCGGGGGTTGAGAGTGGTAAACCTACCAGGCTACGAAAAAATTTGTTCTGGATTTTGTCCAGTGGTACGAGATCCACATGACCCCATAGATCAGAACCATAGAGGATGGCTGAACTAATTTTAGCTTTATAAATTTTTATGGCAGGGAGTACTCGTTTCGTGAGGGAGCAACGTTGTTCCTTTACAAGACACCCAGATAACCTAGCTAATTTGAGGCACATGGCCTCTATCTGTTCTCTCCACCTCAGTCTATAGTCAATAGATACACCTAGGTAGGTCATTACCCATACTTGCTCCAGTGCCACTTCATTCATGGTAACATGACCCCTATGTGGTTTACATTTTGAAAAAACCATAAACTTGGTTTTCGAGACGTTAATCTCCAGGTCATTTAGATTACAAAACTCCGTGAATTTATTAATGGCCGTTTGCAACCCTACCTGGGTTTTAGCCAGAATCAGGGTGTCGTCGGCAAATATTAAGAGAGGGAATTTAGTCCCTCCCAATACAGGGGCATCAGTTGGAACAGACGAAAGGAACTGCACTACCTGATTAATAAAAAGAAGAAAAAGGGTTGGTGCCAAGACACACCCTTGCCTAACTCCCCGCGTAACAGGGAATGAGTCGGTTACCTGGCTTTGAGAACCCCATCTTACTCTCGCAAAATTGTGATTATGTAACCTGATAGTTAAATCTAGTAAATCCGGAGGCATTCAGATTTTTCTTAGTGCCAACCACATCTTGTCTCTAGGGACCAGGTCGAACGCAGATTTTAAATCTACGAACGCAGCGTATAATGATCCTCCCCCTAAATAGACTATCTTCCAGTAGATCATAGTGAATCTGACTACCTGGTCGATAGTACTTGTATTGGCTCTAAAGCCTGCCTGTAGTGGGGACAATATGTTTTCTTCCCTCGCCCATATCCTAGATACTCATATGTCTGTATTGTCAGTCCAAACTCATTGACATATCAATTATTAGTCCATGATCATAGTTCATACGATGTCCAATGGTCGTAATCAAACACCTCCAAATTCAGAGATCCAACTCAAGTGTATATTCTTCCAAACTTCTTTTATTAGGTATCAAAAGTAATAAAATGACTTCACAGCTCACACTGCCGACACGTGTTTCGTCTCACAGAGGCTTTTTCAAGGCTGGAAGTATTAAATAAAACAGCAATGAATATTATGTAAACTGTTCAAATCCTCTTATATACACATCTAAAATACAATTCATATTTAATACATTAAAAAACGGAAAAACCACATACCAACAATATTATAAACAAATAGACAACAACACACATACATAATCAAAAATTCATTTCAATCCTAGATGTCTCTTATGTATTCCCATCAGTTCGTAGCGTCTTAGAGTCACAACACTCGTTATACTATCATTTGTATTAACACCTGAAGTCCGCACCCCACATATTAGATAATAACAGAATTGATATTGTAATTCATGATGCTGGGAGATGCATCCTATAATAAACAGAAAATGAAAAACTGGAAATTGATCGCTATCGTGCTCTCACAGTAGATGATATAAATTGCAGAAATGCACTGGTACCTACCAACGAAAAAAGAAGTGCGGACGAGTGTTGAACAGAGACCACAATGTATTGACAGGAATGTTCATCCAGCAATATCTCTTCACAGTAGAAAGGGGATAGGTTGACAAAAAGCCTCCCCTCCTACAAATAAAAGTAACAGAAACTAATCACAGCCATATACTACATATGTGCTTTTTTGTTCTGATGTGTAATAGTTGCAACATCTAATAGATAAACTAGGAGATATTAGTTGAGGATGGGTTCTCAAGTATATAACACTTTAACTCATGATATCCCCAGGTAATGATCTGCATATAACTATTACAGGAGAAAAAAAGGATACATATAATTAAAGAACTCACCTAGCAAAGTAAGTCTAGCTGTATATGTTAGTTAAGTTGGGATGTCGTGGACGCAAGGATTCTAAAGGTAGACAATATAGTACAATACAGTTATTGACTTCAGGTATATGGAAAGATACTGTTGCACTGCCAGTATAAGGACCCCTTAAGTCCTCAGATGAACGTAATATCGATTCATTATCAATTACATCAATAAAATTGGCAGACTATAGGATATTAGTACTATAATATATGTACTAAGCTAAGAATATTGTAACGAATGTTCCAGTAAATTTATAGTAAACATGTTCATTGGTCAAAATCAATAATTATTAATATAATGGGCAAGTACTGTAACCTATATAGACATGGAAGAGAAAAGTAATAAGAATACAGAAGTTGTTGTTCCTAGAGAGACATACTTCCCACAGTCATTTACGTTGATAATGACTGTTTATATTGGAACTCCAGTATTGAATCCACATTTTAATATATAGTACTATGATAAGTCATCCCATTAGATTATCAACATAATATGGACTCACCAAGGTTCAGTATGTACAGTGTATTCTGAACCTATCGTCCAGTCTTGCTCATATGGTGCTTGCTCGTATCTAAAAATAAAGAGCACCCGTTCAAATATTTATATAACATATCCTATCAACACATCCTCACCACTACTCAGACCAAGAAAAATAAAGTGACATTGTTTTTGATAACACTCACTTGAAGTATAGTGTACGTACTATATGAGCAATCACTCCTGGTCGTCAACACGATTTTGTGTCAGAATAAGACCATGATAAGTCTAAATAGTAACCCTGCAAGTAGAACGGTATGATTTAGTGACACCCGTAATATTAGAGATAAACAGCAATAGCATACGAAAATATCAAAATCACAGACACTACATTCGTAGCTTCTTGATTAGTCGATTCTAAGTGTGTTCTACTAATCATATATTTAAATTTACATATATCAATTGTCAATGACTTAGTATAGCTTGTTAATGCACAATAAGGTATACGGCTCCCTTGCCTTTAGCGAGTCGAATATTAGCCGACTCCGTAACCATAATAAAGCGCCAACACGCAGCCTTAGTTTCCCAAGAGTTTGTAGAACAGTCAGCAATTGACGTGTAGGGTTAACGCCCACCCTAGACGTGGAGTCTTTAGCCGATATATAGTGACCATCTTAGAAAGACAAGATAACTCAATAGGATACACTAGCTTCCACCTATTAGAAAGCATACCAACGTCTTGGCATTGAACCAAAGCCACACACATCTGTATACAAATGAATGTCCCAAATCGTGTTTAGCGCGCATAGCGACATCGGCGGATGCCGAGTGGTAATAATAAAAACGATATACAAATATTATACCATCGCTAGCGGGATCTAAATATTAGGGCCAAAAATCAAGGACAAAAAAAACCAAAAAACGTTTCTCTCTAATTATATCTGGCTTATTATCTCATAGTCCGGTAAATCGCTCGCTTACCTCTAGCGAGTCGAAAGTCAGCCGACTCAGTAACCGTAGTAAAACGCCAACGCCCAGCCTTAGTTTCCCGCGTGTTTATAAAATAGTCCGTGATTGACGCCCATAGCGTGTAAAGTTACCGCCCACGCACAACGTCGAGTCTTTGTAGTGATGTATAGTGGCCATCTTAGAATGATAAAATAACTCAATAGAATACATAAAAACTTATACATATTGTTTTACTACGGTTACTGAGTCGGCTGACATTCGACTCGCTAGAGGTAAGCGAGCCATTTACCGGACTATGAGATAATAAGCCAGATATAATTAGAGAGAAACGGTTTTTGGTTATTTTTGTCCTTGATTTTTGGACCTAATATTTAGATCCCGCTAGCGATGGTATAATATTTGTATATCGTTTTTATCATTACCACTCGGCATCCGCCGATGTCGCTATGCGCGCTAAACACGATTTGGGACATTCATTTGTATACAGACGTGTGTGGCTTTGGTTCAATGCCAAGACGTTGGTATGCTTTCTAATAGGTGGAAGCTAGTGTATCCTATTGAGTTATCTTGTCTTTCTAAGATGGTCACTATATATCGGCTAAAGACTCCACGTCTAGGGTGGGCGTTAACCCTACACGTCAATTGCTGACTGTTCTACAAACTCTTGGGAAACTAAGGCTGCGTGTTGGCGCTTTATTATGGTTACGGAGTCGGCTAATATTCGACTCGCTAAAGGCAAGGGAGCCGTATACCTTATTGTGCATTAACAAGCTATACTAAGTCATTGACAATTGATATATGTAAATTTAAATATATGATTAGTAGAACGCACTTACAATCGACTAATCAAGAAGCTACGAATGTAGTGTCTGTGATTTTGATATTTTCGTATGCTATTGTTGTTTATCTCTAATATTACGGGTGTCACTAAATCATACCGTTCTACTTGCAGGGTTACTATTTAGACTTATCATGGTCTTATTCTGACACAAAATCGTGTTGACGACCAGGAGTGATTGCTCATATAGTACGTACACTATACTTCAAGTGAGTGTTATCAAAAACAATGTCACTTTATTTTTCTTGGTCTGAGTAGTGGTGAGGATGTGTTGATAGGATATGTTATATAAATATTTGAACGGGTGCTCTTTATTTTTAGATACGAGCAAGCACCATATGAGCAAGAATGAACGATAGGTTCAGAATACACTGTACATACTGAACCTTGGTGAGTCCATATTATGTTGATAATCTAATGGGATGACTTATCATAGTACTATATATTAAAATGTGGATTCAATACTGGAGTTCCAATATAAACAGTCATTATCAACTTAAATGACTGTGGGAAGTATGTCTCTCTAGGAACAACAACTTCTGTATTCTTATTACTTTTCTCTTCCATGTCTATATAGGTTACAGTACTTGCCCATTATATTAATAATTATTGATTTTGACCAATGAACACGTTTACTATAAATTTACTGGAACATTCGTTACAATATTCTTAGCTTAGTACATATATTATAGTACTAATATCCTAATGTCTGCCAATTGTATTGATGTAATTGATAATGAATCGATATTACGTTCATCTGAGGACTTAAGGGGTCCTTATACTGGCAGTGCAACAGTATCTTTCCATATACCTGAAGTCAATAACTGTATTGTACTATATTGTCTACCTTTAGAATCCTTGCGTCCACGACATCCCAACTTAACTAACATATACAGCTAGACTTACTTTGCTAGGTGAGTTCTTTAATTATATGTATCCTTTTTTTCTCCTGTAATAGTTATATGCAGATCATTACCTGGGGATATCATGAGTTAAAGTGTTATATACTTGAGAACCCATCCTCAACTAATATCTCCTAGTTTATCTATTAGATGTTGCAACTATTACACATCAGAACAAAAAAAGCACATATGGAGTATATGGCTGTGATTGGTTTCTGTTACTTTTATTTGTAGGAGTGGAGGCTTTTTGTCAACCTATCCCCTTTCTACTGTGAAGAGATATTGCTGGATGAACATTCCTGTCAATACATTGTGGTCTCTGTTCAACACTCGTCCGCACTTCTTCTTTTTTCGTTGGTAGGTACCAGTGCATTTCTACAATTTATATCATCTACTGTGAGAGCACGATAGCGATCAATTTCCAGTTTTTCATTTTCTGTTTATTTTAGGATGCATCTCCCAGCATCATGAATTACAATATCAATTCTGTTATTATCTAATATGTGGGGTGCGGACTTCAGGTGTTAATACAAATGATAGTATAACGAGTGTTGTGACTCTAAGACGCTACGAACTGATGGGAATACATAAGAGACATCTAGGATTGAAATGAATTTTTGATTATGTATGTGTGTTGTTGTCTATTTGTTTATAATATTGTTGGTATGTGGTTTTTCCGTTTTTTAATGTATTAAATATGAATTGTATTTTAGATGTGTATATAAGAGGATTTGAACAGTTTACATAATATTCATTGCTGTTTTATTTAATACTTCCAGCCTTGAAAAAGTCTCTGTGAGACGAAACACGTGTCGGCGGTGTGAGCTGTGAAGTCATTTTATTACTTTTGATACCTAATAAAAGAAGTTTGGAAGAATATACACTTGAGTTGGATCTCTGAATTTGGAGGTGTTTGATTACGACCATTGGACATCGTATGAACTATGATCATGGACTAATAATTGATATGTCAATGAGTTTGGACTGACAATACAGACATATGAGTATCTAGGATATACACTAACTTAATACAGATAGGAGTGCTGAAGTAGGCTTGTTATATTTTCTTCACATGGAAGCCCAGTGGTGGGGAAACCAGAGTCCTTTGGGGTTTGAGAAGAGATTAGGAAGTGGGAGGGTGTAGTCCGCAGCAGGATTGGTGTGTAATTGGCCAGCAGTGATAAAATTGGAGTCCGTGTTGTGGTCCGGGTGCATGTCGCTGAGTGTTTTGGGGGTGAGTAGGAGGTGTTTCCCAGGGCATGATGCATAGGTCATCACCAGGCAGGGACAGGGCATATGGTGCTGATGGATGGTACTGCCTCTTTCCTCATACAGTATTTCCCATCCCGTTCTTACTCCCCTGATATGGGTTCTGTGTCCGGTGTGGCTTGTGTGTGTGGCGGGGTGAGGGCCGCATCACTGTGTGCCACTGACACAACAGACTGTGAGGGTGATGGTGCAGCATCACTGGGTGCCACAGACACATTAGGGGTCAGAGCTGTGTGTGTCGATGTTCCCGCTGCAATCATCAGGGAGTGGCACAGTGGCAGCAATGGCAAGATGAAGCACTGCAGGGCATTGACATTCCCAGTTACTACTTGCTGGTGTCCAGCCATGGCAGACATACTTCCAGCCTGCATCTGCTCCATGGTCTCCATTGGCCTCCGCATCTGTGCCAACTCTGTGCTGTGATCGCTGGTGCCTGTCTGAGCAGACAGTTCTTGTAGTAGATTCATGGCCCCAGCGAGGTCAGCCAAGGTCTGTGGTGGAGCATGGTGCATGCAGGGGGTGTCCGATAGGGAGAGTACATGGTCCCTGATGGGATACAGACACCCACGTATGGCATCGAGTTTGGCTGCCACGAGCTCAAAACTCACCTGCAGCTATTTAGCCAAATCCAGCTGGCAACTCCAAACATGCTGTTGGAACTCCATGTATTGGTCGGGGGCTGGGAGACCGCCGTGGTGGTGTGTGTTTCCTGCTGTGTGATCTGTGCAGGTGGTGGGCTCCCCTCAGGGCAGCTGGCCTGCCCTGCTACTGGGGATGGGGTGCGGAGGCTATTCATTATCCTTTGGAGGGTGTCTTGACATATGTGCAGGTTGTCTTCTTCGTCATCATTGAAGTTAAGTGTGCTGTGCCCTGCATGAGGTGTTGTTTGTCCCTCTGCTATGTGAAAGGTGATATGCAGGTTAACAGAGTAACACATGTATGTTGGAGTTTTTGCAGATGTTTACATTGAGACTGCATGCCACTGTACATTGTCACAGTTTTTGTGGAGCTGGCTATTTGATGGCAGTCAGTGTGTTTTTCGACTACATCATGGATGTGTGGTAGTAGCTGTGCATTTTCATCACACAGTGTCAGGCAATGCCAGATGTGAGTGGACAGTTACTATGCACATGCGTGACCTGTTGTGAGCCGTGGCCTATGCTGTTGGTGTTCCGCTTTGTACCACATTGCCATCATTGCTGATGCTCTTTGATTGCTATGTGTGTGTCCTACATTGTGGGGGAGTTGCCACTACAGCTCAGATTTCGTGTGTCCTTCTCCCTTTGAGGTGGTGTGCCTTTAAATTGTGTGCTTTTTGGACATTGATTTTTTTTTACTTAGGTCATATTTGCTCTTGGACAGATTTTGTGGCCTGGTGCATTCCTCGTCCACTGTGTGTGTTGTACGGCATGGGTTGTGTGTGCACATGGACATGTCAGAGTGTAACGTGCTCCTTTACGGATGTGGTCTGCACTGGGCTACCTCCATGTCAATCCGTAGGCCACGTATGTATTTGGGCTGCAGCCATGCTATCGGGCATGCAGTGTTACTTGCATACTCAGTGTGGGTCACAGAGCCGCTGCTTTGCTGGATTCAGCATATGTGCATGGGTCGGATGTGGTATTGGTGATATGGAGGGGGCCCTTTGGGCACATTGTTGACAGGGGCTTACTTGGAGTTTCTATGTGTGCTGCAGTGTGCCAAGGCTTTCAGTGACATGTTCCACGATCATTGTGGGTGTGCAGTGCGCTACACATTCTAGTGCATGTGTGCCATTGTGCCCATCTCCCCCGTCGCTGGTCGTTACACACCCTGTTGCTGTTGGGTCAAGTCGTATCATGCTGTGTCCAGGCCCCAAATTCCTTCCACTGTCTCCACACTGCTAACTATGGCCACCATTTCCTCCAGGTCATCCAGCTCCTCCTGTGTCGCAGGGCTCCCACCTCTAGTTGCCTTTGCTGCCTTCCTGTTGGCGTAGAGCTTCTCCTTGGTTTGGCTGTGCACTTCATGCCAGCGCCTCTGGACCTCCTCCAGTGACCTCCTCAACACTCCGACTGCATTGACATTGGTGTTGCCAGTGCCGCAGTGGTGGTGCCAAACAGCTGTTGATGGTGTCCTATAACCTCCGTGACGAAGATCCGGTCTTCCTGCCGACTGAACCCTGTCTTCCTCTTCCTCTTCTCCTTGCCCTTCCCCGAACACGGGGTTCCATGCTGGTCCTCCGTGGGGCTTGTGGGGTCCGGCTTGTCCTCTGCACTCAGTCCGGGTGCATCCATGGTGCTACACAGTTAGAATTGGTTCATATATTTTTTTCTTTCTTTTATAGTGCATTTTCCCGCATGACGCGTGGGATTTGCAGGCCTGAGGCTGGTTTTCTCTGATTGTTGTCCTGCAATTTGCCTCATCACATTTTGTTTGCTTTCGTGTATCGCATTTTTGCAGCATGGTGTTGATTTTCAGGCGGACATTTTCTGCGTTATCTGGTGTCTATTGCGTGCTACCGCCTTGTTGTGAATTCCACGTTGACAGGGGGTTATTTTCCCGCGATGGTTGAAAGTTGCGTTACGCTACTCTTGCGGTAGTTATCACACGTTCTTGTGAATATACCGCTTAGTGTGCCTGTCTCCCACAATCTTTTCATCATGCTCTCTTGCTGTCTTAGAAGTATGGAGTATGATACAAAAAACAGTGAAAGTCAAATGCCTGTTCTCAGTTCTTTGGTGTAACACCTGCATGTGGTTTACAATGTTAAATCTCTCGTTAAGAGTTAAGCTCTGATGAGTATAAAATGTAAGAGGACTGAATAGCCGACTTGAGTTTATGTAAAGGTCCTTACACTCATTCTTGAGAAGAGATCAGTGTATTTGCCTGTAAGGTTTAGGGACATGGATATAGGACCAGGCAGGAACCTGTTCAATGCATTGGTTTTAGCCTTGCCGACAGACCCTATCAGTTGCCTATAACCAAACCTATGTTTCTGACACATAACATGTACTCGGAGTGGACTTTGGGCCTGTCCCTTGCTCATCGTTGAATGGCATTGTTGTTTACCTCATTCTCTGTTCCTGCTTCATCGAGTTTCTTTCTATATGTTTATATTTGTCCTACCCAGGAGAATTCCTGTCTCAAAGTGTTCTAATTGAACAGTTGTGTCCTTCCACTGCTGACTTGAGAGACCTTTTATTTTACCTTTCAGCACTTTAGAAAGGTGCATGTTTTTCCTTGGTCTCTCACCTGCTTACTCTTCCTACCATCCTAGCGCCCCGTCACCTCTATATTTACTCAATTTACTTCACTCCCCTTCCCCTGTGCTTTCCATGTTGTTCCCCATTTTCAATTAGTTTTGCATTTTAATTTCTCTTTTCCATCTGTGCTCTCCATTTAGGCGCCTCTACCTCTCCCCTGCTCCCCGGACACTCTTTCTATCTCATTCTCTCTTTTAGTTTGTTGTATTTATTTATTTATTCATTCATTCATTAATTTTTACAAGGGCCAAGTCAGCTCCAACTTGCTAGTGGGCTTTTGCTTCCTATCTTTCACTGCCCTACACTTTCTTTTCTTCTACTTTTCCTCTTCTACTTTACCTTTTTACCATATTAAAATGGTAAATTAAAAATGCCAAAATGGCCTCTGTGTGTCATTTAGAAATGGCTTTATATGCACTCATATTTTAGGGCACATACATAAGTAGGCATCATGACACCTGGGTACGCATTAGCAGGGACGCTGAAATGTTTTTTTATTTATTGAAACCCCATTCCAATATGGTAGGGCTAGTGACATGCACAGCATATGTGTCCATGCTTAATGCTGCATGCAGTCACATGCGTTGTGTGGCACGCTGGCAGACATTTTGGGAATAGGTAATTACTAATACTAATGGAAAGAAGCACTATCAAAGTCAATAGCTCAGACTTTTAGAGTAGTCACACGTTGGCTTTGCCAGTGCCTTATTATTGCATTCAGTGCTGAGTACTGGTATGAATTAGACTAGTTAGACCCCTGATAGGCGCTGTCTTTTTTAGGTCTCGTACTAGGCTGCGCATGCGCTTCCTCTACGAGGCATTAAGTAATCTCTATGTGTTGGCAAGCGGCTGGTAGTTTCTCCTGCTGCTTGTCATTTGCTGAATGTTGGCACAGCTCCTGTTAGTTGGCTTTTTAGTTGTTGTTGATGTTAAACTGACTTCCATGTAGTCTGAAAGCAGCGGCCACTAACTACAGTTTTCGTCCGCCAGATAGCACTTTTTGTTTGTTTCACGGATCTCTGCCTGACAATAATATAATGCATTTTTAATAGTGCAGAACTTGTGGCTTCGGAGCACTTCAAGCAACAGGCACAATTAGCTTGCTCAACTGAAATGTACAAAATGTATCAGTGGTAAAATAATGAAAGGCTGAGTCTGACACTTCGACAATCCAGCCTTGGGGACACACACAGACTTCTGCAGAAGGTGCTGTTGCCCTTTGAACCACCTTACCGGCTCTAACAATAAAGCAATTTGTGGCTCAGTGTTCTCCGTCTGCAGTGCTGTAAAACAGGTGTTTCGTAGCTTAAGTCACAGGGACGAGGATACCTGAGCTATTATGTTCTTAAGTGATGTACAGGAGAGAGAACAGACATTCAGTTAAGAGTGCACATTATTGTAATGCACTCAGAGAAACGTTCTTCTATTGTAATTCACTAGCCAGGGTACACAGCACTCTTTCAGCTCAGCCCCAACCCAGCCATGATAACGACGAGGAGCTCAGTATGTAATTGATGCGTATTAATAGCTACCACAAAATAAACATATACATACTACAGATTTTCTCAAATATATAATACATATTTTTATTTTTGTGCAAGCAGCTGCACAGAGGAATGAATACATGACTAGGGCATGTGGTGAAGACAACAGTTTGTTGGAAACGTATTGATCCTCCGTCCACATTTATTTATTTATTTAATGATTTATGTACGCGTTGTTCTATAGCGTGTATGTTAGAAATGGTATCTCTGGTTGCGCCAAAGCCAGGCAGAGACAACCACTCTAGTCAGGGCTTGGGAGTTACACACCAAAGATAACCCCTGCTCACCCCCTTGGTAGCTTGTCACGAGCAGTCAGGCTTATCCCGGTGGCGATGTGTAAAGCATTTGCGCTACACACACAGTAACAACATACTAGGCACACCACAAAAGGTACTCCACACAAGGTTATATATAACAATAACTTTTGTATTATCATAAAACACATTAGATGGTAATCACACAATATACACTGTGCCAACTGGCACTGGGTAATATTTACAGGGGATTATTTACACATGACAGGGCTACATGGGCCACTGTCAGAATCATCACTTGGTAAAAATAGTAAAAGTAAGAACATATCATAAATGTAGACCAGAACCAGTAATTACTGGCAGACACTATACTCCACAACATCCTGCAACATAAATCATATCATGCACAGTATCACATCAGGCGAGAAATATATTCTGCGCCAACCTTATAAGCCTAAACATAGTAGACAATAACCTCCTAAACATAACTCGCATTAGGAAGTAAACTTACTAACATAAACCGCAGTAGGGAATAAATTAAACCTAAACCACAGTAGGGAATAAAATAAAACATAACACAGTAGGTAAAACCTCATAACCATAAAAGCACATCTAGAGGCATAACAACAGGGTGCATAAAACATACTATATAAGCTACATTTCATAGCACCTATATAAATCACATTAGGGCCTGGCGCCCTTCAACCCTAATAGTCCCCCTGGCCAACTGGCCATCTCTAAGGGGCTCAAATGCCCTCTGTCCCAAAGTCAGGGCACACTGCCAATGCAGCAGGAGTCAGGGGTGCGCAATTGCGCAAACCTAAACATTGCAGCTGGCACTAAGTGCTGCGCAGCTGGGAAGACAAGGGGGCAAAGGAGTGCATCTCACTCTGGATTCAAAACATGTCCCCTAAGGAAAGAAAGACCTAAACGTTGCATCTGCCCACTACCTGCTGGGCAGCTGGAAATATTCAAATGAGGCATGGGCTCTCAGTGGCTCTTAGAACCAATAATGTGCCACGCTGCAGCAGCCCGCGCTGGTGCAGTGCAGCTGAGACTACAATGAAGGGGCCCTGGCATATCTGTGCCTACCGGGCCTCACTGGGGCTCTCTTAAATAATATTGCCCCCAGAACATCGCAGTTGCCCACTGTCCAGCGGGGCAACTATAAAAGGAAATGACCAACACAGGAAATAACCAATGCTCCCACGAGGCAGCAGTCTGCTACAGCGGCGCAGCTGTGACATTACTTAGAAAAGGGGGAGGGGCGGGCCCCGCACTTCTGTGCCCTCTGGAGCCCCCATGTGGCTCTTTAAATCATGCCACCATTGTTGGAGCTGCCTGCTGCCAGACGGGGCCGCTCGGACTCTGGGGACCAGCCTGGGCTTCACTCTGCACCACCCAACGGAGAAGCCCCTACTTACTGGGCTCTCCATTATGGCTGGATTCTTGCTTGGTCCACACGGCGGGGTCAGGCACCGACAATGTGCCTCGTGCCCCCTCCGCCGTTGTCTGCTGGCAAGCAGCAACCCGCAGGGCTCTCTCCTAATGCCATGGGAGCCCTCGCTGCCATCGGCGACCTCGGCCGCCCCACCTTCCTTCACCCGGGATCTTCTCCCTGCACAGTCCAGCGTGGGGTGGGCTCCCCCCTGGATTCTCCTTTGGTCACCTGTGCAGGGGGGACTCCCGGGTCTCCCCCCAGCTCACCGGAGGCCCGGTTACTTCCGCTTCTGTCCGCAAGCCCCGCCCACAACCAGGCGGGCCGCGGTTCGCGGCGGCAGCGATCTGATCAATGAGGGGTAGGCTCCCTCTAAATTAAGGCTATAAAGCGGGGTGGGCATCCATAATTTAAAAATAAAAATAAGCGGAATAAGTGCAGGGTGGGCACCGGCGAAACTCAGCAAAATGCGGGGTGGGCACCCGCCGCCATAATCATCACTGGGAATCCCTACGCTACCCCCCAAGCAGCACCATGCAGCCCCGGGGCAGCGAAGCTCCAGTGCACATGGGGAATTCAAGCAGAGCGCTCCCAGTGCGCAGAAAGAGCCAGGTGCTCTTAAAACAAAGCAAGCACTCCCAGGGCTAAAATAAATTAAGCAAAAGGTTCCAGGGCATAGCTGGGCCCAGGGAGGCAGCCCTCCTGGCAAGTCCTCCCGGGCCCCAGCAGCAGAACGCGCTTCAGGAATCAGGATCCAAAAGCAAGACATTTACATGGGGTCACAGCCCCTTCTTTTATACCAGCAAATCCTTTGTCTCAAAGTTTAGGGCATGGGAGAACCAGATACAACCATTTCAGGGGAGCTTTGGAGCACTTTGTTTTGCTCAGCTCCTCTCTCCCTTTCACAGGACAGGCCAGGGACATCAGACGCACCACAGGAGGTGGAACCAGCATTGTGGAGGGAAGGCACAGCCCTATTCAGGCCTCAGGTGCAACTCCTCCCTCCCATCTACATGCAGATCTCCCTATTCACCACTGGGCAGACTCATCCTGGCTCCTGGAGCCAACCACACCATCCAGCCCCTGTCAATCACAAGCCCCACATGCAATTCACATCAAAAAGCACACAGACATACCAACTTCTAAAAGTGGCATTTCTAAAATAACCACAATAAATCTGCGCACACTATTGCACAGCATTTATTCTCACGAGTTCGCACATACTAAACTTGACCCTGTACTCCCCTCATATCAGGAACTAACATGGACACACATATCCCCCATGCATTCCTATGGGAGGGCAGGCCAATCTCACCATGCACTCAAAGAGCGCACACACTTTACACTGGGCCACAGTGCTCAAGTGCGCAGAGGTCTAAAATCACTACCACTATGTCAGAGGCTTAAGACAAACATTTCAGTGGTGAACCTGCCAAAAGGGCCAAGTCCAACAGTGTACTTTACCCTGAGGTGTCAGAGCACGTTACAATACACATCTGACTGTCGGTTGGAGGATGGCTGGAAACAGTAGCAACTTGGCCATAAAATAGGTGGCAGACACAGCGGCCAAACCTATCACCCCTAGGAATATGAGCCCAGTTCCACTACTGCGCCATTCAGCCTTCCTGGACCCCTGCCCTGTTACATGTGCTAGGTACTTCACACATTCATGGGGAACATATCAAGCTAGCAGGAAGTCAGCAAAAGCACAAACAGCACACCAAGGAACTCCTACCTCCTTATAGAAATGTCTGTGGGGGTAGGAGCACCAGTGCCCTGCTCACGTCATCCAATAATATTCAGGCTCGCTCATGACAGTCCCTCCTTCCTAAGTCAGTAAGATGAAAGTTGATTTTGGTTGCACTCATTCCATGCAATATGCATGTTTGCACTTATCCCTGTCATAGGGCAACCAGTGCAACATACCAGGGCAATCACTCTGTTAAATGACACTGTAAATTCTTCAGTTCTCCTATATGGTATTCTGCACATTAAATATCATTGCACTGATTCCTGTAACAGGGCATTCCATATAAATCCACCCCCATATCACTAGTGGGACCATGCACTTCACTTATCCCTTGATAGGGCAATGCATGCACTTCACCTCCCACACCACTAGTGAGTCATAGAGCGCTCCACACAAGACACATCACTGCCCATCATTGACCCTATCCTAGGACACTACTCACTTTGTCATAGGTTTCTCTGTACTTACACTGCTGCACTTTACCCTGCCATAGGTTAACGCACACACTTCGGAGGTTTTGAAGAAGGAAAAACAAAAAGGTGAACAAAGGAAAAGGTACTTTGATAAAAGGAATGCTGTTAAAACTACTAAAGTAAGAATTGGTGATTTAGTTGCCATCAGACGTCCTGGTATTATCAGTTATGGAAAATCTAAATATATGGATCCCATGGTTGTTATTAAGGTTTCTCGAATGCAATTAAAACTCAAGACCATCGAGTTTGGAACCTTAATAGAGTAGTGTTAGTTAAAAGCAAAGAAGAGATGGAAAAATGTCGGGATCAAGACATCCAAATGGAGAAAGATGGAAAAACAATTAATTTGAATTTAAGTGAACCAAGAACATCATCTAGATCAACAAGACGTCCATGTCATTTGAAGGAATATGTTTGAAATATGGTCATGATGTTATATCTAATGTATATATCCATTAACTTTCTTTTTTGTATTATACTTTTATTTTTTGTATTATTATAAGGAAGGGAGATGTGTGATATTCTGCATTAATTCTCTATTGTATATTACATTGTTTTATGGCTTTCTTTAGTAATCTCTATGGTTGTGTGTCATAGTCATTCTTGATCTTTTGTATGTCATACTGGGGCCAGGAGGCATATTTCAGTTGATGTTAACCTGGCTAGACGAGGTCCTTTGTTAAGAATAAACTTCAATTCAAGATCCTGATTTCAGGCTGAAGAACCTTTATTTAAATATAACACATTCTTATCAGGCGATGAGTACTGCCATAAAATTACATTTCACAACATGGCACATCTGCAATGGTCTACTCAGATGTGCTGGTTCTTGTATAACGCATCACCTCATCGTCCCAGTCCTAACCACATGAACATAGTTCCTCCCACCAGAAACTTCCAAGCAACTTAAAACCCATCCCTTCCCTCCAGGCCACACCCTTACCCTGAGGCATATAACCCTGTGACCCGCCTAGTCACATCCTGTTTGTTTTTTCTGCGGAATCCCTTCCGGGCAGACATCGTCGTGGGGGGTGCTGGATACTGGAACTGGCCTCCTTTCGGGTAAGTGTGAAACGGGTTGTTAAGCAACCATTTAATCCCCTTATATGCCTGTTATACTGGACCATGGGGTTGGGGGGTCCGGACTGCCTGGTGTGGGGTGGTGACTCCCTGCTGCCACCTCCCATCTTCCGGGTTTGTTCCCTGCTCTAGCAGGGACACCCGGGGAGGGAGGGGAGGTGTGTTGGGCGCAGCTGGCTTTTCTGCACGCCAAGGGCATGGCGGTTTGGCCTCTCCACGGATGTGTGTTTGAAGGGCTCAGTGCTCATCTCGTTTTCGAGCCTGTGTTTTCCCTTTTTTTTGTTTCTTGCAGGGTGGTCTATCCCTAGTGGGATCTTGTGTTTAATTTGGGCAGCGGGGGGGAGAAAATTGTGGTTTCGAGTCCTGCTAATGTGGTTATAGTTTCCTACAGTGGATACATTTTCTCTGCACTACATTTATTTTAAGAAAGGTATCCCTGTGCTTACAGACCATTGAGGATTATGTGTACTCGAGTCAGTCTGTGCTGGCTATGGGGGTCATATGGTGTTTTTGTGGGCATTGCTTCCTGTGGTGCTGCGAGGGTATTTGGGAGTTTCTTACCTCTGTGTTCGCTGGTTCCTGGGGTGGGGTTTCTGGCTTCACTTGTGTCCTTACAGTTGGGCCCTGTTCTGTCTTTTCCTTTTGTAGCTTTGTAGTTGTCTCTGATTGGCCGGATTAGCGGCCGGCCTTTGGTCCTGTTTGAGGATTGTCTGTGGGTTCGGGTGGCATTACCTGGTTTGCCCGTAGGGATTTTTTCTTGATTGGTCTAGGGTATTTCTTGGGGTCTGGTTCTCTGTTCTCCTGTTCACAACATGGAGGGTAGAGGTGCGGACGTGCGTGAGCTCTGCTGTGAGGATGAGGTGGTGGTCGCTGGATATCCCACTGCTCTTTCCATGGCGGATATTCAAAAGATGATTGATGCTGCTGTGGCGGCGGCCTTTGTGGCTCGTGATCCCAAGGGCCTAAGAAGCAGAAATTGGATGCCTCGGTAAAGGTCGATCCAGACATTGACTCTGATGAGGAGGTGAAGGGTCATTTTGTCCAGGGGGCACACCTTTGCTGTGTTCTGCAACATGCTTGAGACATTTTGGGGTTCCCTGGTACTGTGGAGGGTGGAGAGCCTGAAGACTTCTTCGCAAATTACCTAAAGAAAGAACCTGAAAGCCTTCCCATTCATACATCTGTGAGGAAGGTGCTGGAGGGGAAGTGGAAGGATGTTGACAAGCATGCCTTTCCCCAGTTTCTGGCTAAGAGGTATCCCTTGCAGGGATTCACTGAGGAATTCCTGGCCATGGTGAAGGTGGATTCCCTGCTTGCTGGTATGGCGTCTCAGAGCCTGGTGGTGTCTGAGGATGCGGTTCCTTCAGATCCTGGGGACAAGCGGGTTGAGGGGGCCTTGAAGCGGTCCTTTGCAGCCTCTAATCTTGCGGTTTGGTCTGCAGCTTACACCAGCTATCTTGTTTAGTCGCTTTGAAAGGACTGTCAGGGTATTTCTGAGCAGCTCATGCAGGATGAGGATCCCTCAGAAACTTTGTCCATGTTGGAACAACAGTTGCATTTCATGGCATTTTTTTGCCCTTCGACTCCCTTAGTGTTGCGGCGGCAGCTGCTGGTGCCTCTGTTGCTGCTAGGAGGCAGTTGTGGCGGAAGTCTTGGAAGGCGGAGGCTGCTCAGAAGGCTGCCGCGATGAAGCTTCCCTTCACTGGCTCTAAGCTATTTGGGGAGTGATTGGAGGCTTTGATAAAGAAAGCGGCTGAGGACAAGACATTGTTGGCTCCAGTCCGCTCTTCTCAGAAGAGGAAGTTTGCGGGTTATAAACTGGCTTTTGGGCAGGCATTTCAATCTAAGATGGCTGCCCGGCCCTTTCGTGGTAGGGGACATGGCAGGGGTGTCCCTTCCTTCCACAAGTCCCGGGGTCAACAGGGAACTTCCTCTTTTGCAGGTCCCTCCAAGTCGTCACTATGTGGTGAGTTTCTTGGGGGTGCCAGTTGGGGGTCACCTCACCTCTTTTTTTCCTGTTTGGGAGGAGTTTGTTCGGGATCAGTGGGTCCTGCAGGTGGTCCGGCTGGGCTACAGAATAGACATTGATACTCCTCTGGTGGATGTGTTTAGAGCTACCCCTGTTCCCAGGTCTCAGGCAAGATGTCGTGGTCTGTTGGATGGAGTTCGGGACTTGGTGTCTTTTGAAGTAAGGGAATCCAGAAGAGTATAAGAAAAAAGGTTTATTCAGTATATACGGAGCAACCCCCAACAGCTGTCTCCACTGCAACTCCAGCTGCCGTCTACTGGACTCCACAGCCGGATTCCAATAGTGGAAGCCTGAGGTTGTTGGACAGCAGTTGCTAGGGAATGTAAACAACATTAAAGAATATAACATATCCTTCTCCTTTAAAAATAAAAAAAATATATATAATGTTTCAAGAGAAGTACAAATAAAATATAGAGAAAAACTAATAATGTATCAAACAAATTGTACACATATACAAATACGAAATAGATTAATCACAACAATAGTCTTTGAGTTTAACAGGCACACATTTGGTACGTGTACTTGGTAGTCTGTCAGACGCAGACTTATTAGAAGCCTGATTACTCACAACTGAACCAAGATTGCCTCCATCTTTCTTCAACCATTCACGAATCTCAGTTTCATTGCACCTAGACACTTGATTTGTATTCCACCATTTCCCATCTGAGAGTTTCAAAGCCTCACCCTTGACAATTTCTATTTTCTTGGGATTTGATAACTTGGAATTTCCCTTGTGTTGTGTTGTGCCCAACTTAACTCTTACAAAATCTCCTGCAACAAATTTCTGAGATTCTTTGATTAACTTATCATTGTGTTTCTGTTGGGGGGTCGTTCTATAATTCAATAACATCTTCTTTACTAATCCTTTCCAATCAGTTTGATTGTGAAAAGCCATCTGAATACAATCGCCCAAAACTCTATTAAAATGTTCAATAAGACCATTTCCCCGAGGATGGAAGACAATCAATCAATCAATCAATCAATCAGGTCATTTGTAGAGCGCACTACTCACCCGTAGGGTCTCAAGGCGCTGGGTGGGGGGGGTGCCATTACTGCTCGAACAGCCAGGTCTTGAGCTTCTTCCTGAAGGAGAGGTGGTCCTGGGTCAGGCGCAGGTCGGTCGGGAGTGAGTTCCAGGTCTTGGCGGCCAGGTAGGAGAAGGATCTTCCTCCTGTTGTCGCTCTTCGGATGCGGGGGACGGCGGCGAGGGCGTGGTTGGTTGATCTGAGGAGGCGCTTGGGAGTGTAGAAGTTGATCCGGTTGTTGAGGTAGCTCGGGCCTTGGTCGTGTAGGGCTTTGTGCGCGTGGGTGAGGAGACGGAAGGTGATTCTCTTGTTGACCGGGAGCCAGTGCAGATCTCTCAGGTGTCCGGAGATGTGGCTGCGTCGGGGGATGTCGAGGATGAGTCTCGCCGAGGCGTTCTGGATCCGCTGGAGTCTCTTCTGGAGTTTGGCAGTGGTTCCGGCGTAGAGGGCGTTGCCGTAGTCCAGTCGGCTGGTGACGAGGGCCTGGGTGACCGTCTTCCTCGTCTCGGTGGGGATCCACCGGAAGATCTTACGTAGCATGCGCAGGATGTTGAAGCATGACGAGGAGACGGCGTTGACTTGTCTGGTCATGGAGAGGGAGGAGTCCAGGATGAAGCCCAGGTTGCGTGCGTGGTCCGTCGGTTTGGGTGCGGTGCCCAGGGCGGGGGGCCACCAGGAGTCGTCCCAGGCGGAGGGCGAGGAGCCCAGGATGAGGACCTCCGTCTTGTCCGAGTTCAGTTTCAGGCGGCTGGTCGTCATCCACTCGGCTACATCTCTTATCCCTTCGTGCAGGTTGGCTCTGGCGGTGGCGGGGTCGTTGGTCAGGGAGAGGATCAGCTGGGTGTCGTCGGCGTAGGAGATTATGTTGAGGTTGTGTTGGCGTGCGATGGTCGCGAGGGGGCTCATGTAGACGTTGAAGAGGGTGGGGCTCAGTGAGGATCCTTGAGGGACGCCGCAGATGACTTTGGTGGCCTCTGACTTGTACGGTGGTAGGCGGACTCTCTGTGTTCTTCCGTCGAGGAAGGAGGTGATCCATTCCAGTGCCTTCTCCTGGATTCCGATGTTGCTGAGGCGCTGTACTAGGGTGCGGTGGCAGACAGTGTCGAAAGCCGCGGAGAGGTCCAGGAGGATGAGGGCCGCTGTTTCTCCGTTGTCCATCAGAGTTCGAAGGTCATCGGTGGCGGCGATGAGGGCGGTCTCGGTGCTGTGGTTCGCTCGGAAGCCCGACTGTGAGGGGTCGAGGGATCCATTCGTCTCGAGGAAGGCGGCCAGCTGTTTGTTGACGGTCTTCTCGATGACTTTGGCCGGGAACGGGAGGAGCGAGATGGGACGGTAGTTCTTGAGGTCGGCGGGGTCTGCTGTGGGTTTCTTGAGGAGAGCGCTGAGTTCGTCTTTAAGTGCTTGATCCCCCAAACTTTAAGAAAGTTACTGATTTATCAGATAATATCTCTGCAGGACAGCCCTCCCTGCGAAATATATCCTCACAAAAATCAATGACAGTGTCAGCTTTGACCTCACGAACAAAGGTTACCTCCGGCCATTTGGAAAAATAATCCATTAATACAATGGCAAATTTACTACCAATACCAATACCAATTATATCTTTTTTTTGTGTAGCTTTATTCGATTTTTAGTTTAAAATCATAAAAGCGTACAGTTAAAAAAAACAGTTTCAAGTAAAAACATAGATACAATAACACATAATACATGAAGTTAAAAAGTTTTTACCCAGCCTGTGGGGATAAATATCTTAATTATAGTGTACTTTTCACAGGTTAAGCTTAAATCAAACAGTAATTAATAGGGGTTCCAATACTTGGGACTATAAAACAATGATTCCTGTCTGGTATAGGTGGGAAAGCTACGGCCGCTCGGTACATGGAGTCCTCTGCCCATTATCATGTTGCAGCCTTCCTTTTGGCTGGGTGTGGGGTTGCAGAGCATTCTAGGGTAAAAATCATGCAGATCCCAGACGGAAATTGGGCCGTTACCCACTTGGGGTGCACAGGTACGCAAATATGGGACAATGTCTCTCTGCCTAAATCTAACGAGTACTAAGTCACCATCAATGTCCTTTGGGAGGGAACCCAGCCAACCCACCCTTCTGACACTCAGTATTGTACCCTCGAGGTTAGGAGGCAGGGGTCTGTTTTTTGCCAACCAAAATTTTACCTTATTCAGCAAATCACATTGTCTCTCGATTTTCCCAGGTGTAAGTAATGGAACTCCCGCGAGGACACACACAAAAGGAGCTGCCTCGGGAGGGAGTTGGATAGGGGTAGCTTTTTTGTGCTGTGCTCTAGGAGCAGTAATCTGTGGCAAAAGGGGTTTTAAAAAAGTTTAATGAGCTATTGACACTGGTGAGTTAGAGACTATTGGTTGAGTTGGAGCCCTTTTTTCTTGCAAGATTGGCTTGGGGGTCATTGGGAGTAGTAGATGGGTGGGAGCAATTAGATGTTATAAAGCATTTATTGCATTTATTGGCTAGCAAGTTAGATTTAATGGTTTCCTCCATTCCAGTCAGCCTGTCCCCTAGTATGTTTATTTTTTCTATTAGTGGCGATATAATAGAGCTGACCAGTTGTTCAATAAGGGATAGTAAGTCCTGCTGTGGAGGAGAAGCTGGAACGGCTAATTTATCGACAGCCTCGGGAGTCGTGGAAGAATTGCTGACTGGAGCTGTGGGGCTAGAGCACAATTTTGGGAAATTTGATTGATTTCCAATATAGTTAACCCCACTATGTTTTCTTTTAACAGATGGAAACTGAGGGGATGCTATACTTTGGGTGTATTCTGTGTTGGCTTTTTTGGATAAAGGGATAGGCTGCAGGGGGCTAGCAGTAACAGATAATACACAGGAGCTTTCAGCAGGACGCGGCGATTCCACTAAAGCATGTTTAGTTTTACACAGGGTGTTTAGGTCATCTAACCATGCAAAAGTGTGCTCTGTGTCTACTGTTTGTGTGGGCTGAGGAGATATGCCTTTATCAACTTTTCTAGCAATGAGCAAAGTTGAGCTGTCTATATTAACCCCCTCGCGAGTCATAGTGTAATTTGGGTGAATCAGAATAGTTATTGGCAAATGTTAAGCTTCGGAAGGGGGAATGTAGTTGGTGAAGGGCAAAGTCAATATGCGGAAAACCAAAGGGGGCAAATGTCTTTCTTTACCTCTTCGTAACAATGAGCCAAGGGGGGTGGCCCCGTCCCGTCCTCCTCGGGCCTCTGAGGGCCACAGAGGGCCCGCCCTTAGCCCGGGCTTCGCTCGGCGCGGACCCGCGACGCGGGTACTGGAGTCCTTTAGAAGCGCCTCCTGGCGCCGGAAATCCGTGTGGCGGCATGTTCCGCCACTAGGGCGTCTGGGTACTGTAGTTCCCGGGTCGATTACGCCCCCTCACACTGCGGCCGCTGGTCTGGGCTTGTGGCGGCGGAGGGGAGCACTGGGGTGTTTGAGCTGTGGTGGTCTGGTCGCCGAGGTAAGCCCCCCAAAGGTTGTCCTATCCCCCGCTCCACCGGTACTGGAGTCCTTGAGAAGCACCTCCTGGCGCCGGAAATCCGTGTGGCGGCGTGTTCCGCCGCTAGGGCGTCTGGGTACTGTAGTTCCCGGGTCGATTACGCCCCCCTCACACTGCGGCCGCTGGTCTGGGCTTGCGGCGACGGAGGGGAGCGGTGGGGCGTTTGAGCTGTGGTGGTCTGGTCGCCGAGGTAAGCCCCCCAAAGGTTGTCGTATCCCACCGCTCCACCGGTACTGGAGTCCTTTAGAAGTGCCTCCTGGCGCCGGAAATCCGTGTGGCGGCGTGTTCCGACGCTAGGGCGTCTGGGTACTGTAGTTCCCGGGTCGATTACGCCCCCCTCACACTGCGGCCGCTGGTCTGGGCTTGCGGCGGCGGAGGGGAGCGCTGGAGCGTTTGAGCTGTGGTGGTCAGGTCGCCGAGGATAGCCCCCCAAAGGTTGTCGTATCCCCAAGTATATCAAATGGACCACAGATGCCAATTGCTAGCCTCTCCCAAGCATGTTTTGGCCAGTTCATATGATGGATGGAAGATTCCTGGTCAGTATGAGTTTTGTCACTTAACGAACACTCTACACATTCTCTAACAAATCTTTCGATCTCTCTATCCATTCCTGGCCACCAGAAATCCACCCTGGCCTTCCTTTTCGTAGCTGACATCCCTCCATGACCCTCATTTAACAAATTTTACAATCTCGATCTCATGATGAGTGGAACAATCAACTTATCATTTCTTCTTAAAATACCATCCACCACAGATAACTCACTCCAAATTTCTTAATAAGATATTAAGTCTTTGTGGGACTTCCAACCTGCCCTCAGAGGAAGACAATCCATGACCCTTTTTGTAATGATGTCATTAGCGATAGCATTCTTCCAATCAGATTCATCAATAGCTTGTCAGACTTCACCCAACTTGGCCACTACCCAATCTTCTCTGTCTGACTCAAATTCATACACTCCTCTTTCTCAACAGGAAGACGTGATAAACAATCTGTATTAACATTTCTAACACCGGGTATATATTTTATACTGAAATTGTACTCCTGTAATTGATAAATCCATTTGGCAATACGTGGAGTGGCTCTTACAGGTCCAGCTGTGGAAAAAATGTCAATTAGTGGTTTATGGTCAGTGTGTAGGTCAAAATTCCTAGTTGGCATTTATCCTTACCACGTAAATGTGGCATTTTTTTTTCATCAATTAGCAAAATTACAAATAAATCTAGAATAATATTCAGCCAACCCTAGGAATGACCTTAACTGGTCTTTGTTTGTTGGGATTGGTGCTTTTTCTAGGACTTCAACTAACTTGAATTTAGGTTTAATTCCATCTTGATTTAACGTGTGACTGAGATAGTCAACATCTGTCTGACAAAATCTTCAGCTTTTTTAGGCTGATGGTAAAACCGGCATGTTCTAATTTACTTAAAACAATCGTTAGCACCTCATTATGTTCCTCATTACTTTTACCTCACACTAAAATGTCGTCCTGAAACACAATAACGTTTGGAATGTCTTTTAAAACACCTTGCATGATTCGTTGGAAAACTGCCGAAGCAGATGCCAGACCAAATGCCATGCGCACAAATTGATATGCACCTTCAGGGGTAATAAACGAAGTTAAGTGTTTTGACTCAGGTTGCAATTGCACCTGATTATAAGCGCTTGATAGGTCTAGAGTAGAAAATAATTCATCATTATCTACAGTGGCCAGCATGTCATTTATGTGTGGCAAGGGATAATGGTCAACCCATATACTGTCATTAAGATCTCTTAAATCCACACACATGCAAATATTTCCATTTGGTTTGTGCGGAATCACAATTGGACTAAGCTACTCTGAGGCTTCTCTTGGCTCTATAATGCCCTCGTTGCACAATCTTTCTAATTCGTTCTTTATAGGGATCTTTAAAGAAATAGGTACGTTCCGTATTTTGTGTACTTTGGGTGTTGCACCAGCCTTAAGTATGATACAATGTCTAAACTTCCGTGAGCATCCTAATTATTCCTTAAAAAGATCCAGAAATTTAGATACCCATATATTATCATTATGTTGATCTGTTAAAAGTACTTGCATGGGATGATTAGGATTTAATGTAATGTCTAAAGCCTTTTGTTCTCTCCAACCTAGAAGAGACTTTCCCTTTTCCACGACATACAATTTGGCCTCTGCCTGTCTGACCTGAAATTTTATTTTTGATATGAAATATCCAATGACAGGTAATTTCTGCCCACAATAACCAACAGGATTAACATCTGGGTTAATAAGGTCATTAGAACCAAGCTCTGACCAAATCTGCTTACTAATGATAGTGAAAGGTGAACACGAATCAGCCCACATCAATATTGTTTTGTCATCAACATAAATATCACATTAGGGGGGATTATAGTTTTAGCTATTGTCGATATCATCAATTTCGTCAATCATGTACATTTCAACGTCACTCTCTTCAATGTCTACACAAACCTCTTCATCGATTACATTTATAGTAGGTTTTGACTGAAATACATTAGAAGATTTACAAACCCTCGAATAATGACCTATTCTTTTACATTTGTAGCATCTGCTCTTAGCCGCAGGACAATGTGTGGCATCCGAAGGATGTCTATTGCAGTTATAATGCAATGTGTATAAGTAATGCCTTTAAAACATTGTTAAACGATCGACAATTGTTTAAAAATGCAAAATATTTGCTTTCAGTCAGTTCGACGTGGTTGGCAAAGTGTACAATGCAAAGTTGCCGATGTTGCTATTCAAATGTCAAACAAAATGGCGGCACGTCTGCGTGACCTTAAGGTCAAAGACACGTGATGGAGATGCGCCGCCTACGAAGGAGAGAACGTCACAATAAAGCTTCCAGGCTTCCGTGGTATACCCACGGTGTATTTCTTCACGCCAGCCAGAAATTGAAAAATGCCTTCTGACATGCTCTAGTGCGCGACACTGTAATTCCTCGCGCTCAACACAACTGAAAAATGCAGCCTGGCGAGCATATCCTCTAGTGCGCGACACTGTAATTCCTCGCGCTCACCTCAATTAAAAAATGCATACTGGCGCGCGTATCTCCGGCTCAGAAATCACTCGACAACATTTTTTTTTTTACAGAACGGCACGTACTTTTGAGGCTCAGGACTCCTTGAGCGTCTTCAGCACAACACAGCACAGCTCCGAAGTCTTCGGTGACAGGGTACACCTCCGTAATCAGCTGTTAAATCTCATCATCGAGGAACACGGAAGGTTACTGTTGGAACCGGGGTTGCCGGCCCACTTAAGGTAGCATGACACTAGATGAAAGGCTAAATCCAGAAGGCATTTGTATCCTGCTTGCATTACACACAACACCCCAATGCAAACTCACCAAAAATGACACCACACCATCTGTTAAATAGAAAATGGAAAAGCTTTATCTTAGATTTTGTAAAAGAATGAGTGAAGGTTCCAATATACCATAAATTAAGTCTTGGACATTCCTTTCAAAGTTTAAATACTTTAACTGCTTAGTACACCATATTTCTTTCAGTTGTTTGAGCACCAGAATTTTAGGTACAAACAAATCACCTTACAGCTGATAATTTTACTTCCTTTAGTCCAATTATTACTGGTGGTCGTCTCTCTGGTTAAGTAAGTACCTTATCTACTACACTTACAAATATGAGCACTTATCCAGATCAAACTTGTAAATACGTAACAGTATATTTCAGAAGATCATTTTTATCATCAATTTGAATTAGGCTGGTGCCGGCGTCTAAACTGCGTCACCGCAACCTCTGAAACAGGGGCCAACTCCATACCCCTCTGGTACAAATGGAATTGCTTTAGGGAGGCTTACTTGAAGAGAGTAGTTTGTAGACTATGGCCCTCTTCCTTAAGAAAAATGAGCCAGTCATAATGTTCTGAGTAGGGTGGCCTACTTGGGCTAGTTCGTGGCTCCTGCAATCCCCAGTCGCATGTCTCTCTCTATTACTATAGCCCCTCCCTCCTTGGTGCTGCCCCCAGGTACCTGTGTGCCCGTGTACTCTATTCCTGAGGCAAGCTGAAGAGGCTGCACTTTCCCCGCCTTCCCGCTCAGGTCCTCCGTAGCGTTAGCCGAGGCGGGGCGGGACTGCAGCCTAATGGTGCTTCGCTGATTCTTGAGGACCCAGCATTTACTGAACTTCGTCCGTCCGCTCTCCAACACTGGAGCGGCCGTCAGCAGGTGAACCTGTTCGGGTGTCTGCACTGGCTTCCGCCCCGATGGAGGCTTCGACTTCCGTGGGCGAGGCGTCGCTCTTGGTGGAAGGTTGGTTGTTTGGCGACCCCGCTCGGCGTCGTCCTGTGAAGACTTACACTGTTCCTTTCTTCACACGCCTGCCGGCAAGACCTTTCCGTCCTCAGCAGCTCCCGTGCCAGTGGCACAACAATGCTGGCAGCCTCAGCCTCACAGCCTTCCGAGCGTAAAGAGAATGGTGAGAGGCAGGGGAAGGGGAAAGAGGCCAGAGCGCTGACAGATCAAGGGTAAGCCCCAGAGGGCCAGGGCAGAGGTCCTCTGCCTCACGATGTCCTGAAGCTCTTGGCAATTCCCACAAGGGTCTTCAAAATTGGGGGCAGAGTCCCACTCACCAACAGTCAGCCGAATTAAGAGTTCTTGAGGAATGGCCACCTGAGTTACAATGCTTGAAGTTTATCCCTCTTAAGCAGGGTCAGATCAAAAGCACCTAGAACCAACATGCAGCCCCTAGGAGCAGTCAGGAGAGCTTAAGGCACCATCCCTCCTGTCACAGTTGTCCGCACTCCACCAACCCAGCAGTGACAAAATGGCCGCCCATTGTCCACCCTTATATAGCCTGTGCCCTGGTCACTAGAGTGAACCGGAAGGTTCTGGAACCCCCTATTGTAATCCTATGAGCCAGACTCTGAGGTAATTCCTGACAGGCGTCCATTTTCGGAGCCCTCTCCCTATCCACCATTTTAGGAAGGCGCACCTGTACCTCAGCACTGGTTATCAGTGGTGGGGCACCAAGAGACCTAAGTCCACACAAAAAGGGTTGGTGAAAAAAAAAATATTGGGAGGCAGAAAAGGACAAAAATAAGGGGAGATCATCCAAAGAGCTGACAGGTCCAACAGTTACCAGTAAGTATTACTGAAAAGTTACTTACAAATTTCGCCTTTTCCGTAGATGATGTTAGGAATATGCTGAAAGAAGTCTTCGTTTTCAAAATAGAAATATGAGGAAACTAGTGACTTGCTCCAAGTAAATAATTTCAGTGCATTCTGGATAAGGTTGTAATCCCATCCTCAGTCGCCATTTTTGAAGAAAGGGAATCCAGAAGAGTATATGAATAAAAGGTTTATTCAGTAAATACGGTGCAACCCCCCAGCAGCTGTCTCCACTGTAACTCCAGCTGTCGTCTACTGGACTCCACAGCCGGATTCCAATAGTGGAAGCCTGAGGGTGCTGGACAACAGTTGCTAGGGAATGTAAACAACATGAAAGAATACAACAGTGTCAAAGGGGGCTGTGGTGAAGGTGCCTGTAAGTCAACAGGGTCAGGGGGTTTACTCAATCCTTTTTTTGATCCAGAAGCCAAATGGAGACTTCCGTCCTGTCCTGGATCTGAAGGCTGTGAACTTGTGTATCCCTCAATGGTCCTTCAAGATGGTGACTCTGCAGTTGATTCTTCCCTTCCTGTCTGTGGGGGATTTCCTGACTTCTCTCAATCTCCGGGACGCCTACTTTCATATGCCGGTGCACGCAGACTTTCCTGCGTTTCTGTGTAGGGATGGATCATTACCAGTTCCAGGTTTTACCGTTTGGCCTGTCTGCCTCTCCGAGGGTGTTTACTAAAGTGTTGGCACCCTTGGTGGGTTTGTTGCATGCTCGGGGTATACAGGTGTTCCCTTACTTGGATGATTGGTTGATTTCTTCCTCTTCTTTCCTTCAGGCTCGGGCACATTCCATGGAGGTTTGCAGTCTCCTTCAATGGTTGGGGTGGATTCTGAACTTGGAGAAATCCCATCTTTGCCCCACTCAGGAACTGCTGTTCATTGGGGGTGTTCAACACCAGTTTGGGGAAAGTCTTCCTGTCGGTACCCAGCAGACTGACTATCATGTTTCTTTAATTACTCGTCATGCTTGCTATGTAGAATGTTTTCTTTCAATCTTCTATTCTATTGCATCTCAAGGATTCCTTTCCTGGTTCTGTCAGTACAGTTGCTGGGAAAGAAGTCCTGAGTAGGCTGTGTCCTACCTTGCTCCTGTGCTTCTTATTTAATAAGCCTTCCACTTCATTAATTCATTGAAGCGTCCTACCTTACAACTGGCGACGATGTGGAAGAAGCACTAGGAAATCCCTAGACCCAATTTTGGATTTTCTTCAATTTCTACATTGTGAATTTTCTTTGTTTTTATTTCTTCATGTGCTCACTTAAGGATTCTATGATTTCTATTTGATAGATGCTGACGTGAGTACTCTGCTTAAGATTAGTGTATTTGGAGACTTTATTTTGATTTTTATCTAAGGAGTGTGCTACGCTGCTTTGAATATTGTGCGCAGTTGAACGCGTCCTATGACTTTTATGATTCTGCTTGCCTAAGGAGTGTTCTACGCCCTTTTGGATCAAGCGCAAGTAATTTTCTCTACATGTTTATGTGCTCGCAGAAAGCATCTTCATTAACTTTTGTATGAATGCATCTTTTGATTCAATATGTACCTCCATCGTTGGTTAGAGCGCGAGGTAACCGATTTTCCTTCATTCTACATTCTGCCTTTGACGCTGGAGCTCTGCATTCTTTCTTCTGACACCCGCACTCATTGTGTTCTTCTCCGACGCTGGAATGCTTCACGTAGATCACGCTGTGATGAAAGACGCCTTGCAGTGTTGCGTGATGATGTAAGACATCAGCGGCCATTTTGTTTCCTTGACGACGGCGATACAAACTCCTTAACACGAAGATCTTCCAGTGTTTTATCTCATTCTTGGCTCTTCACGTATCAATTTTTTAAAAATTTCTTCTTCAATACTTGGAGCGAACACTTAGTAAGATTTAACATTTTTCCTAAGAGGAATTCTTCGTTCTAAGACTGTTTTTTTTTTAAAGAATACCATCTTTTATTTCTTGTTGCCTTTTGTTTAAGTGCATTATTTATTTACTTGTTTATTAATTCTTATTTTTTATTTTTTTTAATTATCAGCCATGGCTTCTCAGAACTTCACTATTCAATCTCCACAGGCATTTTGGCCTACAGGTTCTGAACCATGTATGAAGTGGCTACAATGGAAAGCTTATTTTCTAAATTTGATTGAAACTATTGACGAAGAAGGGAAGATGAAACCTGAAAGGAAAAAAAATGTTTTTACATTCTGTGGGAGCTTGTGGTTTAAAAATATATGATGAAATGAGTAAAACAGTTGGGGGTGGTGATTCTAATGTATTTATTGGTATTTTGAAAGACCTTGATAACCATTTTTCCCCCAAAGTTTGCATAGGTATCACCAGATATACGTTTTTTCATAGGAAACAGCTTCCAGGTGAAACTATTGATGTTTATGTTGCTGAACTTAAAAAAAATGGCTGAAGATTGCAAATGTGACCATCTCCAAGAACAATTAATTAGAGATCAGGTCGTTATGCATGCTTCAGACCCAGCGATTCAAGATAGACTGTGGATCAATGGGGATGCTGACCTCAAGAATGTTTTAGCGATTGTCAGAAAGGCTGAATTATCTGGTCGTGGTGCTAAAGCAATTAAGCAGGATGATAAAACAGTTACTGAACAGACTGTTTCCAAAGTTCAAAGTAAATCTAATTTTAAACAAAAACTACAAGTTAAAAGTAAGCCTCAGGAACTGAAAAAGAGTGAAGAATTATGGTGTTTCCGCTGTGGCAGTGACTCACATTTAGCCAATAACAAATTATGTCCTGCCATTAAGGAAAAATGTTCTAACTGTGAATTAATAGGACATTATTCTAGGGCTTGCAATAGGAAGAAGAAGAAAAAAAGTGAAAGTTATTTATGATTCTTCTTCAGGTGATGAAGAGTGCATTGTCAAGAAGGTCATGCACTGTTCAGTGGAGGATAAGTGCGATCATAAACCTTTGGAAAAAGTTAACATTTTTAACATTAATGACTCTCTTAATAGGGAAACTAGGAAAAAAGCAATTTGCAACATGTTGATAGGTGGAGTTCCAATTATTATTTATGCAGATTCTGGTTCTCCATATAATATTGTTAACGAGAAAGTGTGAAATTCAGAGCTTGTTCGTTATTTGGGGAATACTCTTCATACACCTGATATTTCTCCCGAGGGATTTTCTGGAGAAAAAATTGACATGGTTGGGTTTAGACCTTTGAAATTTAGATTCAAAGGGAGGGAGTCTTTTGGCAAATAATATGTTGCTAAATATGGACCATCTGTTCACGGTTGGTGTGACCAAGGTGATTTAGACATCATGTTAGATCCCAACAGTCCTGACCCTGTTCTCATTGTTAATGATGGTGTTGAAATTGGTCATCATATGTTAACCAAATTTCCAAATGTTTTTAGTGGTAAAATTGGTACTTTTGAAGGTTTTTCACACTGCATTGTTTTAAAAAGTGATGCTAATCCTAAAACATTCAAGGCAAGGAATATACCTATTTTAGTTCGAAAAGAAGTTGAAAAAGAGTTAGAAAGACTGGTTAAAGAGGATATAATTGAACCAATTGAATCCTCGGAATGGATTTCTCCAGTCGTTGTTGCTAGACGTGCTAATGGCAAAAATCGTCTATGCATCGATCTTCGACACTTAAACAAAAATATCATTGTTGATAAATTCCGTTTGCCGACAATTTCAGAAATGTTGTCTTCAGTAATTGGTGCTTCTATTTTTTCTACAGTTGATTTATCCTCGGCTTACCACCAAATTTTACTTAATGAAGACAGTAAACAATTCACTGCATTTATTACAGCCATGGGGTGTTTTCAGTTTAAAAGAATGCCATTTGGTTTGGCTTCTGCCGCCGCCATCTTCCAACGCATTATGCATCAATTATTCGGTAAGCATCCTAAAGTAAGATTTTTTCAGGATGATATCCTCATTTTTGGTAAGGACAAAACCCGAACATAACGCTGTTTTAGAGGAAGTTTTAAGCACTCTTGAAAACAAAGGGTTGACTATAGAGTATTCTAAATGTAAGTTTGGTATTAAATCTGTGACGTACCTTGGCCATGTGTTATGTTCTGATGGTGTTTCAACTACACCCAATTTAGTGGATGCTATAAAAGAAGCTCCTCCTCCTTCCAATAAGGATGACCTTCGTTCATTTTTGGGTATGGTGGACTTTTATGCAAAATTCATTAAGGGTTTTTCTAGCAAAGTTTTCAATATCAGTTAATTTCTTAAAAGTAATGTGAAATTTGTATGGTCTGCAATTTGTGAGAACGAATTCAACAATATTAAGATGGACATCATACACACACCTGTATTAAGTCCTTTTGACATGGATGTAGATGCTGTAATCACTGTAGATGCCAGTAACAAAGGTTTGGGGGGTGTACTCTATCAAATTGATAATTGTGGTAAGGAACGCGTTGATGCATTCGCCTCCAGAGCTCTATCCACTCCTGAGAGTACATTTTCAGTAATTGAAAGGGAAACTTTAGCAGTGGTTTGGGCTTTGGAGCATTTTCGCAGTTTTATATGGGGCAAAGTATGTGTTGTTAAATCTGACCACAAACCTCCTACCAAACTTCTTTCTACTGATGGGCTTTACAATGCTACTGCCAGGATAGCGAGCATGTGTATGCGTCTTAAAGATTTCTTGGTTAAAATTGAGTATGTGCCTGGCAAAAGCAATGTTCTGGTGGATTTCTTATCCCGCATGCCACCAGATTTGCAAGAATGTGACGTGAATGAATGGGATTCACTACAAGTTGCTTTAGTACATGATGAGAGTTCATTTTGCATAGATAAAAAGGAATGGGATGAAGAATATTTGAAGGAGAATGTATTAGTTTCTTCTATTTCCTACATTTGTCAAGGTTGGCCTGATAAAAGCAAATTAGCTACTGACCTTAAACTCTTTTGGGAGGTAAGGAATGAGTTGACTGTAGTGGATGGCACGATTTTTCGTGGTGATAGAGCTATTCCTCCTACTTCTTTGAGAATTCCCATTTTACAGTTGTGTCATAAAGACCATTGTGGCATAGTTAAAACTAAGCAAAATGTTAAGAAATGGTACTGGTGGCCAGGAGTGGATTTAGCTGCTGAAAGAATTGTTCGTGATTGTGTTACTTGTGCTAATTCTGACAAGGTACTTAATACTTTAAGACCCGATTTGTGTAAACCAATCATTCCTGATGGTCCGTGGCATACTGTTGCCATTGACATTATGGGACCTTTGGGTGATTTTCACAAATATATAATATCCATTATTGATGTTTTTTCTAGGTGGCTTAGCATCACTATTGTAGATAAAGTTGATTCAGTCAATGTTTTGGAGTTCTTAGACAGAGTTTTCATTGAGGAAGGTCTTCCTGTTCAAATCATAAGTGACAACGGTGCGCAATTTATGTCTAAATTGGCGAAATCTTATTTCGAGAGAACTGGTATAACTCATAGGACCACCTCCTTATACAATCCCAGTGGTAATGGTCTTTGCGAGAGATTTAATAAAGTACTCAAAAATGCTATTCAAATTGCTGGTGTTAAAGGAGAAGATTGGGAATCACACGCTTACAAGGCGGTTTGGTCTTATAGAACTAATATTCATGATGCTTTGCAGATGTCACCTTTTGAGATTATGAGAGGCCGTATTGCTAGGACAAAATTTAATCCTGATTGGTTGCATAAAAATTCATGTTTGGATATTTGTATGAACAAGGTCAAAATAGTGTGTTAGAGAAACATCTTCAATATAAACGGTATTTTGAAAACAAATTTGGGGATGGTTTGGTTGACATCAAAGCTGGCATGTGGGTTAAGGTTAAAAAACCTTGGAAAGTTAAGAAAGGTGAATCACAGTTTTCGAAGCCTTTGTTGATAAGAAGGTTTTACGAAATGCTGTACTTTTGAGTGATGGTAAGGTATGGAACCTTAGAAGAATTGCTATTTACAGGGGTAAGAACAACTTAAAGAATGATTCAGTTGTCTCTTTTCCTTCTTTTTCTTGTAAAGTTGGTGATTTTCTATCCTCCTCAAAAGGAGGATCATGGTGGCATCATTGTATCAGAAAGTTTGTTCTCTTCTAATGGTGAAAATTCTGATGTTGTTGATACTTCTGGCAATAATACTATTGAAGCTTGTACATCTAGCAATAATGTTTTGTCTGAACTTTTTTTGAAGCTTCTACTTCTGGCAATGATATTCTGTTGGAACCTGATTTTGTAAATAGAAATGTCTCGAACAGTAATGTAGATATTCTTAAGAAACGTAGTTTTTCTAAACCCAAATGGTTAGACGATTTTGTATGTTGATTCTTTTATTTGTTTTTTTGTTTTGTTTTCACGGAGGAAGATGTGTCATGTTTCTTTAATTACTCTTCATGCTTGCTATGTAGAATGTTTTCTTTCAATCTTCTATTCTATTGCATCTCAAGGATTCCTTTCCTGGTTCTATCAGTACAATTGCTGGGAAAGAAGTCCAAAGTAGGCTGCGTCCTACCTTGCTCCTGTGCTTCTTATTTAATAAACCTTCCACTTCATTAATTCATTGAAGCTTCCTACCTTACACTGACTCTTGTACACAAACTGAGAAAGGTGTTGGAGGCTCAGTCTACCATGGCTCGCCAGTGGTTGCGTGTTCAGGGGCTGATGTTGGCTTCTGTGATGATTTTGTCTTGGGCCCGTTTACACTTATACTCCCTGGTGAATCATCTTCTGGGACATTGGGATCCTTTCTGAATTACAAGCTGTTGATACCGGGGAGTGTGTCCATTGCCTGGGAGTTATTCTGGTGGCTGGTGGATCGGAACCTCTTGCAGGGCTCACCCTTTGTGTCCCAGGAGAGGTTAGTCCTGACGATCTATGCCAGGGAACTGGGCTGGGGTGCGGTCTTGGTTCTGGAGACTGTGTAGGGTCTTTGGTCTGTGCCGGAGGCGGAAATGTCCTTGAATTGGAGGGAATTGAAGGCGGTTCAGTTGGCATTGGCTAATGTTCTGCCTTGGGTCCTCCAGAGGGATGTGATGATGCGGTCGGACAACACTATGGTGGTGTGTTATATCAACCGCCAGTTGGCGCCCAGTATCGGCCTGTGGGCCGAATCTCACTTGTCTCTGAGGCCCTTACATTTACCGGGGATTTTGAACTCGGAGGCGGATCGCCTGAGCAGTGTGTTTCCCTCCCTGACGGACATGTGCCTGTCGCAGGATGTGTTTGGTGGCCTGATGGCCCGGTTTGGGTTCCCAGTGGTGGACCTGTTTGCGGCCCCGGAGAATACCTTGGGGGAGAAGTTTTGTTCTCTAGTTCGTTCGGCCGCGATTTGGAGGGTGGATGCCCTGTTCTTCCGGTGGGAGGGGGGCCTGATGTATGCCTTTGCCCCTATTTCTCTTATTCCGCGTGTTCTGCTGAAGGTCAAATTGGATCGGGCTTCAGTGATCCTGATGGCTCCGGATTGGTCCAGGAGGCCTTGGTTCCCTCTGTTATTGTAGTTGGCCAGGGGCCTTGCTGGAGGTTGCCTGTGGTCCCTTGTCCCTTGTCGTTTCCCCATCTGTCTCGGGGGTGTCTGGTCCACCTGTGACTAGCGGGTTGGCTGTTGAGAGGATGAACCTTGTGGCATTGGGGTGTTCTCCTTCGGTGGCTGAATTTATTCAGCGGTCTAGGCACCCTACGACTCTTAATTCCTATGCCAGACTTTGGGTATCTTTTCAGTCTTGGTGTACGGCGCAAGGGTGGTCTGCGTTGGGGGTGGATCCGGTGCATGTCTTGGAGTTTTTGAAGGACGGGTTTGACTTGGGTCTAGCTGTGTCCTCCCTGAGGGTTCAGTGGGCTACTGTCTGGCCTTTCGGAGTTCAGTCTGTGACCTAGTGGTTCCCCTGGTGTCCCGATTGTTACTGAGTTGTTTTCATCAGAAGCCTGTCACTCGGTCCTTTGCTCCTAGTTGGGATCTGCCTCTGGTTTTGGGGGCCTTGCAGGGGGCTCCCTTTGAGCTTCTGCATGAGGTTTCTTTGAGGTTTCTGACAATCAAGGTGATTTTCCATGTGGCTATTACCTCGGCTCGGCGGATTGGGGAGTTGGGCTTCTTGCTTTGTTCGGTCCCTTTTTAAAGTTTTTTTCCTGATCGGGTGGTTCTGCGGCCTGATCCTTCCATTGTTCCCAAGATCCCTTTCTCTTTTCACTGCTCTGCAGATCTGTTTTCTGTCCTGGTCCTCTTTCGGAGGTTGAGGTGCGGCTGCACTGTATGGACGTTCGGAGGGCTCTGGAGTTCTAGTTGATGTGCACTGAGCCTTTTCGTAAGGTGGAATCCTTTTCTGTGACCTTTGGGCTAGCTGGTCAGGGTCTGAAGCCTTCTGGGGCTACCCTCAGTAGTTGGCTGCGGTGGGCTGTGGGTGCTGCGTATGAGGCTTGTGGAGTGTTGGCTCCTGGATCTGTTCAGGGGAGATCGACTAGGGGGTGACGACTTACAGGGCTTGTTTTCAAAGGGCTTCCATGGCCAAGATCTGCAGGGCTGCTACCTGGAGTTCTCCTCACACCTTCATGTCCCATTATCGTTTGGTGATAGGACTGATTCTGCTGGGTTTGGGGATGCTGTGTTGGATTCTGCTCTGGTGGTCTGACTTTTTACTATGCTTTAATCTGTTTTTGCTACTGAGTGAAGCAGATTCTTGCTTTGGTGTCTGCTCATGTGGTTAGGACTGGGATGGGGAGGGCTGACGAGGAGGTAATGACCGGTTACTCACCGATAATATTCATTACTCCGAGACGTAGCCCTCCCCGTCCCAGTCCAGGTTCCCATCCCTCCCTCCCTGTTCGGCTTCTTGTGCTTGGTGGTACAGGATGTGAATAGGCGGGTCACAGGGTTATATGCCTCAGGGTATGGGTGGGGCCTGGAGGAAAGGGATGGGTTTTATGTTGCTTGGGAGTTTCTGGTGGGGTAGCTATGCTCATGAGGTTAGGACTGGGACGGGGAGGGCTACGACTCGGAGTAATAAATATTACTGGTGAGTAACCTGTCATTAGTGTTCCTCTTTAAATGTTTCTGACTGACTGCCTGCTGATGAAACACACATCCATGTTTCTCAGGCGTCGATAGTTCACCCCTCACAGAACGGTGTCACTGAGTAATTGGTGGAATATTCCGTGAAACACGAGGACAAATTGTTGCGCTCTTGCAGGTCATCAAATTAGTATTTCTGCACACAGAGCAAATCTTTTCCTTCTTGTGATGTTCAGGCCTCAGCAGAAATTCACTCAGTCTTGAGTATTCTATCATTCTGTTGGCTGGTGGAGATGCATGACGCTGCATGGAGACCCGACGTTTGCCGTGGTACCTGTGTCTTGTGAGCCAGCAGCCTTGTGGCCGGCCCAGATGCATGCACAGTCACAGAGCTGGGGGGATATTTTGTATGGAAAGTAAAGAGTGCTCTCTGGAGAGCAACACTGGGCCTCTAAACAAGCTTAAACTGATCACCTCTAGGCAGGCATAAATAAGAACATAGCTTGCTATAGCAAAGCAAAGCCTTCAGAGCTCGCTTCTTTCCTACAGTGCTGCTGATGCCTTTCCATTTATCAGCAGTTTAACTTCTCATATACAAAGAAACTTGCTTTGCAATTAGCACAGACACCCCAGTTGCAAACAAATTAAACTCACTTTTCTCCTGAAATGAACATTAAAACGAATGCAGTTTTCAAGAGATTCAGTCTGTAAGAGCTCTCCAACCAATGTCTTTCTTTGTCTGCCCATTCTTTTTCCCCAGACTCTGCAGATGATGGCTCAAACATTTAACAGCCAGCAAAAGTTTCACAGCAGATTTTCTTTCCTATTTGTAGGTCTTGCATTAGGCCGAGAATGCTTTGCATCTACGAGGCATTAAGTAATCTCTATGTGTTGCCAAGCGGCCAGTAGTTTCTCCTGCTGCTTGCTATTTGATTTTGGCACAGCTCCTGTTAGCTGGGTTTTTAGTGGCTGTTGATGTTAAACTGATTTCGTGTAGTCCGGAAGCAGCGGCCAATAACTACAGTTTTCGTCCGCCAGATCGCACTTTTTCTTTGTTTCGCTCATCTCTGCCTGACGTACACATGGCAGTGCCGCATGCGCAAGGCTATCCCATCACGTCTAAACTCTTGGGGTCTGAATCAACAAAGCGCTGCCTCACTCTTGTCGCTCGTTGTTTTTATTTTTATGCACTTGTAATGGGTTTGGGAGTCTGTGTGGGTCGTTTTTACAATGCTTGTTTTAAATGGTTACTTTGCGCTCGTCAATGCTCACGCCCACAAATGCTTCGTTACAAACATCAAACATATATTTGCGGTGCGGCTGCGCTTCACGTGCGATGTTAGCCCATCACAATATACACTGCCTGCATTCCATGCCTTCTAGAAAACAAAATGATCCACTTGTCTGAGCTCTGCAGGAATCGGTGAAAGGCGAGCAGTGGGTGTCATTTCTTTTTGTTATATGCTCGAACAGGCTAAGTGCAGGAACACCCGAGTTTGCGCGCCTGCCAGTCATCAGACATTGTTTTCCAGCATGATCGGTTGTTTCTTTGATGAAGACATAGCTCTTTTTATTGTTTATTTTAATGCTTGGAAGACATTGTATGATACATTGTTGGTGTTTTCCATGTCCACGTTAGATGCCAATTGTTTCATTGTATCTTGTATTTTTCAAATCTACTGAGTTTTACTCAAATACACTTACACTGTACCAGGTAAAGTAAAAATAAAAACCGATACATTGCATCGATGCAGAAATCATTATCCACTAGAAAACTTTCTGTACTACATCCCAAAAAAATATATATATATATATATATATTTATATATATACATATTCACTGAAAAAACATAGGTTTTACACACGTTATAGTTAGGAATTAGCATTTAAAAAACCTTTCAAATTCACTGAAAAAAACATAGGTTTCAGCCACGTTATAGTTAGGAATTAGCATTTCAAAAACCTTAGAAATTCACTGAAAAAACCATAGGTTTCACACATGTTATAGTTAGCTGGACATTTTACTCATACAAAACCATTGAAATTCCCCCGTTATAGTTAGTTCAGCTAACTATAACTCGCGCGCCGGCAATGCACTGCTGATGACGTCACATATTACATCACTCATGCCATGGTCAGTGACATCACTCGACGCGATTTCTGGTGTTGGGGCCACGTACTTGCCTTTGGTCTGCTCCTTGCCCTGAGCAACTCCGTTTTTGCTGCCACTTGCTGCCAAACAGTCCGGGGGACTGCAACGTTGATTGCCACGCCAAACGCTCCAGGACTACAATTCCCAGAGTCCCTGGGGCGCCTGCTGAACGCGTCAGAAGTGCCGGGAGGTGCTTAAGAACATCGCGGCCCTCCCGCAGCGCGGGACGCGATTTCTGGTGTTGGGGCCACGTAATGCCTTTGGTCTGCTCCTTGCCCTGAGCTACTCCGTTTTTGCTGCCACTTGCTGCCAAACAGTCCGGGGGACTGCAACATTGATTGGCACGCCAATCGCTCCGGGACTACAATTCCCAAAGTCCCTGGGGCGCCTGCTGAACGTGTCAGAAGCGCCGGGAGGCGCTTAAGAACATCGAGGCCCTCCCGCAGCGCGGGACATGCGCAGGTGTGCCCAGGCCAAGGGCGGGCCCGTCATAGCCCGTCATAGCCCAAAGTAGGCTGGGCTGGGCCACCCCTCGTGCATCTGTGTTCTGGACTCTCACTTAAGACTATATTTACATCTTTGTTCCACTCATTACTAAAGCCTACATCTGTTATTGTCCCAGATTCGAATTAAATATTGCATAACATCACAAGCACTTAGTACGATTAGACGGGGGAGACAATGTCAAGGAAATGGAGGAAACTAACAACAGGGGGGAGTGTTACTGGCACCCTGGACCAGTTTATAACTAGGGCCAGATCAGTTTTGGAACATGAAATTGCCATCACTGAGCGTCGCTTGTCACTGGAACCACTCTATAATAAACGCTCCTCCTTGGGCCCCATAGCAGCAGCTACTACTCCAGTAAATCATGGAAAGGAAACATCTCACGTCGGCACTAGTGTGGGTAACAGAAATGATCTATCACTGGAGGTGTCGCCTTATTTAAATATAACTAGGGTGGCCAGCAACACCGACTCGAGCCTTGAATCAGTCCTAGATGTTACATCTAATGAGCCATTAACGCATCTACCAACAAAATCTATAGTAAAAGCCAACTTGTTGGAAACAGCCGATGGGCAAGGCCCCGCAAATAAAAGGAAACGCAGCGGGAAGAGACAGAAGGGAAGCTGCCCAAAGACCGCGAAAATAGCAAAAACGCCGAAAACAACTAAAAACGTAGTCAAGGAGACGCAAGATGTATTAACCTCAGGACTTATATCGACTAATACCCTCTCACCAAATGGTATAGCGGTAGAAAAAGCAGTTTCCCCCTTCTCATTACCCCAATACAATGAGGGGCTTATGGAAATCCCTTAAGGCCCCACTTCTGGAAAGGATTAAACGGATTTGCAAAAAACTTGAGGTATTAGAACAAGTAACAACATCTAGCTCTAACACTCTAAGGCAATTTGTAGACAGTGTACATAGTAAGAACACAGAAAGTCAAACACATTCCAGAGAGCCAAATAGAGATCCTAACAACATAATCCCTACACCCTCAATCTCAAGGATTCCAGCTGCTCAACTATCTAATAACATTGAAGAGCTTGGTAGGCTCTCTGGGAGGGTGACTGAGGTGGTCGAGGATGAGGGCCCACGAGCAGGGGAGGGTGGGCTGGCTAAGGCTATGGAACCTGTGGGACAGGTGAATACAATTATTTGTGTAGCTAAGGAATTATCCACAGTTGTAAAACCAAAGAGAATACTCCCACATATCGATTTACCCCCACAATCATCTCCATATACAGTAGTGTTATTTGGTGTCCCTGAGCTAGACCAAGAAAAAACAGAATCTTACTCTTAATTAAGAAATAAAGTAGCCCACTGGTTAAACAAGAACAGACCACTTCCGTTAAACATGTTTGGAGAAATCTTATTTGTCAGAAGACTAAGCTGGGTGGGCCATAGAAAAAAAGATTTACGGGGGGAATTGTATCATCGTCAACTTTAGGGACAGACGGGTGGTTCGCCATATATGCAATTGGTCCCATCAGCTAGGAGACGGCGGTATACATACCAGTGACCTAAGTTCTTTCTATCCCCAATTCCCCTCTGCACCAACAAATACACATCAATGGGGAGTCCTGAATATAGATATGATGGAGGGGCATAGAACCAGATACAATATCCCGACCTTTAACCATTTTGATATGCTCTCTGAGCTAGAAGGGGTGGACTGACTTGGTATTGAGGGCTCGATTGCTAATACGATTCCTAACTTGGTGGACGTGACCCCCCCTTTCAAACGCTCTTCCCCTGTCGCCATCAACACCACTGACACACACGCTTGTATTGAACATTTTTCAGATCTAACAGTTAACTTGGGCCAAGCAAATGGTAACAACGAAGAAACTATGGCCATTATGACCCAGCATAGTCCTCACAAGGAAACTACTGGTTTAGGTCAAGAAACGTGGGCTACATCAGAGATACATTTAGAGGGTAACAAAACGTACTTTTCCCCAGCGTTACCATCACCTTCGGGCAGAGCAAAGGATGGTCTGACCATCTTTGTCTCCAATGTTTTGCAGATTATGAAAATTGTCCCAATTAAATTGGAATCAAATTTCCAAATAATCACCCTGCACTTGAGTAAAAACAATGCCCTTTTAATGGTGAATTTTTATAATAATCTCCCTGCAGGTGATCTAATAAAAGTAATAAAAGAAATATTTTTCTCCCTTCATCAATTAATTAATAAGGCCACTAAAGAAGTGGCAATTATCTGGGGAGGGATGAACTAACCAGTCAAGCGCACACAACAATATTAATGATATGAGTAATCAAATTGAAGTCATTCACAGGATAAGATCATACACGAATGTTCTTTTCATTCCTGTTTTAATAAGTCTTGTGAATGTTTCTCAAATCTAGGAGATCCATACAAAAGGAAACCAGCCGACACGTGTTTCGTCAATTGGGGTAATAACCCCTGATTCTTCAGGGCTGGAAGTGATACAAAGGAGAAAGGTTTGGGAATGTTTAGCTGTGTCACTACGGCGAAACATTGTGAGGAGTGAGAGAAAATTGAAAGAGGGAATACCAGTGTGTGTGGAAACCACAAAGGAGAGGTAGTGTGTAAACACAAAATAAGTGACTGGCACGTTGCTATCTTTAAAAAAGGGGACCGCCAATTACCCTCTTGTTACCGTCCTATTTCTTTGCTGGATTCTCTGGGGAAAGTGGCTGGGTGTGTTATTTTAGAGCGTCTCCAGCAGTGGGCGGATGACAACAAAGTTTTATCAGACTTACAATTTGGGTTCCGTGAGGGACTGGGTACCACAGAGCAAGCCCTTAATTTGTCTCTCCTAATAGGCAAATATGTAAATGCGAAGGGGGGGCCCTGTACATGGCGTATGTCGATTTGTCGACAGCTTTCGATTGTGTCAGCCATACCAAACTGTGGTCCATTCGATTGGACATGGGGGTAGAGGAGTCTCTCGTAAACTTTTTACACAAATTCTACTCCGACGCCACAGCTAGAGTGAGGAATGGCGTGGGGGGTGAGCTAACAAAGTCGTTCAGGGTAGAGAGAGGAGTTAGGCAGGGCTGTGTCCTGGCCCCGTTTTTATTCAACCTTTATACCAATGGCCTGGAACACGCCATGGTAACAGGGTGCCAGGACCTCCCTACAATCAACAACCGCCCAATACCGGCTTACTCTACGCCGACGACGCTGTGATTCTAGCCCGCACCCACTTGGAATTACAACGTGCTCTTGTGAGATACAGCACTTTCATGGCCAACCTGGAACTGAAAATCAACATTAAAAAAACATTTGTCATGTCTGCAGGTTCCAGGATTAAGAAAATGAAGGCCATTTTATTGACAAATAAAAACTTGAGAGCACAACCACATACCCGTATTTGGGAATTGTTATTGATCACAAATGTTCCTGGAAGCATGCCATTGAGTCGTGAAATTGCTCTTTATGAGGGCGACAGTTGCCTTGGTTAATTTTACAAGTAAACTGGGTAGAAGGCCTACTGTTGAACTCATAGAGATATATAAGGCTAAATTTTTAGCCACTGCAATATACCGGGCTGGTGTGGGGGGATACGGGAAGGTCGAAGCCCCTCAAATGGTGGAAAATAGTTTCTTAAGATTCCTTCTTGCTGTTCCACGGGGCACAGCGACCTACGTATGCCATCTGGAACTGGGTCTGCCCTATTTGACAGACTTAGTTAAAATCCAACCTCTTCTCTTATGGCACCGTATTTGGTCCGCTAGTGAAACTATTTTCTGTCAAAGGTTTATACAGGACTGTATTTCCTTGGAGAATGCCCATAAAATTGGATGGATAGCTTACATCAGAAAAATGTCTTAATGATTTGGGCATGGCACATTATTATCATTCCCCCATCCTAATCGCTGAACTCCCGAGAAAAACGTTTAAAAAACTCTGCTTGGTGCATTTAGAATCACTGCGGCTGGCAAACGAGGTCAGCAAAACTACAGTCCAACACTTGTTATTAACCCAAAGAACTTTGACTATCCAGCCTTACCTGACTTTTAATTTTTCAAGTCATGAAAGACTTTTACTAACTAGGTATAGATTGGATATTTTTCACCGTCTGGTCACCTTCCCTATAATTAACGATTGGGCAAAGTATTTACAACCATGTCCTTGTGACGATATCTCTGTCCAATCTACAATCCACACAATCCTATGTTGTACGTTTTACTGCGAACCAAGGAGACGTTGGCTTATGCCGATTTTAAAAATTATGGGTTTTCGAAGGTGTCGCCCCGCTTTCCTCACTCCAATTTCTGGACGTAGAGTGTTTTGCTAAACCCATAGCAAAATTCTTGAGTTTTGTTATTAGGTATAGGCGAAACCTAGACTAAGGGGTCGATTCCGATCCGGGAAAAAAATCCGGCTTACGATTCGTATTCGTAGCCGATTCCGTACGAATGGGAAACTACCGTCCGACCAGTGAATTCCGGTCCGTTACCGTTGATTTCCGTACGATTTGCTACGATCCGTACGATTGACATTCGTACACCCGTACGAATAAGCCTCGGGCAGACCACCGTACGATTCGTAATCAGTCCGTACAAACTCACTATTCCGATTCGGAACGACATGCCTGAGCGAGATACGTACGGGCCAAAGTATTCACGCTTCAACATTGAGTCGTATGGGACATTCGCCTCACTGCAAGCTCCACCAATACATACTACACGCACACCCCTCGGCCAAGCCTACGAGAACACCCCCACCCGCCAAGGGCCCGTACTACTCACTCGCACGCACAAGTACGACACGCACACCCCTCGGCCAAGCCTACGCGAACACCCCCACCCGCCAACGGCCCGTACCACTCACTCGCACGCACAAGTACGACACGCACACCCCCCCAACAAGGCTACGCGAACACCCCCACCCGCCAACGGCCCGTACCACTCACTCGCACGCACAAGTACGACACGCACACCCCTCGGCCAAGCCTACGCGAACACCCCCACCCGCCAACGGCCCGTACCACTCACTCGCACGCACAAGTACGACACGCACACCCCCCCCAACAAGCCTACGCGAACACCCCCACCCGCCAAGGGCCCGTACTACTCACTCGCATGCACAAGTATGACACGCACACCCCTCGGCCAAGCCTACGCGAACACCCCCACCCGCCAACGGCCCGTACCACTCACTCGCACGCACAAGTACGACACGCACACCCCTCGGCCAAGCCTACGCGAACACCCCCACCCGCCAACGGCCCGTACCACTCACTCGCACGCACAAGTACGACACGCACACCCCCCCAACAAGGCTACGCGAACACCCCCACCCGCCAACGGCCCGTACCACTCACTCGCATGCACAAGTACGACACGCACACCCCTCGGCCAAGCCTACGCGAACACCCCCACCCGCCAACGGCCCGTACCACTCACTCGCACGCACAAGTACGACACGCACACTCCCCCCCAACAAGCCTACGCGAACACCCCCACCCGCCAAGGGCCCGTACTACTCACTCGCACGCACAAGTACGACACGCACACCCCTCGGCCAAGCCTACGCGAACACCCCCACCCGCCAACGGCCCGTACCACTCACTCGCACGCACTAGTACGACACGCACACCCCTCGGCCAAGCCTACGCGAACACCCCCACCCGCCAACGGCCCGTACCACTCACTCGCACGCACAAGTACGACACGCACACCCCTCGGCCAAGCCTACACGAACACCCCCACCTGCCAACGGCCCGTACCACTCACTCGCACGCACAAGTACGACACGCACACCCCTCGGCCAAGCCTACGCGAACACCCCCACCCGCCAACGGCCCGTACCACTCACTCGCACGCACAAGTACGACACGCACACCCCTCGGCCAAGCCTACGCGAACACCCCCACCCGCCAACGGCCCGTACCACTCACTCGAACGCACAAGTACGACACGCACACCCCTCGGCCAAGCCTACGCGAACACCCCCACCCGCCAACGGCCCGTACCACTCACTCGCACGCACAAGTACGACACGCACACCCCCCCAACAAGGCTACGCGAACACCCCCACCCGCCAACGGCCCGTACCACTCACTCGCACGCACAAGTACGATACGCACACCCCTCGGCCAAGCCTACGCGAACACCCCCACCGCCAAGGGCCCGTACCACTCACTCGCACGCACAAGTACGACACGCACACCCCTCGGCCAAGCCTACGCGAACACCCCCACCCGCCAACGGCCCGTACCACTCACTCACTCGCACGCACAAGTACGACACGCACACCCCTCGGCCAAGCCTACGCGAACACCCCCACCCGCCAACGGCCCGTACCACTCACTCGCACGCACAAGTACGACACGCACACCCCTCGGCCAAGCCTACGCGAACACCCCCACCCGCCAACGGCCTGTACCACTCACTCGCACGCACAAGTACGACACGCACACCCCTCGGCCAAGCCTACGCGAACACCCCCACCCGCCAACGGCCCGTACCACTCACTCGCACGCACAAGTACGACACGCACACCCCCCCAACAAGGCTACGCGAACACCCCCACCCGCCAACGGCCCGTACCACTCACTCACACGCACAAGTACGACACGCACACCCCTCGGCCAAGCCTACGCGAACACCCCCACCCGCCAACGGCCCGTACCACTCACTCGCACGCACAAGTACGACACGCACACCCCCCCAACAAGGCTACGCGAACACCCCCACCCGCCAACGGCCCGTACCACTCACTCGCACGCACAAGTACGACACGCACACCCCTCGGCCAAGCCTACGCGAACACCCCCACCGCCAAGGGCCCGTACCACTCACTCGCACGCACAAGTACGACACGCACACCCCTCGGCCAAGCCTACGCGAACACCCCCACCCGCCAACGGCCCGTACCACTCACTCACTCGCACGCACAAGTACGACACGCACACCCCTCGGCCAAGCCTACGCGAACACCCCCACCCGCCAACGGCCCGTACCACTCACTCGCACGCACAAGTACGACACGCACACCCCTCGGCCAAGCCTACGCGAACACCCCC